>NC_091448.1:12500838-13700838 GCF_964237555.1 Oryctolagus cuniculus | reverse complement strand
GACCAAACACCTTGCCCACTGTTGCTGTTTTAATCCACCAAATTCTGGGGTGGCTTGTTACTCAGAAAAAGGTAACAAAACAGGCGTGCCAAGTGGATTATAAGACAGATGCGCTAACTGGATTGACGAAGATGAAGAGAGTGACCGCTGCTTTGTTCTTTCACGGAACACACCAGAAGTTCATGCCATCAGCCACAACGGCCTGAGAGCTGCAAACAAGGAAACTGATGCCTGCCAAGTCGCTCCTGTGTGCTAGACAACAGGGGCTGGGGTTAAACTGGGAAAACTGGTTTATCTCACTTTCCCACAAGAGAGGTAACTGAAGGGCATTATTCACTGTGCTTGAACAGCTATGTTGAGGCTTAGAAGACATGGCATCCAGCCTGTGGTTGACCAGTGTGCGGACAGGCAGATCCTCCAGCACCTGAGCAGGAGCTGTCCTATTTGGGTTGGAACTGAGTCACAAAAGGCTGGGTACACGTCCACCCTGTACGGTACAGAAAACAGGGGGCCAACACTCTTTGGCAAGCCAGAGTTGCAAGGAGACAAGAAACCCAGTGGACACAGCAAGGCAGGCAGGAAGCCACTGGAGTTGGGGAGCCTGAGCTTCCTCCATGCCCCTCAGTTCGTGCACTTGGGGCCTGAGTATGCAGATGGAGGAATTGGAACCAGCTGACCATGCCCCTCTCTGCCCTCTCTGATTTATGGGCTGCCCTCGACTCATTTCTTCAGCCCATGACTGCTGCGTGTGCAGTGGTACCTGTTCTAGAACCTTCAGGTAGGTACGCTCTGGGCCTGCCCTTCTCAAGCATAAAACAAGATTCTACAACATGAAGAGTCGATCCCTGGGGGATTGTCCTCCCAAAGCAGTAGAGAATTGTGGGGCCTCCCAGTCAACTTCCGGTTCAGAGTGAAGACTGGGGAAGTGCTACTTGCACAGCACAGTGTGGAGGCCTAAGTGCATGTGTGGGTCTGGATTGCACCATACGACCGCAACATTCTATGGGAAGTTCGCTGGGGGCCAGCTCTGTGGTGCAGCAGGTTAAGCCACTGCTTGTGACAGCTACATCCCATATCAGAGCACCGGTTTGAGTCCCGCTTCTCGGCTTAAGATCCAGCTGCCTGCTACTGTGCCTGGGAAAATAGTGGAGGAAGGCCCAACTACTTGGACCCCCATCCCCCCACCTACCTAGATGGAGTCTCTGGCTCCTGGCTTTAGCATGGACCACCCCTGGCCATTGTGGCCATTTGGGGAACGAATCAGCAGATGGAAGCTCTGTCTGTTACTCTGCCTTTCTTTTTTTTTTTTATTTATTTTATTTTATTTATTTATTTATTTATTTTTTGACAGGCAGAGTGGACAGTGAGAGAGAGAGACAGAGAGAAAGGTCTTCCTTTGCCGTTGGTTCACCTTCCAATGGCCGCCGCGGCCGGCGCACCGCGCTGATCCGATGGCAGGAGCCAGGAGCCAGGTGCTTTTCCTGGTCTCCCATGGGGTGCAGGGCCCAAGCACCTGGGCCATCCTCCACTGCACTCCCTGGCCACAGCAGAGGGCTGGCCTGGAAGAGGGGCAACCGGGACAGTATCCGGCGCCCCGACCGGGACTAGAACCCGGTGTGCCGGCGCCGCTAGGTGGAGGATTAGCCTAGTGAGCCGCGGCGCCGGCTCTGCCTTTCAAATAAATGGATAAATAACTCTTTCTTAAATAAATAAATATTAAATAAAGTTTTGGGAAAAGGCTAACATGGGGAATGCAAGGTCTGTTACATTTTTCAAGATTCAGAACAGGATTTTAAGGCTTGAAGAGATCATTTGGTTTCATGTCCTCAGTTTTATAGATCAGAAGCTGAGGCCTGAGAGAAGTAAAATATTTTGCCCCCAAATCACCAACATTTGATACCAGGGCTACAACTACTAACCTAGCCCCCGCTAATCTTAGCCCATGTTCTTTCCAATGCATTTGCTTTCAGTGTGAAAGAGCACAGGTGTTTTTGTTACAGCAGATGCCAAGAAAACAATTAACAATTGGGTTTTTAATGGCAACCGTGCGTGGAATATTTGCAAGGCGGGTGTCATGGCCACAGCTGGTGCTTCATTTGGTCCACCTCAATCATGGCCTGTAATTGGGACCTCACTCTCAAAGAGCTGGAAGGAGGTAAAGAAGGAGCTGCCCAGCGCTCGTTCATCAAGACTCAGAGACGCACACCCAGCGAATGCTGCGGAATGAAGATGCGCCCAGGACGGGGAAGAGGGTGAGTGGCAGCGCGTGGTCTTGTCTGGAATGGGAGGGGCTTTTCCACTTTGGGCTCCTTCCCCCAACCCCCCTCTGCCCCACCTCCCGACACCCTTTCCGCCGAAATCATTTCCTGCAATCTTCATTTTCTCATCCGGCTTTGTGAACGTTAACTACCTAAATGGCCTCGTTCACCTACCAGTTGACCTTTCTTACAACCCCCTCCTTAAAAAAAAAAAACAACAAAATGTATTTCTGGTTTGCAGCTCTACAGCTTGTGTAGCATGTTGGTCCTGGTTCAAACTCGGTTACATCCCTCCTATCGTTCTTTATCAAAGAACAGGGACTACTTTGCACTTCAAACGTTCGTTGTTACGTTTCCTTATTTTAAAATGAGGCTTACAAACCTAAGCCTTCATCTCAGATGTTACAAATCCTCTGGGCCACTCCACATGCCACTTTCAGGGTTTGGTCTATGATAAGAGATCATAAAGCTTGATTTCAGGGTGACGGAGAGGTCACGTACCTTGCTGGATCCTGACCCACTGCAATAAAAAAATCCGGGGAAAGTTCTCCGCAGGCGGTGAGTTTCCCCCACAACAGAGGCGCCCAAGTCCTCACCCCTAGTACCTATGAATGTGATCTTATTTGGGAAAAAGGTCTTTGCCAATGTAATTAAATGAAGGCTCTTCAGATGAGATCATCCTGGATTAAATGGATGGCCCTAAATCTGATGACAAATGTCCTTATAAGACGACTCGGAGACGAAGGTCACACGGGGACAGAGATTGCAATGATGCAACCACAGCCAGAACTCCTGGAGCCACAGAGGCTGGCAGAGGCAAGGAAGGGTCGTCCCCTACAGCTGCCCCTGAGGGAGACAGCTCAGAACAAGACTAACCAACTCTCTGATAATGCTGACCTCGGGTGGGGTCTGGCCATGCAGCTTTCCCACAGCTCCCCAGGTGACCAGAGTGCACAGCCAATGCAGGGACAAATGCCATCTCCAGATTCTACACAAGGAGCACGCAGCTCGCAACTGATCAGCAATTCATTCCCTGCGCGACCTGGGCTGCCAACCTGGTCTGAATGTCTGCACTACCTCGATCCCTGCCGCCACACACACCCCATTCATGCTCTGCAATTTAATCACCAAGAGGATGGAATTAGGAGGTGTGGCCGTTGGGAAGCAGTTAGCGACCTTATTTATAAAAAGAAATTCTATGGGGTCAGTGGCACAGTGGGTGAAGTTTCCCATGTGAGCACTGGTTCGAGTCCTAGATGCTCAACTTTGGATCCAGCTTCCTACTAATGTGCCCAGGAAAGCAGTGGAAGATGGCACAAGTCCTTGTGCCCCTGCCACTCATGGGAGAACCAGATGGAGTTTCAGGCTCCTGACTTTGGCCTGGCGCAGCTCTAGCCATTGAGGCCTTTTGGAGAGTGAACCAGCGGACGGAAGATCTCTGTCTCATGTCTCTTCTGCCATGGGAGGACATAGCAAAATGGTGCCATCTGTGAGCTGTGAGTGGGTGCTCACAACATGCCACATCTGTCAGCTCTCTGATCTTGGACTTCCTGTCCTCCACAGTGTGAGAAGTAAATGTTCACTGTTTATAAGCCTCCTGACCTGTGGCAATCTGTTCAGGGTTCTCCAAGGACCAAGACGCAGGCCCTGTCCCAGGTGCACGGGACACTCTCAGCTGCTCTCCCTGTAGTCACAGGAGTGTCTCAGCATCCCTGTCTGCAGTGTGGTGTCAGTAACAACTTCCTTGCAGGGCTGGCAAAGTCCCCAGCCCAGCCTGGCCCATAGAAGGTGCAGAATGCATGAGACAGTCCCCACCCCCGCTCCAGTGATTGGCACATGAGAATGAAAACACCCTCAGAGATACTGAGATGCAGGTGCCTCAAATATTTTTGAAGTCTGTGTTTGTTTTGTTAAGATCTATTTATTTATTTATTTGAAAAGTAGAGTTACAGAGAGGCAGAAGCAGAGAGAGAGAGAGAGAGGTCTTCCATCTACTGGTTCACTCCCAAATGGCCTATCCAAAGCAAGGAGCCTCTGGGGCCGGTGCTGTGGTGCAAGGCCCCAGCCTGAAGCGCTGGCATCCCTTCTGGGTGCTGGTTCTAGTCCCGGCTGCTCCTCTTCTGATCTAGTGCTCTGCTATGGTCTGGGAAAACAGAAGATGGCCCAAGTCCTTGGGCCCCTGCACCCACTTGGGAGACCTGGATGAAGCTCCTGGCTCCTGGCTTCTGATCAGCTAAGCTCTGGCCACTGCAGTCGTTTGGGGAGTGAACCAGCGGATGGGAGACTTCTCTGTCTCTACCTCTCTCTCTAACTCTCTTTCAAATAAATAAAATAAATCTTAAAAAAAAAAAGAAAAAAAAATCCAGGAGCCTCTTCCAGGTCTCCCACATGGGTGCAGAGGCCCAAGGACTTCTACTGCTTTCCTGGGCCATAGCAGAGTTGGATCAGAAGCGGAGCAGTGGTACTTGAACCAGCACCCATATGGGATGCTGGCAATGCAGGCAGCAGCTTTACCCGGTATGCCACAGCACTGGCCTGTGATGAAAGGCTGTAGGGACATCCTAAGTGTTGCTTTGTCTCTATGAGTTTATTGTTACTCTGCAGTTGAATGTACAGGAAAACACTGACAAGCTCAAATAAAAATATGACTGCTGGGGCCCGCTGTGGTGTGGCAGGTAAAGCTGCTGCCTGCCAACACTGGCATCCGTTAGGAACACTGGTTTCAGTCCTGGATGCTCAACTTTGGATCCAGCTCTCCGCTACTGGCCCGGGAAAAGCAGTAGAAGATGGTCCAAGTGTTTGGGCTCCTGCCACCCACGTGGGAAGAAGTTCCTGGTTCTGGCCTGGCCCAGCCCTAGCCATTGAGGCCACTTAGGGAGTGAAGCAATAGATGGAAGATCTCTCCTTTTGTCTGTAACTCTTTCAAGATAAACAAATAAATCTTGAAAAAAAAATTGTGACTGCTCAGTATCATGAAAATTGGGCACTTCTATTTTCTGGAAGCTGTCATGTGTCAGTATCCGTCAGGATGGTGGTGGAAGGAATTCTAAGAGAAGCAGTGTTGCATGTTGGACACCATGGCCAGGTTCTGGGTCAAGGCCATGTAACAGTCTGCAGTGCTTGGAACCAAATTCTTTCACTCTCTCCTTCTGTTTGGGAGGCAGGAGCATCTTGTTCCAAGTCAACAAAAAGAGAGTAAAGCCATCTGCCCCGGCCACGGGCTGTTCCCTTAAAGAAGGGAGCGATTTCACCCATGTGGTCCAGGCAAGCAGGGAGCTTCCCTGGCATGGGGAGCACACCGGGCAGCCACCTCTTACTAGTAGGATGCTTCGGCCTTCAAGTCACAGTTTGCAGCACCTTCTTTCTCTTTTTATGTGATTTATTCATTTGAGAGAGAGAGAGAGAGAGAGAGAGAGAGATTTTCCATCTGCTGGTTCACTCCCCAAATGCCTACAACAGCCAGCTCCAGGCCAGGCCGAGCCTGGGAGCAAGGAGCTC
Organism: Oryctolagus cuniculus; assembly: GCF_964237555.1. NCBI lineage: Eukaryota > Metazoa > Chordata > Mammalia > Lagomorpha > Leporidae > Oryctolagus > Oryctolagus cuniculus. Next base: position 13,695,082 of record NC_091448.1, on the reverse strand, counting down.
CATCTGGGTCTCCCACATGGGTGGCAGGGACCCAAATACTTGAACCATCACCCAGTGTCTCCCAGAGTACACATTAGCAGGAAGCCAGAGAGAGGAGCCAGAGCTGGGACGCGAACCCAGGTGCTCAGACATGGGACGCAGGCGTCTCAAGCAGCATCCTAACCTCTGCGCCAACCGCCCACCCCAGGCCTTCCTTCTGCAGGGAGGAGAGCCCCACGCAGACGTGTCCGAGCTGTCCTTTGCTTCCCGTAATTCTCCAGGACAGGGCAGGCTCTTTTCCTGATGGGGAACCGAGTGTCATTATTTCCTAGGACTGCGGGGGGGTTACACGGCACAGATTTGTCATCTCACAGCTCTGGAGCTAGAGGTCCAAAATCAAGGTGCCATCAGGGCTGGTTTCTTCTGAGGGCCATGAAGAACTGGACCACACCTGTCCCCTGGTTTCTGCTAACTGGCAACTCCTGGTGCCCTGGGGCTGTTGATCTGCCACCCTGGAGTGATCACGTGACATTCTCCATGTGTTTTCCCTCTGCACCTGCCTGGGCCTGTGTCCAGATTTCCCCTGAGTCTTTCAAGTCATTCTGACTTGAAAGACCCTATCCTATCTAAGTTCACACTCTGAGGCACTGGCGCGTTTCTTTCTAGGGACACAACTCATACCATGTTCCAGAGTCTTCCAGATTCTCCAGAAAGTCTGTCCTTGCTCAATCGCGTGGCCATGGAGTGCTGAACCCCACAGTGCCTGCTGCTGGCCCCACGGGGTGACATGCAAGACAGGGATGCCCTGCCCAGCTCCCCTGGCCCCAGGGACTGGCTGGTTGGGAACAAGTCAGGCTGTGAGATCTTCGGGCTTTCTGGGGTTTACCGATTTATCCACAAGGTTGCTGGCTCCAGGGGCTGTTGCTGCTCCCCAGACCGGGCAGGTGGCAAACTGAACTCTTGTAGTTAAAGTCCATCTGTATGGAAGGGCTGAGCTGGCGCCAGGCTGTTTCCTTGGGGCCAGATGCACTTAGCTGGCCACCCCTGCCCTCGAGCTCATTTTTAGAAGGCTTCAGCTCTACAGGGTCAGCCACCCCTGCAGGCCTCGCCCACCTGGTTCTTAGATCTGGCAGAACCAAGGTGATGCTAAGGGCTTCTCCAATCGTGCAGCCCCCGTGAAACCGCGTCCTGTGTTGGTTCCAGTCCAGCTCGCACCTGGAAGGTGCAGGGAGAGGCCCACAGGGGATGGTGGCCCAGCTGGGGCGGAGCGTGCATCTCAGAGACAGTGACATTCCCTGAGCTACTGAGTCTCTATGGTGAAGTACACTTTCAGCTGGAACCACAAAGTACAACAGGCTTTGCCCTCTCCATTGAAATGAGAAGGTTTTGTTAAATGTCAAATGAAATAGGGCTGAGCAAAACTACTCCAGTCAGGAACTGCTACGTAATGTAACCCTAGGGCCCTGACCTGGGGACCACGTAACGACACCTATCACAGGTCAGGTATTTTCCTGCATTCTGGAACTTTTCTTAGGGACTCCTGCTGTTGCAGACACTATTGTCATTGCCCTCCCATGAATGGCCATTCTGACCATGTAAAATTTAGCTCCAAATTTACTGGCAGCTTTCTTAAGCTTGAATCATCAGAGGGCTATGCATAAAACTAAGGAGATGGGGCCAGCGTTGTGGCACAGCAGTTAAGCCACTGCCTGTGATATTGGCATCCCATAAGCACCAGTTCAAGTCCTGGCTGCTCCACTTCCAATCCAGCTCCCTGCTAATGTGTCAGGGAAAACAGCAAAGATGGCCCAAGTGCTTGGGCCCCTGCCAACCACGTGAGAGACCCGGATGGAACTCCAGGTTCTGGGCTTTGTGGCCATTTGGAGAGTGAATCAGTGCATGGAAGATGTCTCTCTTTCTCCTTCTCTCTTTGTGACTGCCTTTCAAATAAATAAATAGATCTTAAAAAAAACAAAAACAAAAAAGGAGCTTTTCTAAGAAGCCGATCGCCAAAGACGACCTACGGGAGTAAGTGTTCCTCTTCCTTTGCAATGGGACCAGGAAAACCCACGGAGATGGCAGGTTAGTGGCTGGTAGGGCTGGGGCGGTCGTGAGGGTAAGACAGTAGGGAGGTGGCAGCTAAAGTAAGCAGGGTTTCTTTTGGGGGTGAGGAAAGGTTTCAACATGATTGTGGCGATGGCTGCACACTCCTGTGAATACACTAAAATCTATGGACTTGTGGACCCAAAATGGATGAACATCTATAAAGCTATTAAAAAAATACAACATCTCAGGCAACTGCAGGGTGTGCTTGAGAACTGACCTGAAACTTATCTGAAAGGTCATGAGCTACATGTCAGCTTCAAGAAAGACATTTTTAAAAAGCCTCCAATGCAAATCCTTGCCAGAAGCGCTGATTCCTGCTTTGTTAGCAGTTAATATCCAAAGTGCTATTTTTAATGCATTTGCTCTTGGCATCGGAATACACTGCCCACACGGAGCGATGTGTGCCGGTCCTTGGCAAAGTCTGTTAAAGCAGCTTGGCTGGTAGGGCGGTCTGGTGCTCCTTGAGGTAGAGAAAAAGGTGATGTGGTGGGCGGGGCGTCTCCACATGTCTGCCCTCTTGTCAGTTACCGGGTGAAGCCAGAAACACTTGAAATTCGCTGCACTGAGAAAAGAGAGCAGGAAAGGGGAGCTAGGAGCACACCCCTCAAGATAATAAAAACTCTTTCGAGTGCCAGGGACCCAACTACTTGAATCATCATGGCTGCCTCCCAGGGTCTGCGTTAGCAGGAAGCTGGAGTCGGGAGCAGAGCCAAGCGCGGAACCCAGGCATCCTGAGCGGTAGCTGAGCTGCTGGGCCAAATGCCTGCCTCCCCCAGAAAGCAATTTCGTGATCTGTGGTTTCCAGCCTTGGCATCAGCAGCGCTGTTGCCTTTTAAGGGCTGGGGAGGAGAGGGAGGTGGTCAGAACAAAGGCAAGGATGCTAGACGGGAAAAGTAATCACAGGAACCAGTGTTTACGAAGTGCCCGCTCTGAGCCCCAGCCTGCGCCAAGCTCTTGAGAATCATTCTCTCGCTGAATCCTTGAGGTGGAATGATGCCTGTATTTGGTGTTTGTCCCTGGTTCGAGGGACAGAGCTCCTCAAGGCCCTGGCACTTCCTGATGGGACCACCTTCTGTTGTTTCCAAGGAGCCCTACCATCTCACTTGAGTTTATGCTAATGAGGTGACCTCTGGGGATTGGCGGGGGTAGCTGAGATTGAATTGTATAAATTTTATTTTTGATTTACAAGAATCAATGCCCCACCACACATAGGCCTGGGTAAGACTGAAGCCAGGACTTGGAAACTCCTGGATCTGGATCTCCCATGTGAGTAGCAGGGCCCTAAGAACTGGAGCCTCGCTGGCGGCCTCCCAGGCTTTGTATTAGCACGAGGGTGGAGTCAAGAGCTGGAGCCAGGAATTGAACCCAGGGACTCTGCTGCCAAATGCCTGGTCTTATAAAACCTTTGACCAGGAGATTATTGATGAGAGAGCTACTGTGTTGGTGAACACATGGACTTTGGGACGGTGACATAGAGAGGGCGTGGAAGCTTCGGGAAAAACCCCACCCACTCTCCTGGCCGTAGGTCTCTCTTCCATTTGGCCTATTCCTGAGTTGTATCCTTTACAATCAACCAGCAAATGTAAGCAAAGTGTTCCCCTGAGTTCTGTGGGCCATTCGAACACATTACTGAACCTCGGAAATGAGCTGTGGGAGTCCTTATAGTCAGGCCGAGTGAGACTGAGCCCTTCAACTTCTGCGACCTGATGATAATTCCAGGTAGAAGATTTTAGAATTGAACCAAACGGAGACCAGGAGGAAGCACCTGGCTCCTGCCATCGGATCAGCGCGGTGCGCCGGCCGCAGCACGCCGGCCGCGGCGGCCATTGGAGGGTGAACCAACGGCAAAGGAAGACCTTTCTCTCTGTCTCTCTCTCTCACTGTCCACTCTGCCTGTCAAAAAAAAAAAAAAAAAAAAAAAAAAAAAAAAAAGAATTGAACCAAACGGTCAGACACCCGCCTGGTGTCAGGGACCTGGAGAACAGGTTCGTGTCAGCAAAAACATCCCAGATTTAGCCTCCTAGCAAACCCAGGAAATGGACCTACTTACCTTCAGTTTTTTTTGGTAATGTTTATTTATTTGAAAGGCAGACTGAGAGAGAAGGAAGGAGAGAAAGAGAGCTTCCATGTGCTGGTTCGCTCCCCGAATGGCCCATAGCAGCCGGGTTTGGCTGAAGCCAGGAGCCTGGAACTCCATCTAGGTCTCTTACACTGGGCGGCAGGGACCCATCACTGGCTGCACTGGAAGCTGGAACTGAAGTGGAGCTGGGACTTGAACCCCTGCACTCCAGTCACGGGAGGCAAGCACCCCAATAGTTAGCTCTTCACTGCAGATACCCCATTTCCTGTAGCCAGTCTCCTAGAGTCCTGTCTTAGAACACTCCTCGCTCTGGGTTGGGCAGGAAGTGGACCTGCAATGACTCCAAGAATGCCCCTCATCCAACTCCGTAAACTTCCCAGGAAGAGGAAAGGGACGGATGACAGAGCAGTGGGCAGAGGCCCAGGGCCACCTCCTGGTAGGGAGGTCCGGGGAGGTCTGCGCCTCAATGATAAGCAGCCGCCTGCAGCGTGGAGAGCGCTCTATACTCCTCTTGGTCCCCAGCTCTGGGCCTGGTTCCCAATTCCAGAGCAACAGGAGACGTCTCCCTACCACCCTGTTACACCATGCTCACCAGTTCCTCCTGGCACTAACAGACATGACTTCCTGGTCCTAGATCACCTCCACTCAAAATCCATACGGTGGTTCAAGGGCACGCTGGAGCAGACCCCACCTCACCACATGCGGCTGCAGGAGGCCAGGAACCGAGCGCTTGTCAGAGCCAGCGGGCCGGCCTCCTCCCAGGAGGAAAGTTTGTTAGGACCTGGCCCCATCTGTCACTGTTGAGCTGGGACTGCCTTCTGTGGGACTGTCCCTACCCACTCTCAATTTAGCAGTGTCCTTTGGACATGAGCTATGAATTACGAAGCAGTAACAGCCTCGATCCACAATGAGGACGCACACTTTGGGTCCTCCACAGCTTCTGTTTATTAAGCCAAAAGCTGATAATAGACTAATAAATATTCTGATGAGTTGCAACATATCAATAGTGATCAGCACAGGATTAGCTGTCTGTCTAGCTTGCTCCTCATCGTACCAGATTATTTTGGGAAACTTGGACCTCCAACGTGTTGAACGGAAACTGGTATGGAGATGTTCAATGAGCCAATGAGTCTGTAATTTAAAGGCAATAAAGGATTTCCACTTTCATAGCTGGATCAAGTTGTAAAATTATTTTAGCTTTGGAACTCATGTTGTTTCTCCAAATGCAAGGTTACTTTGAATCTCAACATACTAAGCAGGTAAAAGTGATGGGGGGGCGGCGGCATTGTGGCACAGTGGGTTGAACTACTGCCTGCAAAGCTGGCATTTTATATGGGCACCGGTTCAAGCCCTGGCTGCTCCACTTCCCACCCAGCTCCCTGCTAGTGTGCCTGGGAAAGCAGTGGAACATGGCCCAGGTGCTTGGGCCCCTGCACCCACACAGGAGACCTGGATGGAGTTCTAGGCTCCTGGTTTCAGCTTTGAGTGGATTCCCTGGCTGCTGCAACCTCCACTACCTGGCATGATGCAGTTCACTCTTTCCCAGGCCCAGGAACACTTCTGTGGGGTCCTGAGTTCTGTGGAGCCCAAGCAAGAAGGGAACTGAACAGGCTGTGGAATGAGACCTGGGGTCAATTTCTGCTCTGGCAACCATTATGTGAACCTGCCCAGCTGTATAACTCCAAGATTATTGTGGGAATGGTAAAATGAGTAGTATTTCCTAAAATAGGATCTGTGGATTATTTTGGTGGAGGGGTCTATGACTTTATATTTCATTTTAAGAATAGGTTCCGGTATTATTCAGTTGTAGGATGGCTAGTTTTAAAAATTATTTGAAAAGGCAGAGTGACAGAAAAAAGGTGAGAGGGGCTGGCACTGTGGTACAGTGGATTAAGTCGCCACCTGAAGCACCAACATCCCATATGGGCACTGGTTTGAGTCCTGGCTCTTCCACTTCTGATCCAGCTCCTTGCTAGTGTGCCTGGAAAAGCAGTGGAGGAGGGCCCAAGTACTTGGGCCCCTGCCACCCATGTGGGAGCCCCAGAAGAAGCTCCTGGCTTTGGCCTGGCCCAGCCTCAGCTGTTGTGGCCACTGGGGGAGTGAACCAGTGGACGGAAGACCTCTCTCTCTCTCTGTAACTGCCTTTCAAATAAATAAATCAAAAAAGTTCCTTGTATATCATTACATATTTATTTAAAAAAATAAAGTATAAGGAGAGAGATCGTCTGTCCATCCCCTGGCTACTCAAGTTCCTGCAGCAGTCAGGGCTGAGCCAGGTCAAAGCCAGCAATCCAGTTGGGTCTCCCATGTGACTATCAGGGACCCAAGTACTTGAGCCATCATCTGCCGCCTCCTGGGAGCCTCGGCAGGAGCAGAGACGGAACTGGATCCTGGAGACTCTGGTACAGGATGTGGGCATCCCTGCAGTGCCTGCCCCGGAATGGCCGTGTTTGTGTCTTCTAGACCCAAGCTTGTTCTGGCCAATCCATTATTTTCTGGGATGTGTGCAAAGCTGCAGCTTCAGCCAAAGGGTGGGGAGGGGGGTTATGTCAGCTCAGGTAAGCGAGGGGCTGCAAAGCCTTCCCTCCTGCTTCTCCCTGTCTTTCCCCGAAGACCCCCCCCTTCAGTAGGCTCAGTGAGGCATGAGGTTAGCGGGATGCGTTGAAGGAGCAAATGAGCCCAAGAGTGGTTTTCCTTCCTTCCTTCCTTCCTTCCTTCCTTCCTTCCTTCCTTCCTTCCTTCCTTCCTTCCTTCCTTCCTTTCTTTTTTTGACAGGCAGAGTGGACAGTGAGAGAGACAGAGAGAAAGGTCTTCCTTTGCCGTTGGTTCACCCTCTAATGGCCGCCGCGGCCAGCGCACTGCACTGATCCGAAGGCAGGAGCCAGGTACTTCTGGTCTCCCATGGGGTGCAGGGCCCAAGCACTTGGGCCATCCTCCACTGCACTCCCGGGCCACAGCAGAGAGCTGGCCTGGAAGAGGGGCAACTGGGACTGAATCCGGCGCCCTGACCGGGACTAGAACCCGGTGTGCCGGTGCTGCAAGGCGGAGGATTAGCCTAGTGAGCTGCGGCGCCGGCCACCAAGAGTGGTTTTCAAACCCAAGAGCTGCTTCTGCCTCCAGCCTCCCAGAGGGAGCCGTCTTCGGCTTGGCCACTGTGGCTTCCTGAGACTCCCGGTAAGTTATTGTCTGAGTGTCAGTTTCCTGACTTATACACTGGAGGAGATTCTCTTCTCCTGGGTGGTTAGGGTTAAACGATGTAACCGCATCAGACAACTTAGCCACGGCCTTTATTTTTCTCAAAAGTTCATTCGTGGCCTTCTAAAGCTGGGTTTAGCAGCTCCGTGAGAAATTCACTGAACACGCTAAGGTCCCAGCTAATGAGCCAGTAATTGTGTGTCTTTCTCTGGGCTCCTTAACAATAAAGATGAAGACAAGCACCTTAATAGCACCTATTCTTTCCTGGATATTTTTGGAGCAGAAACTGAACAGTCGTACTTGGGAGTGTGAATAAATAGAAGTGGAGGTGACAATCGCTGGGTCAGGTCTGTCTTCTCAAAGGGAAAGACATCACCTCCAGAATCCAGAGTTGCAGCCAGAGGTGGGGCGAGACTTGGATGCGGGTGCGTCCGGAGTTATCCCCAACTCGGAAGCAACTCAGGAGGAAAACAACACGGAGGTGTGTTAGAGTCCACGTTAGCACCTGCCGAGAGGGGCCCTGGGCCCTACTCTGCAGATGGTATCAGTTTCCCAGCAGATGGAGTGAAATTCAAAGGCACTGACCCCTCCCTCAGCAGGAACGGGCAATCTTCCAGGCTGACGCGGCTGTCTCCTTCAAAATGAAGGAGCAATACAATGGCTCAAACACTTGAACACAGTCAGCAGAGCTCTCTTAGGCAAGGCTTCCCTACCTGGAATGGACAGCAGCACTGTTAAGTTTCTGCTCCGTCAGTCCTTGGGGCCCTAGACTGGGCCTCCCGATCCCAAGGGGATATCTGTCCAGGAGCTCCTCTATGATGGACCGGTGTTGTGGCACTCAGGGTTAAGCCACCACTTGAGACACTGGCATTCGACCTTGGAGTGCTGGTGCAAGTCCCTGCTACTCTGCTTCTGATCCAGTTCTTTCCTAAGTAGGCTGGGAAGGCAGTGGATGATGGCCCAAGGACTTAGGTCCCTGCCACCCATGTGGGAGACCAGGGTGGTGTTCCTGGCTCCTGGCTTTGGCCTAGCCCAGTGCTGGCTATTGTGGTCATCTGGGGAGTGAATCAGTAGATGGAAGATCTCTTTCTCTCTTTCTCCCTCTAACGCTCCTTGTCTTTCAAATTAAACACACACCCCTGATAGTTGCTTACATATGATGACGTGAAAAAAAAGTGGGAAATTTTGCCTTGAGGCTGTTTCCCACACAGATGTTTGGGTTCCAGCCTAGTGAGGCTACTGTGGTTGGACTGAGGTGGGCCCAGGTACTCTATTTTTGAATGCCTCCTTATCTGATTTGAGTATGCTGTTCTAGGGCCCAACAAGTTCTGCTGTTTGAACTTAGTAAGACTAAAAACAGCAGAGGCCGATGCAGCTGGCCCAAGTCCTGAGCAACTGTGTACTTGTTGCCTGTTTTCTTGGAGGCACAGGAGTTCTCTGTTGGACAGAACTGAAGGAGAGCCTGGTCGCATCTGTTCACTCCTTGCTGAGCGCCTTGGGCCGTTCAGTTCTGCTTCCTTCTCTTAATGTCTAAATGTTATTATTATTTTTTTCCTAAAATACACCTGGTAAGAAGGCTCGTGGCAGACTGTGAGAGAATGCCCAAACTGCCTTGGGTACCATTCTGGGGCTCTGGTACCACGGACTGCTCAAACTTGGCCCAGTGGGAAGTGTAACTACTTAGGTTTCTTAGAAGCAAAGTATCAGAGACACGTGCCATTCAGAATACAAGTTCAACAATAACAGAAGTCATAACTCATTTTTTTTTGCAAAGTCTCAGCAGTACAAATGGCGTTCATTTCTGAAGGATCCCGCTGAGCCTGCAGAGAGTCCCCAGATGCTGAGAGCTGGGAGCTACTGGAATGTCCCTCTGCTCCTCTTCACATGTGATACCAAGTGGAAAGCGACACACAAGCATACTCCCATTGCAGTTCCCAAAGATGCATGGTGTCCACTGAGTCATGGTTCCTGAAACCCATCTGGCTGACCTCAATGGCAGGGTCAAAGTCGGGAGAAAGCAGCCTTCATTAAATGCTTACTGCACGCCGGGAGTTGTGCTGGTTGTCTTCTATTTCTTACCTTGCCGTGCCTTTGACGTCCTCGCATCTTATCTTATCCGTCCCTTCTTTTGCAGGGAAGAAAGGACTGAAGATACAGACTTGATGACAATGAAGTGTGCGACAGCTGTGATCAGCTGGGAGGCCTCCTGGAGCCAGGCCCCTGATCACATCAGGGCTGAGTCATCTCTGGACACGGAACGCATGGGCGGGGAATCCTGATTCATAGGTCGAGGGGTTATCTTTTGCACAGATCCCTCTGTGACAAGCCCAATGGTTTCTCCCTTTTGTGTTTTGCTTGGATGGATTCTTCCATCTCTGGTCTGTTCCTTTTGCAACATGGAGCCACTTCCCTAAGGGTTCCTCCTATTGGCTCAACAACGTGCTGCCACAGTCAGCAAGCCCATTCCTGGAAGAGACTTAGAACTTCTGGTTTTGATCTGGTGTTCAGGAATTCATTTGCCTTGATTCTGTTTGACCTACTTGGTCTGGTATTTCACTATCAAATCCAGTTGGTGAGATCTGTGATTGCTGCTCTGGGCATGGACTTCTGGGAGACCTCATTCATGCAAATTACTATAGCAGTTTAAACTGCTTTTCCCCCCTCCCCTTGAAAACACATTCTCTAGGATGGAGTGGGCACTACCATTTTCTTAGTACTCCCGATAAAAGTCAGCTTTGCTCAAAACCTGGAGGAACCTCCACACTATGAGACCGAAGAGGGAGCAATGGTTTTGAAAATCAGCCAGAGGCATGGCACTTCAGCAAGACTTGGGCTCCCGACTTTCACTGAGAAAGGAGGAGGTCTGGAAGAGAATGCCTATTTGTCCCTGGGGCAGTGAACTGCCCACTACGGGGAGAGAATGATGAACCGGGGTTGTTGAGGACTGCACTGCTGTTTAATGGCCTTTCATTTCCAAATGTCCTACTCATTCCCAAATCATCATTGTTGCCAAGATGGTGGTGGCGGGGAGTAGGGGATTTGCTAGTGAAACAGAGAAGGAAACAGACAGGGAAAGGAGTAGGCTGATGGGTTCGGAGCGCCCCACATCTCTTGGTGTTGAAGAGCCTGCCCTCACCATCCTCATGAGAACCACCCTCTCTGGTCAGGTCACAGATGGGGTCCCCTTGCACGCCTGCTGTGACCCCTTCTGTGAGAGCCTTTTGCTACAAGCAGAATAAAGTCCTAATTCTTTGGCTTGGCATTCGAAGTGAAAGTTACTCACTGACCCTCGAATCTGCACTGGGATTCCCCACCTCTGCCCCATTTTCTATGCTGTCTCTTCAGTCTCCCTTCGAACTTCAGTTTGTTCCCATACAAGCATGAGTCGGGGCTAACTTAGTAACTTCAGAGTGAAGGCGATTTGGCCAAATCTGGGAAGATTTAAACCCATCTACCCACTGACTCAACATTTGCTTTGCAGAATTTATTTTATAGAAATATTAGAACAATACCCCAAAAGAACCTAAGAGGAGTGGGCCTTTGGCCTGTCCATTAAGCTGCCAGTTAAGCTCTGACTCTCTCTCTCACCAATATAATTAAATATTTAATGAAAAATATACTTAGGAATATTTCAGTAATAGCAAAAGGATGGAAACACCCTTTTACATATCCACCACTGGGGGCTGGCTCTGTGGCGTAGCAGGTTAAGCTACTGCCTGCAGCGTTGGCATCCCATATGGGTGTCAGTTCAAGACTCGGCTGCTCCACTTCCAATCCAGCTCTCTGCTATGGGCTAGGAAAGCAGTAGAAGATGGCCCAAGTCTTCCTGGTCAGGCTGACCAGATCCCTGCACCCAAATACAGGAAGCCACCCAGCCACTGACTGCTGGGTCTGAGGCCCACTGCCTTTCAATGCTGTGACCTTGGACAGATGTACAGAATGTGGTCCAACTCATAAAGTACCCGGACAGGGGAAAAGGAAAAGCAAGCCGGTTTCCCAAGAGATTGCCCTGGCACTTCCCGCACCTGCAGGATGGTGTTGGCGAGGATGCCACAGGCGCCACCCTGCTCTCCTGGAGTCACCAGACAGTGGGCCCCTTGGGAAATGGCTTCTGCATGATTGCTCTAGCACCCAGAGGAGCAGGTGAGAGATTCTGCACTGAAAAATGCTCTCCTTCCTCTCGCATAACTTCCCCATGGCCTACTGCAAGGGCCTGTGTAAGAGGCCACCACCAAGCACTAGCAGCAGCTGAACCCTACAAGGCAGAGGGCTCAGAGCCCTGTGCTGCTGCGACAGCTGCTGGGGACCCCTTCTCTCAGCTCTCTCATCTGCAGGCTTCCCACCCCCACTGTCCAAGCTTCTCACTGGGGATCATGTTGCTCTCGGAGACTTCTTCTCTGCCCCCCGCCCCCCATGGTGGAAGAGAACTCTTATTATCCAAGAGGCTCTCAGCCCCAGTAACTTGGAACCCACTGCAGAACCACGGCGTTACTCTCGGAACGGAACCGATGGACCGAGGGAAGGTAGGGAAAGAGCGACAATGACAACTCGACAGCACGCTGCACTCACCATGCACCTCAGCACGAGGCGCTGTGTTCAATCTGGCCATTTGGAGATAACTGAAAATCTTTACTACCCTCCACTGCCAAGATGCAGACCAAAATGAAAATATTTTGCATTTGAAGCAGCCAAGTGGTTTGGAGGAAGCACTTTGTACCCAAGGGTTCAGCTAAGGAGGAAAATATTTACTAGTTTGTCCCCTCTGTTCCCTGTCTGGGGCCCGCTGTACTTAGCAAGCAGCGTTTAATCTCTCATCCATGACAGTTATTGGAAAAGTTAGATGTATCTCTTCTTGTTCTGTTCTCTGTCCCTTAAGAGAGAAATGGACAGCTACTTAGATTGGTGTGGCCAATGAGTGGGCTGTCAAGGATGTCTTGATCCGGGAAGACGCTGGTCCAGGACCTGGAGGCTGAGTCTAAGAGGTTCACACCTTTGCCACGCAGCTCAGGGCGAAAGTTCTGAATCAAACCCTGTCTACAAGGTCCTTCCGTGTTGTCCGGTTCAACCACTTCGGGGCTGCAGCTTCCGCAACAGCCCGCACGCTCCCTCTCTTCCTCATTGTCACCTGAGTTCAGGTGACATGAAAATTGCCATGCTGTATTGATCACAACAAGTTGGAGAAACCTTGGCATCCTCCCAAATGAAGGGAGACAGCAATTTCCTTATCTGCGACAAGTAGGTCGAGTTTTAAAGGCAGTAGAGAGTAAACCCTTCGAAAGTTGATCCAGTCTGGTCTTTGTATCCACCTGGTAAACACGTAACAAAAATGCTAACTACAGAAATTCATGAATGGGTCTTGCCGCTGACAGGTGTTACTAAGTTTCCTTCTCTTGGATTGGTTTACACCAAAGCTTCTGGATCCTGGCACAGCTGACGTGTTGGGTTGGAGACTCCCCTGTGCATTGCAGGATGTTTAGTGGTACCCCCGCCCCGTACCTGCTGCATGCCATAGCCTTCTGCTCCCAGTTGTGACCATCAAAAATCTCTCCAGACACTGCCGGATGTGCCTGGGGGGACAAACCGCCTCCGTGTGAGATCCACCCGGTGCAAGCCTCCTCTGCTTTTCCTTTACATAAGCCTATGAAGATTTGAAAAGCCAAAGCACAATACACCCTGTTTCTAAATCTTCTCCACGAAGGTGGAGTCTGAAAGTGTGTCTGAAAACGTAGCAGCTGTGCAGGCCCCACGCAAGCACAGCTTGTGTCTTGGGAAGAGCTACAGGTGGTAGCACCTAAGGGGCCAAAACAGATGCCATCTCCTCTGGTCACCTCCATCACTGGATGGAAACCAAGCCTGGGGAGTAACTGCAGTGGACCCAGGAGGCAGAGTCCTGCACTTGACCTTGGGCAACACAAGGCCTGAGTTAGCTCGCTCACTCAGCCTGACTTCCAGAACCGGCGGGATGATGAGATTCGTTCTTGCCTCTCGTAACTGCCCACTCGTGACTGTCTTACCAGCGCAGTCTCACGTAGCAGGCATGCTACAACTCATCGCAGAGTTCCGCATTCCTCACCGGGATCTTCACCTTGAAATCTTGGCAGAGCCTCAGAGAGTCGGGATGGAAATCTTGGCAGTACCAAGAAGCCACATACCCAATGCACAACAAGGACAACCTGCACGGATTTTGGCTTCCCTGTCTGCTACTCCGCGGGGCTGATGAACGCCGACCACGTAACTCAGCACACGTTGTGATTCTCCTCCGGGCAGGGTCCTGGTGCTTTGCGTTCACTAATGCATGGCTCTCTCTCTGCCTGAGAACTCACACTGATTTTCCTTCTTTTTAAAAAACAACACAGCACTGGCTTGCAGGGCCTCCAATGGATACGCGAATCAAACTCGAAGCTAAGAGGCTCTTGGGAGCTGCATCTCGGGCCCTTGATTTAGATAGCAAACAGCAGCACTGCAAAATGAGAATAAGGAGTGCCGGGCGGGGCCATCAGCTGATCCGAGTCCCCAGAGTGTCCTTTTGATTCCCTGGTTAGTGGTGGCACAAGGGCCGCCAGGCAAGAGGCTGCCCGCCAGTGGAAAATTCCCAGCTCTGGTCACCTTAATGAGAGAGGCATTCTTGACTGTGTAGCTTGGAGGTTTCCAGGGAGAAATGAGAAAAGAGAGTGTTTCAATGCCCTCCTTCAGCCTGGGCTGCAGCGGGTGTGACAGCAGCTGGGTGGTGAGGAGTACCCCAGATAACCTTGGTCTGGATTCATCAGCATCAACCAAAAACTCAGGGCACAGTGACACCCCCGCCCCCCAGCCCTGCGGTGCGCAGACTTCCCCTGCTGCTGACACGGTCAACTTGCAAAGACGGGTTGGAAGGAAATACTCAGAAAGTCGCATGCCTTAGATTTAAAAAGCGAAACAAAGGCGACTGATGCACGCGTGCTGGCTTAACTGGCAGCAAATCCGTTCTGTCGGATGGCGCTCACCGCCGTCACGGCTGGAAGCAGAACACAAGGCCTCTGCCTTCACCCAGGCATTCAACAGCCGCGAGCGAGGTCTGCTCGAGGGCTGGTGTGGAGTGGCCACTGGGGTGGGGATGAGGAAGAGGCGGCTCTGATCTTCTTGGAGGTCATGACAAGCTCTGCGCTAGCAGGAGTTAGCATGATCTGGAATCAAAGACCCTAATGCCTCTGGCCTCCAGATTGTGGGTCAGGGGAGCAGTGGACCCAGGAGAGCTCACAAGGAGGGAGACACCACGTTTGAGCTGAGCCCCAAAGGTGGGCAGTGAATGACAGGGCCGGGTTTCACTTTAGAGGGAAGCTCTCGCGGTGTGGGAAGGAGGTGTCAATAATTTACAGTGTGCCGAGTAGAATTTTATTTGGAAATATTTTGCCTTCTGAATTGGTAGTCTTTCTTATTCTGGGTCCTCGGCATATTTATGGAAGACACAACAATGGAACCAGCCTGCAAAACTCACTGCTCTCCTCTCTGGTGGGTTCCGACTGCACTCTGGGATTCTGGGAGTCAAATGGGGGAGGGGAGCGGGGGGCACACAGGAGTCCCCCAGGGCATGCTTTGTCTTGGATTTTAAGGCAGGCTCCGGAAGGTGTTTGTCGCTCCTTGCTGTCTAACTGTCAGGTCTGTGAAAGAAGAATTCAGCCTGTGACAGGCCAGCAGGTCCTCTGGGGAGTGGTACTGGACGGAGTGTGTAGGCTGACTCCCCTTCTTCCACATCCACTAGGACATCCAGGACATCCAGGGGTGGCTCTGAGCGTGAGAGCCGAATCCGCAGTTCATTTGTCCCCAGGGTTTCCCAGCCTGCGTGCTTCTGACATTTGGGGCCAGATCATGGTTTACTGTGAGGGCTGCACTGTGCTTTAGAGAGGTGTAGCAGCATTCCTGGCTTCCACCTGCTAAACACCAGTAGTAGAATCTCCCAAGCTGTGACAACCAAAAATGTCCCCAGGCATTGCCATGCATCCTTATGGGGCAGAGTCGCCCCCGGCTGGGACTGCTCCAGAGGCCGGTTTTCTGTCCGGTCATCTATTTCCACTTGGTTTCCCATTCCATCTCGCTCGCTCTCTCAGCTCCATTCAGCGCAACCGGTCTCCTTCTCCCTCGTGGAGGCTGCCCCTCTGGGTGCCCCTCCGGGGTCGCCTCCTAACTCTGACCTGCTCTTTGTAGATTCGCGGTGCCTCCCCCGCCCCATCCTCTTCCTGCTCTCCAAATGCTGCCATCCTTGAAGGCTCGGGCCTGAACCCCTTCTCTGTTTCACACTGCTTTCTCCCTCCCATCTCTTCCAGGGATTCTAAGTATCTTCTGCCTGCCGAATGCTCTCCAAGTCGTCTCCAGTTCAGACACTCACCTAAGTTCTAAATGTACCTCTCGTCGGCATCACACATTCCAGCCACCTTTCTCCAAAATCCATTCCTCGTCTCAAATTCTCATTTCACTGAATGGCACCTGGGTCTATTTGCTGCTCCAGCTTGAATTCCCAGGATCATCCTGACTCCTTCTCTCTCAGCCCAACACCCAGTCCATGACAATCTCCACACCCTGCACCTCCCTGTCTTTGCTGCCAATCTTCTAGTTCAAGCCATCACATAATCCGAGTAGCCAGTGATGTAAATAACTCCAGTGGCCTCCACGGTCTCCCGCCTTCCACCTGGCCCTGCTCCAGCGCACTCTCCACCCACTGCAATCTTTGAGAAGCATACACTGTTTCACAGGATGCTCTGGGTTCTTTGTTTTTAACACATATATTTATATATTTGAAAGGCAGAGCAAAAGAAAGAGAGGGAGAGATGGACAGGTTGGTCTTCCATCCTCTGGTTCACTCTTCAAATGCCCACAACAGCCAGGTCAGGGCCAGGCTAAAGCCAGGAGTCAGAAACTCCATCCTGGTCTCCCTCACGTGTGGCAGGGGTTCCACGTACTTGAGCCAGGCACATTGGCAGGAAGCTGGATCACGAGTGGAGTAGCCAGGCGTCAGGTGCCACTGCACTGGCATCGCAGGCTACGGCTTCACCAGCCACGCCACAACACCGGAACTTGGCTTCCATTTCTTTTGCTTGCCTTTGAATAACATCTGAGTGTCCCCCAAACAGCCCCTCCCTCCTCTGACGCCACTCTTGGCCTTGGTGCTGCTGTTGCCACACGGGCCTTCTTCTGTTCCTTACCTACACGTGGGACCTTCCACCTGCCACGCTGTGCCCTGGCTCTTTTCATCCTGCTGGCTTAGCACTGCCCTTTTTGCTCCTAGAACCTCTCTCCTGGTCCCAAACTCTTACAGCGAGTTTTCCTATCTGAGTCTCTCTCCGTACCCTTCCTGCTCGCACGTGGGACACCTAACTCCCTACACACCCACAAGATGGCGTCTTGGTGGTTCGGCTCCCTGCTAGAGTGGAAATGTCATGAAGGGAGGGACGCCCAGTGTCTCTGGCTCCTTGCTACGTCTCCAGCTGGCCATCCAAGGTGACAGCCAGTGACTGCTCGGCAAATACATACTGCTCGAATGACTCATCACCTCCCACTTCCTTGATGAAAGTGCATCTCGGGAAGGTCACGACCTATGCAGAGAGGATGAAGGTGCTCATGGCTGGCTCAGAGAGGCATGAAGGAAGAGCTCCTCGAAGGCCTGGGTCAAGGCAAAGGCGCTTCTAGTGGCGGGGCTTGGCATCACAAAGCTCGTGGAATGAGCCAGGCACCTGCTGGCTCAAAGCCGGCCTTGTTGATAGCTTCACTCATGGTCCCTGTGTGTCCCAAGATATCCCACTCCATCAGAGAGAGATCCCCTCAGGACCAGGTAGTTCCAAACCATTGCACTCCAAGATGAAGAGCTGAGGTGGGCTCAGAGATTTCTGGCAACACTGTCTTCCTGGAAGGCCCAGGACTCCCAAGGAGGCCAGGATGTCCAGGTAGGGCAGAGCCCCCTGGGCCCAAGCAGCCACAGGAGGGATTGGGCAACAGCTTCACCCAGGGAACATTGAAGCCCCTTAAGTATTGGTGGCCTTGACCTGACCCTGAACGAATATCTTGGATTAAGCCACTGCCTACAATGCTGGCTTCCCATATGGGCACTTGTTCAAGTCCTGGCTGCTCCACTCCTGATCCAGCTCCCTGCTCATGTGCCTGGGAAAGCAGTAGAAGACCTCTCCCTCTCTGTCTCTCCATCTTTTAGGCCTCCCCAGCTGGGCCCTTCCAGGGACAGTCACTGGAGAGCACACAGCTACAATTATGCAGCTAAGCATTTGCTAAGATCAGTTATGATTTTTTTTTAATCAAACAACTCCCAACATGTAGAGGCCAAAAAACTCCTGAAGCACACGGGGAGCCCGGTTTGTGTAAGGGTGGAACCCACTTTTCGTGGGCTTACCTATTCTCTCTCCAATCAGCTCTAATGGATCTGAGAGAAGTTTCAAGGTCCATGTGTTAGAGCTCAAGGACGAGTCTGAGGCCCTGATCCAAACATATTGGATTGGCTGCATGTTGCTAAACAACAGAAATAGCCCACATCTGCTGCGGGAGCTGGGCTGGGGCGGTATTTACAAGTGGGTCACTCAAGTTCCACCAGCAGTCATTAATAAAATACTAATGGGATATAAATGGCCACTTGCACCAACCAGAAAGGTAGAACTAAAGCAAAGCACGGGTAGGGTAGGGTAGGGTGGGGACTGTAGAGGATGCTATTTTCAGCCAAAAGGAGCAGCCTGCGTGAAGGTGTTTGCTATTCTGAGACAGGTTCTGGGCCGAGACGAGCCATCAAAGTTTCAAAATTTGATTGAGGATTTTCTTTATGTTAACCCCTAGAGATATAAATAAACACAGTTCCTGCCCTCATAGAGCAGGCGGCTGGCGAGCCAGGCTGTTGTTCAGAAAGGCTGGGGTGGGTGCCGCATGGCTCAGCCCTGCAGATATTGATGTTGGCCAGAATGATCTGGGGACAGGAAAAGTCAATCGAAATGGAGTGGCAGCCAGGGCCGGGGATGGATCCTGGGGAGCGATGATTTAATTTTGAGACCCACCTTAAAGAACCCAGCAAGGTGTGAGATCAAAGTGAATCAACACACAGAAGGAAGTCTCCTACATCAGGAGGGACTTAATGCACCTCTGTTGAATGAATGAATGAATGAATGAACAAGTGAATCTGCTACATGGCACTGCATCCATTGCTTACCTCTGATTCTTTGTAGTAGCGTTCTGGAATTTCATCACAGGCAATATCGATAAAGCAAACTTCTCTCTCCAGGTCTTTGGCTTCATTGTCAAAAATCTGCAAGAGCAGACCAACATATAGAAGGTTACTGATGCCAGGTGGCCTGCCCGGTGCCCGTGGGTTGGCGTCACTGTGCCCCCGGCTGGCGCCTTCACCTGCCACAGAATGTGCGAGAATCATCAAAGGCTTTTTTTTTTTATTCACTGCTTAGGTTTTGTCACATCAGAGGCAGGTGTAGCATCAATCCCCACTTGGTAAGGGGTAGAAGAAAAAGTGGGCTGTTTTTAGAAGTTCAGGAGTGAGGAAATGAATCTCTTCCAAAAAAAATCTCTTCCCAAACCTGCCGTCTGCTGGTTTTTGGCAGTTAATCAGAACAGGGAGGGAGGGACGGAATGCGGTGGAGCCAGCCGAAGACTTAGAGAAGAAAAATGTGTACATGTGTTTTCATTAAAATGTTCGTATATATCTAATTTCACAAATAACACAGGCTCGGTGCAGAAAAACAGATGGGCATAAAGAGGAAAATAAGCCACAAACCCCTTACCCACGGAGAGACGGGCACGCTTTCCCTGATCATCTAAGAGGACTCTGTCCTTGACAAACACAGGGCTCACGAGGTCTACAGCACTAAGATACTGAACCGCTTCCTGCCAGCTTATTTTGGGTTCAGCTGGCCCAGAGTGCCTGCTACTTGCAAGAATAAGTGAATAAATCAATACAAGGCAAGACAGCCACAATATAGAGAAACTAACTTTGGTGGAAGGTCAAGTTCCTGTAGCCTTTTTTCACTGGCAGCTCTCCGGTCTGAAGGTAACAAGCACCCTCCTGAAGAATGGTGCACAGATCAAGTCAGGCAAACCGCTCCAGCCTTGCAGGAGGAAATCATTGTGTGTTCCAACTGTCAGAGAACTTCACAATCAAATATTTTTGCAAGAGCAGGGTGGTTGAGGCCAAAGAAAACTGCCTTGACTAGAATCGGTGCCTCTTAACAATAACATGAGCTCCCCCCCCCCCCCCCCACAGCACTGGGGAGACTACATGCTCGACTTTTCTCCAGTCGACACGCTTAGCTCTTTTCCAAATGCTCTCCACATAACACGTGTGCTGGTAATCACCCTCCAAGACTGCTGTTTGCCCTGTCGCCTATTTTGGCACGTGGCATCTCTAAATCTGTCCAGGGCGATGAACTCCCCAGGCTGGCCTGTGGTAGCCACTGCATTTTCCCCTTGAAGGCAGAGAAAGATTGCTTCTTGGATCAGCCCTGATTCCTTCCACTGTCACTTGAAGTCAAGTGCCTGGGGACACTTCTAACGTGTTTGGGGGGGGGGGGGACAGGTGGATTGCCTTGAAATGGAACAAACAAGTTCAAGTCTGAGCGGAGAAACAGGTTGTGGAATGAAATCCTGGGTCTCAGAGCCCCTCTCTGTCTCATTTAAGTGTGAGCCATGAGAAGAAAGACATGTGCCTCATTAAGAAGACAAAATTGAACACTGGGGGAGGAGAATGAGCTCCTAGAGAATAAATTACAAAAGAAGTTTGACATTTATTGGTGTTAAAACTTACAGAGCCAAAGAAAGGGGATCCAAGGGGGTTAAGAGAGCTGTTGACAGGCTGTGTGGCTTTACCTAATTTAATTTGAGCACTTTTGAGCGCCCGTTGTGCCAGCTATCACGTTATTGCCTCTCAGCTCTAAATCCATCCTCAGCCTGTGTTCCCAAACAATGGACTGGCGCCTGGAAGCGCGTCTCCTTTATACCGAGCACGGCGCTAAGCCTCGTCAGTAGAGGGCGCTAGAGAGACACCACAGGCAGCAGGGGCCATCTCTTCCAGGTTTGGCTCCTGCTCAGGGGCACAGCCTGTAGGTGGAGACTTTGAGTGGTGCTCGGCCCAAGCTGAGAGCCTCGGGGGCAGACCTCAGCGACCTTGCAGCCCTGGCGTGGGCCCAGGAACGACTTCTTTGTTGCCCTCCTAATTTGGGCACTGTGTGCGCCAGGCTGTACACTGGCAGCGTGCCCTGACAACCTCTACACACCTGTCCACCAAGCTCATCTTGTTGTGCCCTAGAGGGCTTTCTGCTGCCCAGAGATGATGAATCAGCTCTGGTTTAAGCAACTCCGTGAAGTTCTCTGCTATTCCATGGGCTCCCACCATTCCTTCTCCGGGGAAGTCTAAACTCTAGCCACAGAGAGCTGGTCATCCCAAGTGTGCCCTTCTCGGATATTCTCTCGGCCTTAGGGCACTCTTTAGAGTTCTCTTTGCATCTTTAGCATTGCTCTTATCAAACATCAATAATTCCTCATGTTATGTTCCTCTGGTTGGTATTGTGTGGTTTCTGTCTCCTGGTTGGACCCGACTGACCTACTGGCTACAGAGTGTTGCCCCAGGCTTTAGGAACGACAAAGATGATGAGAGTTGAGTTGCTGCCCTGAGAAAGTTACTATCCAGTGGGAGGGAGAGAGACTGGGAATCTCTCACCAAAAACACAAAGCAGAAGAAAGCAAGCACTACTCAAGTCAGGAAAGAAGACGCTATAAAGCTAGGGAGAGGCGCCATGGCTGTTACTCAACACCATCACTCAAGGTCATCAGTCAGTCGGTGTCTCCAGCGTCCCCCACTGGGCTCTCCCTCTGCCTCTTAGCACTCAATGAAGAAGATGGCTATCAGCCCAGAGTGCTTCCTGCTTCTTTCTAGAAAGATGAAATCAGAATCTGGTTTTCCTCCTGCTACCTATCAAATGTAGGTGTCATGAGAACTTCCCAAACCTTCGGGGCTCTTGGGCTCCTTTATCCGGTAGCCAAAGCTTCAGTGGGTTCCACGTGGGCTCCCTCCAGTCCCATCTTGGGTATCCTCGATTAATAGGATGCTTAATCCTCGTGCCGAAGTCCGTGAAATGCCAGGCACAGGAAAGCCACCTTTACTTGAACTGTGCAGGAAACATTTCAGGGTGGAGTTACACTCCTTGGACAAAGCCGCAAAAAGCCACTTTGAGGACCTGCACACGCTCTTCAGGCTTGAGATCACGGGTCACTTCCCAGTAAGTAATCCATCTCCCGGTGAGTCACTGTTGTAGAAGATGCTTGAGGGCGCTCGGTGAATGCAAAGTCGGCAGAATGCATTAGCTTCTGCTTTCCCGTAGTAACCCGGGGCAGGAGCGTTGCTCGCTAGCTGATCTTCATTTCCGGTCATGAGTACGGGTTCTGATTCTTTGGTCATAAGCATCCTCATTTCTCATAATTCCCAAGATAGGGCTCAGCATGGAGTGGAAAACTCTTAAGGCTGGGCAATGGGAGTTGCCTACACTGGGAGTTGGGAGAGCTGGTTTGATTTCAGTAACTTCTCTGTGTAACCCTGGGCAAGCCCCCACATCTGCTGCGGGCTGCCAGGACCTTTAGTTTAGATGGATGGGGGTCAGGGAGGCTGCGCGACACCCAGGAATGCAGCAGATCTTGGGGAGGCACATCTTCCGGGACAGGAGGATCGACCATTATCGTCTGACTATGAAAGAGAACTCCGGTGCCTGGTGTGAGTCTTGGCTCTGCTACTGATTCCAGCTTCCTTCTCATGCGCTCCCTGGGAGGCAGCAGGTGAGGCTGAATTCCTGTCACTCCCACGGGAGACCCAGATGGAGTTCCAGGTCCTGGCTTTGGCTTGGCCCTGCCCTGTCTGCTGTGGGCATTTGAGGAGTGAATTGGCAGATGGGAACTCTCCGTGTTTCAAATAAAACAATAAAACAACAACAAAAAAAATGAGTTAAAAAAAAATAAGACATCTGTGGCCCTGTTGAAGTTGAAACCAAGTGACCCAGATGACCACTGAAATTCCTTCTAGTTAAAAAGTCTGTGATGTTAACTGTGGCCTCTGGGTCACATTCGTCCCCTAAGCCTTGCTCCTTTGGCTTGTTGCTTCTCTGTCCCTTCACCCCACAGCCAGCCAATTTGTGTGGTGGTCAGAGAGACTGCAGTAGGGACCTGGCTGGTGGCGGCGGTCATGGTGTAGCATCATTGGAGGGCACGGTCAGGGTGAAAGTCTGATCTTCACGCTCAGTGAAGGGCAGCATCCCGAATGAACACAGTTCAGACCAGACAGAGGCCCAGTCAGGCCCCAGAGGACACACTCAGTGACAGGAACGAATGCATCCGGGCTTCCCCACTGCGCAGGGCAGCAGCCGCCAGCGCTCGGGCCCCACCCCCGGCTCTCGGAGGTGGAGTAGGATCCACTGAGATGGTTTCAGGATGAAAGGCACCAAGCTAGAGCCTCGAAAGACTGCGCCTGGCCCCACGGGGCTGTGCACACTTTCACGGCCTTGTTTGCCTCTTGGGCAGAACCTGTCTCCTTCCGCATCAGGACTGGGGTTTGGGAGTTGACCTTGTAATACGGCTCGCATTGCTGCGTGTTTGTCGAGATGTGCTTCTCTCTGCCCCGTCTACCATCTGCCCACAGAGCACCTGCAGCAGATTCTGTGCCCACCTGGTTGACGCCCCCACCTTCCACTCCGCTACTAGGGAGTGGACGCTCCAGGAGCCAACCCCCTTCGAACAGAGATCCCGCAAGAAGGCAACTCTTCGCAGAAACACTCCCTGACAGATTCCAAAATAACAAAGAGCAATTTCCCCTTTTTTGGCAAAGCATTAGGCTGAACAGTATCAATTTTCTTGAAAATTTTCATATGCTTTGACCTAGTAAGAATACGCTTTGAGAATTTATCTTAAGGCAATGATCTTAAAGAAAAAGCTTTACGCATGAGCATTTTCATTGCAATATTATCACAAAGACAAGAACAAAAGAAAAAAAAAGAGAGAAGGAGGGAAAGAAAATGGCTTAAATATCCCGCTATGGGAGAAGAACCAAGGAAATTCAGATAAATCCACTGATGAACCACTTTTTTGGTCACCCCCTCTTCCGTGTGTTTTATTAGTTACAAACATGCGATTTTTAAATGCAGACTACAAAACGCCAAGTACACAAGTCCGCTGTTGGAAGTGGTGCAGGCCAGCGGGAAGGCTTTTGAAACTTTTTGCTCTCTGAGCTTTTCCGTCAGTTTTGCTAGTGAGTGGTAACTACGGGACCCGCCCTTTCTCAGACCCATCTGAATCCTCCGGCTGGATTCTGTCGAGGCAGCACTGCTCTGCTCAAAACGGCTCGGCGCCTGAGCCCAGCCTACAGGCAGTGAGATCCACGACCCGTCTGGACTTGGGTTTGGAGCGGTTTTCAGGCAGTTTGGTTTCTGAATGGGTTCCGTCCGCACTTCCCGGATTTGTCTGAGTGGCTCACACAGCTCTGGGCTTGTTAAAGTGTGTTCTTCTTTAAAAAAATAAGAGGAATGATCTTCACTCTGACCAAGTAGCTATGAAAATGAGCTTTTTGATCTCTTAGCAGACATTCCCGAATGGGTCCCATCACTACAAATTTCCGAGTGTTATACGGGTTAGGGGTGGAGGCAATCTTCTAAAGTTAAAGGTGCGACTTCTCTCGCAGCAGACATCAGACACAGGAATACACACTTACACCAGCAAGCGGGGGTTACACGGAGATGGAAGACACCCTCCCCAAACCCCCTTTAAAGTACTTTCCAACCTAAACCCTAGCTGTGCATCCAGAACAGGAGGCTGTCTCCTGCTCTCAAGATCTGGTTTTAATCATCCAGACTACTTCTGCAGATTCTCGAGGGCAGGACATCTGCCCCGGCTTTGGCGTGAAGGGCCCGGCTGAAGAAAGCCACTGGTAGGTGAAGATTCCCGAGACAACAGAAGGTGCTAGCCGGATATGTGACAGCGGACGGATGGCGTTCTTAGAAATGAGCTTGGACAAACATTTGCATGAAGGTCCAAAAGGAGAAATACATCTCTCCTAAGACACTGTTCTAGAACTTTCGAAAAAAGACGCCCAGCACAATGAGAAGCTTGGTTGCTATTCCAATATTGATGCCACTGAAAAACACACTTGTCCGCTACCAAGATATGCCAAACCAAAGACTCTGTATAAGGATGTTCCTATTGATTTAAAGTCAGTTTCCAGAGTTTTTGCCCGATCTATCGATTTTAAGCATCCAGAGGGCTTTTATCTGGGGAGACACATAGGCTGGCGAAGTTTACGGCTAATACCTTTACGTTTTAAAATACAACCTCCAAATTCTTACAACACGAATTTGTCTCAGGACCCTCCCTGCTTCTCTGTCCCTTAAAAAAGAAATTTAGAAGAGGAAGAAACAAACCACTTGCCATTCTATTTCCAAATACAAAGATTTTTCTAATCAGCCCGATCTTGTAACATAGGTTAAGGCTGGAAGTGGAATATTTTGCCTTTAAGGAATGAGATTGCACACTGGATCTGTTAAAAACTGATCAAAAATTAAAATACGAAAGTGTGAAAATAAATAAAAGTGTATGACAAAAAAGAAATAGGATGGGGTTGGTGCCATGGTGTAGTAGGTTAAGCATCTGCCTTCAATGCCTGCATTCCATACGGGTGCTGGTTCGAGTCCCGGCTGCTCCACTTCTGATCCACACTCTCTGCTATGGCTTGGGAAAGCAGTGGAGGATGGCCCAAGTGCTTGGACTGCTGCACCTGTGTGGGAGACCTAGAAGAAGCTCCTGGCTCCTGGCTTCGGATCAGCTCAGCTCTGGCTGTTGTGGCCATTTGGGGAGTGAACCAGTGGATGGAAGACTGACTGATTGAGTCTCTCTCCCTCTCTCTCTCTCCCTGTGATTCTGCCTCTCAAATAAATAAATTAAACTTAAAAAAAAAAAAGAAATAGGAGATGATCAAAATCAATTTCCTTGAATTTGTTCTTGAAAAAGCTTCCACTTCTAATTGAGCCCCCCCCCCCTTTATTGGAAGTCTTGCTGAGAACTAAAAGTACCATTTATTGCACCTGCTGTTTCATTAAAATGGCTCCACCTTTCCCAATTGGAATGTGAAATCCCAGAGGCAGGAGTTACAGCTTCATATATAAGTAAAATTGTATTGATGGCATATTCTCTATTTCAATAGGAAATAGAAAATACACTTATAAAGGCCTTAGTTGGGTTCAGGTACAGGTAGTATTGCTGAACTCTTACGGACCGTGTGGTTGTAACTAAGAAAGGCCAGGGATGTGGATAAACATGGAACGTGTCTTAACCACACTCCAGATCTCTCCTCGTGCAGAAGCGTCTTTCTAGATTTTGTCACCTCTCGTGTTTTATTTCTAGATTCTGTGATTCTCTTACTGGAGTCCATGGAGAAGACTGGGGGTGGGGGGGTTGGCTTTTCATAGATGCACAGCCCACAGTCCTGGGACTCCTGGATTCTGCCACTCCTTTCTCTCCAACAGTAACTTTCACTGGTTTCAGATCCACATTCAGGGTCAGCCGTTGTGCTGCGGGGGTTAAGCTGCGTCCTGGGGAGCTCACATCCCTTCTGGGAGCGCAGGTTCTATTTCTGGCTCCTCACCTCCTGGCCCAGCTTCCAGCGGATTAATGTGCCCGGGAGGTAGCAGGTAATGGCTCAGGGGCTTGGGCCCCTGCCACTCATATGGGAGCCCCAGATGGAGTTCTGGGCTCCTGGCTCTGGCCTGGCCCAGTCCTAGCTGTTATTGGCCTCAGTGGGAGTAAACCAATGGGTAGAAAAATACCTTTTTCTCTATCTCTCTGCCTTTCAAGTGTTGAAAATAATTTTTTTTTTTAAAGATCCAGAGGGGCCTGTGCTAGGAGGCAGTGGGTTAAGCCACTGCCTATAATGCTAGCATCCCATATGAGTGCCGGTTCTAGTCTGGATGCTTCACTTTCAATTCACTCCCTGCTGAGGAGCCTGGGAAGGCAGCAGAAGACAGCCCAAGTCCTTGGGCCTCTGCCACCCATGTGGGAGATGTGGACGAAGCTCCTGGCTCAGCCTGGCTCAGCAGCTATTTGGGGGAGTGAACCAGCGGACTGTTTATCTCTTTCTCCCTCTCTGTAACTCTGCCTTTCAAATACGTAAATAAATAAATCTTAAAAAAAAAAAAAAAGATTCAAGGGCTGGCATTGTGGTACAGTGGCTCAAGCTGCTGACTACAAGATGCCAGCGTCCGAAGCTGGCGCGTCTGTGGCAGTCTCGGTTGCTCTGTTTCTGATCTAGCTATCTGTTTAGGGGCCTGAGAAGACAATGGAAAATGGCCCAAGTACTTGTGCCTCTGCCACCCACGTAGGAGGCCCACACAGAGTTCCTGGCTCCTGGCCACGACCTGGCTGGGATCTGGCTGTTGTGATTTTTGGGGAGTGAACCAGCAGATGGAAGATCTCTCTTTCTCTGCCTTTCAAAGAAACAGTTCTTAAAAAAAAAAAAAAATCCAGACTTACATGAGGACTCTGTACTTTCAGCACAATTTTTCTGCAAACCTGAAAGTTCTCTTAAAAAAAAAACAAAAAACAAAAAACAGTCCATTATGTTTTGAGAATTGCGGGGGCAGGGAGGCACAAGCTTAGTAGCTACACGGATTTTTATCTTCCTGCCACCTGCTCAAGCCACTGAGGATGCAAGGTAGAGGTGCTTGATGAGTAGGGATTTAGAGAAAAATCTAGCAGTCATCTTGTTTTATGCCCCAAATATGATTAACGGGACTGGAAGCCCAGCTATGCTGCTGTTCTCCTCGACTGTAACTTTTGGCATTTGGGAGCTCTCGGGGGAGGCAGCTGACTAAGACACACCAATAAAATACAGGTTCAGGGAGCAAAAGCGGTGGAAGCTGAGCTGTTATTCCAGCAATGCCCGGGATTTGCTACGTGGCCAGTGGTGTGGTGGAGTGAAAGGAATGATGGTCAGTGGTGTGGGGAGCAGCTCGGACTAGACTGTTACTGGAATTAAGACTTATTCTATGCATCTGCTCTCCTCTGTGGGGAGCAGCTCGGACTAGACTAAGTTACTGGAATTAAGACTTATTCTATGCATCTGCTCTCCCACAATATGGCGCTGGGAGAGAAGTAAACAGCTTCCGCACAGCTGCCTCCAGTTCAACCAATTAACTGTAGGACTTGCTCCTGATTGGAGAGCAGCGTACTCGGCGTGTGGGCAGCCGAGTTGGGATTGGCGGAGGAGGACTATAAAGGAGGAGAGAGACGGCATGCACCGGGAACATCTATGGGGAACATCTAAGGGAACCCGTGCAGCCCCCGAGAGAACTGGCCGGCGGTGTGCCGCTCCCCTGTGGAAGTGGGGAATGCGGCCAGGGGGAACTGCCCTTCCACGGAGGTGGAAGGGATAGTAGCCAACCCGGGAAGAACCAGCAGCAAACCCGGGGAGGGCCGAGCAGACGAAAGAACAGCGCAGGGTCCTGTGTCGTTCCTCCACGAAGAGGGGGAGCGACATAATGGTGCCGTGACTCGGATAGGAAACCTAGGACGGATAGCAAACTTAGGAGGGAAGAAACGGGAAGAAACGGGAAGAATTGGGAAAATATCGGAGAGAGAGACTAGCAAACAGCCTAGGGAAAATACCGGAGAGAGAGACTAGCAAACAGCCTAGGGAAAAGCCGGACGAAAAGGGTGCCGGAAGAAGCTATTGAAAGCCTAGGCATAGACTCAGATACGGACTACGGGGGGAAGCTGGGAGAAATCTCTAAGGTCGAAAGCAAAAGTGAAAGCTAGAACAAACAGACTCGGACGCGGACTGTGGGGAGAGGCCAGGAGAAATGAGGGAGGAATATCGTTGGAGGAAAGCTTGGGGAAACATACCGGGTAGAGAAAAATGTTAGGGAAATTGAAGCCGCGGGGGGCAGGCCAAGGCGGACACGAAAGCCACTTTGGGGTTCCCAAGTTAGCCCGGGAATAGGGGGCGAAAAGTTGAAACCAGAAGCTGAGACGTAAGCCAGATTGGGATCCGTCTGATTAGCCCGGGGAGCAAAGGACGGGAAGCCAAATCGTGGGGCGGAGACGTACGCTGGGTTGAATTCGCCAGGCTAGCCCGGGGAACTTGGATTGAATGCTAGTGGTGGAGACGCAAGCTACGCTGTGTTACTCGCGGAAGCCGCCGCGTGCAGAGAGAGCACGGGGCGTGAATAGATAGGGAACGCTGGCGTAGGCCGTGGTTCAGACGCGAAAGGGTTAAGCGTGGAGACCGCGGAGCGCGCGAAGCCGGGAAGCTGCGCAGATGAGAGAGGCGCGCGGGCTGAAGCGGCGCAGAGCCGGGAACCCGCCGGCGGGGCGAGGTGCCGGAAAGCCGCAGGGATAAGAGAAACAGAAGTTTAGAAGTAAAGTGAGAAAAATAGGAATGCTGGAAGATAGAAGTAAAATGGGAGAAATAGGAATGCCCGGAGATAGAGAAATAGAGAAATAAAAAGGCCTCCCTACAACACTGCAATGTGAGAGCTTGGATTCGGTCTGCCTAATCAAGTGAGGCGATGAGCACCTGGGCGGCTAGCCGCAGGTCACCGAAGACAGGCACGAATTAACATCAGTAAAGCTTCCCCACAATGCAACAATTAGGAGGCTTGGATTCGGTCTGCCTGATTTAAGGCGGTAAGCGCCAGCAAAGCTCGACCAGAGTATGAGCTGCAGGTCACCGAAGATAGGCACGAACCAACACTAATAAGTCTCCCCCACAATAAGGCAATGAGAAGGCTTGGATTCGGTTTGCCTGATAGGTCTTGTAAGTCCCCTGCAGGCAGAGCAGAGCATGCGCTGCAGGGCACCAAACACAGGCACGCATCAGCGCCTAAAATCCTCCTCACAATGGCGAAGAGAGGACCCGGATTCGGTTTTCCTGATTGATAGGACTTGTAAGAGCCTGTGGCAACTCTAGCAAGTAGAGCAGAGTGTGTGCTGCGGGACACCGAAGACAGGCGCGTATCAACGCCAAAAAAAAAAAATAAAAAGAAAGGGGGATCTGTGGGGAGCAGCTCGGACTAGACTGTTACTGGAATTAAGACTTATTCTATGCATCTGCTCTCCTCTGTGGGGAGCAGCTCGGACTAGACTAAGTTACTGGAATTAAGACTTATTCTATGCATCTGCTCTCCCACAATATGGCGCTGGGAGAGAAGTAAACAGCTTCCGCACAGCTGCCTCCAGTTCAACCAATTAACTGTAGGACTTGCTCCTGATTGGAGAGCAGCGTACTCGGCGTGTGGGCAGCCGAGTTGGGATTGGCGGAGGAGGACTATAAAGGAGGAGAGAGACGGCATGCACCGGGAACATCTATGGGGAACATCTAAGGGAACCCGTGCAGCCCCCGAGAGAACCGGCCGGCGGTGTGCCGCTCCCCTGCGGAAGTGGGGAATGCGGCCAGGGGGAACTGCCCTTCCACGGAGGTGGAAGGGATAGTAGCCAACCCGGGAAGAACCAGCAGCAAACCCGGGGAGGGCCGAGCAGACGAAAGAACAGCGCAGGGTCCTGTGTCGTTCCTCCACGAAGAGGGGGAGCGACACAGTGGCTGATGTTTAGGCATTTGGGGCTGAGAATGGTTCATGGGTGATGGACTGATTCCCTTTTTTTTTTTTTTTTAAAGATCTACTTATTTGTTTGAAAGGCAGAATTACAGAGATGGGGGAAGGAGAGAGGGAGAGGGAGAGGGAGAGGGAGAGGGAGAGGGAGAGGGAGAGAATGAATGAATCTTGCATCTACTGGTTTACTCTCCAAATTGTTCCATCACTTGGGGCTGGGCCAGGGCTGAAGGCAGGAGCCAGGAGCTTCCTCTTTGTCTACCACATGGGTGCTTGGGCCCAAGGATCTGGGCCATCCCTCCTCTACTTTCCAAGGCACATTAGTAGGGAGCTGGATGGGAAGTGGAGCAGCTGGGACTTGAACCGGTGCCCACGTGGGATGCTACCGCTCCAGGCAGTCATTTGACCTGTTGTGTGATGGTGCCAGCCCCTTTCTCTCTCTTTTTTTTAAAGGATGATTTATTTAGTTATTTTAAAAGTCAGAATTTCAGATAGAGGGAGAGGGAGGGGATGAGGGGGAGAGAAAGAGAGAGAGAGAGGGAAACAGAGAGCAATCTTCCATCCACTGGTTCACTCCCCAGGTGGCTGCAGCAGCCAGTGCTAGGCCAGGCTGAAACCAGGAGCGAGGAGTTTCAACCAGGGTGGCAGGGACCCAAACACTTGGGCCGTCCTCTGCGGCTTTCCCCAGGCCACTAGCAGGAGGCTGGAGCAGAAGTGGAGCAGCAGGCGCATGAACCAGTGCCCCTATGGGATGCCGGCATAACAGGAGGCAGCTTTACCTGCTATGGCACAACATCGGCCCCTGATGGATTAATTTCTAGCAGTAGCATATGTGGTTAGGGACAGCTTGAAAAACTCATATAGCCATGAAAAAAAAAGTCAAGGTTATCAATGACCAAAAAATCCATCATCTCATCACCACGGCTCTACTGGTGTTCTCCATGAGCGCATTTTCCCAGCTGCACAACTCACTGCTGGCTGTTTCTTGGGTGTAAGTGCTCTTTGATGCAACCCAGGAAGCTATCAACGTGCCTTCCACACCATTAAGACAGGGCTAACAAGCACAGTGCCCACCAGTCTCTTCAAGAACATTTTCCACCTCTACTCCTTTTCCCATTTGCCGGGGAAGAGAGGTGTGCAACTGTTACCTGCACTAAAAACAGAATTACCGGCCGGCGCCGCGGCTCACTAGGCTAATCCTCCGCCTAGCGGCGCCGGCACACCGGGTTCTAGTCCCGGTCGGGGCGCCGGATTCTGTCCCGGTTGCCCCTCTTCCAGGCCAGCCCTCTGCTGTGGCCAGGGAGTGCAGTGGAGGATGGCCCAGGTGCTTGGGCCCTGCACCCCATGGGAGACCAGGAAAAGCACCTGGCTCCTGGCTCCTGCCATCGGATCAGCGCGGTGCGCCGGCCGCGGCGGCCATTGGAGGGTGAACCAACGGCAAAGGAAGACCTTTCTCTCTGTCTCTCTCTCTCACTGTCCACTCTGCCTGTCCAAAAAAAAAAAAAAAAAAAAAAAAAAAATTAAACAGAATTACCTCAGGACAGTGCTCCAAAGCAAGACAGAGGCTGGTGCATGGCAACCAATGCCTGCAAACAGTTATTAAGCACCTACTGTGTGTTCAACACTGTGCCTCTTAAAATGTCTAGTGCAAGGTCACTCTCAAGGGAGCTTTGACTGTGTAGAGACTAGACTTCCTGTGTGATTTAGTGGACACCCTGTGACATGTCATCTATGTTACTAACACAGTTGTCCCTCGGTACCTGTAGGGATCAGTTCCAAGACCCCTGCAGACATACCGAAGTCCACAGATGCTGGAGTCTCTTATAGAAAGTGCAGTAGTATTTGCATATATAATCCACACACACCCTCCCAGATACTTTAAGTCATCTCTATTTATTATGCCTAACATGATGTAAATGGTTGCTCTACTGTATTGTTTGGGAAATAATGTCAAAAAATGTCTGGATGGGGTTTGATGAAGCCGTTAAGATACCACATGGGGGGCTGCTGTGGTGTAATAGGTAAAGCCACCACCTGTGACACCAGCATCCCACATGGGCGCTGGCTCATGTCCTGGCTGCTCCACTTCTGATCCAACTCCCTGCTAATGGTCTAGACAGAGCAGCAGGAGGTGGGTTCAAGTGTTTGGGTGGCCCCTGCCAGACCTAGATGAAGTTCCTGGCTCCTGGCTTTGGCCTGATCCAGGCCTGACTTTTGTGGCCATCTAGGGAGTGAATCGATGGAGGAAATCTCTCTCTATCTCTCCGTTTCTCTCTGTAACTCTGCCTTTAAAATAAATTAATTAACAAATCTAAAAAATAAAAAAAGACACCCCATGGGACGCTCACATCCTATACTGGAGTGCCTGGTTCAAGCCCTGGCTCCTCTTCCTCTTACCCAGCTTCCTGCCAGCGCATGGCCTGGGAGGCAGCAGAGGATGGGTCAGGCACTTGGGCCCCTGCCACTCCAGTGAGAGACCTGGATGGAGTTCTGGGCTTCTGGCTTTGGCCTGGTCCAGGGTATTTGGAAGTAAACCCACGGATGGAAGATCTCTGTCTGTCTCTCACTACCTTTCAAATAAAGTGAAAACAATTAATGAAAAATAAAGCCATCTGCCCATGTTCAGGACAGGTGCAATTTTCTTGGGATGTTTTTCCTCCGTGGCTGTGGAGGGCTGAGTATTAAGGACTGAAAAGTGTGCTTCAGAAAACAGCACCCTCGTCCAGATTCAATGAGGAGAGACACCTGCACAGCCCACGGTGACCTGGTGCAGATCACCACCCCGCCAGTGGGAACAGTCACACGGGCCAGTGGGTGTCGTGAGCAGAGGAGCAATGAGCTCCCCAGGGTGGTCTAGTGACACCAGGGCCAGGGTCCTAGCTTAAGGCTCCTGCAGTTTACCTCCAGGGTGCCTAGAGAATTGACAGTCGTTGCTGAGGGAGTTGGGGGGAAGGAAGAGCCCAGACTTATTTCTTTATTTTTTTTAAAGATTTATTTATTTATTTGAGATGCAGAGCTGCAGACAGAAATCTTCCATCTGCTGGTTCACTCCCCAAATGGCCGGATCTGGGCCGATCCGAAGCCAGGAGCTAGGAGCTTCCTCCAGGTCTCCCACATGGGTGCAGGGGCCCAAGGACTTGGACCATCTTCCACTGCTTTCCCAGGCCATAAGCAGAGAGCTGGATCGAAAGTGGAGCAGCCGGGACTTGAACCGGCACTCATTTGGAATGCCAGTATTGTAGACTTAGGCTTAACCTCCTACCCACAGCACCAGCCCCCAGATTCACTTCTGAACTGACCTTGGTCTTGCAGTGGAATCGCAGCCCCATCTGGTAACACGAGGGGAAGTGCACTGCTTTCATTTAATCCTCATCAAACACCGCAT
Source organism: Oryctolagus cuniculus (assembly GCF_964237555.1). Lineage (NCBI taxonomy): Eukaryota > Metazoa > Chordata > Mammalia > Lagomorpha > Leporidae > Oryctolagus > Oryctolagus cuniculus. Next base: position 13,661,733 of record NC_091448.1, on the reverse strand, counting down.
CGCCACAGGACTTAGGGGTATTAAGACTGAGTAAAGGAAACTGATCCATCACGGCGCGGCCGGATTGTCTCAGCTGCTGGGGAAGCCCCCCTGCTCATCTGCAGAAAGCCCCCGGTGGACAACATTATCAGGCCCCAGTGCAGAAGGCATCCCTGCTTCCCCAGAGCCGGCTGGGGCGGAAGGCAGTGTCAGTCCCGAGAGGGTCCTGGGGGTGACGGACCCGCAGGGCTGCTGCAGGCGGGGAGGGCGGGCAGCCTCACAGACTGAGCCGAGCCTCTGTCTGGGCGGGACGCTGCGCCTGTCCTAAACTGCCAGTGTGGTCACCTTGCAGTGGGCTGGCTTTGCTGTTTACAGGGCTCCAAGCAGCCCTGGGGAGGCAGAGACGCAGAAGGAGTCTCCTGTTCAGAACCCTGATGCTAAGGCTTGGGTGTGGCTTGAGGGACTTCCCCAAGGGGACGGCAGTAACCGGTGCTGGATCTGAGAGGCTGGGCCTACTGGCAGGTGATTCGGCCAAGGGGCCCCACCCATATCACACAAATGGGGGCGTATGGAGAGTGGCGGTTTACCCCGTGTGACGCCTCTGAGATCCACTCATCATTGGACATGTCAAAGCTCGCTCCTGTTCAGTGCCAAGTAGCATTCCACTGCGTGGATCCACACGGTTGGCTTCGCCACTTCTCTGCTTCAGGATTGGGGCAATTACGAACTGAGCTGCTAAAAGCATCGTGCATAGATTTTTCTTGGAAGCACTTCAGAAGTTAATTAAGTTGAAATAACATTATGTGGGGCCGGCGCTGTGGCGCAGCGGGTTAACACCCTGGCCTGAAGCGCCGGCATCCCATATGGGCACCGGTTCTAGTCCCGGCTGCTCCTCTTTCTGATCCAGCTCTCTGCTGTGGCCTGGGATAGCAGTGGAAGATGGTCCAAGTCCTTGGGCCCCTGCACCCACGTGGGAGACCCAGAAGAGCCTCCTGGCTCCTGGGTTCGGATTGGCGCAGCTCTGGCCACTGTGGCCATCTGGGGAGTGAACCAGCAGATGGAAGATCTTTCCCTCTCTCCCTAACTCTTGACTTTCAAATTAATTAATTAATTAATAAAAAAAACTTAAAAAAGCCAGAGGCAGAGTTGAAGTGATGCAGCCACAAGCCAAGGAAGCCCAGGAAGCCCAAGGATCTCCTAAAGCCGCAAGAGGCCGGGACGGGTCCTGCCCTTGGCCTTCGTGACAGAGCACCGCCCTGCGGCTGCCCGCACCGCGAGAGCCACACAGTTTGCGGTCATTCATTGTGCGTGGGGGTCTTCGCCCAGACCCCTGTCCTCCACTCTCCGGCTCAGGATGAGGTTCTCTGGTCTCTGCTGTCAGACACACTGCCCCTGCAGAGCCTCCCTGCCCCAGATGCTCCGAACGGAAGGCAGTCAAGGCTGCTTTGTTCTCTGCTGCTTAGATGTGTGCAGGCAGAAGAAATGGAACCCGCTCCGTGTGGCGTGGAAGACGCGCGTCCTTCCAGAAAATTCAGGACAGGCTGCAACAGAGCCCAGAGACAGAAAGACAGGCATCACTGAGGGACGGCTCATGGACAAAAATCAAGAGCTGCTAGGCCGGCGCTGCGGCTCACTAGGCTAATCCTCCGCCTGTGGCGCCGGCACACCAGGTTCTAGTCCCGGTCGGGGTGCCGGATTCTGTCCCGGTTGCCCCTCTTCCAGTCCAGCTCTCTGCTGTGGCCAGGGAGTGCAGTGGAGGATGGCCCAAGTGCTTGGGCCCTGCACCCCATGGGAGACCAGGAGAAGCACCTGGCTCCTGCCTTCGGATCAGCGCAGTGTGCCGGCTGCAGCGTGCCAGCCGCGGCGGCCATTGGAGGGTGAACCAACGGCAAAGGAAGACCTTTCTCTCTGTCTCTCTCTCTCACTGTCCACTCTGCCTGTCAAAAAAAAAAAAAAAAAAAAAAAAAAAAAAAGAGCTGCCAATGAGTATACTTGGGGCAAAGTAGAACAATCCAGATATGGGGGCAAGGGCAGGTGGGAAAGTGGGAACGGGGAGAGGGCCGAGGGCCAACAAAGCATAACCTGAGAGCTACAGACTCGAGGCCCGGGGAGCCTTGGAGGCCAAGGCCACTTCTGTTCCAGGCTTAGTGTCTAGCAAGAGCTCTTGCAAACAGTGGCGGGCCGAGCCCATCTCCTTCCATGACCCCGGTCTCATGGGCGGCACAATGGTGAACACAGGCTCTCGTGGGGGAGGGAAGAGGTAAGAAAGAGGGTTCAGGAAACCGTCACCCAAGTGGCGCGGTGACTGATGAGAAAGACTGTACAAACACTGTTCTGATCAGGTGCTCCAGGTCCAGTAATTACGAGAAGGAATCAGCAGTCCCTGACAGCAATGCGCATGGTCAGAAACGCTGTGGCTCTATTCATTTACTAAAAAGCCTTTAAAGGCCCCAAACCGCTTCTAAGTTGCGGTTCCCAGGGCAGCAGCAACAAAGCTGCTTTCATGCACTTGGTCTAATTTCGGTGCAGAGCAGCCTCAGTCCAGATCCTACCCCGGGGCTGCGGCCTCCTCTGGACACACAGAGCGTGTCGTGAGAGGCGGCCGCACGCCACATGCCCGGTCTCCCTGCGGCATGATCAATAAGGCTGCCGAAAATAAGTCTCGGAAGCTGAGCTCAAAATAGTCCCGGCGTCACCCAGTGCTTTCTGATGTCGCTGCACGGGGTGGTCTCTGGGAACGGCTGGTTTGCTCTCAAGTTGATGAATCGATCTTGAACCTGGAAGGGCTCCCAGGCCTGCGTGGGGCCAGTCTTTAATGGCTGCTTCCACAGAGGGGGGACTTTGATCCTTTTCCTTCTCTGGAGGTTTTTGGGGAGCCTAAATAATGAAGCTTTCACACGAGAGGCAGAAAAACCAGGGGTACCTGCGTTTCCAGTAGCTCGGCCTCAAGGGGAGTGCAGCAGGATCCGGAGACAGGTGGCTTGGTGGGACCTGGGTGGCAGCGAGGCCACGCTGGGGAGTGGAAGAAGATGAATCCCACCAGGGAGACCACCGGACCTGCGTCTGGGGGACCTCTGAGGGCTGCCTCTTCTTCCAGCTCACTCCTGATGAACCTCTAAGGGGACTAACAAAGCCACAGGCACCAGCCCAAAACCACTTAAGAATCATAGATGGCGTCTACTGTCAGAAGACACAAAGCAAAGGAACAAACTGTATGTGTTCCGGGTAGGTTGTGTTTGGTTTGGTTTTCCTGTCTACATGGACGGGCTGCACATTCCTCCAAGGCCAAGTTGGAACTACACAAGGCCTCCTGGCCCGGCTCCATGGATTCCCCAGGCAGCCTGGAGGCCTGAAGAAGACAGACTCGAGCCAGCAGATGAGGAGGTGGCTGGATCCAGAGTGTTTCCCAACACTATGGGGTAATGAGGTCCTAGGCCTCCCGCTGGGCCCTGGCCACTCCTGCTTTTTCCTGGCGGGCAGGAACCTGCAGCCCCATCCCTACCCCCGTGTGCCAGCTCTCAAACCTGCTTTTGTGAATCAGCTTTGAGCTGTAAGTATCCTGCCAGTGTTAGATGTCAGTATTAACAAGGGGGAAATTATCACCCATAAGCCCAGGGCTTATTTAAAATTAATTTTTAAAGATTTATTTGAGAGGGAGGAAAAAGAGATAGCTCTTATCTACCCTGACACTGGCAGTGGCTGGAGCCAGAAGCTGGATCGCAGTCCGGCTCTCGTGGGTGGGCGGCAGGAACTAATTACTTGAGCCATCACTGTTGCTTCCCAGGGACTGCGTTGGCAGGAAGCTGGAGTCAGGAGCCAGACACTCCAGTGTCCAGCCCAGACTCCCCAACGTGGGATGGAGGTATCTTAACTGCTTGGCCAAAGCCTGGCCTCTCCAGCACTCATTTTCAAGCTCTGAGTTGCATTTCATCCCACGGCTGTAACATAAATGAACCAATAGTTAAATGTTTAAGACCTGTCCTTTTTTATTCCTTTTTTCTGATCATGTTATTTAATAGAACGTTAACCTTTGATTGCAAATGACCTGACAAATCTGCATATCTTAGAGACTTTCCCTGAATTCCAGATCTATTGAAGTCAGCTATGAACTGGACATCTGTCTCTGGTTTTATCTGCAGTCAACATATTCAAAACCACATCCATCATCTCTACTTCTCCTTGGCTTAAGGTTTAAGCCTTATATGTTCTCATAGTTCTTTAATCATCCAATGGCTGCCTTGGTCTTATCTCTTTCTTAGTCTCACCTCTGGTTTGGTACCAAATCCTCTTCATTCCACTGCTTCTGTATCTTTAGCAATCTGTATCTTACCTATCCACCTCCACTCTCTATTTTTCCTCGATAGTTGTAGGACTCTTAACATCCTTACTCTTGAGACTCTGATATCTCCATCCATCCATCCGTCCATCTGTCCATCCATCCCCTCTATTATCCACCCATCTATCCAATCCTCTGTGCATTTATTGCCTGTCCGTCCATCTGTCCATCCATCCACCTATCCACACATCTGCCCGTGAGTTTTCTTACCTGGAATATACCAGTTTATGGTGGAAAGACCAGAGCCCAAGAGTTAAAGTATCTGCTCCTAATCCCGACTCCAGGGCCCAGGCTTCCATTTCATCACCTGGAAGTGAGCACTCTGTGTCTTGCCCCTTCCTTGAGCTGTTGGGACCTGGTGAGATAATGGGTGTGAAGGTGCTTGGAAAAGTACCAAATGCTACATAAATGCACAGACTTAGTAATCCTGCCTCCACCCATCAGCTCACCTGCCTGGAATGCCCTCCTTTGTCTCCCTCTCATTCTGGGCCTGCCCCTGTCCCCCTTAATCTGCTCTGTGCACGGTTCCAACCTTCCATACCCTGTCTCTCATTCCCTCTCTGACCTAAAGGCCCCCTCCACCCTATCTGCCTGCACTCACCACTGCATCTCTCAAGATTCTGGCCTCTGCCAAGCCTGGTTTGATTGTCTCTTAGGAAAGCATTGAGTTAAGCCACAGTGTATACAGTAAATTCACTGTGGGGTAGCATATTCGGTTATGGTTTAATTCTCGAGTTACCAGAGGCCCGACCCACACCTGTCTGATGGAATCACCAGGGGCACATGACCTCGAATAAGTGATTGTCTCAGCTGTTGCTACTTTGTTAAATTAGGAGGTCACACATCATCAACATTCCAGGCAAGGATGAACAATTATCCTCCAACTCCATGCTTCTGGAGAAAGCAAAAGCCAGCAAGTAGCAACTGGCCCACTGTCATTTTTTGTTTCTAAAACCATTCGTCTCAAACTGGGGAATCCGAATAAATACTTAAACATATAATACTTCCAACCCTAAGCCCTGGTTATATGGGTTTGGGTAGTTGTCTGGACATGAAAGATGGAATACACTTGATAGGTGACAGCAAAAATCTCTCATTCTGTTGAATTTTGCAAGTCTGGACTAGCAGCATCCCAAAGATTCTAATAGGAGAATGGTCACAGTCAAAGGCCCATCAAGTGTCCCAGTATTCCAAGCACATGTGGCCTTGGGGTCGTGGAGAAAGTGCTATACAACCGATAAAGCCCACCATCCTTCTAGTATCTCTTTCATAAACAGAAGCTCAACCCTTAACTTCCTTTTGTTTGTTTTTATTTTGTTGCTGTTGTGGACAGAGCTGATGGATGGAACACTGTGAACCCTGAGCTCTTACGTTAGCGTGTGTTTGCTCCTAGCTTCTTCATCTCGTTTGCTGGCAGATAACTTCTTAGCCAATGAATAGCAGCAATGGCAAAGTTTAGAACAAAATTTATCAGAGAAAAACGCAAAATTCAGACAAAATTTATCTCCTAAATTTATTCCTGCCACTTACGAGAAACAACTCCAAATTTCCTTTTAGGGGCTGAATCCTTTGAATCAGAGAATAGTTTGAGAATCAGGTCTCAGTGCCAAGGCCCATGTAGCCTGAGGGGTAACTTAAGTTCTCTGCACAGAACCCGTCCTTCCAGCATGTTCTAAATAGCACAGCCCATGCTCTAATGTAAGTACAAGTCACCTAAAAGCAGGTTCTGATTCAGTGGGTCTGGAGTTCAGCCTGAGATTCTAACAAGCTCCCAAATAACATGGAAGATACTAGAAGCAGCTGACATTTCTGAAACATAAGTTTGAAGGAGGGCACATGGAACAGAGAAACCATGGAGGAAAGAGGTTCCTGGGCGCCAGGCTCTGGACGGCCATTCTGGCAACAGAAGCTACTGTGGAATGGCCAGCATCAGGTCTACACGGATTCCTTCCAGGGAGCACTGTGGGACACGGTGCAGAGCGGACCTCAGGGCTTCCATTAGGGCAACGGCCACTGGGATGGACAAATGGGATGGATGTATTGTGTAAGAGGTAAAACCGGGCCGGCACCGCGGCTCACTAGGCTAATCCTCCACCTGCAGCGCCAGCACTCTGGGTTCTAGTCCCGGTCGGGGCACCAGATTCTGTCCTGGTTGCTCCTCTTCCAGTCCAGCTCTCTGCTGTGGCCCAGGAGGGCAGTGGAGGATGGCCCAAGTGCTTGGGCCCTGCACCCACATGGGAGACCAGGAGGAAGCACCTGGCTCCTGGCTTCGGATTGGCGCAGCATGCCGGCCATGACAGCCATTTAGGGGGTGAACCAACAGAAAAGGAAGACCTTTCTGTCTCTCTGTCTGAACTCTGCCTGTCAAAAAAAAAAAAAAAAAAAAAAAAAGAGGTAAAACCATCCAAATGGGATGCCCAGGCTCAGGTACACAAGGCCAGCTTGGAACTAGGGCATCTGGAGACTTTTTCGCTAATCCCATCAAATCCACTTCGGCTCTGGGTGCCCCTGGGTTCGCTGAAGTCAGAGGCCAGGCTAGAAGGAGCCCACTGCTGCCTGCCTCGGGGGTCTTCTCGCTCCCCTTAGGGTGCATCTCTCCTGCTGTAGTGTTTATTAGGAACATAACAGCCTGACTCTTCACCGATGTCGACACCCCCTCTGCTACTAGCCCCCAACGCCAGCCTGGTGATGAACACGGTTTGGAAAACTGAAGGAGGTCAAAGCCGTCTCAGAGGCCGGCAAATAAAATATGTGGAAGCCACTCGTGAAAAAGGATACTTTGATTCTGAAAGTCCACAAGGAAGTAATGGGCAGAGTCTTCAAAAAGTTTGTGGGAAATGTGTATTATGAGAAAGCTATGCATGGCTGGAAATATTTTTTGCATCAAAATTTGTCTTTTGTTTTCAAACAATTTTCAAAAAAGATTTACTTACTTAAAAGGCAGAGTGATGGAGAGTGAGAGAAAGAAAGAGAGATCGATCGATCTTCCATTTGCTGATTCACTTCCCAAATGGCTACAACAGCCAGGGCTGGGCCAGCATGAAGCCAGGAGCCAGGGACTCCATCCAGGCCTCCTCCTACGTGGGTGCAGGGACACAAGCACTTGAACCATTATTCACTGCTTTCCCAGGCGCATTAACAGGGAGCTGGATCGGAAGTAGAGCAGCCGGGACTTGAAAACCCAAGAATAAGAGGCACCCACAAAGCTTTTCCAAATCTCAGTGCCAGGAAAGACAAAGCTAGCTGAGAAACTGCTTCTGGTTAAAGGAGACTCAAAGAAGTGTGTCAGACGTGAATAATTAAGGTTTGTATTGTTTGTTATAAAACATATTATTGGGACAATTGGAAAAATGTAAATAGGCTTTTATGAGCATTTCAGATAGTAGTACAGTGTCAACGTTAACCTTTGAGAATCTAATCACTGCCTGTGGGTCTGTGGGGGAAAGTCCTTGTTCCTGGACCCGCTCAGTGGAGCACCCAAGGGTGAAGGGTCATGAGGTCTGCAATGTACTCACAAAGAGTTCTGGGGGAGAAGAATGTGCAAACATTTACAGAGAGAAAGAGAAAAAGCAAATGGAGAAACATGCTAACAATTGGTGGCTCTGGACGACTGCACATTCTTGCAAACTTCCTGGTAGATTTGAAAGTCCTCAAAAGAAGCTTAAGAGGGGGCCCCAGCAAATCTCATGCTGGCTCAGCAAGAACAGGAACGCTGGGCCCACCATCCAGTGTTGTCACAGAGACACCCCTGCCCCCTCACAGGGGTCAGGCTACGGGCACCCGTGCTGCAGACCCTGCGTGGGGGAATGAGATGTTACAGGGGTGACCTCAAGGCTCTCCTGGAAAAAGGCACCTTGCTCGGCTGCAGCACCCAGCTCCTGGGGTCGGTCGGCGCCTGCTGTGGTGCGGACGTGGCTGGAGTGTGTCCTCAGGGGATCACGTGTCAAAGTCAATCCCCACTGCTAAGAACTAAGAAGGTGGACACTTAATCCACCTGTGGTGTTGGGCGGCGGCCTTTGGAAGGTGATGAGGATTAGGTGAGGTCATAAGGGTGGAGCTCCCATTTCTGAATCCTGGTGGCTCTATAAGAAGAAGGGGAGAGACCAGAGGAGACACGCACACAGAGAGTGTTCACTCTCTCTTGCTGTGTGATGCCCGTGAGCCACGCTGGGACTCGGCCAGCAGGAAGGGCACCACAGCTATCGGTGGCCTCTTGTATCTCCAGAACAGAGAGCCAATATGCACCTCTTTTCTCTATAAAGTCACCCACCCTCAGGTATTCTGTTATAGTCACACAAAGCAGACTGACACAGCTCCCTCCCTTGAAATCTCACAAAAGGGAACAAGTTGTTAGAAGTCGCTGTCTTGTAGGAGGTCTTACAAGACGCTGGGGTGATGCTGGGCCACTAGGGAGCAGGGGCCCCAAGCTTCCAGCCACTGCACACGTGGTTCTCAGAGCAGCGCGTGGCAGGAAGGCAGCAACCTGAAGCTTTGCTCCAACTCCGAGTGGAAACAGGGGCTCTGGTGGCTATAGTTCCCCGTGCTGGTGGAAAGGCCCCGTTCTGCACGTGGGCCTAACCAAGGACAGCAAAGCAGGGCAGGTGGGAAGGGCTTCTGCAGAGACCATTTCAAGACCAAACAGCTGCCCAAGTTTTCAGACAGGCAATGGTTTGTTTTCCAAGCTTATCCGATCTTCAAGGAGAACCATCTGAATGAGGGCTGCTACAGAATTCTTTTGCACCTCTTTTTCTTTTTTTTCCCCTTAGCTCTTGCTCCCTTTTTATTATTATTTTTTAATGAAAAGAAAAATACTCTTCTGGCCCTGTGCCTAAAATCTCTTACTTGTGATGCTAATCTCTCCTCCCTGGCTCCAGGCCATTTCTGTTGGCTCTGTGCCTGTTTAATATCGTGGTTACTGATAGCAGGTGTGGCAATGTTTCCATGATGAAATTCAGCTTTAAAAATGTTTCTGAGATGGAGACGAGGCCTTGCAGGCAAAGGGTCCTTGCTCCACGCACAGTCATCCAAGCGTAGGCTGGGGGTGGGGTGGGGTGGGAAGATGGGGGAGGGTCTCCAGCCTGTCCCTGCAGACCCCCCCTTACTTCACTGAATTTAAATGTGGTTCTTAAGAACTATTTGGAAAAGACAATTTTCGGAGTAAAGCTTCTTCTCTAAACATTGTGCCCCCTCTTTGAATGCATCTGAATGTGTTTGTCTTACCATCGCCAACCAAGATTAATGCCACCTGGAGTGTTTGAGGAAACAATGTTTTCCCCCAAGACCTGATAAAGAAAATATTCCTGGGTTTTTACCCTCCTCGCTCATTTCTCTCAACCCCATCTTTCATGACTTATGGAAGACTGGAGACTTTTTCAACTCAGCTACTGAACAGGGTCCTCACGGATCACCCATTGCCCACTCATGGTTCCAAGCTTCCCTACTTGAGGTCCCCCTGAGGCCCACTCTGGCCACAGAATTTGCTGAGATACACTGTGCAGAGAGCAAGGGACACCCAATCCAAAAACCAGGGACCTTGATTTTGTCAGTGGTCTTGGGCAATGTGCTTAAAAACCTCTCCACGGCTGTGCCCGTCTGCAAATGAAACATTCACCTCTGGGCAGATCTGAACTTCACTATGGCTTGGATCTGGGCCCAGTGTATTCCCCAGAGGATTATGTGTCACAAGATAATCCCTACTGTGAAGGATTAAAAGGGTGGAGACTTCACCTACCTCTGGTGTTTAGAAGTGGGGTTTGGGGCTAGATTAGGTCATGGGGTGGAGCTTCCACGAGTGAGTCCTGAAGGTTTTATAAGGGGAGGGAGGCAGAGACAGACAGACAGACCTAGGTACTGCTCCTCTCTTTCCATGTGATGGTCTGCACTGCCTCATGATCCTGCCAGCAAGAAGCCATCGCCAGACACAGGCCACTAACCTTGGACTAGAACCGAGAGCCAAAGTAAACCTTTTTTCTCTATAAACTTACCAAGCCTTAGGGATTACGTTATAGTAACAAAAAAATAAAATAGACCTGCACAAGTGGTCATTGAGATAATATATGGCATAAGGCTCTCTCAAATACAAGCCTTGGGTGTTATTCTTCCGTCCTGGGACCTATCAGTGGCCGCTGAGTGCCTCCCGATAGGTGTGCAGGAGGCTTCCTTCTGTCTGGCACTGGCGGAGTCTTTTCAGAGCCATCTTCTTACCCATCACTCATTACCATCCATCATACTTCCCAGGCACAGCCCACAGCAAGTCCAAGGCCTTTACCCATGACTAACATAATTTAGAAGGTTGACAAAAATACATGAGCCGCTAATACAATTTCCCCTGGCTAAAGTCCTCATTAAGCAGAGGTCGAGAGCTTTTCAGGATGAAGATGCAACACTGGGGAAATTCACCATAAACCCAGAGAGAACTCTCCCCAGTCAGGAGCAAATCCATTCCCAGGCTGGACAGCGGCTGCCAGTTGGCAGGCAGCATGTGTCCAGGGTCTTGCACGGATTATGGAAAATCCATAAATGGTTACAAAGGAACCATCCCCATGTGGGCAGATAGGCTGAGTGGTTTTGCTGTGGGTAGTTTGAGATGTCCTTTGGCACTTGACCTTGGCTGAGCAAGGCACGTGGAGGCGAAGAGGTAGGAAAAAATAAATTGCTCAGATACTAGGCTCTAAGAGTGGAGTTCTTGGTTCAGTTTTGTTCCTGCCATGGAGTGCTTAGGTTTATCATTAGCCTCATTTTATTCTCAACTTATTTCTTCTGTCGCCTGGTCTCCCTTCCTCACCATGGTGTTCCCACCCAGGTCCTCTTTCAGATTCTTGGTTTTCATGGACACCCCCTTTCTCAGTGAGTCACCAGCATCCTGCTCCTAGGACAGCAGCCTTGCTGTCTGTCTTGGTCGGGTTCTGTTACTATAATGAAATACCTGAAGCTGACTCATCTTACAAAGAAAAGAGGTTTATTCTGGCCCGGAGCGAAGGGGCCCCATCTGGAGACGGCCTTTCTGCTGGCAGGGTCCTGAGGCTGCACAGGGCGTCTCATGGGGGGAGACAGGGAGTGTGTGCCCGTGTGTCCTCTGAGCTCACTCTGTCTCCTCATGAAGCTCCACCTTCACAACCTTATCTAGTGCTAACAACTTTCCTAAGTCCCCGCTCGCCTCTAAACACCATGGTTGAATTGAATTCTCAGCTTCTGGATGCCTCGGCATGGCGATTACACTGCCACCTGTGAGGCCCCGGGGGGACACACAAACCAGGTCCAGACCACAGTGCCTTCCACTCCCGGGGCAGCTCACTCCAGCCGGACTGATGCTCCAGCTCTGTTCTCTGTCCCTGGCTGAAGGTGCACAGAAACTAAAGATGTGGCTGGAAAGCCGTGCTCCTGATGATTCCAGCTGATGCAAGCCCCGGATGTGGCAATACGTCTCTGTGAAAACGCTGATTGAAAAAGAGTTTCCGAAAACACAAGATGGTGAGGGATATTATTACCACTACAGTTCCTTTCAGGCCCTGAAAAACCTAGAAGGAGGAAAAAAAAATTTTTTTTTGACATTGTTTCTATAAAATGGGAGAGACTTATTTCCTTGTCCTCATTATGAAAATTTAAACCTTCAACCTCAAGTAGGAAAATCAAAAATTTAACATATTGGAAGTGGATTCCACGTAGCATCTTAGACTCATTCTTACCAAACCTAGCATGGTAATCCTGTATGTGAGCTTGCGTAGCAGGCAACGCACAAACTGACTAGAACTGAGTCTCAGGTCCGACCCTTGCTAGCCACGCGGGCTCTCACTGTGCCCCAGCGCCTGCTGTAAAATGGGGTATTAACCACTGTGAGGATTTAATGATATTGTGGCCATAGACAGAGGAGCAGCGTGCAGGGCTCATGCTCAGCTGCCAGTGTCCAGGTCAAGATCACTGCTACGACCAGTCAATACCCACAAGACGGCCATCACTCTTGCTTGCTCCCTCTTGAAGCTGGTGTTCCTCCCTGGGGCCTGCTGGTGAAGCCGGTGCTGTCTTATCTGAGGCGCCATCTTACGCCCCAGGCGCCATCTTGTACTGTAAGTTTCAGCTTCCAGCCTGCCTCAGAAGTCAGGTGACCAAAATGGTCCAACCACAAGCGTCCACTCCACCCCCCACCCTAACGGGATTCGCTGCTCCCACTTCCCTACTCCTGAAAAGCTATAATAACACCTGTTTTTCCGCACAAGCTCACTTTCTCACTCTCTTTCTCTCTTGCCTTCTTTCTCCAGTAAACTTTTCCCTTACTCTGGTGTTTGGTGTGCTTTGTGGTGGCCTTACAGGGCCTGCTGGTTTACCCTCTACCCTCTTCACCTTCCTTTCCCCCAGAAAAAGGGCTGAGGCAGACACAAGGCTCCACCCATACTTTGCAAATGGGCCTTTAGGTGGGGCCCTGGCGCATCACCCACGTTGGCACGTGGCTCTGACTCTGGACTTGGAAACCTGGGAAGGGGAAAGTGTGAGAGGACTGTGGAATTCCGTGATGACTGCTCAGAGTGAACTCCTGGACTCACGGGCAGCCTAGGGGGTGCCAGAGGCCCCACTCGGAACGCAGCAAACACCACAGTCCTGGGAGCCCACACACGTGTGCAGTAACTGGGCCTCGTGCATGGAGTGGAAGGGAGAACCCTCCCTCGTGGCCAGGGCTCAGTCCTGAGGAAGCTGCCTACTCGTCGTCTTTAATCCATTTCTTGAAAATGATTGCAGAGACTTTTGGGAGAAAACGTACAAGCCCATTCAGATTGCTAGACGTGAAGGATGACTGGCACTTCCTCAGGGCCCCCGGCTTCCAGCTGCAAGACATTATGGATGATGGCCGTCCCTGTCAGACCACCTTACCCTGCCCCGGGCATCACTGGGCACCAAGGACCATGCCCACAGACTGATCCCAGCTCAGAGCCACACCTTGGTGATGTCCGTGTCCACACCCACAGCCCCGCCACGCCACCGGCCCAGCCTCCTCCCACATTCCTCTCCCCTCCACTCCATTTCAGCGAACCACTTCCCCCCGGGCTCCACTGTGGTCTTGAAGCCTCCTGCAATTATTCCATTTCTGACCTCGGAAAACGAGCGGCTTTTTCTCCAGCCCCAACTCCATCCTCTTACTCTTGCTCGCTGGACAAATTCTCCTTGACCTTTCTCAGTTCTCCAAGCCCAGGGCCTCCACCGGCCTCCGAGGCCCATTTTGACCTTCACTGACTCAATTTTTCCATCCCCTGCTGAACCCACCCCGAAAACAAATCCTGAATCAATGCGACCATTTCCTGTGCTCCTCCATGCAGGCTGTAAAGCACAGCTGGGAAGATGACACAATTACGTAGGCTGGTGGCACTACTCATTCAACGTTTCCCAAATCACCAGGCTGCTGGGCGGTCCTTTCACCCTTCCCACCCATTTGCCATCCTCCTAAGCCCTCTTTCCCATTTCCTTCCAATCCAGGCAGGGGCTTTTCTTTCCCTGTGACTGGAAACTGCAGGCTGTCTGGTAGGAGGCCCAGGGACTTTCTGCCTCTTTTTGCTCTTCCTTATCTGCCCTGCCCTTGAGTCTTTTCTCCTACCTGGAAGTTCATGAGAATCATTCACTCTCAGGCTTCCAAAGCACTCTAACTCTTCTAATTCCAAACTCTCACCAGTCTACTGGCTTCTTGCTTTCAAGTGTTTCACAGTCAAGGGTTAACAGATGACACTTTACCAGTTGATGGGACCACAGCTTATGGTTTCCCTTGGAATCACTTTTTTTTTTTAATCTTTTATTTAATGAATATAAATTTCCAAAGTACGACTCATGGGTTACAATGGCTTTCCCCCCCATACCGTCCCTCCCACCCACCACCCTCCCCTTTCCCACTCCCTCTCCCCTTCCATTCACATCAAGATTCATTTTCGATTATCTTAATATACAGAAGATCAGCTTAGTATACCTTAAGTAAGGATTTCAACAGTTTGTTCCCACACAGAAACATAAAGTGAAAAATAATAGATGATTTTTTTTAAATGATGATGAAATCAGATCAGACCTATTGTCATGTTTAATCCCAGTGAGAGTCAAGTTGGGAATTGATAATTTCTTTTTTTTTTTTTTTTTTTTTTTACAGAAGATCAGTTTAGTGTACATTAAGTAAAGATTTCAATCGTTTGCACCCCCATAGAAACACAAAGTGAAATATACTGTTTGAGTACTCGTTATAGCATTAAGCCTCAGTGTACAGCACATTAAGGACAGAGATCCTACATGAGGAGTAAGTGCACAGTGACTCCTGTTGTTGACTTTACAAATTGACACTCCTGTTTATGGCATCAGTAATCTCCCTATGCTCCAGTCATGAGTTTTCCCTTGGAATCACTTCTAAAATACATCCCTTCATCGACTTCTTGCATCTACCATTGCTACTGTAACGCAATGTCCGCCGTGCTATGGTTTAAATGTTCCCACCAAAGCTCATCTTGAAGTTGAATCTCCACTAAGAGGTGATTCAAGTTAAACAAGGCTGGGGTCTTAATCCAATGGGGGCTGTGTCTTGGTGAAGAGAGGAGACAGCTGAGCTAGGATGCTCCATCTCGCCAAGGGATGCCCTGAGCCATGCTGGAACCCTGCAGGGTCCCACCAGCAAAAAGGACCTCATCAGACACAGCTGTCTGATTCTGAACTGCTCAACCCTCAGAACTGTGAGCCAGGCAAACCTTTACTCTTAATAAATTACTCAATCCGTGGTGCTCAGTTACAGCAACCGACAATGGATGAAGATGCACCATTAGAACTACTGCCTCTTTCAATGTTACGTCTTTCCTCTTGAGTAGCTTGTGTATGTGTGTATGTATGTGTGTGTGTGTGTGTGTATGTATGTATGTATGTATTGGCAGAGGGTACAGAGACAGAGAGACAGAGATTCCCCCATCTACTGGTTCACTTCTTAAATGCCTGCAACGGCCAGGGCTGGGCCAACCTGTAGTCAGGAGCCAGGAACTCAATCCAGGCAGGGATCCGACTATTGGAGCCATCACCTGCTGCCTCCCAGGGTGCGCATTAGCAGGAGGCTGGAATCAAGAGTGGAGCCAGAACTCAACCCTGGCACTCCGACATGGGATGTGGGCATCCTAACCAGGTCCACATCACCAGGTCCAAGGCCTGCTCCTTGAGTAGCTTTGAAGAGGTTTCAGAAATCATCTTTGATATTCTACAGTTGTATTACTACGTGCCTAGCTATGGCTTTCTTTTTGTTTATCCTTTTGGTATTTAAAGAGGTATTCAAGAGTAACTAGGCTGCTATGGGGTCAAATTCCATTACCTGGCTGGTTGACTCCTGGCAAGCTATTTCCATTCTACAGCATGGACCACACTGGCTTCAGTGCCAGTACTTGCCTCCCCCATCGACTGACAACGCCTGGTGCTAAAGAGGTGCTCAACAAATGTTTCTTTTACAGTGCACTAATGCACCATCAAGAGAGTCCTCTCCTTTTAATGCAAAACAAGGGACTTTCTAGGTTCCCAGTGGGAAGTTAAGATAAAGAACTGAGGAAGATAATTGATATTTACGAACATCTATGCATGACCTGTTAGGACACGATAAGTGGCTGATATCAGTTATGGGGTTCAGAACATTCTTTATCATTTTAAAAACTGACCTGAAAGAGGAAGGAAAATGAAGGGTGAAGAATCTTTAAACCATAAGAACTTATTAGACCCCCAGGGAATAAAGAACACCCCAGGGAATAGTATTCAAATCGAGAAATTTTCCATTCTTTTTATTTCAGAATAAATGGCTGGTGACAGCACGAGTTCATCCAGGTCTGTTGAACGCAGGTCTGACAACCCCCATCTCTCAAGGCAGGTGTGGACTGCCCTTGAGACCACAGAGGACTCTTCAAGAACATAACCCCAGCTTTGCAGCACTAACCATTCTGCCCAGTGAAACCACTTCTCGACTTTGTCCAGCGTAGCTAAACACGTGTTATCTGTAGGGGCACTAGCTTGGTACAAGATAAAGCACACAGAGTTGGAAAGTCCTTTATGTTGGGCATTCTATTTGCACAAGTACATAATGGTACTTTTACCCATTTGTACAGTCTGTTCCTCAGCCCCCCATGGTGCAAATTTACAAAGTGAAGAGCCACAGTCTTCAGGGCAGTTAGAGAACAAATCTGGCACAAAACAAAACAAAACAAAACAAAAACAAAAGAAAAAAACCCAACCACATAATTCACAAAAATTTTTATACAGAAGGGGTAGCTGATTAATTTTTTAATCATTAATTATGAGAGAATATTTCCACCAATGGCAATATTTTTCAAATAGAAAGAACAAATCTTAGAAGTAGGAAGCAGGGGTAGGCATTGGGCTAGCAGATGAGAGGCCACTGGGATGCCTGTATCCCATATGCGAGTGTCTCTGCTCGAGTCCTGCCTCTGCTCCAGCCTCCAGTTTCCTGCTCCTGGGCACCTAGGAGGCAGCAGGTGATGGGTCCAAGTAGCTGGATCCCTGTTACCCACTTGGGAAACCTGGAGTGAGTTCCTGGATCCTGGTTTTAGCATGGTCAAGCCCTGGATATTGCAGACATTTAGGGGGTAAAACAATTGGTGGAAGCTCTACGTTTCAAGCATATTTTAAAAAAGAAATAGGAAACAGTATGCAGTTACATGAACTCCTTCTAAAAATGTTTATTTATTTGAAGGCAGAGAGAGAGAGAGCGAGAGAGTGAGAGAGCGCGAGAGCCCTTCCATCCACTGGCCCAGTCTCCTATTGTCGCTCCTGACTACCACATGACTATGGTTTTTAGAAAGCAGTACTATTTCCCATTTCAAACTGTTACAAAAAGCCCCAACAAAGGCGTGCCACGTGTGTGATCAGTGTATCTGGTTTCACATCGTCTATTCCAAGAGACCCAGATGGTTCTAAGAAAATTTAGCTGAGTGCTGAAAACAAGGCTTTACTCATAGATCAAAATAAAATTACTAGAAAATCACTCTCTCAGCGTCCTTCATTCCCAAGGATCTTCCTTAAGTCTTCCTATTTCATTCATTTTGACACACCCACCAAGGTGAAGCTGAGTCAGTAACAAACTCAAACTCATGACAGATCTCCGAACCTGCGTGAGTGCTGACAGACCCTTCTGGAGTGGGCATTTGGCACCAACGTTGGGATGCTGCTTTGGGATGCGCACATCCCATGTAGGAGTGTCTGGGTTCAAGCCCTGGCTCTGGCTTCCTGCTGGCGTACACCTGATTAGCTAGTGATGAGTGAGTACTTGGGTCCCTGACACATGGGCGGCCAGGAGGGCTCCTGGCTTCTGTATGGCCCAGCCCTAGCTGTGATAGGCATTTGGGAAAGTGAACCAGCAAATGGAAGATCCGTCTCTCTCTCATAAAAATAAAGAAGTTGATCATTCAATGTTAAAAATCATCAATTATTTGGTTTCTCCTGTAGGTAACTAAGTACTCCAAGAAGGCATTCAGTTGATGCTTCTCAACATCTATTAATTAATAATCTGATCAGCACAGACAGAGACTAAGAAGATCACCCCAGACCATGGTTCGCACTGCCCAGAGGTATTTACGATCATCTCCTTAAAGAGCTGGGGACAAGATGAGACGTTCTGTGAAGTTTATATTTAATACATTTATGTACCAAATGATTATAAAATCTGATAGTATAAAGATAAGGCCTTCAGTAGGAATTAGTGGGGGAAATATGATTTAACAGCTTAATATTGTCGAGACAGAATTATCATGAGCCTCAGAAGATGAAGAACGGGATTTGGTGCGGAGCAGCTGACACTGCCTGGCTGCAAAGCAGAGCCCACGCGCGTGCAGGGCAGCAGATGGAAGCAGCGCTTGCTTTCAGTGCATCCAAAGGAAAAAAAAAAACCTGCTTTGAAACCACGTCCATTGGAAATCATTAACTTCTCTTCCAGAAGCTCAGTGGCCATCATCCTCTTACCCCAATTTTTTTTGAAGACTAAAACACTAGCTGAGACTTTGTTCTTGAAGGTGTTTATCGGATAGATGACATCCAGGGATTTCAGAGAGAAATCCATTTTACAAAGATGTTGGCTCCAGGGCCAGCCCTGTGGCATAGTAGGTTAAGCAACCGCCCGCGGCACCTGCATCCCATGTGGGCACCAGTTCAAGTCCTGGCTGCTCCTCTTCTGATCCAGCTCTCTGCTGTGGCCTGGGAAAGCAGTAGAAAAGATGGCCCAAGTCCTTGGGCCCCTGCACCCATGTGGGAGACCCGGAAGAAGCTCCTGGCTCCTGGCTTCGGATTGGCTCAGCTCTGGCCATTGGGGCTATCTGGGGAGTAAACCATGGATAGAAGGCCTCTCTCTGTCTCTTCCTTTCTCTGTCTGTAACTCTACTTCTCAAATAAATAGAAAGAAAAGAATGAATGAAAAAAAAGATGCTGACTCTGAATCTGTGAATGAAGAGGATTCAGCCACTCCCTTTATTAAGTCAGTCACATTACTAGTTATCATGCTAACTGATATGACAGTAGCACAAAGAAGTGAAGTTACCTGGAATAAGTTAACCAACAACTCTACCGGCTGGAATGACTAAAAATAGCTAATTTTTCAATAACTTTTAGTTGGCAGAACCCAGTTCAGTGTTCATGTTAATTTCTTTTCTAATTATTATTTTGTATGTTTTTTGAGAGGCACAGAGAGAGGGAAAGAGAAGGAGAAAGAGAGAGATCCCACCAGCTGGTTCATTCTGCAAATGCCTGCAGTGACCAGGGCTGGGCCAGGGCTGTCACCAAGTGCTGGAAACTCAATCTAGGTCTCCCACATGGGCGGCACAAATCCAATTACTTGAGCCATCACCACTGGCTCCCAGCAGGTGCATTGGTGAGAAGCTAGAATCAGGAGCCAGAGCCAGAGAACCCAGGCACTCTGGTGTGGGATGTGGGCACGTTAACCCCTAGGCTGATGGCCACTCTCAGTGTTCACATGTCATATTCCAACATGATTCAATGCTGATTGCACTCACAAGTCCACATCCTGTGCAGAAGGAGGAATGCTAAATTAATTCATCGAATCTCAGATGCTTCCAATTATACCACCAAAACCAGAGAAAGCGCTACCATTTATAAGATACCATTAACTCCACGAAGCAGATCATTTTTAGGGTTGTTGAAACATAAAAAACAATGGTCATGTCAGAAATTGATGAAATATGGAAACACAGACGACAGCATCAGACACCTGCGATGTGCACCAGGCTCTGTTCTGAGTACTCTTTGTGATTCACATAGTTAATCCTCATAAGTACCCCATGAGTAGGAATTATCACAATAACCGATGTGATGGGGCACAAGGAGCCGAGGTTCCCTTAACCATGGCTAAGGGTCTGATCTGGAAGCCAAACCCGACTGATTTGGCTCCAGTACCTGCAGCCTTCATGCCTCCACCATTTAGCCCCTGGCCTGCTCATGCCCAACATGGAACCATGGGCCAGGTGGCTTTCCCCTCTGGGGGCAGAGTTCTACCAAGCAGGATCCCTACAGGTGAATGAGACCCAGGAAGAACTCATTCTGTGAAGCCAGGACTCCCAACCTCCAGGCAGAGGGTCTGGCACATGGGTCAGTGACCACTCCTTCTTCCACCTTGGAGAAGTGAATTCGGAAGGCCCAGGGCCACGTGAGTGCTCAGGTCATGTCCGAGGACACTCCTGGGTGGAGGGCAGGAGGTAGGGACTGCAGGCTTGAGAAGCGGGAGAACTCCGCACCTTCCCTCCCAGAG
Source organism: Oryctolagus cuniculus (assembly GCF_964237555.1). NCBI lineage: Eukaryota > Metazoa > Chordata > Mammalia > Lagomorpha > Leporidae > Oryctolagus > Oryctolagus cuniculus. The sequence continues at coordinate 13,641,667 of NC_091448.1, read as the reverse complement.
GTCTCCCTGGGTTAATTTCTCCCCTGCGGATCACCTCCAGTTCTCCAGCTGTCAGGTGGTCCCCAGGAAGCCCAAGTGAAGTTACGGAGGAGAAAGGATGTGTGGCGCATCGGACAGGCACCGCCTCACCAAAGCCTGCCAATAATCCTGCAGGGTGGGCGTCATTTTCCCCATGGCACAGCTGAGCACGTTCAGACCCACGAAGTCTCATTGCCACAGCTGGTGATTTTTCTAACTCTAGGATATTAGCCAACGGCTAGCTTCTGGAAGATTCCTAAAGCGTCCTCATCCAAAATGCTCTAAGACCCACAGGTTACTGGCCACCATCTGTCGTGAGTAATCCATCCTCTGAGGTACGAACTTGCAACTATGCTTTGCAAACATAAACATAAAACCCTAGGTAAATAAACAGGAAAGCTGTGTCTTATTTGTTTGAAGGGAAGTACACTCTTTTCCCACAGTAATTAGGTCTCTTATGGGGGGAGGGGAGAGGCAAGCATTTGGAAAACCACTGCATAGCCAGTGATGGGAGCTGAGAATGGGTCCCAGGAATCAGAGGTTGGAGTCTCACGGAACAGAAGCATTAGAAGAATATTTTCTGTTTCAAAACTCAAAAGACTAACATCTAAATACCAATGACGACACAAAAACACAGCCACCTCCCACCACTCAAAATGAACACCAGGAAACATCTTGCTATATTTGATTCTGATTCCACACCTCTGAGACACACACATACACACACACACACACACAGAGAATGAAATTCCTCCCCTTCCACTCTAGACTGACAGCTACCAAAAGCCTTTTGTGGGGCCCAGTGCTGTGGTGTAACAGGTAGAGCTGCCACCTGTGGTGCTGGCATCTCATATGGGCACCGGTTCAAGACCTGGCTGCTCCACTTCCAATCCAGCTCCCTGCTAATGTGCCTGAAAAAGAATGGAAGATGGCCCAAGTACTTGGGCCCCTGCACCCATGTGAGAAACCTGGAGGAAGCTCCTGGATCCTGGCTTCAGATTGGCATAGCCAACCATTGTGGCCATTTGGAGAGTAAACCAGCAATGGAAGATCTCTCTGTCTCTCTCCCTCTATCTCTATAACACTACCTCTCAAATAAATAAATAAATAAATATATCTTTTAAAAAACCCAAATCTTCTGTAAAGCAAGCCATATTTTTTGTTATAACCTGTTAATGTATCTTTGTACAATGTATTTTTTTTTAATTTTTTTTTTTTTTATTTTTTGACAGGCAGAGTGGACAGTGAGAGAGAGAGACAGAGAGAAAGGTCTTCCTTTGCCGTTGGTTCACCCTCCAATGGCCGGCGCGGCCGGCGCGCTGCGGCCGGCGCACCGCGCTGATCCGATGGCAGGAGCCAGGAGCCAGGTGCTTTTTCCTGGTCTCCCATGGGGTGCAGGGCCTAAGCACCTGGGCCATCCTCCACTGCACTTCCTGGCCACAGCAGAGAGCTGGCCTGGAAGAGGGGCAACCGGGACAGAATCCGGCGTCCCAACCGGGACTAGAACCCGGTGTGCCTGCGCCGCAAGGTGGAGGATTAGCCTAGTGAGCCGCGGCGCCGGCCTGTACAATGTATTCTTAAGTGATAATAATGGTTTCCTCATTTAAGTATGAAAATTCCTTTTGTAGTTTACTTTCAAATATGGAGTGAGGTAGGGATCTCCTTTTTTTTTTTCCCCATAAGAAATGTCAATTGACCCAATTTACTGAAAAATTTATTTTCCCGGCCGGCGCCCGTGGCTCACTAGCCTAATCCTCCGCCTTGCGGCGCCAGCACACCGGATTCTGTCCCGGTTGCCCCTCTTCCAGGCCAGCTCTCTGCTGTGGCCAGGGAGTGCAGTGGAGGATGGCCCAAGTGCTTGGGCCCTGCACCCCATGGGAGACCAGGAGAAGCACCTGGCTCCTGCCATCGGATCAGCGTGGTGCGCCGGCCACAGCGGCCATTGGAGGGTGAACCAACAGAAAAGGAAGACCTTTCTCTCTGTCTCTCTCTCTCACTGTCCACTCAGCCTGTCAAAAAAAAAAAAAAAATTATCTTCTCTCTTCACTGATTTGAGACAATTTATTGCACCTCAAACTCCCATTATCAGTGTATGTCTATTTCTATCTTTGAGCCAATGTCACACTCTTTTATATGGTTTTGTTATCTGATATTTTTTCCTAGCTGTTCAGGGATTTTTATCCTTTCAGTGGATTTTATAGTTAATGTATGATATTTCTGCTGACATTTTGGTTGGAATTACATTAATTTAGAGATTAATTTAGGGAATAACTTGCTTATTTTTAAGATTTATTTATTTATTTGGAAGTCAGAGTTACACAGAGAGGGAAGGAGAGGCAGAGAGAGGTCTTCCATCTGCTCTCCAATTGGCCGCAATGGCCGGAGCTGTGCTGATCCAAAGCCAGGAGCCAGGAGCTTCCTCTGGGTCTCCCATGTGGGTGCAGGGGCCCAAGGACTTGGGCCATCTTCTACTGCTTTCCCAGGCCATAGCAGAGAGCTGGATCGGAAGTGGAGCAGCCGGGACTTGAACCGGTATCCATATGGGATGCCAGCAGTGCAGGTGGTGGCCTTACCCACTATGCCACAACGCTGGCCCCCATTTGCTTCTTTATAGTATTTAGCCTTCCCATCCAGAAACATGGAATATTTATTACTTTTCAGTTCTTTGTTATGTCACTTAATAATAATTCAGTCCAGGAAGATTAGATTTGTTCTTAGGTATCAGAAAGTTGCATTGGTATTGATCATGGGATTAATATTTTCTAATTGATTATAACTGACATATGCAATACTATTGACATGTATGTATATATATATATTGATCTGACATCTAATAACTTTGCTGAACCTAATAGTTTTAACTAGTTAATAGCTTTTTTTGAGAAAAATATTTATTCATTTTATTTGACAGTTATTTATATATATATATATATATAGAGAGAGAGAGAGAGAGAGAGAAAGTGATAGAGAGAGAAAGAGACCTTCCACCTGTTGGTTCACTTCCCATATCAGATGTCCGTAGTGGCCAGGGCTGGGCTAGGCCAAGCCAGGAGCTTCATACCAGTCTCCCATGTGGGTGCAGGGGCCCAAGCACTCAGGCCATCTTCCACTGCTTTTCCCAGGCCATTGGCAGGGAGCTGGATCAGAAGTGGGGCAGCAGGGACACGAACCGGTACCCTTATGGGATGCCAGCTTCGCAGGCAGTGGCTTTACCTGCTACACCACAACACTGGCTCCAGTTAAGAGCTTTTGCAACTTTTCTTAGGTTTTCAATTTCGACATATTGTAAATAATGAAAGTGCTTTATCTTCGATTACATTCCTTTGCTTCAATTTTTATTTTTAAAAATCACTTTGTTTTGTTATAATTTCAAACTTACCAAAACATTTCAAGAATAGCTTAAAAAAAAAAGTCCCAAATACTCTTTACTCAGACTCTCCAATTGTTAACACTGGCTCAGTCCATCATTCACATTTCAGAGAACACTGCAGAAATCCCATCTCCTTTCTACAAAGCTTGTCAGGGTGAATTTCCCAAGAACAAGGACATTTCTCTCTCTCTCTCTCTCTCTCTCTCTCTCTCTCTCTCTTTTTGACAGGCAGAGTGGATAGTGAGAGAAAGGTCTTTCTTTGCCGTTGGTTCACCTTCCAATGGCCGCCGCGGCCAGCGTGCTGCAGCTGGCGAACCGCGCTGATCTGAAGGCAGGAGCCAGGTGCTTCTCCTGGTCTCCCATGGGGTGCAGGGCCCAAGCACTTGGGCCATCCTCTACTGCACTCCCGGGCCATAGCAGAGAGCTGGCCTGGAAGAGGGGCAACCGGTACAGAATTCGGTGCCCCGACCGGGACTAGAACCTGGTGTACTGGCGCCATAGGCGGAGGATTAGCCTAGTGAGCCGGGGCGCCAGCCAGGACATTCTCTTACGTTGCTACAACATGATTCAGTAAAACCGCTTCAGAGACATCTTTTGGGTGAAACAAATCAACACGATGCTGATTTGGCTAGCTATTATTTCTCTTTTATTAATAAAATCAGTACATCACCAAGAAGGGTACCCTTGGTTCCAACACAGCAGCATAGGCAGATCTTGGGTTTCTCACAGCACGTGTGAACCAGGCCCAGACAGAAAGCAAACACTGCGTTAAGCTGCATCTGTTAATAATAACGGTCACTAGCGACAAGTTCCAGCTGCTCTGAGCAAAGAGGTAAAGCTTCCGTGTGGCTGCCTCTGCCACTGGAAAGGTGGCCCTCGGGATGGACAGACGGTGCTTGTCCTCTTGGGCTTTCTACATCCAGCTCTCAGATCACAAATCATGCCACAGAGAGCAACGGCCACAACTTAAGGAAACAAACACGTTGTCCTTAAAATGATAGCGTGAGACCCGGATGGAGTGAGGACACCGATTTTCCACTTCATGACAAGGTGAACAATCAGCCTTCCAAACTGCACATGGGAGTGTTTTGTGCAGGCTTCTTGTTAGCGTGTGCCGACTTATTAGAGAAAATGCAGATTTTGTAGGTGGCTGGTTAAAATCATCGGAGGTTAAAAGCAGAACCATAAAAGCTGAAGACATCAGAGATCACTTCTAAAAATAAAGCAACTGCTTTTTTCTTTCTAGAATCTTCAATTAGAAGCCATTTAAGGAAAAGATAATCGGCTCCAGAGACCTTTGAGTGTGAATTCTAAGTCCTCACTGGCAGTCCTGCTTTATGCATTATCTTTGGGACATTTCCAGACGTGTTCATCAATGGCTTTACCCCACATCTATCCATAGCGCCCTTCTGATGTCCCAAATACAAACACTAATTTTGAAACCAATACTGTGATGACTGTGGTAGTAACAAATCCCCAGTGAATGAATGCAGCTCTCCTAAAATGTAAACTTCCCTCTTTGCCTGCTGGTGACTTCCAGGAAGTGATCTCCAGTTGGGAGAATGTTCTGGATGCTTCTGCAACACCATGCAAGCAGGACCCAAAGCCTGGAGACGTCTACACACTTGTCTACACACTTGTCTACACAGAAAAGTCTACACAGTTCATCCAGGGGAAGAAACTAGATTTCACTGGTAAACTTTGTGGTTCACTACATGGGACAGTCTAATTTCCTAAAACCAAACACAGCTCAGTGACTGAGCAGGCCTTCACCTTGGACAAGATCATTGGAAGCTGGACTTGAAACCGATGGAGGATCCTGACCATGACTCAGGCATTCTCCCAGGAGCACCGGGAGCCTTCTTTTCTGTCTCTCCTTTCCTGGATAATCTCATGTGTTTCCATCCCTGAATCACGCCCCACACCTCTTTCTGAACTCCAGGTCCACATGTCCGCCTCTCCTCTCCACCTGCTACCTCCACTTGGAGGTCTCATTGGTCACTCAAACAGACCATGTCCGAAATGGGGCTCTTGGTTTCCTCTCCGAATCCGTTCCTGCACTGCTCCCCGTGGGAGCAACGGCACCCCAACCCACCCAGGGTCAACAGAACCCCGAGATCCCCTTACACTGCCTTCCTGTAATGTGAGTTTCAACAGAAGTGTGTGTGTCCAAAACATACCCGTCCCTCCCCTCTTTCTCCACTGCGGTCTCTCCAGCCCAATCTGCCCTCTCGGTCAGGATGACCCCTACGGACTGCCAACTGCGCCCCCTGCTCCCACTCCTGCGGCCCTGGCACTCGGTCTCCACAGAACAGCCAGGGCAAGAATTCAGACACCACTCACCCAAAGATGCCGCTCACCCACCGCTCACCCACTGCGACCTGGACTCTGACCAGGGTTTGTAGTTCTGACACACAGACGTGGTTAGGTAAGAAGTTAACACGAGAAAGAAGAAGCTGGGGATGGGGTACATGGAACCCCGTGTGCTACCCTTATTAACTCTGGTATAAATTTAAGATGATTCCGAATAAAAAGTTTATTTCAAAACTTTATCCTCAGGGCTGGTGCTGTGACGCAGCAGGTTAAAGCCCTAGTCTGCAGTGCTGGCATCCCATTTGGGCACTGGTTCGAGTCCTGGCTACTCCATTTGCGATCTGGCTCTCTGTTATGGCCTGGGAAAGCAGTGGAAATGGCCCAGGTCCTTGGGCCCCTGCACCTGTATGGGAAGCTCCACACTCCTGGCTTTGGATCATTGCAGCTCCGGCCACTGAGGCCATTTGAGGAGTGAACCAGCAGACAGAAGACTTCTCTCTCTCTCTCTGCCTCTCCATATCTCTGCCTTTCAAATAAATAAATAAATCTTAAAAAACAAAACAAATAAAAAACAACTCCATCATCATGTCACTCCTTTGGTTAAAGTCCTGGGATAACTTCCCACTGCACTAAAAGTTACTCTTTGCCATGGCCCCCTAGGTCCTCCATGATCTAGCTCCTGCAACTTTTCTTTTTTAATTAATTAATTTATTTGAAAGGCAGCATTATAGAGAGGGGGAGGAGACAGGGATCTTGCATCCACGGTGGAGTCACAGTGGCCCCTCCCACAACTCACTTCCTGCCAGTGTGCTTTCTCTGTCTCCTGCTGCTCGGGTCAATGGTTTTCTGGGATGTGTTAGCTGTGCCGGGGGCCAGGGCCTTTGCCCTTAGCGTGTCTGGATTAGTTTGCCTGGGCCGCGATCCCAAAATACCACAACGGCGGCGGCCCACACAACAGAATAGCTCTGAAGGCTGGGCGCCCAGATGGAGATGTCAGCAGGGTTGGTGTCTCCTGGGGGCTGCTTCCTCAGCTTGTGAATGGCCAGCTTCTCACGACGTCCTCACGCACACATCTGTGTGCTTATGACCCCGTGCCTCTTCACGCGTCCATCTGTTCCGGCCAGCCCCATTAGCGCCCACACGAATGGCTTCCTTTCCCTCAATCTCCTCCTCTGAGCCCTAGCTCCAACCACAGCCCCACGCTGAGGCCCTCCACATATGAGCCTGTGTGGCCGTGCTTGTGGTGGGGACGCGTCTCAGTGCGTGCCCGTCCCTTTATGTGGAAAGCCCTTGGGATGGCGGCTGTGTCCTACACTCACATCCACGTGGACTTGCCCTCCGAGAGGCCTTCCCGACCACCTGCTGCCGGCCGAGCCCCTGGGCACACGCTGCCACTGTCACTCCTCTGCTTGCCTGTCACCTGCTGTCCCTCACCCCATGTGTATGAGACACGGGACACTGGTCTGTCTTACCTACGGCTTTTTTTTTTTTTTTTTTTTTTGAGAGTTAGAGTTATAGACAGTGAGAGGGAGAGAGAGAGAAAGGTCTTCTTTTTGTTGGTTCACTCCTCAAATGGCCGCAACGGCCGGAGCTGCACTGATCTGAAGCCAGGGCTAGGCACTTCTTCCTGGTTTCCCATGCGGGTGCAAGGGCCCGAGCACTTGGGCCATCTTCTACTGTTTTCCCAGGCCACAGCAGAGAGCTGGACTGGAAGAGGCGCAGCTGGGACTAGAACCGGTGCCCATATGGATGCTGGCGCTGCAGGCAGAGGATTAACCAAGTGAGCCATGGTGCTGGCTACACCTACGGCCTTAACCCCAGTGCTTCTGATAGCACCTGGCATGTGGTGCACATGGCCGACTGACAATTCAGTCAGAGCCTCATTAAGCAATCATTGTGAGCACAGGTCTGACCGTGACGGACGCAGCCAACGTGTGTAGAGTACTGCACGTTCTGGGCACTGCCTCCAGCTGAACCGACCTCCAGGAACCCGCATGCTTCCATCACGACTGTTCTAGCTTCTTGATAAAGGAGCCGAGACTCCGAGTGGTTAAGGCAATTGCTATGGTCACGGAGCTGGAGCTTCAATCCTGAACTTGTTATTTCACCGAGAATGACGGCACTGTGTTCTCTCGCTACAACACAGGTGAACCAGGTAAACACATTCTAGAAATTTCTTCCAGGCACCCTCCAAGGGAGAGCTCTGGGAAAGTCAGAGCCTCATGCTTCCAGGAGCTGGGCGTTCCTCCCATCATCTCGGGTTCTGTGCTGAGGAATGGCAACCTTTGGCTAAGGAGAATATATACAGTGCCCTAAGGCCTTCTGACCGTGTGCGTCGGTGTGGGGTGGTGGTTAACCACCTGCTTTTTATCAACACTTCTATTTCCAGGAGTATGAAGAGAAGACATTTGGAGAGCCTGGTTTCTTAAATCTGTCCTTCTTAGCCTCATCACTCCTTAGATTCGCCTGCGGGTGCTTTAAACATCCCAATGCTAGGGGCTGGCGTTGTGGTACAGTAGAAACACACCTCCTGCAATGCCAGCATTCCATATCAGAGCACTGGTTTGAGTCCTGGCTGCTCCACTTCTGATCCAGCTCCCTGCTAACACACCTGGGCAGTGGAAGATGGCCCCAGAAAAGAGTTCCTGGCTCCTGGCTTCAACATGGCCCAGACCTGATTGTTGTGGCCCTTTGGAGAGTGAACCAGTGGATGCAAGATCTCTCTGTCTTTCTCCTCACTATGCTGTTCTACCTTTCAAGTTATACACATGTACACACACACACACACACACACACATAATAAAAACAACAACCCAATGCTTGGATTTCACCCCAAATGAAACCAGAATCCTTGGAGGTGGCATAGTGATTGATAAACTTCCCAGTGATTTTTAAAATATGCATTTATTCCTTTATTTGAAAGACTAAGAAAAGGAGAGGAGAGAGAGAGAGGGAGAGAAAGAGAGAGAAGACTCTTGTCCACTAGTTCACTCCTGAAATGCCTACAATGACTGGGAGGGCCAAAGCTGGGAGCCAGGAATTCCATCCCGATCTCTCACGTGGGTGGCAAGGACCCAATCACTTGAGCCATCACTGTTGCCTCCCAGGGTCTGTATCAGCTGGACACTGGAGTTAGAATTCAGGGCTGGGGATCGAACCCAGGTGCCTGGATTTGGGACATGGGTGTCTTTTTTTTTTTTTGACAGAGTTAGATAGTGTGAGAGAGAGAGACAGAAAGGTCTTCTTTCCGTTGGTTCACCCCTCAAATGGCTGCTATGGCCGGAGCTATGCTGATCTGAAGCCAGCAGCGAGGTACTTCTTCCTGGTCTCCCATGTGGGTGTAGGCACCCAAGCACTTGGGCCATTCTCCACTGCCCTCCCGGGCCACAGCAGAGAGCTGGACTGGAAGAGGAGCAACCAGGACTAGAACCCGGAGCCCATATGGGATGCCTCAGGTGGAGGATTAACCAATTGAGCCACGGCACCGGCCCCCAGGACATGCGTGTCTTAACAGCTAGACCACCACAACCCAGGTGACTTGGGTATGCAGCCATGAATGAGAACCTCTGGTTTGGATCCTCACATGAGTAGGGATGGTGTATCCTATGTCCTGCTAGGCAATGCATCAGACCAGCCTGAGGGTGGACTCCCTTAAGCTGTGCACACTTCCAGGTGGAGAACCCAGCGTTCTGGATGGGAGTGTTACACCCTTCATGTGTTACACCCTTCATGGGATGGCTGGTTCAGACCAATGTGCATCCAGGTCCAAGCATGGTAAATCGAACTCCCAGGGGAGTGGGGCCCAGCCTGAGCCACTCAGGTGAGTGCAATGTGCAGTCAAGGTCAAGAGCCACTGCTTTGAGTGGTGCATGCTTTGTTTGGAAGAGGAAGTAAATGCCAGACTGTCCCTCATTAACCCCACAGAACACCAGTAGCCTGGCAGCAGGCGTCCCACACACACTCCTCCTTGAGCTGGGTCAGGAGGTGCTAAGCTCTGACTCTCCCGGGTCTAGATTTATGGCCTTGGACAAACAACAGAACCTTCCCCTGGCACTGTGCCGCCCTCCCCAGCACTAATTAAGTCCTAAGCAATTCTCATCAGTATGCACATAAAATAAATAGGCCTCAATTTAAGACAACTTCCCCACTGTGTCCTGGCTAATGTAATCACAGTTTGCAGGTTCCCACAATCATAAATACACGACTTTTATTTTTAACACAGAAGATATTTACATGTAGTCCCCCTGACACTTTTTGTTTTGTTTTACTAGACATCGGGTCATGTAAAAAATTACTTATTTGGTAATTGATAACAGGATAACAACAGCATTTTATTCAACCACTAATCAATATGACAATCACTAGTGCCTTTCAATTTAGTTATTACTTCTTATCATCATCACTTTCATTACATTTTTGGCAAGTAGGGGAAGAAACGGTGCAGAGGGCAGTGTGACGGATGGTGGTTGAATGATAAGCCAAAACGCCCAGAAAATGCAGACACAAACTGAGTTTATTAAGAAATTTGGCAACACGGTGAGACGACAGGAGACATCTCCACCACTGCACTACTGAGTAACTCTGCCTCCCACCCAAAACTCCACACTCAGCTATGGACAGGAGAAGAATTTGTCAACACATGCCATTGGCTTTTAAGGCTCTGGTTTGAGTTCCTGGCTGATCAAAGCCACCTTTTAATAATTAAAGAATGATTAGCTAAGACTGTATTTCTCATGTTGAGATTTTGAAGCATTAGCAAGTGGGATGAAAAGCACCGATCCCCTCCCCTCCCTGGGTATCAACTTTTAACCAGCTGCATGACCACCTGCTGTGGCTGAGGATGCAAATTAGGAGGTGAACTTGCAGGGCAATCAAGTGGGGCCTCAGGAGCAAGATGTGGGGAGCAGAGCTGGGTAGAGGCTGGGGTGGGAGCCAGGGCAGAAATACATGGGGAGCCTCTCCAGGGCCACAAGAGGGCAGGGCTTGACCTCGGTCAGGTTGGCTGCAGGACACAGAGCTACGGAGCGGCCCTGTGGGCAATCCTTGAGGCAGCATGCTGGGGAGAGGGAGGCAAGGCAGGTGCATCAGCTGCTTTTCTGCCCACAAGCGCCCCATGGTTTAGTGCTTCTTTGCAGGCCTCAAAGAGGCTTGGCCCTTGCGGTGAGCAAGGGGGGATGTTGATTTGGCACGGTCATGGATCCTGACACTAATTGGTGGACAATCTGTTTAAGTATATACTTTTAATTGATACATAATAATTGTCCGTATTTCTGGGGCGTGGTGTGCTATTTCAGTCCATGTGTACAGTTAGTAAAGATCACATCAGGGTGATCACCTCCAACGTTGATCATTTCTTTGTGCCTGCAACATTCGACGCAATGTTTTGAATTCCTGGGAGAGCAGTGACCAGAACTTGGCAGCTGCTAAGAAGGGATTTGGGATAATAAATGAAATGAGCAGGGCACGAGCCAGACAATGACAGGGGTCCTGTTAGTCTCTAAGAAGCACAGGGCAGCCACAGGTCTCCTCTGTGCCTCTATGCACTGACAGCTGTTCTGAGTTAACCTGCAAGGACACAGCCATAGAGAAAGAGAGAAAGCAAAGCAATTGGCTTGGAAAGACTAAAAGACATTCTCCAAATGTACTTGAGGTGGGCGAAGGCACAGCGGGTAAGATGCCACTGGGATGTCCCACATTCCGTATCAGAGTGCCGGATTCAAGTCCCAGCTCAGCTTTCCATCCAGCCTCCTGCCAACGTGCACCCTGGGAGGCAGCTGTGAGGACTTCAGTGCTTGCCCCCCAGACAGGAAACTATCTACGTTGAGTTTCTGGTTCTTGATTTTGGCTCTGGCAGTTGTAGGCATTTGGCCAGTGAACCAACAGACGGGAGCTTGCTCTCCGTGTATCTGTCTCTATTTCTCTAGTAAAAAAATTCTATTAGGGGCCAGGTTGTTGTTAAGCTGTGGCAATATCAGACTGCTGGGCTGAGTCCCGCTGCTCTGCTTCTGGTCTAGCTCTCTGCTGATGTGCCTCGGAGAGCAGGCTCAACTCTTTGAGCCAACACCTGCTGCCTTTCGGGTTCTGCATTAGCAGCAAGCCTTGGTTAGGAGTGGAAGCTGGCACCTGAACCCAGGCATGCCAACATGGGATGTGTGGCTATCTTAATCGCTTCTGTTTTTAGTCATTTGGTATGCTGGTCTTTGTCTGTCAGCTAACCTCTCAGTACCTACAGTGTGGGAAATGTGTCTGCATTTTTAACACCATATGCAGGTAACTCATACTGCGATATATTAATAGAAGCGGCTTGACACAGTTTGCTGTATCCCGAACCCGTGTCTTCCTTCACAAAGCTGGTGTGAATTGTAGTTCCCCACTGGGAATCACTCAAGCTCTACCCAGGCGGATGTTAGCTTGCAGGGGCCATCCAGTGTCCTTTGGGCCAGGCAGAATGACCTGAACAAAGTAGCAGGGGAACAGTCTGGATGCCAGCTCCCATAAACAGGGTCCTGGAGCAGGCCTCTCCTGGGAACGCCCTCTAACCTAGCCAGGTGGCTGCACTTGCAAGTTATCATTGCACTGACCGCACAAATACGCCATACCCCTTCTATCAGAACTTGATCTGCCCAGAGCAGGAATTCTCCAGATCTTTCTAGAAGACGTCAACACAAAGAGCATAGTGTAGGCCTAGTCAACATAGTCCCTCCCAGGGGGTTTCTTAGTTGTCCTCAGTGACTGCTGTCACACGGGAGCAGGTTTTCAGGGTGAGGGTGTTCCTGCGTCCTTGGACCTGGCTTCCTGGCTCCCTGGAGCCTCCCCACCCTCCTGCACGCTGTTTTGCATTCCCTTGGCTCAGCGAGGGCCCCAGGGGTGACCTTGCCAGGAAGCTCTCTTTCTTGCCCATTTTCACACAGTTCTAATTTCCATCACGTTCCGGGAATTCAAAGCCTGCCCACAGGGTCCAAGTTAATAGGCGAAGCCTTGCAGCTTCCAGATCTAGGCTCATGCCCAACGAAACCCAGTGAGGCGCTTGGTAGATTACAATGCTCACCCCCAAGACAAGGGAACTAAGAAGGGCAGGGCCCCAGCAGAAAGTATCTGCAGTAAAAGCCAGGTGAGGTGAAGGCTCTTATGCAATGTTAAAGAACCAAGTACTTGGCTAAAACATAGTATGAGTCAGCAAGCATCACGCGGTGGACATTTGCGGGGTGCACCTGCTTTTCTGTTGGGATATATGTGTGCAAGGGTATACAGGTGAACATGAGCAAAGTCTGAATAAACATATACAGTGTTCATGCACACAAGGGTACTTCAATATGTACATGGAAAAGGAAATTAAAAGAGAAGCTTATCTTGATGCCAAATTTTTTTGAAAGCCATGCAAACAAGGGATCTTGAAAATGTCTGTGGAAAATGCATAAAGAAAAAAAACTACAAGTGAATTTCAAATGTTTTTGCACCAAAATAAATTTACCTCTTTTTGAGAACGTTTGCTCTACTCATCTTTAAACATTTATTATTTATTTATTTATTTATTCAAGGTTAGAGTGACAGAGAGAGAAAAAGATCCTCCACCACTGGTTCATTCCCCAAACAGCTGAGACAGCCGAGGCTGGGCCAGGCCAAAGCCAGGAGCCCAGAACTCCAGCAAGGACTCTCATGGGGGTGATAGGATTGCAAGTATCTGGGCCATCATCCACTGCCTCCTAGGATGTTGGGTTAGAAGTAGAGGCAGGACTTGATCCCAGGCCTTAATGGGATGCAGGCACTCCAAGCAGCAGCCTAACCCACTAGGCAACAATGCCCACCCTTGTTTACTTACTTTTTACGTATTTGAAAGGCAGAGACAAATACAATGATCTTCCATCTACTGGTTCACTCCCCAGATGCCTGCAAAGGCTAGGGCTGGGACAGGCGGAAGCCAGGAGCCTGGAACTCAATCTGGGTCCCCCACAAGGGTGGCAGGGACCCAAGTACTCGGCCATCACCTGCTGCCTCCCAGGGTGGGTATTAGCAGGAAGCTGGAATCAGGAGTGGAGCTGAGACTCTAACCCAGGCACAATGATATGGGATGGCGGCATCCCAAGGGAGGTCGTAATCCCTGTGCCAAAAGCCTGTCCCACACCCACCTTTTCATTCCATTCCATTTTCCCATGACCTTTATAAAGCACCCTGTTATATCTAACGGCATTCCTTTTTCCTGGTAAATATTAGTATCATTGACAGGACACACGCTCCATCCAACAATCAAAAACCAAAGCATGGAGTTCCAAGTCCCCCTCCCCCTCCCCACCTCCAGAAGCTACCATTCTAGAGATTTCTGCACAGAGCTCCCCAACCGTCCACACCAATAATGAGAAAGAAAAACAAAACCACAGGACAATTCCAAGGGACGCTCCGGGACCTAATGCCCAGGGACCAAGCGCCAGAACGTCTCTGCGACCCCAGGCACTGATCTTTGCTGCCACACGAGGACACCCAAGCGGCGAGCACGGAACGCAAGGAGGGGCTACTCACGCTGTCGTTGCTCCCCTTGTTGTCCTCGTACTTGGTTTCTATGTGAATGGAGAATTTCGGCAGGAAGGAGCACTGTGGAGAGAAAGCACACTTTCAGGACAGGGCGGCGCTGCCCCCTCTTCACGTGCTCCCGGGCAGCCTGCGCACGCCGCCCTGACCGTTTGGCAGGGGGCGCTGCTCTGGAACAGCTATGTTGAGGCGCTAAGTCGACGTCCAAACTCAGACAAGAAAAGCAGCCTTTGGGAGGGGGACACAACACCCATCCACCCATCCATCCATCCTTCTATCTATTTATCAATCATTCTATCTATCTATGTCATTCTATCATTTTCTATCTATCTATATCTATCATTCTATCTATTATTTTCTTTCTATCTATCAATCATTCTTTCTTTCTTTCTATCATTCTATCTATCTTTCTATCTATCTATCTATCTATCATTCTATCAATCATTTTTAACAGAACTCAGACCAGAAGAGAATAACTGACACTGGAAGTCAGGTCCCTCAAGAGGGAAACGAGGGCTGTTCAGAAAGTTCATGGAAGATGTGCATGAAAAAACTAGGGTGGATGTCAAATAATTTTTTGCAGCAAAATAAACTTCTTCCAATGCAGCTTTTCCACAGGCTTTCTGAAGTGCTCTTGAGCGTTTCTGTGGGAGAGGCAAACCCATGCAACAGAGGTCGCCTAGGAGCTCACTTCTGGGGGGCAGCTGCCACTGCAGGATGCTTGGGGACCCGACTTTAACTTTTACGTTAATATGCACATGGCAGCAGGGGCCCGACCTGGGAGTTACGATGCCTACATCTCACACAGGAGTAGCTGGTGTGATGCTGGCCTCCTGCTCCCGACTCCAGCTTCCTGCTAATGCAGACCCTGCGAGGGTCTGTACTGGGCTCAGTGGCTGGGTGCCTGCCACCTCCACAGGAGACCTGCATTGAGCTCCCAGCTCCCAGCTTTGGTGCTGGCCCAGCCCCTGCTGCTGCTGTGGGCATTTGGAGTAAAACCAGCAGATGGGCACTCTCCTCTGTGTCTGCCCATCTCTGTTTCTCACATCAATCCAAAAACAAAAAAACCTTTCATGTCAGCCTCCTACAAAAATATTTTAAAAAATAAATATTCATTTAAAGTTAGGGAGGTAGGATAGAACTCGAAGATCATAGATCATTGGCATCGGACAGACCCAGCTTCTTCGCCTGCACGAGGAGAGAAACCCCAAATGTAGCAGTGTCCTCGTGTTGCCATCCTGCTGAGTCAACCTCTCCACACCCCATGGATCCGAAGAGCAGCTTGAGAGGAGAATTCTGCCGGGTGTTGGTAGTCATGCCCCCGCGGGCGCCGAGTGAACATTAGCTTCCTTGGCTACCAGACACTGGATTGAAAGCTAATGGACAAAATGACCCGGCAACTCCCCTGAGAGCTGCAGGTAGCGGGGAAATGAGACATCAGCCTGAGCGGCTCATAGTGCGAAGAGGCTGGGCTCTCTGTGTATTTACCCAACACCCAGAGCGGGGCTCTCTCCACCAGGCCCGCTTGAGACGCTTTCAAGTTCTAGGTCATTTCTTCCCTGCAGCAAGCCCGGGGTGGGGGTGCTACCATCACTCCCGCCTCCCGGATGAGGAGCGGAGGAGACACGGGGAGGGTCGGCGTGTGGTCCACCCTCATAAAGCACTGGGTCTTAGAGTCGGGATTGAAAACCAAGTGGCCACTAACCCCACTGGTTCTCAAAGTGGGGTCCCTACACCAGCAGCATCAGTGTCACCCCGACACTTGTTACAAATGCCAATTCTCAGGCCGGCGCCACAGCTCAATAGACTAATCCTCTGCCTAGCGGCGCCGGCACACCGGATTCTAGTCTCGGTCGGGGCGCCGGATTCTGTCCTGGTTGCCCCTCTTCCAGGCCAGCTCTCTGCTGTGGCCAGGGAGTGCAGGGGAGATGGCCCAAGTCCTTGGGCCCTGCACCCCATGGGAGACCAGGATAAGTACCTGGCTCCTGCCATCGGATCAGTGCGGTGCGCCGGCCGCAGCACGCCGGCCACGGCAGCCACTTGAGGGTGAACCAACGGCAAAAGGAAGACCTTTCTCTTTTTCTCTCTCTCACTGTCCACTCTGTCTGTAAAAAAAAAAAAAAAAAAAAAAAAAAAATTCTCAGGCCCGACCCCAGGCCCACAGAGGTGGGGTCCAGCCAGCTCTCCAGGGCAGGCTCTGACACATGCCTGAGCTGGAAAATCACACCTACACTGTGCCCGGGAGGGAACCAGAGACAGCCACCTGTTCTGAAATCCTGAAGTCCACACACACCCACCATCCCTAGCCCAGCCGAGACCCCCGGGGCTCTCTGAGCAATAATGCTCCTGGCATCACACACCTGTGCGCGTTCGACGCTTGATGTCCTCATCCGAGTGAAACAAGCAACGTGAACCGTGACTAAGGGGACGGAAACAATCGATGCCTGGCAGTGCCTCTGTGCGTTCATTAACACCTTGGCCGCGGTCGCCTCTCAACCCTCACACTCCCGGGACCACTGCCCTCACACCACCGCCGGCGCTTCTAAGGAGGGGCTGCTCATCTCCAGCGGGACCCCTGGCGGGCTCGGATCCCGGGTAGAGCTTAGATGGGCACGAGACCCTTTCCCAGGAACCCATTCACAAATAACAGGGCCTTGGGGAGGTTGACTTTGTACCCTGTAACCGCGGACTTGTGCACGGGGCAATTCGGGGGTGAGGGGAGGTGATGAGTAGCACTGTGCAGAGCAGAAGTGAATCTGGGGGTGCTGGGGCAGAGCTCGCTGTATGGGTTCAACCTATAAGCTACTTGGTCAAAACAAATGAATGTTAGCATTTGGGTATTAAACCCAAATATCAAATGCAAAACTCTCATGCAAATGAGCAGATGTTGTTATTTTTGAGTCAAGGGCTTAGGTTATTTTCATATCGGAATGGTAACCCTGCCCCAGGGCTGGGAGTGCACCTGCCCTTGGCGAGGCAGTGGGACAAGTGGGGCCAGACGGGCCCACGTGCTCCCCTGGCAGGTGGTTTGGGACTCCTAACCCCCTTGGCTTCTCTGCTGGGCCCCTGGGTGTGCTGCCATCTCAAGTTAAAATCAGAAAGATGTATCTGTGACTTCCTGCATTCCCAGGCCTGTCCCTAAAATCCTTCCAGTGAGATGTCCAGCTGAAGATTCACTTCTGCAGGGTGGGAATTCGATGGTGTGGTGAAGGCACCAATTGGAACGCCTGCATCTCACGTCCCACATCGGAGTACCTGGGTTCGAATCTCAGTTCTGCTTCCAATTCCAGTTTCCTGTTAATGTGCACCCTGAGAGGCAGCTGTGTGGGGCTCAAATACGTGGGTCCCTGCACCCGCGTGAGAGACACAGATTGAGGTCTAGGCTCCTGTCTTTGGCCTGGCCCAGCCCTGGCTGTTGTAGGCATTTGTGGGGAGTAAACCAGGGGACGGAAGCTCTCTATTTGTCTCTGTCCCTTTGCCTGTCAAGTAAATGAGTAGATGAGTATCTTTTTTTTTTTTTTTTTTTTTTTTTTAAGATTTATTTGTTTGAAAGACAGAGTTATAGAGAGAGGTACAGATAGAGAGAGAGGTCTTCCATCTGCTGGTTTATTCCCCAGAGGGCTGCAACGACCAGAGCTGTGCCAATCTGAAGCCAGGAGCCAGGAGCTTTTTCTGGGTCTCCCACGTAGGTGCAGGGGCCCAAGGACCTGGGCCATCTTCTACTGCTTTCCCTGGCCATAGCAGAGAGCTAGATCAGAAGTGGAACAGCCAGGACTAGAACCGGTGCCCAAATGGGATGCCGGCGCTTCAGGTCAGGGCTTTAACTCACTGCACCACAGAGCCAGCCCCGATGAATATCTGATTTTATTTTTATTTTTAGATTTATTTATTTATTTGTTTGGCAGGTAGAGTTACAGACAGTGAGAGAGAGACAGAGAGAAAGGTCTTCCTTCCATTGGTTCACCCCTCAAATGGCCGCTATGGCTGGAACTGTGCCGATCCAAAGCCAGGAGCCAGGAGTTTCTTCCTGGTCTAACCATGCGGATGAAGGGGCCAAAGCACTTGAACCATCCTCCACTGCCATCCCAGGCCACAGAAGAGAGCTGGACTGGAAGAGGGACAACCGGGACTAGAACCGGCGCCCATATGGGATGTGGGCACCGCAGGCAGAGGATTAACCTAGTGTGCCATGGCACCAGCCCCCGCACCGATGAATATCTTTAAAAGAGATGAATTTTGCCTCGTCCATCCAGGTCAGCTTCTCTAAAATCCTGTCCAGGAGTCCAAGAGGAGTCTTAACTGTTGAGCAAGTTCTTTTACTTCTCCCTGGCTGGCTCCCCACTGCACCTCACCTGCTGCCGATATTAGGAATGCCTCCACCTCTCCAGCCCAGGGGCTGATCGTTCTGACCAAGAACTTAATGAAGGGCCGGCGACGTGGCTCACTAGGCTAATCCTCTGCCTGCGGCGCCGGCACCCCGGGTTCTAGTCCTGGCCAGGGCACCGGATTCTGTCCCAGTTGCCCCTCTTCCAGGCCAGCTCTTTGCTGTGGCCCGGGAGTGCAGTGGAGGATGGCCCAAGTGCTTGGGCCCTGCACCCACATGGGAGACCAGGAGAAGCACCTGGCTCCCGGCTTCAGATCAGCGTGGTGCGCTGGCTGCAGCAGCCATTGGAGGGTGAACCAACGGCAAAGGAAGACCTTTCTCTCTGTCTCTCTCTCTCACTGTCCACTCTGTCGAAAAAAAAAAAAAACTTAATGAAGACACAGAGTGTGTGACAGAAGCACCTACAAGTCCCTTCTCTGCCACTGCAAGTCTGCTTATTTCTTCACACACACACACACACACACACACACATACACACACACACAAGATATTTAATTACTTTCATCTGGGTCAGGCTGAAACCAGGAGCCTGGAATACTACTGGGTCTTCTATGTGGAAGGCGAGGGCCCAAGCACTTGAGCCATCATCTGCTGCCTCTCACAATAAACCTGCAGGAAGCTGGATTGGAAGCGGAGAAGCCAGTCTTGACCCAGCACTCTGATACGGGCGCAAGGATCCCCAGAGGCAGCCCAGCCGCTGCACCACAGCCTCCACCCTCTCCATGCCTCCTCTTCTTTGCTGATCCGAGAACAGCACTGCCTTCTTTTCTCCAGTGGGAAATAATACAACGAAAAGGATGGGCCTACCGGCGTCAGAGATGCATTGACTTGGGCAAGTGACCCACCTCCAGCCTCCGCTTCCCCACTTGCAGAATGCGGACAATCCCTTGAGCGTTCAGAAGATCAATGAGATCACACAGGTAAAGGCCGCCCAGCTCCTGGCACACAGGTCTGTATGGCTCTTCTCTGGAACCCTGTCTCACTGAAACTGGTGTCCTCTCCCTGCCTCCGTCTACAGCCTAAACGTCCAAGGACAAGTGTCATATTCTTACAAATAAGCACAAAGTGCCCTGGGTTGTTTCTTCCTCCAGTCACCGTCAATGTCACGTCTCTCTTTGTCTTCATCAAAGTTACTAAATGCTTGTTAGCTTTATCTTTCTGCCTCCTGCATCTTCTCAACCGGGCCATCTGCTATGGAGACGATCGATTATCAAGGAATTCATAGCCCATATCAGCTCTCACACACACGCCCTGGAGACCCGTGTGCACTAGCAAGTGGCCAACAGCACCTCCTTCTCTGCCCTCCTCCACCTCTCCATGCAGGTGAACCCTCTGCCCTCTCCCCAGCCATGGAACCTGCTTCTGCCTTTTCCACGACTATTATGGATGCCTCCCATAATGCCTCACACATTGCACATTGCCAGCTGCCCGTGGGCTGTCCCCAGCAAGGATCCTACAGGTGCACCAAGCCAGAAAGGGCTGTCCGGAACTTGAACGTCCTGCCCGACCCCTGTTATCACTTCCCCAGGGTTGGCATATCTAAGAACTCCCCGCAAACACCGTAACTCATAGCAACAGAAATTCATGCTCTCGTGGTTGTGGGATGCCTGGAATCGGGGTGCTGACAGAGCCGCAGTCCCTCTGAAGCTGCTCGGGAAGAGTCCTTGCTGGCCTCTTGCGCTTCTGGGGGCCCTGGGCCACTGCAGGCTCGCCCCTGGCTTCGTATCTGCTGCCTCTGTGTCTCTGATGCCTTCTCTCCCCCCAGGAACACGGGCCCATCCTAACGCTAGATTCAGCCGGAACGCCTCCGGAGGACTGGTTCTTGCTGCCCACAGCTCTCTCGGGCAGAGATTCCCTTCCTAAATCTTAATCCAACATCTCAAACCCTACCCCTGGATGATTATTCCACATGGGCAGGCAGCTTTATCACAGCCTGACCACTGGCGGTCTCCGGGGCCGGCTTGCCATGCTGTTTCACCGAGATGCTAACAGGAGGTCTTCCCAGTAGCCGCCCACCCTGGGAACAGCTCACGGCACAGGCACCCCCCTTACTCAGGCCCTGCACCTCTCTCCAGATGGAACAGGGAGATCACTTTCTGACCCTGCACTTGCCCCAACTACGTGCACGCTCTCCCCTAAAGCTGCTGACACTTTTCCCAGAGCAAGGGCAAGTCCACCTCACTGCGGGAGCGGACAAGTGGGCAGCCCTCAGAGAACTGCACTTGAACCCGCTCCAAGAGGGATCGAGGGGTGTGAGTTCTGCACAGCAGTCATTTGAGAACACAGGATGCTTCAAGTTCTCTTTGTCCCCCAACAGCAGGCGGGAAGGACTCAAATGCCCAGAGTAACCAAACGCCATGGTGGCACCCAGAGTCGCAGGCACTGCTGCCCACATGCTGCGTGCCCCTTCCTGTCCGTGTGGGAGGGACCTGTGCATAGGATGGGCTCTCACTCCCCGGATCACTTCCTCCAGCCATCCCAGGGGGCCTGGAGGTGAGACTGTCCTTGAGATGCCATCACAGTGTCCATGACCTCCCTGGAGAAAAAGCAGAGATGTTTCCCCCTGGCTTTGAAGCTGTGAGGGTGCCACGTGGCTAGGAACCGAAGGAGGCCTCTGGGAGCTGAGAGTGACCCTGGAGGACCACCAAGTAGACAGAGGGGCCTCAATCCTCCCACCACAAGGGTTGAATCCTGGCCAGCCACCGGAGAGCTTGGCAGGACACCCTGAGCCTCAGCTGGGATTGGAACCTTGGCCAACACTGGGATTTCAGCCTGGTCAGTCTTGAGCCAAGGATCCCGCTAACCTGGGCCTCCTGGCCCGAGGACTGACAGACATTGAGGTGGTTGCTTTAAGATGCTAAGTTTGGGGGAAATGTGTTAGGCAGCAATAAAAAACTAACACACCCCCTGCCCTTTGCCCTGCTTCCCCTCCCAAGTCACCCAGGTGGCTCTCATCCAAGCAAAGCATCACTCCCCACACCACTTGGACCTCCAGAGAAGGGGACACTTGGACTTTCTGACATAGCACCTCCACCTGTGATATCACCTGCTTTGCCAATCAATGGCATTGGTGACGGTTACTAGTAACTGACGCCAATAAGCTTGTCATCCCCATGCAGCGGCCTGCACCTGGCCCACAGACAGGAAGTGTGATGATTCAGTAGAAAAAAGGGTTTGGGAGTGAAACAGACTTTAGCTCAAACCCCAGCTCTTCTTCTCGCAAGCTGCGTGATGCTGGGAAAATTCCTACATCCCTCCGAACCCCGGTCCCTCATCTATAAAACAGAGACAGGCCCCTTCCACCTTGTAGCTGGGGGAGTGGGGATTGAGATAATGAAAGTTCAAGGCCAGGTGGCGTCTGGCAGAACCCACGGCACCCCCTCCGTGAAACTCCCCTTGGCGAAGGAGGAGAAAATGGGGCCGGGGGTGGTACACGTGCAAGGTGCACTGGAGGTGGCAGGCTTGCCGCAGCAGCCAGGGGCAGGACACCTGACGGCTCCTTGCCTGTGCTGTGAGGAGCTATCCAGGCACTGCCCTGTTTGCCAGGTGCTCTTCCCACCCCTGCTCTCTTAGCTTCTCCTAGACCTCCTGCCAGCTTCGTACCCGGAAACAAGAACTCTGCCAGAGCTGGCGCCATGGCTCACTAGGCTAATCCTCCACCTTGTGGCGCTGGCACACCGGGTTCTAGTCCTGGTCGGGGTGCTGGATTCTGTCCCGGTTGCCCCTCTTCCAGGCCAGCTCTCTGCTGTGGCCCGGGAAGGCAGTGGAGGATGGCCCAAGTGCTTGGGCCCTGCACCCCATGGGAGACCAGGATAAGTACCTGGCTCCTGCCATTGGATCAGCACGGTGTGCCGGCCGCGGCGGCCATTGGAAGGTGAACCAACGGCAAAAAGGAAGACCTTTCTCTCTGTCTCTCTCTCACTGTCCACTCTGCCTATCAAAAAAAAAAAAAAAAAAAAAAGAACTCTGCCAGGTCTCCGTGAACTTCTTCCCTCCTAGACACCATGGCTTCGTGCCTGCTGGTTCACTCGGCCACATCACAAAAGCCGAGGTGAAGAGCAGCTCAGAACAGCACCAAGCGGCAGAAGCTGGGAACCACGCTGCAGACCTTCTGTATAGACGGAAGCAAGGGGCAGTAAATCCAGGGCCCTCTCCTGGATCCCGCTGGACACCAGGGAGTCACTTCTGCCCCTTCCCACCTCCCCTCTCCAGCACTGGGCTAATTCTAGCTCCAGAATCCTCTTGCTCATGAAAAGTCTCTCTTAGAGTCGCCGCTCGGCAGGGAGAACACAGCGGCGAATCACACAGCATTCACTTTCTTCCATGCGGGGTTCATTTTGCCCCAGCCCCCTGAAAACAGAGTCAGGGGCTTGAAGCTATCGGGGAAATAGAGCAGAACGCAGCCCTCCTCCTCTCTCCTCTTTGCTTCTTAGCTTGGATCCTTCCAAGCCAGAAGAATCCTCCTAGTGTTGCTGCCACCTGCTCCCGTCTCCAGCTCCCTTCGAATTCATTTCCTGAGCTTCTTTAACTGGCTTCCAGACCCAGCAGAATCCTCTTACTGGAGAATGACCATCAGGTACCAGTAAGCTCTCCAGCTCCTGAAAGTGCGCGGCTGGTTCCTGCTGAACATTTCCATGCCTCTACGTGCAGCGTTTGGACGTGGTGGGAGGATGTGCAGCTGGGAAGAAGAATGCCAGGGAAGAGGAGAGGCGTCTGGGCCTCTGCAGAGGTAATTAGCGGACAGCAGCCCTCCCAGGTCCAGTGTCGGGAAATGAAAGCGGCCGATGCAAAATGCACAGCAGAGCTGACTCTCCAACTCACGACAGACATGCTTTGGAAAGGAGGAAAGAGCTATTTTTGGTCCGGTGATTGATTAGGGTTGCTATGGCAATAAGAAACACTTATGAGAACAAAACTTGAGGGTAAGCAAATCAAAGTCTTAAAGAGAAAGGGTCAGATGCGCTGGGAATTTTGCCGTTGGTTTCTGGGTGGTGCTCGCCCCCTTGCTGCTGTGGCCACATCTGCGCGCGCGCGCGGGGGGGGTGGGGGTGGGAGGGGCGGGGAGCTGCAGCGAAGGGGGCCCTGGGAGAGGAGCCGGAGGCTCTGCAGGGCGCGGCGCTTCAGAAGCATGGAGTGGCAGCAACTTCTGGAAGAACATGCACCATTCACTTTGAAGATTGTCATTTTTATCATCAAAGGATACCAGGCTCCCACAGCACCTAGCCTACAGCAAAAGCCTAAGCTGTCCCAGGTTACAAGGTAGAATAAAAATAATATTCTCTATCACAGCATGTCTCCGAAGCCTGCTTAATGATGCTTCATCTGCCAGGCTGGTTAAAAAACAGAGTCCAGGCCGCGCTCCTGATGCCCCGCGTGCAGGAAGCTGGTGGAGTTCTGGCGCCGACCCCCAAACTCAGGCACGGATTCTTTCCTTCTTTCTTTTAAAAACAGCTGTATTCACTTACCTTGCAAACCATCCATTTCAAGGACAAGTTAATGATTCTTAGGACATTCACGGAGCCATGCAACCAGTGCCACAATCTACTTGTCAAACATTTTTGTCACCCCCAAGGAGGGCCGGTTCCCGTTAGCCTTCCTGTTTTTACCACTCCCAACACCAATCACCCTGTGAGCAGCCACTCATCTACTTTCTGTCTCTTTGGGTTTCTCTTCTAGACATTTTATAGAAATGGACTCGCTGACGATGCGGTCATGTGCGTCTGGCTTCTTTCGGTCAGCAGAATGCGTTCAAGGCTCCTCCATGCTGTAGCCTGTATCCACACTCCACTCCTTTTCCTTGCAGAGTAATATTCCATTGCACGGATGTACAAACTGCATTCATTGGCGGGTGGACATCTCTTTCTGCTTGTTGGCCACTAGGAAGGATGCTGGCTGCCATGGGCATTCTTGGCCACGTCTTTGCATGGACATCTGTTTCCATCTCTGTTGTCTTTCTCCCTAAAGTAGACTTGGGGATCACACAGTTACTCTATGTTCAACCTGAGAAACGCCGATGGCTGTGTCTGTTCCCAGGAGCAGCACATAAGGGTTCTGAGTTCACATCCGCACCCGCGCTCGGCTAACCCCCAGATGTTTCTTAACCCTGGGAAGTTCTGGCCTCACTTTGGGTCAAAGTGATCAAAGGGAATCACGGTCAATGCTCTCTGTGTGTAGGTCGGGGCAGGCCTGGCCCAACATTGAGGCAGGCATGACTCAGGGCTTCTCCTGTTTCCTGTCAACAGTATTCGATACATACAAACTCCCGCTTTAACTCATTGCTTCTCACACAATCGCCTAAGCAAAAGCTATCCATAGCCTCATGTCACACACGAAGGGACAGAGGCACGCAGGGGTCCAGCAGTAGGCCCAAAGTCACGCAGAATGTGCAGCAAATGTGCAGAAGAACTGCGGGAAGAGACCAACGCATTCTCACAGGGAACAGCGGGGAAAACCACAGGGCCCTTTCACTTTCCGAGATACACATCTTTATAAGGATTGAATTTTGCGACAAACATCTACTTTTTTTTTTTTTTTTTTTTTTTTTTTAAGATTCATTCTTGGGACCTGTGCTGTGGCCTGAAGTGCCGGCATCTCGTATAGGCACCAGTTCTAGTCCCGGCTGTTCCTCTTCCATCCTAGCTCTCTGCTATGGCCTGGGAAAGCAGTGGAAGATGGCCCAAGTCCTTGGGCCCCTGCACCCACATAGGAGACCCAGAGGAAGATCCTGTCTCCTGGCTTCAGATTGGCGCAGCTCTGGCTGTTGCGGCCATCTGGAGAGTGAACCAGTGGATGGAAGACCCCTCTCTCTCTCTCTGCCTCTCCTCTCTCTAACTCTTTCAAATAAATAAATAAATAAATCCTTTTTTTTTTTAAATATTTGTTCTTTATTTGAAAGACAGTGAGAGCCAGAGCTCAATCTTCCACCCACTGGTTCACTCCCCAGATGGCCATAATGGCCAGTGTTGGGCCAGGAGGAAGTCAGGAACCTGGAGCTCCATCTGGGTCTCCCACCTGGTTGCAGGGGCCCAAGCACCTGGACCATCTTCCACTGTTTCCCTAGATCCCTTAGCAGGGAGCTGGATAGGAAGTGGAGCAGCCAGGACTGGAGCTGGCCCTCATGTGAGAGCCAGCATCACAGGCGGCAGCTGCACCCACTGCGCTACAACACCAGCCCCCAAACAACTACCCTTCAGTATACAGCAAAATTTAATGACAAAGTAAATGAGTTCATCAACGATACCCTCAAACCCCAATGTATTATCTCTAAAAGACATCATGGGATTTTTACAAAAATTGTTCAAATTTTGGCGCACTCTAACCTAAAAAGGGGCATATGGATAAGAAGAGCACCAGGCAGGTGGAAGGGTTCCAAGTCCGACAAGTCTGGGAATCGCAATTTCACGCGGCTCCTGTCTCACCCAGTAAAGTGCTCCAAGAAGTTCACGGACAGCGGAATTAAATCCTAAGCGGATTTCCCACGAGCCTTTTGAAGTTCCCCTGTCACACTTTATTCAGACTTTTCCAATAGGGTAGGATCTGGGAGGTGATACAGCTCAGTAGGTTCCAAGCTGCTTTTAAATAGCATCTGAGTTCTTTCTTTAAATAAAATATTGCGCAGGGACATCATGGCCACTGAGGCATGTCCAGGGAACGTCCAGGGCTCAGGGACGGACACTTTGAAAACCATTCAGGAAGAAGACCTCTGAGCCCAATAGCTTGGAGCTTTATTCCTGGTCACTAGCCCAAATCTTCCCATGTCTGAGAATAGGGTCTTTGCCAGGAGGCTTAAAATCAAAGTTTAATGCAAGAGTTGAGAAGCTGGCTTGGGGTGGATGAAGTATTTAGAGGCTTTTAAAAGATCATTTCCTTTTAGCTTTTAGCTGGAGCTCAACGTGTCCTCTCTCGCCATCTTGTTCTGAGAGCCGGCAACACGTTCCCTGCCATCAGTGAACATGAAACCCCACACGCCCTGACCTTCCCTCTAATGGAGTTCCCTGGAGGGTGACACGGAGTCTCTGGAACCATATTGTGCACTCTCATATTGTGTACTCCATTTAATAGGATGCACTGGAGATGGGATCAGAAAGAAAATCAGATTTGCAAATGTTTCTACTTTTTACCGACGGGAGACTCACATCCAGAATGTTCCACAGTGCTGGTGACAGCAGGTGTGGAGTTTAGAGTTTGTTGCCTTTCAGGACCCCGGGGGTGGCAGACGGCAGAAAGGAACAGAGAAAAGCCTTGTTGCTTGTAAAACAGGAGACTAGATGGTGAACCCGGACACGTGGGCACTCTGCACCGAGACCCTAGGGTACATTTCAATTTTCGCTTCATTAGGAAGAAAATTTTTAGTTAATTAATTCATAATTTTCATTTTATGTGAAAAGGAGAGAGAGAGACAGAGACAAAGAGAGAGAGAGAGAGATCTTCCAGCAACTGATTTACTCCCCAAATGCCCACAGCAGCCAGGGATGGGCCAAGCCAAAGTCAAGAGCTCAAATCTCCAACTGAGTCTCCCACAGGGGAGGCAGGAAACTAAATACTTGAGCCGTCACCTGCTGCCTCCTGGGGTACGCACCATCTGGAAGCCGGACCCGGAAGCGGAGCAGGGACACTTGAGCCCAGGACTCCCGCATGGGCCGCAGGGGTCCCCGGGAAGTGGAGGAGCCAGGGCCCGAAGCAGCCAATTCCTCACTGCAATTTCAAGAAGCGGAATGTCCAGGTGCCCGCCTTCCACTGACCGTCTCAGTCACCATGCAGGCAAAGAATCAAAGGCAATCATGACACCTCTCTGGGTTCTCGTCACCGTTGTGGGTTTTGAGGGCCCCCTCTGACCTGACACACAGCTAGAGGGGGTAGCTGGGGGGAAATGCGCCATGAAGATAGCTCCAGAGGAGATGCAGAAAAAAGAGGAGGAACTTTAAAGCAAAGAGAAGTGGAGGGAGGAAGAGAACTGCATGTGCACCACGGGATGAGGATGAATCAGAGAGTGACCTCCCAAAGCTCTGCCGCACAGGGAGAGAACGGGGCCAGGCCGCACGGTGGGCTCGGAGAGGGAAGTGGAAGAGGGTGTGGAAGGCAGAGCATTGAGCTACAGCCGGAAGACTGCTGTATTCCAGCTCACGGCAAGGAAACGCACGTCGGCCCCTCTGCCTCCCACCAGCCTGTACCCTGCATGGGGACTTCTGTTCATTCACTCGTCGATGGAGCCCCCTCCCATCCTCTGCCAGGCCGGGTACCAGCAACTCGCTGGAGAAGCAAGGCTGGGAGGGAGACGGAGCCCAGTACATGAATGAGCACACATTTTCTGAATGGGGGAGGGTTGCTTCTAGGAAAATCAAGCCGAGGAATGAAATTCAGGCTCGTGCAATCTCGGGCTGGACTTGTCAAGGCAGAAATAAGCAGAGGATGCTCATGGATACTGATAGCTGCACGCGATAAAGGCCAGGCAAGAATTTAAAGAGACAGGCAGACCACATGAAACGAGAAGGAAACACCAGTCAGTGACGGAGCGAGCAAGGCTCAGGGTGACTCCCTGGATAGGGGCAGGCGTACGGCCAGGCAGGGAGTGGCCAGAGGGCAGGCGTTCCTGTTACAACTCTCCCCTCAGAACCAGCCAGGCAGATTCCCCTTTCATGTCCACACAACCAGTGTTAACCTTCTGAACTGAAAAGCTGGCTACATCCCAGCAGCAACACTCGTCTGGGAAGCGGAGCGCACGGTAGTGACTGAATGGTCAGAGGACAGGGCAATTCTGCATTCCCTTAATTGCCCTGCTGCCATGAGTGCAGCCATCGCCACAGGTATTCAATTTTTGCAGAACGAAACCTCCCCCGCAGCAGCATTCCTCCAAGGTCACCGATCGGAACTGAGCACGATTCCACGGGCATCGGCCAAGTGCAGAAAAGCCCCATTGTTCAGTACCGCAAGCGGAAAACCCACAACGCGGAAAAGGATTTCCTAGGAAAATCTTCTCCTGAGCATTCCTTTTAAAAAATAACTTCTCTGTGACGATTTCCCTCTATAAAGGTACTCTGAGTGGTGTTAAAAAAAGAAAAAAACCAACAATTGAAACATCTCCTTGTGGCAGAGAAATGTGCATTATCTTCTGCTCCCTTCTGAAAATGGCTGAATTAATTTTCTCTGAAGTACAAAGCAGAGCTCTGGAGCAGTGAGGGCATGTGGAAACGGGGTAACCTGGGGCCAGCACTGTGGCGTAGCGGGTTAATGCCCTGGCCTGAAGCGCCGGCATCCCATATGGGTGCCGGTTCTAATCCCAGCTGCTCCTCTTCTGATCCCGCTCTCTGCTATGGCCTGGGATAGCAGTAGAGGATGGTCCAAGTCCTTGGGCCCCTGCACCCACGTGGGAGACCCGGAAGAAACTCCTGGCTCCTGATCGGTGCAGTTGCGGCCATCTGGGAAGTGAACCATCGGATGGAAGACCTCTCTCTCTCTCTCTCTCTCTCCCCCTCCCCCTCCCTCCCTTCCTATCTGTGTAACTCTGACTTTTGAATAAATAAGTAAATGTTAAAAAAAAAAAAAGAAATGGGGTAACCTGATCACAGGCAAGCTGGTGGTCCCCAGCTCCCACTCGCCAGGCCCTGGCTGGGTTGCTGAGACGGGGAGACAAGCCCCTGCCCCACACCAGAGCGACGGCACATCTGGGGATAAGCCGCTTTGCAATGGGCTCACCCATTCCACGGGTTTATTTTCTTTTGTTCTCTCTCTTGTTCCTGAGAGACAGATAGTGCTCCCATCTCCTCATCCACTCCCCAAACGTCTGCACTGGTGGGCTGGGCCAGGCTATATTTGGGAGCTGGGGACACAGTCCAGGTCTCCCAACTGGATGAGGATAACAGGGATTCAACTGCTTGAGCCATCATGGCTCCCTCCCAGCTCTGCATTAGCAGGAAGCTGGAATGCAGAGTGCAGCTGGGACTTGAACCCGGCACCCCCTGAGCCATCACCCTCTGCCTCCCGTGGTCTGGTGTCAGCAGGAGGCTGGATCAGAAGTGAGGCTGGGCATTAAACCCAGGCACTCCAAAGTGGAATGTGGGCATTTTAGCTGGGTAGACCAATGCCTGCTTCCCTCTCCTGCCCCGGCCCGGCCCATTTTCCTACTGCAAACTCACCGTCACCCCTATGCGCTGCTGCCTTCTCTTACAAGGGAACTTACATGTTCAGTGTCACCTGACTCTTCCAAAACCAAAATATTTTCATTACTACTGGGCAGTCTTCAAAAACCGTTGGTATATGAGTGACGGTAATCTTCAGGCACTATATTTAGTCCAATGAAATTTAACGGAAATAATGTTCACTTGAACAGAATTGATCCACCAGCCCAGAACTCTCTGATGCTGAGAGAAACTTCTGGAATCCCCCTAAGTTTTAGATGACTGGCCCTGAAAAATCCAAGGTCCCGGGACAGACTTCCAGAGCTGGCCGGGTTGTGTCCTACAGCTTCCTTTGGAAATTCACAGTGTGTGTCAGAGTAGTACTGGCTCTGATTAGTCCTGCATGAGGCAGGCTTCTAACTCTGTATATCCCCTAACTGGTAATTGTAAATGGTGAGAGACTTTCCAGCTAAATTCTCTGTAACTCTGAAGATTTTTTTTTTTAAATAAAGATTGATTTATTGCCGGCGCCGTGGCTCAATAGGCTAATCCTCCACCTTGCGGCGTCGGCACACCGGGTTCTAGTCCTGGTCGGGGCGCCGGATTCTGTCCCGGTTGCCCCTCTTCCAGGCCAGCTCTCTGCTATGGCCAGGGAGTGCAGTGGAGGATGGCCCAGGTGCTTGGGCCCTGCACCCCATGGGAGACCAGGAAAAAGCACCTGGATCCTGGCTCCTGCCATCGGATCAGTGCGGTGCGCCGGCTGCAGCGGCGGCCATTGGAGGGTGAACCAACGGCAAAAGGAAGACCTTTCTCTCACTGTCCACTCTGCCTGTCAAAAAAAAAAAAAAAAAAAAGATTGATTTATTTATTTGAAAGACAGAGTTAGAGAGTGAGGAAGAGAAACAGAGACAGAGAGAAATCTTCCATACACTGATTCACTCCCCAGAAGGCTGCAACAGCCAGGGCTGGACTTAGGCCAGGCTGAAGCCAAGAGCTTCATCCGAGTCTCCCACGTGGGTTCAAGGGTGTAAGTACTTAGATCATCTTCCACTGCATTCCCAGGTGCAATAGCAGGGAGCTGGAATGGAAGTGGAGCAGCCAGGACTTGAACTGGCAGCCATATAGGATGCCAGTGTTGCAGGAGCCATGATGCTAGCTCCCTGAAGAGTTTTGAACTTGGCCGTCTCACTCTTGCTGACATCAGTCCCACGTCATGACCCATGCCTGCATCACCTCTTCGTGAGGGTGCTCTCCAAGCCTGTGCCTAGTTGCTGCCTTGCTCATCAGTGCCCTCAATGGGAAGACTGTTTGGCCTTGTCCCCAGTACGTCCCTGTGGGGAGCAACTGAGACTAGACTAAGTTACTGGAATTAAGACTTATTCTATGCATCTGCTCTCCCGCAATATGGTGCTGGGGAGGAGTAAACTTCTACGCAGCTGCCTCTCGCCAACTTGACTGATAAACTGCAGGAGCTGATCCTGCTCCTGATTGGAAGAGAGCAGCGTGCTCGGCGTGTGGGCAGCAGAGTTGGGATTGGTGGAAGAGGACTATAAAGGAGGAGAGAGACAACATGCACCAGGAACATCTAAGGGGAACACCTGAGGAACATCTGAGCAGCCCCTGAGAGAGCTGGCCGGTGGTGTGCTGCTCCTCCGCGGAAGTGGGGAAAGCGGCGGGGGGTGGAGGGGCTGGCAGCTAACCCAGGACGGCGTTGTTCCTCTGCGAGTGAGGGACTGGCAGCTAACCCGGGAAGAGCCGAGCAGAAAGAACAGCGCAGGGCCCAGTGTCGTTCCTCTGCGAATGGGGGAGCGACACGTCCCTGCTCACATGGCTCCCTGTAGAAAGATAGGATGCTTTGGGGCCGGCCTTGTGGCGTAGTGGGTTAATGCCCTGGCCTGCAGTGCCAGCATCTCATATGGGCGCCAGTTGGAGACCCGGCTGCTCCACTTCCAATTCAGCTCTCTGCTATGGCCTGGGAAAGCAGTAGAAGATGGCTCAAGCCCTTGGGCCCCTGCACCCACGTGGGTGACCTAGGGGAAGCTCCTGGCTCCTGGCTTCAGATCAGTGCAGTTCCAGGCACT
Organism: Oryctolagus cuniculus; assembly: GCF_964237555.1. NCBI lineage: Eukaryota > Metazoa > Chordata > Mammalia > Lagomorpha > Leporidae > Oryctolagus > Oryctolagus cuniculus. Next base: position 13,609,864 of record NC_091448.1, on the reverse strand, counting down.
GCGGCCAACTGGGGAGTGAACCATCGGATGGAAGACTCCCCCACCCCCTCTGCCTCTCCTCTCTCTGTGTAACTCTGACTTTCAAATAAAGTAATAAAGTAAATAACTCTTTTTTTTTAAAGAAATATAGAATGCTTCTCCTTGCCACTCAAAATTGTGTACTGTGGGGGCCAGCACTGTGGTGCAGCTGGTTAAAGCCCTGGCCTGCAGCGCCAGCATCCCATATAGACACCGGTTCAAGACCCACTGTTCCACTTCCAATCCAGCCCTCTGCTATGGCCTGGGAAAGCAGCAGAAAGATGGCTCAGGTCTTTGAGCCCCTGCACCCATGTGGGAGACCCAGAAGAAGCTCCTGGCTCCTGACTTCAGATCAGCTCAGCTATGGCCATTGTGGTCATTTGGGGAGTGAACCAGCGGATGGAAGACCTCTATTTTTTTTTTTTGACAGGCAGAGTGGACAGTGAGAAAGAGAGAGAGAGAGAGAGAGAGAGACAGAGAGAAAGGTCTTCCTTTACCGTTGGTTCACCCTCCAATGGCCGCTGCGGCCGGCGCACCGTGCTGATTTGAAGCCAGGAGCCAGGTGCTTCTCCTGGTCTCCCATGCGGGCGCAGGGTTCAACGTACTTGGCCATCCTCCACTGCACTCCCTGGCCACAGCAGAGAGCTGGCCTGGAAGAGGGGCAACCGGGACAGAATCCAGTGCCCCGACTGGGACTAGAACCCGGGGTGCCGGCACCGCAGGCGAAGGATTAGCCTAGTGAGCCGCAGCGCCGGCCAGAAGACCTCTTTCTCTGCCTCTACTCTCTCTGTAACTCTGTCTTTCAAATAAATAAAATAAGTCTTTAAAAAAATTTTTGTATACTGTGGCCAGGGTTGTATTAAGTCACCGTCTGCAGCGCTGGCATCCCATATGAGCGCTAGTTCAAGTCCTGGCTGCTCCATTTATGTTCCAGCTCCCTACTAATGCACCTGGGAAGGCAGCAGAAGATGGCCCAAGTCCGTGGGCCCCTGCACTCATGTGGGAGACCCTGACGAAGCTCCTGGCTCTGGCTTGGTCCAACCTCAGCCACTGTAGACATTTGGAGAGTGAACCAGTGGATGGAAGAGCTTTCTCTCTTATTCTCCCTCTCTTTCTCTGTAACTCTGCCTTTCAAATAAATAAATCTTTCTTTAAAAAAAAAATAGTGTACTACCTTGGTTCTTCGGGGTTAGTTGTGATGTGAAGGTAAAAGCTATTTCCTAACCAGCTGACCCCTGTCTCCATCATCCCAGATAAAGGATGCTTGGGGGCTTTGTTCCCTTAGCTTACGAAGCAGCTGCAATGGTTCTCTCATGGCCTTCCCAACGAGATCAGTCCTAGGGTTCTGACCCCAATCTCCTAAGTCTGCATCTTACTGCTTTCTCCTGCCCTTTGCCTGGGGCGCAGAATAAAGGGGGAGGGGGAACTTCAGAAAGAAAAGGAACAAAGATCTTCAGTCTAAACACACAGCACCTCTCAGCTCGCTGGGTCACTGCGGAAGCTGTCAAGGCCTACAGAGCGAGCAAAATTCCAATCCAAGGCATCAGGAAAAAGCCTCGGTCTCCCTTGTGGCATTCCTGGGAAGATCAGCCAAATTCACCTTGGGTGGCTCCCAACAGAGCCCCTCCTCCCAGGCTCGTCTAAACCAATCTGAGCAATCCCACCTGTGCTGCTGGCTTCTCACCAGAGGTCACCTCACTCCTCCTGGTTGCTCAGTTTCCTCTCTCTGCCTCTCTCATCTAGATGATTAAATGGTTGGGTAGCAAGGCCCTTCTCTCTGCAGGCTGGCACCCATTCTAACCAGCAGAAAGGCACACCCCCACTGCCACTGGGCACACCTCCACTGCCATTGCTTCTTTTATCGAGGGCAGGTGCTCAAAACATGGAACAGTGGGTTAAGCAGCTGGTTCAAGTCCTGGCTGCCCTGTACTTCCTGGCAGGCAGCAAAACGATGGCCCAAGAACCTGGGTCCCTGCCCACCCACGTGGGAGACCCCGATGGAGTTCCTGGCTCCTGACTTCAGTCTGGCCCAGCCCCAGCCATTATGGCCATCTGGTGAGTGACACAGCAGATGGAAGATCTCTCTCTCCCCTTCTCTCTCTGTCACTCTGTCAAATAGATCAATAGATATTTAAAAAAAAAGATGGTCCAGCTCCCTGCTAATGTGCCTGGGAAAGTAGCAAAATATTCCTAAAGTGCTTGGGCCTCTGCATCCACATGGGAGACCCGGATGAAGCTCTTAGCTTTTGGTTTCAGCCTGGCCCAGCCCCAGTCATTGTGCCATTTGGTTAGCGAACCAGCAGATGGAAGATCTCTCTCCCTCTCTCTCTGTAACTCTGCCTTTCAAATACATACAAGTAAGAAAAAAGAAAGACGTGATGAAGAGGCAGGGCCATGGCAACAAAATACATACTCGAGTCACGCACTCCACGGCACTCGTCAGCGCACCGTAGCTCATGGTTTCAAATCCTACAAATGAGGAGAAAATCCTTTCTCCTGCATTACTGCCGAGGCTGCATTGCTTCTGCTCGGTGATGTTCGTCTCCAAGTGCAGGCTTTTTTAGCTCTAGAAAAACAAAATCAACTACTTTGGAAGGCAGCCAGTTTCCCCCAGGCACCGTCCTTTGTGACTTGACAGACTTGAGAAGAACCTGCCGGTCCGAAGGCCTGGCTCATCGGCCTGTCCTCTGGAAAACCGTCCTCGTGCTATTCTTTGCAGACTGTATAATTAAGATTGTTTTCCCATAACCGAGCTAACGATATTTTTCCACTTCCTGGGCAAATGGTCTTTCCACAGAATTCCAGATACACACAGATGCTCACAGTGACGACACAACTCTTCTGTGTTGCATTAACTGTGGTACTGTCACAGCCCTAGATGACCTGAAACACAAAGTTGTCTAACGTGGGTGTCGTCACCGGTGAGGGCAGAGCGGGGTCTCAGGAACGGGGTGGTCGGGCATAAGACCCAGGGGGTCACAGCGTGGGGGTGCTGCTGCTCTGGGCGAAGCCCTCTGCGGGAGACACGGCTGTGGAACGTGCAGGCAGGGTGTGGGGATCCTAGCTGGCTAGCTGTTGGGGAAGTTTTGCTTTTGGAAAGCAGGAAACGTGGAGCTCGGGGTGAAAGGAAGCAGGGATGCAGAGCTCCCTGCAAAGCCCTAGAAGCAGGAAACAAGGTAAAGGCAATGGGAAGTTGCTCCGCTAGTCCCTGGGGCGGGCCCGCGGTCAGGGTCAGGCTGCTGGGGCAGGGAGTGTAAGAACACGGCTGAGGCCACACAAGGGGGCAGCTTCAGAAAGCACACTGCGCGCCGGAGGATGCAGCTGGAGCCAGATGGACACACAGAGAAATCCAGACCCCTGACACCAGGGAGAGCAAAGGAAAAGCTGTCCTATACCTGGGATGGGACACACAACCGAAGCAGTCAGGTGGATTGTGGCTTCCCTACAGAGACTTAAAGCCAGAACTGGAGCTGCTACTCAGAGCACAAGAGGCCCCCCGTGTCTAGGTGGCCAGGACCCAGCCACAGCACTTGCTTACTGGGCCTGCAATGAGCACGCTATGAACTGTGGCCCCCAAAATTCATACTGGGGGGATCTGTAGGCAGCCCGAAGCCCCAAGGCAATGGTATTTGGAGGTATGGTCTTTGGGAGGGGATCAGGGTTAGTTGAGGCCATGAGGGTATGGTCCTCCAGACAAGACCAGTGCCCTCGGCTTCTGCCACATTGTCACCTTCCCCCTGGATGGCTGCCAGCTCAAACACGAGACAACCGCCTCTTGGCCTAACCATGTTCCACGTGCAATATGTAGGACAACTGACACAGAAGCTTCTCAACTCACGATGGAGCTACACCCCAAACCCAACCGAAGCTGAAAATATCATAAATCAAAAATGCGTCCCAGACGCCCAGCGTATTGACCATCACAGCCCTGCGGAACCCCTGTTCTTTTGCCTTGTGTCTGGGAGGCTGGCAGGGAGCTGCCCAGCACCGTGAGAGACTATTGTGTCACAACTCAAGAGCCTAAGCAAGGTTTCCATTGACTGTAATCAGGGATCATCCTAACTGTCCCCCAGCACCATGGGACTGAACCTACCTGAGACTCCTGTGTCCTGCTCCTGGGGACGGTAGCCATGTCCCTGACACTCAAGGTTCCAGTCCAGACACCAGAGCCGCTCCTGTCCTACTGCGATTGCTCATCTGTCTGGAGTCCCAAGAGCCATGCATTCTGCCCTCTGCTGTGACCCTCTGCCGCCAGCCCAGCAGACAGGTCTGGTGCCAGCCTGTCCCCTGGGGGGAGTCCACCCCGCTGTCCCCGCCTGCCTCCAGAAAACCCCAGACCTGCTGAGGACTCCGGGGCTCTGTGTGTCCTGCTATTTCCCACTAGACTGTGACCCCAAAGGGCAGCGGTAATTGCTCAGTGATGCCATCTAGCGTGACGCTTCAGACCTCACAGGCGCTTAATAAACGACTGTTGACCTCGGAGTGAAAGACAGTAACTCAAAGGCCTGCACTGCGGGACGATCTGCAGACAAGAGAATAAAAGCTATGGGGGCCAAGCAATACCCCGAGTCAGACGGAAGAGGGCGGACGGGAGACCTTGCAGCTGTAACGACCTCCTCTCGGTGTATTTTGTCCCTAGATTTTCTCAAATAGAAGTCAGATCACCCGTGTCCCTGTAATGGCGCTGATTTGAACTGTGGGGGCAGAGACTCGGCAGAAGTCAAGTCCCTCGGAAATCCTCTGTGCCCCACACTGAGGCTGGCACAGGAGCCTGGGGTGCCCGGTGATGGAGCTGGCTTGGAAGGCGTCCACTGGAGGACCATGTAGGCACGATGAGGTCCCATGGGGGCAACTTTGTCAGGAACCATGCTTTTCATTCTGCTTTCAGAATCTCGGCACTTTAGGACATACTCTTTCTTTTTGTTAACATTTATTTACTTATGTGAAAGAGTGACAGAGAGAGGGGGAAGGAAAGGAGGGAGGGAGAGAGAGAGAGAGAGCTTCCATCCACTGATTCATTCCCCAAATGCTCACAAGGGCTGGGCTGGGGCAAAAGTAGGAGCCAGGAACTCCATCCAGGTCTTCCGCACGGGTGGTAGGAAACCAAGTCCTTGAGCCATCGCCTGCTGCCTCCCTGGCGCATTAGCAGGAAGCTGGATTAGAAGCAGAGGGAGGTCTCGATTCCAAGTATCCCAATCTGAGATGCAGGCGTTCCGGGTGGAGGCTTAACCTGATGTGCCACCGTACCTACCTCTCTGTGTTCTTTAGAGATGAACACAATATCATTAAACAGGGTCAGGCATGTAGACTGGCGGTTAAGATGTCAGTTCGCACGCCTGCATCCCACATTGTAGTGCCTGGGTTCAAAGCTCCACTCCAGATCCTGACTCTAGCTTCCTGCTGGCACAGATCCTGGGAGGCAATGTGATGGCTCACATAATCAATCAATCAATCTGTCTATCACCTATCATGGATGCATTCCTTCTGTCACTGAATAACTCCAAGCACCCTGTACCTGCTGGGCACCATGCTCACGCCAAGGACACAATGAGTCATTTTCCTCCACCATATCTTCTTCCCTTTGGCTGTTTGGATTACAACCAAAACCTCAACACTTATCACCAGTTCCACCAAGCATTTTCTTGTTATAACAGCTTGGCCTGTGGACCACCGGGGAAAAGGACCCAAATCAAAATACCCCAACATGATGTGACTGCAGGTACTCACTCCCCTCTGATGTGGAGCGATGAGTTTAGGAATTCTAAGAACAGGAAGAGGTGAAATGATTTTATTAAGCCACAGAGGCTGCCCACTGCAGAGCTCTGAGTGAAACAGTTTACAATCTTTTTAAGGTTCTCTAATAAAGGAGCAGGACACAGCCTGTGGGGATAGGCCCCCCGCCCCCCCTCAGTGACTGCGGTCATCTCTTTAATATGTCGTTGCTAGAAACCGTTCTTCTATTCTAGCGAACTATCACCAATAAGGCAGTGCAGCTATTTTAAAAATTACAAGTGAAAGTTAATTATGTAAAGTGACTATCAAGGCACTCTAAATTAACATTCATATTCTTGAACAAATGAGAACATTCAAATTATTGCATTATATATAACTATGTAATGGCCTGCATTTAAATATTTCTGATTCTGAATTATTCCCCTTTACAAAATTATTACTTTGATAAGATGAATACAAGGGATGTCCCAATTACTCCAGGGATCGCAGACAGAATATTTAAAAATTTAATTAAATGAAACTTACTGTGTACTCTGTTTCCAGGTGTTCATTTGGACAAGAGGAGGGGAAAGGAAAAAAAAAAAGAGAGAGAGAAAATGATGATTTAGACTATGCTTACACACAACACAAAACCACAGTCCTACCAAATACTGGCGAATTAGAATTACTACAAATGTGGCAAATAAGCTTCCCAGAAATTAAACTTTCATCTACACTGAATGTCTCTCCACTGTTCTGGTGCTCTTCAGGGCGAGACTTCTGCGGTTGCACGATGAGGCGGGAAGGCGAGATTCAATTAGCCTATAGGTTTGCGGCTAATTAAAATCCAAGGAGTTGGCATTATAAAAGCAGAATTAAAGACTCATAATTCCAGTCAAGCATGTCATTAACCACAAAGGCAATCTTTTAAGTGGAAAAGCAGATTTCATAGCCAATAAAAAGGGCCTCTTTTGATGTTGCTGGAGTGGGATCTCAACTTTTTATGTGTTCAGGAAAGGAACCAAACCGTTCTACATTTTTTGGGGGTGGGGGGTGCTGTTCCTAGTGCAGAGTTTGGTGTAGAGCATTTATTATCTTTGCCTTAAAGATCTCCTTATCATCTCTGATTAGGGCAGAGAAAGCCAACAGTCTTTTAAACAAATTAGAATTAAAATTAAAAAACAATGGGGGTGGGGCTGTGAAGCAAAGTAGTCAAATTAAACAAGTTGTTTACAGACAAATCACACCCCCAAATTTCTTGGGAGGTACTGGGGCATCAGGGGAGAATAAAGATAACAGGCTCTCTAGAAACGTCACTAACAGATCTTCCCTTGCTTCTCTACTACTTCTAGAAAAAGTACGGTGCACTGGCTGCCCCAGCTTAACCCAACCCCCACTTCCTCTGTGCCTCCCAAGCCTCAGTGTGGGGGCTGAGTACCCAGGACGTGGAACTATGAAAGCAAAAGGTAGGGGAGCTATGACAGGGCTCCCACAAGGCCTTGCCTGGATGCTCAGCCCAAGTCTGGGACGTGCCACTACTGCTATGTCCAGGCGTGCTGGCCGGACCAAAAACTCACCTGTGATGGTATAGGGATAATAGTTCCAAGCCTTCTCTGTGACATAAAATATCTTGGGGACAACAGCTCTGGCCCAACTAGGAAGTTTGCTAGGAAGAAAAAAAAAGAAAGAAAGAAAAAGAAAATTAAAGTCCATTCAGAGTTTCACCCTGTTACTACATGTTTCTGGATTGCTATGGAGAGTAGAGGAATTCTCAGCATCTCTTCCTCTTCTCTCCAGTGTTTACCCGGGTTAACCATTTCCTGTGCACATTCCCCTGCTTGCAAAATGTGTCAAGGCAGAAGGTGCAAAGGTGTGAAGGTGGGGGCCTCCCTGGGACCAGACACCAGTTCTCCTTGGTTGGGTTTGCAAGGACAAGAGAATTCAGCACCTGAGAGGTGCCATATTAGGATGGTTTGGCCAGCTTGGCCTCTGCCTCCCCAGAGTGGCAACAGTAGAATAAAGGGATATTTATGGGGGGGAGGGGACAAAAACTAATATTACAGACAGGCTTCAGCCTAGCAACTCAGACATTTAAAAATGTTTATTTATTCAAAAGGCAAAGAGAGCAATATCCAGCATCCTCTGGGCCACTCCCACAGACGCCTGCAGCAGCCAAGCTAGTCCAGGCTGAAGCCAGGAGTCAGGAACTCCACGTGGGTCATGCATGTGGGTGGAAGGAACTCAAGGCCTTGCAAGGTCATCATCTGCTGCCTCCCAGGGTGTGCATTAGCAGGAAGCTGGATCAGAACTGGAGGCAGAGCCTGAGCCCAGAAACTCTCTGATATGGGATGTGGACTTCCCAGGCAAGCCACTACCACAATGCCTGCCCCACGAGTGGCAATTTGAAAATGGACAAGAGCAATAAGGATTAGGAACTTAGATATAGGAAGAGGAATCGAATATAGCTCCTTGACCACTGTAGTGGGTTGAACTGTGTCCCCTCAAAAAGCTAAGTCCGTATCTTTACCTTATTTGAAAATAAAGTGCTGGCAGATGTAATTAAGTTCAGGATTTTAAGATGAAATCATCCTGGATTTAGGGTTTGCAGAGGAAGGGATGGGTGGGGCCCAGAGACACACTCAGGGGAAGATGCAAGCAGAAATGCAGCAAAGCCGCTTCAAGGTCAGGAGCACTCAGGGTTGCTACAGGTGCCGTAGCCAGCGCTTCCAACACCTTGGTGGCCGACTTGTGGGCTCCAGACCACGACAGGATACAGTGGGGTTCAGTAAGGTGCCTGGTGTGTGGCGATTTGTTTTGGCAGTCCTAGGATGCTGGCACAGCCACAGGGCCATCCCTCAGGGACAAAGGCCTGCCAGGCCATCTGCAGAAAACCAATTCCCCAAAGGCACAGGTCCAAGGTCTTCTGTAAAGCCAATGCTAATGGAGTTTTGCTTTGCCTTCTCTCAGAGACAACCCTGTTGTGCGGCATGGGCCCAGAGAATTTCGTACATATTGTGCTTCCATATGAAACACTACCCATCCCTTACAGCTGTCTGCAAGGTTTCCTCTAGCACGGGGGTTCTGTCTCTCCAGAAGCTGCCATCTGGCTTCTTTCCAACTCTGGTGCCTACAGGAGTTGTCTAGGAGGCGCATGTAGCTCAGACCCAGGGGACCACACGGACTGAGCCCTCTAGGGCTGCAGGGTGGCGATGAAGGGCATCAAGAAGCAGCTGGACTTTGGTGCAGTAAAGACACCACCAACGACGTCACATCCCATAGCAGAGTGTCTGGGTTTCAGTCCAGGCTCCACTTCAGATTCCAGCTCCCGGGGCCGGCTCTGTGGCACAGTAGGTTAATCCTCTGTCTGCGGCGCCGGCATCCCATATGGGCGCCAGTTCTAGTCCCAGCTTCTCCTCTTCCAATCCAGCTCTCTGCTGTGGCCTGGGGAAAGCAGTAGAGGATGGTCCAAGTCCTTGGGCCCCTGCACCCGCATGGGAGACCTGGAAGAAGCTCCTGGCTTCAGACTGGTGCAGCTCCGTCCTTTGTCTCCATTTGGGGAGTGAACCAATGGACAGGTGACCTTTCTCTCTGTCTCTCCCTCTTACTGTCTGTAACTTCTCCCTCTCAAGTAAATAAATAAATAAATAAAATCTTTTAAAAAAAAAGAATTCCAGCTCTCAGCTAATGCACCCTGGGAGGCAGCAGGTGATGGGTGAAGTGCTTGGGCCCCTGCCACCCACATGGGAAAGCTGGATGGAACTCCTGGCTCCTGGCTTCCGCCTGGCCCAGCCCTGGCTGTTGTGGGCATTTGGGGAGTGAACCAGTGGATGGAAGATCCCCATCTGAGACGCTGCCTTTCAAACAAAATGAACACAAATAAATAAAACAATCTTAAAAGCAGCAGCTCTGAATTCCAAGCGGATGTAAGTAGGAAAGAGGGGACGGCCAGTTACCAGAAGATCGGTTCCCCAACCCCTCCTGAAGGTGGAATTTACATGACACCCGGAGCCAGTGAAACACCACGTGCCTCCTCCTCTTCTCAAATTGTTTCTCTTGTTTCTGACAGTATCCAGGCCCAGCAGTGGAGAAGATAAACGGGTGCCTTCAATGGCTAGCTGGGCCGAATCCACAGCTCTGCTGGGGGAGGGAGGTACAGGGAACTCAGACGCCCTGAGCTGGAGGAGCAGCCCCGGGAGGGCGCTGCTGGCCGTGGGGAGCCGCGGCGGGGCCTAAGCACACCCAGCGCGCCTCATCCCTCTCGCGGCTCTGAGTCCCACAGAAGGGCCTGCACAGTAACCGCTCGTGGACGTCCACTCCACTCAGGTCGGGGCTACTCCCCGGCAGCGGCTCTCAGCGCGTCTGCCGGTGGTGGGTGATATCAGCCGCCAACGCTGCAGAGCGACTGCAGGCAACTGTGCTGGCTGGGCTCAGTGCGGTCCCCTCCACGCCAAGGCGAGGGCAGGAAGACGCGGGTTCTAGGCGCAGGCAAGTCGTGGTTTTATGCTTTTAATGGATTGCAGTAGGGATGGAGGCTCTCCCGGAGGTAACAAGGCACCGTCAGGCTTTGACAAAGTGCTCACCCCTCCGCCAGCCCCACGACCCATCTCCATGGCCTCCTGCGGGGAGACGTCCCATCCACACCCTACACAGCCTCCAGGCTCGCATTGCCTCCAGCTCTGGGGTGCAAGACCCTCTCTTCCTCCTATAACCCATTCATTCCCTGTCGCATGCGATAAAATCTCCCAGCCACAGCCACATCGCTAATCAACAGTTGTTTTCTCAATGGGGCTGTGTGGGAGGACTCAGGGAGAAGCTGGGACTTTGGGCAGTCACTGGGGGAGGCTCCACACAATCTGGGCTCCCTGGTTACCTGGCGAGGGACACTGCTGGAGAATCTGAGCTTATAGTGAGGACTGCACAGATCCTTTGTGTGGTCCTTGTGGTAGAGTGGACAAATACACCCACTGGGGCTGGCGCCCAGGCACTGGTCTCCTTTGAAGAGAGGATTTCAGCTGAGTCTAGCCAACAGACTAGAACAAACCTCCACTTTGATTAAAGAAGGAAGGAAGGAAGGAAGGAAGGAAGGAAGGAAGGAAGGAAGGAAGGAAGGAAGATTTACCACATCAAACCTGGGTGTGTCACCTCAGACACGCCCTTCACCCTGGAGCATTGAACAGAGCTCCCTGGCCACACCCACCACACACCCCTAGGTATTCACTCAGATATAGTCCAAAGATAAAAGCCACCACAGGAAAGAGAAAGAAAGAAGGAAGGAAGGAAGGAAGGAAGGAAGGAAACAAACAAACCAACTATCCCCACAAATGGCAAATAACAAAAGCACCAATCCAAGAAATAAGAACAAGGAAGACAACATGATGCCCCCAAATACACAACACTTTGATACTAGATTGTGAAGATGATGAGATTGAAGAAATGCCAGAAATGGAATTCAAAAAGTTCATCATAGGAAGCAAATGCAGGAGCTAATGAAATTCATACATGACATGAAAGAAAATTTCTCCCACAAAATTGAGAGCTTAAAGAGAAATAAATATAAAATCTTAGAAATGAAGAATTCAATAGAACAAATAAAAAATGCAGTGGAAGGCCTTAACAGAATCAGTGAAGCATAAGAAAGAGTATCTGACTTAGAAGACAAAGCACAGGAAATTATACAGTCAGACCAAACACAAGAAGAAGAAATTAGAAAACTAAAAAACACTGTTGGTAATCTACAAGATACTATCAAATGACCCAATATATGGGTTCTAAGAGTTCCTGAAGGCGTGGAAAGAGAGAAAGGATTAGAATGCCTTTTTAGTGAAATGATAACAGAAAATTTCTCTAATTTGGAGAAAGAAAGGGATATTCAAATACAGGAAGTAAACAGAATTCCTAATAGACACTAACAGAAAAAGATCTTCACCATAACACATTGTAATCAAACTCTCCATAGTAAAACATAAAGAAAAGATTCTAAAATGTGCATTAAAGAAATGCCAGACTGGTGCCGCAGCTCACTTGGCTAATCCTCCACCTGCAGCGCTGGCACCCAGGTTCTACTCCTATTTGGGGTGCCGGATTCTATCCCGGTTGATCTCTTCCAGTCCAGCTCTCTGCTGTGGCCCAGCAAGTCAGTGGAGGATGGCCCAAGTGCTTGGGCCCTACACCCGCATGGGAGATCAGGAGGAAGCACCTGGCTCTGGCTTTGGATCGGCACAGCACGCTGGCCGTGGCAGCCATTTGGGCAGTGAACAATGGAAGGAAGACCTTTCTCTCTGTCTCTCTCTCTCACTGTCTAACTCTGTCTGTCAAAAAAAAAAAAAAAAAAAAAAGCCAGATTATGTTCAGAGGATCTCCAAATAGACTCACAGCAGACTTCCCATCAGAAACCCTACAGGCTAGGAGAGAATGGCAAGATATATTTCAATTCTTAAGAGAAAAGAACTGTCAGCTCAGAATACTATACCCTGAAAAGCTCTCATTTATGAATGAAAGTGAAATAAAGACCTTCCATGACAAACAAAAATTGAGAGCATTTGTCACTACCTGTCCAGCCCTGCCGAAGATGCTTAATGATGTGCTGCACACAGAAACACAGAAACATGGTCATCATTACAAAAGAAGGTAAAGGAAAGAAATCTCCCAGTAAAAGTACAAAGGAAATCCAAAGTAAAAAATAGGAATATTTATGGAAAAATGGCAGGGCAAAGTTGTTACTTAGACTGGCTGAATGGATTAAAAAACAAAACCCAGCTATTTGCTGCCTACAAGAAACACATCTCACCAGCAAAGAGGCATGCAAACTGAAAGTGAAAGGATGGAAAAAGATATTCTTTTCTAACAGAAACCAAAAAAGACCTGGTTTAGCCATCCTAATATCAGACAAAATAGACAAAAAACTGTTAAGAGACAAAGAAGGGTACTACGTAATGATTAAGGATACAATTCAATAGGAAGATTTAACTTTTATAAACATATATGCACATAATTACAGGGCACCTGGCCATTTAAAAGAAATGTTAAGGGATTTAAAAGGAGACAATACAATAGTAATGGGGGATTTCAATACCCCCACTTTCAGTAATGGACAGATCAACCAGGAAGAAAATCAGTAAGGAAAAAGAAGAATTAATCAACACTATAGACCAAATGGATCTAACAGATATCTACAGAACTTTTCATCCTACAGTTGAAGAACATACATTCTTCTCACCAGTGCACAGAACATTTTCTAGGATTGACCACATGCTAGGCCATAAAGCAGGTCTCAGCAAATTCAAAAAAATTGAAAGCATATCATGCATCTTCTCAGACCACTATGTAATGAAGCTGGAAATCAGCAACTCAGGAATATCTAGAACATATGCAAATACATGGAGACTGAACAACATGCTCCTGAATGAACAGTGGGTCACAGAAGAAATCAAAACTGAAATAAAAAAAATTTCTGGAAACAAATGAAGATGACAATACAACATATCAAAACTTATGGGATATAGCAAAAGCAATGTTAAGAGGAAAGTTTATAGCAGTTGGTGCCTACATCAAGAAATTGGAAAGGTACCAAATGAATGAGCTATCAATGCATCTCAAGAATCTAAAAAAAAATAGCAAACCAAACCCAAAACTAGGAGGAGAAAAGAAATAATTAAAATTAGAGAAGAAATCAACAAAATTGAAACTAAAAAAATACAAAAGATCAGCAAAATGAAGAGATGGTTTTTGAAAAAATAAACAAAATTGACACACCAATGGCCCAACTAACCAAAAAAAGAAGAAAAACGACCCAAATCAATAAAAATTAGAGATGAAAAAGGAAATGTAACAGCAGACACCAACCAAAAGAATCATCAGAAATTACTACAAAGAGCTGTATGCCAACAAACTGGGAAACCTAGAAGAAATAGATAGATTCCTGGACACATACAACCTACCTAAATTGAGACATGATGTCACAGAAAACCTAAGCAGACCCATTACCAAGACATAAATTGAATCACTCTCCCAACAAAGAAAAGATCAGGACTTGATGGCTTCACTGCTGAATTCTACCAGACATTTAAAGAAGAACTAGCTCTAATTCTTCTCAAGGCATTCAAAACAATTGAAAGGGAGGGAATCCTCCCAAATTCTTTCTATGAAGCCAGCATCACCTTTAATTCCTAAACCCAGAAAAGATGCAACAAAGAGAACTATAGACCAGTTTCCCTAATGAACATAGATGTAAAAATCCTCACCAAAATTCTAGCCAATCTAATCCAACAACACATCAGAAAGATCATTCACCCAGACCAAGTGGGATTTATCCCTGGTAAGCAGGGATGGTTCAATATTTGCAAATCCATTAATGAGATACATCACATAAACAGAACAAAAACCATATGATTATCTCAATAGATGCAGAGAAAACATTTGATAAAATACAACAGCCTTTCATGATGAAAACTCTAAGCAAATTGGTTTTAGAAGGAACATTTCTCAACACAATCAAGGCAATTTATGAAAAACCCATGGCCAGCATCCTATTGAATGGGGAAAATTTGGAATCATTCCCACTGAGATCCAGAACCAGACAAGGATGCTCCCTCTCACCACTGCTGTTCAATATAGTCCTGGAAGTTTTAGCCAGAGCTATTAGGCAAGAAAAAGAAATCAAAGGGATACAAATTTGGAAAGAGGAAGTCAAACTATTCCTATTTGCAGACGACATGATTCTAGATATAAGGGATTCAAAAGACTCCACCAAAAGATTATTGGAACTCAGAGAAGAGTTTGGTAAAGTAGCAGGATATAAAATCAATACACAAAAATCAACAGCCTTTGTATACAAAGACAACTGTATATACAGACAATTCCATGGATGAGAAAGAACTTCTAAGATCAATCCCATTCATGATAGCTACAAAAAAAATCAAATACCTTGGAATAAACTTAACCAAGGATGTCAAGAATCTATACAATAGGGCCGGTGCCACGGCTCACTAATCCTCCGCCTTGCAGCGCCAGCACACCGGGTTCTAGTCCCGGTCGGGGCGCCGGATTCTGTCCTGGTTGCCCCTCTTCCAGGCCAGCTCTCTGCTATGGCCTGGGAGTGCAGTGGAGGATGGCCCAAGTACTTGGGCCCTGCACCCCATGGGAGACCAGGAGAAGCACCTGGCTCCTGCCATCGGATCAGCACGGTGCGCCGGCCGCAGTGCCCCAGCCGCGGCGGCCATTGGAGGGTGAACCAACGGCAAAGGAAGACCTTTCTCTCTGTCTCTCTCTCTCACTGTCCACTCTGTCTGTCAAAAATAAAATAAAATAAAATAAAATAAAAAAGAAAAAAGAATCTCTATAGTAAGAATTACAAAACATTAAAGAAGTAGAAATATAAAAATATGGAAAAATCTTCCATGTTCATGGATTGGAAGAATCAATATAATCAAAATATCCATTCTTATGAAAGCAATTTATAGATTCAATGTGATACCAATCAAAATACAAAAGAAAGGTGCTGGTCCTGTGGCACAGTGGGTGAAGCCGCTGCCTACAGTGCCGGCAGCCCATGTGGGCACTGTTTCAAGTCCTGGCTGCTCTACTTCTGATCCAGCTCTCTGCTATGGTCTGGGAAAGCAGAAGATGTCCCAGGTCCTTAGGCCCCTGCACCCACATGGGAGACCTGGAGGAAACTGCTGGCTCCTGGCTTCATATTGGTGCAGCTCCAGTTGGGAAGTGAACCATCAGACAGAAGACTTCTCTCTCTTTCTCTCTCTCTCTCTGCCTCTCCTTCTCTCTGTTTGTAACTCTGACTTTCAAATAAATAAGTAAATCTTAAAAAAACAAAGATATTCTTTTCAGATCTAGAAAAAAATGATGATCTAGAAAAAAATTCATATGGAAACACAGGAAATCTTAAATAGCTAAAACAATCTTATACAACAAAAACAAAGCCAGAGCCATCACAATACCAGATTACAACATATACTATGAGGTAGTTATAATCACAACAGCCTGGTTTTGGTACAAAAACAGATGGACAGACCAATGGAACAGAATAGAAACACCCAAAAGCAAACTAAGCATCTGTAATCAACTTATATTTGATCAAGGAGCTAAAACCAATCCCTGGAGCATGGACAGTCTCTTCAACAAATGGTGCTGGGAAAACTGGATTTCTACATGCAGAGGTATGAAGCAGAAACCCTACCTTACACCTTACACAAAAATCCATTCAAAATAGATTAAAGACCTAAATCTACAACCTGATACCATCAAATTATTACAGAACATTGGAGGAAACCCTGCAAGATATTGGCACAGGCAAAGAGTTCTTGGAAAAGACCCCAGAGGCACAGGCAATCAAAGCCAAAATTAACAAATGGGATTACATCAAATGGATAAGCTTCTCTACCACGAAAGAAACACTCAGGAAACTGAAGAGGCAACCAACAGAATGGGAGAAATTACTTGCAAACTATGCAACTGATAAAGGATTAATAACCAGAATATATAAAGAGATCAAGAAACTCCACAAAAAACAAAATAAACAACCTAGTTACGAAATGGGAAAGGACTTAAACAGACATTTTTCAAAAGAAGAAATCCAAATGGCCAACAGACACATGAAAAAATGTTCAGGATCACTAGCCATCAGGGACATGCCAATCAAAACCACAATGAAATTTCACCTCACCCCAGTTAGAATGGCTCTCATACATAAATCAACAAACAACAAATACTGGCAAGGAAGTAGGGGAAAAGGTATCCTAATCCACTGGTGGTGGGAATGTACACTGGTAAAACCACTATGGAAGACAGTTTGGAGATATCTCAGAAATCTGGACACAGATCTACCATATGACCCAGCCATCCCACTCGTGGGAAATGAAATCAGCAAATAAAAGAATTATCAGCACCCTCATGTTTATTACAACTCAATTCACAATAGCTAAGACATGGAATCAGCCTAAATGCCCATCAACTGAAGATTGGATAAAGAAATTATGGGATATATACTCTATGGAATACCGCACAGTGATTTAAAAAAATGAAATCTGGTCAAATGGATGAATCTGGAAAACATCATACTTAGTGAAATAAGCCAGTCCCAATGGGACATACCATACATTCTCCCTGATCTGTGATAACTAACAGAGCACCTAAAAGGAAACCTGTAGCAGTGAAATTGATACTTTGAGAAGCAATGACTTGAACAGCTCTTGTCTTGACTGTCGAGGAACAGGGTTTTTTCTCTTATTCTTACTATTTGTTGAACACTTTACTTAACAGTTAATCATATATGTATAAAATCAATTGAAAATAGATCTCCATAAAAAATAATAGTGGGAATAAGAGAAGGAGGAGGAAGCTCAAAACTGTAAAGCTGTATATTTCTGCATACATTCCTACAGACTTACTTCTAAGGGTACAGTTTAAAAACTTGCCATGGGACCCCAAATCCCATTAAGCTGGGTGGTAAAAATGCCATCTTAAGTGTTAATGTGACCATATTAAGTGTTAAATGGCCGGTGCCGTGGCTCACTTGGCTAATCTTCGGCCTGCGGCGCTGGCACCCCAGGTTCTAGTCCTAGTTGGGGTGCCAGATTCTGTCCCGGTTGCTCCTCTTCCAGGCCAGCTCTCTGCTGTGGCCCGAGAAGGCAGTGGAAGATGGCCCAAGTGCTTGGGCCCTGCATCCGCATGGGAGACCAGGGGGAAGCACCTGGCTCCTTGCTTTGGGTTGGTGCAGTGTGCTGGCCGTAGCGGCCATTTGGGAAGGAAGACCTTTCTCTCTGTCTCTCTTTCACTAACTCTGCCTGTCAAAAAAAAAAAAAAGTGTTAAAGTGATCATATAGATAGAATTAAGTGTTAAAGGGAACATAAATAAGATGAAGTATCTGGTAATAATAATAGGTGGAATTAAAAAGGAGAGAATGTTCCAACATGGGAAGCAGTGTACACAACAGACTCATAGAATGACACTGCTTTAAATAGCACTCTGACCTCAGAATCAGCCCTTAAGGCCATTCTGGTCTGGCTGAAAAGCCCATGAAAGCACTTCAGGTATGGAAAGCCTAGATCCTGTGGCAAAAAAAAAAAATGTTCTACATGAAGGATCTCTGTGAGAGGGACCCCAGTGGAATCAAGTGGCCATCAAAGAAGGATATACTTTTCTCTGAAGGTAGGAGAGAACTTCTACTTTGCTTATGGCCTTGTCTAAATACTGACGGAATTTGTGGATTCAAAAGGCATCCATAGCCTAGGCAGCTCATGTCAAGAGCCTCAGGTGGTCACTGATGTCACACATAAGAGTGTTAATTGTTAAATTAACAACAGGAGTCTCTGTGCACTTACTTCCCATGCTGGACTTCTGTCTTCAATGAGTTGTATTATGAGAATTAACTGTAAAACTTGTTCTGTGTGTGTGTGTGTGTGCAAATTGTTGAAATCTTTACTTAGTATAGAGATGGTCTTTTATGTATAAAGTTAATTTTATGTATAAAGTTAATCTCTTAACGGAGAATGGGACTGGGAATGGGAGAGGGAGGAGGACATGGGGTGGGAGGGCAGGTATGAGGGGAAGAATTACTATATTCCTAAAGTTGTACTTATGAAATTTGTATTCATTAAATAAAAGGTTTCTTTGGAGGAAAAAAAAGCAGCCATTTTCTGTAAGGAAGAAAAAAAATCGGCAAATTTTCATTCACACTGGACATTCAGGACTTCAGATTCTACTTTTTTTTTTTTTTTTGACAGGCAGAGTGGACAGTGAGAGAGAGAGAGAGAGAGAGAGAGAGAGAGAAAGGTCTTCCTTTGCCGTTGGTTCACCCTCCAATGGCCGCCGCGGCCAGCACACCACACTGATCTGATGGCAGGAGCCAGGTACTTATCCTGGTCTCCCATGGGGTGCAGGGCCCAAGGACCTGGGCCATCCTCCACTGCCTTCCCTGGCCACAGCAGAGAGCTGGCCTGGAAGAGGGGCAACTGGGACAGAATCCGGCGCCCCGACCGGGACTAGAACCTGGTGTGCTGGCGCTGCAAGGCGGAGGATTAGCCTAGTGAGCCGCGGCGCCGGCCTCAGATTCTACATTTCTAAGTTGAGCTGCAACCTGTGCAGTATGCGTGGTGCTATGATCAACCATGTTTTCCAGTGAGAGGCCCAGAGACGCACAATCTCTTAGGACAGCAGCTGGGATTCCAGGTGACCTCTCTGTTCCACTTAGTCTGGCAAGGAGACCCTTCTGGTACAAGTCCTCTACTGGAAGGTGTGTAAGATGTTTGCAACAAGTTCTGTGCTACTCTAAATTTCCTTTCTTTCTTTGAGAGGCAGACAGACAGACACACATCCCCTGGTTCATTCCCAGAACCTGTGACTGGGCCAGCACGGAAGCCGGGAGCCAGGAGCTCAATCCAGGTCTCCCAGGTGAGTGGCAGGCACGCAGCCATTGCACCATCACGCCCGCCTCCCAGGGTCTGCATTAGCAGGAGTGGAACTGAGGGTCAGCTCAGGCACTCTGATGTGGGACACGGCCCTCCTAACCTGTCTCAGCTGCTAGGCCAAACATTTGCCCTGATTTACAGATTAAAAAAAAAAAAAATCCCAGAAGACCTTCTCTTGGTCCTCAATTTTGAATCATGATTCTTAAAAGTATCTCTGAGAAAGTAACATTTATTTTTCCCTGCAGCAATCATTTGTCGGGCTTACAAAGGAGAATAGAATTAAATGAGTTCCCGTGGTTGCTGTCACTTTCGTGGTGTGCACTGTCACACAGCCTACAATTCTGAAAAAATAATAATAAAGCCCATCACTCAAGCTCACGGCCAGGTCTTAAACAAGAGCCTGCCTTTAGAAAGGCAGCAAGCTTGAGTGGGGTCAGCAGTCCACACATGGGCCAGGATCAAACGTCCCAATGGCCTGGCACCCCACAGCGCAGGCTCTGGAGGCATGGAGGAAGGGGAGGGACAAAACTAAAACCTCTCAGGAATCTGAAAATGCGCTGACTTGGATGACACCTCACCTGCATCAGACTCCCCTCGATGTCTCTGTCAATGCCTCCCAAAGAGAGGCTTTTCAAAATACTTGGTTTCTGATTTTTAAACTTGAGTATCGGGGCAGGCACTTGGCGTGGTAAAGACACTCTGTGTGACACCTGTATCCCATATTGGAATGCCTGGGCTCAGTTCCCACCTCTGCGCCCAATTCCAGCTTCCAGCTAATGCACATCTTGGGACCAGCAGGTGATGGCTTCAATAGTCAGGTTCTGTGTCACCCTTGTGGAAAATCTAATTGAGTTCCTGGCTCCTGGCTTTGGCCTGGCCCAGCATCAGCTATTACGGATATCTGGGGAGTGAACCGATAGACAGGATATAGATAAATTGATCTCCATCTGTGTGTCTACCTTTAAATAGTAGAGGCCGGCGGTGCAGCTCACTAGGCTAATCCTCTGCTTTGCGGTGCCGGCACACCGGGTTCTAGTCCCGGTCAGGGCGCCAGATTCTGTCCCGGTTGCTCCTCTTCCAGGCCAGCTCTTTGCTGTGGCCCGGGAGTGCAGTGGAGGATGGCCCAAGTACTTGGGCCCTGCACCCCATGGGAGACCAGGATAAGTACCTGGCTCCTGCCATCAGATCAGCGCGGTGCACCAGCTGCAGCACGCCGGCCACGGCGGCCATTGGAGGGTGAACCAACAGCAAAAAGGAAGACCTTTCTCTAGCTCTCTCTCACTGTCCACTCCGCCTGTCAAAAAAAAAAAAAAAATAGTAGAGGCCAGGGACGCTGTTCAGTACCACACTATGCACAGGCAGCCTCGGCACAAAACACGCGTGGCAGTAACGGGGTTGAGAAGCCTGATGGATCTCTCTCGTTGTCTACACTCCTCAGGTCCCCTAAACCACAGCTAGGGGATCTAGGGGCAGGTGCAATGGGAGCTGGTCTCAGGGGATGGGTAATTATCTACTTCAGCAGGAGCTTCCAAATCGGAAAACTGCATGGTCTCACCATTAGAAGTTTCTGGTGCTTCCCTGTCCAGATTATCACTCCACACCCCTGGGCACCAAATCTCACATGGCAGTTTACGCTGCTCTGGGATCTGCTGCAGGAGGAACTGCATGTCATTAGGCCAAATGGAATCTAAATGGGGTCTCATTTCATTTTCGCAGCAGGAGTCAGAGTCGGGATGGTCTTGACTGGAAGTTTAGGACCCACATTCCCAGCTGAAAAACAGTCCTGGGATTTTTCTCCTAAACAGTGCACCTGCTACCTGCCACTTTCCACATTGAGATTATGCTTAACTAACTGCAGCTCCACTTAAATAGGACCCACTATCTTCACTTTCCTCTTTGGGCCAAAATCTGGCCCTGGACAATTGGTTGATAACAACCAATCGCTCCTATGCAGTTCTAGATACAGAAATTTCTGAGGTCTTTAAACTTCTTCTTTAGCTGCTCCGATTCATCTTCTAAGTGGCTGCTCAGGCTGGGCTTCTCGGTGTGCTCTGAATATAATTATTTACAGGCCAGTGAAGAGGCAAGCAGAGTTCCCAGGCCAGAGCTGATCCAGACCTGTCAATGACCTAGCACAGAGGCCTCACCACGTCCGCCACCTACTTAGAGACACAGTTCTGGGAACGGGGAGCTGCCATGGACAGCTTCTTGGAAGGCTTTGCTTATATCGTGGCCGGGGTGCTGGGGAGCTCCCGGGGAGCGGGCCATTCCCACCAGCAGCATCTGTCAGAACCAGGGTGGAGAACGCCACTTGGTCGGATGCCCTCTAAGATCTCAACCAGGCAGTGGTTTTATGCGCTATGCCACAGTGCCGGCCCCCTGGGGTGTTCTTAAAAGACTGAGACGTGCACAGGGTAGAGTCACATGAGCTGAAAGTCTTTTGGGAAGGAAGCCCTCCCATGCACTAGTACTTTCCCATAGCTCTATCACCTTCTAAAATAATATGTGTCTTCCCCCTATATAAGTCGTACGTGTTTACTGATATAGCACAAACCTTACATAGTCTAACATGGCCACAGTCCTTACTGACAGTGACTGCGTGCTCTGTCTCTCCCTCCTAGAATGCCAGTCCCACCAGGCCAGGGATCTTCGTTCTGTTCCCCCCTGCATCCTCTGCACTTGAACAGTGCCTGGCACAGGGCAGTACATTTGGACCGAGTGAAGACTGTCTCTGTCCCGAAGTCAGTAACAACCACAAAGACTCTGAAACCAGCATGGGAAGAAGCTGTGAGGTCGGAATCTATGGCCCTGGCACTGACTCAGCCACCTGGTACCTGGGCGTGGGCTCTCCCTAGGCTAACGAGCGCTGGGCACAGAGTTGGCTGTGGGGAAGATCCAGGTGATGGCCTGGATTTGCTCAGCAGTTCTGGGAGGGCTGGGGGGACAGGAAGTAAAATCAGGGAAGAGACGCCCAAGCCATAGCTATGAGGTCCTGCCAATGAGCTGGAGGGTGAGGGAGCCCACAGGCGTCTGTGCATGCCCAGTGAAAAGGGGTTCACGGCATACGGCCGCGTTACCCTCTCCCACCCAGAGCCACCAGAGGTCCAGAGGGATTGCGTGGAAGGCAAGAGCTGCTCTCTGAGCAGAATCACCACGAGGAGCTGGCAGCCCTCCCTGACTGGCAGCTGCCAGCACAGCCTAATTAATCCAGCAGCCGAGGGGGGACGAACATGACACTTCACGGCTGAAAAACAAGCCTAAAAATAGGCCCAGTGCCCCTCCACTCCCCAGCCCCAATCCCTCCTTTCCCGGGCTTCGGTGGGGAGGCTTGGGAGGGATGCTACAGATGGAGTGGAAATAGAAGGTGACAAGAGAAAAGCCCACCTTCCTACGTTTCTGGGTGACAGGTTTTATTTAGAAGCACTATCGAGTGTTTGATTAGTATTTGCCTCTTCCCCCGGATGCTAATTGAACCTGGGAGTTTTTAAGAACAACTCAGAATGACCATTTATTTGGCTAACTGAACTGGATCGAAAGACCAAGGTCAACAACCAAATGGACGATCATGTTGGGACCAATGTACATGCAGCAACACATTAGTTCAGATACACCAAATTACCAAAATGCACCAACAGTGTGTCAGACTCTGCGGGGAAGGTCAAAGGAGAAAGCAACCTCACAATCTCAGGGAAATAAGAGGTCAGTAATAACAGGATCAATTGCATTTGCTTTAAAAAGATTTATTTATTTGAGAGGCAGAGTTACAGAGAGAGAGAGGGAGAGGCAGAGAGGGAGGGAGGGAGGGAGGGAGAGAGGCAGAGAGAGAGAGAGAGAGAGAGAGAGAGAGATCTTCTATCTGCTGGTTCACTCCCAAAATGGTTGCAATGGCTGGAGCAGGGCCAATCCGAAGCCAGGCACAGGGAGCTTCTTCCGGGCCTCCTATGTGGGTGTAGGGGCCCAAGCACTTGGACCACCCTCTGCTGCTTTCCCAGGTGCATTAACAAGGAGCTGGATTAGAAATGAATTGGCCAGGACTCGAACTGGCACCTACAGATAGCGGCTTAACCTGCTGTGCCACAGCACCAGCCCCAATCAACTGCATTTTTTTTTTTTCAAAAAAAATTTTATTTTATTTATTTGAAAGACAGAGTTACAGAGAGAGGTAGATTCAGAGAGAGAGAAGTCTTCCATTGTGGGGAGCAACTGAGACTAGACTAAATTACTGGAACTAAGACTAACTCTATGCCTCTGATCTCCCACAATATGGCGCTGAGCGACACCAAACAACTTCTACACAGCTGCCTCGCCAATTTGACTGATGAGCTGCAGGAGCTGATCCTGCTCCTGATTGGAAGAGAGCAGCGTGCTCGGCGTGTGGGTAGCAGAGTTGGGATTGGTGGAAGAGGACTATAAAGGAGGAGAGAGACAACATGCACCAGGCAACATCTGAGGAACATCTGAGCAGCCCCCGAGAGAGCCGGCCGGCGGTGTGCCGCTCCTCCGTGGAGGCGGGGAAAGCGGCTGGGGTGCCGCCCCTCCGGCCCCTCCGCGGAGGCGGGGGGCCGGCAGCCAACCCGGGAAGGGCCGGGCAAAGAGAACAGCGCAGGGTCTAGTGTCGTTCCTACGCGAGAGGGGGAGCGACATTCCATCTGCTGTGTTCACTCCCCAAATGACTGCAACAGCCAGAGCTGAGCTGATCAGGAGCCAGGAGCCAGGAGCCAGGAGCCAGGATCTTTTT
This sequence comes from Oryctolagus cuniculus, assembly GCF_964237555.1. Taxonomy (NCBI): domain Eukaryota; kingdom Metazoa; phylum Chordata; class Mammalia; order Lagomorpha; family Leporidae; genus Oryctolagus; species Oryctolagus cuniculus. The sequence continues at coordinate 13,585,977 of NC_091448.1, read as the reverse complement.
CTGGGTCTCCCACATGGGTGAAGGGCCCAAGGACTTGGACCATCTTTTACTGCTTTCCCAGGCCATAGCAGAGAGCTGGATCACAAGTGGAGCAGCTGGGACACATGGGATGTCGGCGCTGGGGGCCGGGGCTTTAACCTGCTGTGCTACAGCGCTGGTCCCCGATCAACTGCATTGTAAAAGGATATTATATCTATTTTAAAAATTGGTAAAGGATTTGAATTGATGTTTTTCCAAATAGGATATACAAAGGACCTAGGACCAACAGAACATCCTGAGTCCTTAGAGAAGCACACACATCAAAACCACAAGGAGGTCAAACTTGATACCCACCGCCCAGCTACAACCAGCAGGGCACAGGGAGTCTCAGGGCTACGAGGAGAGACTGCAACCCACCTGCTAGCTGCTGCCGTGGGAAACAAGTGATGCAAAACAGGCTGGAGTCCCGCTCCCCAAGCCTGGGTGTCAGGCGTGGTCTGGGAACTCCGTGGATGCTTGTGTTTGGGAATTTGGAACACGTGATGGAAAGACAAAGGGAACAACTCAGAGCCACCCACAGCAGCTGTGGCGTTGATGGCTGGGGGAAGCAGACATGTGTGCGTGCGTGGCAGGGTGGCAGAATGAAGCCTCGTGCTGCTTGAAGATGTTGTCATCATTAACATCTGGAGCTGCTTCGATTCCTGCCCACTCTTAACGCTCCAGATCATTCTGTGGGTCCCTGACACCACTCTGCGAAATATCTTTTTCGCTCAGGACAGAAGCGGCAACTGAGGCCCCGACTTAGCCCCCATAGGTAACTCACACACCTGCCAGGTGGATCGATCATGGAGAGACGGATGCTGGGGCTACCTTTGTTTGCTTGGTGATAATCATCAGTGTTGAAACTTAACTTCCCATTGAACAGTTTTCTGGTTTTCACATTAACTAACTACACAGGCTTTGAGTATTTCCAGTGCCTCCAATAGTTACTTTGGGGAATAAATCAATGCAGCCATTTATGAATGTGATTTGGTTTCTCATATAGACTGATGGAAGGAAGAGAATCCACACATTTTGCCAGCTCATGAATTCGGGTTCATGGGACAATGACATTTAATAATGTAAGTTATTAAGTGGGCACTGGAAACATTGTAGCTACTGCCAGTCCATCTCCCAGGACCCACTCTCCTCTGGACACTCACAGATGGACAGATGGACTCACAAATGCTGGGTCTGACCAGCCTTGGACGTGACTTTGACCAGAAGACAAGGACAGTGTCTCACTTATATAAAAACTCCCTCCAGGGGTGAGCGTTTGGCAAAGTGGTTAAGACACCACTTGGGACAGCCGTGTACCATACTGGAGCACCTGGGGTCAAGTCCTGGCTCCAACCCTTATTCCAACTTCCTGCAAGTGTACACCCGGGGAGGCAGCAGGTGATGGCTTAAGTACTTGCGTTCCTGCTACCCATGTGGGAGACCCAGTTTGAGTTCCAGGCTCTCTGACAGTCAAGGGAATTTGGGAGAGTGAACCAGCAGATAGGAGATCTCTGTGTCTTTTAAAATATTAATTTAAAAGATTCCCTCCAAAACCTGTGCAGTCAGTTGTTCGGCATCAGCCATAACAAATGCTGTGTTGAATTCCGCCACGGCAACCTCATGACCCTGTCTGTTGGGGGCAGAAGTCAAGTTGCAGTGGCTCCAGGATACAACTACGAGGGAATGGCTTTGGTTTTGATTATAGAATTCATCTTATTTATCCATAGTTGTCACACATACATTTTTTCTTTCTCTCCTGCTAAATCATTGATCTCTCTGGCTCTGTGACATGTGCCTATACTCTTCCAAATATGCCAACAGCCTCTTATATGATAAAGTGATGAAACTGGTTTAAGCCTATGGAAAGGGAACTAAAAACACTTCTTCTTTAGGACCTAAGCTTACTGTGCAAGGTGGCGACAGGGGGCAGAGAGCTATTACTTTTAACATGATAACGTTCACCAGTCTATTTCTTTATGTCTTATTTAATCAGTTCCATCCTATTCTCCAAATAATAAATGTATTTTCTTCTAGTTTTTTTTTTAATCAGTTCCATCCTATTCTCCTAATAATAAATGTATTTTCTTCTATTTTTTTTCACATTTAGGTCTTTAATCAATCTGGAATTTATTTTTGTGAATGGAATCAGTGGACATTTAGTTGTTTTCTAATTAAAACTCAATCAACTCTATATCATATGCTGAAGTTTGTTTTTCCCCACTAATTTTTTATGCCAGCTCTGTTAAACACCAAGCACTGATAACAACTTGGGTCTATCTGGGGGCTTTTTTGTCTCATGAATTTATCTACCTCTGGTCTAATACCCTACTGCCTCAATTTCAGTACCTTTATAAACAGTCATGGTGTCTGGTAGGGTAAGTCATTCCTATTTACTCAACGTTTCAAAACTGTTCATGTGAATTTTAGGGTTACCTTCTCCAGCTCTGTTTAAAAAAATACTGTTGGCATTTTAATTATATTTGCATAAATTTACAGATTGATTTGAAAATTGATGGCAACTTTATAACACAGCATTTCCCATCTATGAATATGGTATATCTTGCCCTTTGTCTAGAACCTTTAAAATGTCCTGCACAAATGTTTCACATTTTTCTCCAAAAAGATTTTGCATATCTTGTAGATTTATTCCTGGGGACTCTTCAGCTTCTTTTTCTGTGGAAAATTTTTTAAAAGACATTTTCCTGCTGTAAACTGAAAATGATTGTTCCTGCTGTGTGATGATGCTGCTCATTTCTGTACATGGATTCACATCCAGCAATCTGGATGAATTCTAATCTCAATGTTCGCAGCTGCCTGGAAAGCCAGAAATTTCTATCAGACAATCACGTTGCCTGCAAATCATGATTCTGTTTCTTCTTTTACTTTCTTGTTTCTGTGCATTAGCTTGGACCTTCATACAGTGTTAGCTAGAAGAGGTGATAACAAGGATCCTGATTGTGTTCCCGACTTAACTGTGGACTAATATGTAGAGAGATGTGTTCAATGTTAACTGAATTAATTTCAGGGACAAATCTGATTAGGTCATTATTATTGTTATTATACTCCAGAGTTTTGGATTTGAGAGGGTTTCATTTAGGATCTTGATGCCTACGTTCTTAATTAAGATTGGTCTATGGATGGGTCTATGACTTTACTTTTTGTACCGCTTCTGTCCAGTTTTGTTACCAAGATTCATGTGGAAGGCACTGTTCACTGTCTTCCCAGCAGGCACTCCCCAGTCCCTCCCCCTTTCTTATAAACTGAGCACATCCCTCTAGAACATCGGTCTCTTACTATCAGGGAGGAAAATCTTACATCTCATTGGCCAGAGTTGGGTCACATGGTCACCCCTAGCTGCAAGGTTAAGTGGAACAGCGACTATCTGACATTTTGATTGACGTTACCATCACAATTTATGCTATTTACCATTTTTAAAAAAGGCTTATTTATTTATTTGAAAGAACAACAGAGAGGAGGAGACACACACACACCGAGAGAGAGAGAGAGAGAGAGAGAGAGAATCTTCCATGTTCTAGTTCACTTCCTAAATGGCCACCCTAGTCAGGGATGGACCACAGTGAAGCCAGGAGCCTGGAACTCCATCTTGGTTTCCCACGTGGGCAGCAGGGGCCCAGGTACTCGGGCCATCCTCCACTGCTTTCCAGGTGCTCGGCCCAGCCTCCACTGCTTTCCAGGTACTCGGGCCAGCCTCCACTGCTTCCCCAGGCACATTAGCAGGGAGCTGCATCAGAAGTGGAGCAGCCAGGACTCCAGCAGGCACTTCAATATTGGATGCTGGAGTTGTAAGCAGCAGTTTTACTTGCTGCACCACAATGCCAGCCTCCAATTTCCTCTTTCTTAAAGTATATTTTTAAGTAGTTCTTGCAGTGTGGGTCTCTGAGTAATAACCTCTTTCAGCCCTTGATTGTGTAAAACCTATTTTTATGCCTGATTCTCATTTCCAATTCTCCATCCATGTGGGCCCAAGGCCACGCTTCCTGTCACCGTATTGGCATGACAACCCCAGCCCATGGACGCCAGGGCCTGCACTGTGTTCTGAGAGTCCCTGCTTTCCTTGGCATTGCTGGCCTGCTGTCCACTCTGATTTGAGTTCTATCTTTATCCCAGGTACCTTAGGATCTCCCTGCCTTTGTTTTGAGCTCAACTTTATATTGTGCTATTTCATCCTGTGTTTGTCATAGGAAGTGGGGGAGGGTCCCCATTAATCTTTTTAGTTACTATTACTGGAAGTTCACATTTTCTATTTATAACAAATTTCCCTCTTACTAATGTTTCTGATTCTCCTTTAAAATAAATACCATATATTCTGATGGAGAAAACAGACATGAAAGAGACAGCTGGACACTTCTCATTCTGTTTCAAGAAAAGTTATAAAGCTTCTGAAATTTTTCTTGATTTTGGTGTTTGGGGAACATTCCCCGGGCAATAACCCAGGCGCACGAAGCCGTCTGCCAAGAAATGGAATTTTCCACAGTTTCTCCTCTGCTGCACTTGCTGCCCTCTCCTAGCTCTGCAGAGGTGATCCCGGAGGAGAAACCTGCTTCACACTCTCCATGCTGGGAATGCCAAAGCAGCAGACTAAGAAATCCATTCCTGTAAGGAAACTGTCCCCAGGCCAGGCCCGGAGCCCAGCTCCTCCTGCAAACCAGCAGCTGGCTAGCTCCAAGCTCTGGGAATCAAGAGCCACTAATAGATGAATGGGATCAATCTCATTTGCATCTCGTCGTGACTCAGGGATTCCCCCATACGGCATCCTTATGCAGATAAAAATGCAGTGGTTTGGGTTGCAGGCTTTTAGCCTACTGATTAAAACCCCTATGTCCTGCTTCAGAGTGTCCAGGTTGCAGTCCCAGCCCCCGGCTCCCGACTTCAGCTTCCTGCTAATGCAGACCCTGGGAGGCAGCATTGAGTTCTTGACACCCACATGGGAGATCTTCGTCCAGCTTTGACCCCAGCCTGGTCCTACCTGTGGTGGCATCTGGGGAGTGACTCAATGAATGGGAGCATTCTCTGTGTCTCTGTCCCCCCCCCCCCCCCGTGCCTTTCTTTCTGCATCTTAAATAAAAAAGTTTTTAAAAAACAACACACGATGCACTGTGTTAATCCAGCCAAGGCCTTCCCAGGGGAGACTTCCATCCACCCCAATGACAGCACCCAAAGTCTCCCACCAAGAAGGAATAATCCACTTTGGCCAGCTGGAGAGCAGAGCCAATGTGAAAATGGAGGAATCTAGATATGACCCCTCTCAGAAACCTGTGATTAGATCCAAGGCACGGTGGCAGTGCCCAGCTAGCATGTAGGGGATACATGCTAAATAACCACATAAGGTCCTAACACGGAGAGGCCAGAAGTGAGGGGAAACGTATTCATGGAAAGGCTCATAGAATGCTGGCTTGCTGGCGTAGACCTTTCATTTCAACAAAACACATCTCACACAGCATCTGACTACAACCATTGTGACTCAGATGGAAGAAGACGGTTAGATGGGGGAATGGGGTGGGGAGATCAGACAAGCCCTGTCAATCAATGAGGCCATTGATTGACAATGACAAAGGCAAGCAATTAAAGAATAATCTTGCAAAGCAGACGTGATGGTCTCGGTCCATGCCGGCCCCCAGCCCTTCATGCTTTACCCCTGGAGGAGGGGACTGGCGAGCTCCACCCTGGGGAGGAGGGGGTCACTGGAGAAACGGAAGCTGTACTATCGGTGGAGTGTCGCCTTGCTCACAGGTGGCTGTTTTGTCATTTCCTTTGCAGATACCTGAATGGTTTCCTGGTAGTAAATGGAATGAGTGTTTAGCCTAGCAGTTAAGATGCCCAGCTCCCACACCTGAGTACCGGGGGCGGTACATGAGCAGGGCTGCTGACTCCAGCTTCCTGCCAGTGCAAACCTTAGGAGGCAACAGTGGTGACGGCTCCAGTGACTGGGTTCCTGCCATCATGTGAGAGACCTGCATTGTATTCCAGGCTCCTGGTTGTTGTGCGCATTTGGGGAGGGGACCAGCGGATCGGAATTCTCCGTCTGTGTCTCTCTGTCTCTTTGATTCTCAAATAAATTAAAAAAAAAAAAAAAAGCAAACACCGAGACAGATCCAAAGGCAAGGCCTGCTTTGCAGGAAGCACGAGGGGATTCTGGTTTGGGAAGCGACGAGATTGGCGGCCGCCGCAGGTGCACGATGACTTTCCAGGATCCTTCTCATCCCAGACGCTCCCCGCCTTTACCTCCATTGTGTGGTGGGGCCAGGACCGGGCGGCTCCGGTGCCACGACTCACCTGTTGAGGTACACCCGCTTCTCGGTGAACTGCCCGTTGCCGTGGTGCGGGTCCTGGAAGGGCTCGTTCTGCACGACCTCCACCCCTTCTCCGCGGTCGCTCTGCTCGTGGCTGTGCTTGCTGATCATGTACAGCTGTCCAATTTTGTACTGCAAAGCACACAGAGACGGAGAGGTCAGCCCACAGCCTGCCCTGGAAAGTCCCCTTCCGACTGCAGCCCGGCCGGCAGCCGACGCCAGGAGCATTTTCTGCGAAGGGGTCTGGGGAGCGAAAAGCAGCCTGCTCCCGGGAGCACGGCACAGGCCCCGGGCAAACGCTCCCCGGGGTAGCCGGCGCAAGGTGGCCAGCTACCCACCCGTGGGGGAGTGCTGCAGGCCCCTCCCATTCTGCCCGCACCGGGTTCCATGGTACTGACGTCCTATGGGGCTGGGCCAGAGAGAGCCGAGGGTGTGTTCTAGCTGCCCAGGGAATGCCTTTGCTGGGTGCAGAGGAAGACATCACCAGTGCCTTCTGTCCCCTCTCTCAAGGTATTCCCCACTCCTGGAGGCCTCTGTCCCCTGCAAGAGCAGCTCTCAAAGGCGGCTGGACATCAGAATCACCTGGAAGCTTCCAAAAGCCCTGGATGCCCAGGCCCCACCACGAGGACGCCGCGCCCCACACCCATCACGGGTCACCCTGCCTGGCGCTGCCTTGGTGAGCTAAGGCTGGTGTTTGCCCAACGCTGCTCAATCAGGAGCCGCCCGAATGATCAATGAGGCTGGCCAGCCAAGCCCTCCACTGGTTGCCCGTGAATCAGCCTCTGGGCACCTCGCCCCCTCTCATCTCGACCTAGTGAGCAGCACTTGAGCTTGGCTCAGCCAGGGCCGACCCACGTCTGGCTAAAGGCTCTTCTGTGTCAGGCATCAACCTTGAGTCTCTGTGCTTGTCTCAGGTGCGGGGGCAGCGTACAGAGCTCCTTGTCATCCAATTCCACCAACAGCGCGGAGCCTCTCCTGCCCCACACGCCGCGAGCCACGCGAAAAGGCCAAGACGAGCGACTCCCACGCTGCTGGGACGCTTTCTGTCGGTCCCTCGCTTCTGAGCCACCCCACTCTCCTTCCTGTCTCTCTGAAGGCATTTCTTCCCCAGGGGACTTGCAGAGTGGCCAAAGCAAGCTGATAGAGGTGCGGGGGGGGGGGGGGGGGAAGGTTTGCGGGAGGGCGGAGTCTGCTCAGCGTCAGGGGGCGGAACTCCGCGACCCGGCCATGCTCCCTCTTGCACCCCCCCCCCCACAGTTGGATTGCCGCGAGGCCTCCGTGGCAGGCAGAAGGGGCCCCAGGGGCCCTGAGCTCATGCGGACTCTGGTTCCAGAGCCCAGGCCAGCGGGGAGGCGGACCTCTTACATGCACCAGGAGAGAAATCCATTTCAAATCGAGGGGGCAGAGGAGACCTCCAAGTCACAGGGACAGCTGGTTCCAGAGCTGGCAGGTCCCGCTGAGGGCAGGTGCAGGGAGGGGAGCGTGGAGAAGCTCGGACAGCCTCTAGGCCACGGCCAGCCCAAGGGACCTGGCCAGTAACCATGACAATGGGAGCGCGCAGCTGGCTGGGGCTCTGCAGAGGGCTGTGCTTCCTGCCTGCTCCATGCCCCGTCCAGGAGGGTTTGCATTCTAAATGGGAGTGTGTGCTCACACTTGAGGGGAGGAGGGGGTGCGGGGGACAGGAGGAGAAAGAGCAGAGAGGCAGCCCAAAGAGAAAACCCATTTGTAACACGAATTTCCGGTTCAGAAGCGTGAGCTGGCTTCCCGATGGCCCAGGACGGCTCTCACTTTTGCTCATAGAGACGGACGCTCTTATGGGAAGGAGGAGGACAACAGGAAGAAGTGGTTTTTTTCTTGGTAAATTTATTTATTTACTTGAAAGGCAGAGTTACAGAGAGGGAGAGGCAGAGGCAGAGAGAGAGAGAGATCTTTCATCCACTGGTTCAGTCCCCAAATGGCCCCAATGGCTGGAGCTGGGCCGATCCAAAACCAGGAGCCAGGAGTCTCTCCTAGGTCTCCCACGCGGGTGCAGGGGCCCAAGCACTTGAGTCATCTTCTACTGCTTTCCCAGGCGCATTTGTAGGGAGCTGGATAGGAAGTGGAGCAGCCAACACTCAAACCTCCACCCATATGGGATGTCAACGCTGCAGGCAGGGCTTAACCCACTACGCCACAGTGCCAACCCCAGGAAGAAGTTTTCGGATTGAAGGGTTGTGAGCTCTACCTGTGGGATCAAGGCCCACCTTTCACAGACGGGCACGTGGGCCTATGATGGGGGGGGCACGTCTGCTCAGCAGGTGCGGATTTCACCAACAGGTGCTCTGGGCTTGGTGCTCAAAAAATTAACGTTTCCATACGATAGGATATTATTCAGCCCTAAAAAGGACAAAAGGTCTGAAACTGCTCACAGAGCAGAGTGTGTGTCTCACCGTTCAGGGGGCGCAGTCCTGGCACCCACAACCTCAGAATGAGACCTCCTTGGGGAACAGGGGCTCCACAGAGGTCATTGGGATGGGCCACATCCAATAGGATCAGTGTCCTTGCAGAAAAGGGAAATCCAGACTCAGAGACAGACAGGCACGGAGGACGATGACTTCGGGAGAAGACAGTGTCTGGAAGCCCTGAACTGAGACCTGGGACGAATCCGAAGGAACCAACGCTGCTGACGGCTTGATTACTTCTGGTCTCCCGAATCACGGGTCTGGGGTCTCCTGTTGGGTGGCTGAGCATATTTTGGACAGAGGTGGTGGTTGTGTAATGCAGCAAATATTCTAGATGCTCATGAACTATTCGCTTTAAAACAGCTTTTTTTAAACAGTTAATTTTATGTGATGTGCTTTTTTTTTTTTTTTTTTTTTTGCATAAGTGCCGCGCGCCTGCTTCCGAGACAGAGCCCCGACCCAGGGTCCTGTGTGTGGAGCTGGCGGAGGAGCAGTGTCCACCATGGCCCCCGCACCTGAGACAAGCACAGAGACTCAAGGTTGATGCCTGACACAGAAGAGCCTTTAGCCAGACGTGGGTCAGCCCTGGCTGGGCCAAGCTCAAGTGCTGCTCACTAGGTCGAGATGAGAGGGGGCGAGGCGGCCAGAGGCTGCTTCACGGGCAGCCAGTGGAGGGCTTGGCTGGCCAGCCTCATTGATCATTCGGGCGGCTCCTAATTGAGCAGCGTTGGGCAAACACCAGCCTTAGCTCACCAAGGCAGCGCCAGCCAGGGTGACCCGTGATGCTGAGGGTGGCAGGACACACCAGCCCCTAAAGGGAGATAGTCAAGGGCTCTGTGGCTGTCCCCACCTCTTCCCCTCCCAAGAAAACCAGGCCTGGCCCTGCTCTTGCTGTTGCTATAAAATCACAGATTGGCTCAAGCAAGCAGCAGTCTCTCAGGGGAGGGGGAAGGGACGGGTGATCCCGGATTCGGCCTGGATGTTGGCAGCAAGCCGCTGTCTCCAAGCTTTGCTGTTTTGGAAGAGGGGTAGCCAGAGTCTGGTGGAAAGACCAGCATTGCCTAAGCTGCGCTCACAGGTGGGGTGGGGGTGGGGGCAGTTGCGCTCTAACTTTGTAAAACCTCTTGTTGTAATTCCAGAGTCTGGAGAATCATCATTACAGGTGATCACGCTCACAGACAGGTCCACACAGCAGGCTGAGAGCCACCCCAGATAATTATCTCCATAGCCAAGAGCCATCCTGGGGGTCCAGCTCTCGCCCACTAGTGCGTGGTGCTGTGTGTTCGCCAGCAATGCAGAAGCTGAGGCACGGCCGCCTTGCGCCCTGGACCTGGGGACACCAAGCAGGGCCAGCCGTTCAACTCGGCACACGTGAGGCCTGGGCACCATCGCGTCTCTTAATGCAGCTTCCAGCCTTGACTGTTACAGAGGCCTGAGCTCAACCCTGAGCTCCTGAGCGCCTTGAACTCGCCAGAACGAAGCAGCAGACCCAAAGTTTTAGGCGCAACGGAACTCCAGGCTATGAACAGTTTTCACTGAACTCTTCCTGCTGGGGTTAGACATGACTTGCAAGGGTTTCCCACCGCACCCCCCTCCAAGCTTCCTGTCGTGGAAGCTTGGATCCCTGGGTGGTGATGCTAAGAGGTGGTGGCACCTTTAAGAGGTACAGCCTAATGGGAAGTCACTGGGCAAACTGCCCTCCGAAGGGATGAAGCACCCCTTGTGGAAAACCAGTGGGTTCTCTCCCCGGTGTCGCTGTGACCTCTCCCTCTCATACAGGCTATTCCCCGGATGTGACGCAGCCAGGGGGACCTTGCAAGAGCTGGCACCACAGTGTTACGACTTCCTACCTCCAAACCCATGAGCTAAACCAGCCTCTTCTCTTTATCAAGCACCCAGCACTGGGTATTCAGTTACAGCGATGGGAAGCCCCCCGCTATCTGGGAGGCCACCTTGCTGACACCCCCACACTGAAGACCCAGGGGCAGGTCACTTTACCTCCCCCCAACCCGTGCCCCCTCTCCCTTTCCCTTCCTTTTCCACACCACTCCCCAACATCATGATATGCAAAGTGGGAACTAGGGCTTTGCAACTCTGGGTGGGGTCCTTCCCCGACAAGACGACTCGGGACCTCCGGGCCCCAGCCTGGGCATCAGAATTTACTTCTGCGGTGGCCTTGACCATCCACACGGAGAGGCACCTGTGCCTCTGACTTCACGTGAGAGCACGTGCTTTGCCGTCTGTGGCACAGGCCAGCTTCCTGCTGGCCTCCCTCTGGCTGTGTGCACACAGGAAAGAGCAGAGAGTGCTCTAACTTGGCCTTCTTGGACCTTCCCCAAATTCTTCAGAGCCACTCTTGATGCTTTTCTTGGAATTTTTCGTCCAGCCACCTCCACTGTCACTCCATGGACCTCAAAGCACAGGAGGTCCTAATACCATGGAACCCACTGAAGACAGGGTCTGAAAGATAAGCTGGGCAGGAATCAGGCCCACTGCTGGCCTGTGCCAATTGTTGTTAGAATTGTAATTACACACGAGGAAGGAGCTACAATGAGTCCAGATTGTAAGTCTCAGGAAGCCACAGGCTAGAGCAGTCCACTCTGATCCTACAGCACAGCAGAGGTACCAGGCCAAACGCCCTGCTCTAGTGGGTGGCAAATGACATGAGCTGGCACCTGCTTTTTAAATAAAGTTTTATTTATACACAGCCGTGCTCACTCCTTCTGCAGCTGCTTTCATGCTACTGTAGGGAAAGAGGGTCCCTGAGGCGGGGTCTGGGCAAATCCAGCGGGAGTGCCAACCCTAATGGGACCCCTGCTGCATGCACGAGGGAGGGGCCGGTACCTTTCAGAGAAGGCGGCAGGGAGAGAAGGGGGCATAAGAGGGATCAGTGCTGGGGGCCGCTCCCCGGCATGGGGGAGCTTCCTCGCCTATGGCAAATAGACTCGCCTTGGCTCTCGCTCTGTTTTGGTCTTTTTATTTCTGCATTGAGCAACAAGCCTGCAGACCAGAGGAAGCAGCTCCCCACGGCCAGGACACAGCGCTCCCAGGAGAGCTGAGTACTTTCACGGACCGCAGGCATGGCTCGCTGGCTCCTGTTCTGTTCCACTGCTGCTCCAGTCTGGACCAGGCTCAGCCATGCCCTCAGACCCGTGCCGTCCAGCCCAGTAGCCACTGGCTCTGCAATGTGGCCTCTGCAATGGAGGGACCGGATTTAAAATTTTCTTTAATTTCAATGAATGACTCTCATTCGGTTAGTAGAAAATCTTACACATGTCATGTATGTCTGAAATACTTTGGTGTGTGAACCCACTTTTCCGCCAGAAATTTTATGAATTTTCTAAATATAGATTAAGTACCTCCCATGAAAAATTAGCATCGAGACTAGAGATTGCTTTAAGTGCAGAATGCTCTAACTTGCCACCAAAAAATAAAAGAGCTTCTTAATGATTCTTTTTTTTTTTTTTTTTTTTCTTGATAGGCAGAGTGGACAGTGAGAGAGAGACAGAGAGAAAGGTCTTCCCTTACCGTTGGTTCATCCTCCAATAGCTGCTTTGGCTGGTGCACCACGCTAATCCGAAGCCAGGAGCCAGGTGCTTTTCCTGGTCTCCCATGCGGGTGCAGAGCCCAAGGACTTGGGCCATCCTCCAAGGCACTCCTGGGCCACAGCAGAGAGCTGGCCTGGAAGAGGGGCAACCGGGACAGAATCCGGCGCCCCAACCAGGACTAGAACCCGGTGTGCCGGCGCTGCAGGCGGAGGATTAGCCTAGTGAGCCACAGCGCCGGCCTCTTAATGATTCTTATGTTGACTTCATATTGGAATGAACGGATGAGGGACGGGGAAGGCACTGTGGAGCAGTGGGCTAAGCTGCTGCTTGTGACGCCTGCATCCAGGACTGGAAGTGCTGGTTAAATCTCAGCTACTCTGCTTCTGATCCAGCTCCCTGCTAACGTGCCTGGGAAGCAGAAGGTGATGGTTCAAGTACTTGAGTCCCTGCCATGCATGTGGGAGACCTGGATGGAGTTCCTAGCTCCTGACTTCGGCCTGGCCCCAGCCCCGGCTATTATGGCCATTTGGAGTGCGAACCAACAGATGGGAAGATCTCTCTCATTCTATGTCTCTCCTTCCCCCACTCTCTATCACTCTATCTTTCAAATAAATGAATAAATAAATCTTTAAATTAAAAAAAGGATTTTAGGTAAAAATACACTCTTAAAATGAACTTGACTTTTTTAAAAAAAATTAAGACTATTGGAATAATTAAATTACACACAGGCTCTCATTTGTGGTTCATGCATAGCTACTGAATTGTCCTGGGCTAGACCCTAACCTAGACCAACTGGGGTTTGAGGCACGGTTGTTAAGCCACACCAAGATGCTATGAAGATCCAGAGGCTGGTTGGTTGTGCATCAGAGACCAGCCAAGACCTTCCACGTGTTTCCAAGCCAGTGAGGTGTAGTGCTGGTAATTAGGGATGTGTTTGGAGAAACCCTCCCCAACCGAGGACTGGCTGTTACCTGGTTCTCCAGAGAGGTGATAATTGTTCACAGCAGGCTCTGGTGGAAAGCACTGGGGTTTTAAAGATGAAAACATAGAGTTGGCGTCCTGATTCTGCCTCTGACCAGCTTTGTAACCTTAGATAATTTACTTATCTGAGCCGTATTTTGGCATCATTAAGATGGGATGAATAAAATACATGTTGAGAATCAAGTGAGAAAAAAAGTTACAAATTAAAATGCTTTGTGAGTTGCAAAGCTGTACTCCATCAATTGGGCAAGAAAACTGAGCAGTGTTCGCAAATCTGTTTCATTCATGGCCCTGTCGTGCTATGGTCTATAACGTATAGGAAGAGGCATCTATTTGACATTTGTACAAGGCCAGAACCCAAGACATCTCAGAGCTCTGCCCAAGACTGTTTTTCCTGTCTGAAAAAATGTCACTGGATGGTGATCAGATAAAATACCCCCAAAAATGACTATGCAAGGTCTGGGGACTTGTGCTGATCTCAGATGGCTGAATGGTGGCGGCCAAGGGCTGGTGCAGGGAGAATGGGGAGTTGGTGATTGATGGGAAGACGAGAAGGCTCTGGGGAGGGCGGTGGGGATGGTCACGCCCAACGTAAAAGCACTGAATGCCAACAAAATGGAGCTAGGAGCTTCCTCCAGGTCTCCCACACAGAGGCAGGGGACTAAGCACTTGGGCCATTCTCCACCGCTTTCTCAGGTGCATCAGCAGAGAGCTGGATCAGAAGTGGAGCAGCCGGGACTTGAACAGGTACCCATATGAGAGGCTGACGCCACAGATGGATGCTTTACCTACTATGCCACAGCACCAGCCCCTTGGAGAAATATTAAATGACCTCCCTCGGAGGCAGCCTTAGGCAGACACCCTGATCCCCACTTCTTCAGGGCGGTTGTTGGCTGCGTGCCATGAGCTGAGCTGTTGCTAATGGATGCTTTCCTGGGGACTCCGGTTGCTGGTGGTGACAGCGCGTGAGCCAGACGATGACCCTGGCTGAGGGCAAAGCACACTGAGCAGCTGTCCCTCCCGGTCCTCAATGAATGGGAGGGTCACAGGTCACAGCCCACGTCTCTCAGTTGCTCCTCCGGAACCCCCACCCTACGGTAAAACCAACTCCTGTTCCCTTGCCTTTGGGAGGGTGGCTTGGAGTTCTGAATCCGCCTTGGGTTCTGCCGGTGGCAGGAGTCTTCCAGACCCTAGATTCAGTGTGGGAGATTTCTCCATATTGACAGGGAAGTTAAAGAAAAGCCAACGTGGAAGGTTTGGGGGTGTTTTAGCACACGTCCCGCAGTCAGGTCAACAAACCACGAAAACCAATATCCGATCCCAAAGAGGAAACACAGCCCGCATTTCAGGATATCAGCACATCATTCCACATTTATCTGTTCTCCTAGCCTTTTGTAAGCAGCCCTCTGAGGCGCCTGGTTTACGTAATACCTGTGTCATTATGCCAGGGTGTGGGAATGAACAAAGCTGATAAAAAAGATTTAAGACGGAGCTGGGTTATTGACATTTAATTCCAAAAAAAAAAAAAAATTCCTCTTTTGTGACAAACTAATATAAACTGGTGCTTACTTAACCTGCCCTAAGATTTGGGCTGAACTGAATAGAAATAGAGCAACTGCACTCCAAGGGTAGGGCTCAGGCAGAACACTGCTCCTCAGGTGGCTTGGCTGCAACACATGGAGATCGTCTCAAGTCCACTTGGCCACCTTGAGGAACAATCCATTTGAGCACAGGAGAGGCACGCCATGCTTTATAGTGTGTGTGTGTGCGCGCACAGGAGAGGCACGCCATGCTTTATAGTGTGTGTGTGTGTGCACAGGAGAGGCATGCCATTCTTTATAGTGTGTGTGTGTGCACAGGAGAGACACGCCATGCTTTATAGTGTGTGTGTGTGTGCACAGGAGAGGCACGCCATGCTTTATAGTGTGTGTGTGTGTGCACAGGAGAGACACGCCATGCTTTATAGTGTGTGTGTGTGTGCACAGGAGAGGCACGCCATGCTTTATAGTGTGTGTGTGTGTGCACAGGAGAGGCATGCCATGCTTTATAGTGTGTGTGTGTGCACAGGAGAGGCACGCCATGCTTTATAGTGTGTGTGTGTGTGCACAGGAGAGGCACGCCATGCTTTATAGTGTGTGTGTGTGCACAGGAGAGGCACACCATGCTTTATAGTGTGTGTGTGTGTGTGCACAGGAGAGACACGCCATGCTTTATAGTGTGTGTGTGTGCACAGGAGAGGCACGCCATGCTTTATAGTGTGTGTGTGTGCGCGCACAGGAGAGGCACGCCATGCTTTACAGTGTGTGTGTGTGTGCACAGGAGAGGCACGCCATGCTTTATAGTGTGTGTGTGTGTGTGCACAGGAGAGACACGCCATGCTTTATAGTGTGTGTGTGTGCACAGGAGAGGCACGCCATGCTTTATAGTGTGTGTGTGTGCGCACAGGAGAGGCACGCCATGCTTTATAGTGTGTGTGTGTGCGCGCACAGGAGAGGCACGCCATGCTTTACAGTGTGTGTGTGTGTGCACAGGAGAGGCACGCCATGCTTTATAGTGTGTGTGTGTGCACAGGAGAGACACGCCATTCTTTATAGTGTGTGTGTGTGTGTGCACAGGAGAGACACGCCATGCTTTATAGTGTGTGTGTGTGTGTGCACAGGAGAGACACGCCATGCTTTATAGTGTGTGTGTGTGCACAGGAGAGGCACGCCATGCTTTATAGTGTGTGTGTGTGTGCACAGGAGAGACACGCCATGCTTTATAGTGTGTGTGTGTGCGCGCACAGGAGAGGCACGCCATGCTTTATAGTGTGTGTGTGTGCACAGGAGAGGCACGCCATTCTTTATAGTGTGTGTGTGTGCACAGGAGAGACACGCCATGCTTTATAGTGTGTGTGTGTGTGCACAGGAGAGGCACACCATGCTTTATAGTGTGTGTGTGTGCACAGGAGAGACACGCCATGCTTTATAGTGTGTGTGTGTGCGCACAGGAGAGGCACGCCATGCTTTATAGTGTGTGTGTGTGCGCGCACAGGAGAGGCACGCCATGCTTTATAGTGTGTGTGTGTGTGCACAGGAGAGGCACGCCATGCTTTATAGTGTGTGTGTGTGCACAGGAGAGACACGCCATGCTTTATAGTGTGTGTGTGTGTGCACAGGAGAGACACGCCATGCTTTATAGTGTGTGTGTGTGCACAGGAGAGACACGCCATGCTTTATAGTGTGTGTGTGTGTGTGTGCACAGGAGAGGCACGCCATGCTTTATAGTGTGTGTGTGTGTGTGCACAGGAGAGACACGCCATGCTTTATAGTGTGTGTGTGTGCACAGGAGAGGCACGCCATGCTTTATAGTGTGTGTGTGTGCGCGCACAGGAGAGGCACGCCATGCTTTATAGTGTGTGTGTGTGCGCGCACAGGAGAGGCACGCCATGCTTTATAGTGTGTGTGTGTGCACACAGGAGAGGCACGCCATGCTTTATAGTGTGTGTGTGTGCGCGCACAGGAGAGGCACGCCATGCTTTATAGTGTGTGTGTGTGCACAGGAGAGACACGCCATGCTTTATAGTGTGTGTGTGTGTGCACAGGAGAGACACACCATGCTTTATAGTGTGTGTGTGTGTGTGCACAGGAGAGGCACGCCATGCTTTATAGTGTGTGTGTGTGTGTGTGTGCACAGGAGAGACACACCATGCTTTATAGTGTGTGTGTGTGTGTGCACAGGAGAGGCACGCCATGCTTTATAGTGTGTGTGTGTGCACAGGAGAGGCACGCCATTCTTTATAGTGTGTGTGTGTGTGCACAGGAGAGACACGCCATGCTTTATAGTGTGTGTGTGTGCACAGGAGAGGCACGCCATGCTTTATAGTGTGTGTGTGTGCACAGGAGAGACACGCCATGCTTTATAGTGTGTGTGTGTGCACAGGAGAGACACGCCATGCTTTATAGTGTGTGTGTGTGCGCGCACAGGAGAGGCACGCCATGCTTTATAGTGTGTGTGTGTGTGCACAGGAGAGACACGCCATGCTTTATAGTGTGTGTGTGTGCACAGGAGAGACACGCCATGCTTTATAGTGTGTGTGTGACAAGCAGAAATGCTTCTTCCAACAGTGACTCACCTTTGGGGGTGGCGTCCGAGCCCCAAGAATTCATTTGACTCACAAATTGAAAAGCCAAAATGATATCACACAGCACTTACAAGCTACTTGGTAGGCACCAGCGAAGGCAGGAGGTGTCATCCCCTCATATTCATAAAGGAGAAGCTGAACAAGTGAGCCATTAGTGGGAGCCAGGAAGACCCATTAAGAGAGCAGAGACAGGAACTTCTGGGACTCAATCCAAAACCACAGGGGTAGAGTGTGGGCTTTCTCCAGGCACGGACTGTCAGGACAGCCTTGGCTCTTTTTTTTTTTTTTTTTAATTATTTTTTTTAACAGGCAGAGTGGACAGTGAGAGAGAGAGAGAGACAGAGAGAAAGGTCTTCCTTTTGCCATTGGTTCACCCTCCAATGGCCGCTGCGGCCGGCGCACTGCGGCTGGCGCATTGCGCTGATCCGAAACCAGGAGCCAGGTGCTTCTCCTGGTCTCCCATGCGGGTGCAGGGCCCAAGCACTTGGGCCATCCTCCACTGCACTCCCCGGCCACAGCAGAGAGCTGGCCTGGAAGAGGGGCAACTGGGACAGGATCCGGCGCCCCGATCGGGACTAGAACCCGGTGTGCCGGCGCCGCTAGGCGGAGGATTAGCCTATTGAGCCACGGCGCCGGCGGCTCTTTTTTTTTTTTTTTTTTTTTTTTTTTTAATATTTATTTATTTGAAAGATGGAGTTACAGAAAGAGGTAGAAACAGAGACAAAGAGGTCTTCCATCTGCTAGTTCACTCCCCAAATGGCCACAATGGCCAGAGCTGAGCCAATCCGAAGCCAGGAGCCTTCTCCAATCTCCCACATGGGTTCAGGGGCCCAAGGACCTAGACCATCCTCTGTTGCTTTCCCAGGTGCATTAGCAGGGAGCTGGATTGGAAGTGGAGCAGCCAGGACTTGAACTGGTGCCCAAATGGGATGCTGGCGCTGCAGGCCAGGGCTTTAACCCACTGTGCCACAGCGCTGGTCCCCAGCCTTAGTTCTTAATAGTTCTGTGCATTTTCCAACAAGCATTCTGGGGCGGAGTGGGGGTGGGGGAAGGGAGGGCCTCTACTGAGCCTGGAAGCAACCTGGCCAGAGCTCTTGGACAACCTGCTGGACCGCGGGATCCTGAAGGCAACTGGAGCAGATGGAGACGTGTGGTGCGAGGTCTGACCTCGACTAAGCCATCCAAAGCTCTTCTGCTCATCACACAGCAGAAACCCACAGCCAATCCCAAGATCCAAAAGGGAAGAAACCAAGACGGAGCTGTCACCAGGCTACGCAGCTGGTACCACCTACGTGCAGCCCATGGTCCGCGCTCACCTGTGTACCAGGGCCTCACAATAACAGGGGTTCCCAGGAAGGGAACACCTCCACCCAGGACAGCGGCATCCTTCCACAAGGAGAGGAGCCCCTGTGTGTGTGGAAGCTATGGAACCCATCAACACTCTGCGAAAGCCATTATGAAACTGACCGGTAGCATCAAGGGGAAGCCGTGCACCAGTCAACAGCAGAAATTCGCAAATCAGCTGCACTGTCTTTGAGACCGTCTGGGAGCAGAAGGGTAAACTGAACGTAAAGAGAAGCACTTGCTGCTTCACAGACCTCGAACAATGGTGGCTCTTCATGTCTGGAAAGCGCAATTCACGCCACTTCATGCCTAGAGAAACAAGACCGCAGTACTATGTGAAGGTCGCCACACGCCTTTGCTTGCCTGAGTGCTGGCTGCCACCAGAACGGTTCCGGGGTAACTCTGCAGCAAACCGGGAGAGAACTAAAACCCATCTGCGGATCCAAGCGTGGGAACTTCCAGCAGCTTTGGAAGTGGGGCCCCGGGTTCCACAGGTGTGGGGCTGGGAGCCAGGGAAGGTTTGTGGCTCACTGCAGGGAGCACCATTCTCTTAAGCAAGAGCAACCTAGGAGTGTCTCCTTACAAAAAAAAAAAAAAGTAGATAAGGACAAAAAGTAAATGACTGTCACCTCCTGCTCTCCTGAGACAGTTAATGGAAACAGGCAAAATACAGTAAATTGGGTACATTTCCAGGAATTGCTACATTTTAAAAAATCTATCTTCTGCGCTCCTTCTGTATCTTGGACTTACTTTAATGACCTGCAAAGAGATTCTATCAACTGGCACTGTTAAGGCTGAGCAGTGGCCCTGTCCCTTCCTGCACAAACAGGGACACAAACAAGTCCCCCACACGATGCCGCGGTGAAATACCACTGACCGTGTTCTCAGAGTTGGGAGAAAAAGGGTGCAGCAGATGCCCGGGGCACCAGGAAGCACTGCCCCGCAGCTCCCCTTCGGTAAATTGGCACGAAGCGGGCTGTTTGAGGGACTCAGCAGCACTGAGTACACGCACAATGCTCCCAGACCTTTCGCATCATCCCCAGCAGAAACCCCGGGCCTCCTCCAACAACCCCCCTTTCTCCCATGCCTAGCAGTCTCTGCTCTACTTCCTGCCTCTATGAACCGTCTGCTCTGCGTACCCCACAGACGTGGAACCACGTGGTATTTGTCCTTGTGTGTTTGGTTTGACAGGGGAGCATAACGCGGTAGAGGTTCGTCCACGTGGGAGCGTGTATCAGACTTGCCTTCCTTTTTAAGGCTGCATAGTATTCCACTCTATGGCCGGACCACACGTCATCCATCCATTTACCTGCTGATGGACGCTTAGCTGCTTCTACCTCTTGGCTGTCGTGAATAACGCGGCTCAGACCATCACTGCAGAAACATTAGAATCTGAGTCCCTGCGTTCACTTATCCGGAGTGCGGACCTCTAAGTGGAATTCCAGGACCACACGGTGATTCTGCTTGACTCCTTGAGGGGTCGCCACATTGTTTCCTGCAGCAGCGGCCACATCTCACATTCCCACCACCAACGCACCGGGGCTCCGACTCCTCCGGGTCCTCGCCAACGCTTATTTCCCATTTCTTCATGACAGCCATCCGAACGGGTATGAAGCAATCACAGATTTCCTGCCAACCCCAAGTCCCTTCTTGAGCCTCTCTTATAACCCTGTGAAGCCCATTCTACAGGGCACTCAGACATGTAAGTCCTTCCTGGCCAAATGAGCCCCGAGATGGTCCCGGGAGAGACTTCAGCCTCACTAGTTAACTAAAGCAGAAAGGCCATTGGCTGACTCTTGATGGGTCGCAGATGTGCGGGGGTGGCGACTTCTCAGGGCGCGGGATAGTGTTCCCCTGGAAACGCTCTCGTTGTAAACTCAAACTCACCGCAGTTACGTCCCTTTAAGGTGAAAAGATCAAAATCCGTTGTGAACAATCGCGTACCTCTTTGGGTTTTTTTCTTAAGATTTATTTATTTATTTATTTGAGAGGTAGAGTTACAGAGAGGGAGGGGGGGGGAGAGAGAAAAGTCTTCCAGCTGTCAGTTCACTCCCCAACTGACTGCAATAGGCAGAGCTGCGCCAATCCAAAGCCAGGAGCCAGGAGCTTCTTCCGGGTCTCCCACGCGGGTGCAGGGGCCCAAGGACTTGGGCCATCTTCTGCTTTCCCAGGTCATAGCAGAGAGCTGGATCAGAAGAGGAGCAGCCAGGACAGGTACCGGCACCCACATGGGATGCTGGCACTGCAGGCGGAAGCTTAGCCCACTGTACTAGGAAGCCGGGCCCTGGAGTCACTCTTTGTAAGGGCACCGCAAGGAGGCAGCTCGGAATGATAACTGCGGGAGCCTGCGGCAGGAGGGGCATGAGCTGACAGCATTTCTACTTCTGTTGTACACGCAGCTTTCTGTATCGATTGAAGGCCCAGCCAGGAATGTAGTAACTATGGAATCACGGCACAGGAGGCAGAATTTTCTAAACAATTGCATGGAACTTAACTTACACACATAATGAAAGGATTTGGGGTGAAAAAAACCATTCTTGACAATGTTCGTTTCATGTATTTCTTAGGAGTGAAGCCACTCTTAAAAAGGTACCCTTAGAAATTACTTTTGGGGCTGGTGCTGTGGCAAAGCCAGAAAAGCTGCTGCCTGCGGCGCCAGCATCCCATATGGGAGCCTGCTCATGCCCCGGCTGCTCCTCTTCTGATCCAGCTCCCTGCTATAGCCTGGGAAAGCAGAAAATGGCCCAAGTCCCTGGCCCCTGCACCCACGTGGGAGACATAGAATAAGCTCCTGGCTTTGGCCTGGTCCAGCCCTGGCCATTGCAGCCATCTGGGGAGTGAACCAGCGGGTGGAAGTTTCTGTCTCTGTCTCTCCCTCTCTCTGTAACTCTGCCTTTCAAATAAATAAATAAATATTTAAAAAATTTGTTTTCAACTCTGCAGCAGACTATGACATGTGTGCATTTAGTACATGCCTAAGGCTGCACAACCGTCACACTAATTCCAGAAGATTCTTACCAATCCTGAATGAAACCCCACCGTGAACTGGCACCCTCCATGCTCCCTCCAGCCAGCCCCCTGCACCCACTGAACTGCTTTCTGCCTCTCTGATGCGCCGTGTTGGACATTCCACGGCAGTAGAACCACATAATACCCTGACGTGGACGTCAATGCCCGACTTCCTTCATTAACACGTTCTTGAACTTCATCCGTGCTTCAGCATGTATCGCTTCTTCCTTTTTGGGATCTTCTAAGAGTCCAAGGTACAGACAGAGCACACTCGACTTACCCACCCACTTGTTGACGGACATTTGACTGACGACCGCTCCTGCTGGGGCGCGTGATTCTCAGTCTTCTATACGTGGACGTTTTCACCTCCCCGGGGACGGGGGCTGCTGGGCCACACCGTGAAAGTGTGTTTACCCTCTCGAGGGGCTGTCAGGGTTCTCCCCACAGCAGCCGCAGCCTTTTACATTCCCATCTGCAGTGCCTCGTGTTTACTTTTAAAATATGTTTATGCATTTTTATTTATTGGCAAGGCAGAGTGACAGAGACACAGGCACAGAGAGAAAGATCTTCCATCTGCTGGTTTGCACCCCCAAATGCCTGCAACAGCCAGGGCTGGGCCAGGCTGAAGCCAGGAGCCAGGAGCTCCATCCAGGTCTCCTAGGCGCATTAGCAGGAAGCTGATGTAGAAGCGTTGTAGCTATGACTTGACGCTCAGCACTGTGATATGGGCTGCGGGCATCCCAAGTGACAACCTGACCCACTGGGCCACAATGCCCATCCCTCAGGTCTTCATATTTACTTTGTAAACTTTTCTTTCTTCCTTCCTTCCAGGGTTCGAGAGAGAAAGAGAGCAAGGGCTGGGCAGGGCCACAGCTAGGAACCAGGAACACAGTCCAGGTCTCCCACTTGCGTAGCAGGAGCCCAATCACTGCTGCCTCCCCGAGTCTTCATTGCAAGGAAGCTGGAGTCAGGAGCCGGAGCCACATCTTGAACCCAAGCACCCCAATGTGGGACACAGAGGCACCTTAACTGCTAGGCTAAACACCGTACCTCTTGACTATGCTTGTGCTGGTTTTGCACTACCCACGGCTACAAGAACACCAAGCAAGCGGCTAAGCCATGGGACAGGTGTGGCACTGGTCACCCACGCCACTGTCTTTTCTACTTCCTCCCGAGGAACACGTCACAGGCGATTCTCCAGCCGTGTGGCCTCTCCTCGTTACTCTGCGGCAGCCACAGAGAGCTGAATGTCACACCTACAATTTGTGTGATATGCTGAGACAGCATGTCTGTATATGCTAAATATGCACAAAGTACGTGTGCAACGTTAGGAAGAGTGTGGCACCGGGTACGGCTGCAGGCGTGGCATCGTGTGGAAAACGCGGCTCTACCTGGGAGTGGGCGGGAGCACGCTTGGCAAGGAGGGAGGAGGAGGCCACAGCCTGCAGATAAATCCTGGGAACGTCCTTGTGCATAGCACAACTGCACTGCTTCCCCGGGCTCCCTGCAGGTGCGCAACAGCAGTCATCATCAAAGCTGCCGCACGGAGTGGCTGGCTTCTCCGGGCCCAGCGTGACTCTAAAATATTTATACTGTACTTATTTAATCCTCACACAGCCCTGTGAGGTAGGTAGGGATTTTTCATCTCTATCTGATGAAGGAGGAAACTGGCACACAGAGGGGCTGGGAAACCTGTCCAAGGTCACCCTACAAGCAAGTGACGGAGCTGGGATTTGAAGCCAGGCAGTCTAGCGCCTGCCCCCGGCAAAGCCTCCGTCCTGCATGATTCTGAGACTTGCAAGTAAAAACTGAAACTAATGAGTCCACCTCATTTGGACTCACAAAATGCATGGGTGGGAGAGGTGCCCGCAGCCGACAGCTGATGTGACAGCTATTCCAGGAAGAGGAATGGACCAACGTCCCTGCCTTTGGAGCCAAGCGTTTCCAAATGTGGCCGTGACCCAGCCTGAACCACACTCAGGACAAGGGCGGGATGTAGATATTCCACGGGAGGAAGACCCCTGCGGTCTGCCCCGTCAACTCGAGGTGTAGAACGAGACCAAGAACTCGGTTCTTATCACCCTTCTTAAATCCCCACCCCCGCCCCGGGAAGGGCAAGCCGCCTCCGTGTCTGGCTCCCACACATGGCCACTGATAATCAGACTCCTAATGGCGTTTGGGGAGGCAAGGGGCACGCTCCACATCTGCCCGAAGCTGCTCTAATGATCTGCGTCTAAGTGCTCAGTGAGCACCCCTTCTGCTCACCCTACCAGAACTGGACGACCGACGCCCACATCTGGACCCTGACCCATGGCCACTCTGGGGCGTGCACCAGGCAGACCACACATTCCTTCGTGGGCAAGGAACGAGGATCGGGCTCTCAAAATCAACCTCACACCTCTGCCCCCGGTTTTCCTCCTCTTCAGCCCGCTCCCTTCCCCATCCTGAAGGAAGATGGTTCCAGAACTGCTGACAACCCCTAGAGGAGGGGGCCCTCCCCCTCCCCCCCCCTCCCTCCTCCCTCCTCCCGGGCAGATGGCATTTGCATACTGACATATTGTAAATCTAGTCACCCAGGTAACAGGGCTCCCGTTAGCAACGGCGGAATGAAGGTCAGTGCGGTTCCTTCTAAAATTAGAAGTCAGACAGATCTGATTTTTAACCGTTCGAGGTAGATGCCCAGTTAGATGGCAAATTCAATTGTTCAAAGGAATTTTCAGTTGGGAGATGCAGTGCTGGTTAATAAAGGCAAGCTGGGGCATTTCGCTGTGGTCTGCTGTGCTGAGACTCACGCTCCAAGACTCCTGGTTCCGTGAACAACCTGCTGGTGGCTCCAGTGTAGTTGTCTTCAGACCCTGCGCCCCCTTGACTTTCACAGTCAATCAGTCATTAAGGACTGCTACTTCCACACCAGCATTTAGGGCCTCCTACAGTCAGCATCCCCCAACCCTGTCCTGGTCCACCCTCCCCACCCAGTCTCTTCCTCACAGTCCAATGGACCAGCACCGAATAACCCATCACTTCCAGCCCCTTCCATCCCAACCCGTACAGACCCTCCTCCTCGGAGTCTTCTCCCTTCTTTTCTTTCCCCTCCCGTGGCCAGGGGATCCGTGAATGGCACACGGTCCTCCCCACGGGATCCATGATGGTGCAGAGTCCTCCCACAGGATCCGTGAATGGTGCAGAGTCCTCCCTACAGGATCTGTGAATGGTGCAGAGTCCTCCCCACGGGATCCGTGATGGTGCAGAGTCCTCTCCACGGGATCCGTGATGATGCAGAGTCCTCCCCACGGGATCCGTGATGGTGCAGAGTCCTCCCCACAGGATCCTTGATGGTGCAGAGTCCTCCCCACGGGATCCATGATGGTGCAGAGTCCTCCCCACGGGATCCGTGATGATGCAGAGTCCTCCCCACGGGATCCGTGAATGGTGCAGAGTCCTCCCCACAAGATCCGTGATGGTGCAGAGTCCTCCCTACAGTATCCGTGATGGTGCAGAGTCCTCCCCACAAGATCCGTGATTGTTGCAGAGTCCTCCCCAACCATTCACTTCCCAGTCGTCTGCTTGGAACGTTACCCAGGGCAGCCCTCCCCACCATGACACAAAGGAAGGAGAGATCCATGGGAATCTGACCAGAGGGAGGGGAGAGCTCCAAGGCCATGTGAGTGGAGGGATGTCAGGGCACAGGAGCTAACAGGTCGGTACCACAGCCTTCTCAGCCTCTGCTGAGCTGGTGAGCACCAGGGGTCACCGGCTGATCTCACCCAAGGCCACTGCTCAGCAGACTGCTCCTAGTGGTCCCCGGAGCCCACCAGGGCAAGCAGAGCTCTGCTTCTTAGCCACCCCCAAGCCACACGCTGCTTTGGGACAGCTCTTCTGTTCCTGTGGTGAGCTACTTATATTTCACTATAAAATCGTAATGATCATCAGAAACTATCAGTGCCCGTATCCCGTGATGCTGTGCTCAGTTTACGTCTGTCCCCCTGCTACACCGGCGGCCCCCTTGCAGAGGCCAGCGCACCTTCCCTCTGTCTTTTACCCCGGTAGCTCTCGCGCCAAGCTGACCGTGAAGAACGGAATGAATACAGGGATGATCGTGTTTATCTCCTCAACAGGGTAACAAGTTCCTTCAGAATGCGATCTAGGTTGTAAACTTTTCTGGTATTCCCTTAGCATCTGGAACATCATTTCCTTAGGGTAAAGGGTCAATAACATGCTTACAGATTCAACATACGCTCCAGCTATTGCAGCCATTTCGGGAGTGAACCAGCGCAGATGGAAGACCCCTCTCCCCCGTATCTTGTAACTCAAATAAATAAATAAATCTTTAAAAAAGATGAAATGCATTGTAAAATATCTATCGGTCATCAATAGGTTCTGGAGATGAAAAAGGGATAAGGCATAGTCTTTGTGATCGAGGAGCTTCGATTTCAGTACAGGAAACAGACATACAAGAAAAAATGATAATCAAACATAAATACCCGGGCTGGCATGGTAGTGTAGCCGGTAAAGCCAACACTTGCAATGCCAGCATCCCATATGGGCGCTGGTTCAAGTCCCAGCTGCTCCACTTCTGGTCCAGCTTCCTGCTAATGTGCCTGGGAAATAGTAGCATAAGATGGCCCAAGTGTTTGGGCCCCTGCCACACGGGGGGGACCCAGATGAAACTCCTGGCTCCTGGCTTCAGCCTGGCCCAGGGCTGGCTATTATGGCCATTTGAGGAGTCAACCAGGAAATGGAAGATATTTCTCTCTCTGTGTAACTCTTTAAAAATAAATGAAAAATGTTTAATAAAATAAAATGGAACATAAACACTCTAGAAGGAAGCTAGGGATGCCTGAGAACACAGGATTGGGCACTGTGCCACTTGTGGTTGGAGGAAGCCGGGAGGGCTGGTTATGCTGAGATTTGGAGATTGGATCTGGTGCCAGGGCTCGAACCCCCAAGTCCTCAATTGCCAGAGTAAACCCTGTTCTTGTGGGGGGGGGGGAGAGGGATTGGCCAAGAAGCTGCCCTAGGTAACGTACTCACACTAGGGGCTGGCACTAGTTGGGTAAAGCTGCCGCCTACAGTGCTGGCATCCCATATGGGCGCCGGTTTGAGTCTCGGCTGCTCCACTTTCCATCCAGCTCTCTGCTGTGGCCTAGGAAATCAGTGGAAGATGGCCCAGGTCCCTGGGCCCCTGTACCTGTGTGGGACACTGGAGGAGGCTCCTGGCTTCTGGCTCCTGGTTTTGGATCAGCACAGCTCTAGCCATTTCGGCCATCTGGGGAGGGAACCATCGGATGGAAGACCTCTCTCTCTCTCTCTGCCTCTCCTTCTCTCTCTGTGTAACTCTGACTTTCAAATAAATAAATAAATCTTTTTTTAAAAAAAGTAGTATATTCATCCTTTTAGTTTTAATCTCCAATTTTCAGTAGAGACACAGAATATCAACAATTATTCCCTACCATAAGCAAGTAACAGTAAAATGAATGGAAGCAATTTTCTAGATTTTTATGTGAAATGTCCCAACTTCCAATGTTTGGCTGAAATGCCCAACAAAAACCATCACAATGCTGTGTAACAATGAGAAGTCCACAACCTGCATTTAACCGTGCAGTTTCTGACCCCTGGTTACGCCTAAGCCAAGTGCTGGCTTCAGAGCCAAGCTGCCCCACTGGTGTTGCAGAATTGGAGCAGACAGAGGAGCACGGTCAATGTCAAAGCAGAGCTCCGTGTACACATACCTCTCCCAGACCCTCCACCATCTCCATGGTGCAGAAGGCACCGTTTGGAAAACAAAGAGTATGACTTATTATAGCAATAATAGCAATAGTTGGCATTTCCTGAACATTGACACTGTAACAGACCAGGACTAAGTGCTATATAAAACAATTATCCCATTGAATCCTGAACACAACCCCGCGCAGCAGGCAAAATTAACACTTCAGTCTTCACACAAGGAAACCGAGGCTGCAGAGTCAACTAAGTGGTCAAAGGTCACAGCATGGTGAAGCAGCTGGGAGTCAACTTGGGTCTTTCCCAGCACAAGTCTCCACCTCCAGCCTTGAGCAGCGGAGAGAGGCCAGGCCAGGGAGGGAGATGGGTCTGAGGAAGGGACTGGATTTCCCTTCCTGGTTGGCATGGAACCAGCAACGGGGAATTCAAGCGCAGTAGCACTAGGAGCCCAGGCAGGAACTGAGGGAAAAAATACAAAATGGCCAACAGCCATGAAAAATGCTCAGCCTCAAGCAATCTGATTAGTAAAGAGTGAGAGGTTAGCCGGTGTCAGTGTGGCGGAGGGGACACAGCCTGCCCATGCTGCCCAGGGAGAGCACAGTGGGCAAACCCTCACGGAGCCGCCCTGGCGCTGTCAGCAGGCGACTACACCATTTGTGTTCCACCCAGGAATTTATCCTAGAGAAACCGCTTCTGCCATCGTGCAAAGATTGAGACGTTTAAGATTATTCATGCCCACATTATATTGCAATAGCAAAAAACTGGAACCACTCCAATTGTCCATCAATGGCCCAGTGAGATAAATCACTGAACATTCAGATAATGAAATACAGTAAACCATTAATCATGAAGTAGGTTTCTATCGCCCAAATGGAAAGATGCCCCAAGACACAGAGTTAAGTGAAAACAAATAAGCTGCAAAACAGTAGGTACAACAAGCATTTTGTTAAAAGGCTGTGTACATGTGTGCGGTAGCACATGCACAGGACAAGAAAAAAACCTTAAATATGGAGTCCATTGTTTTCTTAATTTTTATTTATTTATTTATTTTCATGTTATTGGAAAGGCAGGAGATCTTCCAACTGCTGGTTCACTCCCCCAGTATTCACAACAGCCAGGGCTAGGCCAAGCCGAAGCCAGGAGCTTGGAGTTCAGTCTGGGTCTGCCACATGGGTGCCGGGACCCAGTGCTGAGCCATCACCTGCTCCTCCCAGCATGCACGTTAGCAGGAAGCTGGATCAGAAGCAGAGGGGCTGGGGCTCAAATCAGCACTGTCTGATACGGGATGCAGGCGTCCCAGGCAGCGTATTCCCCGCTGCACCAAATGCCCCCCCCCCCCAACCTCCTACAGTCCCTTGCTAAAGGCAAATACTTGAGAGGAGTGTGGGAAATGTATTTCTATAAATTCTGAGGTTTCTACAACATACAGAAACCTATCTTTTTCAAATACTTAAAGAAGTAGCAAACTGGTGTGGGAGTGACCCTTGCTGAAATGCAGGGCAGGATTCTAGCTCCTGCGGAGAAAGGTAGAGAGAGAGGAGACCCAGGAGGCGTGGTCTCAGAGGCAAAAGCCCTGGGCCTGGGCAGGTGCAGGGGCAGGGGCAGCGTTCTCAGAGAGGAGCCTGAGGGGCAGTGTGTGCCGGACCACGGTGGAAGCAGGGACTGGTGACGAGGCTGGGCCAGGGCCTCCCGAAACCGGGGCCACATAGCAGCCGGACGCTGCTTCCCTGCCGCGGACCCAGACTGGTTTGGGACTTGGGGCAGAGGAAGGAGGGGCAGACGCAATGCCTGACGCTGCTCATTTCACTTCCTCCTCCCTCACCCGGCCCCCTGCGCCAGGGCTGGAGGCCTGCAGCTTCCCCAGCCCTCGGAGAGCCCAAGCGGCCCGAGCAGACCCCAGCCTCAGACTCTCAGGCTGGTGGAAGTCAGGGGCACGGTGCGCTGTGCGTGCTTCGGAGCACCAGACACAGCCTGCCTGGAAACAACTCTGACAGGCCTGACCCCTAATGCCCCTGCGGAAAGCCCAAGCGCCTTCCTGTGCCCTCCGGGGACACACGCCGAGTGCCAGCGAGGTGCAGGGAACCAGACTTGTGCACCCTGCCCCCGAGATGGGCGATGGTCCCCAAAGTCATTTCCTCTGCCGTGGGCACGACATGCATGTGGGAACGCGGGAACCCGTCACACTTGAACGCACCTTTTCTTCCGACAGGAAGGTCCCATAATCAAATAAGTCTGGAAGAAGGCGGGTGCAGCCAAGTGGAACGGTTTTTTACATATTAATATCATCTCTATTTTAAAAATTATAGTAAAATGCCTGTAACAAATGTTGCCATTTTAAGCATTTTTAAATTTGAATTTATTCCTTTGAGAAACAGAGGAGAGCAAGCTTGCATCCACTGGTTCGCTGCCCACAATGCTGGGGGCTGGGCTGAGGCTGAAGCTAGGAGCCAGAAACACAACACAGGACTGCCACTTGGGTGGTAGGACCCCAGTAAGGGATGCTGGCCTCCCAGTGAGCATCTTAGCCGCTAGGCCAAACACCTACCCCTCAACCATCTCCGAGTGTGTTCAATTCAGTGGCATCAAGCAGATTCTCAGCACTGTGCAGCCATGGCGATTAAAGCTCTCTGCTTTTCAGACAGCCACTCCCCGCTTCTCCAGCCTGGCAGCCCCACCGCTCCTCATTCCGTCTCTATGAGTTTGCCTACTCTAGGGACCTCATACAAGAATAAGTGGGGGATCAGCGTGGTGGCACAGCAGGTGAAGCCGCTACCTGCAGCACCGGCATCCCATATGGGCGCTGGTTTGAGTCCCGGCTGCTCCACTTCTGATCCAGATCCCTGCTAATGCACCTGGGAAAGCAGCGGAAAATGGCCCAAGTGCTTGGGCCCCTGCACCCACGTGGGAGACCCGGAAGAAGCTGAAGAAGCTCCCGGCTTCAGCCTGGCCCAGCCCTGGCCTGTGCAGCCATTTGGGGAGTGAACTAGCAGATGGAAGATCTCTCTTTTTCCTTCTCTCTCTCTCTGTATGTCTGCCTTTCAAAGAAATAAAATAAATCTTAAGAAAAAAAAAAAAAAAAACAAGAAAAGAAGTGGAACCACATGGTATTAGCTCCTTTTTTGTCTATTGTGAGGACACTTGGGTTTCTGGCTTGGGTAACGAGCAGGGTGGAGGCGTGGAAACTCTGCAGGGACTAGAGAGGGAGGAGGACAAGTAGATTTTGGAAGAAAGACATAAGTTTCTGTGAGGCTGGGGCATCAGGGGACAATGAGGTGACGATGACCTGGACGTAATTTTGGGAGCCCAGGAAAGAGATCAGGGCTGGAGCTCTGGACTGGGGGACATCACTCAGATGGGGGTAAAGTCATCGCCTGATGACAACGATTAGCAACACATGAGGATGCCCACCACGTAAGGGACAGGGTGGAAGAAAAACCCAGGAAGCTAGCCAGGAGGAGAGAGGTACCCAGAGCCCCTTCCTGAGCGTTTTCTACCTGTGGCCTCCCAGCCCCGCCGCCTCCAGGGTCTCCTGCATACCCAGGGAAATCAGTACTGCTGAGTCTGAAAACGGGTAAAATCTTACTTCCCCTTTTTCTTGCTGGTCCTCTTCCTTAGCGCTTGCTCTTCCACTAAAATATACTGACACTGCTTCAGCTGCTCGGAGCCAGTTATAGATATGATTTATGTGTTTGCCATAAGAAAGTGGCCTTTCAGTTTCACTAATTAATACCTACCTGGCACACACTGTCTCATCTCCTAAGCACGATGGTTGGAGGCGAGAGGGGAAGAAAGGGACGGAGTGGGCTGAGCTCTGCCCATTGCCCCAGAGGATGGCTGCACCAGAGTCCACACGGGACGTGGTGCCTCCAACTAGGCATGCCCACGGGTCTGGGCAAGTCAGATGGAGAGGTGGAAGCTGGTGTGTGTGGCCAGCTGCAATCCAAAGAAACCCTGTCCCGAGAAATCTGAGAGGAGAGGAACATTGCTCCAAAATCTTGCATATGGCCAAGCCATTGTTGGTATGCAGGAGTGATAATTCTTACCTGCAGGTGTTCCCAAAACAACTGCATATCTGAAGATCTACTCTTGATGGCTAAGCATCAAAAAAGATGCTTAAGACAGAGTAAAACAAGGTACAAAAGGCCCAATAGTGTGCACTGAAACTGGCACAACAGCTGTGGCTGAACAACCACTGTAAATATAATACTGGCTGAAAACAAAAACTTTAAATGAAATATATGATATCTAAAGGTATTAATCACATTCTGAGTTCCACATACTTTGGTGGGAAGAGGGAAGGCAGCATAAAGGGGCCGGGGACAGCAGACGACCACTGATGAGTCTGACCTTGGTAATCAGGAAAGCCAAGGTTCAGAGTACTTGTGCAACACCTGTAGGTAACTGCAAGAAGGATTAAAAACAGGATGTGAATTGTCAAATCACTAGAGAAGACACAAGCGCATACAACAAACCACAGGAGTTTAAAAAGAAAAAATGTTTTTAAAATGACAGAAATAAGACCACACTATTAGTTATTACAATGATTGTGGGGCCAACGTTGTGGTTCAGTGCTGGCATCCTATATGGGAGTGTCAGTTCGAGTCCGGCTGCTCGGCTGCAGGTCCAGCTCCCTGCCAATGAGTCTGGAAAAGCAGTGAAAGACGGCCCAATACTGGGCGCCTGCCACCCATGTGGGAGACCTGGATGGAGTTCCTGGCTCCTGGCTTCAGCCTGGCCTGCACTAACTAGCTGTTGTATTTGGGGAGAAACCAGTAGATGGAAGATCTCTCTCTCTCTCTCTCTCTCTCACTGTCTGTCTCTGTCTCTCCCTCAATCTCTATCACTCAGCCTTTCAAATAATCTGTTTTTAAAAAAGTAGTGATACTAATACTCAATGCCAGAGGTTATATTTTCTTAGCATGTGATCACAGAACACTTACACAAATGGAATACAATAAAAACCTAAACAAATTTCAAGAAGAAATCATACAAGACTTATTGTCATCCCTTATCTCTCACCACCAAAACAACAACAAACCCACAAGAAGTATCAGAAATCCAAATAAAAACCACAACACTCAAACGTTTGAAAGAACTTTCCTATTTAAACATTTGATACTCATAGAAATGAAAACTACAGTCACCATCAAAAATAGGAAACAGGGACTGGCATTGTGGCATACTGGGTTAAGGCCCCAGCTTCCCATATGGGCGTGGGTTCAGGTCCTGGCTACTCCACTTCTGATCCAGCTCCCTGCTAATGCACCTGGGAAAGCAGCGGAAGATGGCCCAAGTGCTTAGGCCCCTACACCTGCGTGGGAGACCTGAAGAAGCTCGTGGCTCCTGGCTTCAGCCCGGCCCAGGCCCTGGCTGTTGTAGCCACTTGGGGAGTGAACCAGCAGATGGAGGAAGGTCTCTTTCTTTCTCTGTGTGTCTCTCCTATCCCCCTTTCTCTAATTCTGCCTTTCAAATAAATAAAAGAAATCTTAAAAAAATAGGAAATGACAATAGCTACACTGTATGTGACGTCTCAGGTGACTTAGGTCAAGCCACAGCCAGAGGCAGAACAGACAGCCGAGAAGCTGAGACCCTATCACATAACCCCGAGCGTTAAGGCCACCCTAATCCAATTTGTGAGGTCATTTAAACAATGTATACACATATAAACATCTAGACTTTGGAGAGAGAGAAAGCAGTTGTCTCTGGGTTATGAAGTTTGTTTCTTCTGAATTTTCTCAAAAGTCTCTGAGAACATGTAGCACATTTATAATCAGAATAAGATTAAACAAAAGCACAACAAAACGTAGTTGGCAGGGAACAAGACAAAACAAAACAGCACGGTGCCAAAACGAGGAAGGAGGCGGCGGCTCTCCCCTGCGCCCTGGCTCCCCAGCCTGGCGGAGGTCTACCCACCTGTCTTTGCTGTGTTCAGGCCCCCCCAGCCCCCTGCGCGCAAGCACCCTCAGCTCCCTTCTTAGGAGAACACCAAGCGTTCAGCCGGGTGGGCGGCCACAGGGAGCACATGGCCACCCCTGGGCCACAGAACCAGTGGGGACAACACGGAGGGGTCGAAGAGTTTTCTTTGTTGTCTTTTGTTTCTGAAAAACAAGTCGATGGGTGACAATATTCGCAGACACCAATTCAAACTCACACAAAGAAGCGGTGTGCCTTTCCAGGTAATTATGTAATCAAAACAGACAGCGAATAAACACAGCTTTTGTCTTCAAACATTTAAGGGGCCATAGAAGAAAACTATGGTTTGGGTCTATGACATATCAAAATGTAACATATGTGACAATTATGGTGCAAGAAGAGTAGGAACAGCACCAGATGGTAACTCTATCCACAGGCACAGGTGAATTAGAAAGAAGAAAATTAATATAACTAACTTGTAAATATATATGTTCCTTTCTTTCATTTTTTAGCTTCTTTAAAGCTTAAAATTATGCAATGTAGTATTTATAACAATGTATTTTTGGGTTTGTAACATACATACATATGATATGTGTAATAACAGTCCAAAAAAAGGAACGTTCATAGACCTACATGGGACTTAATTCTAAATTAACATAAATCTGAAATAGATTCCGACACATTATGACATACATGGCAAGGCTGAGAGAAATGACAAACAAAATAACTTTTTAAATAGTGAAAAAAAATCACTACAATAATTAACCTGCTATAGTAAAAAATATTCAATTAATGCAAAACAAAGCAGTGAAGGAAGAGGAGAGGAGCAAAGACAGGAGGCTTGTAGACAGTAAAAAGCAAGAGAGCAGACAGAAATCGAGCTATACCAACAAGAAAACCAAATACGAGTTGATGAAGCAATCCAGTTGGAAAGTAGAAGTTATCTCGCTAATTTAAAGAAAACAAGTCTCAGCTATATGCTGTCCACAGGAGACATTTCAGATCAAAGTTATAAGGAGGCTGAAAGTAAAAGGATGGAAAGATTTTTAAGCAGTAACTACAAGAACGATGTAATGGCTATACCAGCGACAGACAGACTTCAAGATACAAAATGTTACCAAGACGAGGGGGGCATTCATGGTAAGAGGGCTACTCCCTGGGGAAGTTAAGATGACAAACATGTATGCACTCAACAGAGCCCTGAAATACGGAAAGCAAAACCTGCGGCCTTGACAGGACACCTACATAATTAACCATCACAGTTTGAGACCTCATTACTCCACTTTTAGCAACGGATAAAACAATTATGCAAGAGATCAGCAAGGAAACAGAAGACCTGAACAACACTAGCCAACCAGATCTAACACATTTATACAACACACCGCTCAACACAGTGAATACACACTCCTTGCAGCGTCTGGAGAACTCTGCAGGCTGGACCATATGCTAGACCACAAAATAAACCTCGATACACATAAAAGGCTTGAGTTCATATAAAATGTGTCTCCAAAAGCAATGGAACAAACTTAGAAATGTGGGAAATTTGGGGCCGGTGCTGTGGCGTAGCAGGTAAGGCTGCTGCCTACAGTGCCGGCATCCCATGTGGGTGCTGGTTTGAGTCCCAACTGCCCCACTTCTGACCAGCTCTCTGCTGTGGGCTGGGAAAGCAGTGGAAGATGGCCCAGGTCCTTGGGCCCCTGCTCCCATGTGGGAGACCTGGAGGAAGCTCCTGGCTCCTGGCTTTGGATCAGCTCAGCTCCTGCCATTGCGGCTAACTGGGGGAGTGAACCAGTGGATAGAGCACTTTTCTCTCTCTGCCTCTCCTTCTCTCTGTGTGTAACTGTGACTTTCAAATAAATAAATAAATCTTTAAAAAATATATATGAGAAATTCACAACTATGTGGAAATGAAATAACACTGAAACAACAATTGTTCAAAAAAGAACCGACAAAGAAAAATAGAAAATACTTTAAGATGAATAAAAATAAAGACACAACAGAATGTATAGGCACAGAGAAACAGAAATGCACTACTAAAATGCACACATTTTAAAAAGAAAGGACCACGTGTTGGCCCGGTGGTAAAGACACTTGGGACACCTGCATCTCATCTCAGAGTGCAGACTCAGAGAGCTGAGTTTGAGTCTCAGCTCCGTTCCTGATTCCGATTCCTGCTCACGTGCACCCTGGGAGGCAGCAGGTGAATACTCTGGTCCCTGCCACCCACGTGGGAGGTCTGCACTGAGTTCCTGGCTCTCAGTGTTGATTGCAAGCATTTGGGGAGTGAACCAGCAAATGGGAGTGCTTGCTCACTCGCTTGCTTGCTCGCTCTCTCTCTGCCTTTCAAACAAAATGAAAATTGAAAAACATACAAGATCTCAAAGCAATAATTCAACCTTCTCTCTGAAGACACTGGAAAAAAGAAATAACTAAATCCAAAGCAAACCAAAAGAAAATTATAAAGAGTGCAAATGAATGAACTGGACAATAGAAAAATTACAGAAAACCAACAAAATCAAAAGCTGTTTCCTTGAGAAGATCAACAAAATTCACAAAATTATGCTAGACTGGTCAGGGAGAGAGAGAGAAAGAGAAAAGACTCAAATCACAACATCTCATAAGCATGGCTTTGTTAAAACGCTTCTCTTGGAAAGGAATGGGATCCAGAGAGGTTTCGGCTTTTTCCACGGTGCCTTCCCGCAGCGGGTGGAAACGTGGTCTTCGGTCATTCTGCGCACGTGGCTGCCTGCTCCGGGACGAGCAGAGCCCCTGCTACCTCTGCCTTTCTGGCTGCTTTACGTACGGCCTCTGTGTGCCCACCCGGGGAAGCAGGGCGATCAGCGCAGCTTTCGTGTGCACTTTATTTGATGCTTTTCATTCGCTCCAGACACACAGCAGGTCCAAGCACCCCTGTCTCCCTGGGGGAGGCTCCTCCATGGAGCGTGGCAAGGCTGGAGGGAGTAGCAGGGCAGGGGGGAAGCTACCCCAAGCGTGGGGTGGTCACCAGGCCCCCCAGCCCTT
Source organism: Oryctolagus cuniculus (assembly GCF_964237555.1). Lineage (NCBI taxonomy): Eukaryota > Metazoa > Chordata > Mammalia > Lagomorpha > Leporidae > Oryctolagus > Oryctolagus cuniculus. The sequence continues at coordinate 13,549,547 of NC_091448.1, read as the reverse complement.
ACCCCTTCCCTTGCAGAACCAGGTCACCAGGACCCTCCTGCCAGCTCAGTGGCCCAGAATGGCCCCTCAGCTTTTGGAAGCTGTGGGGGTTCCACTTGTAAGTGAAATTTCTCCCTGCTCTTATTACCTTTCACCCCGTCCTACCAGTGGGGAGTCAGGGGTCCCGGTCCTGGGAACCTACCTTCCCCACCCAGCAGCACAGCCCTCACACCTAATTCTTACTAACACTCACATCTGCTGGCTTCCCCTCCAATCCCCAGCTGCCCTGGACTACAAAAGCCCTGGCCTCCAGACCCCATGAGGGCTTCCAGAGCCCTTCTCTCTGCTGTGAATCTGACCTCACTGCCACCCCAACAAATCCCTTTAGCCACTCTGGGACCAAAGGCCCAGCCGTCCGCACGGATGTCCCCTCCAGCTCCTGCCCAGCCCTCCTCTCCCTTAGGGTGCTGCGGGGGACACTCAGGCCACTCCCTAAGTCCTTGACTTGGCACGCACGGTTCCCCAACCCCTTCCATCGATCGCGTCATCCTGCTCAAGGTCCCCACACATCCCAGGCGCCCTCCCTGGGGACAGAAGACCACACCACTGTTCCTTCCTCTCACCAGAAAGCTCAGGGACAGGCAAGCACTACCACCCCGGGACAGGATGGCCCCATGTCACCCAGCACCTTCTTGCCTGCCATGCTTAAGGCAGTTGCTATCCACTGATGGCTTCCTGTTTTACTGCTTTTGTACCCAACATCCTACATTTTTCTACCTCCTTAAGTGTCTCACGTTATTCCTCTCCAAAACTGCTTTCCTACATTCAAACCAAATTTGCATTACAATTTAAATCCCTTTCCTGGAAATGACTGTGTTTTACTAAAAAGCCAGACAGCTGAGAACAGCCTGGTGACCTACAAAACACTACGAGTAAATCCCGAAATGCTCTCGATGACTTCATGAGAGCCGAGACCAGCCCCAAGGCATAGCTCACCAGCCATAGTGCCACGGCGGTAATCGGACGGTTTACTCAGTCTCACAGACGTTCATCCCCTTGCCTGGCTGTTGGTCTACACAGTTTTCTGAGTGCAGAATGCTATGGTGCATCCAATGTGCTTCAGCCACATTAGTGGTTCCTGGACCAAAAGTTGCCTGAGAGCTTCTCACACAGGACTCACTTAATCCCCGTGGATAACTCTAATTGGTAGGTTGGATTATGCAAATCTCCATGGAGGAAACCGAGACACTGACCAAAATGAAGATAATCGCAGGCATTCTAGGATTCAGAAAGCTCACAGCCCCTGCCCCATACTTTTCTTATGTGGAAGTTCCAAGAGGGTGCTCTGTTTCCCAAGATTGCAAGTTAGGAGAATCGAAGGAAAAGAAGTTTAATGCTAAGCAAAGGCAGTGAAGGTGAGTGGCTGGCGGACTCGCACCAAGCGCTCACGGCTCTGAGAGGTCGTTATGGAACCAGCAGTGTGCTCACAGCACTGGATGAAGGAAGGACTTTGTCGGGCATTCACAAGAAAAGCAGTGTGGGAATTCTAGGAAGACCAAACAGCTGTCCTGGGTGGTCGAGAAGAAAGACAACTCACGTGAACGCCGAGACATGAAATCCTGTCTGGATGGTGACATCTGTCCTGTTAGAGGGAGGTGCTCCCACAACCCTAGCACCTGCACCTGGAGTGAGCAGGGTTTGTACCACAACAATCACACCCATGCTGTTTGCTGGTGTTCAGCTTTTTAAAAAAGTTTATTTATTCAAGAGGCAGAGACAGAGAGAGATCTTATCTATTGGCTCGCACCCTAAATGCATGTAACCCCTGGGCTGGGACAGGCTAAAGCCAGGAGCAGGGAACTCAACCCAGGTGTCCCATGGCTGAACCATCCCTGCTGCCTCCTGTGGTCCACACTGGCAGGAAGCTGGAGTCGGGAGCCAGAGCTGAGAATCAAAGCCAGGCTGTGGCGTATGTCAGCACCCCACATGTTTTCATTGCCAGATAATTCCCCATCATATGGCTAGACCATATCTGTTCATCCAGTATCCTGACAACATTAAAGTAAAGGAGAAAGAAAAGTGGAAGGAAGGGCAAGGTCATGGTTTACTTAGAACTGTGTTGCCCGAAATTGATAAAACAAGAAACAGGCAGAAGTCCATTTACCTACAGTAATCAGGTAGCAGGAGAATGAGTAAAAATAATCGCTTCAGGGGCCAGCGCTATGGCGCAGTAGGTTAATCCTCCGCCTGCAGTGCCGGCATCCCATATGGGGCGCCGGTTCTAGTCTCGGCTGCTCCTCTTCTGATCCAGCTCTCTGCTACGGCCTGGAAAAGCAGAGGAAAATGGCCCAAGTCCTTGGACCCCTGCACCTGTGTGGGAGACTAGGAAGAAGCTCCTGGCTCCTGGCTTTGGATCGGCACAGCTCCGGCCACTGCGGCCATCTGGGGAATGAACCAGCAGATGGAAGACCTCTCTGTGTGTGTCTCCCTCTCACTGTCTGTAACTCTGCCTCTCAAACAAATAATCTTTTAAAAATTAAAAAAATAAATAATTGTTTCAAAGGATAAACCACTAGGAGAGGCTACAGAGTTGAGGATTAATACAAGCAAATGATATCCTCTGCAGCTCTCTTACACATTAGTGGGGAGAAAACGGACAACTGTAAAACTGACCAGCTGAGAATTGACATAGAAGAATTCACTTACAACCACAGAGGCTCACAACGGAAGAACTAAAAAAAGCTTCTGTCTCCTCTGGGTGGGAGGAAGGCGGGAGGCAGCAGATTCAACTGAAAGTCATCGTCGTCTGATGAAAATAAGGAATTATTAACTAGTTCCCCCAATTTGAAATTTTCTCAAAATGGATTAAAGACCTGAGTTTAAAAGGAAGGAAGGAAGGAAGGAAGGGAGGGAGGGAGGGAGGGAGGGAGGGAGGGAGTGAGTTTCCTAAATGTCCAACATTAAGGGAATAAACGATATTCACTGATTCTGCTGCTAGATATAAGTATACCCCACAGAAGATTTCTAATATAAATAGACCTTGAAAAAGTGAGTTTATAGGGACTGGTGTTGTGGCACAGTGCGTAAGCCACATCTGTGATCCCATTTGAGTGCTGGTTCAAGTCCTGGCTGCTGCACTTCCAATCCAGCTCCCTGCTATGGCATGGGAAGGAGGTAGCAGAAGATGGCCCAATTGCTTGGGCCCCTGCCACCCACATGGGGGACCTGGATGGGGTCTCCCACTCCTAGCTTTGGCCTGGCTTAGCCATGGCTGTTGCACCCATTTGTAGTGAACCTAGGATGGAAAATCAGTCTCTTTCCCTCCCTCCCTCCCTGTCACTCTGCTTTTGAAATAAATATTTTTTTAAAAAACATAAAAAACAAAAACAAACTAAAAATGAGTTTACAATATTGTGTCCTGTGTGATCATCGATGCTTTAGGAAAGGCCCAGCTGAGCCTCACCCTCATGTTCGGGAGTGCCCAGAATAAGGTCAGGAGACAGGCAGCAGTTCTGTACTGTGGTAAGCTCTGCAGAGGAAGCTGGGAGGGGACTTTTTATTCTAAATATATTTGAAGTGCCTGTGTATTACTCTACTTCTTCATTTTGTAAAATATCACCCTTGGGGCCGGGTGATATTTCACATTGGGTGAAAGCTACAGCCTGTAGTGCCGGCAATCCCCTAATGGCGTTGGGATGAGTCCCAGCTGCTTCACTTCCTATGCAGTTCCCTGCTAATGCACCTGGGAAAGCAGTGGAAAATGCGCCCATGTGGGAGACCCGGAAGAAGCTCCTGGCTTCAGCTTGGCCCAGCCCAGTTGTTGCAGCCATTTGGGAAGTGAGCCAGCGGGTGGAAGACCTCTCTCTCTCTCTTGCTCTCTCTCTCTCCTTCTCTCTATGTCTCTGCCTTTCAAGTAAATAAATAAATCTTTTCTTAAAAAAAAAAAAAAACCCCCCCCCCATCTCCATCCTGAAGAGAAATCATCTGGCTAACCTTTTGGGAATACACTGACTCAATCACCATGTCTGACTCCGAAGTCAAAGCCAGAGTGGACCCATACTCCCAGAGACTGACTGCACCTGCTGCTCTCGTGGGGGCCCCACGGAGGGAACAGTGAGTGCCTCCCTGCTTCTCAGGAGAGCAGGATCCAAACACTGTTCCAGTCTCTGTCACTCAGTAATTCCACCGTAATCACGGGCAGCCTGGAGCTCAGGACAAGGGCGAAAATCGTCATCCATGGACCCAAGCAATAACCTTCACATGATTCAACTCAAAGACAGCCACGCGTGGCGCCACAAGGCCTCTTGAAGCTACTTAAAAAGCCACGTATTTGGTAATGTAGTTAGAGCACTAAAAATATTTTTCATGCAATTTACTTGGGGGAATTGCTGCACGCAAGAATTTGTACTTAAATCGTAGGAGGAAACAGAGGAGAAAAATAAGGGGAAGGATGCATTGCACAGGAGGGTTATTTTGCAAGTTTGTTCTTTTTCCCAACTCCTCTTGTGTTCCCAGCATTTTTTCCTCTGCAGACAAGTACTACACTTGGCTCTACTCCAAAGCACTCTCTATAATCCCAACAATATGTTCTTGGAACTCAATTCCCAGAAACACCAAAAGTTCACTTGTATTTCAGAATTTCCAAAATTGTAAGCACGAGTAGGAAATAATCCAATAAGATGATCAAATACAGATACACTCTCCCCCACCCAAAATCATTTCTACAATGCCTTTTAAAGGCTGATGTCTTCAGCTTAAAAAAATAAAAAATAAATAAATACACAAGTAGGGGCCCATGCTGTAGTGGGTAAAGCCACCATCTACAGTGCTGGCATCCCATATGGGCACTAGTTCAAGTTCTGGCCGTTCCACTTCCAATCCAGCTCCTGGCTAATACACCTGGGAAAGCAGCAGAAGATGGCCAAGTGCTTGGGCCCCTGCACCCATGTAGGAGACCCAGAAGAAGCTCCTGGCTCCTGCGTGTCCTAAGGTCTCATTTGAGGATCACATATGTTGCACTGTATGTGTAAGTCCCCATGGGCAGACCGCCCCACAAGGACAGTGGTGGTCTGGTTTTTTTTTTTTTTTTTTTACACTGTTTCCACAGGGACTGTCAGGTACTTCATAACTCTTGGCTGACTGAGGAAGTCAAACGTCTGCCTGGGAAGAAAGACGCGTATGAATAAGCAGGTACGTTCAGCAGTGGTTCGCTGCGGGTATTTTTCTTGTTGTGTGAAGATTCAGCATTGTTTTTCGTACTGGGAACACAAAGACGTATCTTTCACAGCGATGGCTATGTTTTCACTCCTAGCCCTGTCCCAGATCTTCAGGGAAAACAGCCCTGTGTGCTGGCTGTAACCACACCCTTTCAGGACTGGGCAGGTTGTGTCTGGTGATGAAGCATCCCCAAGACCACCACGGCTCATGCATGCAAACCTGCAGGGGTGTTCTAAGCCACCGAGACACCCCGGGACCCAGGCTGGTCATGCCAGGACTTCAACATCAAAACCACCCTTCCCCACCATCAAAAAGGTCTTTTGTTTTTGAAGATGTATTGATTTGAAAGACAGAATGACAGGAAGAGAGAGGGAGAGACAGAGAGAGAATCCTCCATCTGCTGGTTCACTTTCCAAATGGCTGCAATGGCTCAGGCTGGGCCACGCAGAAGCCTTCTGGGTCTCCCACGTGGGCAGGAGGGGCCCAAGCACCTGGGCCATCCTCCACTGCTTTCCCAGTTACATTAGCAGGGAGCTGGATTGGAAGGGGAGCAGCCGGGCCTGGAACCAGCGCTCTGAATACCAGCATCCCAAGCAGCAGCTTACCTCGCTGTGCCACAACGCCAGCCACTCTGCAAGATCGTGGGGCAAATCATTTAGACAGCTGGGAACTCTGGGCTTTAACACAGCCCTCTCCACTGCATTCTCTCCACACGCTTATCCAAGCAGACGTCTAGAAACACTCTAAAGCGTTGGTTGGCTCCCCCAGCCACAGGGCACAGAACCTGGAAGCTGGAAAGGAGAATCAAGACTGCAACACCCGGAAGACGGCAAATTTCTTTCTGAGACCCAAGCTGGAGGATACGGCAGCTGTGCCGTTTCTCTTTGCAGCGATCGGTTAAGAATATTCAGGATTCAGGGACAGTTACTGCGGCCCAGCATGTCCAGCTGCCACTTGGGACGCCCACATCCCAAATCAGAGTGCCCGGGATGGAGCCCAGCCTCTGCTCTGCTTCCAATCCAGCCTCCTGCTAACGTGCACCCCGGGAGGCCTCCAAAGGTGGTTCAGGGACTTGAGTCCCTGTCACCCACGTGGGAGACTCAATGGCGTTCCAGGCTCCTGGCTTCAGCCCAGCCCAGCCCTGCCACTGCAGGAATGAACAAGCTCTGTTACTCCACCTTTCAAATAAATAAAAATGAATAAATAAACATTTAAAAAAAAAAAAAAAGGAATTTGTAAAATTCAGAGTTGACAGCCCAGTCTCTCTTGCTCCTGGAAATGGCTGTACTCAACCCTGCCCAGCCCATAGCGAGTTCTTCCAGGGATACAGTGCAGTCATCTCCTCTTATCCATGGGGATAAGACAAGACATGGGGCGGGGAGGACCCAGTATATCCTATGTGTCTTCCTACACACACCAACTTCCGATAAAGTTCATCCATGAAGGAGGCACAGGAAGAGATTAATCCCAATAACTAACAATAACAGAATAATTATAATATAGTATAAAATTATTTAAGACATGAATTATTTCTGAAATTCTCCCTCCAATATTTTCACAGCATGACTGACCCAAAGTAACTGGAACCTTGGCAGATGACACTGTGACTGGGGCAAAGGCCAAATCCAGCAGTGAGAATGACCAGACACATACCTTCCTCGGGGTGGACAGTCAGGCCGGCGCCCATGCTGGGGTGGTGTAGACAGAGCGCAGCTGGAGAAGTCAGTGGTGGGTTCTGCTACCTCCAGTCATCCGGTCTGGCTGTGACAGTTGTATCAGTGTCTCCCCCAAATGACCAAAATCTATTCATTCACAGCTCCAGAAGCCGAGAGTCAGAATCAAGGTGTCCACAGGGCCACACCCTCTGCAAAGGTTCTAGAGGACAATCTGTCGTTGTCACTCCAAGGGTTCCTCCTGGTTGTGTCACTCCAGTCTCTGCCTGGTCCTCCATCTGGTCTGCTCTGTGTGTCCCTCTCCTCTCCCTCTCCTCTCCCTCTCCTCTCCCTCTCCTCTCCCTCTCCTCTCCTCTCCTCTCCTCTCTTCTCCTCTTTTCTCTCTCAATAGTTATTTATTATTTGAAAGAGTTACACAGAGAAGAAAAAGATTTGTATAGGGAGATCTTCCATCTGCTGGTTCACTCCCCAGATGGCTTCTTCTTAGTCTCCCACTTGGGCAGCAGGAGCCCAAACACTTGGGCCATCCTCCTCTGATTTTCCCAGGCCACTAGCAGGGAGCTGGATCAGAAGCAGAGCAGCTGGGACTTGAACCGGCGCCCACAGGGGGATGCCATCACAGGCAGCTTTACCCACTACACCACAACGCCAGAACCTCTTCTCTTTCTTTTAAGGATGCATGTCACTGGATTAGGGCACACCAGGGAATCCATGATGCTCTCATCTCAAAAGCCTCGACTGAATTATTTCTGCAGAGCCTTCTTTCCAAGTGAGATCATGGTTGTGGTGCTGGAGAGGAGCCACCACCCAACCCGGGGCTGTTTCCTGGCTGGGAAACTACCCAATGACGCACGCATGTACTTTCCTGACTGTATGTTACATACACACCAGGGTTACTTGTATTCATTTGAGAGGCAGAAAAATGAGAGAGGGATGGAAGGAGAGGGGGAGGAGGGGAGAGTGTTAGTTTTTACTCCTCAAATGCCTACAACGGCCAGAGAGCTGAAGCCAGGAGCCGGGAACTCAATCCGCATCTCGCCCTGGGCACGGCGGGGCTTGAACCACCATCACCTGCTGCTCCGTATGGTCTGCATTAGCAGGAAGCTAGAACTGGGAATGCAGCTGGAACTGGATTCTGGATGTGGGAGTCATAAGCAATGTTTTAGCTGGCAAGCCAAAAGCCCGCCCTCTGAAGGGAGTTTTCTGAGTCAGCGTTTAACTTCTTAGAAACACATTTGTTATTCACAGTGAGACATCTGCACGAGGCTAGCAGAAAAGACCACAATGCCGGCACTTCCCTGGCACCACGCCTGCAGACCTGGGGCTCCTCCCAACATCCCTCCTCATTTCTGATCTCACCAGAATGTACAGAAACCTCTCGGCCACTTAAAGACGTGTTGCCGTTATCCAATTTCCCCACCACCACCCAAAGTGTTGAAATCTCTTAACAAATTACAAGCTGGAGACCATCAGAGCGCCTGGGCCCTGCCCCGTGTCACCAAGAAGACCAGGCTCAAACTCCAGACAAGGAGTGAACTTGGGGATTCCTGCTGTGTGCCCTGCAGACGGCAGGGGACAAAGGCCGTGCTCGGTGCCTGGCTGACCCACAAAACACTTCTTAATGAATTGCCCGGCATGACTCACGCCAGCTCCCACATCTGGGTTGCGTCACCGGCAGCCCTCAATGTCCTGCAGGTTCCTGGGAACGCGCTGCCCAGAATCAAGTGCACCAGCTGCTGGGCGGGCTGCGTTCACACGCCTCCCTGCGTCATGCTGACGGCCACAGGCGACGGGGCTGGCTCCGGGCCCCTCACAGAGGCCGAGCCACCGCGGAGGTCACCTCCAGCTCCCTTTCCCATGAGCCTAAGGAGTCACCAAAGAAGCAAAATTCTGGGCCCAGGGCAGGACGGCATTCCCTGGGTCTCTATGCTCAGAGCTCCTGGCCCCATCCTTGAACCACATTAGCTACGTTAATTTGGAGGGGGAGGGAGAGGATACCACGCACATTCTTTGAATAGGACCAGAGGGGCAGAGAAAAGAAGTACAAAATGTGAAAGAAGCCCGAGAAGAAATGTTGATGTAAACAGCTCGCGGCAGGAGGTGGCTGGGGGCAGGGAGGTCACCGTGTTCGTGGAGGCCAAGTCCCCAGCTTGCTGTTGGAACCGGAGCTTCGCTGTGCTCTGCACCACTTACACAGCAACCAGCACACTGTGTGGCATTCCTGCTTCCTTATTAACTGTGGACGGATCCTTGGAGATCTTTATTTTGCATCCTTTTATTTGCTGATTAGAGCTGCCCTGGAGGCTGCTTCTGGGACAGCAGAAACTCCCAGCAGCCCCTGGGGGAGGCTCTTTATCCACCTGCTCATTACTGCTAGAACAGGCTGACTTGCACACCTGGGACTCTCCCTCCAGGCCTGGCTTCCCCCGCCCCCCACCCCCAAGCAACTCCACCTGCTCATTGCTGCCAGAACAGGCTGACATGCACACCTGGGACTCTCCCTCCAGGCCTGGCTCCCCCCACCCCCATCAACTCCACCTGCTCATTCACAGAGTCCCAGCGTGTTAGAGCCAGAGGGGACACTTATGAAGAAGGAAAGAGGGGAAAAAGCTCATTAATTTCATTCTTCTAACTGGTTTGCTGATCCACGTTCTAATTTTAAAGACAAGACTTAAAAAAAAAATCCTGAGATCTTGACAAGTAATTAATTCATCATCCCTGGTTGGATCAGGACAGACAAGAGTCTTCCCGTTCTTAACTTTAGAATTACATGGGGTGGGGGCCGGCGCTGTGGCATAGCAAGTAAAGCCGCTGCCTGCAGTGCCAGCATCTCATATGGGCGCCAGTTCGAGACCCAACTGCTCCACTTCCTATCCAGCTCTCTGCATGGCCTGGGAAAGCAGTGGAAGATGGCCCAAGTCCTTGGGCCCCTGCACCCACATGGGAAGACCTGGAGGAGGCTCCTGGCTCCTGGCTCCGGATCAGTGCAGCTCCGGCCATTGTGGCCAATTGAGGAGTGAACCAGTGGATGGAAGATATCTCTCTCTCTCTCTCTCTCTCGCTCCCTCTGCCCCTCCTTCTCTCTCTGTGTAACTCTAACTGCAGAGTGGACAGTGAGAGAGAGAGAGAGAGACAGAGAGAAAGGTCTTCCTTTTGCCGTTGGTTCACCCTCCAATGGTCACCGCAGCCGGCGCGCTGTGACCGGTGCACTGCGCTGATCTGATGGCAGGAGCCAGGTACTTCTCCTGGTCTCCCATGGGGTGCAGGGCCCAAGCACTTGGGCCATCCTCCACTGCACTCCCTGGCCACAGCAGAGAGCTGGCCTGGAAGAGGGGCAACCGGGACAGAATCCGGCGCCCCGACCGGGACTAGAACCCAGTGTGCCAGTGCCACAAGGCAGAGGATTAGCCTAGTGAGCCGCGGCGCTGGCCAAATAAATCAATCTTTAAAAAAAAAAAAAAAAAGAATTACACCGTGTACCAGGTGGGCATGTATCAGGATCGGGTCGCGCCTCTGCTTCTCATTCAGCTTCCTGCTAACGCACCGGGAAATGGCAGGTGATGCTCCTGGCTTTGGCCTGGCCCAGCCTTGGCTGTTGTAGACATCTGGGCAGTAAACTAGCAGATGGAAGATCTCTCTCTGTCTCTTTGTGTCTCTCCCTCTCTCTGTCACTTTGCCTTTCATTTAATAAAACACATCCTGTAGCCTCGTGAATTCAAAACAAAACCAGAAAAGCCTATTTCCAAGCCTTCAAAACTTGCACTGAGACTTACAGATGTACAGATACGTTCTAAAGAAGTAACCAAAGAAGAACAGAAAAGAAGGAGATGGAGGCCGGCGCCGCGGCTCACTAGGCTAATCCTCCACCTGTGGCGCCGGCCGGCACACCAGGTTCTAGTCCCGGTCGGGGCGTTGATTCTGTCCCAGTTGCCCCTCTTCCAGGCCGGCTCTCTGCTGTGGCCAGGGAGTGCAGTGGAGGATGGCCCAAGTACTTGGGCCCTGCACCCCATGGGAGACCAGGAAAAGTACCTGGCTCCTGCCATTGGATCAGCGCGGTGCACCGGCCGCAGCGTGCCGGCTACGGTGGCCATTGGAGGGTGAACCAACGGCAAAGGAAGACCTTTCTCTCTGTCTCTCTCTCACTGTCCACTCTGCCTGTCAAAAAAAAAAAAAAAAGAAAAGAAAAGAAAAAAAAAAGAAAGAAAGAAAAAAAAAGAAGGAGGAGATGGAGGGACTCCTCTGATCCAGTCGTTCCCCTGCGTGCACATTAGGCTCACACGGAGTCTGTCAAACATCAGGCCAGGCCAGGCCTCCAGGCAGTAAAGTGCACATCTCTGGAGGTGGGGTTGGGCATTGGTAACAAACCAACAGGTGATGGGGCCAGTGCTGTGGCACAGTGGGTAAACCCACCGCCTCCGATGCCGCCATCCCATATGGGTGCTGGTTGGAGTCCCACATGCTCCACTTCCAATCCAGCTCCTTGCTAATAATGCACGTAAAACCAGCAGAAGATGGCCCGAGTGCTTAGGTCCCTACAGCCACGTGAGCGACCTGGAAGAAGCTCCTGGCTTCTGCCTGGCTCAGCTCCTGCTGCTGCAGAGTGAACCAGTGGATGGAAAAGCATGCTTTCTCTCTCCCTCCTCCCCTCCCTCCCTCTGTAAACTCTGCCTTTCAAGAAAATAAATCTTTACAAAAGAAGAGAAATGAGGAACCAGGTGATCCCAAGGTCCAGCTAATGTGAAATAGCCACAGAGTGGCCCGAACCATAGTCATCAAAAACAGAAACGGGAGCGGAAGAGGCGGCGGCAGCTGTGTCATTTACATGATGCACCCTGCAGTCTGGCAAGCTCTCCGTGCAGTGGAGGATACTCAGGTGCAGGGTCAGGCTGAGGTCTATGCCGGTGATCTCAGCCTGGGACAAGGGCACGCGACCCCACCAAACTGGGACCAGAGACCCACCAGCTACTACTGGATGGGAAAGGAGACAGAGCCAACAGCCGGGTTCCGTACCCTCAGAGCAGTCCCAGGTTCTCAAGATATTTTTCTTTTTTCAAAAAAAAGTAGCTCGGGGGAGGTGCTTGGTGCAGCGGTTAAGACACTGCTTGGAACACATGCATCCCACATCAGAGCGTCTGGTTCCTCCACTTCTGATCCAGCTTCCTGCTAATGTGCACATTTGGAAAGCAATGGTGATGGCTCAAGTACTTGGAGTCCAATTACCCATGTGGGAGACCTGGATGGAGTTCCTGGCTTCAGCGTGGCCCAGCCCTAGCTATTGGAGGCATTTGGGAAGTGAACCTTGGAGGGGAAGAGCGCTCTCCTGCCTTTTAAACAAAAAGAAAATAAACAGATACATAAAATTAAAATTAAAAAGGAGCCCATTCTCATCTGACCGAGCAAGGCCAATTCCAGGCACATGCGTGAAGAAACGGAAACAGAACCCGTGATCTGCACGCCCACCTTCCAGCGGCATAATTCACAAGAGCTCAAAGACGGGAGTAGCGCCAGCATCCCTCAGTGGCCGAATGGGACCACACAACGTGGTACACTCATACCGTGGCCTGGGATTCAGTCTTAGAACGAAAGGAGATTCTGACACACGTGACACCATGGGTGAGCTTTGAGGACACTGTGAACTAAGCCAGAGGGTGGGTATACTGACATGGAGTACCTACTGCCGACAACATCATAGAGACGGTAAGCAGGTGTGTGGCTGCCAGCGGCCAGGGTGGGGACGGGAGTCAGTGCTTCCTAGGTGCCGAGTTTTATACAAGATGGAAAGAGTTCTGAGGAGGGAGGGTGGTGATAGCCATACAATCACATGAACATAACGCCACTGAACTATACACTGAAAACTAGTCACGGTGCAAAGTTTCATCATTGTCCACTATATGTCACCTACAGAATTCAGTTTACAGGGCCGGCGCTGTGGCGCAGTGGGTAAAGCCACCGCCTGCAGTGCCAGCACCCCATATGGGTGCTAGTTCAAGCCCCAGCTACTCTACTTCTGATCCAGCTCTGCTATGGCCTGGGAAAGCAGTAGAAGATGGTTCACATGCTTGGGCCCCTGCACCTGCGTGGGAGACCCGAAGGAAGCTCCTGGCTTCAGATCAGCCCAGCTCTGGTGGTTGTGGCCATTCAGGGTGTGCACCAGTGGATGGAAGACCTCTCTCTCTCTGTGTCTCTGCCTCTGCCTCTCTGTAACTCTGCCTTTCAAATAAATAAATCATATTTAAAGAAATTCAGTTTGCAAAAGAACCTGCTGTCTCATCCTTGCTGACTTCACCCAAGCGTTGGTGAAGGTTACCAGGGGGCATAACTCCAAGGGTGCACGTGCCAACTGCAGCATCGTGAGGCTGAAGCTCTGTGCCCAGCACGCCCCAGGCCGGCAGGACGGCAAAGAGCTGCTCACTCGCCAGGCCCGCGAGGGCCGTCTGGCAGGCCACTGCGTTCTGCGTGTTATGTAACACCCAGCAGCTTCCAAGCTGCGCGGGAGTGAATTCTGACATGCTCCCAGCCTGGGACGAGCGGACGGGCACTTCTGTCCCAGAAATGGTGCCGTGGAGCCTCTTCCTCATTTCCCCGGGGGGCAGCAAAACCCCTGGCCGGCAAGTCAGCTGGGAAAGCTCTGGCTTGCTCTTAGATGGGTGGACTCAGAGGTAACTTGTAGAAGCGACTTATCTTTCAGCTTCTGCACCCTGTTGCTTTGTATTCCAGGGACAAAGAAAAACTTCAGCAAGGAGAAAAACGCTGCCCGCAAGGACTCTTCTGAGCCGTTTAGTAACCCAGACCTCTCAGGGCGGAAGCTTTCTCCCTCTCCGACGCCAGGTGACAGAAGCTTCTCTCTGATCAGTGATCCTTACTCTCGGCCTCAATAAGCAGCCAGGGTGATCCCGCACGGGGGAGGTGACACGGGCAGCCGTTTCCCGGGGGAAGTCATGGAGGCCCTGCGGGCTGTGTCTGAACTCGGGCCAGGCATGTAAATGAACTTGTCACACTCCTGCACCCTCAGACCGGCGGCCCCAGCGCAGCGCGCACACTTGGCCTGGAAAGTCTGTCCTGATGATTCACCAAGAAGCCTGAAGCTGGGCGGCTGGAAAAATGTAAACTTTCCCCTTTCTTAGAGTCTGCGGATGAACAGTCCCGCCTGAAGGCGCTTATTCAACAGGAGTTGGAGGAAGCGCCTCTCACTCGGGCGTCCTGTGGAGCTCAGACGGGCACTTGATTCTTTGACATAAAGTTTGCAGACCAGAAACTTCTCTGAGCCTGAGCCACAGCACAAAGAGCAGTTTGCGTCCGTGGTCACGGGAACTCACTTCCACGGTGTGACTTGCTTAGGATAAAGTTTATTTTTATTTATTTATTTTGACAGGCAGAGTTAGATAGTGAGAGAGAGAGAGACAGAGAGAAAGGTCTTCCTTCCATTGGTTCACCCCCCCAAATGGCTGCTACGGCTGGCATGCTGCGCCAATCCGAAGCCAGGAGCCAGGTGCTTCTCCTGGTCTCCCATGCGGGTGCAGGGCCCAAGCACTTGGGCCATCCTCCACTGCACTCCCGGGCCACAGCAGAGAGCTGGCCTGGAAGAGGAGCAACTGGGACAGAATCTGGCACCCCAAGCAGGACTAGAACCCGGGGTACCGGTGCCACAGGTGGAGGATTAGCCTAGTGAGCCACGGCGCCGGCCAAGGATGAAGTTCTAACCAGGACTCACAGTCCTCAGCATGGTTGATTTATTTATTTATTTCTCATTGGTGCGTATTGGAGGTACCTATTCATGGCGTACAGTGTGATGTTTCAGTACATGAATGTAACACGAAGCGATCAGATCAGGGTAAGTGGCGTATCTATCTCTTAAGACATTTCTTATTTCTTTGTGTAGAGAACATTCAAAATCCTCTCAAGCAGCTGTTCTGAAGTGTCTGATGGATACGCCATGTCACAGAATGTTAGAGCTACTCCTCCTATGCAGCGGCGCCCACGCCCATCACCACCCACTGGCACGCTTGCGTTTTATGCCGTTGGCTTCCTTTATCATGTAGCTCCTGAAGCATGCACCTGGCACGTGCTCTGGGCACTCCAGGAGATGACCGGCAGGCCAGCAGAGGGGGAGGCCGCTTGGATGCTACAACGTGCCCACCCCTGCAGCCCCAACTGCACGCACCCTGTTCAGCCAACCCTGTTCCTCACGACGCAGCTGGGTTCCGGACATAACGTCCCTGCCTCCACCACCCTCACAGTGACCCATCTGCCTGTCCTAGCGTGGGGAGGAGGAGACTTCCCAGCTCATAATCACCACTCGTGTTTCGAGTCCCATAGGCTCCATGGGTCTTTGTTGCATGGGCTCCACAAGGCTGTTGCATCCCAGGGAACTCCAGAACCACAAGGTGGGCCTTGGAACATGGGGCGGCTGCCTGCCAGCGGCATACTGGCCTCATCTCTAGTCAGTGCCATTCCCAGCTTAGCCGACCACAGGAGAGCAGGCGTCCTTTCCCTCCGCCACGCTAAGCCTCACGCACACTGACAACCCGCTCCCTTCTTTGCTCACGAGAGAGGAGTCAGCGCAGGAAATCACCACCAGCATCAATACATATCAAATGTTCATTATCCACACACCCCAGACTAAGAGAATGTATGACATTCCAGAATGCTGCCAAGACTCTGAGAACACTTCTTGGCACATCGAAACGGTGCAATGACCACAAATTATGTAAAAGGCAGAATTTTCTTAGTACATTTCAGAAAAGCTAAAATAAAAACCTCTAGCAACAGAATTTAGTGCTTAATAACTCTCCCATGCTAAAGTTTCCATTTAATCCATTGTGATTTTTGATATTTTATTTAATGCATCTAGGAGGCATGACCAAAAGAATAATTTTAACATTGCTTCTAAATTCAATTAGAGCGGTTACATTTTTATGACAGCGTAACATTTGCCGGCCATTCTTTAATGCACAAGTTATTAAACCCCCGGCCCTTAATCCACGCTGCAGACTAATCTACTGCACTTAAGCCGCCCCCCAGAAGTCATCCCTCAGCTCACGGCTCACGCAGGGTGAGAGCTTTCGCTTTTTTTTTTTTTTTTTTTTGACCCAAGAAGTCATTTTTTTCCTCTTGGCATCTGAAGAGTCATCTTTAATAATGCTTCTCTGTAGCTCCTGCACCCCTCAACTCCGGGTGTTCCCTGGCAGAGCGGTTCCTCTGCCTGAGCGACCTCCATGGGCTGCACGCCCAGGCCACCGTCACCCTCTCAGGAGGACTTTATGGGCACACGATTTGCGCACACGGCCTGGCAGACACCCAACGACAAAATCCCCAAATCCAGACGGAAGCGCGTTCCAGAGAGCTGCACGCATTTCCCGCTGTGCTCACGACAGATGCTCCCAGCAGCCTGACCACCAGGAAACACACAGAGACAGCGGAGCCCAGCGGTTCAGAGGGAGGCCCCTGTGGCACCACTGCCTGGGTCCCAGTCCTGGCTCTGCCAGCCCTCACCGACCTCAGGTGAGGCAGCTGGCGGCTCCGACTCCTCCTTTCCCTGTCTGTGAGAGGGGAGCAATGGCGGTCATCACCTTTTGGAGTACAACAACCAAGAGTCCAGGAGGAGCACTTGGGCCACAGGTTAAGATGCCTGCATCCCTTATTGGAGCAGCTGTGTTCAAGTCCCGGCTCTGGCTCCTGACGCCAGCTTCCTGCAAATGCAGACACTGGAAAGCAGTAGGGGACACCTCAAGTAGCTGAGGCCCTGCCACCTGCCAGTTCTGTCTCTAAAACCTATTAATTAAAAGTAAGGCTGATATTTGAATTTTTTATTAAAACATTTAGTCTTCCACTGCTTATTTCCCAATTTTGTCTCCCCAGTTTCTTAGGGGATTGGACTAAAATTTCCACAGGTTCAGACTAGTTGGTAAGTTAGAGGCAGCACAGCAACCAGGGTTGTGGCGTAGCAGGTAAAGCCAGTGTCCGTGATGCCAGCATCCCATACAGATGCTGGTTCAAGTCCCGCCTGCTCTACTTCCAATCCGGCTCCTTGCTAATGTGCCTGGGAAAGCAGCAGAGGATGGCCCGAGTTGTTTGGGCCCCGGCACCCACATGGGAAGACCTGGGCTCCAGTCTCCTGGCCAGCTCAGCTCTAGCTATTGCAGTCACTTGGGGAGTGAACCAGTGGATGAAGATAGATAGATTGATCGATCGATCGATCTCTCTCTCTCTAACTTTGCCCTTCAAATAAATAAATAAATCTTTAAAAAAGAAAAAAAAAGGAGGTAACACATTCTAAACTAGTGCTGCACTGCCTTAAGTATTTTTCAGAACAAGGTCAGATGTAAATTAACAATGACAGCAGCCCCGAGAGAATTCTATCAGCTTTTGTGGTGAATTAGAGATGAATGATTGGATGTAAAGTCAGGATGTTCCCAATTTAGAACAACAAAGTATTTCAACAGGGGATCGTGAGTTTTTCAATGTTTTTATTTATTTATTTGGGAGGCAGAGAGAGAAAAAGAAAACTCCCACCTGCTGCTCATTTCCTGGCCAAGCCAGGAGTGGGAACTCAGTCCAGGTCTCTCATGTGCGAGGCAGGGGCCAACTCCGCGAGCCACCGCCAACTGCCTCGCAGGGTCTGCGTTCACAGGAAGCTGGAATCAGCAGCAGAAGCGGGACTTGAACCCATGCACTCCAGCCAGTGGCTTAACCATGAGGCCAAACACCTGCCCCGAAATGTATGTTTTTAATCTGGAAAATGATGGCTGCAAAGATCTTAAACTTCGCAAAAGCGAAGTTGGAGGACAGGAAGTGGCAGCTGGGTGCCAGCGTCCATCTCAAGGCCAGGACCCTGCGCGAGGCACAGAGCTAACAAGCGTGGAGGGAGAAAGGCTACCCCTCAGCCGCGAACGGCGCCAGCTGCAGCACAAAACTTTCCACTCCTCAGCTAGACACAGAGCTGTGTTTTGAAAATTAGGACCTCTATGCTTTTCAAACAGAAACTCCACAGTGTGAAGCTCCAAGGCCCCCCAGGACTCGAAGGCAACCAGTGCAAGCTGTTGATCCTGCAGCAGAAGCTTCTGGTTCTGCTCACTTAGCCGTGGGGATGACGGACGGACGGGCAGAGGGATTTGCAGTTCTTGAAATCAACAAGCCCGTAAGGTCATAAGACACCCTCGGCTCCAGAAAATGTAATGATTAAACCAGAATCACACACCCCCAAAGTGTCAATTCATTTTAATGCTGATCAAAAAATAAGAAATTCGTGTTATAAGATGGTACTGCTTTTCAGCTCCATGACCACTTTATCATAAGAAGGAAATATTTTATTTTTGTTGTGTCTGGGATTTCAACTCTCAGTCCTCTGAGGAGCAGTTAAAAAAAACACACACACACAAACAAGGCTGAAATTCTTTATCTAGAGATGTTTTGGCTGTGAAACTTCCTTACAAAATCAGCCTCAAGTCCAAATCCTGCTCCAGTTGGGCCCATTATTATGAATGTGAATCAAGAAAGGTCCCCATCATCTCTGCAGACATTCTGTAAGCAAAGCATCCGGGAACAAACTGGGATCTTTCACTCCCACGTCCCCCAGGTCCAAACCCACCACTCCTGCAGACCAGCGCAGGAACAGGAATTTCTAATGAGGATCCTTCAGTGGCGGAATACAAGCTCGCAGCCAGCAGAGCCTTTCTATAAAGAGAAGCCAGTGGGGGAGGCATTGAGCACTGTGGTCAGGACGACACCTGGGACACCTGCGTCCCACATCAGGGTGCCTGGTTCGAGTCCCTGCTCTGCTTTCCATCCAGCTTCCTGCTAATGCGCGTCTTGGAGGCAGCAGGTGATGGTTCAAGTCCTTGGGTTCCTGCTGCCCAGGACGGAGTTCCAGGCTCCTAGCTTTGGACTGGACACGCCCACGGTGTGGCAGGCATCTGGGGAATGAACCAGCAGATGGAAGACCGCTCGCTCTCGCTCGCTCGCTCTCTCTGTTACCCTGCCTTTCAAAGAGGTAAAAATAAAAACTTTAATACAAAGAGAAGCCCGGTGTGGAGTAGGGCAGGGGATCAGAGAACTGAAAATCACAACCACTGTGCTCAGTTTTGCCACAAAATGAACTCCGAGAGCCTAGTGAGTGTTGGCCTCTTCTTGGCTCAGTGCAGCACCCTCAAACACGGCCAACTGATCGACCAATTGCTAAAGTTCTTTCCAGCTGCAGAAAACTCTATTTTTGGAAAAAGCACCATTTGCAAAACAGCAATTTTCAAATCTGGGCTTCATTGGCAATAATTCATGCCTCCTGGGACTTCCAAAACCCAAGTTTTCTTAAAAGAGGCCACCAAAGAACCCAAGCAGTCCTACTATCTCCGGCCTGCGGATTCCATTGTGTCTTGCGGGACCACATTCTGGTTGGGTAGGAGACACCATATCCTAGATCTTTATGCAGAAAGCCAGGATATTCTTTGGTGTTATCAGCTCAAATGCCACAGAGTTGAAAAAGCTGAGTGGGGGTGGGGTGGGGTGCAGCAGTTAAACTGACACACGGCATGGATCAGAGGGCCTGGGTTCGAGTCCCAGCTGCACCGCCACACAGCAAGGATCAGAGGGCCTGGGTTCAAGTCCCAGCTGCACTGCCACACGGTACAGATCAGAGGGCCTAGGTTTGAGTCCCAGCTGCACTCCTGGATCCAGCCCCCTGCTAGTGCTCACCCAGGGAGGCGGCGCTGATAGCTCAAGTAATTGGGCCCCCGCCACCCACCTGGGAGGCCTGGATTGAGTTCCTGGCTCCCAGGCATGTGAGGGAGTGGATCAGTGGATGGATGGGGCCTTTCTCTCTCTCTGCCTCTCAAATAAACTTAATTTTTTTTTCAAAAAGGATTAAAAAAACCAGATGTGAAGCAAAAGATATGAAAAGTGTAATCCTCTTGTGAAGGAATGATTAATTATATGATTAACTACATGATTAATCGTATGATTACTAAAAATCTATCAAAGACAGATCAATTTCTACCCAGGATAGGAAAACCCATCTATTCAAAATGCTTTTGATTTGCCTTTCAAATAAATCTAGGAAGACTCTATTCAGGATAACTGTATTAAAAAACTTTAAGATTGTATATTTTAAAGTTTATTTAAAAGCTGGTTTTCTTTCTTTTTTTTTTTTTTTTAAAGATTTATTTGAAAGGCAGAGTTACAGAGAGGCAGAGAGAGAGAGAGAGGTCTTCCATCTGCTGGTTCACTCCCCAGATGGCCGCAATGGCCGGAGTTGAGCTGATCCAAAGCCAGGAGCACCTTCCGGGTCTCCCACGCAGGTGCAGGTGGACTTGGGCTTCCACCACTTTCCATCTTCCACTGCTTTCCCGGGCCATAGCAGAGAGCTGGATCAGAAGCAGAACAGCCAGGACTTGAACCGACACCCAAATGGGATGCCAACACTGCAGGTGGTGGCTTTACTGGCTACGCCATAGCACTGGCCCCAAAAGCTGGTTTTCACATGAAAAGTTTCCTTTAAAGTGTAGGTCTTCCAAGAGATTCATGTTACAGATCACTGTGATGTGTTCAACAAGGACTTACAGTAAACCGCAGCTACCTGCAGCTCAGTTAGGACGTTAAATTATGATTCAAAGTAGGAACGCTCACCCAATTCAGTGCCTCGATGACGCAGAGGCTGGGCTGCCCTAAGATATCAGACAACAAACAGTTGTGCTTCCTCTAAAGTACAGCAAATCCTGGCACCTTAAGGAGGCAGCACTGCTCGCTTTCCGCAGCACCTAAGCCTTACTCCCCGAGCCCTGCAGAGTCCCTCCTCCACACTTCCCTGGACGTTCCTCTAGCCCTTGGCACACACCCCTGGGACTGGTGACCATCCGGCTTCTCAGTCAGTCTGCAAATGCTGAGGGCAGTGTTGCAGCATCCACGCCCTGCGGTGTGTTTATTCCTAACAGAAATGCCCTCCGAAAACATCTTATCCTACACTCCACTTCCTTTCAAAGTCTTTTTTGTTGTCTTTTATTAAACAAGGTGACACAGGTCGCAGGGACTGGAAGCTGCCTGGCAAAATTCACTTTCTCCTCCTTCCCCAGCACAGCGCTGGAGCTGGCCCCACAGCTGTCTGCACGGATCTTGCTCCTTACAGTGGGAGACAGCGAGGGATGGGAGCAGGGCCTTGAGACAAGAAGTGTGCCTGGGCCACACCCACTCTTCTCTTGACAGCCTTGGCCAGGGAGATGACAAGGCCTTTGGGAACGGAGGAGCCCAGGATGGAAGGAACCTGAGTCCGTACAGATCTGGACAAACAGAGGCACCCGTGGATCCCACCTCCTGCTGTTAACAAGAAACAGTCACCCCGAGTCACAATGCTGTTGGACTGCTTGCTCAATCAGCTTGGTCTTTTACTATGACCATGACATGCGTACTTATAGCGGAAACAGTGAAAAAAATACGTGAAGCAGAGGAAAAGTCACTACCACTACCCCTAAACAACCGTTATTAATATTCTAGACTTTTCTCTAGGCCTACCATAAAAACCCCACAGACACGTAGTTTTTACGGAAATGAAACCATACTGGCTGATAACCTCTCTCACTTCCTAGCATCTTCTATTTAACACGCTGAGACTTTTCCAAGTAAAAATAATACATCTATCATTTTAACAACTACCTGATATTCCATTACTTGGATACACCAGCATCTATCTAATCTCTCATTATTGTACACTGGAGTTTTCTTTTTTAAAATTCTGTGATAAACAGCACCTCAGAACATTCTTACCCACAGGCCATCTTCACACACCTGTCGAATTTCTGTTTTTCTAGATCTCTAATCTTAACAGACCCATGCAGACAGAGAAATGGTCCCTCTTCGCAAACCTGCATTGAGCCATTTTGTCTGAGAGATATTTGCAAGGCCACATCCATTTGTTGCATTTTTGTATTATTTATTTATTTGAGAAGCAGAGTTACAGATAGAGAGAAGGAGGGACAGAAAGGTCTTCCATCCGCTGATTCACTCCCCAGATGGCTGCAACTGCTGGAGCTGGATCGATCCAAAGCCAGGAGCCAGGAGCTTCTTCCGGGTCTCCCATGCGAGTGCAGGAACTCAAGGACTTGCACCGTTTTCCACTGCTTTCCCAGGCCATAGCAGAGAGCAGGATCAGAAGAGGAGCAACCGGCACCTGAACTAGTGCCCATATGGGATGCTGGGCGGAAGTTCAGCCTACTATGCCACGGAGTCGGCCCTCATTCGTTGCATTTTTGCATGAAGTCCCATTGGTGCTGCATCATCTGTAGACGACGTGGACATCAAACAAGGTTCCAGCTTGTCAGCCACAGGACGAATCAACGACTCTCTACTACACCAGAGCGTCAGGCGAACGGCTCTTCCACAGTACAGCGCTGGTTATAAGCACGCAGGATCAGACCTTGTTGCCTGCTGACAAACCTTGATCTACATCTGTGTTGCCAATTACTTGTTCAACAAACCTGTTACTTTTTTGGAAATAATAAATAATTCAGGGAAAGTCATTTTGAATCCTCTGACATCTGTTGCTTGTGTGACTCTGAATTATTCATCAGTGAGCATAAACAGTATTAATTAAAGTACTGAGGCGAGCATTGAAATAGAAATGAGCATTGCAGAAGAGAATGCCTTCACTCACACAGCACACTGCACATGTCACTGACCAGTTTCCTAACACACCAGTCCTTAGAAGGTAAATGAACGGTACCTTGCGAAATCAGGAGGCAAGATTTAAAGATAAGCATTATTTTATGGTTCCAATTTTTTCTCTCTCCTTCAGAAAACAAAAAAAGCATAATCTTCGACTTACTTGGTCTCTTTCCACTTGTTCTTGGTTCAGAGGAGAGTTATGGGATTCAAAGAGAAAGAAATTCTTTTCTTTAAAAAAAAAAAGGTTTATTTTTATGTATTTGAAACTCTATAGGGGTTGCAAGGACCCAAGCACTCGGGCCATCTTCTGCTGCTTTTCCAGGAGCATTTGCAGGGAGCTGGATTGGAAGTGGAGCAGCTGGCACTCAAACTGACACTGATACAGGATGCCAGCACTGCAGGCAGCGGCTTAACCCACCGCACCACAGCGTGGGCCCAGAAAGTCTTCTTGATTGAGAGTCAAAAAGATGACAGTGACGATCAGGAACCACATCATCGCTTGCTCATTTGTAAAGGGAGATGTGGACACACGAGTGGAAGAGCTGCACCGCCCCGCCCTCAAGTTAAGGAGGGCTCAGTTAGTCCAGCCAGTGACGTCTTCCCATGACAACTTCACCATGTCCTTTTGACAGAGCACTTTGTGTGTCCAAGAACAAAAGAGGAAAACCTGACAGCCTGGCACCAAGGCCCTCCCGGCTGACCAAGGGCATGCAGGGTGTGTGTGTGTGTGTGTGTGTGTGAACATGCAGGCAATGTATCAAAGAGCACAGCAAACAAACATCCCACCTGAGGCTGGGGCCAGGCAGAGTCTCACTTGCAGAGAAACCCGTGTCCCCATGTGGCTCAGCTACCATTGGGTGACACCCAGGGAACCTGGCCTGCTCCCTCCGTCCTCAGTACCGACTGCTGGAATCACTGTGGGCAACCCAGGAGCAGTCCGGGGAGCAGGAGGAGGGCAGAGAACAGAGAGGCCAGAGGAAGGAAACACACAAACCCGCACACACGCAAGAGGGACAAAAGCACAAGGCTGCTTTGCGGTTTTTCCCAAACCTCTGAGTTCAGAGGAGCGACCGGTGCTGGCGCGGGCTCGGGGCCAGGGGCCACTAACGGCTGGTTTGTCTCTGCAGGTCGGTTCCCCAAGACCTCCCAAGGCTTCCAGAAAGAGGCGGCGAAGCCTGGTTTCCAGGGGACCAAGCCTCGGTGGCTTCCCCCAGTCTGCTGGCTGCTGCTGTCCCCTGCGGAAGGAACTGGACGCAGGGCAGGAGATGGTGGAAGGGAGCCCAGGGGAGAGGGGAAGAGAGGGGGCCGGGGCTCGTGCGGCTCTGCTCCTTCATCACAGCGGGAAAAGCAGCCAAGGCTCTTGGCTTCCCAAAAAGAGGCCAAACAGGGACGCCTGTGTCTCCTTTAGGCGCTGCCCAAAATGGATCTGCGGATTGAGAAAAGCCCAGACGGGCTCTCCTGGGTTTCAGGCGATGGCCTGAAAAGGGTCTCTTTCAGAGAGGCAGGGGACTCCCTTGGTGCTGCCAGTGCCACCCGGCCAACCGCAACCCCCGTCCAGCTGGGAGGAGCCAGGTGCCCACAGCGCCTTCCTGCCATTTGAACCTCCAAACACAAACGCACCCTTCAACACCCTCTATTGTGTAAGCAAAAAAGGCACCGCCTCCCAGTTTTCCAGGACAAGCAACAAACAGGCCCTGGGTTCAGGGTTCAGGGACTGCAGGGTGATGTACCCAGACCGCAGGGCTGTGGAACACCCCCACACGCAGTGAGTGAGACATTTAGGAGAAGGAAGTGGGGGGTGCTCCTGGGCTCCCTCCCACTGCAGTCTGGAGGGCATGGGGGAACACACAGGGCAGGGAAGGCTCAGGGCCCATCCAAACCTGGCCTTGAACTCTATGAGCCAATACCCCCTAAGGGCACCCGCGTCCAAAGCCAATCCCCGCTGTGAGGACCCCCACTCTCGTGTATAGAGGCGGGGCCCTAGGGGCGTGGTCAGCACTAGATAAGGTCCTCAGGGGTGCAGCCCCCACAATTGGGTTTGGGGATTTTGTAATGAGGGAGAGAGCAGAGGGCGCACACACACACACACACACACACAATCCCTGGTCTCTCCCCATTGAGGTCCTGTGCCACCTCGGGACGCCGCCAACAAGGCCATCTCTGGAACTGCGAGCTAAGTCAACCTCTTTATAGTTACCTGGCTCCGGTGTTTCAGTAGAGCAATGGGAAACTGCCGAATATATTGCCTAACGGTAAAGATGAAATACCAGACCCCTAAGACAACACCCAGTGTTTCCAAACATCACCGTGCCTGGGAATCATCTGAGGATTTTTTTTTTTTTAAGATTTATTTATTTACTTGAAAAGAGGACAGAGGGCCGGGGAGAGAGAGGGAGGAAGAGGAAGAGAGAAAGAGATGCTGGTTTACTTCCCAGATGGTCACAACACGCTGAGCCGGGCCAGGTGGGAGCCAGGAGCCAGGAACCCCATCCAGATCTCCCACACGGGTGCAGGCCCAAGCACCCCTGCCTTCCCAGGCGCATTAGCAGGAAGTCAGATCTGAAGCAGCTGGGACTCAAACAGCTACTCCAACATGGGATGCCAAAATTGCAAGCAATGGCTTAAATCATTGCACCACAACACGGGCCCCTCATCTGAAGATCTTGTTCCAATGCAAATTTTTTTGCAATTGGGCCATCTTCTACTGCTTCCCCAGGTTATATCAGAGAGCTAGATTGGAAGTGGAGCAGCTGGGACTAGAACCGGCACCCATATGAGATGCCGGCACTGCAGGCGGCGGCTTCACCTGCTACGCCACAGCACCAGCCTCCAATGCAAATTCTTTATTTTTATTTTTTTTTTATTTCTTTGACATGAAGAAGGAGAGGCAGAGAGAGAGGTCTTCCATCCAATGGTTCACTCCCCAGTTGGCCACAATGTCCAGAGCTGCGCCAATCCAAAGCCAGGAGCTTCTTCTGGGTCTCCCACATGGGTACAGGGGCCCAAGCACTTGGGTCATCTTCTACTGCTTTCCCAGGCCATAAGCAAAGAGCTAGATCGGAAGAGGAGCAGCTGGGACACAAACTGGTGCCCATATGGGATGCCAGTGCTGCAGGCAGAGGCTTAGCCAACTACTACGCCACAGCACTGGCCCCCAAATGCAAATTCTGATTCAGAAGGTCGGGGTGACATCTGGGACTCTACATTTTTGGGGAGTTCCCATAGCTGCTGACCACACCCTGAGTAGTAGTCACCACCCAGCTGCCCATGAGACTCACTGTGCATTCCGAAGGGAAGCCCATGATCCTGGCCCAACTGAATCAGCAACGCCAACAGGGGGCCGCCACTGCCCCCTCTCCCCACATTTTCCAGGATATTCTTACAGGCAGCTAGAGCTGAGAACCCACTGGCTGGACTAATTCTGGCTCTCATTATCAACTGGAACTGTGGACCTAAGAAACGCAATTTCTAGGTTTATCACCAGAAATGTGGGCTTTGTCTGCCTAGAAGGATTAGTATAGACACAAGTGCACACTCTGGAAGCACTTTATGATTCTGGTACCTCCCCTGCCAGGTAAGTATTGAAAGCATTTTGAATGAAGACAGAATATACTCAATAATCAAATTCCACAAGTAATCACTGCACACCAGCCCTACAGAAAACACAATCTTTTAAAGATTTATTTGAAAGGCAAAATTACAGAGAGAAAGGGAGAGAGAGAGAAAGAGATCTTCCACCCACTGGTTCACTCCCCAAATGGCCACAATGGCCAGAAGCCAGGAGCTTCTTCCAGGTCTCCCACATGGGTGCAGGGGCCCAAGCACCTGGGCCATCCTCCACTGCTTTCCCATTAGCATTAGCAGGGAGCTGCATCAGAAGTGGAGCAGCTGGGACACAAGCCTGGGCCCACACAGGATGCCCGCAGTGCAGGTGGCAGCTTTACCCGCTGCGCCACCACGCCAGCCCCAGAAGATACAATCTTTGGTTCAGAGATCCCCTTTTGCTCTGTGATCTCCCCATGGCCCAATTCCTTAACTCACAATTGATTTGTAGTGGATTTAAGTCCCAATGGCATCCCAGGGAAATCCTCTGAAAATTATTTCAGCTCTGGACTCCCGGCAGCATCTGATTACCGATGCAAGATCCACAAAGCAAACCCACATTCCCTCCCCTCCCTAATCCTAGCCAGTCCTGTGCTCCCGGGTGGAAAGAAGGCTCTCAGCTGCCAACTTTCTGTGCAATCCACAAACTCCATCCGGGCACAGGGCATCACTTCTGCCAGCCGCCAACAGATGGCATCAGCGACTGTGCAAGGTCATCTCAGTCTCAGCCTTGGCCTTGACCTTAATCTCTGTCACCTTGCTGGGTCTGAAAGGGGAATGTCTTACTCAAAACTTGCGGAAGGTGAGAAACCATTCGGTCTGCATGCAAGCGTGTTTGTATAACGGAACCGAGAGTGCAAGAGTGAAGCCCAGCATGCCCAGCAGTCTAAGGAACAGTGCACTCAGCAGGTGGCATGTTGGATTAGAACCACCAACCAGTGTGAAGAGCCCTGTGTCCCCAGAGAAAGCAAAAGAACCTTCTCTCAGGAGGCCAGCCCATAACCACGGCAGCCCTGCGTGGAACTAGTGAAGACCCTCCGACAACCAGAGCTCTGTTTCCTCTGGACCAGCCCGGCTTGTGGGCTAAGAGGACCAGCAGATGCTCCCCAGAAAATGGGACCCGCTGCTGCAGCACAGAGCGTTCACACCACATCCGCGTGGTCCTTGCTGCAGGAAACCCACAGGCGAACGCCAGGGTCGTCTTGGTCGTTCAAAGGCACCGGCCAGCGGATCCTGTGGATCCCAGATCATCTCAGATGAGTGATCCTTAGCAGGGAGTGACTGCCTGGAGACATTCGGGTGGTCCCTGCTGGGGGAATACACAGGATGCTACCAGCTTCTAGAGCCTAGAGGCCAGAGGATGTTACACATCCTACAAGGCACAAGATGCACCTCCCCTCTCCCGATCTCCAGACAATTAATTATCCAGTCCAAACGTCCATGGTGCCAAGGTTGAATAACACAACTCCAGAGGCCAGGATGTGGGGCCAAGAAAATTAAAGTTCCAATAGTCAGTTTCCCAAGGTTGTCAGGGAAAACATCGTGCAGGGAAAGCTAGTGAGTGGGAGCTCCTTCAAGTTCTGATGTTGAAGCCAGCGCTCCCAAGCCTTCCTGGGGCCTGTTTTGAGAGCAGAGTGTCCCCTGAGCTTGCCAAGGCCTCCCTCTCACTGACCCTTATACACGCTTTGCTCCATCCACTGTCTACCCGGCCCCGGCCTGCACACGCTTCCCCACCACGACGCACAGCGGCTCTTTCCCACTCTCGACTAACAGGTGTTTGGCCCAGTGGTTAAACCAGGAAGGGTGCCCAGGTCTCACAACAGAGTACTTGGAATCCTGGCTCCAGCTTCCTGCTATTGCAGACTGCGGGAGGCAGTGAAGGTGCAAGACACTTTAAAAAAAAAAAAAAGGAACCTGTCTTACCCAAAGAATAAATATCTCTGAGGCCATATCTACATAAATAAACGATTGGATGAAGAAATAAATGCAGGGTAAGGGGGAAGCTTCCTTACAAAATAATTCCACATAATAAACACAGAAGGAACGAGAGAAACAGAAAATCACAGAGCGTCACAAAAAGAGTGGCTGAGGGCAAGATCAACTGAAAAACAACATTGCAAAGTTTGAGAGCAAAGTTTGAGGACAAGTCCGGATATTCGCATCAGCTCAAAGCATTTGTTGGGGTGGGCGGCTGGACGCTGCAGGGGAGGCCCACGTCCCACACCAGAGGGCCTGGGTTCAAGCCCCAGCCCTGCTCCTGACTCCAGCTTCCCGCTAATGCAGACACTGGGAGGCAGCAGCGGGGCTCAAGTGGCTGGGTCCCCGCCACCCAAGGGGGAGACCTGGATTGGGTCCACCAGTCCCAGCTTCAGCCTGGCCAAGCTCTGGCTGTTGTGGGCCTTCGGGGACTGAACCAGTGGATGAGATCTCTTTCTCTCTCTGTGTGCCTTTCAAATAAATAAATTTAAAAATTGCTACGAATAGTAAGTAATGCCTGTGGCAGTTTTAGTTATGTCTATAAAGCCTCCGCCATTCCTCTCGTGGGCAGCAGGGTTGAGTGACTGCGTCTCCTGAACAGAAAGCAGGGACCCTGTTAAAACACAGAGGCTGGGGCTGGTGCTGTGGCATAGCAGGTAAAGCTGCCGCATTCCCTGTGGGCACCAGTTCGAGTCCCGGCTGCTCCACTTCCAATCCAGCTCTCTGCTATGGCCTGGGAAAGCAGTGGAGGAAGGCCCAAGGGCCAGGCCCCTGCACCCATGTGGGAGACCTGGAGGAAGCTCCTGGCTTTGAATCAGTGCAACTCCAGCCCTTATTGCCAATTGGGGAGTGAACCAGCAGATGAAGACCTCTCTCTCTCTCTCTCTCTCTCTGTCTCTCCTTCTCTGTGTAACGCTGACTTTCAAATAAATGAATCTTAAAAAAAAAAAAACAAAAAACACACAGAGGCTATTCTGCATCTCTAACAAGCTCTCAGGTGATGCAAGGCCGATGGTTGGAGGACAGCTCCTTAGGTCCTGGATGGAGACCACAGGAGTTGCCCTGTGTGCAGAGCAGGGAGGCTGTGGCCAAGGAAGCGGGTTAGAAGGGAGCTCTTGCAGTGTCTACAGCAGGGGTGAGGATAGCTCCTGAGCTAGCCTGGGCCTACTGCAGGGTCTAGGGAAAACACACCCATGGGGCAACAAACCCAGCTGTGGTCTGGTGAGCATCACTAGGGCCCTCACTGCCTGCGAGGAATGAGCCAGCAGCTTTCCCGGTCCCTTCCTCTTGCCTCTTCCCAACCTCACCACACTCTAGCTCAAAGAAGCCACCTGATCATTCCTGTGGCTTCCCCACCCCTCCCAAGGGGGTCCCAAAGCAGGCCCCAAGGTAGCATGGGAGACAGCTGGTGGATGTCTCCAGCTCAGCTACTGAACCTGGACCTCACGTGTCCAGAACAGCCTGATGCCTCCAGCACTCTCTTCCTCTGTCTGGACAATTCCTGCAACTCTGCCATCGTCACTGCTGGACCCCCAAGACCAGCCCGTTCCCCTCGAGCGTTCCTCTTGGGTTTCTTCCATGGTGGTTTTCCCAGCTGCAATCAACAGCGCACCGGGCTCCTTGTCAACATCTGCGTGCCTCCCAGCACAGCAAAAGGGCAGGGGCCTCCTCTGCTCCCCACTGCACCCCAGCTCCAAGCCCAGGGCCTGGTGCGTGATACCAAACATCCAATGATACCCACTGTATCCTGCTCAGCTCTGACACTCAGCTGTCTTTAAACACCCAGGTTAAGGACCACCTCAGTCACCAAAAGTGATTTTGTTAACTGATTCTTCTTCTTCTTTTTTTTTTTTTTTTTTTTTTTGGACAGGTAGAGTTAGTGAGAGAGACAGAGAGAAAGGTCTTCCTTCCATTGGTTCACCCCTCAAATGGCTGCCATGGCCGGTGCGCTGCACCGATCCGAAGGCAGGAGCCAGGTGCTTCTCCTGGTCTCCCATGCGAGTGTAGGGCCCAAGCACTTGGGCCATCCTCCACTGCCTTCCTTGGCCACAGTAGAGAGCTGGACTGGAAGAGGAGCAACCAGGACTAGAACCCGGCGCCCATATGGGATGCTGGCGCCACAGGCGGATGATTAACCTAGTGAGCCACAGCGCCAGCCCCGTTAACTGATTCTTAATCATTTTCCTTGGGACGGCTTTCAGGGAGATCAGGGTTGACTTCTTGTGGGGCTTAGTTCTGAGATCACAGAGATATTTTGACACAACTCCCAAACGCAACATGCACCTGGCAGTGGCTGGCAGGTGGCCCTGCTTTCCAGATACAGACTGTGTTTGCCCTGGGTGACAATAACCTGTAGAGCAAATCTGATTGGGGCACAGGCAAAGCAAGTCTCGTTAGATTCCTAAAAGGTCAAGTCCATATAGCATGAGAGCAATACCCAGTTCCAAACACAGTTTTGTTTCATTTTGTTTTTTTGACAGGCAGAGCTAGACAGTGAGAGAGAGAGACAGAGAGAAAGGTCTTCCTTTTGCCGTTGGTTCACCCACCAATGGTCGCTGCGGCCAGCGTGCTGCGCCGATCTGGCACCAGGAGCCAGGTGCTTCTCCTGGTCTCTCATGCGGGTGCAGGGCCCAAGCACTTGGGCCATCCTCCACTGCCCTCCCGGGCCACAGCAGAGAGCTGGCCTGGAAGAGGAGCAACTGGGACAGAATCCGGCGCCCTGACCGGGACTAGAACCCGGTGTGCCGGCGCCGCAGGCAGAGGATTAGCCTAGTGAGCCGCGGTGCCGGCCGAACACAGAGTTTTGTAAAGGGCCATTCAGTCACCAAGCAGAGCTGAATCAAGTGCCTGTGACAACATGCGTTAAGTTAATGCCCCAAGGCTCTGGATCAGAATAAAGAGGAAGAAAGGTCAACTGCAGCCTCTCTCACCAGCCCACAACCCCCTCCCCGAACCTTGCATCTGGAAAGAAATGTGAGTTCATAAAAACATCTCCGCAGTGGCCCAGATGGCCTTCCAGCTAACACGGTGACAAAAGCGGCCTCCCAGAAGGAATCAGATGGACCTGAGCACGAGAATGCCCAGTTCTCACTTAGCAAGAATGCCCAGTTCTCACTTAGCAAACTGCAGGATCGAAGCCCTGTTAAAGCAGGAACACGCTCTTCCTTTCACAAACCCCGAGGGGCTACTGGACCGGTTGGGGCAGAGAATGAGGAACTCGCCACTGAGGCCCACTCGCCATCCGCCAGCTCTGGGAGAAAGCAATGAAAAGACCAGATCAAAGCATGTATCACCTCCCACTCCACCTCCTGCCCGGGGCCCAGGGCCCACCGGCTCCATGGTCGCTGTGAGTGTCCCACCTGCTCCCTGTTCACAGCATCGCTTTTGGATGGTGGCACAGCAGGTTAAGCCACCTGCAATGCTGGCATTCCACGAATCCCAGCTGCTCCATTTCTGATCCAGCGCCCTGCTAATGCGCCTGGGAGAGCCGTGCAAGATGGGCTAAGTGCTTGAGCCCCTGCACCCACGTGGGAGACTCAGATGGAATACCGGGCTCCTGGCTTCAGCCTGGCCCAGCCCTGGCCATTGTGGCCATTTGGAGACTGAACCAGGAGATGGACGGTGTTGCTATGGCCTTCTCTCCTTCCTCCCCCTCCCACTGCCCTGTGCTGCTCCTGGGGCTTCTAAGGACCCCTCCCCAAACCCTCACCTTAGGGTCTGCCTCTAGGGACCACTCTAATTCAGGTGGACATTCAATAACAAACTCTTCAAGTCACAGTTGTACAGTGCATAGAGCCAGAGTGCAAGGTGCCCCGGTGCCCTGACTCATGGTGCTACTGAAGTGAGCCCGCCTGATGCCAGCACAAAGTTCACCAAAGGCCGGCACATGGTCAAATGATCCAAAACAATCTCACGACTTAGTACACTCATAACACTGTGCTGGTCTTGTGCGACTTTAAACTTGGCTTTCAGCTGAACTTCCACAAATCATCCAGGTGTTTCACACACTGAATTTAGGACCAGGTTCTAAGATTGTTGTGGAGTTCCACGGCTCCAATCCCAATTTACAGCTTCCCTGTCTCAACTTCCTCTTGGAGCTCAGCGGCCTACGGGTCCTTGAGGACTGGAAAACCAATGAATTAATCAAAGGGAAAATGTTCTGTTTCCCCCATTTAGAAATTCATTGAAATATAGATGAAGTCCATCATGAACAGCAGGACGTCCTCAGAAAGCCATCAGCCTAAATGCTTTTATGAATAACTATTATGTTAGGAGCTCAAAGAACTCCTTTCAGCCAGATGAATAATCAGTCCACTGAGGAACACTGGGAGGAAAATGGACGTTAACACACATCTGTACGTTTTCATCTACTTACATGGACATATCAAAGAGCATTCCGTTTTATTATTTTATCTTTTTTTGTTTTTTTTCAAAAGGCAGAGAAAGACAGACAGTGATCTTCCATCCAGTGGCTAACTCTCCAACTGGGGCTGGGCCAAGCCAAAGCCAAAAGCCAGAACTGCACTGGAGACCCAAGTACTCAGCCATCACCTGCTGCCTCCCAGGGTGTGGGTCAGCAGGAAGCCGGAATGAGAACTGGAGCTGGGGCTTGAAGCCAGGCACCCAGACGCGGGCGCTCCTACCACTGTGCCCAGCGCCTGCCCCGTCTCCCACGTCCACCACCACGTCCACAGGCAGCTTCTCCGAGGGCAGGGTGCTCCCAGTTAAGACATCTAGACGCTGAATCTTCCCATCTGACCCCAGCAAGGAGATTACTTGCTGCTTCACCTGTCCGAACTGCTGCTTTGGACTCAGAGAAAACAGAATCAAATCTGCCATAAATGCTGACCATGGAAATCAGAAGTGACTTCAAAAAGTTCATGGAACAGGGTAATTAAAAGATGTTTTTGGTGCCAAAAAAAATTTGAAATCCATTCAGATTTTTTCATTATATGCATTTTCCATGAACTTTTTGAAGTACCTGTGTATATCCCACAAAGTCAATTACATGGCGTATCAGTACTGCAAATGAGTATTTTTTTAAAAACTTGTCAAAATCAAGTTTACAATTTCCTCCATGTGTCGATCCAAGATACACAGAGTGATGCTATCGATATTCATCCCTCTTACCTATAATAAACTGTCACCTACTATTCAGAAGTAGTTTTGTCTGAATTACTCCGGGATGCTCACGTTTTTAAAAAATAGAAATGCGACAGTCCCCGCCGGCCGCAGCCTGACACGCGGCCCGGCCGCTGGTGCCCGGCATCCGCCTGCCCCGGGCGTGGCACAGTGCCTCGGCTCACTGTGGCAGCAGCACGGCACAGCATGCTCGACTTCACGCACAGTCCCAGAGCTAAGGCGAGACCACTCTGAAAGGCCGCCAGTCCATTCTCCAGGAGCAAGGGTTGGCAGAATCGGTGCGTACCTGGCAAGACCACAGCTCTTTAGCCACCTACACAAACAAAAACAGCAGCGTTGCCAATCTGAGAATTTACCCATGGATTAGTGTTGCTGGGCCTTCGGAGTTATGACAGTGATGCACAGGGCAAAGAAGGATCGACAGTCGTTTGAACAAAGTAGAAGGAAGAATGAAAGAACTGAGTCAGGACAGAACCGGGCGGGTGAAGCGAAGGTCGCCCAAGTTCGGGGGGGGGGGGGCGTTGACAGACACTGGCACACCGCCTGCCGCCGGGCGCTGGGTTGAGGATGACACAGATGAAGAGGTGTATGCGAAGACTTGCCTTCCCAGAACATTAAAATTCTACACTGGCAACATTCTCACCTTCAGTGGGAGTGTCAATCTGGGGGAGAGTGACTTGGTGTATGCCCGGGGCCATCATGGGCAGTGGCAGAGATGCACTGATGCTGGGAGGTGCAGATGGAGGCATATTCTGTGAAACAAACTGAAACCAAGGGGCCAGCGCTGTTGGCGCAGCGGGCTAATGCCCTGGCCTGAAGCACCGGCATCCCATATGGGCGCCGGATCTAGTTCCAGCCACTCCTCTTCCAATCCAGCTCTCTGCTGTGGCCTGGGAAAGCAGTGGAAGATGGCCCAAGTCCTTGGGCCCCTGCACCTGTGTGGGAGACCTGAAAGAAGCTCCTGGCTCCGATCGGCGCAGCTGTGGCCATTGCAGCCATCTGGGGAGTGAACCAGCGGATGAAGACCTCTCTCTCTGTCTTTACCTTTCTCTGTAACTCTTTCAAGTAAATAAAATAAATCTGAAGGAAGGAAGGAAGGAAGGAAGGAAGGAAGGAAGGAAGGAAGGAAGGAAGGAAGGAAGGAAGGAAGAAACCAAACATGACCACTATGGTGGAGACTGACCAAAGGGTGACTGAAGGATGTAAGAAACACGAGCAAACCATGTGGCGACGTCCCAGACGATCTCAACAGGGCCTGCTATGAGTCTAACAGAAGACCCGTCGTCCAGGACTCGGGGTACGTCAAGGAAGGGCAAGAGTCTGATCGTGAGGTTAATGCTTCGACAGCTGTTCCCATCTCTACATCTCCAGGAGACGATTCCTTATCGGAGCTTCTCAGACTGATTCTTGACCTCTGGACGGAAGTGTGGAAACAGGGTGGGAAGTACTTTACACGGGGAACTGTGTCACCGCTCTACGAGGAACAGCTCGGGCGCCTGTACTGTCCTGCGGAATTCTCAAAGGAGACCGTCTATGCCCCTTCGTACTTGAATTGTGGGTATTTACACTGTTGGAAGACGCAAAACCTTGATGACAAGTAAGTGTGCCCTACTCACGAGTGCTACAACTCCCATCCTGACGGCTGCACACTGTGCCTGCAAGTGACTGAATTCCTGCAAGTTTTCTTTTTAAATTATTTTTAATTTAAAAAACAATGCAAAATGTGTATTCTGATGAGCTAGGGTGTCATTTTTTGGAAGTCAGCCAAAGAACGATGAGACAGCACGGTGAAGACTATGAGATGCATGGACCCTAGAATGTGATTTTTGTTACTTTTTATTTCTGTGTGGGTTTTGTTTTTTTATTTTTATTTATTTATGTTGAGGGGGGTTTGGTTTCGGTAGACCTTCCATTCCGATCTCTAGAGGAATGGGCATCATTGTTTCATTTTGGAGAGAAGTTCTTGATGCTGTTTCTTTTCCCCAAAATTGACTTAGGTGTTAAAATTTGGTGCTTATAAGAGAGAATTTAGAGCCGGCGCCGTGGCTCAATAGGCTAATCCTCCACCTTGCGGCGCCGGCACACCGGGTTCTAGTCCCGGTTGGGGCGCCGGATTCTGTCCCGGTTGCCCCTCTTCCAGGCCAGCTCTCTGCTATGGCCAGGGAGTGCAGTGGAGGATGGCCCAGGTGCTTGGGCCCTGCACCCCATGGGAGACCAGGAAAAGCACCTGGCTCCTGGCTCCTGCCAGGATCAGCGCGGTGCGCCGGCTGCAGCGGCGGCCATTGGAGGGTGAACC
The DNA here is from genome assembly GCF_964237555.1 of Oryctolagus cuniculus. NCBI lineage: Eukaryota > Metazoa > Chordata > Mammalia > Lagomorpha > Leporidae > Oryctolagus > Oryctolagus cuniculus. The sequence goes on along the minus strand of NC_091448.1, from coordinate 13,514,015 downwards.
AGCGGCAAAGGAAGACCTTTCTCTCTCTGTCTCTCTCTCACTGTCCACTCTGCCTGTCAAAAAAAAAAAAAAAAAAAAAAAAAAGAGAGAATTTAAAAAATGAGTAGCAATGCTTCAATTAAAATTACAAGAGAAATAAAAGAAATGCTGAACATCATCAGTATGTTGTTATAGATGCATTTAGCATATATAAACACAACCTATACATCTGTCTCTTTATTTGGTGACCAAACTAAATAACCTTCTGTATAATTTACCAATTATAAAATATCATTACTGCATGCAAATAATACCTGGCTCTACTTCATTTGCATGAAAGCAACTTTTGCTTCTTTAAGCACAACATGTACTTGGAAAGTGCCTATTATGCGGTGTTCTTGTCTGGATCCACCAAACCTTAAGCACAAAATAGAAAAGCAAAGGAAAAAGAAAAACAAAACAAAACAAAACAAAACAGAAACAGGTGGGAGGTTTGCTGCTGCAGCAGTTAAAATGCTGCACAGGACTCCTGTAGCCTGTATCAGAGTGCCAGGGTTCAAGTCCCAGCTCCACTTCTATCTTAGCTTCCTGCTAACGCATACTGCAGGAGGCATAGGTGATGATTCAAGCACTCAGGTCCTTGTAGGAGACCCAGACCGAGTAGCCTTGGCCTGGCCCAGCTGTGGCTGTTGTGGGCACCTGGGGGAATGAACCAGTTGATGGAAGAGGTCTGTCTCTCTCTCTCTCTCTCTCTCACCCCTCCTTCTCTATCACCCTTTCAAATAAAAATTAACGGAAGGTTGAAGCCAAGTCTACTCCTCCTAATCCTAACAACAGAACTCCCTTAGTCAAGAGACCAAGCAAATGAATCACAACTAAGAACAGCACAGCTTTCTTTAAATTCAAGAGATGAGGGGGCCAGCACTATGGTGTAGTGGGTAAAGCTGTTGTCTGCAGCGCAGGCATCCCATATGGGCACCGGTTCAAGTCACAAATGCTCCAGTTCCAATCTACACCCCTGCTAATGCGTCTGGGAAAGCAGCAGAAGACGGCCCAATGCTTGGGCCCCTGCGCCCACATGAGAGACCTGAATGAAGCTCCTGGCTTTGGCCTGGCCCAACCCTGGCTGTTGCAGCCATCTAGGGAGTAACCAGCAGATGGAAGGTCTCTCTGTCTCTCCCTCTCTCTGTAATTCTGACTTTCAAATAAAAAAAAAGTTCAAGTGATGCTGTACAGGGGGACTCCCAAAAGTTCACGGAAAATAGAATCAAAAGGTAAGTTTATGTTGGTGCAAAAAAATTCCCACGGTGGGAGAGAGACACCTGCTTCATGAGCTCCTGCAGGATTTGACCACACTGTCCCCAAAGCTGTACCCTTACCCCGGGCTGTCTATGTGTCACGTGTAGGGAGGTTCTAGAAGCATTTTCTAAGCACATTTGCAAAACTTATTGAATGTTTTCTTTCTCATTGGAGAAACTGGAAGGACCAGTGGAATTCGCTCTTTTCATACAGTCAGAAGAAGGCAGTCACTCCCCCAGCAGGGTACCCGGGGCAGGGAGGACACTGCCACCTCACACCGTTTAGCCACCTCTAAGGAGCCCTGGCAGAGCAGAGGCCGACAGGGAAGGTATGGAAAATCAATAAGCACTCACTTTGACAGACAGTTCTGGGTGCAGAAGCCCTGCCCCAGGTAATAAATCATTTCATTTAAGTTTATCTTTGCGTGGTGCACAGTGGATTACACCCATACATCACTTCAACCTCTCTTTCCTGCCCTGTTGACAAAGGACAAATTGAGAGGGATGGTGGGAAAGCTGGGAGGAAGATGGGAGGAAAACAGAAGAGTTCTATTATTCCACCTGTGTAGCAGAAGAAATAATTACGCTGATAACGCGACTGTCGTGTTTTGTTGTCTGAGCTGCCGGGTCCATTTGTAAAGTCGTAGGGAGCTGTTTGGATTCCCAGTGAGGTTACCACGGGTTGAAAAATGGAGGGAGCTTTCTTTCCAAACTCCTCAGGACACACTATCTATCCACGGTCTCAACAAGGTCACAAATACTTTTCCAACAACAATAAGGCTATGGGATTGTTTAATGACACTGCTTAGAAACTGCTTCCCGGAGAGCCCTGAAGCCCGGAACTCAAGGTGCTAGTGGGACTTCTGGCCCAGCAATGTGGCAGCAAACAGCGATAACATGGAAGAACTCTCCCACTGCAAACACCCAAGGATACTGGGTAAAATATAACCTGAGAAAGGAGGGCAGAGGCAGGACGGACGCAGGTGAGCCGACTCTGAGGCTGTACTGATTCTGAGGTTGTTCTAGTACCTTACACGCATGCATTTTGAAATCCCAGTGGACAAAGAAGGTGAAACCTCAGGCCACCAGGATGCAGACAGATGGAACCAAAACCCTGAAGAGAATTGGAATCCTCCAAGGGATGACAAGAAAGATGAAGAGAAAAAATACTCATCTCCCGGAACACCAGCTACGAGGACAATTTTGTCTCTGGGCTCTAAGTGGAAAAAACTCTCCTCTGAAAAATAAAATCCCAAATCTGAGCCTTACACAAGACAGTGCAGGAAGCTCCAAATGAATAAATGAGCAGGAACAATGCCCCTGAGCCAATGGTACTCCTGAAATGTTCAGACCCAGCAACACAGACTCTTCTACCGTCACACCACATGAGATTCCCACAGACGAAAACAATCCCTACAGGTCATCTGGGAGAACATTAAAACTTGGGATACACTTTCAGCAGGAAACAGAATCTACACCAAGTAAGACCAGAGCTCTAGGGAACTTGGGATAATAAAATTACAATTTGAAAAACAGAATATGAAACAAGTATGTTTAGCAAAGACAGAAAATGAGGAACTAAAGCCCAGAGAAAAATATATATTATGGAAAAAGTAACACTCAGATGAGAGAATAGGCAAATAGCACCTCCAGGAATAAATATCATAACCAGAAGGTACAAAGTCAACAGTTAGGTTAAATAGCAGATTAGATACAGATGAAGAGAGAATTAATTAAAATGAAAGGCAGATCTCAGGAAATCACACAAAGAAATCACACAGAGAAATAAAGGGAATAAGAGAATAGACAGAAATAAGGGCATAACGGGTGGAGCTGCCCACATGGATTCTGGTTCATGTCCCAGCTGCTCTGCGTTGGACCCACCTCCCTGCTAATGGTCTGGGAAAAGCAGTGAAAGATGGCCCAAGTGTTTGGGTCCCTGAAACCCTTGTGAGAGACCCAGAAGAAGCTCTTGGCTTGGATTGGCCCAGCCTTGGCCATTATAGCCATTCAGGGAGTGAACCAGCAGATGGATAATCAATCAATCAATCTCTCTCTCTCCCACTTAGACTTTCAATAAATACACAAATCTTTTTTACAAAGGGAAAAGATAAAAGTAGGTTAAGAGGATGGAATAATGGCTTAGGGCACACAAGTTCAGTGAGAAGGTCCCTATGTGTTTAATGTAAGACCACATAATGAAAGTAGAGATGCTGTATTAGTCTGGTCATCCAAGCAGCAGATGCCACGGGATGCTGGGGGAAACGCCTATGACGGAGTGAGAGGAGGAAGCAGGAGTGGTCAGGGAGAACACTTGGATCAGACACAGGTATGACAGAGACAGATGGAAGGAATGAGGGGTGACAAGACTCTCGAGGAAAAATGCAGTTGTAACAGTCGTGGCCGTGCCACTGGGGGTCCTCAAGCCAACATCACCCATTCGAGGAGCACAGCACCCTGCTGGGAGGGCCAGCACCAGCCCCCCCTCCCCCTCCCGGCACAACTGCCCACCTGTTCAGAGGAAGCATGGTGCTGAGTGATGCTGCGAGGGGGGTCAGGCTGTCACTCAGCTGTGCTTCCTGCAGCGAGATCCCAGCAGTACAACTGCACCGTGGTCTCAACAGAGGGAAGGCAACATTTTAAAGATTACAGCTCGGGATTTTTCAGAACCGTAAAAGCCATAAATCCTCTCTGCAAAGAGTATCAAGTTCTGAGTAGAATCCATAAAATGAGTGCAGAGGCAGTGAGACGGACAGCACGTCAAAGACGAAGAGAAGACCTTGAAGAACAGCCAGAGGGATGTGGCAGATCGGCCACAAAGAAATGAAAACGGGCAGAAGCTGTCTCAGGAACAGGAGAGGCTCAGGGCACAAAGGGAAGACTCTATACCTAGCTAAAATAGTTAACACTGAAAGAGGAGGGCAGGGAAAGGAGACATTTTGAAACAAAGACCAAGAAGGTTCACTCTGCAAAGGCTCTTACTTAAAAAAAAAAAAATGCACTAAAAGGAACCAGTGCTGCAGCGTAGCAGGTTAAGCCACTGCCTGCGACACCAGTATCCCATAGGAGTATCGGTTCAAGCCCTGGCTGCTCCGCTTCTAGTCCAGCTCCCTGCTAATGTGCCTGAGACAGCAGCAGAAGATGGCCCAAGTGCTGGAGACCTGGATGGGCTTACAGACTCCTGGCTTCAGACTGGCTCAGCCCCAGCCTTTGTGGCCATTTGGGGAGTGAATCAGCCAACAGAAGATATATCTATCTATCTATCTATCTATCTATCTCTCTCTCTCTCTCTCTCTCTCTCTCTCTCTGATCTTCCTTCTGCTGGTACACTCCCCAGATGGCTGCAACAGCCAGCACTGGGCGAGGCTGGAGCCAGGAGCTTCATCCAAGTCTCCCACATGGGTGGCAGGGGCCCAAGCACTAGGACCATCTTCTACTGCTTTCCCAAGCATATTAGCTAGGAACTGAATCATAAGTGGAGCAGCTGGACTTGAACCAGTGCCCATATGGGATGCTCACATTGCAGTTGGTGACTTTACCTGCTATACCACAATGGCTGTCCCATGAATAAATCTTTTTTAAAAAAATCAAAACAACTTAAGTATTTTTGGAAATTGTTTTAGTTACTTTTAATGCATGTACATAACAGAATAGTGGGTAAGCATTAAAACTTGGGCTACAGAAGCCTATGGATAAGTATTACATACTAAGTGAAAAATATGCAAGACAGTATGCATAGTATGGGCTTGGGTTGTATTACAAAATATGTGTGTACGATGGACACAGACAATGGGCTAGAAGATACAGAGTCAGCGTGTTCCCAGAGAAGCGTTTCTGGTTGGTAGAGACTCTGAGAAACTTCTGTTTTTTGCTGCTTTCCTGTAGTTTCCAAGTTTTCTGTAGTGAGCAGATGGTGCTTTGCAATTAGGGAAAAAAGCAATCATTATTTCTAAAGTAAGTGGCAATAATTCCAAGCTATACCCTAACGCCAGGTCCACAAACTAGATCCCGCAGGCCAAATCCAACCTGCTACCACAGTACTGTGCTGCTGATGAGCGAAGAGCGGTTTTACATTTTTTAATGGTTGGCAAAAAATTGCCAAAAGAAGCACAAAACACACAGTGCTTCTTTCTAAATCTTCGTGTTTAATCTGCACATCAGCCCTGTGAAGCAGACCCTACCACTCACTTTACAGATGAGAGAACAGCAACGTCTACATTGGTTACATAGGCAGTCAAACATCTCAGCGATGAAGACTTTGAACTTGAACTCAGACCCAAGAAGTCCGACCCCAAGCCCGTGCCCTCAGCCTGCTCCCTCACAAGAAGATGCTCCAGGATCCTGAGCAGAGCCAGACGGTCCGACGTGGGGGGCTCTGGGGAGCGGGATGGGGGTGCCAAACACCACGCTCCAGAGTATCTCTGTAGAAGGAGCCCCGTTTCCTGCCGTGCTGATAGGAAATGCTCACTCTGACTCCCACTGAAGCAGAACACTACCCTTCCAGGAAGCAAACCTGCACATGGATCACCAAAATCGTACCTAAAGATCATGTTTCGAAATTCATCAATGGAAATGCACTTTGCGCCTCCCTATGTAAGCACCTACATGACGTCCTTCTCGGCCCCCAAAGCCTAAAATCTTTACCCCGTGGCCCTCTACAGACACTGCTGGCTGACCCTCTGAGTTTCAGAGAACAGGTTGGCGGTGGGGGGGCAGGGCAGCAGCCCATCACAGAAACACCCCACACAGGAGCCACGGAGGCGCCCAGAGCCCATGCGACTCTCCCCCCAGCCATCCCCCAGCTCTTCCTCATTTACAGAGAGACTTTCTTCCCTCTTCCTGCTGTCTGTACTTTATGCACTGACTTCTCACCAAGGAGCGAGAAAAGCAAAGCACACACCCCACGACCACCACACACACACACGCAGGCCAAACTGAGTGTAATCAAACAAAAAGTTTGTTCAGGGGAAGAGACTCAACTTTAACGCCATCTCTGGACTTTATTTATTTATTTTTTACTTGACAGGTAGAGTTTTTAGACAGTGAGAGAGAGAGACAGAGAGAAAGGTCTTCCTTCCATTGGTTCACTCCACAAATGGCTGCTATGGCTGGAGCTACACCAATCCGAAGCCAGGAGCCAAGTGCTTCTCCTGGTCTCCCATGCAGGTGCAGGGCCCAAGCACTTGGGCCATCCTCCACTGCCCTCCCGGGCCACAGTAGAGAGCTGGACTGGAAGAGGAGCAACCGGGACTAGAACCCGGTGCCCGTATGGGATGCTGGCGCCGCAGGCGGAGGATTAACCAAGTGAGCTACAGCACCGGCCCCCTCTGGAATTTATTTATCACTGTTTCCTGTTACTTACGGGAACTGATGGCTAGCCACTCAGGCTAAGTCTCAGTTTGTGCATTCACTTAACAAACCCGAAGTAGGAAGGAACTTCAGAAAGTTCACAGAGGGGCCAGCACTTGTGGCATAGCAGGTAAAGCCAGGCCTGTGACTCTGGCATCCAAAAACGTGGTGCCATTTCCTGTCCCGGCTGCTCCACTTTCGATCCAGCTCCTTGCTAATGGCTGGGAAAGCAGAGGAGGATGACCCAAGTATTTTCACCCCTGCCACCCATGTGGGAGACCTGGAAGAAGCTCCCGGCTTTGGCCTGGCCCAGTCAATCTGGGGAATGAACCAGCAGATTGAAGATCTCTCTCTCTCTCTCTCTCTGTGTGTGTGTGTGTGTGTGTGTGTGTGTGTGTGTAGCTCTAACTTTCAAATAAGTAAATCTTAAAAAAAAAGTTCACAGAAACAGAAATTTAAAGATGAGTTTCTTTTCATGCAAAAACAGTCAGAAAACCACGCATAATTTTTTCACAAGGTTTTGCAGCCCCTGCTGCTTTGCCAAGCACCCCATCCGGAGGCACACTGCTGGGTCAATCAGCCAGAGCAGCTCAGCCATAAGAAGAGTCCACCTCTCGGCAGCAACACAACACAACACAACCCATCCTGCAACCGAAAGCAGTGTGAGAGGAGGACAGGAAACGCAATTGAAACCACAGCGAGCTGTCGCCCCACACACATCAGAATAGCTGTCATCAAGGACGCAGAATACCAAGTACTGGCGAGGATGTGGAGACGCCACAACCCTCACACAGTGCTGGGCAGAGTGCGAAGTGTGGTCACCAAACATACAGTCAACACATGAGCCGGCAATTCTGCTCCCAAGATCTCTCCGAAAGGTCCAGAAGCACTCGGCCACAGTGTGACTTGCAGGAGAGAGACCAGGCAGTAGTACTCACAATGCCCAGACTGGAAACAACCCAAATACCCAGCAATGGGTGGAGAGAAAACAAGATGTGCAGCCATGCAACGGAACACTACACAGCAATGAAGAAGACCAGCCGTGGATACTTTCTACCACATGGGTAAACTCCAAAAACATTATGTGCAGTAAAAAAAAAATTAAATAAAAAAAGCCAGTCTCAAATGACCACATCATGTACGATTTCCTATGAAATTACTAGAAAAGGCCAAACTAGAGATATCACGCAGATCACTGGTTGTCTGGGGCCAGGGTGAGACTAAGGACTGAATATAGGTGGGCATGAGGGGACCTGGGTGGAATGTGCTACGGCTGGAGGGTGGTGATGGATGCACACGCGTGGATCCACTGAAGCTCATCAACACGCCTAAAACGGGGCTGTCAGTGACATGCAAGTGGGACTTGAAACAAAACCCTAGCAGCAAAGGGGCAGCTCACGCCTGAGGTGGAGGAAAGGGGAGAGAAGCAGCAGAAGAGAGTTTGAGATAACGCAGCCACACCTGAGGGGCCGGGTTGAACCAGGGATTTAACCGTGGGTGGCACTGGTCGCCCGCAGAGATGGAGTGGGTGTAGACGGGGAGCGGGTGGGGGAGAGGGAGGAAGTGGTGGAAGTCATTACAGAATCTTCAGGTGGATGGCAGTCAGCTCTGAGTTTCAGAAAGCTAAGTCTGGCTGCAGCGTGGGAGGACGAAGATTTAGAGGAGCGATGGAGCAGGAGGCAGCGGCCGGAGGAAAGGCACAGCTGAGACACACTGCGGGCGAAGCGAGCTGAGGTCAGAGATGCTGGCGAGACGGAGCCAGCGCAGCAGTCACCCCTCAGCCCCAGCTTCGCTGTCCACCGTTCAAGTTGCCCTCGGTCAACCAGGGGCCAGAAATACCACGTGGAAAACTCCAGAAAGAAGCAATTCACAAGTTTAAACTGTGTGCCATTCTGAGTTGTGGGACTGTCCTGCCGGGGAGATGAACGGTCGCTTCCTCCAGCGTACCCATGCTACATATGCTACCCAGCACCCATCAGGCACTCGATGGCCATCCCAGTATCACACCAACTGCTGCTCTCTCCTCCCTCCCCCTCTCTCCCTCCCTCAGTAACTCTTGCAGATAAATAAATAGGTCTTAAAAAAAAAAAAAAGAGGAATGACCCCTAATTAGAAGATTAGCAGGAACTTAGAAAGAAGAAAGACTTTTCAGTGACCTAACAATCACTTCTGAAAAAGTCTCCTATGCATTCATCACCAGATCTATGAAGACACAACACGCTGTGTGAACGCACAGAGTATTTAATACTCTGACGTGAACACACACTGGGGGAGTATTTAATACTCCAGCATGGACGCACAATGGAGGAGTACTTAATACTCTGGCGTGGACACACACTGGAGGAGTATTTAATACTCTGGCGTGGACACACACTGGAGGAGTATTTAATACTCCAGCGTGAATGCACACTGAATATTTAATACTCTGGCATGAACACACACTGGAGGAGTATTTAATACTCTGGCGTGGACGCACAATGGAGGAGTATTTAATACTCCGGCATGGACGCACAATGGAGGAGTATTTAATACTCCGGCGTGAACGCACACTGGAGGAGTATTTAATACTCTGGTGTGAACACACACTGGAGGAGTATTTAATACTCTGGTGTCACACTGGAGGAGCATTTAATACTCTGGCGTGGACGCACACTGGAGGAGTATTTAATACTCCGGGGTGAACGCACACTGGAGGAGTATTTAATACTCTGGCGTGGACACACACTGGAGGAGTATTTAATACTCTGGCGTGGACACACACTGGAGGAGTATTTAATACTCCAGCGTGAATGCACACTGAATATTTAATACTTGGCCTGAGAAGGAAGCGAAGCTCTGACCCCTGCTGTGACACGGATAAACCGTGAGGGCATCACGCTGAGTGGAGGCAGCCGGGCGAAAAAAGACACACGTTGTAGATTCTACTTTTATAGGAGGCACCCAGAACACGCAAATTCATACAGATGGAGGGTAGAAACAGAGGCTGCCTGAGGTCGGGAGGAGACAAAGCAGGCTGACTGGGGTTTCTGTGCGAGATGCTGGGAAAGTTCTGGAAGTGGACAGTGGTGATGGTGGCACTTCTGCACGGCACACTGGTGCAAGGCTAAGGGACGGGCATTTGAGACACCACGTGCAAAGCCTGCAGTCCATCCTGCAGTGCCTGGGTTCGAGTCCCAGTGCTGCTCCCAATTCCAGCTTCCTTTCTGTTTTTCTAAGATTTATTTATTTATTTGAAAGAATTACAGAGAGAGGGAGAGACAGAGAGTGGCACCCACCCCAAATGGCCACAACGACTGGTACTGGGCCAGACCAAAGCCAGGAGTCAGGAGCTTCTTCTGGGTCTCCCACATGGGTCCCAGGGGCCCAAACACTTGGGCCATGTTTCACTGCTTTTCCCAGGCCACTAGCAAGGAGCTGGATCAGAAGCGGAGCAGCCGGGAGTCCAACCAGCGCCCATGTGGGATGTCAGCATTGCAGGTGGTGGCTTAACCCTCCAGGCCACAGAGCCAGCCCCTCCAGCTTCCATCTAATGCACACCCTGGGAGGCAGCAGGTGACAGCTCAAACACCTGAATCCCTGGCAGCCATACAGGAGACTTGCATTGTGTTCCACGCTCCCGGCTTTGACCTGGCCCAGCACCAGTCACTGTCGGCATTTGGGGAACGGATCAGTAGATGGGAAATCTCTGTGTTTCAAATAAAACAAATCATTTTAAAAGGTTAAAATGGTACGTTTTACCTCTATGTATTTTTTTACCGTGTTTTTTTTTTTCTAAGTTTCTCGCTCAGCATTCTGCCTGGGGGTGGAGGACGCAGGACCTGCCTTTGGCTGCCGTCTGGGTGACGCTTGCTTCATAGGCTGAGTTCTCACTAATCTTACTGACAGCAAAGGGAAGAAAACACATTTTGCATTCACACAGCTCGTGGTCCAAACATTGAAAGCCCCTTCATCTGGAAAAGCCAGAGAGCCATGAGGTTGGCTCTAAATCTATGTGAACACAAGCAAGACGCGTAGATTTAACTACGTGGTGGGCCTCGCTCTGTGTGACTGGTTAACCGCTGGCTATCACTGGCTGCCCTACTAAGCTCATCACCAGAAAGACAGTCAAGCAGTGAAAATACTCAGAACTCGAGCTAATACTTCCATTTGAGCTCCAACTGTGACACAGATGTCAAAGGATTAACCCTTTTAAAGGAGATGGATTCGCTTCTGTAGCTGTTTTGGCAACACCCTGTGCCTAACTGCTTTACTGTCCCCGCTTTCCAACCCACAGTGGAGACAGCTGGGTTGCATCTCTGAGCTGTGTGGATTATAAGGTGGAAGACTCTTGGCAAGCAAAGCCCCTAGGCGTGCGTGATGTCTCCTCAAGGTGCAAACAGTATGAGTTTTTTCCTTGGCTATCTGTCAAGAAAATATAGGGGTGTGCTTATGACTTTTTAAACTTTTTCCTTTTTCCCTTTAAATATAAGGGCTATGCTTATCTGAATGGCAGCTTAATGAACAAGCTCAAAGGATCCCGATGGGTGGTTAGAAGGCGCCGAGCTGACAGCCCTCCAGTGAAACTGACAAGATCCAACACTAGCCTTCAAAGGCTGCACGCTGGCATCAAAAGAAACGTGCTGGGACACTTTAATTTTATTAATAAACCTCTATTTTAATTCCTTTTTCTATGAGCTTCTTTTGTTTTGAGAGAGCGCCCACTCCCCCGATGCCCACAACAGCTAGGACCAGGGTCTGCATGAGCAGGAAGCGAGAGTCAGGAGCCAGGGTCCGAGCTGGATCTGGACGTGGAACCCAGGCACCCCAGGGTGGGATGTGGCACGTGGGCATCTCAACTGCTGGCTGAACCACGAGGCCAGATGACAGGCCGCTGGTGTGGGCCACTGTTAGCGTCTCCCGACACGCAACCTTGCCATGCCAGACTGTGCAAGAGCGGAAAACCGAGCCCGGGGACTTTGCTCTGTCAACACTGCTGCGTCACCCTCTTTGGAAAGTCAGCACAAATGAAGTTAAGTCCAACCAAATGGTTCTAATTGCCTGGGTGACAGTGCACAGGGCGACAGGAGCAGCAGCAAGGAGATAAAAATGCTAGCCCGCAACAGGGGCAGAGCAACAAATACTTAGAAGATCGATCGACCTGCCTCTGCAGCTTAGGAATCAGGGCCTAATGGCGCTTTGACAGTGGATGGTGAGAAAAGACTTAGCATCAGAAGATAAAACCACCAGAGAGGAGACTGCAAGAGAGAAGACAACCACCCAGTGGTTCTAGCTGAGCCCAGCAGATGGGAGGACTGGGAGGGGAGAGGTGTGGTGGTGGAGAAGAGACTAAAGCATGAAGCACATGAACCAAGGACCACCAAGCAGCTCCCAGGCCTGCAGGTGCATCCAAGGGAGAAGTCGTGCGCCCGCTCCCACAGGCTGGGAGAGCTGTCTCGCTTGTGAGAGCATCAGGCTCCCGCTGACGGAGTCACCATAAGCTAGGTAAAGATCCCCAGGCATCCACACACTCAGTGAAGGGTGCCGAGGAGGGGACCCACAGCAGAGGAAATCACCCTGATGAAGCCACCCCTCCCCCACATCATGTTAAACAAGCCGCGACAATTTAACATTGCAGCTGGATACCAGGTGAAAAGCCCAGAAAACAAACACCTTCCAAGGGGAGAGGAGCAGGCTCTCTCCTCCACAGAGCGGGCGGTTGATGGACCCCCCCCCCCCCCCGCCAGGACTCAGAAAGGGGACTCAGGGTGTGCAGGTTTGAAGCTGACACAGAAAGCAACTCTCAAGCCGGCGCCATGGCTCAATAGGCTAATCCTCCACCTTGCGGCGCCGGCACACCGGGTTCTAGTCCCGGTTGGGGCGCCGGATTCTGTCCCAGTTGCCCCTCTTCCAGGCCAGCTCTCTGCTGTGGCCCGGGAGTGCAGTGGAGGATGGCCCAAGTGCTTGGGCCCTGCACCCCATGGGAGACCAGGAAAAGCACCTGGATCCTGGCTCCTGCCATCGGATCAGTGCGGTGCGCCGGCTGCAGCGGCGGCCATTGGAGGGTGAACCAACGGCAAAGGAAGACCTTTCTCTCTCTGTCTCTCTCTCACTGTCCACTCTGCCTGTCAAAAATTAAAAAAAAAAAAAAAGAAAAGAAAGCAACTCTCCCTTCAAAGACAAGCATCTCACCTTATCCTCCAAAGGGATTCCAGGACAGCAAGACAGCGACAGCTTCCTCTACCCTGCTCTTCCCTCTCTCTTAGCTAAATAAATAAAGTTCTTTTTTTTTTTTTATAGGCAGAGTGGACAGTGAGAGAGAGAGAGAGAAAGGTCTTCCTTTTGCCGTTGGTTCACCCTCCAATGGCCGCCGCAGCCAGTGTGCTGCGGCCAGCACACCACGCCTATCCGAAGGCAGGAGCCAGGAGCCAGGTGCTTCTCCTGGTCTCCCATGTGGGTGCAGGGCCCAAGCACTTGGGCCATCCTCCACTGCCTTCCCGGGCCACAGCAGAGAGCTGGCCTGGAAGAGGGGCAACCGGGACAGAATCCGGCGCCCTGACCAGGACTAGAACCCGGTGTGCCAGCACCGCTAGGCGGAGAATTAGCCTATTGAGTCGTGGCGCTGGCCAATAAATAAATATCTTTAACAGCAATGAAATTCCTTCTTTTTTAAATGTTTGTTTTCATCTGTTTGAAAGGCAGAGCAACAGAGAGAGCATGTATGTGAGAGAGAGACAGAGACAGAGACAGAGAGATCTTCCCATCTGTTGGGTTACTCCCCTAATGCCTGCAGCAGCGAGGCAAAAGCCAGGAGCCCAGAACTTAATAGGGGGTCTCCCATGTGGGTGGCAGTGGCAGGGGTTCAAGTTCTTGAGCCACCCTCTGCGGCCTCCCAGGAGCTGAGGCAGGAAGGGAGTAGCTGGGACTAGAAGTGGCAGTCCAATATTGGATGCTGGTGTCCCAAACTGCAGCTTCACCTGCTATACCACAACACATCCCCAAATTCTTTCTGTCCCACACTCCTAAAGGCTACACACCCTGGCTAAGTTTGCCTGTATTTCCATTCCCTTCCAGTTCTTTGGACATAGAACAATTTCTTCCTCTGTAGCAGAAAAGCGTGCAGGAAAAGGGTTGGTTGTGCCCTAGTTTTAGGAAATGCTGAAGAGGCAGGAACTCAGCAAGTTGGAGAAGCTACCACTGGTGGCCTGGGGTGGGGGGGAGGGGGCAAAAATCAGCCAATCAAAGATACCTGGGCACTGACTGGAACGACAAAGACACCTGGACACTGATTGGAACTCCTGGAGCAGTTGAAGGCTTCTGTTCCAATGCCTAAACAATGCCCTCTATTTATGCACAGTTCAAAAGACCTCATGGCATCAGAAGGCACCTTCCGAAAAAGACTGCAGCTAATTCTCCCAGCAGCAGAAATCCACCCTGGAGAACAACAAAGCCTCGCTCTTTGGTTCACAAAAGGGATTAAACCCAGTGGGAGAACAGGCACTGTTGCCAGGTCATTTGGGGAGTAGGGCTGAGTGTGGAAAACTTGGCGTTTGTTTTGCTCCCCCATGAAAGCCTGATGGTTAGTGCAGGAATCTTTTTTTTTTTTTCCAATGCTCCCGCTACAATTTCTTTCACTGCTCAAGGAGAAATTAGTGAGCAAAGTGCTTCGCGAGAGAAGGAACTAGAAGGGTGTTGCGTAAGCATCACCACGGTCTGCAGCCGCAGGTCATGATGGTGAATGCAAGCCTTCAAAAACACACAGTTACATCAGAACGAAAGTTCTCCCAGGCTGGCCCCTCACCCACAAAGCCGCCCTCTCCCAGGCCTCGGTCTCCCGGCCCATTCACCGCTCCCCAGCCTGCCCTCTTCCAGCTAAAACGCTCTGCTGACCACAGGGCACTCACGGGACCCGCACCTGCCCACCACAGCGTTCTTTGCCAAAACCTGCATTCGTCCTGCACGACCTGCCTCAAAGCTTCCCCCACCCCAGCCCCTGTGATCTCGTTTGCACACATGGCTCGTGGGGCGCTCACAACCAATCAAACTGCTCACGTTCAGCCTGATGTAAGCACACATGGACTGCTGGGGACGTGACAGAGGACACGAGAAACCAGGTGGGCCACAAGCTGGCTGCTGCGTTTGGGTGGCAGGCACAAGCGGGTTCGTCACACTCTTCCCTCTCCTCTTGCTTATGTGTGAAAGTTCCCACAGTAAAAGCCTAGTAACAATTACAGTGCCCCAGAGTCAGCCAATGACAGATCAAAGATTCAAACCTAGGACCTCCTGCGCCCCCCTGCCATGCTTTCATTTTCCAAGGATTTTCTTTTTAAAGTTTATTTACTTGAAGGCACAGTGACAGAGAGAGGGAGAGACAGAGAGAGATCTTCCATCCACTGGTTCACTCCCCAAATGCTTCGACAGACAGGCGGAAACCAGGAGCCAGGAACTCCATCCGGGTCTCCCACGTGGGTGGCAAGAACTCAAGTACTTGAGCCATCATTTGCTGCTTCCCAGGGGCATTAGCAGGAGGTCGGATTGGAAGCATGGAGTAGCTGGGCACTTCCAGAGGGGAAGTGAGGATCCTAAGTAGCAGCTTAACCCACTGTGCCACACCCCCGACACACGATGGATTATGTCATAGTCGCTGGTACTGCTGCTTTCTTCATGGGATCAGGTGGTATTCACTTATTCGTTGACATGAAAAGCCCTGGTTACTCTCCTGGAGGAGCTAGGGACACAGGTAAACAGATAAATCACAGTCAGTGCAACAGCCAAGATAGGAGCTGAGTGGAAGCAAACAGGTTCCCAGGAAGCCTGCGTGGGAGAGCCCAGGAAGGCAGGCCAGCACAGGGGACCTGAGGTGGAGCTCAGGGCTCAGCAGGGCGGTTTTAGGTAAAGGGGCTCGGAGCCGGGACACACTTTGGTTAGAAAGTACGGCACGGGCCAAGGTGTGGTCTTGGAGAAGTTTGATGAGGGAAGTGAGGAAGGACCAGATGCCCTGTGAGCTAACGTCAGGACAGGGGGGCTGGGTTAATCAGGAAATACATGATCACGGCTGGTCTGTTAAGAGGGTACCCAGCTGCAGTGTAGACAAGAGCAGTGTAGACCAGACCCAGGATGAGGGTAAAAGATCAAGGTACACGCCTCAGGTGCAAAAATTAAGGGGGTCAACCAAAACCTCAGCCACCTACCTCTGTGTTCTTTTAATACACTGAGTGCAAACATGCAAATGAATGCAAAAAAAAAAAAAAAAAACCATAATGAGTGCAGAGGGGCCAGCGCTGTGGCCTAGCAGGTTAAGCTGCAACCTGCAGTGCCGGCATCTAATATGGACACCGGTTCAAGTCCCAGCTGCTCCAATTTCGATCCAGCTCCCTGCTAATGCACCCAGAAAGGCAGCAGAAGATGGCCCAAGTGCTTGAGCCCCTGTACCCATGTGGGAGACTGTGATGAAGCTCCTGGCTTTGGCCTGGCCCAGCCCTGGCTGTTGTGGCCATTTGCAGAGTGCACTCTCTCTGCCTCTGCCTTTCCCTCTCTGTAACTCTGCCTTTCAAATAAATGAATAAATCTTTAAAAAATAATAATAAAAAATGAGGGCAGAGCCTTAGTAGCTTTCCCCACTAGGAGCACAGCACGGGAGGACATTTCGATAGTACGTGGAAGGAGTCTGGGGACTGCCCCCACAAAGTAGAGCGCCCTGGCGTGCTGATTCTGTGATATGAAAGGACCCCAGAGAGCAGCCCATGCTGGCAGCCGTCTTGCGTCTGGTTGGAGTCTGGACCCCCAAGAAAGGCAACAGTGGCCTCTGGTCCCTCCCCTGAGCTTTCATTATCTAAGCTCCGGCCTCTGTCAGCTGTCGTCACATCTGGACAGGCCTTCGTCACCCTCCACTGTCTCCAACCCAGTCCCAACGAGCATCACTCCCAAACAAACTTCCAGGCCATCGCCTCTTCTCCAAACCCACTGAGTTCCCCTAAAACTCATGGACCACTCCCCTGGCCTTCTCTGGTCTCCCCTTCTCCAATAAAAAACGGGGAGGGGCATAGAAGTTGCCATGAACTTGGGGCTAGAGGGTGATCACCCCGCGATTCCCCGTCCCCTGACTTTTCCCCTTCTGGCCTTCATCAGTTTGGCTGCCTTTCCTCCTACTGAGTCTGTCTGGACCAGCCTGGGCCAGGACCAGCAGAGCGGGGCTGCAAACTTCCCTTTGTCCCCACAAGAGAGGGCAGTGCAGCCTCTTCTCCGGCCGCAGGCCCCAGCATGGCTTAGCAGGGCAATGCCCCAGCCGAAGGAGTCAGTCGCCAGGGGGGCTGGTCCTACAGTGACAGCGCAAGTTCACAGGGACTCCTGTGACATTCCCAGGCAGAAACGAGAGACGGGGGAAAGACAGCAGGAGCTCGAAGCTTAGCTGGAGCTGAACGGACCCATGGGACCCAACTTAGTCACAAATGCTCCAGGGGCAAAAACCCCCGCTTTCCTCGCCCTCCATCTGGGCTGCCTGTGCACCTGCTCACTCACTAAGTCCCTGCTAACTAAGTGCAAAGGAAGAGCTTAAGTACAGAGCACCAGCGACTGACGCCAGCCCGTAGGTAGTTCCTGCTCGTTCGGCTTCCCGTTGAGCAGATGCTCTGATGAATATTCAAAAAGTGGCGGCCACTCACGGTGACTAAGACTCTCAAAGTCTAGTAAGTTATTTTAGTGGCACTTTCCTGTCATTTCCTCCCGCTCCTCCTGCATCCTGAGGGCGAAGGAGAAGAAATGACGGGAGCGAGGGCTCATCGCCACTGGGACAGCCGTGGACACTCCATGGAAGTAAGGACTATGCCTGAGGCTCTCTCCAGCTAGGACGCAATTAGAAGAAAGGCTGACAAAACCGTGGGGCTGGGGAGGGCGAATGAGCTGCCGTCCAGTTTTCCGGATCCAACATCAACTGCATCCCCGCTTCCCACTCCTCCTGTAGTCTCCACGCTGCCGGTGCTGGCTTTAGTGTCCCCCCGCCCCCATCACGGGAACACGGCCCGTCTCTGCGAGCACACAGCGGGGCAGGCTGCACGCCGGGACGTGCGTAGGATCACCCACACCAAGGTGAGGCGCTGATGGTCGCCTGCTCTGGAGGCCACATCCCACAGGCTGGAAATGACCGCGCAGGGCTTCGTAAGGGAAAGCCCGGGAGACCTGGCTTCTAGGCTTCTCCAGAGAAGGGAGTTCAGAGATGGCAGCCTGCCGCCCCACGGCCAGGGCCAGGCAAGGCGCTGTGACTAAACAGGAAGCGGTTACTTAGCAGTCCAACGGATGTACGCGTGTTTAAAGCACCGTCACAAGGAGCTATACTCTGACACATCCCACAGCGTTCAAACCAAGCCAAGTTAACCCTGGCAGATGCATGAGTCTGCAAGTTGTGTCTGGTTGCCTCTCCTGGGGGCGCTGCTCTCTGTAATTATCAATTACTGGAAGCCATTGGTTACTGGCTATCACCAAGTGCCCAGGGCTTCCCAGACACGAATTGTAAACCACCCACCACCCTGTGGGAGAATGCATTTTCTCCTGCTTGCAAGAGGAGGTTCAGAGAGGTTGTCGTGTGCCTGAGGTCACACAGCTGGCCACATTAGAGCTTGAATTCAAACCAGGCGCAGTGGCATTAGCAGCATTTCCTTTTGAGGTCTCGAGGCCTCTGCTTGTGGTTACTCAAGGTCAAAGCCAGGAATAGAACGAGGCAAGCCGAGTATGCCAGCTGAAGGTCAGATCCTGTCTTGCACATTGTGATATTGTGTTCACCATAGAGTGTGTTGCATCAGCTTTGATGTTTGAAAAATATGGTATTTAAATATTGTTTATCCTGATTTGGGGTTTTGGGGGCCCCTTTGGGTTTTTTTCCCCCCAAAGGCCACGTCTCACCAGCCTCACCAGCCTCCGGGCTCTGCTCATCCCCCAGACAACCTGTGAGCGCCTGCCTCACCCCAAGGAGAAGTCCTCATTTTGAGCAGATTTTTCATCACCCCCCCCCCCACCTTGTGAGTTTCACATCCAAAACGACTGCCTTCTGGGAAAAAGGGTTGCTTTGTGTTGATTTAACTTGCTTGTTTTGTGTTTATTAACTTGCTTCTCTTTTTTTTTTTTTTTTTTTTTTTTTTTTTGCTTGGTTTGTTTGTTGTTGTTTTTCCTTTATCCTCTTCCTTCACTTACCCCTGGTGGGGACATCCAGAAGCGAGAGATGAGATGCAGAAAGTTCCCCACACTCCGCCAATACATTCAAGCCCTCTGCAAAATAACCAGGGCCAGTGTGTGACGCAGTGGCTACGCTGCCCCCTGCAATGCCAGTGTACTACGTGAGCAGGTTCAAGTCTCAGCTACTCTGCTTCCAATCCAGTTTCCTTCCCCGGCAGCAGATGGCCCAAGTCCTTGGGGCCCCGCCACCCACGTGGGAGACACAGATGGCGTCCCGGGCTCCTGGCTTTGGCCTGGACCAGTCCTGGCCTTTGAAGCCATTTGAGAAGTGACCCTACAGATGAAAAAATACCCCCCGGGTGTGTGTGTGTGTGTGTGTGTATTTCAAATACATGAGAAATCTTTTTAAAAAAATATCCATTTCATGGGCTGGCACTGTGGCTCACTTGGTTAATCCTCCGCCTGCGGCGCCAGCATCCAATATGGGTGCTGGGTTCTAGTCCCGGTTGCTCCTTTTCCAGGCCAGCTCTCTGCTGTGGCCCAGGAGGGCAGTGGAGAATGGCCCAAGTGCTTGGGCCCTGCACCCTCAGGAGAGACCAGGAGGAGGCACCTGGCTCCTGGCTTCGGATTGGCGCAGTGCCGGCTGTAGCGGCCATTAGGGGAGTGAACCAATAGGAGGAAGACCTTTTTTTAAAAAAAAAAATCCATTTCATCCCTAAAAAAGATAAGCAATGTGAGTCTATGGCTATATTAATTAGCTTGGCTTAATCATTCCACAATGCATACAGATGTCAAAATACCACATCATATGCCGTAAAAATACACACAAATCTTCATCAATGAAGGAACGAATGGACGAGTGAAACGTCCAAGATAAAAATCATGCTGGGGAACCTACGATCTCTATGAGAAATTAGCTTTCATAATCACTAGAGCTTCTAACACTTGCTTCATAGAATTGCTTCTGCATCCTGTCACCAGATACCAAAGTAAATAAATACATGGGCTGAGGCTGTGGGTTGTCCCTGGTAGCTGGAGGGAGAAAAATCCTTTTATTTCTAAACACTCGCTTCTGCAAATGTGGCACTGTTATGACACGCACAGGTCTTCCAAGGGTCACGGCCTTGCCAACAGCAAACACAGCTGTTTTAAACTCTATTCTTTTTGTTATTATTAACTAAATACACTGTTTGACTTCTTTAAAGAATCAACATTAAGAAGCTTGTCAATTACTCGGGAGCAAAGCTGCGACATAGAAATTAACACCAGCCAGGTCCCCGTGCCTGGTAACAGGGTAGGCAAGGCACAGACAGGTGCTCCTCCACCCAGGACGGGGCTGGCCCGGCTGCAGACACCTGAAGTCAAAACGCATTTCACGCACCTGAGCCAGGGAGCCTGGGAGCCTAGCAACACTGCACACGGTGGAGTGTCGCTTGCTGCCCCTCACCCACGGCCACGTGCCTCCCAGCACACCACATACCGCTAGCTCAGGGAAAGATCAAGTTCAAAATACAAAGCATGGGGTTTGGGGTTTTTCTGTGTGTGTGTGTGTTTTTTTTTTTTTTTTTTTTTTTTTGGCCATTTGGATCTGCATTTTCTGAAGAATGCAGTTCATTAGTTTAAAGAGAAAAAAGTGCTCACTCACAATGCCTACGCGCTTTCTCCGGGACAGGCCAAGAGAAGTTTATAGGAGGGCAGTGGGTGGACCTCTGGCAGGATTACAACAAAATTAAACTTTCATGGCCAGGAGTTTCCTCTCCCTTTCACACTTTTGTCTCTCAGCACAAAGATGGGCCGTTTTCTGCCACCGAGGTCGCTTCCCTGACGTCTTCCAATTGGCCCCACGGAATGTCGTGAAGGCAGGAAGGAAATACTACATCCAGGCTCAGAAAAACCCACAGCAAACGGCGCACTTTCCAAAATCTCACACAATTTATGCATCAGACAGCCACTTAGACTCTCCTTGCTCAGGAACTCTGCCCTCTTCATCCACATTCCAACCAAGACCTGAACCTGGCTGGTTTCCTGACTCAGAGGTGCATAGGAGGCTCCCAGGAGAAGAGGCATGGAAGGGGGGCAGGGGGCGGGGAGGGGGCAGGGTTGGTGTCATTTGGGACACCAGCATCCCCTATCAGAGTGTCTGGGTTACAGTCCCAGCTCTGCTTCTGATCCCAGCTTCCTGCTAATGCCCACCCTGAGAAGCAGCGGGCGATGACTTAAAGTCCTTGGGTCCCTGCCACCCACGTGGGAGACCCGGATGGAGTTCCTGGTTCCTGCCTTTGGCACAGCCCAGCCCTGGCTGTTGTAAGCATTTGGGGAGTGAACCAGGGATGGGAGATCTCCCGTTTCTCTCTCTCTCTCTCTCTCTCTCTCTCTCTCTCTGCCTCTGAAATAAATAAAACTGGCACGCTGATCACCCACTTTCCCCAAAAAGGTCATCAGAATTAGGCCCGAGTCCAGGACTCCAGGGCGCCCCCTAGTCCTCTGGGCTTTGACTCTGGCACAGCTCTCCACACAGCAGACATGGACCAGAGCCTGTGGACCAGAGCCCGTGGATCAGAGCCTGTCACTCCAGGGCTCGTGACCGCCTGCGGCTCCCACCACAGGAATGTTGGACGGCAGAGCCCTGCCGGGTGCTCCTCTTGCCCAGACTCCCGGCCTCGCCACTCTCCCCTTCCTCCAGGCTCGCTCAGCTTTTCCCTTGTTGACTCCTGGCTCAAGTCCACCAAGGTCACCCTCTGCCTGGACAGCCCCCAGACCAGCACCTGGATCCACTGCTCAGGTGTCAGAACCTATCAGCGCCTTCTCTGTTCATTCTGTTTAGAACTCCTGCTGCACCCTATTCCCCCACATACGGGCATCTCAGGCACTCCACTATCTCCCCACTGTGTATAGGGCTCTAGCAGCACTTTCACTGTCTGAAATTGCCCGGTTTCTGTTCATGTTCACCTGCTCACCGTCCATCAGCCCCGCAAGGGCCCGTGCCTGCACCCCTGAGCCGAGAGGTAGGCAAGCTAAGTACTTGCCAACTGAGTACAGGAACAACAGTGCCTGCTGCTGCACTAGACACCGGGATACAGAACACACAGGACACAGCCTGGCCCTGGGGGGATGGGGGAGGGGAGACACAGCTATCGTCCCATCCTCTCAACAATCCAACACGGTAGGTGCTGTTTTAGTTTCCATTTTACAGAGTAACTGAGGCTGGGTAACTTGCCTGAAGAGAGCCAGAGTTCAAACCAGGCTGTCTCTATCTAGAACCTGAGCTCAAGGCTTCTCCTGCTAACCAAGGTTATGTAACAGCCCCATGGGAGCTGGAAGAGGAACCTCTGCCTGCGGGGTAGGGCGGAGGGTGGGGGCGCCCAGGCAGAGGCGGCATCAACACATGCCAACAGGCTGGCTCCTGCAGGCAGAGAGGCAGAGGGCGCGCCACACGCAGAGGGGATGCAAAGTTGCTCCGGGTAGTGCCGTGTGCGCACGGGGAAAGTGGTCCAGGGCTCTGGCTTCATAGCAGAGGTGGCCACCATCGGTCCCGGTGCTGCTTCAGAGTCCTAGCCTGGCTCTCTGCCCCACCTCCCTAGAGAGCCAGCTCCTGATTTCAGCCCTGGAGTGGTGCCACCTGCTACCCACCTTCCCCTCAGTTGCTTTTTGCCCGGCCGCGGCTGTGGACTGCCCCGGCCCAGAGCTGGCTAGCCCTCAGGTGCAGCTGCTGTCCTGCAAGCAGAGCTGTGTTTGCACAAAGCCACCAGCCAGGGCAACGTGTGCCCCACCCACCTGCCCAGGCCTGCTCCAGCAGCCTGCAGCTGGGACCTTGCAATCTCAGGCTCTGTGCCTGGAGCTCCAGTTTCCCTTGGTCTGGCTCAGCTCAGCCCTTTGCGGGTGCTGACGGCAGGTAGGAGACAGGAAGACTACACACAGCAGGAGAGGGAGAGCCACGGAGCACACACCTGCAGCCTTGCTCCCGCATCCTCGAAGGCTTTTCCCATACCCGCTGCCCCTTTATCTGGCTTTGTCTTCTCCAGATGACATTACCTTGCTTTGCATGTTTATCCCAGTCGGTTAGTACAGGATCCACCTGCCCACCCCACCCCCCAGATATACGCAGCAGCAGGGCAGGGGGTTTGTGGCATCACTGCTCTGAAGCTCACTGTCCACTCCAGTGTTCAGCACGTAAGACTCACTCAGTAAACAGTGGAGAACTGATGAGCACAAAAGTCCATGTGGGCATGGAGCCTGAAGCCCACACCACAGAGGCCCTGTAACTGCAGTCAGTTTGTTTTGTTTGTTTGGATTCAATGAAGTAAACAGTTCATAAAATTCATACGGAAGTTTCTAGAACATAGCAAGCCCACAAAAATGTTGACTATTATTACAGAAAACATCTTAGACAGATGAACTTGATTCTGGCGAGCCACTCTTATCAGGAACACCCAGCTCCTTTCCTGAGAGCTAAAGATTTCCTGGCGGAGTGGCCCATTTGGGAAACAGGAGGCGGTGTGGGGTGTGGCAGCTGCTGAGGTTGACAACAAGATGGGACTGAACCCAACTGTCTTTGAGAGAAAGGAGTCGCTGGGCGGGCACTTGGTGCAGCAGTTTGGTCACCACGTGGGATGCGCAGGTGCCACACAGAGTCCCAGCTCCACTGCTGATCCCAGCTTCCTGCTAATGCGCACCTTGGGGAGGGCGCAGGCCATGGACGGGCTCAAGTCCCTGGGTCCCTGCCACCCATGTGGGAGACGCAGGTGGGGTTCTGGGCTGCTGGCTTTGGCCTGGCCCAGCCTAGCCCCAGCTGTTGCAGCACCTGTAGAGTGAACTAGTGGATGGAAAACCCCTGCCTCCCTTCTCTCTCTCTCTTTCAAATACAATGAAAATAAATAAGTAAAAATTTGAAAAGAAAGACGGTGCTGAAGCAAACAACAAAGAACAGGTGGCAAGAAAAAGTCAGCACGTTAAGACAAAGGGAGAGAAGTTTCTGAGTTTCCTTGGAGACACAGGACGCGAGAGAAGCACATTCTCGCGTGGCTGTGATCCTAAGGTGAGCTGTGGAAGACACATCTGTCTTAGCATTCCCGGCCACGGACACCTTGTCTGTTTTACAGACTGCTGTGTAATTGCACAGGGGGCGTGAGAGCTATTTTAAGCACATCCTCTTCTTATTCTTAGTTTTCCACTCAAGGTCCATGGCTTTATTTATTAATATCTCGGGCCCAAACCACAAGTTGAAAAGTGCCGACTCACTGCACTATCAAGGAATATTTTTGCACTGTCCCCTAAAACCAAACCGCCCGATGGGCTGTGTTCCTGCTGGGGATCCTGGTTGCCAGAGGCAGACAGGACAAGATGCAGCATGTGGGGTAAAGCTTAAGGTAAGCCAAGACAGGAAACACAAGCGAAAAAGACGCTACCGGATGTCTCATCACAAAGCAGAAACTACAATAAACTTTCAACATTCCAAGTTTTTTTTTTTTTTTTTTTTTTCAAATCGCAAAGCAGCAGAGCGAGTTAAAGGTCCAGAGAAAAGGCATTAGACACCCAGTGCCCCAAACTGTCTCACATCCTTTCTAAGCCTCATCTCTGCACCTCTGAAAGGGACCCCTTTTGCAGATGGGCAAAACGAGGTCCACAGAAGCTCAGTGGTTTGCCCCAGGCAGCTCGGATTCAGAACTGAACATGAAACTGTGTTCTTCGAAGCCAGGCTCCTCTGATGATTCCTGAATGCTAGTGCCCAGGTTCACCGCCCAGTGGGAAAAACAAAGCTCCCGAGACCGTTTTCCAAAAGCTAAATTTGGAGATAGGCAGTTGAGGCAGTGGGTAAGACACTGCCTAGGACCAGCCCATATCAGCATCTGCCTGGAGTCCTGGCTTCTCTGTCTCAGATCCAGCTTCCTGCTAATGGGCACCCTTGGGAGGCAGCAGATGATGGCTCTAGTGCCCGATCCTTGCCAAACACATAGGAGACCCAGACTGAGTTCTGGGCTCTTGGCTTCCACAAAGCCCAACCCCTGGTTATTGCGGGGACTTTGAGGAGTAAACCAATGGATGGAAGCTCACTTGCTCTTACACACACACACACACACACACACACACGCATACCCTCTCTCCCTTTCAAATAAAGTAAAAGGAAAGTTTGTATTCAAAAAAAAGTTAAATGCACACTATTTAATTCCTAAATTATATCCTTGCTAATGCCTCATACTAAAATACTCTTTCTTAAAAGAAAGAATATTTTGACAAGAAAATCCCCCAAATCATAAAACTCATAAAAATATAATTTTTAACATGGCAAACACTAATGGCAGAAATTATTACTTTGGAAGTTTTAAAATATCCTTACTTGTAGCATAAAAAGCGGGTGATCCTAGGTCAATCTCAACAATTTCTTTTGAAATTTCACTGACCCATGAAATTCAAGACTGGCTACCACTACACCATAATCAGTGTTTTCCAATTTGTCCATCAGTAGTTTATGAAACCGTTTTACTTGCTCAATACCGGAATTCTCTTTCTTTAATAAAATGGAAAACAGGAGAAGGTAACGACAGGTAGCAAAAGGTTGACTCATGTTTCATGAAACTCTTGTTGAAATTTTACACATGCATAAATGCACATTTGCACCAAATCAGGATACACAATTATTTACTGTGAGTCAAAAAACTTGGAAAGTTTTTGCAATGCGTGTGTTGCTTGGAGTAACATTTTCATTAATTATTGAACATTTGTAACACACAGAAAAACTATACAAAGTAAAAAATCATCTATAATCCCATCTCTTTCAAGTACCTCCTAGGATGCAGGTGATTTCCATTTATGGAGGCACGAGCTATAAGCAGCACTAAATATTCCTAAAGCCTTTAACATAGCAGCATGATTGAAGATGATGAATAATTATTGACAGCGTGCCACAAATGGAGGGCAGGAGACCCTAAAACAAGATGGACTACTATCATTTCGGACAGTGAGGCACCCAGCATCAATCTCTGATGACATCTATTGATTGGTGGAATTCATTTCTATCCACCTTGCTCAGACAAAGGAATGTAACCTTCCATCCTACAGGTAAGCATTGGATTCCACCGTTACCATTTTCAACAAAGATTCCACCAAAGCAGAGTACATATTTGCCTGAAATTTTGCTTTCAAGTGTTAAATATGGTTTATTTTTAGCTGTGGGAGTGATGGAATGTGTGTTAACGGGCCCTGGTGAGAATAATCAGTTCACAGCCAAACTCGAGGTGCAGCCCATGTGCACGTGTAACGAAGGGTGACTTTGAAAATGCAGCAGACCCAGCTCGCACACTCTTGTGGGGATTTGGAGGAGATGTAACACCAGGAATGGAGTAAGCACCCAGGGTCCCCCAGTGCTAGGAGACCAGAGCATTAGCATTAGTATGAGCTCATCCCACACAGCTCCTCCAAGGTGAAATCATGGAGACACACTCAGGGTAACTCAGGATGAGAGGAAGGTTGCTTGGGATGGCACCCAAGCCATTAAGGACTCCAAGGGAACCTCATAACCAGGAATTGAGAGATGCACATCAACATGGTGCTTGGACCTCAATGGCATGTCCAAAAGAACTGCAATGTGAAGAGGAATTCACACACCATCAATTAATTGTTTCATATCAAACATAAGCACCTTCCCTAGAATTGATAGAGAGTGTACTTCTCAGGAGGTAAATGTGGAATGCTAATTAGATAAGGTTTAGGAAATGATTATAATACATAAATATGGAAGCATCTTCTTTCTAAACATGTATAATTTATATTCAAAGGAGTTTCTGGCTCCAAAGTATAATCTTTTTTAAAAAAAAGATTTATTTATTTATTTGAAAGTCAGAGTTACACAGAGAGAGGAGAGGCAGAGAGAGAAAGAGAGAGGTCTTCCATCCACTGGTTCACTCCCCAATTGGCCATAGTGGCTGGAGCTGTGCGCATTCGAAGCCAGGAGCTTCTTCCGGGTCTCCCATGTGGGTGCAGGGGCCCAAGGACTTGGGCCATCTTCTACTGCTTTCCCAGGCCATAGCAGAGAGCTGGATTGGAAGTGGAGCAGCTGGGTCTCAAACCAGTGCCCATATGGGATGCCGGCGCTTCAGGCCAGGGCCTTAACCCACTGCACCACAGCACCAGCCGTCCAAAGTATAATCTTCATACTTGGTCCAAAGGATATCAAAAGTCCATGACGATCTACGCAGTGGTTAGTAAACTGGGGGCGGTGGGCTGCTGGCTTGTTAAATAAAGTTTTATTGCAACACAGTCACACTGATTCACCCCGCTGTCTGTTGCTGCTTTGGAGCTATAACAGCAGAGTCGGGTGGTGGCAACAAAGATCTGGCCGTTGGCGAAGCCAGATATATTTCCGCTCTCCTGTTAAGAACTCGCCCAACTCAAGCCCTACAGCAAGGATTCCTGGTGGGGCAGCGGGCTTCCAGAACAGCAGCACGGCTGTGATGAGCGTGACCCCTTCTGAGGGCCTCATCTTCCTGTACAATGAGCAGGCGATTATGCTTTCTCCAGAGAGGTCACTTTTCAAGGGGCCCACGAGGAGCTGCACAATGTAACAGGAACACCAACAGGTTTTGGATTGGGGTTCAACCAATTTCAGAGAGGTGTTGATCCCAGGGCTGCAAGGAACTTACTTAAAACCTCTTCTGTGAAAATGATCCAGATGTTCTGAATTCAAATGAGGACAAAGACCCCCAAGAAAGAGCCCCGCAGCTGCCCCACGTGAGGGGCTGGGGCCACTCACCCCCTCCGGGCAGGAAAACAGGAACCTGGAACTTGCTTTTGCAAAGAGACTCAGAAACTATTCTCTTCAGCAGCTTTCCCCTGCATGCCCTTGGCCCTGGAACCTCCTGAGGATGGAAACCCACACAGACACCCCTGGGCACAGGCTCGCCCGCATGCAAACACAGGTAGACCCTGTTAGCTGAAAATGCTAGTAACAAAAAGACAAAAACAGAGAGAGGAGGAGGAGGAAGAAAATGCTAGTAACCAGGTTTCACCCTCTCTCCACACCAAGCCCCAGTCCATCCCTTTAGAAAAGACCAGGCTTGCTGGGTGGGGTCGTGACAGTCGTCACCTGCCCCAGGCGAGGCTGACAGGTGATGGAAGCCTGACAGGTGATGGAAAGCACAGGAGGCCCTCCTTCCGAGGGGTTCAAATCCCAGGTCCAACCAACTGCAGATGGAAAATATTCAGGGAAAATAAATTGCATCTGTACTTGACATGTAGACTGGTTTTTTTCTTGTCGTTAATCCCTACACAATGCAGCATTGACGTGGTATTACAAGTTAGCCAGAGATGATTAACAGTGTAGGGGGAAATGCGTGGTTCCCGTGAAAATACTAGGAGGGATTTCAGCGGCCTTGGATTTCATCCTACAAGTCCCCTACAGACACAGGGGCAAGCCTCTATTTCCCCAACATATCAGGATTCTCCCGTCTATGGGAGAAAAGACCCTATTCAACTTGTACTGGATGATTTCAAAGCTCAGCACCGTCTTGACAATATTTCTGGTAAAATAAAACCCTCTGTTTTGTTGGGGGCTTTTAAAATCAATCTGTCACACAAAGCTCCTGAACAAGTTAGCACGGCAGACTTGCTGACTCACCCTCCCCAGCAAGCGCTCCTGCACCGAGAATCAATGGACTTTGTTCAAAACAGTTAGCGAGTGAGCAGCAATACAATTAAAACATGGCTCTTCCCAACTCCAGCCTGTCTGTTTAAAAACCCCAAAGCTCACAGGCTGAAGTCTTGAACCAGGACATAGCTGGGTTCAAATCTCAGCGTAGTCCCCAAGAGCAGAGCTGACATCGACTAAGTGTGTATTATACAGAAGGCATAGCAGGCAGGCACACACACACACACACACACACGGCCACCTGCCACTTTTTTTTTTTTTTTTTTTTTTTTTGAGCAACTTTTAAGGACCAGCAAAGAGAAGCTCAGGGATTTGAAAGGACTTGTTCCAGGTCAAATGCCTAGGAAGTAGTGGGAAAGTGGGAATTCAAACTCAGTCTGTCTCCAAATCCCTGCTCCACACAACCCCTTGCCCAGGGTTCATCCCTGAGTCACCGCGGTGAACGACAGTCCCCAAGGCCAGCACGGGGCCAGGAATGTGCAACCTCCTTTCCCTCCCGCCTCTCCCTTCATTCTCTGGAAGCATCTATCGGCACATTGTTTCTTCAGATGAGTTGGGCTAATCCTTCTCAGTTACAGTCACAAGTGAGTCACACTTCCTGCAAGTTACACCGGCTCACCTTGTCTGAGTTCTGAGAGTTCACAGATTCTGGGCTCATCCCTCCCGCTGCGAATCTATCAACTTGAGGTCATTTCCTGTTGGCCCCACCAATCACCTCCACACGGAATTGGCCCCCACCCCGTAATATCTCCAGACAGTCTCTAATTGCCATGGCCGCCTCAAGGCATAACCTGCTGGCTCATCCACCAGTCACGGTCCCGGGATTTGACAACGAATGAATGATGCTGAAAAGAAGGGATGGATGCCTCGTGTTTCCCACATCTCAGAAAGGTAAGGAAAATAAGGTAGAGTGTGCAGTTGCGACTTCCCTAAAGGGGCGAGTGCTTGGTGGAGCAGTTAATATGCCTCTTGGGACACCCACATGCCGTGCGTCCCATGTCAGAGTGCCAGTTTGAGCCCCAGTTCCGCTTCCGCTTCCAGCCGCCTGCTAAAGTGCACCACGGGAGGCAGCAGGTGATGGCTCAAGTACTTGGGCACCTGCCGCCCGTGTGAGAGACCCAGATGGAGCTCTAGACTCCTGGCTTAGTCTGGCCCAGCCCTGGCTGTGGTGGGCATTTGGGGAGTGAACCAGAGGATGAGAAATCTCTGTGTCGTCTGTCCTCTCTGAGTTGCTCTGCCTTTCAAAAACACAGAAGTAAATAAATATTCTAAAGCAAATATCTTTAAAGAATGTTCCTAAGACCACACAAGAGTGGAGCACCACACCAAGCAGTTGAGGAACAGGCTTTACCCAGGCGTGTGCCCATCACCGGGAGCAACCTGGCTCCACCCCAGCACCCCAGTGCAAAGGGTTTTGGAAGAACAGAAATGGGTGTCAGAAGTTACCCTTCTCTGTCCCCGAGGGAGAAGATAATCCTGCTATATGTGGGCCGTGTGCAGCTCGGCTCCACCTGCCAAGCTCTCACTCACACCTTAGGGAAGAACGCTTTCCCTTCCTCAGCCTACCTGGAAGGGAACAACCAGGGATGTGGGGTGTGCCGGGGTCTCCTGAAGTATCCCTCCCTCCCCGCCCCAGAAGAATCCCACAGAATCCCCGAAAGAGCATGGAGCCCGGGACAACCTGGCTCACATCGTGGATCACCCATTAGGCAAGGCTGGTGAAGTTCTAAGTGGCTTCATAATGAATGAGGCACCCACATTAGGTCCTCTGGATTTTTCTTCCACTGCATATAGACCATGTAAGTAGAGGACTATTGATTTCATCACAGGAAATGCCTGAGTGCCAAGACACTAAGTGCATCTCCGAGGAGAAAGTATATGAAAAGTCAGGAAATGAAACAGAAATGTGAACACGTACAGAAAGCTCAAGCGGCTAGCTTCTCTGATCTACCCCCCCCCCCCCCAGAATTTAGGAATTGGCTGTGCATGGAGATTTTTCACTCTGCTGCCCCTGGCCGCACTCAGGGACGTGATGACAGGTGGTCCCTTCCAAAACGGAAGGTTTTGAAATCATATTTAATACAAAACATGTCATCGAAAGACTCACTAATCATTGATCAATAAAAAATACTCCCTTCCACAGAGTGCCTTTTTTTGTTTTGTTCTAGCTCTAATCTAAAAAGCATCGCTGTTTCTGCCACCCGTCAGGGATCAAAGACTGAGTAATGTGAGGCCCACGGAGCACAAAGCAAACTGAAAGCATGACTTGTCTCTGAGCACTGTGTCTCATGAACCGCCAGGTGTAGAAGGTCCTAGAACAGAGGGTTTTTTCATGGGGTGGTTTTAGCGAGGGGGTGACACGGTTTGTCTATGGTTTGAGTGTGGCCCCCAAAGGTTCATGTGCTGGGAGCGTGGCCCCCAGTGTGAGGGTGGTGGGACCCTCAAGAGGCAGGGCCTCATGGGAAGTGATGAGGTCCTTGGAAAGAACTAACATAGCTCTCGAGGGATCCCCGTTTAGTTCTGGGGTGAAGGTTCTCACACAAAAGCAAGACTCACCCCTGGATTTCTCTCTGGCTCCCTGTCTCGCCAGGTGGTCTCCCCCTCCCAGGCCATGCCAGCTGCTGCCCGGCCCTCCCCAGAGGCCAGATCCACGGGGTTGCCACACCCTGGACTTTCAGCCTCCAAAGCTGTGAGCTGCAAGACCTCTTTTCTTTATAGAGTGCATGGCCTCAAGTAGTGCATTACAGTAACGACAAACAGGCTGCTGTGGTCTGTTTCCTGTGTCAGTCAGGAAAAAGAGCACCTCCCCTTCCTGGGCATTTTCTCCACACCAAGTTCAAGGTTACTAAGAGAAAGCTTCCGGACCAGCTGTGACCTCGACAGCATGCAAGGAATCCGCAACGTTTGAGGCAAAGGCACACAAAGAAGGCTCTACAGAGACGACTCAGCAACTTGACATCAGGTTTGCTGCATGCAAATGTCTTCGCAGGAAACACCATTCCGTGCAGCACCCCAGGAAACTTCTAGAACCTATGCCAGTGAGCTGGAGCTGAGGGAACTGGAGAGTACCTGCTTTCCCACCACGTGTGTGTGCACTCTTTCCTCTTCCTCCCTGCTCCTGCCTCTGCCTTTTCCAATCTCTGCTTGCCGTCTCCCTGCCCCCTCCCGCCATGCAAGCTTTCACTCCTGTTTGAGAGTCACCGTCTCTGCTTCAAATGACTGAACCGTCAACTAAGTGTTCATCTGGGCCAAAAGGCTGCAGCCCTCTGCCGGTCAGCTGGTAAGCCGGCATAAAAGTAGCAGCTCCTTTGCAATGCCATCCTAGACCGAGGCAACTTACAGTTCTCCCAGGCGGCGGGACAGAGGAACACAGCCCGAGGCAACCCCAGCACCTGTTTGCTCTGGTCGCGGGCATTCGTCATGATTTTATTAAGTAAAATTCAAATGCCACTTTCCTCGGCTGCTGGTTTCTTCCCTTTTTTGCCTCTTTCCCTCTGGCAACAGTTTCACAGAATACAGCAGAAATCTGCCTTCCCACCCAAAGAAAGGAAAAAGCAATTCTTTTGTAATGGGAAGTTTTTCATGAAACACTGAAATTCCACTGTCCGGCATTATAGTTTTGGGCCACCCTTTACTAAGCAAAGCCAGAATATCTGCTTAAGGAGCCGGTGTTGTGTTGAAAGGGTTGAGCGGCCGCCTGTAATGCCAGCATCCCATGTGGACACCAGTTCGAGTCCCAGCTGCTCCACTTCTGATCCAGCTCCCTGCTACTGTGCCTGGGAAAGCAGTGGAAGATGACCCACGTGCTTGGGTCCCTGCACCCACATGGGAGACTCAGATGGAGTTCGAGCCTCCTGGCTTCAGCCTGGCTCACCTTCGGCTCACCTTGCAGCCATTTGGGGAGTGAGCCAGTGGATGGAAGATCTCTTTCTCTCTGTGTCACTCTCTTGTCTCTGTCACTCTGCCTTTCACATAAATAATAAATCAATGTTTCTTTATAAAAATTGTGTCCCACGACAGGCAGAGTAGCATTGCCATAAATAGATGGACGGAACAAGGTAGAAATTTCATCTCCAGTCAAAACAGGTACTGAGGGCTTTATGTGGTCAAGCCAGTGAGAAGACCTCAGTTCACTGCCCAATCAACTCCTGAAAACAAAGTCGCATACCTGGGAGCCTAAGAACCCAAATCACCACGGACGAGAAGACGTACGACACCCACACCCAGACCCAGTGCACTGCCTCCCTCCGCGGACTCTCAAGCTCAGCCCAGAGCGAAACACGGAGCCTTTGCCGAGGTATTGACTGCAGACACAGGCAATCCACGCGCCAGCAGACTGGGAAGAAATTCACAAGGTGTGCAAGTGCAGATGCAGCCTCCCGCACAGCCCAGCCACAACTGTGCAGAAAACACAGGAGAGTCCACTCCGATCTCTAGACACTGCAGGTTTGTAGGCCAACAGGCAGGCTGGCAACCAAGACACGACCTGCAGGCCAAGGCCGCTCCGCCTCTGCTTTGCCTGCTGACCACACCAGACACGAGAACCTGGACCGTGCTGAATGCTTGGGCGGTCCCTCCGGGAGCACACTGTCCTGCTGTGTTTGCTACTGCGGGAGCAGAATACAACAGACCCAGGAAGGCTGAGAAGTGCAAGAGCATGGTGCCGGCAGCTGGGCGGGGGCCGGGGCCCCAGGGGACCCAACCTATAACAACCCCACTCTCAAGGTGACTGACTCACAAATCCATTCATGGGGCGGAGCTCTCATGACCCAATCACCTGTCATGCTGTCACAGGGGCGGTGACATTTCAGCCAGAGATGTGGAGGGGACACTCAAACCCCCAAGCACAGTTTGGTGCCCTACAATATCATCGTATCGCAAATGGTGATACAAGTACCACCTCCAATAAAAGGGGAGTGTGGTACAGCAAAAGGTGAACTTCTCAAAAATGGCAAGGCTGGGGCTGGCGCTGTGGGGTAGCAGGTGGAGCCACCGCCTGCAGTGCCGGCATCCCATGTGGGCACCGGTTCAAGTCCTGGCTGCTCCACTTCCGATCCAGCTCTCTGCTGTGGCCTGGAAAAGCAGTGGAGGATGGCCCAAGTCCTTGGGCCCCTGTACCTGCATGGAAGACCCCAAGGAGGCTCCTGGCTCGTGGCTTCAGATTGGCACAACTCGGCTTTTGTGGCCATCTGGGGAGTGAGCCGGTGGATGGAAGACCTTTCTCTCTCTCTCTCTCTGCCTCTGCCTCTCTATGACTCTGCCTTACAAATAAATAAATAAAATCTTTAAAAAAAAAATGGCAGGGCCGCATACAGGTGCATCTGGGGACCACAACTAGAGGTTGGGGACAAGGAATTTAGGCAGAGAGACAGTGCATCAGCCCCAGATCCTTTGAACAACTTGTTTGTGCATCTTCAGCTAAAAATATAGAAGTTTAGAAGCCAGAGTTGTGGCACAGTGGGTAAAGCTGCCACGGGCTCATGTCCGGCCTGCCACACTTCTGGTCTAGCTCCCTGCTAATAGCCTGGGGAAAGCAGTGAAAGGCAGGCCAAGTATCTTGGCCCCTGCACCCATGTGGGAGACCTGGACAAAACTCCTGGCTTCTGGCTTCAGCCTGGCCCAGCCCTGGCCATTGCAGCCATCTGGGGAGTAAACCAACAGGTGGAAGATCTCTCCCTCTCTCTCTATAACTTTATATATATATATATATATATATATATATTCTATATATATATAGAAAACCTTAATCAAATTTGCCCAATTTATGAAATTATGCAAAACTTTCTTGCAAATAAAATAGTAATAGGCTGGACCTTGAAAAGTTCGTGGAAATAGAATGAAAAGATGTTTATCTTGATGCAAAAAAGCTTGAAATCAGGCATAGTTCATAATACGCATTTTCCCATGAATGCTTTGAAGACCTTGCATCCATGTAGATTTCAAATTTTTGGCACTAAAATAAGCTTCTCTTCATTCCACTCTTCCACAGGTTTTGACATGCCCTTGAACACATGAACAATGAAAGGGGAATGCACATAATGTACTGAGGAGCGAATACAGTTCTGTGTAAGAAGGGAGAGAGTCTTATGTTGAACATTTAGCTGTGTGGCAGCCCCAGCCACACTCGGCATGCAGTCTTCCATGCTACTCCATGCACAACCCTGACACGGCCACGCCCTCAATCCTGCAACTGCTCATCAACACACAAGCAGAGAGTCCTGAAGAACAGAAGGCCATTTTTACACATCTAATAAATATAAAATATACTCAGGATTTTTTTTCAGGCAAACAGTACTGGCCAGGCTGAAACTAGGAACGTGGAGCTCCATCCAGGTCTCTCTTGTGGGTAGCAGGCGTCCAACTACTTGGTCCATCTTCTGGGGCTTTCCCAGGCACATTAGCAAGGAGCTGGGTCATAAGTAGAGCAGCAGCAGGACTAGAACTGCAGCTCATATGGGTTGCTGGCATCACAAGTGGTGGCCTAATCCACTGCGCCACAGAGCTGGCCCCACCTTTATTGCCTTTGACCAAAGTTGCTTGCAAATCGTCCAGAAGAGGGGTGGGCACTGTGGCACACGGCAGGTTAGGCTGCCATATAGGATACGCACATCCCCGTAGTGGAGTGTTGCTTTGAATCCCAGCCACTCTGCTCTGTCCAGCCTCCTGCTAACATACAGACTGGGAGGCAGCAGGTGGTGGCTCAAGTGCTTGGTCCCTGCCACCCACGTGGGAGACATGGATGGAGTTCCAGGCTCCTGGTTTCAGTCTGGGCCAGCTCTGGCAGTTGCCAGCATTTGCTAAGTGAACCAACAGGTTGAAAATTCCTTCCTCCCTCCCTCCCTCCCTCCCCCCTCTCCCCCTCCATCCCAACACTCTACCTTTCAAATGAATGAAGAAGTAAATC
This sequence comes from Oryctolagus cuniculus, assembly GCF_964237555.1. Classification (NCBI taxonomy): domain Eukaryota; kingdom Metazoa; phylum Chordata; class Mammalia; order Lagomorpha; family Leporidae; genus Oryctolagus; species Oryctolagus cuniculus. The sequence continues at coordinate 13,478,704 of NC_091448.1, read as the reverse complement.
CCTAAGAAAAACCATCCAGAAGAAAGCAGAATACAACATGATCTTCAGAAAATGCTATAAAGCTTCAGACAAAATTGAGTTCAAATGAGCGTCTGGGTTCAAAAAGATGTAACATTTAAGATTTCATTACCAAGAGCGTCGCGGAGCCGTCACATAACCACGTCCACGTAGCTGATAGCCCACATTTCATTAGCTCCGATTTTCCAGAGAGCAAAGGCAATAAAACGAGAAGATATTAAAAGTTAACGACGTAGTGCATTTGGGGAGTTGTAATTAGTTTGATTCTGGCCACAGCACAGGGTACCGGGAAAGGTAGGGAATGAGGCGGGCACAGCCAGCCTTGTGGGGGACTTCCAATGTCACACAGAGGGGCTTGCACTCCTATGGTAAGAGGCTGTGTTGGCCCAACAGAATGGACACGAGTCTTGTCACTAGAAAACTTACAACCTAAGGGTGTGGGGGTGGGGGGGACACCCAGAGGGGTTTGAGCTAAAGACAAGACAAGGAAAAGGGGCCGGTGCTGTGGCATAGTAGGTAAAGTCTCCATCTGCAGTGCCAGCATCCCATATGGGCGCCGGTTCTAGTCTGCTAGAACTGCTCTACTTCCGATCCAGCTCTCTGCTGTGGCCTGGGAAAGCAGTAGAAGATGGCCCAAGTCCTTGGGCCCCTGCACCCACGTGGGAGACCCAGAAGAAGCTCCCGACTTCAGATCGGCCCAGCCCCAGGCACTGCAGCTGAAGGAAGACCTCTCTCTCTCTCTCTTTCTCTCTCTCTGCCTCTGCTCTCTGTAATTCTGCCTTTCAAATAAATAAATCTTTAAAAAAAAAAAAAAAGACAAGAGAAAAATGACAGACATCTGGGGAGATGAGACCCCTTGCCTGGGCTGTGCCGCATTCTATCTAGCACCTGTAGGGGTCCCACCCAGCTACCTTCCAGAGACCCCTCCCTTCTTTGCCTCTTGATGGCCCCATCCCTGCTGACCAGGGGTCTGGCACAGGTTAGTTATGTTTTATTTTTTAAATATGCTTTTAATTTTTATTTATTAGAAAGAAAGAGAGAAAGTGACAGACAGAGATCTCCCATCTGCTTTGTCATCCTCCAAATGCCTTCCACAGCCAGGGCTGGGCCAGGCCAAAGCCAGAAGCCTGGAACTCAATCCTGGCCTCCTACATAGGTGGCAGGGACCCAAGAACCTGGGGCCATCGTGTGCTCCTCCCAGGGTGTGGATCAGGAGCACAGTAGCCAGGACTCGAGCCAGGCACTCCCACATGGGATACAGGTGTTCCTGCTGCCCCTGGTTGTGCTTTCCAACTACAACTCGCGTTCATCACAAGCAGATGTGCCCACCCCGGACAGCACTTGTCTCCCAGGCTCGACAGCGCGGCTAGCCCACCCTCGTCACCTAGCTTTGTCATCCGTCAACTCTTGCATGTGGTACTACAGGAAGAGGAAATGAGACAAGGGAGCTTTTCCTCATTGTGGACACATTTTTTTTCTTAGCATAACCATTGTGCCACTAATGTGTGGGTACCAAGCAAGGGAAGTCTACCTGGATTTTGACAACTTCTCTACTGGGCTGCACCTGCTCCATACCTTAGGTGGGAGATGTGACATCAGTTACCACATGGGCTCCACTGTTGTGGAGCAGTGGATTAATCTGCCTGCAGCACCAGCATCCTATATGGGCGCTGGTTCAATTCCTAGCTGCTCCACTTCCCACTAATGTACCTGGGAAAGCGGAAGATGGCCAAGTGGGCCCCTGTACCCACGTACAGGGGACCTAGATGGAGTTCCAGGCTCCTAGCTTTAGCCTGGCCCAGCCCTGGCCTTTGGGGAGTGAACCAGCAGTTGGAAAATCTCTCTTTCTCACTCTCTTCCTCTCCCCCTCTTTCTCTGTCTCTCTCCTCCTACCTCTCTCACTGTAACTCTGTCTTTCAAATTAAATGAATCTTTTATTATTTTTTTTTAAATTTTTTGACAGGCAGAGTGGACAGTGAGAGAGAGACAGAGAGAAAGGTCTTCCTTTGCCGTTGGTTCACCCTCCAATGACCGCCACGGCTAGCGCTGTGGCCGGGCACACCGCACTGATCCGAAGGCAGGAGCCAGGTGCCTGTCCTGGTCTCCCATGGGGTGCAGGGCCCAAGGACTTGGGCCATCCTCCACTGCACTCCCTGGCCACAGCAGAGAGCTGGCCTGGAAGAGGGGCAACCGGGACAGAATCCGGCGCCCAGACTGGGACTAGAACCCGGTGTGCCGGCGCTGCAAGGCGGAGGATTAGCCTAGTGAGCCACAACGCCGGCTTAAATAAATGAATCTTTAACACACACACACACACACAGAGGTTTGGCTATAGATGTCCCACCCATTATCCACAAAGGATATGTTTCCAAGACCGCTGTGGGTACTTGAAACCACAGATGGTACCAAACCCCGCAAATACTGTTTCTTCCAATACACATACACGTGAAAAACTTTTGCTTTCTCACTTAGAAAGCACTTCATGACTTCTCTTTGGCATACCCTAATTCCCAGAACCCCTACTCCTGCACACGGAGGTGGCTATTAAGTAACATAACAGAGAGCCGGCTTCGTGGCAGAGCGGGTTAAGCCGCGGCCCGTGATGCCAGCATCCCACATGAACACCAGCTTCAGCCCTAGCCGCTCCACTTCCAATCCAGCTCCCTGCTAATGCACCCGAGGGAGCAGTGGAGGATGGCCTAAGTGCTTGAGCCCCTGCACCTAAGTGGGAGACCTGGATGGGGTTTCAGGCCCCTGACTCCAGCCTGGTCCAGCCCTGGTTGTTACAGCCATTTGGGGAGTGAACCAGCAGATGGCAGATCTCCCTGTCTTTCCCTCTAACTCTGCCTTTCAAACAAATAAACAAAGCACCACTCAAGCACTACAACACCACAGTGGTCAATCTGATCACCAGTGTAGCTACTCCGTGAGTGACAGGCAGGCAGCACACACAGCTTGGACAAGCTGGACACAGAGACAACTCCCAGGCAGGACAGAACAGGACAGTGCCAGCCTTCATCATGCTTCTCACAACAACATGCAATTTAAAACTTAGGAATTGCTTATTTCTGGAATTTTCTATTAATATTTTCAAGCCATAACCAAAACCATAGAAAGCAAACACAGGACATCAGAGGACTACTGTACTATTAGCAAACATCTCCACCACCTCAACCAGCCAAGGATCTGTTGAAGCCACACACTAATATTTAAAAATTTAAAGACATGCTAATTGCATACCAGTTGCTCTATTAGTCATCTTCTTGTTTAAAATAATTCTTACTAATAAAATAGCAGAAGCCTAAAAGCTAAATTTAATTTGTGAATTCCTCTTTTTTTTTTTTTTTTTTGAGTAATGGCTTTTTTTCCAAAGAGATACCAAACAAACAGAATGCTTAAAACTGAGTTTCCCCAAATGTAACTCTCCCTCCAACATTGCCAATAGGAGCACAAATATTATAACCACTTTGGAACGCGCATACTCTGTACCCGAAGGCGTACACCCCAGAGAGCAGCTCACACACTAAAGAGACACTCGGAATATGTTTACAGCAACCGTGTTGACAACAGCAAGTACTGGAAGCAATCCAATGCGTATGGAACAAAGAATGGATAAACACATCACGGCAGATTCATATAAAGGGTAATATGGAGCCATGAAAATGAGTAAACTGTAGCTATATGCATCCATTGAAAGAGCAAAATATTGAGTGAGGAAGAGCAGGCTTCAGACAACACAATGGGGGCAACTGTCTTTGTTGGGACAAATAGATATCAGATGCAAAGAAAGGAGTTGGACAGCTACCCCACACTATATACAAAACTCCACTCAACGTGGATCAAAGGTCCAAATGGAAGAGGTGAAACTCTTAGAAGAAAACATAAAAGTTTGTGATGTTGGGTTAGGGAACGATTTCTTAGATGTTAAAACAAAAGCGTAGGCCGGCGCTGCAGCTCACTAGGCTAATCCTCCACCTGCGGCACTGGCACACTGGGTTCTAGTGCCAGTTGGGGTGCCGGATTCTGTCCCAGTTGCCCCTCTTCCAGGCCAGCTCTCTGCTGTAGCCTGGGAGTGCAGTGGAGGATGGCCCAAGTCCTTGGGCCCTGCACCCACATGGGAGACCAGGAGAGGCACCTGGCTCCTGCCTTTGAATCAGCGCGGTGCGCTGGCTGCAGCACGCCAGCCGTGGCGGCCATTGGAGGGTGAACCAACGGCAAAGGAAGACCTTTCTCTCTGTCTCTCTCTCTCACTGTCCACTCTGCCTGTAAAAAAAAAAAACAAAACAAAACACTGGCCTGCACACTTGTTTAAAAGAGTGAATTTTGTGGTACGTGAATTATACCTCAATTTTTTAAATTAATAGGAGAAATCACACCTTCCTCGGTGCCATACAACTCTAGGCCCTGGGATCAGGGAGGAGCCTCCTGAGAATGTTAAGTGAACTTGAACCAGTGCATTTTTAAGCTGGGCGATGGATTTATTTATAGATCACTTCATAGAGATTCAATATTCCATTTAAAAAAAAATGGGCCGGCGCCGCGGCTCACTAGGCTAATCCTCCACCTTGCGGCGCCGGCACACCAGGTTCAAGTCCCAGTCGGGGCGCTGGATTCTGTCCCGGGGGCAACCGGCCAGCTCTCTGCTGTGGCCAGGGAGTGCAGTGGAGGATGGCCCAAGTCCTTGGGCCCTGCACCCCATGGGAGACCAGGAGAAGCACCTGGCTCCTGGCTTCGGATCAGCGCGGTGCGCCAGCCATGGCGGCCATTGGAGGGTGAACGAACGGCAAAGGAAGACCTTTCTCTCTGTCTCTCTCACTGTCCACTGTCTACTCTGCCTGTCAAAAAAAAAAAATGTACAAAAGAGCAACATATTTTTTCTGGCGTTTCAAACCACAATCAAGACAAATTTAAATCTGAATGACCAGAGCGGGTGGTCAGTCCCCACTCAGCAACCATCACTAGCGAAGCTCTGTGAAAGCCACTGCGTGGAGCTGAGAGAGGCTGGCAGAGGGGCCGCCGGTGTGGACTTGGGGCTCAGTGAGTCAAGCCGCCACCACCAACACCAGCAACCCCTTTTGGAGCACCTGTCCAAGCCCCGGCTGCTGAGCTTCTGAGCCAGCTCCCTGCTAACGAGCCTGGGATTTGCCATCCACTGGTTCACTCCCCAGATGGCTGCAATGACCAGGGCTGAGCCAGGCCAAAACCAACAGCTTCTTCCAGGTCTCCCACATGGGTGCAGGGGTCCAAGGACTTGGGCCATCCTCTGCTGCTTCCCAGGCACCTTAGCAGGGAGCAGCCGGGTCTTGAACCCTACGGGACACCAGCATTGCAGGTGGCAACCTAAGCTGCTACACCACAACACAGGCCCCCAAAAATATTTTTGAAAATGTTTCATTTCTCTTTAAAGACTCGAGATACACTCGTCTGCAGGGACTGGAGCACGCTTCGTGAATTGTAAAGAACTTGTTTACCAGGCTTCTCTGTGCACTTGAAGTAATGTATTTTTAAAGCCCTGACTTGAATGATATCCTTAGATTATCACACGTTCTCATCTAGGCTCTATTGCAGTTTAGTTTCTGAATATTCATATAATGACATTGTGAAGTGCCTTTTTGCAAGATACGGTCTAGACAGACATAGAAGCTTTCTAAAAACAATCAAGGTGTTCAAGATTTACAGTAATCTTAAGATCATCAAAAATTCTTATCTACGTCTTCAGTTTTACCAAAGACTGGTAAGCACAAATCGTTTTAACTGGCATAGTTGCTTCATTTACATTATCCTCTCTGAGATGTGCTTCTGATACGTATGTTTTGGTAAATAATTCAGGAGCATCATGCATTTGAGGGTATTTAGTACACTGATACGAATTAACTTGATAATGAATGAACATCCACTTCTCCTTGGCTGTGGCAAACAGTGGTGCTGCTGGGGAAGCAAATGCAATCTGCAGCCAGGATGGCCTGGGTCTGACCCCAACCCTGCCACCGACTTTCCTCGGGGGCCCCGGCAAACCCCGAGAGCCCCACTTCCCACGGGTGTAAGATGAAGATAACAGGATCCACCGTGGAGGACAACACAAGGCTGCAATGAGATGATGGACGCACCGGAGCCGGTATTCTAGATTGTTCTGCAGTCGCTGGTCCTCTGGGTTCTCCCTTCCCCAGAAAGCAAGGGCTTGCTAAGTAAACCTCCACAAAGGCCAACAGATAATCTTAATGAAACGTTTACACCCCAGAAAAACCGGCTTCACCGTTTTCTGACTTCTCTCCCCTGGGAGTTAAATTATAACCTTAGCAAAACTGTTTCACAAACTAACGAGGATCTTATGTTAAACATTACAAAGGGGGCCGGCGCTGTGGCGCAGTGGGTTAAAGCCCTGGCCTGGAGCTCCAGCATCCCATATGGGAGCTGGTTCAAGTCCTAGCTGTTGTGGCCATTTGCGGAGCGAACCCATAGATGGAAGATTCTCTCTCTCTCTCTCTCCCTCTCCCTCCATCACTGCCTTTCAAATAAAGATAAATTAAAAAAAAAAAAAGGAAGGGAGGGAGAGACTGAAATTTCAGCGTCTATAAATAAACTGTGTGTCTACACCAGCTTTCATGCTATGAGGTCAGGATTGGGTAGCTGCGGTAGAGACCTTACAGCTTGCAATCTAGCAGATTTCTACGTGACTCTTTACAGGAAAAGCCAGCTGAACCCTGCTCTAGAGCATTGGGTTCCATATTTTTGAAAGGACAGTAACAGCAACACCCACTGGGGAGGGAGACTCGGAACCGTTTCCTAAATGGACGTGTTCCAGGAATTGTGGACAGGACGCCAGTTAGCAGGAAAGGCCAAGGGCAACACTACAAGTTTCGTTAGATACTGAAGAGCTGGCACGTGGAAACGGCTGGTGTCCGTGTCTCTGCTTTGGAGAAAATGATCATGAGAATTCTAGAGTCAGATATTAACTAAACATAAAAAGCATCTTCTGAAAAAGAAATCAAAGGAGCGGCTTGCAATGTAGCACCCCGGGTTAAACCACCGCTCGGGACACCAGCGTCCCATGTGGGAGGAACAATTCAAATCCCGGCTGCTCAGCTTCCGATCCAGCTCCCTGCCAATGCACCTGGGGACACAGTGGAGGATCCTACTTGGGCCCCGTCACCCACATGGGAGACCTAGCTGGAGTTCTAGGCTCCTGGCTTCCCCTGGCGGCTATAACCATTTGGAGAGTAACCCAGTGGACAGAAGATCTCGCTCTCTCACTCTGCCTTTCAAACAATTAAATAAATAATGAATCTTTCTGTTAAAAAAATCAAAGTGGACAACCTGGCAGAAGAGGCCATACAACGAGAGAGCACTTGCCGGGGGCAGGTACTTAGCTGAAACACAAGACAATGTCCTTCCAAGATGATCACAGAAAGGATCCCCACACTGGGTAGAACTGGTTTAACACTCAGTCTTTTTCATTTTATCTCAAAGAAAAGAAAATAGGACTGCAGCTGTGGCGTAGTCAGGTAATCCTCCGCCTGTGGCACCGGCATCCCATAAGGGTGCCGGTTCAAGTCTCAGCTGCTCTACTTCTGATCCAGCTCTCTGCTATGGCCTGGGAAAGCAAGAAGAAGATGGCCCAAGCCCTTGGGTCCCTGCACCCACGTGGGAGACCCTGAAGAAGCTCCTGGCTCCTGGCTTCAGATCAGTGCAGCTCCAGCTATTGTGGCCATCTAGGGGGTGAACCAGCAAATGGATGACCTCTCTCTCTCTCTGTAACTTTGCCTCTCAAATAAACAAATCTTAAAGAAAATGATCACAATTGACAGGTGAAAGCCTAACCAAACGGCAGCACTAACATGTTCCCTAAGGGTCAGATTCCAAAGGGAGATAGGGGTCCTCACCTATTACATATTTTTAGTGTACTTATGCCCAATAAGCATATATAGCCATTAAAATGGGTGCGTTAAAAAGAGGCCTTCCATTTACATAAAGAGTACATCAGCTATAATTAGAACCACATTAGGCAAAGAGGGGTTATTTTTAGGCGGAAGGCTCAAGTTACACAAAATAAGGAAAGGACATTCACTGCTAAATAAAACGAGCTGCGATCCTTCCTTGTGTTACTACAGGAAATCGGCATGGCACTGCTTGAAAGAGGGAAAAGTCTATATATAAAATGGAGGCGGGAGGAATGTGTGAAAAAAAACCACGCTCAACTATAAAATACGGTTACGAGCAGTCGCGTGATTCCCTCGCCCTGGACTGCTTCACAGAATAGTTTCACAAACGACTTCGCAAAGCACGGCCACCTGTTAAGCTTTTATTTTGGTCCATCTATTTTCAAAGACAATCTTGACGCCCAGGCAAGAGACACACACCATGGCAACACAAACATCAGGTGCTGGGGAAATAAACAGCGAGCGGCCAGGTGGCTGGCATGCAGGAAAGATGCCACTTGGGACCCCACATCCCACATGGGAGTGCCAGGTTCAAGTCCCAGCTCTGCTCCCAACTCCAGCTTCCTGCTAACGTGCGCCCTGGAGGGCAGCAGGTGACGGCTCAGGTACTTGGGACCAGGTCACCTACACGAAAGCCCTGGATTGAGTCCCTGGCTCCTGGCTTTGGCCTGGTACAGCTCCAGCTACTGGGTATTTGGGGGCCGGAGCAACAAATAGATCTTTGTCCATATGTCTCTGTTTCTCTACATCTCAAATAAAATTTTTAAATTTAAAGTAACCATTGACAGCTCCTGCAGGGTTGGAAATACACGAATACTTCTAACCCCTACACAGTCATTACTATGCCACAGGTTCCCATGGAGCAAACTCAGATCCTACACAAGCCTCAGGATTTCCCCGGGGGCCACTTGGAAAGTCAGTTCCAATTTGTCTGTTGTACCATTTGGTGCCCCTTACACACAGGTGTTTAACAGCATGAGGCGAGGTCATTTGGTGCCCAGCACAGCAGGACCACGGCACCCATATCTGGGGAGTAGGCTCCAGCTGTGGCTCCCACGACCAACCCTTCATACAGGAAAAGAGGGGCGGTGAGCAGCTGAGGACACTGACATCCTGTGTGACACGGAAGTCACACAGCGAGGACGCGGGGCTCTGGCTCCCTTCTCATTCCTCTGCACCAGAGCAAACCAGAACCCCCAGCTCAGGGGAATACAGAGAACTTTGGCTCAGGGAGACTAAGCCCTAAGGCACATGATCAGAGACAGTAGAGGAAAAAAAATTAAAGAAATGCCACTTTTGAAAGTGACTGTGTGGGGCTGGCGCTGTGAAGTAGGTTAATCCTCTGCCTGTGGCGCCAGCATCTCGTATGGGCGCCGATTCGAGTCCCGGCTGCTCCTCTTCCAATCCAGCTCTCTGCTGTGGTCAGGGAGAGCAGTAGAAGATGGCCCAAGGCCTTGGGCCCCTGCACCCATGTGGGAGACCCAGAGGAAGCTCCTGGCCCCTGGCTTCAGATCAGCGCAGCTCCAGCCATTGCAGCCAATTGGGGAGTGAACCAGCGGATGGAAGACCAGAACTCACTCTCTCTCTCTCTCTCTCTCTCTCTCTGTATAACTCTTTCAAATAAATAAAAACAAATCTTAAAAAAAAAAAAGAAAGAAAAAGAAAGAAAGAAAAGAAAGTGACGGTGCAGGGCCAGCACTGTGGCAAAGTGGGCAAAGCCACAGCCTGTGACACAGGCATCCCTAAGGATGCAGGTTTGAGACCCGGCTGCTCCATTTCTGATCCAGCTCCCTGCTAATGCACCTAGGAAAGCAGCAGCAGGTGACCCACCTGTTTGGGCCCCTGCACCCAACTGGAGGACCTGAAAGAAGCTCCTGGCTCCTGGCTTTGGTCTGGCCCAGCCCTGGCCAGTGCAGCCATTTGGGAAGTGGACCAGCGGATGGAAGATAGCTCGCTCGCTCGCACACACTCTCTCTGTAACTCTGCATTTCAAATAAATAAAGTAAATCTTTTTTAAAAAGTGACTGTGCCTCTTTTCAGGGGTGGCACTTCCTGTGGCAGAGGGACAAATTTTCCAGGACTAAAAAGTGAGCCCAGTAAGGTGTGGCTGATTTGCAATTCAGAAAGATCCATAAAAGCAGGTAGACAGTCCTGCTCAGGGATGACCCGCACCCTCAGGTGTGTCTTGGAATGGCCCCCTTGTCCGTGTCCAGGTGAGCAGGTTCCATCCCAGCCTGGGATTCTGATCCGGGGTCCCACAGCCAGCAACCCAGGCCTGGGCTCCAGCCACCAGAGCACACGCCGTGAGCCCTGGCCATCCTTCCCAAAAGCATCTATGCATTTTGTTCTTTTTTTTTTTTTTTTTTTTTTTTTGACAGGCAGAGTGGACAGTGAGAGAGAGAGACAGAGAGAAAGGTCTTCCTTTGCCGTTGGTTCACCCTCCAATGGCCGCCGCGGCCGGCGCGCTGCGGCCGGCGCACCGTGCTGATCCAATGGCAGGAGCCAGGAGCCAGGTGCTTTTCCTGGTCTCCCATGGGGTGCAGGGCCCAAGCACCTGGGCCATCCTCCACTGCACTCCCTGGCCACAGCAGAGGGCTGGCCTGGAAGAGGGGCAACCGGGACAGAATCCGGGTCCCCGACCAGGACTAGAACCCGGTGTGCCGGCGCCACTAGGCGGAGGATTAGCCTAGTGAGCCGCGGCGCCTAGTGAGCCGCGGCGCCGGCCACATTTTGTTCTTAAAGCTTCTCAAACAGGAAAAAGGCCTGGGAGGCCCTGGGTGGTGGTGGGGAGCAGTTCCTTCTCCAGGCCTCCAGGGGACGCTGTGAGGACAGCACTTGGGGGTGTCCACTCTGCAGAGGGAAAACCGAAGCTCCTGCAACATCAGGGACTTGGGGGCTTTGGATCTCAGACCCAGCCCCAAGCCCCCTCTTTAAAAAACAGGATGATTTCTGAGAGATAGAACCAATATTTAAAAAGAAATATACTCAGAAAACACTCCTCACGGAACGTGGACTAGTGACTGAGCACCTACGTAAATAACGGCTAATTTTAAATACACTTGACCCTTCCCAAAGTGTTTTTCTTGAAAAGGCTTAAGGGGATTATTCCATCTGGACAACTAATAGCCTAATTATTATTTTTTAAAAAAAACAACAACAACAACTACCATGCTCCTTTTCAGCCAGATCTTGGCAAGAAAACATCCCCTAAGTACACCCGTATCTGCGGCATCATAAGTCACACTGCTCGCAAACATAATTGCCCGTGGCCACGGCCAAGTTTCCGTCAGACGCAATCCAAGAGATGAACCACTGAATCCTGAACCCCAGGGTCCTTTGTGGTGGTTCCTCGCAGGCAGCAAAAACGTCCTGTCAAGACCCGGGCACCCCTCCTGGACTTCAGTCCACCGGATTGGGAAACCCCACTCTGCACCCCCACGACTCCATGCAAACTCTTGCATGCAGGTGGGGAGGAATTAAGCAATTGCATTTCACATCCTTAATCCTTGTGATGCAAAACAAGCGTCTGTGTTCACAGCATTGTTCCGTAGGGAGCCGACCACACCTGTCTACCTGTCACTTCCATGGAGGCAACAACAGTCCAGAATGATGACATCTGCAGGTGGAATCTGCAGGCAACACACTCTCTTCATCAGCCACGGCGTTACTACCCCAGGTCTGGGAAACGCAGCCCAGGGCACTCCCAGCGAGAACTTACACGCACCAGAACACAGGCCCACGACTCCCAAGCAGCCCATCTTCAAACAACGACTCGAGTAGTTTGGGTCCCTGCTACCCACACGGCAAACCTGAATGGAGTTCCAGGTTCCTGGTGCTGGCCTGGCCTGATCCCGGCTGGTGGGGGCTTTTGGGGAGTGAACCAGCAGATGAAACATCTCTCTGTTATCTCATAAATAAATAAGAAACGATCTAAGCAGGCGACTATCGGCCCTTTTTCACAATGCCTTATTTGATAATTACCAGTTTAACAAGAGTGTTGTTTTCTGTAACTTCAAGATCTGTTGATTTGTTGATTTGAAAGACAGAGTGACAAAGAGAAGAGAGCTCTCCCATGCCCATGCATACTTCCCAAACGCCCACAACAGCCAGGGCTGGGCCAGGCTGAAATCAGGAGCCAGGAACTCCAGCTGAGTGTCCCATGTGCAGGGCAGGGACTCAAGTACTTGAGCCAGCACCCGCTGCCTCCCAGGATATTAGCAGGGAGACGGCTCAGAAGAGGAAGAGTTGGGACCCGACCCCAGGCCCTCTGATAAGAAACGAGGGTGTTGCGAAAGGCAGTTTACGCCACTGTACCACAACTGCTACCCCTTTTGCAGCCTTTGTATTGCAGTTGTCAAAGATTCTGGGGCCAGTGCTGTGGCATAGTGAGTAAAGCCGTCGCCTGCGAGCCAGCATCCCATATGGCTGCCGGTTCTAGTCCTGGCTGCTCCACTTCCGATCCAGCTCTCTGCTATGGCCTGGGAAAGCAGTAGAAGATGGCCCAAGTCCTTGGGCCCCTGCACCCATGTGGAAGACCTGGAAGAAGCTCCTGGCTCCTCGCTTTGGATTGGTGCAGCTCCAGACTTGCGGTCACCTGGGAAGTGAACCAGGGGATGGAAGATCGCTCTCTCTGCCTCTGCCTCTCTGTAACTCTGCCTTGCAAATAAATAAATAAATCTTTAAAAAATTTAAAAGATTCTGGCTACACAGAAGGTTAAATAGACACCTGTTGTCCCAGGTATGCTGGAAAATCCTCCTGCATTGGACTGAAACTCTGAAGGTCCACTTTTCTCTAGATGCCCTATATTTTTAAGAAAGAGAGAGAGAACAAAAGATTTATTTATTTAATTGAAAGGCAGAGTTATACCAAGATGCAGAGACCTTCCATCTGCTGGTTCACTCCCCAAATGGCCACAACAGCCGAGGATGGGCCTGGCCAAAGCCAGAAGCCAGGAGTTTCTTCCAGGTCTCCCACATGGGTGCAGGGGCCCAAGCACTTGGACCATCTTCCACTGCTTTCCCAGGCCATTAGCAGGGAGCTAGAAGAGGAGCAGTCAAGACATGAACCAGCACCCATATGGGATGCTGGTGCCTCAGGCAGTGGCTTAACCTGCTGCACCAGAACACCAACCCCTAGATACATTCTTTTTTTTTTTTTTAAGATTTTATTTATTTATTTATTTATTTGAGAGGTAGAGAAGACAGAAAGGTCTTCCATCTGTTGGTTTGCTCCCCAACTGGCCATAACAGCCGGAGCTGTGCTGATCCAAAGCCAGGAGCCAGGAGCTTCCTCCAGGTCTCCCACGTGGGTGCAGGGGCTCAAGCACTTGGGCCATCTTCTACTGCTTTTCTAGGCCACAGCAGAGAGCCAGATCAGAAGTGCACCAGCCGGGACTCAAATCAGTGCTCCTATGGGATGCCAGTGCCGCAGGTAGAGAACCTACAGCGCCACAGCGCCGGTCCCCTGGATATATTCTTGAATCATGTACATAACAAACCACCGTACTATAAAAATCTCGTGAATTTCAGGTCATTGGCTACAGAGTTGAGAGCTCGGCTTATAGACATCACTAAGAACTGTCAGGAGTGAAAATGCTACAGAGTTAATTTATTAATAAACCATCATACTGACTTCAATTTTTTCTCCTGTTAAACATGTACAAAATCTTTAAAAACTGGCCAACATTTTAACTGTATTTCCTTACTCAAAGGGTCTAATTACTGTCTATTTCCACCTGCTACAGAAATATAGCATTATCTTTAATCAAATATTCTGTCTACTTTAATCAAACACTTGTCAGTGTCAACTCTGCTTGTTTGAATGTTTCTGAAATCCTTAGCAAGAGAGGCTGCTGTGGTAGAACAGGGTTAAGTCACTGCTTGGGACAACCAAAGCCATCAGTGACTGCCAGAGATCCAATCTCACCTCCACTTCCAATTCAGCTCTCTCTAATGCCCACCCAGGAGGCAGCAGGTGATGGCCCAAGGGCACTGCATCCTACCAGTCACTTGGGAGACCTGGATAGAGTTCCTGGCTCTTGGCTTCAGCCAGGCCCAGCTCCCAGCTATTGCAGACATCCAGACAGTGAACCAGCAAATGGAAGATCTGTCTACCCCCATCCACCATCCCTCTGTCATTCTAATTAATCAATTAAAAACTCTTTAAAAAGAGAGAAAAAACTGTCACATCCTTTGGCTGTTGGTACAAAGATAGAGGTCCCTAAGTGAGTCACTAATGCCACTCAAAATACAGATACGGCTCATCTTATCTCATTTCTCCTGCAAAAAGTAGCAGAATTCAGGAAAAAAAAATCTAGCTTACGGGATTCCGCTGAGTTTCTGCATTTGTTTCAGGAAACGATGTATGTGTTGAATGATAAATATAACTGATGCCTAAAAAAAATACTGACCACATGGCCACAGAGTGCAATTCAGAGACAGCAAAAGTGGAATGAGGTCACTGGGGCTCAGGGGACAGGGAAATGGGGAGCTAGCGTTGAATGGCTGCAGAGTTTCAATTTTACAGGACAAAATCGTGTTCTGGAGGTGGACGGTGGTAGGAATTGCCCGTGTATTTAATGCCACCGAACTACACACTTAGCAAGAAGGTGAGCAACAATGAAAGAGAAACCTTGGGGCCAGTGCTGTGACACAGTGGGTTAACGCCTTGGCCTGCAGTGCCGGCATCCTATATGGGCACCAGTTCGAGTCCCGGCTGCTCCACTTCCCATCCAGCTCTCTGCTGTGGCCTGGGAAAGCAGTAGAAGATGGCCCAAGCCCTTGGGCCCCTGCACCCGCATGAGAGACCAGGAAGAAGCACCTGGCTCCTGGCTTCAGATCGGCATAGCTCCAGCCATTGCGGCAATTGGGGAGTGAACCATCAGATGGAAGACCTCTCTTTCTCTCTGCCTCTCCTCTCTCTGTGTAACTCTGACTTTCAAATAAATAAATAAATCTTTTAAAAAAAAAAAGAGAGAGAGAGAGAGAGAGAAACCTTGAACTGGATTCCCCAAGGGAGGTTCAGCCAGGCTTTCCTCTGTGTCAAATAAACTTCCCCAAATGAACCATGGAAGGGGATCACACTTCATGGGAGGCATCCAGCCTGGTCACTGTTTTATTCATTTTTATTTAATTTTGAAAGTTATGGTAAAATATATATAATGTAAAATTTTCTATTTTTTAAAAAATATATTTATTTATTTATTTGAAAGGCAGAGTTACAGAGAGGCAGAGGCAGAGAGAGATCTTCCATCCACTGGTTCACTCCCCCAAAGGGAGCCGGGCCAATCTGAAGCCAGGAGCTTCTTCCGGGTCTCCCACATGGGTGCAGGGGCCCAAAGATTTGGAACATCTTCTACTGCTTTCCCAGGCCACAGCAGAGAGCTGGATTGGAAATTGAACAGCCAGGACTCCAGCACTGGAGGCAGCGGCCCCATCCAATACGCCACAGCGCCAGCCCCTAGAATTTTCTATCTTGACCATGTTTAACATTCATGCTAGTGGAAAATGTCTTTTGAGAATAATGATGAATTTAAAAAAAAAAAAAAAGCTTTAAAGTTTTTACATTTCCATTCTCAAAATAACTATCTTGGGGGCCAGTGTCATGGTACAGTGAGCTAAGCTGACGCCTGTGACATCAGTCACATCCCACATGCGTGCTCTACTTCCAATCCAGCTCCCCACAGATGCACCTGGGAGAGCAGTGGAGGATGGCCCAAGCACTTAGGCCCCTGCTACCTACATGGGAGACCCAGATAGAGCTTTGGGTCCTGGTTTCAGCCTGGACCAGCCCTAGCCGTTATAGCCTTTTGGGGAGCAAACCAGAGAATGGAAGATCGCTCTTCCTCTACCTTTCTCTTTTAGTCTTTCAAATAAATAAATCCTCAAAAAATATCAAATGAAAAAAAATTATTTTAGGGGTGGGCATTTGATGCAGCAGTGAGACATGGCCTGGGACACCCACATCCCATATCAAAGTGCCTGGGTTCAAGTCCTGGCTCCACCTCCAATGCCAGCTTCCTGCTCATACACACCCTGGGAAGCAGCAGGTGATGGTTCAAGTGCATGGGTCCCTGTCACTCAGGTGAGAGACTGGGTGCAGTTCCCGGCTCCTGCCTTCAGCCTGGCCTAGTCCCAGCTGTTGCAAGAATTTGGGGAGTTAACCAACAAATGGAAGATTTTTTGTAATAATTTTATATTAGCCCACATACAGTGTGACTATGGAAGAACACTATTAATTTGCCCCAGTGTTTGTGAACTGGCTCTGGAGGCAAGGCCAGAAATTTGCAAGGAGCAGCCCTCCCAGCGGGAGTGGTAACTAGATAACCAAACAGTCCGCACGGATCATTTTTAATGCCTTCTAATTTGCTTACCTCCACATGAAGAGTTTTACGTTTCCAACTAAATGTGCCCAAGGCACGGTTCTGCTGGTCTGTTCCCAGTATTATTTTCAGACCCTAACTCTGAGACACTCCTGGGTGCTCAGGAGCCACCATCTCGGCTGATGATGCCTGTGACAGCCAGAGTTCTCACTGCCACGCAAAGGAGCCACTCCTGAGAGTGGTTCTCTACACTCTATTCCCACGGAGGGGCAGATTCATATCACTAAAGCTGAGCTGAGCAATGTCACCGGCTTGATACTTAGGTGCCATCGATTGCTTGATGGGAGAGAAGACTCACCAGCCATTCTCTCTTCTCACTGGAGCAGAACTGCCCCTAATGGTCTCCTTTGCTAAACTGGGCTTTTTGATTGCAATAGAAATAAATCACCTTGCAAGTTGCTTCCACTTGTAGAATTTGAGGGAAGGCAGAACAGGGAGCAGCCCTGTATCCGTGGTATGGGCTGCAAGGTCTGCCCTGCTAAGGTGTCCACCTAGGGGCATCACTGACTAGCCACAAGTGCACTTGTGGTTCACATCCGTAAAATGGGTTCAACGACATATATCTCAGAGGACTAAGGGAAACAAGAAGGGACTCAATAAGTGCAATCTCTCTCCCCCCTTTGCACCTGACGGGGTCTTCAAAAAGTTCATAGAAAATGCATATTATGGGGAAAAAAAAAAACCTGCAGGAACTTCAAGTTTTTTGCACTGAAAGAAACACATCTCAGAATCCCATTTGTCCATGAATTTTTTCAGTGCCATTTCATCATGGTCTTAAAGGCACAATGACTGCAAAGTGACACTCAGGCAAAGCCTCGTGACCTGGGGTAACTGTCTAGTTCCTCACTGTTACAATCAAGACAGCCAGGGCAGGTAACTTTCACAATTTGTGTAAGACTGCAGATGGTTCAGATAAGCAGACTAAGCAGGCACCATCAGCTTTGGAGGCACCACTCAGTCCCGCACAGAACTACCTGGGAGGTTTCCATACCAGACTTAACGGGGTCGACACTGTGGCGTAGTGGGTTAAGCCTCTGCCTGCATTGCTGGCATCCCATATGGGCGCCAGTTTGAGTTCCCACTGTTCCACTTCCGATCCAACTTCCTGCTAATGGCCTGGGAAAGCAGCGGAAGATGGCCCAAGTCCTTGGGCCCCTGCACCCACATTCGAGACCCAGAAGAAGCTCCTGGCTTCGGATCAGCCCAGCTCCAGCCACTGCAGCCATTTAGGGGGTGAACCAGCGGATGGAGGACCTGTCTCTGTCTCTATCTACTTTCTGTCTCTAACTCTGCCTCTCAAATAAGTAAGTAACTCTTTAAAAACAAAAAGACTCATTAACAGGGCATATCACTGTCTTTACAATTCAAACATTTTTTTTTGTCAGAGACAACAGATACATTTTGCCATTTTAAGACAAAAATAAATAAACTTGCTGTAATAATTAAATCTAGAAAATATCGGCGAGCTGCTGGGAACATAAAGGATCCAGCAAATAAGAGCCAGTGCAATGGAAGGCTTGAACAACTTAATTATAGTAGCATCCAAGTTGATGATGACTTCTTACTCCCCGGCAGACTTATTTTCTTCTAAAGAAATAGACAGATGAATTATTTTCAACATAAAAAATAAACAGACAGCGACTAGTGCTCACCTGGATCTGGGTATAATACAGCAAACACAGAGCTGGATGGGGTGTGTGTGTGTGTGTGTGTGTGTGTGTAGATGATGCTGTGCCGGGAACAGTCTTTGGAGAGTAACTGCTGACCAGGAATTTCAACATCATTATACGTTGTCATCAAATCACATCTGTTTGGCCACTCTTACTTCCCCAGGTGATTCAATCTGGGGAAGAAACCACACCCTAAGGATGATCAGATATGATGCCGCAGGAATGAAAGGAGGATGTCTTCTCTTAGGGGAACAACAGGAATCCTCAAAGGCCTCACCTCGACTTCAAAGGCGCCTGGGCATTGAGCCCGCGGTTACGACACCCGCATCCCGCATCCCGCATCGGAGCGCCTGGGTTCCAGTCTCAGCTCCCGCTCCCGAATTCCAGCTTTCTGCCAACGCAGACCCTGGGAGGCAGCAGGTGATGGCTCAAGTGGTTGACCTGTCACCCGTGTGGGTGACCCAGATTGAGCATCTGACTCCCAGGGCCAGCCTGGCCGCAGCCACTGTGGGCATGTGGGGAGCAAACCAACGGATGGGGAACTTCTTACTCTATCTCCATTTCCCTCTCCTCAAATAAATGCATTTTTTAAAAAGGAACTTCCCCGCCCCCCAGCTAAAGAAGAAGAAAGAAAAAAAGGAGAAGAAAGAAGGAAGAAGTAGTAGTAGCAGCAGCAGCAGCAGTATTAGCGATAGTAGTAGTAGGGTCATCAGATAAATCGCATCAGGAACCTACATCGGCTATTTGCTTAGACACATAAGCTTTCACTCATGTCTGAAAAGGGGTTTGAAGAGCAAACCCGTTTGCAAAGTGTTGGGAAATGGGAGAAATGAGTCTCTTCAATCCTATGTCTTAGTCTTGGGGAGCTCTGGACGTGGGGTTTCTAAGTCAACAAGCAGCATTGCACAAGGTTGCCCCGGCAGCCAGACCCCCTCGTCCCCAACGGTTGGTAAGGCCAGTGGCTGCGACAGCGCCATCTCTGCCGTGGGCCTCCTCTCTGGCCATCTGCCTTCCAGGGAGGTGTGCTCTGCTTCCCCGGTAGGATTTTACCATCCCAGACTCTCAGGACATAGCGGAATAGCCAGGGGGTCGCCTTTAGAACACACACTACGGAACACCTGGCAGACATCAGGAGAGCCAAGGCCATCACGCCGCTCCCGGAATGCGTGTCCTAGGACTCACTGCTAACATGGCATTTCCCATTCAGTGCCCCGAGAGGCAGAGCTGTGCACCTGCACCCGCAGCCAGCGCCCTCTCATTTTCCCCCCACAGCGGCCACCAGCCTCTGTCCCCTTGGAGGGGCTCCTGAGACCAAGAGCCCTTCAACCTCGCAGTTGGGCTCAGGCAGCGCTGCAAGCGGGGGTCACTTATTTCCCCAACTATCGTGTTCCGACCTCAGCTGCCAACATTCGGTCCAAATCAGGCAGGTTTTCTCCCCCACCACGTGGCTGCAGGAGAGAGCAACCGCCTTGGGAAGCTGTCTAAAGTCAGGGCAACAACCACATCTCCTCAAGGACAGGGACCCGGTGGCTCTCAGAAACAGGGGTCTATGCTGCTGAAATCAATCTAAAAAAAAAAAAAAGGCTTACTTTGCATATCAATTCAATTCATTTTTTTAAACAGTTGTAGGGGCACAGCACATTGCAACACTGGCGTTCCATTCTGAATCTGAGTAACAATTCGGATCCCAGCTCCATGTTAATGCACTTGTGAAGGCAACAGAAAATGACCCAAGTGCCTGGGCCCCCTTCCCCCCTTGTGGGAGACCTGGAAGAAGCTCCAGGCTCCTGGCTTCTGCCTGGCCCAGATTTGACTGTTGGGATCATTAGGAAAGTGAACCAGCAGACAGAAGATGGATCTCTCTCTCTCTCTCTCTCTCTGTCTCTCTCTCTCTCTCATTCTACATTTCAAATAGGTGAATAAATTTTATTTTAAAAAATAAAAAAATCTGTGGAGCCATGCAACCATCACCATCATCTAAAATGGTAGAAAAAATTTTTTTTTCCAAAAGAGTTATTTATTTGAAAGGCAGAATGACAGAGAGGGAAAGACACAGACACACAGATACACACACACACACACACACACACACACAGATATCTTCCATCTGCTGGCTCACTCCCCATGGCCACAACCCCATTTGGCCCAGGCAGAAGCCAGGAGCAAGGAGCTCCTTCCAGGTCTCCCACATGGGTGGCAGGGGTCCAAGCACTTGGGCCATCTTCGGCTGCTTTCCCAGGCACATTAGGGAGCAAAATCAGAAGTGGAGCAGCCAGGACTGGAAGCAGCGCCCACATGGGCAGCAGTGCTGCAGGCAGAGGTGTAAGCCACCGCGCCACAGTGCCTAGAAACCTCTCTATGTCCTCGGCTGGGGATCTCTGGGAGGGCAGGGATCGTGTCTGCCTTGTTTGCATCCTAGCACTGGGCAGCACATGGCAGGAAATGGCAAGTGACCTCTAGGGGCCAGCCTCTGACGGCCAGCAGCCCCTACAACTGCAAGAAACCAAACCTGTCCACCACAGCTGTCCAAGAAAGACAGGCAGCCTGGGCAACACCTTCATTTCAGCCTTGGGAGACCCTGCAATCCTGCCAGGCCATACCCAGACTTGTGGCCGACAGGAACTGCAAGACAATAAAGGGTGTTGTAGCAAGCCACTGCGTTTGGTTTGCACAGATTTGTTATCCAGCCATGGAAAACCAGTGTACTCCTCCAGGAGTAAGGAGGAAATGAGTCTGATCACATTAACTCCTAGAAATGACTGACCTTGAACCTCTCAGGGGTCGCTAAGCAACTTCAAAATGGGGATTTTTTCAATACAAAAGAGCCTCTACTTGGTAACATTTCAGGAAGAATATAATGTGAGGAGCAGGTGTTTGGGGCATCAGTTAAGATGCATCTTGGGGCCGGTGCTGTGGCTCAATGGGCTAATCCTCCGCCTTGCGACGCCGGCACACCGGGTCCTAGTCCCGGTCGGGGCGCCGGATTCTGTCCTGGTTGCCCCTCTTCCAGGCCAGCTCTCTGCTGTGGCCCAGGAGTGCAGTGGAGGATGGCCCAAGTACTTGGGCCCTGCACCCCATGGGAGAGCAGGATAGGTACCTGGCTCCTGGCTTCGGATCAGCGCAATGCGCTGGCTGCAGCGCGCCGGCCGTGGCGGCCATTGGAGGGTGAACCAACGGCAAAAAGGAAGACCTTTCTCTCTGTCTCTCTCTCTCTCTCTCTCACTGTCCACTCTGCCTGTAAAAAAAAAAAAAAAAAAAAAAAAAAGATGTATCTTGGGGGGCCTGACACTGTGGTGCAGTGGTTAAAGCTCCGGCATCCCATTTGGGCACTGGTTCGAGTGCCGGCTGCTCCACTCTGATCCAGCTCCCTGCTAATGCACATGGGAAAGCAGTGGAAGATGGCCCAAGTGCTTGGACCCCTGGAAGAAGCTCCGGGCTCCTGGCTTCAGATCGGAGCAGCTCCGGCCATTGTAGCCACTTGGGGAATGAATCAGCGGATGGAAGACCTCCCTCTCTCTGTAACTCTGCCTTTCAAATAAATAAAAAATAAATCTTAAAAAAAAAAAAAAAAAAAGTGCTGCTTGGGACACTCGCTTCCCTTATCAGAGCTGCCTGTGTCTGAGTCCCAGCCCTGCTCCTGACTCCAGCTTCCTGCTAATGTGCACCTGAGAGGCAGCTCAAGTGGTTGGGCCCCTGCCACCCACGTAGGAGACCCAGATGGAGTTCCTGGATCCTGGCCATTTGGGGAGTGAGCCAGCAGATAGAGGAGCTCTGTCTCCCCCCATCTCTCTCTCTCTCTCTGTGTGTCACTCTTTCAAATAAATAAATAAATCTTTATAAATCCAAAAGCTTGCGTAAACTTTCAGGTTGAAACAGGACAACAGCCAAGGCCGACAAGGGCAGCAGGTCCATTCTCATTGAGTTCCATGAAAGTAGCGCCCCCTGCAGGTGATCACTGCTACAACGCTGTTTGCATGAACTGTACATTTTAGCAAGTGAAGTTTCCAAGACAATTTTTTCCAACATCTGATTCCTTTTTTTGTTTGTTTTAATGGGTTTCATCCACCTTTTAACCTACAAAAACATCTCCACTTGGGAAGACCCCAAATCCCTGATTTCCTGGGTGAGACAGGGAGGCAGGCGATTGGCAGCCTACAATCTGGAACGTTCCTTCTCTGCCAGTGGGCTCAATTTGCTAAGGACACAGTGAAACTTCCTGCTTTCTCACTGTACATCAGCTGACTTCTAAGACTCATTCTTTTTCTCTAAATGGGCAGAAGTGCTCCAAAGTGTTCTCATAAAGGTTATCAGAGTGATCTAACCATACAGATCTCAGAGCAATACAAACAGGCCAAAATCCATGCAGGCCACCAGGCACCTGTGGCCTCACCCAGGTGACTAACGCAAGGCACCTAGACATGCTTTTCCTGTAAGTACAGCTCCTGAGAAACACATTCACTGCCCATCACTGTGCGCACAATTTGTATTAAAAAAAAGAAAAACCAGACCTTGGGGCCTCTCCCCAGCTCCCTGCTCTATAGACCCACTTCACTGACTGACACTCTGGGGTAAGTGAAATGTCTCCATGAGAATGAGTGTGGGCACTTTTTAAAGACTGCCCACAAAAAAATCAGTCCTCTCCATTCACCGTAGCCTTTCGAAATTAAGATTACTCGCTTGCCTGTGAATATCAATACTCCTTCCGTCAGACACAGAGTTTCCAAGTTGACTTCTCAAAGCCTTAGGGACCAGCTCCATAATGTCTTTGCAATGAAAAGCAAAAGTTAATTACTACCCACTTTTAACTGGAGTTTGGTTCACGACAGTGTGCAGAATGTGTTCTGTGTGACAGCCACTCACAGCCAAACCCAGAGGAAGATGCACTGTCCCTCACACACAAAGTCAATTACACTGGCCAGCCAGGAGGGCAGCATCTGCTCCCTGTCTGTTCCATTAGTGGTGAAAGTTTCGCGCTCATCCATTAACCTGCCCGCCTCTCCCTGGTGCCACTCTCACCACCCAGAGCGAGCGCTGCAAGGTAATCCTGTCTCCGGCTGTGAACAAACAGAAGAAGCTACTGGGGTCACTCAGAAATCAAACTCATGACCCTGGCCTTGGTCCCTTTCACTAGTCTAACAGAAGACGTTTTCAAAAAGGCAAAATTGTGCTAAGTCCCAGGTAGGTTCCACGTTCTGTTGATAGGGACCCTGGGGAGGGTTAATCCAAAGAAGCCTGAGCCTTGATATTCTAAGGGATCACTCAGAACAAGAAACAAAGTCTACGCCAGTATCAAAATGGTCGAGTCTGGTTTTGTTGGCCAGTTAAGGAAGAGAGGCCACCTATGCCACTCGGGCGCACTAGCTTCTCTGTGTAATTGCATTCCAGTATCCAAAAACACGTGGAGAAAGCTTTCTACATGAGAGTTTGAGAAAGCTCGAGAATGCAATTAGCCAGGATAGAGAGAGTCTGTAGCCAGCAGAGAAAGTTCCAGAAAATCAAACTTAACATCACCTTCCTTCAAGAATTTCTGCCCTGGTGTCCTGGCAGATGCATTTCCTGGGAGCGGCTTACAGCAGAGACTACAGAGCACTGTGGGGCATTTGGCACTTCCATTCTTGTCACTCCACAGGCGACACCAGCCCAATCCCAGATCTGTTCTCACAAACGTAGGTAAGAAAACTCTCCAGGGACGAGGGGAGCCTGCATCAGGTGCACGGGGCTCCCTGCGAGGGCAAAGAACACAATGATATTCGGTCTGAAAAAGCTGTTTTCCTTTCCTCTTTCCTTGGAGGAGAAGAGAGAGTCTCTATTTCTCTTCATTGTGCACAGAATCCCTCAAGACCACAGAGAAATCCCCCAAAGTATATACATGAATGTTAATGCAGTCCGAACAGGGACCACTCCACAGTCAAGAAAGCAATGGAAAGCAAGGCGTTCCTGCCCGGATGATGGTGGGCCGTGCTAAGCTGTAAGATGCCTCTCTTGCAAGCTAGAGCCTCTCCCAGGGAAGGTGACCTTCACGCTGTGCCCAGGGGGTCTTGGCATGGTGAGTAGGGTGCTGGCTCCTGTGGCAGCACCAAAGAGTGGCTTGGAGGAGGTGCCTGGAACTCCATGGTCACCTCTCCCATGAAGCCACACATCCAAAAGCCACTCCAGAAAGGCCTACAGTCTAAGGAGACCCACCAGGCTTGGGCTACAAAAGCAGCTTCAGGCAGGTTCCCTGGCCAACAAGGACAACTCCCCCAGTGTGCCCTCTAAGTATGCCCAAGGTCAGAGTCTCCAACCACCTTCAGCTAGAGACCTCCCGGGGTACCTGCTTTACTCACAGGGCATAGGGATAATATTTCTTCCAACAAGGAGCCCCAGAGGAGGGGGGAGTTGAGGAAATCATGGCCCTGTAGTCATCCAGCTTTGCATCTAGAACCTGGGTTCCAGCCTTGACTCGGCCTTCAGCGATGAGATGGGCTGAGTCTTCTACAGGTCCCGTTTTCCCCTCCCTACAACGCAATGGCTCAACAATAAATCACCTCTAAAGGTCCTTCCACTCGAAAATTCTGGAATCTACAGCACCAAATGTTTCAGATGAAGACAATGACAACTTTCTCTTTATAGCAACTATCAGCCCCCAGGGGCTTTTCCTGTTCAGAATTTTCCAACAGGCTTATATTTAGCTCAGAGAGGACCGCATTGAACTCAGACCAGGGGACTACTCCAATGAAGTTTGTAAAATGCAAGTGCATCCAGGAAATGTTTCTTCTTGTAATTCTTTATTCTGAAGTGAACGCTTAGAAACACCAAAACCACCAACGCTCAGATGATGTTTTTTCTTCCCTAGCAGGGCTACTACTTTTTTTCCTGGAACCAGGGATCATTTTATGGGTTAAAATACAGCTAGAGAAACAGGAGAAGCCACCCGGTGCTATCCATGAGAATTCAAAAAGCCTCTGATTTTTCATGACTTGATAGCGCTGACTTATTCTGTTCTCAAGAAATGGTTTTCTGGGTCCCCCCCCCTTTCTTTCTCTGGATTAAATACTAGTGACAGGCAAAGAGCAGAGTAAGGAAAAACAAATAATGGGCTTTATCATGGCTGTCCTCCGGCTTGGCTATTAACTAGTTGTGTGGCCGAGAGCGCATTACTCAGCTTTTGCAAATCTCAGTTTATTCATCTGCCAAATGCGGATAATAACCCAGCATCTCCACCACCAGGGAGTTAAATGGGAAACTAGGGTAACGCCAGGGACAAAGAGCAGACAGCTTCCAAAACACAGGCATTTGCTTCATTTGCAAAAACACAGACAACTGCTACTAATTAACTGTGGCGCTTAAGCAGATACACGTTCCAGGAGGTCCACTTGGGTTGAAAAAGCAAACCAAGACATGAAGCAAAAGTCAGGCTTCCAAAAATCTATCAAGTTGATGGGAAACATGTTCGCTGAGAAACTCACGTTAGCTTTCAGTGTGAAGGTCACGGGAGGCAGTGCGGAGGGCGCTGACCCCTCGGCTGCCCCAGGGTGGACACTGGCAAGCTGGGCTCGGGGAGTCACCTGACCCCCTTGGAGAAATGGCACCTTAGCCCAAACTGCCCCTCTTGCTTCTCCAACCACGTAGAAAATGACTTCAGAACAGGAGCTTGCAGAAACTGAATCACGCTTATTTCAGTCCGAACGAATTACGCATTAAATGATTTATAATTATACCTATTACAGGTGGAGTCTGATTTTGCTGGCCAATTAAGGGGGGGCTCCACCTATACCACTAAGGTGCAATTACTTCACTGCGTAATCCTATTCCAGCACCCATTTGCACGTGGAGAAAGGTTTCTACCTGTGTTTCAGGAACTGCAGAAGGCAATCAGCCAGGATACAGAGTTTGTGGGCAGCAGAGAAAATTCTAGAACTGGTTCTGTCCTCGACCTCCACCTGCATTGGTGTGTATTTTACGAGGTCCCAGCCTTCGGGTGAGATTCCAAACTCCTGGCGCCCCGCGAAGAAGGGGGTGGAGGTGGGGCAGAGGTGTTGGCACTCCCAATCTGAACTTGGCACAGCTCGGCTGCCCAGGAGGGTCCAAGAGTGCAGCCTCTGCGGGAAATACCCGCAGCTACCACGTTCCACGAACCTGCCTTTCGAATTCTCCACGAAGCCGCGGGGGCTGCAGCTCGCTTCCAAGGTCGGCCGCGCCCGCCAGCTCGGCCTGCGCACGGGGCATCCACCCTGCACCGCGCACACAGCTCGCGTGCTCCCTCCCCAAGGCCCCGTTATCAGCCTGCTGGGGGCTGCTTGGCGCCCCCTCGGCAGCCAGACACGCACGTTCTGTACCTCGGAGCTCCCGGGGTCTTGCCTCAACCCTCGTTCAGGTACGAGAGAGGGCAGGCCCTGGTGCGCACCGCCAGGCTCGCGCGTGGCCTCTGTCGGCGGGCGGCTCGGGCACTCCTCGCGTGGACTCCACGCCCCTCGCTGGAGGAGGCCAGGGCCTGGGCGGCTGCTGTCCCGGTGCTGCCCCCACCCCCCTAAACCGCGTCGCCTCGCTTTGGCTGTCCCAGCGCCGACACTAAGCGGTTGTGAAATCATCAAAAAGGTGGGGAGGAAGGGGCGCGAGAAAGGGACGGCCAGGCGGGAGTAGTCTCCACGGAGTCTCCATTTCCTGGATGCTGGAGCTCCCGGCTGGCGGGGGCCGAGCCCCCCGCGCCCGGCCGCGGCGGGGCCCGGGGGGGCGGGGACCCGGGCCCGGCACCCGCGTGCTGGGGCGCCCTCCCGTGGCCGCGCCGCGGCCCCCGCGCTCCGGGCTGGCCCGCAGACCGCGCTCCCCGCGGCGGAACAAACAAGGGACGCAGAAAGTTTCCGAGCCAGGCGGTTTGCGAAAGGACGGAGCCGGGTCCCGGAGCCGCGCGGCGCAGGCTTGGCGGGAGCGGGGCCCCAGCCCGAGGCGACCTCGAGAAGTGAGGGCCCAGACTGAACCCACCCCCCGCCCCCGGCAAGGGCTCCGAGGTGTCCTCGCCAGGGGCCTCCAGGACCCCAAGGGCGCAGGGCTTCTCCCCGCACCGCGTCCTCACAGCGGAGAGGAGGCAGGGCCCAGGCCCGGACCCGGCGCCCCGCGCACTCGGGCCACCGGGGCTCTAGGGTTTGCTTAATGGAAGGGAAGTGGCGCGCCAACTCCCGGGGCGCCTCGGGAGCCCCAGCGGTCTGCATTCTGCTCGCCAAGAGCCCACCTGGGCGTCCCCCGCCCCACCCAGCGCCGGGCTGACCAGCGGGACCCGCAGGCGCCCGGCCGCCCCCAGAGCTGGCCTGTGCGTTCGGGAGCGGATGCTGCGGCGGGGCCCCCCGCGCCCTCAGGGGTCCCGGCGCGGCGCCTACCTCGTCCACGGTGAGCGGCATGCAGATCCGGTACTCCTTAAGCAGCATGGTCCTGCTGGCCGCGGACCCCGGGGCGCGAACTGGGGGCTGGGGGGCGCCCGGCACAGGCGGGCGAGGCGGCGGCGGCGGCGAGCGCTCAGCTCCGGGCTTCCTCCTCCGCGCCCCGGAGCATGTCAGGGTCTGGGTCCCGGCGCTCACGGCTCCCCGCCTCCTTCCTCGGCGACGTGGGTCCTCTCAGAACGCGGCGCTGCCAAGTCGGGGCGCGAGGAGACGGCTCGGCTGGGCAGGAGCGGCCGCCCGATCAGGACATGCCCGGTAGCGGGCGAGCGAGGAGGGCGGAGGTTTCCAAAAAATTGGAAGGAAATGCACAGAAGTCACCCGCTCGAGCCGCCCGGGGAGGCAGAGCCGAGCCCGGCCGGCGCGCCCCACGCTAGTGTCACCACGAGCCGAGATGCTGCTCCCCAGCCA
Source organism: Oryctolagus cuniculus (assembly GCF_964237555.1). Classification (NCBI taxonomy): domain Eukaryota; kingdom Metazoa; phylum Chordata; class Mammalia; order Lagomorpha; family Leporidae; genus Oryctolagus; species Oryctolagus cuniculus. The sequence continues at coordinate 13,450,877 of NC_091448.1, read as the reverse complement.
GACAAAGGCTCGGCCGGCGCCGCTCCCGGGCGGTAAACAAGGTTTCCCGAGCTTTGGGGGGCAGGTCCCCGAGCTGCTCCCGGGCTCGGCTGCGAGAGGAAGGGGAAGCCGCCGCCGCCGCTCGGCTCTGCCCGGCCGGGGCCCCGGCGCCTCCACCCTCGGCTCGCGGCTGCCAGGGGCGGCGAGAGGAAGCTGGCGCCTTCCGCGCGCGTCCCCTCCCCCGAGCCCCTGGGCTCCCCGAGCGCCGTGCGCGCCCGCGAGTTTGCAGCCGGCGCGCCGGGGCCGAGAGTCCGCGCCGAGCCGCAGGGAGCCCGGGGCCGGGAGGAGCGAGCGCGCCGGGGCTGACATCAGCAGCGGCCGCGGTGGGGAGGGTAGCCCCATCCGGCCAATGGGGAGACGGCAGGCAATGTGGAGGATTTAAACAAAACAGCTCGGGGCGCCGGGCAGGGGGCGGCTCCGGGGGCTTCTCTCGGCTCTTCTGCCCTCAGGGTCTGCTCCCCGGGAGCCCCCTCGCCCCGTGCAGCCAGTCCGCGTCCGAAGCTCACCAGGGTTGCTTGACCTTTTGGGGAGGAGGGGTAGGGAGCGTTTTCACTTCGGTCCAGTATGCAAGGCCGGTGCTGGGGAGGCCAGGGGGCTGCAGAGCAGGAGGAGGGGGAGAACAAACAAAACTAACCCCGGAGCTGGGCTCAGAAGGGGGCCTGGGGAGTGCAGCCGTGCGGAGGACAAGGAGGTCCAGACGAGAGGGGGTGGCAGGGGCACGCGGAGCCGCCGCAGCTTTGCCCCCTGCGCGCCCTGGATCCCCAGGTCGCAGCGGAGCACCACTGGGGATGCCGGCTGCGCTGGTATTTGGTCGGTGTGAAATGCAGCCCTCGCATTCCTAAGCGCCCCGGGAAGAGTCTGGTTCATTTGTCTGGTATTTTTGAGCTTGTTTTTCTGAAAAGTTGCTGGGTGGAAAAAAAAAAAAAGTGCATCCATTGCCTACTATAACCTGGAAGGCACCACCTTCTCTCCGGAAAAATATCCATGCTCTGAAGTCCAGCCGCTGGGACGGAGATGCAGAGGGCCCCTTGGTGTCACAGCAATCATTTCAAATGATGATGAATAAGCAGTTACCCAATGGAACAAGAGGAGCTGGTGGCAAGTCACCCAACTTCAAAACCCCGTGGCACGCCTGCTCAGGAAACGACACCCTACAGCCGGCTTGCATTTCAGTGCAAACTCTTTTCTAGATACTCCCCGAGTTGCCTCCCCAGTATGCAGAGCGGCTCATTAAAGTGAAACCGAATTCCTCGAGGTGGAAAGTCTAAATCTGACACTGGCTGTTGAATAATAACACATTGAAAGTCTGTGATAGCAGGACACGCTCAAGCTGTTCTTTTCTCTCCTTACTTGAAAACAAGAGCGGTGGTTTCGCTGGGGGCAGCCCGCTGTCTTCCCAGAGGCAGCCAGGACACCGGGTGGGACCTGTGGGTGCCAATTTTGGCTTCCTGGACAGTTCCTGACCTTGATTCTGGAACTAAATATCCTACTGAAAGGTGTTACCTGTGAGCACCTGCTCTCAGTTTCCCAAATTGCAATTTGGCACCAACAGCATCCCTGGAGGATGGGACCCCTGTGGGTACCAAAGTCCCCAGATGCTCAGGTCTCTGAAGTAAAATGACATAGTATTTGCATATGACCTGCACTTTATTATTTTTTAAAGATTTATTGATTTGAAAGGCAGAGTTGCAGAGAGAGAAGTCTTCCATCTGCTGGCTCACTCCCCAAGTGATTGCAACAGCTGGAGCTGGGCCAATCTGAAGCCAGAAGCTAGGAGCTTCCTCCAGGTCTCCCACATAGGTGCAGGGGCCCAAGGACTTGGGCCATCTTCTACTGCTTTCCCAGGCCATAACAGAGAGCTGGATCGGAAGTGGAGCAGCCAGGGATCGAACCAACGCCCATGTGGGATGCCAGCACTGCAGGCAGCAGCTTTACCCGCTGCGCCACAGCACCAGCCCCGTATGACCTGCACTTTAAATCACCTCTTGGTTACTTACAATACCTAATACAATGTAAATGCTGTGTAAGTAGCTGTTGTACTTTATTGTTTAGGGAATAACAAGGAAAAAAATGTACATATTCAGTGTGGATGCAATTTTTAAAAAATATTTTCATTTTTTAAAAATGTTCTTATGTGTACAACCCTGTTATTTTTAAATCTTTTGTTATTTATTTGAAAGGCAGAATGACAGGTAGGGGTTTTTTAGGATTTATTTATTTATTTATTTATTTGAGTTAGAGAGAGATAGAGACACAGAGAGAGATCTTCCATCTTCTGGTTCACATCCGCTCTTCTCCCACTAACCTGTGACCCTGCCCCAATGAACCCAATGGCTGCAGTGGGTGAAGCTAGGCCAGGCAGAAGCCAGACACCAGGAGCTTCATCTGGGGCTCCCACGTGGGTGCAGGGGCCAAGCACTTGGGCATCTTCCTTCCCAGGTGCATTAGCAGGGAGCTGGGTGGAAAGTGGAGACAGGACCTCAGCCCAGATGCTCTGATATGATGAGCGTCCCGAGCTGGGGTTTAACTGCTGGACAACAACACCTGCCCCTAAAAATATATTTCCTAGGGGTGGTCTTGGTGTACAGTAGGTTAAGCCTCCACTTGGCAGGTCTGTATCCTATATCAGCATCTGATCCAAGTCCCAGCTATTCTGCACTTTCAACCCAACTTTCTGCTACTGCCCTGGGAGGCAGCAGATGATGGACCAAGTACTTGGGTCCCTGCCACCCACGTGGGAGACGAGGATGGAGTTTCTGGCTCCTGGCTGGGGCCTAACAGGCATTTGAGGCGTGAACCAGCAGATGGAAGGTGGCTCTCCGTCTGTCACTCTGCTTTTCGGATAAATAAATCTCTCTTTTACATACGTGTTCTATCGCAGTTTGTTGAATCCCTGCAGCGGAAGCCCTGGCTGTATGACAGTGTGTGTCCTGCCCTCCTCCTCATGTGTGAACGTGCATCCCCATGCCTGACCACACTGATCTTGTATAAGCACCTTCAAAACCTCCCAGCGATTGGCCGGTGCCGCGGCTCACTAGGCTAATCCTCCGCCTTGCGGCGCCGGCACACCAGGTTCTAGTCCCGGTCGGGGTGCCAGATTCTGTCCCGGTTGCCCTTCTTCCAGGCCAGCTCTCTGCTGTGGCCAGGGAGTGCAGTGGAGGATGGCCCAAGTGCTTGGGCCCTGCACCCCATGGGAGACCAGGAGAAGCACCTGGCTCCTGCCATCGGATCAATGTGGTGCGCTGGCCGCAGCGGCCATTGGAGTGTGAACCAACGGCAAAGGAAGACCTTTCTCTCTGTCTCTCTCTCTATCCACTCTGCCTGTCAAAAAAAAAAAAAAAAACCTCCCAGCGACGCTCTGTGGCCTGCCTGGCAGGAGGTTCAAGGCCCTGCATCTGCTCTTCTCCCACTAACCTGTGACCCTGCCCCAAGCCTGCTCCAGTGAGATCATCTGTGGGGGGTGGGGAGAACTTCACTTGCACCTCAGCCCTTGTGCACTCCCACTGCCTTCACAGAGAATCCCTGCCCCCAGCCCATCCCCAAAGCCAGGTCTTTGTCGATCTGTGGTTTTGGAAAGTGACACACTGTGGTCATGACTGTGTGTTGCATGGGTTAGGACACAAAAGTGGGAGGTTATTCTATTATGGCAACGCAGCAGGAGACATATGGGAAGGATCTGAAACAGGAAAGGAAGCAGGGGGATGCATTCAAAAGATTGGGACAGGGCTTGGGAATTCAATTCCGCACAGCCAGGCCTACGGGGAGTGGGGCGCAGGGACAGTTCATTCAGGCACAGCCCGCTCGCTCACTCCCAGGGAGGAGAGCGCCATCTACTGGTCGAGCGCGGCTGTTCATTTGGAGATGTTTCAGCCACTGAGCGCCAGTCCTGCGGAAACTTTTTTTTTTCCCCCCAATCAGTGAAGTCGCAATATCCACTTCCAGCGGAGGTGTTGCCGTCATCGTTACGGAGCGTGGTGATGTTCCCTTAGGGCCAGTCCTGGTCAGCACCAAACACGGGCTGGGACACGAAGGACAACAGGAGACCAGAGTGGAGGGCCCTGTGTGGCACCGCAGGGCCTCGGGGGTTCTTGGGCGCCACGGCTCTGGGTTCTGCTGAAGTTTTGTCTCAGTGTGGTCTTGACCGACCGCCTCTGTAAACAGCCTGTGGGATCCTGGACACCTGTTTCTAGACTATACCCGGTGTGGCAGAAGTGCAGTTCTGTGATCCTCCCATCTTCCTTTCTCCTTTCCCCGGTAGCCATGGTCTTTGGGTTCCTCAAGGCCCTTTGCAAGTCCTACCTCCTAGACAGCATCATTCTGGAAAACTCTGCCCTCCTAGACAGCTCGGACACGTGTCTGGCTTGTTGGTCTGGCTCTTGTTCGTTTGCCAGTGCTGCCTTGATCAATGATGTCGAACGTAGTCTTTATGCACCTGTTCAACAGGTAAGCCTCTTGCTGTGTCATCTGCACAGGGACCCTAACCAGCGTCTGTTGGCTGCACAGATGTGTTCACGCAGGTGTGTTCATCTCGCACTACTGAAATGTTGTCGGGCCACATAATTCCTCCTTGGGAGGGTCACAGTCGGATGTCCGGCAGCATCCCTGGCCTTACCCACTGGCTGTCAGCAGTAGTCTCCCTCTCCAGGCTACACTGCCAAATGTTGGGGGGAGGGAGTGATATAAACATATCCCTACTCAGCTTCCTGTTAACAAAGGAGCCCTACATAAAGACATTTTAAGATTTGTTTATTTATTTGAAAGGCAGAGGTAGAGCGAGAGGGAGGGAGAGACAGAGAGATCTTCCATCTGCTGGTTCACTTCCCAAATGGTGGCAGTAGCCAGCACTGGGCCAGTCCAAAGAAGCCAGGAGCCAAGAGCTTCTTCCCAGTCTCCCACGTGGGTGGCAGGAGTACAAGGACTTGAGCCATCCTCTGCTGCTTTCCCAGGCACGCTAGCAGAGAGCTGGATCAGAAGTGGAGCAGTGAACCAGTGCTCCCATGGGATGCTGGTGTCGCAGGCAGTGGCTTTACCCAGTACGCCACAGCGCCAGCCCCCATGAAGACATTTTCTGGTTTGGGGTCAGGTCTTGTCTGCCAGGTTTTTCTGCTGTGAAGGTGCTCACTTCCCCTTTCCCTTCCTGTCCAGTGGAAGGCAGCCCTGAGGTTCAGTCCACACTCAACAGGGTGTGGTCCGGCCCTGCCTGGCATCATTTGAGTTTATTCACACTGTGACATCAGTTACTGGCATCACTTCTACGTTAGTTTCCTTGCCCAGAACCTGCAAGGTCGTTGGGTGCTGGATAACCAGCTCCACTCCTTTGTCCGTCTCACCTGCCCACCAGTTTTAAAGGGCAGATTTGGAAAATGCAATGTTATTCTTTGAAAGGTTTTAATTTTATTAAATATCTATTGCTTATTTCTTACGTGTGTGTCCATTTAACCCTGTAGATCTGCTCTTTCTTGTTACTAAGCTGATGTTTAATCCTCTCTTATTGAAACTACACAAGGGACCAACGCTGTGGCATAGTGGGCAAAGCTGCCTCCTGTAGTCCGGCATCCCATATGGGTACCGGTTCCAGTCCCGGCTGCTCCACTTCTGATCCAGTTCTCTGCTATGGTCTGGGAAAGCAGTAGAAGATGGCCCAGTGCTTGGGCCCCTGCACCCACATGGGAGACCTGGAAAAAGCTCCTGGCTCCTGGCTTCAGATTGGTGCAGCTCCGGCTGTTGTGGCCAACTGGGGAGTGAACCAGCGGATGAAAGACCTCTCTTTCTCTGCCTCTCCTTCTCTCTCTGTGTAACTCTTTCAAATAAATAAATAAATATTCAAAGAAAAAAAAAACTACACAAAGTAAGTCCCAAGGTGATTCTTGGATGTAGACCCACTTACCTGGCCTCTGTTAAATATAGAGAATGTCTTTGATGTAGAATTGCTAGTAGCTGTGCAGTAAATGCCCATAAAATAAAAATTAATCAACAATGATGTACAAATTGCTCCACATAGAAAAAAACATGAAGGTTCTGTGTATAAAGCTGTAGGGTTTTTTTTTTTAATAAGTAAGCTAGTAATACAGTTTAATTTTTTATTGCGTTACCCATTTTTTTCCCTCAGAAATTGGCAAAACATTGGAATATCCCTAGATGAATTGAAAGTCCTAGATTTTCTCAGTAATTCTTTTAATTACCCGTGAAATGGCCTAGGAAAAAAACAGTATTAAGGCCATGAAATCCAGGCTGGCCCGCACTGCTGGCAATCCCATCCTGGAGTGCCAGTTCAAGCCCCAGCTGCTCCGCTTCCAATCCAGCTTCCGAATGCACCTTGGAAAGCAGCAGAGGATGGTCCGAGCACTTGGACCCCTGCCACCCACGTGGCAGACCAGGGTAGAGTTCCTGGCGCCTGGCTTCCTGGTGGTGGTGACCATTTAAGGAGTGAATGAAAGATCTCCCTTCCCGTGTTACCCTCTTCCTCCTCCTTCTCTCTGCATCTCTGCCCTCTTTTTTTTTTTTTTTTTTAAAGCCATTATATCGTAGCTACCAGTTCCTCATCTCAGGCATATCAGACCCTGAAGTCTAGCACTGTGACATTCTCCTGGGAGGGCAGTCCTGATCCTGTATTCTGTGCACACAGTGACCCTGCATAACCCGTATCCACTGGAGAGAAATGCTAGTGATGAATGAAGATGTTGCCTTTGATCCTGAGTGTCCTTTAAGAGGGGGCAGCTGTGCAACCATAACTTATAGTTTCTTAATGTCAAAGCATATTTTTCCTGGGATCAATTGATGTCAGTCCAGATCTGGAAAGAGTATGTCTTAGCTACGTAATGCCATCAGCTAATTTCACTTTTTTGTGGACCATTTTAAATGTCAGAGAGAAAAGAAGGATTTATGTTTGCTATTAAGAGGATGTAACAACTTAAACAAAAACTCCAGTTTAAAAGCTATTTAGGTGACTGTAGTGGGCTGAAGAATGGTCCCCAAATGTAGCAGGCACCAGTCCCTGGAACATGAAAATGCTGCCTTATGGGAGTCTCTGATTTTGAGATGAGCGAATTATCCTGGATTCTCTAAATGCAATCACAGGTTCTGTATGAGAGAGAGGCCAGGGAGATGGACTGGTGGAAGAGAAGGCTGTGTGACCAGGAGGACAGAGATGGGAATGATGCAACCGCAGCCAGGAATGCTGGCCACCCCCGGAAACTGGAAGGGGCCAGGAACACGCTGTCCCTCGGAGCCTCTGCAGCGAGCACAGTTCTGCCACACCTTCCCTCTGCTCTGCGATGCTGACTTCTGGACTCCAGACTGTTAGTAAGTTCCTGCTGGCTCACGCTTCCAAGTTTGTGGTAATTTATTACAGAAGCAAGAAGAAACCAATACAATTTTACTGACTTTTTTTTCTTTTTCTTTTTTCTTTTTTGATTTATTTATTTACTTGAAAGTCAGAGTTACACAGAGAGAGAAGGAGAGGCAGAGAGAGAGAGAAAGAGGCCTTCCATCCGCCAGTTTACTCCCCAAATGGCCTGATCAGAAGTGGAGCAGCCGGGATCAGAACCAGCGCCCATAGGGGATGCCAGCACTTCAGGCCAGAGCATTAACCCACTTCACCACAGCGCCGGCCTCATTGACTTTATTTTTCTAGATGTATTTATTTTTTTGAAAAGCAGAGCTTGGGGCCAGCACTGTGGCATAGCAGGTTAAAGCCCTGGCCTGAAGCGCCGACATCCCATATGGGCACCGGTTCTAATCCCAGCTATTCCACTTCCGATCCAGCTCTCTGCTATGGCCTGGGAAAGCAGTAGAAGATGGCCTAAGCCCTTGGGCCCCTGCACTCGCTTGGGAGACCTGGAAGAAGCACCTGGCTCCTGGCTCCGGATCAGCACAGCTCCGGCCATTGCGGCCATCTGGGGAGTGAACCAGAGGATGGAAGACCTCTCTCTCTCTCTCTCTCTCTAACTCTGCCTTTCAAGTAAATAAATGAAGTGGGCATGTGGCACAGCAGTTTAAGCCACTACATATGACACCCACATCCCATACGGGAATGCCAGTTTGAGTTCCAGATACTCCACTTCTGATTCAGTTCCCTGCTAATACGCTTAGGAAGCATTAGATTATGGCTCAAGTGCGTGAGTTCCTGCCATCCAGGTGGGAAACCCAAATGGAGTTTCCAGGCTCCTGGCTTCGGCCTGGCCCAGCCCAACTGTTGGAAGCATCTGGGGAGTGAACCAGCAGACAGAAGGCCTCTCTCCTCCAATTCTCCCCGCTCTGTTACTCCGCCTTTCGAATACATAAAATAAATTAAGAAGCTATCTCTTGGGGCTGGTGCCGTGGCACACTTTGTTAATCCTCCGCCTGCAGCACCGGCATCCCATATGGGCGCTGGTTCTAGTCCTGGTTGCTCCTCTTCCAAGCCAGCTCTCTGCTGTGCCCAGGAAGGCAGTGGAGGAATGGCCCAAGTGCTTGGGTCCTGCACCCGCATGGGAGACCAGGAAGAAGCTACTGGCTCCTGACTTCGGATTGGCGCAGCTCCAGCCATGGCAGCCATTTGGGGAGTGAACCAACAGAGGGAGGACCTTTCTCTGTCTCTCTCACTGTCTATAACTCTACCTGTCAAATAAATAAATAAATAAGTAAAAGAAGCTATCTCTCTGTATGTTGCTCTGCCTTTCATGTGGATGAAAATAAGCATTAAAATTCTAGAGAGAAAGTGAGGCACAATAGGCTTGAAAATAGTAATTTCCTTAACTGCCTTTAAAATAGGACATTTGCACATGTAAATATTTTACACACAATATCTCAGAGATATTTCTGTAATGTAAGCCTCCTGGATTTAGATACATCAATGTAGTAATGAACTCCCAAATTCAAATCTCTAGCCCAAAAGATGCCCTGCAACTTGAAACTTGTACCTCTCCACTTGCCTTCTTTAAAAAAAAAATTATTTATTTGAAAGTAAGAGTTAGAGAGTCAGAGAGAGACGTCCCGATGAGCCCTATCATCCCAGGCTGGGCCAGACTGAAGCCAGAAGCCAGGAACTCCATCCGGGTCTCCCATGTGGGTGCAGCGGCCCAAACTCTTGGGTGATCTGCTGCTACTTTCCCAGGTGCATTAGCAGGGAGCTGGATTGGAAGTGGAGCAGCCGGGACTCCAACTGGCACCCGTCTCGCTGACCCTCCACTTGCCTTTTTAAAACAAAAAAAGCAATTAAAAAAATTTATTTGAAAGAGTTACAGAGAGAGAGAGAGATCTTCCAACTTTCATCTTCCAGCCAGATCTCTCACTGGTTAACTCACCACATGGGTGCAACAGCCAAGGCTGAGCCAGGCAGAAGCCAAAAACCTGGAGCGCCATCTGGGCTTCCCACATGGGTAGCCAGGACCCAAGTACTTATGAATCATCTGCTGTCTCTCAGGATGCGTTAGCAGGAAGCTGGATCAGAAGCGGAGCAGCAGGGACACAAACTGGCGCTCATATGGGATGCCAGCATCAAAGGCAGCAGCTTTATCCGCTATGCCACACCGCCGGCAGGCTCCACTTGCCTTTCTAACATTGCCACTTGGATATCCAACTGGCACCCATAAAACCAGCCCCCTTCTCTTCCCGGCCCCACCCCGCCCCGCCCACCACCTGCTCCTCCCGGCCCCACCCCCGCCCCGCCCCGCCCATCACCTGCTGGTCCCCACCCTTACCCCGCCCAACACCTGCTCCTCCCGGCCCCTCCCCTGCCCCGCCCATCACCTGCTGGTCCCCACCCCCGCCCCGCCCACCACCTGCTCCTCCCGAGTCTGCCGTATCATGGTAAATGCACTTTCATCCTTCCAAGAGATGTTCAACTGCTTTCCTCAACGTGCGTCAGCAAATCCTACCGCGGTGCTGCCCTCAATGTGCAGAATCCAGCCACTTAGACTTCCACCCGGCCAGTCCAGGCCATCACCATGTGTCCTCTGGTATTACAATAACTTCCATCTTCTGCCCAATCTGGTGCCACACAGTGGACGGAGATTCTATCATCCATCAGTCAGCTCATGCTGCACTTTGGCCCCAACCCCTACATCACCACTCCCCACCCCTCCCCGGCTTCACATCCCATCCAGATTAAAAACCCAGGATTTATCACAGAAATGACCCAGAAGCTCATTTACCACAGCCCGAAACCTCCGCGCTCATCCCAGCCTGGTCACTCCGCCTCCTTAATCTTCCAAGAGGCCACGGATCATCTGAACGCTCTCCCCGCAGGGATTTTAAACCTGCTGCAGCCTGTGCCTGCAAACTTCATTGCCCAGATCCGGACAAGAGGGGTTCCCCAACTCGCTGCAATCCAGGCTCACTAGTGATGCCTTTCTTCCCCTCCCCCCCACCCCTGATCCTCAGATCCAGGCTCACTAGTGATGCCTCCCCCCCACCCCAGGTGCTCATCCTCAGATCCAGGCTCACTAGTGATGCCTACCCCACCAGGTGCTGATCCTCAGATCCAGGCTCACTAGGAATGCCTCCCCCCCACCCCAGGTGCTGATCCTCAGATCCAGGCTCACTAGTGATGCCTTCCCCCCTCCCAGGTGCTGATCCTCAAATCCAGGCTCACTAGTGATGCCTTCCCTCTCCCCCCACCCCAGGTGCTGATCCTCAGATCCAGGCTCACTAGGAATGCCTCCCCCCCACCCCAGGTGCTGATCCTCAGATCCAGGCTCACTAGTGATGCCTTCCCCCCTCCCAGGTGCTGATCCTCAAATCCAGGCTCACTAGTGATGCCTTCCCTCTCCCCCCACCCCAGGTGCTGATCCTCAGATCCAGGCTCACTAGTGATGCCCCTCCCCAGGTGCTGATCCTCAGATCCAGGCTCACTAGTGATGCCTTCCCCCCCTCCCCCAGCTGCTGATCCTCAGATCCAGGCTCACTAGTGATGCCTCCTCCCCCCAGGTGCTGATCCTCAGATCCAGGATCACTAGTGATGCCTCCCCCCCCCCAGGTGCTGATCCTCAGATCCAAGCTCACTAGTGATGCCTCCCCCCCCACCCCCAGGTGCCCATCCTCTGATCCAGGCTCACTAGTGATGCCTCCCCCCCCACCAGGTGCTGATCCTCAGATCCAGGCTCACTAGTGATGCCTCCCCTCTCCCCCCACCCCAGGTGCTCATCCTCAGATCCAGGCTCACTAGTGATGCCTACCCCACCAGGTGCTGATCCTCAGATCCAGGATCACTAGTGATGCCTCCCCCCCCCCCAGGTGCTGATCCTCAGATCCAGGCTCACTAGTGATGCCTCCCCCCCCTACCCCCAGGTGCCCATCCTCAGATCCAGGCTCACTAGTGATGCCTTCCCCCTCAGGTGCTGATCCTCAGATCCAAGCTCACTAGTGATGCCTCCCCCCCCACCCCCAGGTGCCCATCCTCTGATCCAGGCTCACTAGTGATGCCTCCCCCCCTCCCAGGTGCTGATCCTCAGATCCAGGCTCACTAGTGATGCCTTCCCCCTCCAGATGCTCATCCTCAAATCCAGGCTCACTAGTGATGCCTTCCCTCTCCCCCCACCCCAGGTGCCCATCCTCAGATCCAGGCTCACTAGTGATGCCTACCCCCTCAGGTGCTGATCCTCAGATCCAGGCTCACTAGTGATGCCTTCCTTCCCCCCCCCCCCAAGGTGCTGATCCTCAGATCCAGGCTCACTAGTGATGCCTCCTCCCCCCAGGTGCTGATCCTCAGATCCAGGATCACTAGTGATGCCTCCCCCCCCCCCAGGTGCTGATCCTCAGATCCAAGCTCACTAGTGATGCCTCCCCCCCCACCCCCAGGTGCCCATCCTCTGATCCAGGCTCACTAGTGATGCCTCCCCCCCCCCCAGGTGCCCATCCTCAGATCCAGGCTCACTAGTGATGCCTTTCTTCCCCCCCCCAAGGTGCTGATCCTTAGATCCAGGCTCACTAGTGATGTCTTCCCCCTCCAGATGCTCATCCTCAGATCCAGGCTCACTAGTGATGCCTACCCCACCAGGTGCTGATCCTCAGATCCAGGCTCACTAGTGATGCCTTCCCCCTCCAGATGCTCATCCTCAAATCCAGGCTCACTAGTGATGCCTTCCCTCCCCCCACCCCAGGTGCTGATCCTCAGATCCAGGCTCACTAGTGATGCCTTCCCTCCCCCACCCAAGTTCTGACCTCAGATCCAGGCTCACTAGTGATGCCTTCCCTGCCCCCACCCAAGTTCTGACCTCAGATCCAGGCTCACTAGCGATGCCCTCCCCCCCCCCCCCCCCCCGTCCATGTGCTGACCACCCCTGGTCCCCATGAACTGACCGTGGATTTCTTCTCCCCGCATTAGGGTCTTCTTCACAACGACAGGAACTTTGGGTCAGAGTTTGCATGGCCAATCCGCTGAAGGCACCAGACATGCTAAATACCCTAAAATAAAGATTCGGACACGTTGTTTTCAACGATTACTGTCACGGTCCACAATTCCTCCACTCTTTCTGAACAAACTCCTTTGTCCAATCGTTTCTCACTCACCTTTTATTTATTCCTCCGCTGCCCATTTTTTTCTTCTGATACCGATTTTTTTCAATGATTTTTGCATTCATGAGAGAGGTTGAGTTAGAGAGAGGGAAAGACGGAGAGAGAGGTCGGCTGGTCCACTTCCCCAGATGGCCTCAGCACTGGAGCCCGGCTGATCTGAAGCCTGGAGCCTCCTCAGGGTCTCCCATGTGGGTGCAGGGGCCCAAGGACTCGGGCCATCCTCCACTGCTTTCCCAGGCCACAGCAGAGAGCTGGATTGGAGGAGAAGCAGCCGGCACTAGAACCGGCGTCCATGTGGGATGCCGGCACCGCCCGTGGAGGCTTACCCTGTGATGCCACAGCACCGGCCCCACCCATTTCTTTTTACAAAGCCAGAAATGTAACCCAATAAAGATTCACAAAGCGCACACAGCTGTTTCCCGGAGCAGTGCTCGGGCCTCTGCCGAGTTCCCTGTTCATCTTAGCTTCCTGCTCTCTGGGACTTTCCCTGTTCATCTTAGCTTCTCACTCTCTGGGACTGCAGTTCGGTTGTTTTCTTGTTACCTCTGAGCCTAGCAAGGAACAGCTTCGGTTTGCTCCACCCTGTCTGCCTCCCTGTTAGACCTGCCTCCCACCTGGTTTCTCTCACAGGAGGTTCACTCCGCGAACGCCTGCAACAGCCAGGTGTGGGCCAGGCGCTGAGGCCTCCCACACGGTGGCAGGGACCTGGCCTGGTGAGAGGCACCTGCTGCCTCCCCAGGTGCACCTGCTGGGCTGAGGCCTCCACACAGGGACCTGGCCTGGTGAGAGGCACCTGCTGCCTCCCCAGGTGCACCTGCTGGGCTGAGGCCTCCACACGGTGGCAGGGACGCGGCCACCTGGCCATCCCCTGCTGCCTCCCCAGGTGCACCTGCTGGGCTGAGAGCAGAGCCACATCTGCACTGTGACATGGGCACGACCGTCCCAAGGGTGGGTACCCCGGTCCCACCCAGCCCCTCGATTCCCAGATACCCACCGATGTGTGGGAGGCCCACACTCGGTCTCATTTTGACACACACGGTTAGTTTGTCATCATTGCGGTCTTAATGCACACTAAGGCCTGGCAGGATCCTGCGTCTGGAAACATTCTCTGAGACGGGCAGAGCCTCCTGCAAACATCGGTGGCAGGCGCGTCCCCCGCGGCCAGCCGCGGCCGCACCTGAGGCCCGAGGCAGGCGCGTCTCCGTTCAGGTGCTGTGAACGCGGCCAGCGAGCGGCTTCTGTGCTTCCTACCCTAAGCCCGGTTTAGCCTTTGCACGAGAAATCTGTGTCATTTTGCTGTTTTCCGTTTGCCCTACGGCTAGGATGCTGCTTCCTTCGGCCGGTAGGCGGGATGGCCGGGTGTTATCTGCGATTTTCATGCACGAACTGTAAACACTTTTTTAAAAAGGTCTTTTCGGTAAAGCAGGGGGAACCACGATCAGTAGCTCTCCCACCCCCGTTTCCCCTCGCCCGCACCACACAGCACCCCATTCGCATTTTCGAGGACCCCAGGCCAGCTCCGGGCCCAGCCGGCGAGGGGCTCCACCAGCACCCGCGGGTCCTCTCGGCGTCTCCCGCGGTGGCCCGGTCTCCTAAAGCGTCTCTCTACAGATCCCGCAAACTAAGCCGCCCAGATTCTCAGGCACGTGAACCGCCGAACTCGTTTTTTCTCTTTAGGGTTGTTTCGTTTTGTTCCTCAGCCCCTTCACGTAGAACTAGGACGACCGAGATCCAAGATCAAATAAGGGCCTCGTCTCGCATTTCCGAGTAAGAATGCCTGGGCTACCCTGTGCTGTCTCCCTCGCTTTCCTCATCACAAATTCCTGACGAAGTCTCGAGCCCGCCAACGACCCGCGCGGACGCGGCCAGCGGCGGCCAGAGGTGACAGGCGGCGAGCCCCGCCCGCGCCCCAGCGCCGCCCCAGGGCTGTCCGCGGCGGTGCCTGACTGCGGCGGCGCCGGGGGCCTCGCGGGGTCCTTCGGCCGGGCTTCCCGACGCGCTGCCTGAGTGGAGCCGCGGGTGGCTTCCGGCGCGGGTGACGAGTGGTGGCCGAAGCGGGGCAGCAGCTAGGGACGCTCGGGCAGGGACCATGGCAGACGGCGGCTCGGAGCGGGCTGATGGGCGCATCGTGAAGATGGAGGTGGACTACAGCGCCACGGTGGATCAGCGCCTGCCCGAGTGCGAGAAGCTGGCCAAGGTGAGGGGCGGCCGGCCGGCTGGAGGCGGGCGCCAGGGGCTGAGTCACGGCGCCGAGCCTGCTTAGGCCTCAGGGGGCCTGCGGGCTGGCGCTCGCATCCCCCTATGGCCCATCCAAGTCCTGGCTGGGCCTGCGTGGCTGGGAGACCGCGCAAGCCCGAGGACGCTCGTGCCGACGGCTGCCCAAGCCCTCCCCGGGACCGGTGGCCACTCGGTCCTCGCAGGGGATGGGGCTTCGGTGGACACTCCGCCTTTTCCTAGATGCTCTTTGACTTGCGTCCGCCCCGGCAGCTTCCCAGGGGCGAGGGCCGCTTCAGCGTTCGGGCTAGGCGGGGCTCTTTGGTGGTGCGGCTGAAACGCGTCTGAATCGGGGTGGTGTGCCCGGGCTTTGGCCACTGTCCTTAAGGAGTGCGTGCCCGGAGGAATCTGAGGTCTGCCTGGCGCCGTCTCCCGCCGTTGTGGAGGGCTCCTGGGCTCAGAGCGGGGTGCGGTTCGTTCCTGCCGGCGTGTGTTTTGGACGTGGAAGAGTCGGGAGATGGGCATGGGGGCGCCGCCGCTCCTGGAGAGGGACCTGCAGGAGAGACGAGTGGGCGGTCGGGGGCAGAGCCGCCGAGGGGTGGGGGCCCCGCTGTCGGGCAGCGGTGTGTCATTGCAGCCGGCGACAGGCAGACTCTGGGGTTCAAGACCAGGTTTACCTGCCCAGGGTCTGGGTCCTGGCTGAATCTACCCCACACGGCCTCCGTGAACTCCTTGATCAGTCCAGCCGCAGGCGGTGAGATGGGTTCGCCAGGGTGGCTTTTGTTCCTTAAGGAGCCGTAAGGAGTGGGTCACCTTTAGTTCTTAGGAGGAATCCTTTCTAATGCGTCTCTTTAAAAGGAAAGATGTTTAATGGGCTGAGAAAGGCGGCGTTGACTTGCGTATTAGGTTCTGCGTGCTTCCTTGGGCTTGCGTGTCGGCGGTGTAGATTCCTCCTGAGCTGTCCCCCAGCGGGTGTGGAGACACATCATCGGCCACACGGGGCTGGGAAGCTCAGCCGCCTCCGACGCGGGCAGGTGACCCGAGCCGCGCGCGTGCAGGCACCAGTTCGCACAGCCCTCGGCAGCAGGCATTACTTTGCTCTTATTTCACAGACAAGGAAACCGAGGCCAGGAGAGGTTGGGTCACGTGTCCCAGGGTCACACACCGGTAGTGGCAGAACCAGGTGCACACCCTACAGACGATGATAGGACTTGGAAAGGAGTCAGCAGCTCCCCACCTCCAGTTAGCCTTTGCCACCTGGACATGAAAGCTGAGCCTAGGCAGCCCTACTGATTTGAGGGAGAAACCAGGAACGTGGGTTTTAAATTATTATTTACTTATTTGTGTGGGGGAGAGAGACAGAGAACTGACTCGTTCACTGGTTCACTGCCCAGATGGCTGCAGCAGCTCAGGCTGGGCCAGCTTGAATCTGGGAGCCCAGAACTCAGTCTAGGTCTCCCAAGTGGATGGCAGGGACCCAGCTACTTGAACCATCATCTGCTGCCTGCAAGGTGCGCACTGGCTGAGAGCTGGAATGGGGAGCAGAGCTGAGACTTGAACCTAAGCACTCCAGTACGGGATGTGGGTGTCGCACATGGCATCTAAACTGCCCCAGGAATGTGGATTTTTATGTGAACTACCTTATTATTTATCTAATACTGTGTAAATCCAACCAAAGGTACTTAAACAGGCCAGAGGCAGCCTCTGACTCTCCACTCTGGACTTAATAGAGTGATAGTGTCTATAAGAGAGACAAATCGTTTGTTTTAAAGAAATACAGCTATTCCTAGAACTGAGGCCTAGGAGGGAAAAAAAATCTCTTTACAACAGCCTTCTGTGTGCAAAACCAGTGCTGGACACTGGGGAGTGGGAAGATCATTAGACAAAATTCTTTTATTTGTTTAGAGATTTATTTTATTCACTTGAAAGGCTGAGTTACAGAGAGAGAGAGAGACAGAGGTCTTCCATGTGCTGGTTCACTCCCCAAATGGCCACAATGGCCAAGGCTGGGCATACTGGAGCCAGGAGCCTCCTCCTGATCTCCCACAGGGGTGCAGGAGCTAAGCACCTGGGCCATCTTCTGCCTTCCCACGCACATTAGCAGGTGGCAGATCAGAAGTGGAGCAGCCAGACTTAAACCAGCGCCTGTTTGGGGTGTTGGTGTTGTAGGCTGCAGCTTTACCTGCTGTACCAGCCCACATTTTGTATTAATTTTTTAATTCTGTCAAGCATAACTTGGGGGGAAGGGGCTGCCCATAACAATTATACATTAGAAAGTAGAGGACATTTTAGTATACATTCTTTTATTTCTATTTTGAGCCTGCCAATAGAACCGGAAAGGCTGTGTGGTTTTCGCCGGGAGCGGCCCAGGCAGATCCTGCTCCAGGCTCCTGGCAGGCAACGCGAGTGCTCTTTCTGCTGCATCCACTGCCTCTAACGGATTATCAAATCTTGCTTGGTTTCCCTCAGACATTTTTGTTTTAAGTGTGAAAGACATTTGAAAATAAAAGCTATCTCACTATCTCACTTCACTGGAGAGAAAAATTGGTTTAAGTTTCTTGCCCAGGGTAACATGGTAGTAGAGCCGGCAGTTTGGCTGCAAAGCCTGGTTTGTTTTAATTTTCATTTCTTATCTAAAAGGCAGAGAAAGAGAAAGATTTTCCATATGCAGATTCATTTCCCAAATACCTGCAACAGCCAGAGTTGTGCCAGGTCCCTGCTATTGCAGATTTAAATTCTGGTGAGACAGGGAAGCTAGCAAACAAGAGTTAGGGTCGAGTGTTAGAGAAGGAGGCGACTACTGATGTTACTGATGTGAGAGGGCGTTATCTAGGAACACCTCCCTGAAAAGGTGGCGGTTAACGTCTTGTTTTCCAGACTGGCTGTGCAGTACCACATGGCTCCCTCACTTCCAGGGTGCAGTTCTTCAGTACCTGTGTTTCTGAGTTAGAACCCTGTATATTAAATTACGCTCTGCTGCTCCCAGCCATGACTAATAGTGCAGGGTCGGTATCTCTTATCTGAAATGCTTGGGACCAGAAGTATTTTAGATTTCAAAATCTGGGATATTTGCATACATATAATGAGAAATCTTGAAAATGGAATACAAGTCTAAACACAAGATGCATTTTTGGGGGGCCACTGCTGTGGTATAGTAGGCTAAGCCTCCTCCTGCTGTGCTGGCATCCCTTTTGAGCACTGGTTCAATTCCCAGCTGCTCCTCTTCCAATCCAGCTCTCTACCTATGACCTGGGAAAGCAGTGGAAAATGGCCCAAGTCCTTGGGCCCCTGCACCTGTATGGGAGACCCAGAAGAAGCTCCTGGCTCCTGTCTTCAGATTGGCCCAGCCATTTGGGGAACGAACCAGTGCATGGAAGACCTTTCTGTCTCTCCATCTCTCTGCTGTAACTTCACCTCTCAAATAAATCTTTTTTTAAAAAAAGATGCATTTATGTTTCTTACACATAGCTATACAGTAGCTTAAGTGCACCTGTGCTTTGACTGATATAACCTGTCACATGAGATCAAATGTGGATTTTTCCACTTGTGATGTCTTAGTGCTCAAAAACTTTGGATTTTTAAAAATTTTTTTATTATTTATTTATTTGACAGGTAGATTTACAGGCAGTGAGAGAGAGAGACAGAGAGAAAGGTCTTCCTTCCCTTGGTTCACTCCCCAATGGCCGCAACAGCCGGAGCTGTGCTGATCTGAAGCCAGGAGCCAGGAACTTCTTCCAGGTCTCCCACACGGGTGCAGGGGCCCAAGGACTTGGGCCATCTTGTACTGCTTTCCCAGGCCATAGCAGAGAGTTGGGTTGGAAGTGGAGCAGCCAGGACTAGAACCGGCACCCATATGGGATGCCGGTGCTTCAGGCCAGGGTGTTAACCTGCTGCGCCACAGTGCCGGGCCCCAAAACTTTAGATTTTTAATCTCAAGATTAGGGATGTTCAACTATAATTGAAATTGTGACTGTAGATTCACTATCTCAGAGGACTGTATTTTACATTTTAACTGTTTTGGGGCCTCATTTTGTTGCCTGGTAGTAACCTTTCCCTAAGGAGATTACTTGGTAAAAGCAAAGTCCTCATTTAAACTAGCATGGTAGGTGGAGCAGTGCGGTGCAGTGGGAGGAACATTGGACTGCAAGGCAAGCCCCCGCCATCTGGTTCTGTTCATTTGTTTGTGGCTGAGAAAGTCATGGAAGCTGTTTGGTACACAGTGTTTTCAATCTGTCAAGTCGGGTAATTGGGGTGCGTGTTGAGCTGTGGCTGGTTAAACTACCACCTGGAGTGTCCGCATCTTGTATTGGAGTGCCTGGGATTGAGTTCCCTCTCTGCTGCGGACCCAGCATCCTGCTCGTGTGCTCTGAGAGGCTGCCGGTGACAGCTCAGGGACTTGAGTGCCTGGCACCCATATTGGAGGCCCAGATGGAGCTCCTGGCTCCTGGCTCCTGGCTCTGGTCTGACCCAGCCTTGGCTGTTGTGGCCATCTGGGGAGTGAACCCGTGGATGGAAGATCTCTGCCTCCGCTCCTTTCTTCCTCTTGCTCTGCCTTTCAAGTAAACAAGCTTTTTCAAAAGTAAAATAAGGTGATTGAAATATCTCTAGCAGTCTTTCTAGTTCAGAGACTGTTTGTTCTTTTATGATTTATGAACCATCAACTCTGGAGAATTTATAGATTTGTTCATTGTTCTTATTCTCTGATGAACATTTATTGTATACTGTGTCTGTAAAGCTTTCAGAATTAGTGCTCCTCTTTGCTTAAGAAATATTTTCTCAAATACATTAATAGTCTGTGTATCCTGGGAAGCAGCAGGTTATGGCTCAAGTACTTGGGTCCCTGCTACCCACATGGGAAATCAGGATTGAGTTTCTGGCTGCTGGCTCCTGGCTCCTGGTTTTACCTTGGCCTGGCCCCTGCTGTTGGAGGCATTTGAGGGGTGAACCAGCAGATGGAAGATCTTGCTTTGTCATTCTGCCTTTCAAATAAATATAAATTAAAAAAATTTAAAGATGTGTTAGTATGTCCAGCATTGTGGTGTAGCGGGTAAAGCTGTCGCCTGCAATGCACTGGTTCGAGTCCCAGCTGCTCTACTTCCTATCATGCTGCCTTCTGATGGCCTGCAAAAAGCAGCAGAAAATGGTGCAAGTGCTTGGGCCCCTGCCATCCATTTGGGAGATGCAGAAGAAGCTCCTGTCTTCAGCCTGGCCTGACCCAGCCCCAGCCATTGTGGCCATCAAGGGAGTGAACCAGCAGATGCAAGATCCCTCCCCATCCACCTCCCCCTCTCTAATGGCCTGGGGGAGCTGCAGTGGATGGCCCAAGTGCTTGGGCTCCTGCTACCCACATGACAGACCAGGGTGGGGCTCCTGGCTCCTGGCTTCTACCGGGCCCAGGCCTGGCCATTGTGGCTATCTGGGAAGTGGGCCAGTGGATGGAAGATCTCTCTATCTCTACCTCTCTCTCTCTGTGGCTCTGCCTTTCAAATAAGCAAATAAAATCTTTAACAGAAAAAAAAGTCCAAACATTTGTGTTCTCAACACAAAAGCTATTTAATTAGTTTCTTTCATTAGTGAAAAAGGAGAATCCTCATGTATTACCCATGAATGTCATTAAGATAAAAACTTTTCGTTTATGGTTAGAACTTTTTTTTTAAGATTTATGTTTTATTTATTTGAAAGGTAGAGTTACAGAGAGAGGATGCAAGACAGGTTCACTCCCCAAATGGCCACAACCATCAGGACTGAGCCAGGCTGAAGCCAGCAGCCTGGAGCTTCTTCTGGGTCTCCCACGTGGGTGCAGGGGCCCAAGCACCTAGGCCATCCTCTGCTGCTTTCCTAGGCTCATTAGCAGGGAGCTAGATCTGAAGTGGAACAGATGGGTCTCGAACTGGCACCCATATGGGATGCTAATGTCACATGCAGAGGCTTAGCCCACTACACCACAGTACAGGCCCTAGAACTTTTTTTTTTTTTTTTTTAAGATTTATTTATTTGGAAGTCAGAGTTGCACAGAGAGAAGGAGAGGCAGAGAGAGAGAGAGGTCTTCCAAACGCTGGTTCACTCTCCAGTTGCCACAATGGCGAGATCTGTGCCTGTCCAGAGCCAGGAGCTTCTTCCAGGTCTCCTATGCAGGTACAGGGGCCCAAGGACTTGGGCCGTCTTCTGCTGCTTTCCCAGGCCATGGGAGAGAGCTGCATCAGAAGTGGAGCAGCTGGGACTTGAACCAGTGCCCATATGGAATACTGGCATTGCAGGCAGTGGCTTTACCTGCTGCACCACAGCGCCAGCTGCCCAGAACATTTTTTAAATAAAACCCTCCTCATCAGTTCCAGTTCATTATCAGCATTGTGTACATGATAGTCACTAATATCAGTATCTTAAATAAGTACAATTTTTCTGCTGTAGTTTTTGCTTTTTATCAAAAATATGTGCCTCTTAATAGGATTTGTTTTAGTTCTCATATTTTACATAAAATATTTTCATATCTTAAAGTATATACCAGAGAATGTTTTCTTTTTACATTTGAGCTAGGGGTGTGAAGACGTTATATAGGTTGGCCAACAGGGTGTGTTTGCTGTGGGTCGGTGTTTGTGTAAGAGAGTGTCTTCCAGTATAGGGTGCCTGGGGTTCTCAGGTGCTCTCCGTTTCCTCGAAAGTCAGTGGCAAATTGACTAGGCTTTCTTTGATAGCCAAAGTGACAGAAGGAGAGACATCTATCTATCGGTTCACTTCCCAAATGGCTGCAACAGCCAGGCCTGGCCCAGGCTGAAACCAGGAGCCAGGAACTCCATCTGGGTTTCCCACATGAGTAACAGTGGCCCAAATACTTGAGCCATCGGCTGTTGCCTTCCCAGGTGCATTAGCAGGGAGCTGGATCAGAAGTGGAACAGCCGGGGTGTGAACTAGCACTCTGGTATCAGATGCTGGCATCACAAATGGCAGCTTAACTCGCTGTGCCACACGCCAGCCTCTAAACTCTTGTTTTAAGTGTGTGTTATGGTGAATTTAAAAAGAAAGCATTTGTTTTCCTGTTTTTATTCTTCACAGATGCATGTGACCACCGCCTAGTGTCTGTGCAGGACAAGATAAGTGTGTGTTGCCATAATGAGCTGATAAATTAGAATCCAAAACAAAGACCTAGTGTTTTTCTCAAGTGTTGAATCCTTGTTGTGTACACACAGTTCAGTTTCTTCCACACAGTTGAAAATAGCTTGTGGGCCCCAAGTAGGGGTCTGTAGACTTAAACCCACTGGCGAAGCAGGCACAGTCATAAAAGTGAAAGTGGTCCTTTTCCTCTACAATAGGCTACTGGTTTTTCTGTGTCAAAGCATCTCATGTTAGATTAGTTTTGGGTAGTGTTTTCATTGTTCGTTTTTATCTTTTGTTTTAGGAAGGAAGACTCCAAGAAGTCATCGAAACTCTTCTTTCTTTGGAAAAACAGACTCGTACTGTGAGTAGATAACAGTAAAAACTTCAATTAACACTAATTCCATTTAACATTGTTCCGTTAACTTGCAACATATTTTCATTCCTACAGGCTTCCGATATGGTGTCTACATCCCGTATCTTAGTTGCAGTAGTGAAGATGTGCTATGAAGCTAAAGAATGGGATTTACTTAATGAAAATATTATGCTTTTATCAAAGAGACGGAGTCAGTTAAAACAAGTGAGTGTGCGGGTTGCTGACGTGGCTTGGTTGTCTCCGTGTTGCCCTGGTCTTCATTGTTATGACTTTAAGTGGTTGGTTTGTAATTTGTTGAGGTGATCATCTGAATTGGTTAACAATATCTTTTTTTTCTTTTGTTAGATTTATTTATTTATTTGAAAAGGCGGAGTTAGAGGAAGAGACAGATCTTCCAACTGCTGTTTCAACCCCCAGATGGCAGCATTGGAGCTGGGCTAGTCCAAAGCCAGGAGCTTTTTCAGGGTCTCCCACATGTGTTCAGGGGCCCAAGCACGTGGGTCATCCTCTGGTGCTTTCCCAGGCACATTAGCAGGGAGCTGGATCAGAATTGCAGCAGCTAGGACTCGAACCAGCATCTATATAAGATGCCAGTGTCGCAGGTGGCAGCTTTGCCCACTATGCCACAACGTTGGCTCTTTATTTCTTAACATACTCTCTGGCCTTTTTTAGATAGATCACTCATTTGTTTAAAGATTTGGCAAATTCTCTTGGTCTTTTATAAATCTGGACTTTGTTCACTGCTTCCTTATTCTTTTGCCCGAGATATATTTCAATATCATTGGTAGGAATAGATTCTATTTTTTACATTTATATCTCATTTTGGCCGGCGCCGTGGCTCACTTGGTTAATCCTCTGCCTGTGGCTCCGGCACCCCGTGTTCTAGTCCCAGTTGGGGCACTGGATTCTGTCCTGGTTGCTCCTCTTCCAGGCCAGCTCTCTGCTGCGGCCTGGGAGTGCAGTGGAGGATGGCCCAAGTGCTTGGGCCCTGCACCTGCATGGGAGACCAGGAGGAAGCACCTGGCTCCTGGCTTCGGATCGGCGCAGTGCGCCAACCGTAGCAGCCATTTGGGGGGTGAACCAACGGAAGGAAGACCTTTCTCTCTGTCTCTCTCACGGTCTAACTCTGCCTGTCCAAAAAAAAAAAAAAAAAGGAAAGAAAAGAAACATCTTATTTTAAGATGCTGTGTCCCTCCCAACCCTGACTCCTTGGCTGTTGTGGGCATTTAGGGACTGAGCCAGTGGATGGGGGGGGGGGGGGGCTCTCTGTCTCTCTGCCTTTCAATTTAATTTAAGTTAATTTAAAAAAAATGAGCAGCAGAACCTTTTTAAAAATGTGCTCCCTGAATAGTTTCTGGGTTCTTTACATTGTAAAAGAGGATAGTAGCAGAACCAAAAATAATCACAGAGAAGTCTCTTCTCCAGAACCCTGTTGTATTAATTATATTGCAACAGATTGGGCATTATAATAAAATGGGTTAAATTGGGTGTTTAGCATAGCAGTTAAATTGCCATACCTGGTTCAGGTCTCAGTTCCATTTCTGATTCCAGGTTCCTGGAATGTGCACCCTGGGAGGCAGTGGGTCATGGTTGAAATATTTGGGTCTCTGTTATCCACACTGGAGACCCAAATTGAGTTCTAGGCTCCTGGCTTTGGCCTGGCCTGGCCCTGACTGTTGGAGGTATTTGGGGAGTTAACCAGCAAATAGAAGATTTAGTGCAAAAAAAAAAAAGGAAATCTGTGCATACTTACATAATATAAATAAATAACAAGAGAATAGTGACAGGTGAGAGTAGGAAAAGTGATTAGGATTACTAAGGAAGTCTTCTTGGAGAAAGAGAAATTTGAGTCGGTCTCACAGCTGGCTAGTGACAAACAGAACAGGAGTCAGGACTGCTCTTTCCCTGTAACAGGTTATGTACAGACTGTCTTCAGAGCTGTGGAAACTGCTTACGAGACTTGAAATGTCCTTGTTCTTTTCCAGTAATAACTATTTAAAAAAAAATAAACTGGGTACTTTTTTATACTTTTTTTAGTTTGTTTATTCATTTTTACTTATTTGATAGGCAGAGCAATAGAAAAGTAGAGAGAGATCTTGCATCCACTGGTTCACTCCCAAATGCAACAATCAGGGCTGCGCCAGCTAGAAGCCAGGAACTCAGTTCAGGTCTCCTGTGTGGGTGGCAGGAACCCAACTACTTGAGCCATCATCTGCTGCCTCCCAGGTGCGCAATGGCGGGAAGCTGTGTTGGAAGCAGACAGGACTGGATTCCAGGCTCTGATAAGGGCTGTGAGCATCCCAAGTAGGGGCTTAACCCCCTGAACCACAATTCCTGCCCTTTTTATTTATTTATTTTTTTTTTGACAGGCAGAGTGGACAGTGAGAGAGAGAGAGACAGAGAGAAAGGTCTTCCTTTTGCCGTTGGTTCACCCTCCAATGGCCGCCGCGGCCGGCGCGCTGCGGCCGGCGCACCGCGCTGATCCGATGGCAGGAGCCAGGAGCCAGGTGCTTTTCCTGGTCTCCCATGGGGTGCAGGGCCCAAGCACCTGGGCCATCCTCCACTGCACTCCCTGGCCACAGCAGAGGGCTGGCCTGGAAGAGGGGCAACCGGGACAGAATCCGGTGCCCCGACCGGGACTAGAACCCGGTGTGCCGGCGCCGCAAGGCGGAGGATTAGCCTAGTGAGCCGCGGCGCCGGCCTCTGCCCTTTTTATTTTATTCTTTTAAATTTTCTTTTGCCTAATTTATTGTTGTGTTTTTAATTATATGACTGTTTCAGCAACATATTTATTTCAAAGTTACTTCAAGTAGTAAATTTGCTGCCCAATTTAAATCTTTATAAGTGCCAAATATAGGACAATGAGTCGTAATGGGTTAAACAAACTTAGAAAGCAATGATTTTTTAAAAAACATAGCCTTTTTAGATTGCTTAAAATAAATGGTTTGTAATTCGCCATCACTTGAGTACAGGACCTCACTTGACTCCCCATGACTTCCCCACTGAGCCGCAGGATGTTTGCTGATGTGAATATTGATATAGTTGTGTTTTTTCTCATATTTCTGTTAATGTATATTTTGCACAGCTTTAAGAATTGTTAAGTTATGTGCTGTTCTAGAAATCATTATAATCTTAGAGTGAGCATATGTTTTATGAGATACTGCATGTCCCAGAGACTTGTGCTTATTGAAAGAAAGTTGACATTTTACAGCAAAATTTTAGTTTTTGAAACCCCTGTTTTTCAGATGGGTAAAGGTTTAACCTGAACTACTTGGAACATTAGTGTTTTTCATGGAAATCTTCCTAAGTTAGGCTTTTTATTTTCTGTCTTAAAACATATGTGTACTTAATGTAATTTAACGTTTACTTGATGGCTCAGGGTCCTAGATATTATCAGTGATTTTAACTTGCTGTTTAAAATCTAGATAGGGGTTGGCAAATGATGAGCTGCAGACCAAACCCCACCTGCCACCTGTTTCTGTAAATAAAGTTGTGGTGCTGTGGTATAGCCGGTAAACCTGTCGCTGTGGTGCCAGCATCCCATTTGGGTGCCGGTTTAAGTCCCAGCTGCTCTACTTCTGATCCAGCTCTCCACTCTGGCCTGGGAAAGCAGTAGAAGATGGCCCAAGTGCTTGGGCCCCTGCACCCACACGGGAGACCTGGAAGAAGCTCCTGCCTGGCTTTGGATCAGCCCAGCTCTGGCCATTGCAGCCATCTGGGGAGTGAACCAGTAGATGGAAGACCTCTCTCTCTGCCTCTGCCTCTCTGTAATTCTGCCTTAAAATAAATAAATCTTTTTTTTTAAAGTTGTTTGAACATAGCCATGGTCATTTGTTTATAGATTGTGTCTGCCAGTTTTTTTTTTTTTTTTTTAAGATTTATTTATTTATTTATTTGAGTGGTGGAGTTAGAGAGGGAGGGAGGGAGAGACAGAGAGAGAGGTCTTCCATGAACTGGTTCACTCCCAAGTGGCTGCAATGGCCAGATCTGAACCTGTCCAAAGCCAGGAGCCAGGAACTTCTTCCAGTCTCCCACACGGATGTAAGGCCCAAGCACTTGGGCCATCTTCCACTACTTTGCTAGGCTATAAGCAGACAGTTGGATTGGAAGAGGAGCAGCCGGGACACAAACCAGCGCCTGTATGGGATGGCGGCGCCACAGGTGGAGGCCTAGACTGCTAATACACAGTGCCAGCCCTCTCCGCCAGCTTTTGAGTTACACAGGTAAAGCTGAATCATTGCCACAGAGACTATATGATTATGACCCACAACTCCAAAACATTTACAAGATAAATATTTGCAAAAACTTATAGAGCCTGTTTGCTACATCATAGAATTTAGACCTGGAGGGAGTGAATGTAGTCCAAACCGCTTGTATTACCTGCTGAGGAGAGTGAGGGCAAGAGGTTCTCTGTCTGGGCTCAAGTGAGTAAGGGTGGCTGAGGCTGCACCCGCCCCGCCCAAGGTGGGCCCTCTGCCTCTGCCCCGACCTCCTTTTGCTCGGTCACAATGTCAGCTGCTCCTGGCTTCCAGCCACTGCGGAGCTCTGCTTTCTCTTCCTCTCCGCCCCTCCCTTGGCTGCCATTTCTCAGATGCTTGTCGAGTTGGCTGCATCTTCACATGCAAGGCTGCCCTAACCTTGGCAATGTGTTCCTTTGTGTTCAGTGCTTCTTAGCCATCAGGAAGATTTTGGTTTTTTGACAGGCATTTCAGGTATCTAGAGCTGCCTGGGGAGACCAGGTTTGACCATAGCTCTTCTATCAGTAAAATACATGTTTTTCCTCTTTGAGAAAAGAATTTTATTTATGAATGGTTTTTGCTTTTTAGGCTGTTGCAAAAATGGTTCAACAGTGCTGTGCGTATGTTGAAGAAATCACAGACCTTCCAATCAAACTTCGATTAATTGATACTCTGCGAATGGTCACAGAAGGAAAGGTGAGTTTTCTGTTGGCACAACTCACAGTGATAAATCTCTTACCTGCTTCCGGACATACTTTGTGTAAATATGTATATTTTAAACAGTGGCTATCTTGGTACATCCAAATTTTTCCAGCAATTAAGTGATCTTATCCAAAATCTCTGCGGCTACTTGTGTGCTTTGAAGAATAAGCAAAAATTCTACTGAGCCAGAGAGTGGGGAAAAGGACATTGAGACATTGAGGGAATTATATACAAGGATACCAAAAGTAAGAAACACATAATGTATTTAGTTTGGTATTACTGGAAATTAAGGGTGGGGCTGTTGCACAGTAAAGGCTGAGGGGTTGAGCATGCCTAAGTATGAAAATTCGCTCTGTGGATTCTTGGGTATAGTGATATTTTTAATATTTAATTTATTAGAAATTATAAATCTGACATTATTTATAGTTTCAAAAATACTAGCAACTTTAATACTTATCAAGATTAGATATTTTTAAAGAAAAAAGTTGTACTTAAAGATAAGTCAGAATTATAGCATTGGTTGAATTATTGATACTGGATTTCTCATGCTTGTGGGGAGCAACCCGGACTAGACTAAGTTACTGGAATTAAGACTTATTCTATGCATCTGCTCTCCTACAATATGGCGCTGAGAAGGGAGAAACAGCTTCTACACAGCTGCCTCCAGTTCAACCAATAAACTGTAGGACCTGCTCCTGATTGGAGGAGAGCAGCGTACTCGGCGTATGGGTAGCAGAGTTGGGATTGGTGAAGAGGACTATAAAGGAGGAGAGAGAGACCATGCACCAGGGAACATCTAAGGGCAACACCTGAGCAGCCCCCGAGAGAGCCGGCCGGCGGTGTGCTGCTCCCCCGCGGAAGTGGGGAAAGTGGCAGGGGGAACCGCCCTTCCACGGAGGTGGAGGGACGGTAGCCAACCCGGGAAGAACCAGCAGCAAACCCGGGGAGGGCCGAGCAGACGAAAGAACAGCGCAGGGTCCTGTGTCGTTCCTCCACGAAGACGGGGAGCGACAATGCTGTTTATAAATTGTGACATTTTTTAAATAATTCTTTTAGGCCGGCGCCGCGGCTCACTAGGCTAATCCTCCGCCTAGCGGCACCGGCACACCGGGTTCTAGTCCCGGTTGGGGCGCCGGATTCTGTCCGGTTGCCCCTCTTCCAGGCCAGCTCTCTGCTGTGGCCAGGGAGTGCAGTGGAGGATGGCCCAGGTGCTTGGGCCCTGCACCATATGGGAGACCAGGAAAAGCACCTGGCTCCTGGCTCCTGGCTCCTGCCACCGGATCAGCGCGGTGCGCCAGCCGCAGCGCGCCGGCCGCGGTGGCCATTGGAGGGTGAACCAACGGCAAAGGAAGACCTTTCTCTCTGTCTCTCTCTCTCACTGTCCACTCTGCCTGTCAAAAACAATAAAATAAAATAAAATAAAATAATAATTCTTCTAAAGGCATTTGCATTTTTTATTCTATTTTGATGGCTTATATATAACTCTGTTAGTTCAACACAGTAATTTCATATTTGAGTTCTCAAAGCAAAGCTGTAAAATAAGGATAATTTATAGAGACATTTTCTTTAAGGTTCTGGTTATACTTGTGAAATGTAAAATGTCTCACAGCTCTATTTGTAGATAGAGGATAAAGCACTTGTTTGAATAATAGTTCAAGTCTATCTTTTAAAATTTTAACACACTTCTACAGGAATTTTGATAAGTTAAATGTCCTTTAATTGTAGATTTATGTTGAAATTGAACGTGCGCGACTGACTAAAACTTTGGCAACTATAAAAGAGCAAAATGGTGATGTGAAAGAGGCAGCCTCCATTTTGCAGGAATTACAGGTAAGTTGCTACTTTGGAAGTTTTAGTATTTTAACAGTATTTTCTGTGGCAGTAACGTACTTTAGCACCTTATCACTTCCTTCTAAACCACCAAGAGCAAAAGTGAATGTAAGGGAATGTGAGGTCATTGTGCAGGTAGAAATTGGGAGATCATAGGCCAGCTAAACTCAACTGCTGAGTTATTCTGAAGAAAAGTTCGGATCAACAGACTTGTCGTAATTTTGCCCTATCATCTGAATACTTAAATTCTCTCTAGAACTGAAATAAAATATGATTGGTGTGCCATTCACTTGCCTTGGGAATCTGCTGTCAGTCACTGGCTTCAGTGTCAGAGAATAGTTGATGGGTGGTGAATTCCTAGGCTTAAAGAGTCCTTAAGGTGAGATAACCAAGAACTAAGAAATCGAAAAACTGTGGATTCTCTCACTAGAAAAATGTATATGAACTATGCTCAACATTTTGCAAATGTTGAGTGAATTTACACTCTGTTCTTGGAACCCATTAGGGTTCCTCATTGAGTTAAATTGATTATTCTAATTTTGAAATCATGTACTTTATCCATTCTAGCTGCAGGAAGGGAAAACAATAACATGACTAGGAAGGTCTTATGTTCTACAGATTATTTTTTTCCCAAAAAAATTATGTCTTGATATGTAGGTTTCTTATTTAATGTTCCCACACAACACTTTTATCCCCATTTTTCAGCCAATGAAACTGAGACTCAAAGGAGTTGAGTAACTTGCCTAAGGTTGTTGCTAACAGATGGGGATTCCTAATGGTTCTATTTGTCTTGATCCTAGTTTCATTTTTATTAGTAGATATTATTTTTAGAGCAGCTCTAGGTTCACAGCTGAAGTGAGTGGAAAGTGCAGAGTTCCCATGTATCCTCTGTCTTTGAATTCCCCTTCAGAGTGGTACATCTGTTATAGTGAACCTGCACTGACATATCAGTACCCCAAATCCGTATTGTACATTAGGGTTTGCTGTTGGCAAAAAAGTTCTCTGAGGGTTCTTTTTTTTTTTTTTTTTTTTTCTTTCAATATTTATTTATTTGAGAGGCAGAGCCACAGACAGAGGGAGAGAGAGAGAGAGTAAGGTCTTCCATCTGGTGGTTCACTACCCAGATGGCTGC
This sequence comes from Oryctolagus cuniculus, assembly GCF_964237555.1. Lineage (NCBI taxonomy): Eukaryota > Metazoa > Chordata > Mammalia > Lagomorpha > Leporidae > Oryctolagus > Oryctolagus cuniculus. Next base: position 13,420,762 of record NC_091448.1, on the reverse strand, counting down.
ATTGGCCAGGACTGGGCCAATCTGAAGCCAGGAACAACTTCTGGGTCTCCCACATTGGTGGGGCCCAAGCACTTGAGCCATCTTCCGCTGCTTTTCCAGGCCTTGGGCAGGGAGCTGGATTGGAAGAGGAGCAGCCAGGACTTGAACTGGTGCCCGTATGGGATGCTGTCACCGGCGGCAGAGGCTTAATCCACTATGCCACGGCAGTGGGCTCACTCTCTGAATTTTGACAAATGTATAATGTCATGTGTCATCCTCCATTGTGGTATCATAGAAAATAGTTTCATTGCCCTAAAAGTCCTCTGCTTTGCCTAAACATCTCTCCTTCCTCCTAACCCCTGGTGACCACTGTTCTTTTCACTGCCTCCAGTTTTACCTCCAAAACATGTGGTTTTTAAGATTTTTTTATTTGAAAGACAGATTGAGATCTTCCATCTACTGGTTCACTCCTCAAAAGCCCACAACAAGCAGGGCAGGTCCAGGCCAAAACCAGGAACCAGGATCTCAAGCCAGGTTTCCCACAGGTGGCAAGGACCAACTGCTGCCTCTTGGGGCATTAGCAGGAAGCTGGGGTTGGGAGCAGTTAGGACTTGAGGCCAGGTGCTCTGATAAGAGGTGTGGGCATGTGTGTCCAAAGTGCATCTTGACTGCAGGTCCACGTGCCTGCCTCTGTTTTGTAGCCAGGTGGATTATTTGCCTCATGATTCAACATCCCCTGTGAGATGATCTTGTCCCCCCTTGCATAAAGCTGTGGATCATGTAAGGTTTACAGGAGGAGTGCACGGAAGCCTGTGACAGGGAGCATAGGGCTGCCGTCAGCATGGTTTAGACTCTAGGAAACTGTGGGATCATTGACTTCATTTCTTTAACAAGTAAGTGTCAAGAAAAAAAGATAAGAAATATATTTCCCAGCGGCCAGTGCTGTGGCGTAGCAGGTAAAGCTGCCGCCTGCAGGTCCAGCATCCCATATGGGCGCCAGTTCGAGTCCTGGCTGTTCCACTTCCAATCCCACTCTCTGCTATGACCTGGGAAAGCAGTAGAAGATGGCCCAAGTCCTTGGGCCCCTGCGTGGGAGACCCAGGAGAAGCTCCTGGCCCCTGGCTTCGGCCATTGCTGCCAGTTCGGGGGTGAACTGTCAGATGGAAGGCCTCTTTCTTTTTCTGCCTCTCCTCCTCTCTCTAACTCTGACTTTCAAATAAATAAATAATCTTATTAAAAAAAAAAGAAGTCTATTTCCCAGTCACACAGTCTGGGCTCTTTTTGGATTCTAATTTGATTAGAAACCTACCTGAGAGGCAGACATTTGGTCTGGTGGTTAAGGTGCCACTTGGGATGTCTGTATCCCACATGTGTTCCCAATTTTGAGTCCCGTCTCTACTCCCAGTTCCAGCTTCCTGCTACCCACATGGGAGACCTAGATTGAGTCCTCAGTCCTAGCCTTGGTCTGGCCTTTGGGGACCAGTGGATGAGAGATTTCTGTCTCTCTCTGCCTTTAAAAATGATAAAATAAATAACATTCTGTAAAACTTAAGTGACAGGGCTAGTGCTGTGGCAAAGTGGGTTAAGCCATTGTCTGCAGCACCAGTATCTCATATGGGCACTAGTTTGAGTCTCGGCTGCCCCACTTCTGATCCAGCTCTCTGATAATGCACCTAGGAAAGCAGCGGAGGATGGCCCAGGGTCTTGGACCCCTGCGTTGACGTGGGAGACCCAGATGGAGCTCCTGCCTCCTAGCTGCAGCTGTGTCCATCCCTGGCCATTGCAGCCATTTGAGGAGTGAAGCAGCAGATGGAAGATTCTCTCTCTTTGGCTCTCCCTCTCTCTCTAACTGACTTCCAAATAAATAAATTAATTTTTAAAAAACACTAATTGAGATGATTGGATACTGACCACATATTTGGTGATATAAGGAACCTTTAGCTATGATTTTCTTCACAGTTTATCTTTCTTACCTTAGATAATAATATTTATATAATATGTTATATGAAATTTGATTCATATTACTTGATACATAAAGAGTAGATAAAGATGTATCAGTGCAACATTGATGATTCATTATGTTTGTAAGTTTTCTTAATAAAAAAGTATAAAGAAGAAGGTGAAATAAAAATATTTTCAGGCCAAAATAATGGATGGCTGCTGCCTTCATTCCACTTTGTAAGTCTGGTGTCCTGGATTTTCTGAATTCATTTATAGTATAAGCAAATATATTATAACTTTTTAAAAAGTATTTATGTAATTTTCTAGATTGTTCTAACTCTGCGTTCCACAGCCATTACTAGTCCTATTAGCCTTTTTAACTGACTTTGAAAAGACCAACGCCTTACTTTTATATAATGGTTTCAACTACTTTTTCATATTTAAAGTTATAATTTTCTCATTAGCCATTAGGAAAATGCAGATGTACCACTACATATCTATTGGAATGGCTAGCAATTTCTAAAATCCTAACTGGGTTTCAGTTGGACCACTTACATATTTATTGTTGGAGGGAATGCAGAGTGGTTCAGCCGCTCTGGAAAACCGTTTGGGAGTTTCTTATAAAGTTAAACACGCACTTATCTTGTGGCCCAGCAGTTCACTGAATATTTACCTAGGAGGAATAAAAATGTAATAGTCACACAAAACCTGCCCTCTGATGTAAGGGTGACTTTGTTTGTAATAACCAAAGCAGAATCCGCCCAGGTTCCTTCAGCAGGTGAGTGGGTAAGCTGTGGTTTTCTGTGCAGTGGTGTACTGCCAAGCAATAAAACAGAACAAACTACTGATACACACCACTTGAATGACTCTTTTACTTCAAGGCCTTATGCGGGGTGAATAAAGAATTTCAGAAGATTGCAAGCTATATTTGATATTCTTGAAAAGACAAATCTGTAGTGGCAAAGATCACTGGTTGTGAGGGCTTGCAAGTGAGGGGGTGTGTGCCTGTAGGAAGGTGCACGAGGGGCTTAAGTTGTATAGAACTGTTCTGTATCTTCATTGTCGTGGTGGTCATACTAATCAATCCCTGTGTTAAAATTCTTAGAACTTCCCCAAAAAGGGCAAAAACCCATTCTGCATAATTTCTTAAATTATAATCTCCTAGAGGTAACTAGCTTTCTATGTAATCCTCATTCCCTTTATACCTGATGGGTCTTATATTTCAAGGGTGAATATTTACTATATGTTTATTTCTGTTGCAATTCATGCAAATTGCTAAGTATTATCAACCTGCTAGGTGGAAACTTACGGGTCAATGGAGAAGAAGGAGCGCGTGGAGTTCATTTTGGAGCAAATGAGGCTCTGCCTAGCTGTCAAGGATTACATTCGGACACAAATCATCAGCAAGAAAATTAACACCAAATTTTTCCAGGAAGAAAATACAGAGGTAAGCTTATCTCAGACTACATGATTGCTTTAAAAGTATTTGAATAAAACCTGTGAACCCCAATTGATTTTGTCAACTTTTTTTCAGAAATTAAAATTGAAATACTATAACTTAATGATTCAGCTGGATCAGCATGAGGGATCCTATCTGTCTATTTGTAAGCACTATAGAGCCATCTATGATACTCCCTGTATACAGGCAGAAAGTGAAAAGTGGCAGCAGGTAAGAAGAGACTTAAAATTGATACACTTATTAGGAAAAACTTGCTTTTTAAAATTCTCATTCTATTTATTTTGAGAGGTAAAGAGAGATACAAAACAGCCATCCATTGGTTCATTCCACATGTGCCCACAGTAGCCAGTAACAGACCAGGCCAAAGCCAGGAACTAGGAACTGAATCCAGGTCTTCCACCTGGATGTCAGGGGCTCAACTACTTGAGCTGAGACTGAAACCCAGGCACTCCAGTGTGGTTTGAAGATGTCCCACCTAGCAGCATTAGCCCCTGGGTCGAGCACCTGTTCCAGAACTTAAATTTTTAATTTACTTTCAGCCATTTTAACTGCGAACATTAGGTGCAGTTGGTGTGGTATGGCTTTTCATTTGTCATGTTGGTACTTAATACATCTTTATGAATTAAGACTAATTGGGCAATAGTTTAAATTGTATGTCATTTATTTATTTATTTTTGTTTTCATTATTTGAAAGATTTTCCTTCTGCTTGTTCACCTCCCCCAACCCCCGGCCCTAGATGTCTGCAGTAGTCAGGGCTGGGCCAGACTGAAGCCAACAGCCCTGAATTCAATCCAGATCTCCCATAGGGGTTGCAGAAATCCAATTACTTGAGTCATAATTTGCTGCCACCCATGGTGCATGTTAGCAAAAAGCTAAAACTGAAGCATAGGACTGAGACTTGAACTCAGGTCATGTGAGATGAGATCCTGTTGTCCCAAGCAGCATATTTTGTTGTTGTTTTAAAGATTTATTTATTTAGTTGAGAGGCAGAGTTACAGAGAGAGGGAGAGACAGAAAGGTTTTCCATCTGCTGGTTCACTCCCCAAATGGCTGCAACGGCAGGAACTGAGCCAATCAGAAGCCAGGAACCAGGAACCAGGAGCCTCTTCTGGGTCTCCCACATGGGTGCAGGGGCCTAAGCACTTGGGCCATCTTCTACTGCTTTCCCAGGCTGTCAGCAGGGAGGTAGATGGAAAGTGGAGCAACTGGGACGCAAACCGGCACCCAAATGGGATGCCAGTGCCGCAGGTGGATGCTTAACCTATTACGGCATAGCGCCAGCCTCCCAAGCAGTATGATAGCCACCATGCCAAATGCCTGCCCCTATGTATCACTTCTCCTTTTGTTTTTTGTTTTTTCTTTCTTCTTATTTTCAGATTTAAATGGGTAGCAAGGGCCCAAGCAATCAGGCCATCTTCCTCTTCTTTCCCAGGTGCAGTAGCAGGGAGCTGGATCAGAAATGAAGCAGCAGGCACTCAAACTGGTGCTCATATGAGATGATGGCGTTGCAGGTGGTGCTTAACCTGGTGTACTGTAATGCTGGCCCCTGTGTATGTCACTTCTGATGAAATGCAGGCGTGTTGTTTAAAATACGGACAGCAGGGCGCAGGCGTTCAGCCTAGGGGTCGAGACATGTTTTTATCAGGGTGCCTGGCTCCACCTCTAACTCCTGACTCCATCTTCCCACTAATGCAGACCCTGGGAGGCAGCAGTGATGGCTCAAGTAAATGCATTCCCGCCACCCAAATGGGAGATTGAATTAAGTTCCGGGCTCCCAGCTTCAGCCCAGGCTCGTCCTAGCTGTTGCAGGCATTTAGAGAATGAACCACTGGATGGGAGCTCTCTTATCATCTCAAATAATAATAAAAATATGCAGCAGGTCACCTGCTAACAAAATTTACAGATGAAGATCCAGCATTGTTTTGGAAAGTTATTTTACAAAAGCTGTTTTAATGAGCTTGTATGTATATTCCACATTTATGCTGCTGTTATAAGAACTTTTTCTTTATGTATTTGTCAAAAATGAATGTCGGGGCTGGCTCCGTGGCACAGTAGGTTAATCCTCCGCCTGCGGCGCCAGCATCACATATGGATGCCAGTTCTAGTCCTGGGCTGTTCCTCTTCCAATCCAGCTCTCTGCTGTGGCCTGGGAAAGCAGTGGAGAGTGGCTCACGTGCTAGGGCCCCTGCACCCACATGGGAGACCCAGAGGAAGCTCCTGGCTCCTGACTTTAGATCAGCGCAGCTCCGGCCATTGTGACCATCTAGGGAGTGAACCAACGGAAGGAAGACCTTTTTGTCTCTCCCTCTCACTGTCTGTAACTCTACCTCCCAAATAAATAAATAAAATCTTAAAAAAAAAAAAAAGTGAATGTCAAGAAAAATATCAGCTGAAGTAGTAACTGAAAGTAGCAAAGGTTTATTGTAATGGTTTTATAATAAATAATAAAAACTAAATATTACAGAAAGACTCTGAGAGGGGCTGGTGCTGTGGCACAGCAGGTTAAGTTGCCACCTGCAGTGCTGGCATCCCATATGGGCGCTGGTTCGATTCTTGGCTGCTCTGCTTCCAATCCAGCTCCCTGCTAATGTGGCCTGGGAAAGCAGTAGAAGATATCCCAAGTGCTTGGGCCCCGGACCCACGTGGGAGACCCGGAAGAAGCTCCTGGCTCCTGGCTCCTGCCTGGCCCAGCCCTGGCCATTGTGGCCATCTGGGGAGTGAACCAGCAGATGGAAGACCTCTCTCTATCTCTCCTCTCTTTCTGTAACTCTGCCCTTCAAATAAATAAATAAATCTTAAAAAAGAAACAAAGACGTTGTGGAAAGGGCAGCCTGGGAAGACTTTTCCACCCTAAGACAAACACAAGATGACTGATGGAGTTACTGCAGTTTTTCAGTTCTTGCCAAATTGCCGTTATGTTTCCCTTGCAAATAACCTGTTGTGTTGTATAACTTTTTAGGCCCTGAAAAGTGTTGTTCTCTATGTTATCCTGGCTCCTTTTGACAACGAACAGTCTGACTTGGTTCACCGAGTAAGTGGTGATAAGAAGTTAGAAGAAATTCCCAAATACAAGTAAGCATTTTCATAATTAGCATAGAGTTTCTCACGAAAAACATTTTAAAGAAAAATCGGTTCACCTAAGTGAATATTCCTTAACTGGTCACTGATAGATTATATTATAGTATAAAAGAGGGATAATACAAGCGGTAATATGTCCTTTAGCATTGCATTAGAAATTAATAGATGACTGTTGCAGTCATTTGGGGAGTGAACCAGTGCATGGAAGATCTCTCTCTTCTTCTCTCTGTACCTCTGCCTTTCAAATAAAATAAATATTATTTTTAAAAAATATTATAACACATTTTGTTTTTCAAGAAGAAGTTTTATATCAAGCCCACATCCACAGTTTTTGGTTAGTTAACTGTTTTATAAAGTATTATCATTAGTGGGGACTTTGATTTTGTGTTTCATTAGTGTGTTCACAGTTATTTCAGAGACTGACACATACAGTGCAGGAGAGCAGAATGTGAGCTGTGGAATGCTGTGTTCAGAATTTCTGTGGGAACCTGGTAGTAAAGTTGGGAAAATATGTGTAAGCAAATCATGTCCTGTTCCACTCGATAAAAATGTGTAAAAGCAGTCTTTTGATTTTTTATTATAGATTTGAAATATTAAGTTTTGTACACTTTACAGGGATCTCTTAAAGCTTTTTACCACGATGGAGCTGATGCGCTGGTCCACACTTGTCGAGGACTATGGTGTGGAATTAAGGAAGGGGTCCCTGGAGAGTCCAGCCACTGACGTCTTTGGTTCTACAGAGGAAGGGGAGAAAAGGTGGAACGACTTGAAGAACAGAGTGGTTGAACATGTAAGAATTTGTGATGGGATGATTTTTATTTTAGCCTTGAATTAGTAAATTTGCTTTGGCAAATTCGAGCATGATGTTATTTTTCAACTTTCATAATCAAATGTTACTTTTATTTGTTAATGTCTTTAATACTTTAGGATATTTTTTGTATACACAGTGTAATAATGATATAAATTGGTTGTTTAAATGTTTCTATTGTCCAAAGCATTTCCATTTATCTCATTCATTTACCTTTTTTTCTCCTATTTTTGGCTTTTCAGAAAAAGTAACTGTTGTATCATGTGTCATTTTGAGAGAGAACCTCTCAAGAATCCAGATTCTTAACAGTTTATAAACCTGATTTCCCAAGAGCTGGACAAGGGGAGTTGTTCTTCCTGATACTCGCTTGTCTAGGAAGTGCAAAAGCCCATAAACCTGCACTTTGCTCTTGGTAGCACACAGATTGGATTATGTGACTCTTCATTCATTCATTCCTATAAGAGACATTCATCGTGAGGCACCTGTGCCAGACACTGCACAAAGTCCTGGCACATGGGATAATGAGACACGATCTCTTCAAAAAACTTGAAAGAGGACAGGTGTTTGGTCCAATGGTTGAGGCTTCTGTGTGCCTTTCTGGAGTTCCTGGCTTCAGTACCGCTCTAGCTCCTGACTCCCAGCTTTCTGCTAACGTGGACCTGGGGAGGCAGTCGCGATGACTCCAGTAATTTTAAGCTTAAATGATAAAAGTTTTCTTTCCAGGCACATGGAAACCCAGCAGATGGGAGTGACATATCTCTGCCTCTCACATAAAATTTTTTAAAATGAGCTTAAAAATCACAGGGAAAGATGTATTTATGAATAAAAAGTAATAAACATAAGTATATAAAGAGTAGAGTGGGACATAGGGAGAAAGTTGATTGATTCCCCCGGAATGATTGAGGTGAAATTTGTAAGAAGAGTGTGAGGTTATCTTGCAGGCAGGAGGGCAGTGACGGCATTCATGTAGGCAGAGGGTATGGTCTGAGCAAAGGCATAGAGGCACAGCCACTAAAGGAACTTCGAGAGCTAAACACGAAGAAAAAAGATGGAGCTGAAGAAGGGGTCTGAATCAGAAGAAATTGTATATACCCCGTTATGATAATTTTTTATACAGATTTATTTATTTATTTGAAAGTCAAAGCTACAAAGAAAGAGAGGGATGGAGAGAGAGAGATTTTCCATCTGCTGGTTCATTCCCTACAAGGCTGCTATTGCCAGGTCTGAGCCAGGCAGAAGCCATGAGCCAGAAGCTTCTTGCGGGTCTCCCACGTGGGTGGCAGGGACCCAATAATTAGGCTACTTCTGCTTTTCCCAGGCTATAACAGGGAGCTGGACCAGAAGGGGAGCAGCTGGGACATGAACTGGTGCCCATAGGGGATGCCAGCATCACAGGTGGCTTTACCTGCTATGCCACAGTGCCAGCCCCCTGTAAGTGAACACTTTTAACAGAATGCTGCCGGCTGGCGCCGCGGCTCAATAGGCTAATCCTCTGCCTACGGCGCCGGCACACCGGGTTCTAGTCCTGGTTGGGGTGCCGGATTCTGTCCCTGTTGCCCCTCTTCCAGGCCAGCTCTCTGCTGTGGCCAGAGAGTGCAGTGGAGGATGGCCCAAGTACTTGAGCCCTGCACTCCATGGGAGACCAGGAGAAGCACCTGGCTCCTGGCTTGATCAGCGCGGTACACCAGCCGCAGTGCATGGGCTGCGGCAGCCATTGGAGGGTGACCCAACGGCAAAGGAAGACCTTTCTCTCTGTCTCTCTCTCTCACTGTCCACTCTGCCTGTCAAAAAAGAAAAAAAAAAAGAAAAGAAAAAAGAGGATACTGCCCATGCTGGTGTTTCATAGCCTCCTGGATGTAGAGTCTGGATTTGAAAGTCTGTAGAAGGCTGGAGATAAAGACTGGTTCATTGTCATAAGGCAGAGGCTGAGGGATTGAAAAATGTCCACGGAATGAATGAAGGAAAGAAACCGCAGCCTGTAGTCAGTGATTGGATTTAGAGGTTGAAGGAAAAGGAGGAGTGTAGAGCCCTTGGCTGCTCTCTGAGAGGTTGGTGTTGCCATGGCCTTGGTCGTGACAGGTGGCGGGGCGGGGGGTGGTGGTGCAGCTTTTTCAAAGTCCATTTTCTCCTTACTGTTCTCTGGTTTTCCTTGTGAGTGCCGGTGTTTTGTTGATGACATCAAGTCCTTTCCAGCAAAAATTAGGAAATGTAATTTTAAGTCACCTTTAGCTGGTTGGGATAATGGTAAAATAAGTATTTTGGGATGGTCTCCAATTATTTTTTTAATTTTAGCCTTTAACACATAAGTGTCATAATTAGAAAAGCTTAACTTCCGATTATTAGATTTAGAAAAACTACTTAATTATAGTTGTAAGTTTTAAACGACTAATTTAGTTAAAACAAGCATATATTTTGACTTTATTTTTGAAAAGCAAGGAGAGAGAGAGAGAATTTGTCCATCTGCTGGTTAGCACCCTAAATGCCTCCAACAGCCAAGAGACAAGAACTCAATCTGGGTCCCCACATGAATGGCAGGGACCTGGGTACTTGAGCTGTCACCTGTGGCCGCTGAGGGTGTACAGTAGCAGGAAGCTGGGATCAGAAGTGCAGGCGCTACTCAAGTCCAAGGGCAGTGGAATGGGATGCAGGCATCCCAAGCAGTGTCTTAACCTCTGTGCCACATGCCTGCGCCCTTGACTAGATGTCTAAAGTGTGGGCTGGCGTTGTGCACAGCAGGTAAAGCTGCCACCTATGGGCATCCCATATGGGCACCAGTTTGAGTCCTGGCTGCCCCACTTCCAATCCAGTTCCCTGCTAATGCACCTGGGAAAGCAGCAGAAGATGGCCCATGTTCTTGGGCCCCTGCACCCACCTGGGAGACCTGGATGGATTCCAGGCTCTTGGTTTCAGCCTGGCCCAGCCCTGGCCATTGTGGCCATTTGGGGAGTGAACCAGCGGATGGAAGGTAACTTATCTCTCTCTGTCCCTCCCCTCCCCTTTCCTCTGTAACTCTACCTTTGAAACAAAAGAAAAAAAGAAGAGTTGCGTGAGGTATTCATAGTGAATCACTCTGAACAACCACACAAACAAACATCTCAGTGTTTGGTTTTCTTATTGAAGTTGAGAACAGCGTAGAAGAGTGAGGGAACTTGGATGGACGGGCTTTCAGCCTTACTGACAGCTCTGTGTCCTCTGCCCTCTGCCCTCTCCCCAGAATATCAGAATAATGGCCAAGTACTATACGCGGATAACAATGAAGAGGATGGCACAGCTTCTGGATCTGTCCGTTGACGTAAGTAGGATGCATCATTGTCAGAGTTGTTAGCCATTCATTTTGAGTATCCATCAACTTAGAAAAATAGAGAAAATCCATCTTGTTTGATCAAATTGTAAGTATCTTGAGTATCAAAAATGGCCTAAATACTGAGTTTATGTTTACATTGCTATTACTTAGACTAGTTGGACACTTAAATGTTAGTTCTCTGTAGATTAATGTGGAGTCCAGAGCGTGACTAAAATACGAGAGGAGGGCATGCCGGCAGCCCACCGGGTGCCAGCGCTTGCTGGAAGCGTACTGCACTCGGCGTGCATTTCAGGGCGACAGAACGGACAGCGGACAGGGAGATGGGAGTTGGCTGAGAGTGGCCTGAGGGCCATCTGTGGTGCCTGAAGGAGCTGTGACAGTTCCGCTCAGAGGGAGGCCCGTGGAACGGTCGCGCTGGAAGCTCCGTCCTTGCTTAGCTCGCTGGCTGTTCTCTGGAGGAGGGACCCAGAGTCCTGGGAGCAGGGAGGTTGCCCTGGGGCTGTGTCCTTGCCAGATGGCAGAGCAGATTCCAGCCCACGGCCCCTGTGCCATGACGTCTTCGAAAGCAGAGTAGAGCAGCTGATTGCTGACCTAAGCACAGGCTGCTGCTCCACAGGGCCGGCACTTGCAAGGTCGCAGGGCAGACTCGGAGGCAGCCCTGCTCATCCCCGGGCGTTATCAGAAGTCCGTGGTTCTGACAGTGAGCGATGAATGTGCCCCTGCATGGTCTTGCATTCTTGGCTGAAGTGTGGAAGATGCCCTCCATCAGTCTGTTTGTTGTCTGTGGTCATCCTGCCTTAATCTGTGTCTCTCTTGCAGGAATCGGAGGCCTTTCTCTCAAATCTGGTGGTTAACAAGACCATCTTTGCTAAAGTAGACAGATTGGCAGGAATTATCAACTTCCAGAGACCCAAGGATCCCAATAATTTATTAAATGACTGGTCTCAGAAACTGAACTCACTGATGTCTCTGGTTAACAAAACGACACACCTTATAGCCAAAGAGGAGATGATACATAATCTACAATAAGGGCCTTACTGCTTTAAGAAAAGAGTTAAAATTGGAAGTCATTAAAAAAAAAAAAAAGACTGTTACCCTGGTGTATATGTTGTGTTTTTTGTTTTCTCAGCTCCTTTGTCTAAAATTTTGAAATAGTAAATATGTTTGAGGCTAACTTTTGAGTATGCAATTGGTGCAAAAACGTGCCACATTTCTGTTGACTGAGCACATAAAATCTGTTATAACTTACCCAAATATGTTTTTATATCACTTGAAGACTTTTTAGCTATTATTTGTTTTCATTGAACTAACAACCATAGTAAAAATAAAAGCAGTATATGCACATTTACTTGCTATAGTTACCTTTGTTTCTAGACATTTTGTGTGGTAATGATTTAACAGGTGTTTTTAAAGTAAATTCTGTTGTACAGCTATCAATCATTTAATATAATTAAAAATCAACAGAACATTTGAGAGCATGGGGATAGAGTTGTGGTTTGTGAAGGAGCTGATACTGTGGCAGAGGCTTCTGGGCTGAATGTGTCCCCTCCCACCACTGTCTGGTGGGCTGTAGACCTAGTGTTGTTGTTTCTTGGTTTTGTTTTGTTTTGTTTTGTTTTGTTTTTGGAAGATTTATTGATTTATTTGAAAGGCAGAGTTACAGAGAGGCAGAGGCAGACAGACACAGAGAGAAGTCCTCCATCTGCTGGTTCACTCCCCAGATGGCCACAACAGCCAGGGCTGCAGCAGTCCGAAGCCAGGAGCCAGGAGCTTCTTCTGGGTCTCTCACAGGAGTGCAGGGTCCAAGCACTTGGGTCATCTTCCACTGCTTCCCCAGGCCATGGGCTGAGAGCTGGATCAGAAGTGGAGCAGCCAGGACTCGAACTGGCGCTCATATGGGATGCCGGCACTGCAGGCGGCAGTTTCACCTGCTGTGCCACAGCGCTGGCCCCTTGTATTTTTTAGGTCAGATTTCTGTCCGTGACAGTGGCTTGATTGCAGTCCCCCGCCCTTGACTTGGTGAGTTACTGACCAAGGTTGAGTATCTGGGTGTGAACACAGCTGTTTGGTGTGAATCCTCTATACAGGAGTAGGCACTGTATTTGAGGATTCTTTCTCCCTCATCTTTTGTGGTATGGGTTTACATTTAACACACAAAAGTGTTCTTCTAAGGCTTCTATGTGACTTTAACTTACTTAGAATTGATTACATCGTGAATGTTCCAAGTTTGTTATCTCGAGATCTTTAGTTCCATTATTTGAATGCTGCATAACATAATTTGTTTAATGCTTAAAAATGACAAAAAAAAAAAAAAAAAAAAAAAGACTTCAGGCCACCCTCACAGTAAATGATTTAGTCTTGTTTTTTTCAGATTTAAAACATCTGCGATCAATTAGTGCAAGCAAATTTTAGAAGTGTTTTTTAATTTGATTTATTCCAGAGAAAATAGAAAAGTGAAATAATGTCATTTAAAAGATGTATAAATGAAGAAAGTGTGAGGTCTACTTTTGAAAAAACCCAAATGAAGAGAAACTAAGCATTCCAGAAACACCATTTCTCATAATTAGTTTTCCACTTAATAGTCACTAAATTGTCCCATTTCATGATCCCAGGGCTGGAGACAATTGCAGGAGCTCTGTAATACTTGTGCTCAGAGCCACTGTGAATAATGACCCATAGTACTGGAGTAATCTAATTGTTTCTCTGGGAGTCACATTAATAAAATCAACATCTGCTATCACTTATCCCTTACAAACGAACGAAAAATATGGCAAGTTTAGAAATATTAGAAGTTCACCCTAGCATAAGAATGTGCTTTTAATTTTCTTTTGAATGAAAAGGATAGAAAATAAAATCATTGTGCATTAATTTATAAGTAAAGTTGAAGCTACTTTGAATCTACCTTCTCATTAACTTCACCTTTCTAGGGACTCGTCACCTTCGGGCTTGCCAGCCCTCTGCAGTTTGGCCAGATACGTTGCTGTAGATATCAGATGCTCCTCCCTGGTCGTTAGTTCACATGCACACACTCACGTCTTTCCATGTTATGATCGGTGCCGCTTGTAACTGCGTCCCGGGGACCACATCTCACTTGACTTGACCCCAGCACATGTGTGTGTGTAAAGATAGATTTATTTAGTTGAAAGTCAGAGTCACAGAGATAGGGAGACAGATCTTCCATCCACTGGTTTACTCCCCAGATGGCTGAAATGGCCAGAGCTGAACCAAACTGAAGCCAGGAGCCCAGGGCTTCTTCCAGGACTCCCATGTAACTGGCAGGGGTCCCAGTACTTAAGATGTTCAGCCATCTGCTGCTGCTTTTCCCAGGCGCATTAGCAGGGACCTGGATTAGGAGCGGAACAGTTGAGACACGAACTGGCACCCATATGGGGTACCAGCATCATGGGCGGCAGCTTTACCTGCTTATTTTTCTGTCATAGTAATTAAGCAAATATACATATGATTTACCATGTTCTTTGCTTGATGTTACCAAAAGCATGTTAGCATAAGGTAGTAAAATATTTGAGATGTTCAGAACCCAAATCAATACTTTTAAAAAGATTTATTTATTTATTTGAAAGGCAGAGTTACAGAGAGGCAGAGAGAGAGCAGTCTTCCATCCTGTGGTTCACTCCCCAAATTGCCGCAATGGCTGGAGCTGCATCGATCCGAAACCAGGGGCCAGGAGCTTCTTCGGGATCTCCCACGTGGGTGCAGGGGCCAAAGGATGTGGGCCATCTTCCACTGCTTTCCCAGGCCATAGCACACAGCTGGATCAGAAGTGGAGCAACCAGGACTTGAACCGGCGCCCATATCGATACCTGCACAGCAAGTGGCAGCTTTACCGGCCACACCACAGGGCCAGCCCCAAAACACTTTGTTTTAAATATGGAGGAAAATAATACTTGAGTCATTATCATTAGTGTTTTGAGCAGCAGGAGAGATGATGAACCACTGTTTTTTAAAATTAAAATAACACCCTGTATTTCTGTATAATTTATTCTTGCTTAGTCTGTTTCTATAATTATCCTCAGTTTCTATTATTGAATCATTGGAAAACTTGTCCTTAAAATTCATACAAATTTGGGGCCAGCACCATGCCTCACTTGGTTAATCCTCTGCCTGTGGCGCCGGCATCCCATATGGGCGCCTGGTTCTAGTCCCGGTTGCTCCTCTTCCAGTCCAGCTCTCTGCTGTGGGCCAGTCCTTGGGCCCTGCACCCGCATGGGAGACCAGGGAGCGGCACCTGGCTCCTGGCTTTGGATCGGCACAGCATCAGCCGGTAGCGGCCATTTGGGGGGGTGAACAAATGGAAGGAAGACCTTTCTCCCTGTCTCTCTCTCTCTCAGTGTCTATCTCTGCCTGTTAAAAAAAGAAAAAAAAAGAAAAAGAAACATCTATTATCTAAAAAAATAAATAAAAATATATAAAGTAAAATAATTCATGCAATTCCATTCTAGCAATTACTAAATGTATGATGAAAGTACATATTCAGTGGTCCTCAGCTGCTGGATTAGCAGCAATAAAAACACTGATGTGTGGGTTTTTAAGAAAACCTGGGGGGCTGCCCTGTGGGGAATAGGCTAAACTACCTCCTGCGGTGCTGTTATCCCAAGTGGGCACGGGTTCATTTCTGTAACTCAAATAAATAAATAAGTCTTTTTTTTTTTTTTTTAATTGTAAACCTGGGAACAAACTCAGAGGTGAGTTACATGTTTAAAACCAAAAACCACAGCTAAAAGTTTTCATCTTCCCAAAGCCATCTATCTCTTTAAGCCTGTTTGGTTGCTACTGCTCTGTTTTTAATTAAGACTGTTTTTTGAGCACAATTTTAGGTTCACAGCAAAACTGGGTGTAAGGTCCGGAGTTTGCACACGTTGCTGTGCACGCTCTCCCGTCATCAACGCCTCCAGGGAGTGTTGCGGGTGTGAACACGGCAAAGCTTGCACAGCACATCCTTGTCACCCCGAGGGCACAGCTCACATCAGAGTTCATTTTGGTGTGCATTCTGTGGGCTCAGCCGTCGGCCAACACGTGATGACACATCAGAGCAGTATTTGCACTGCCTCCAGGATCCTCTGTGTTCTGTTCTTCCCTCCCCTCCGCAGTCCCTGGCAACCGTTGGCCCTCGTGCGGTCTCCACAGTTCTGCCTTTTCCAGAACACCACAGAGCTGGAATCACAGGCCGGAGCCTTTTCATGTTGGCTTTCATTGAGTGACATTGAAGGTTCTCCCTGTCCCTTTTCAGAGCCCGATGGCACATTGCTTTTCGTTGTGTGGATGTGTCACGGCTGATCCATACACCTGCAGGATGTCGGCTGCCTGACAAATGTTGGCGATTACAAATAAAGCTGCTCGACCTCTGTGTGGCTTCCTGTGTGGCCACACGCTTTCAGTTCTTTTGGATAAAGCTGTTTTGTGGGCAGTAAGAAACCTTTTTGGTTTGCACCTTGTTTCAAGGGCCACTGGACTGACACGTCCCCCTGACCTCTGGTCTGTGTATGGTCACTGAGGCCATGCTTTGTTGTGTCCTGTAACCCCTGGCTCTCCAACTCGACACACCTCAGAGTAGCTGCAGGGCTTGTGACGATACAGATTACTGGGCTTCACCCCAAAGTTTCTGATGCACCTGCTCTAGGGTGAGGCCCGAGTTTCTGCTTTTAATTTCTCAGGTGATGCCAAGTCCCTTGGTGCATGGAGCACACTGAGACCCACTCCTCTTGACAAGACTTTGTTGTGACTTTGTAGTAACACTAGGAGAGTACTAGTTTTTTAAAATATATTTTTTGGGCCGGCGCTGTGGCACCAGCGTCCCATATGGGCACCTGTTCAAGTCCTGGCTGCTCCACTTCCCATCCAGCTCTCTGCTGTGGCCTGGGAAAGCAGTGGAGGATGGACCAAGTCCTTGGGCCCTGCACCCATGTCTGAGGCCCAGAGAGGCTCCTGGCTCCTGGCTTCGGATCGGCACAGCTCCGGCCGTTCGGGCTATCTGGAGTGAACCAGAAGAGGGAGGGTCTCTCTAACTCTGCCTTTCAAATAAATAATCTTTTAAAAAATTTTAAAAATACATACATATTTTTAGAGAGGCGGCAGACATTTGGTACAGCAGTTAAGATGCCACTGGGGATACCCATGTCCCGTATCACAGTGCCTCTGCGCAAGTCCCAGCTCCTCTACTGTCCGGGTCCCTGCTAACGCAAGCTCTGGGAAGCAGGGGGTGATGGCTCAAGTACTTGGGTCCCTGCTGCCCACATGGGAGACCTGGGTCAAGTTCTGGGTTACCAGTGTGCTTGTTCGCTCTCCCCCTGACTTTCAAATAAAATGAGACCTCCAGCCAGAGTGGCCTGGAGGGGGCTCCAAGAGAGGAAAAACCCAAAGAGGCTTCTGGTGGTGGGGTTTGAAGCACAGTCTTGGAGAAGAAACTCAGTATAAGGCGGACAAACCCATCAGAAGACCTGCTTTGTAATCTTACCCTGTCTGGCTCGTGATAAAACAAAAGAGCCATCAGAAGGGTGGGGACCTAATTGTCACAGTCAGCTGGGAGCTCAGAAGGAATCACCAGTCCCTTGCTAAGAATGATTCTTCTTTTAAAATAATTGTTATGGGCCTCGTACATGTGACAGTAAAGCTACAGCCACACGGCTCCAGTGCCAGTGGTTTTGATTTTCGAGATTAGGAAGTCTGGTTTTACACTGCCTCCTGGAATGCAGAGAAATGGTCTCACTTTTTCAGTGACTGGAAGACGTGTCTGACTTAGAGCTTGATGCAGTATTGCCTACATTGAGAGAACTGACTATTGCTTTGAAGATTGCAACAGTTTCATGTTACTGTTTATAAGATGGGGACTGTATTTGGTTTGTGTGTGTGTGATTTTTTTTTTTAAGATCTATTTATTTGAGAAGCAGAATCACAGAGAAACAGAGATCTTCCATCCACTGGGTCACTCTTAAAATGGCTGCAATGGCCAGAGCTGAGCCGATCTGAAGCCAGGAGCCAGGAGCTCTTCTGGGTCTCCCATGTGGGTGCAGGGGCCCAAGCACCTGGGCCATCCTCCACTGCTTTCCCAGGCCATAGCAAAGAGCCGGGTTGGAAGGAGAGCAGCCGGAACTCAAACTGGTACCCATATAGGATGTGGGGGACAGGCAGAGGCTTAACCTACCACACCACGGCACTGGCCAGTGTTTGTTTTTGTATCTGTTACACAGTAAAAACGTAAGTGCCTGTGAAGTTCAATTGTTTCTTGACCCATCAGTCTTTCTTAATCCTTTAGTATCATACCTTGATCAGATATTATTTTGATCCTCATTTCCAACTTTATATTGCCAAAGGTTTTTTTTTTTCCTGAGAATAGATTTACCCTAAAAAAAAAAAATTTAAAGTTTCTAGAATATTTTCCAAGTGTAGTTTTCATCAGTTTTTTTTTTTTTTTTTTTTTCAGTAGGAACATGAGTGTTAACAGCAGTCTGAAATGCCCAGTTTGTAAGAAGTGTGAAGATACCTCAGAAACGTTCTTGTGCGGAGGGTGCGCGCTGAGGGGGCGGGAGAGCACGGCGCGGCCGTCATGGAGAGCCCCGGGGACTTCTGTGTCCGTGCCCACACCCGGAGCTGATGATCCTTACCTGGGCCTGCCTCCGGTACCGCGAGCTCTTGAAGAGAGGAGGGCTGGAGCGTGTGGCTGAAAGCTTAGCTTTGGCCTCGGGCAGCCTGGGTCCCAGTTCCAGCCCATATGGGTGAGCTTTGAACCAGCCGCTCCTCCTAGAGATAAAGGTTTAAAAACTGAAATAGAGGCCGGCATCATGGCATAGTGGGTTAAGGTGTGACACCGGCATCCAATATGAGTCCCAGCTGCTCTGCTTCCAATCCAGCTCCCTGCTAATGCACCTGGGAAAGCAGCGGAGAACAACCCTAGTGGTTGGGCCGCTGCACCCATGTAGGAGACTCTGGTGGAGCTCCTGGCTCCTGTCTGCTCCAGGTCCGGCCCTTTCAGCCATTTGGGGAGCGAACCAGCGAATGGAAAATTCTCCCTCCTCTCTTTTTCTCTCTCCCCTCCTTCTCTCTCTCTCACTATGCCTTTCAATTAAATAAATAAATTAGGTTAAAAAAAAAAAAAAAACCACGTTCATGCACAATTAAATTAAAAGGGAAGTTCAGAGGCGGGAGTTCAGCCTAGCAGTCCAGACCCCGGCATCCTACACTGGAGTCCCGGGCTCGGCATCCAGCCCCCTCTGCAGGCGCCAGCTTCCTGCTGACGTAGACCTCTGCAGGCAGCAGTGACGGCCCAGTGACTGGGTTCCTGCCGCGCACAGAAGCCCCTGCCTGGGCCCAGGCCCGTGCCCCGTTACAGTGGGCACGTGGGGAGAGCCGTCAGACAGGAGCCCGCGCCCCGTTACTGTGGGCACGCGGGGAGAGCCGTCGGATGGGATTCTCTGTCGCTCTTTCTCTGCCTCTCACATTTATAAAGTTCATTTTGGTACCAAAAAATGTGAAATCTGGCATGACTTTCATGCTGTGCATTTCCCACGAGCCTGTGGGGCTCAGCTTCCACTCCGCCCCTCAGGCCCTTCAGTGCAAGGGGCCCTTCTACCACTTTCCGTGTTTCTTGGGCTTTATTTCATGAACAACGTGCACCTCCCAGAGGGTCTCCCTCAAGACTGCAATGCTTGCTCCCGGGGGTGTTACTGGCTCACGCCTGACTTTGTCCTGGCCCATCCCCTGCCATTCTCCGTGACTGCCCTCAGTTGATGGGGAGCAGCTCCTGCCGCATGATGGGCTGATGGAGAATTCGAGAAGCCCTGGTCCTCCTGGGACCAGAGCTGGGACAGCTCTGAAGGCCATCCCGGCTCTAGAGAATTATGACAGCATCCCTTGCAGCCACGTCAGGGGCTCAGCTTCTCCCTTTTGCCAATGCTTCCTTCACTTGCCCACAGGTACGGGTCTCCCAGCAAGCCCCAGGAAGCTCCCTTTATGCAAACACCCAAGTCAGAGTCTGCATCTGGGGGACTTGGCCTATGACAGTTGGTGCTGGACGTGGTTCAAGAAAGCTGGCTCGACACTGGGATTGTGTAACCAGCTCACCCGCCAGCCAGCTGGCAGTGAGAAGCCCACACTAGTCATATGTGGAGCATGGACAGCCCCTGGCATAGGAAGGGACGTGGCTGTTTAACTGCTCACTGGTGGGAGGGAGTTCTGTGGGCACAGCTGAAGGAATTAAAGGGCTGTCTCTTGGGGCCCAATGGTGAGAGAAAGCCAAAGACTCCGAGTGATTAATCACCAGTTGGAGGTTAAATGTGAAAACGCTGGCAGCTTGTAAGGAGACTCATCTAGAGCGTTCACAGTTGGTTGGATCAGGCGTAGGCATTCCCAGTGCTGCAGCTCCGGAGGACTTCAACAGTTATCATCCCAACTGCTCTGGTATCCGAGAGGGGGACCCTCAGATAAGGGACGGGAACTCCTGGGGCTCCCCCTGAGCGCCTGGGCCTTAAAGGAGAGGCCCTCTCTTGAGGGCCCCCCGCCCTTGCCTGAGGGCGATATGCAGAGGTTCCTGCCTTGTAGGGCAACATGGGTCTCATGCAGGATCCACCTCCACCTCCCTCTTAACCACCAGACCAGCAACCACGGTTCAGTTACAAAATAACCTGGCTAGCGAGCCCCACCTGGGAAAGGACCAGACTCCACAGGGACTGCAGGCCCTGGCTAGCAAGAGCTAGGTGTGAGACGGGAGCCCAAGGGTGCTGCAACAGGGGTAGAAAGAAAGTCGGAGAAGGAAGAACTTCCGGACAGCAGCACTCTCCTGAGATACAGGGTTTAATACTGTAGCAAGGCCCCAAGAGATGATGCTAACGGGCTGCTAGGGTGGCTTTTAGAAGTTTGAAGGATGGATCCAGTGCTGTGGCTTAGTTGGCTAAGCCTCTACCTGTGGCGCAGGTATCCCCTATGGGCACCAGTCCATGTCCCGGCTGCTCCTCTTCCAATCCAGCTCTCTGCTGTGCCCTGGGAAAGCAGTACAAAATGGCACAAGTCCTCGGACCCCTGCACCCGCATGGGAGACCTGGAAGAAGCTCCTGGCTCCTGGCTTCGGATCAGCCCAGCTCCAGCTGTTGTGGCCACTGGGGAGTGAACCAGCGGATGGAAGACCTCTCTCTCTCTCTCTCTGTGTCTCTCCCTCTCTCTGTCTATAATTCTACCTTTCAAATAAATTGTTGAAGGAAGCAACAATCCACACCAAGTGAAGGAGAAATTCAAGAACCACGAGACAAAGGGCAGAAGAAGGATTCCGAGAGTCCCAGGAGGGAGCATGTGAGGACGCGCAGCAGATGGCTGGGCCCAGGACGGCCTGGGGGATGCTCCGTTCCATGCAGCAAGGGAGGCTGCAGCGACGGATACACCTGCTGCGCTCGGGAGCTCCCTGGTCAGGCTCTCCCCTCCAAGGAGACGAAATTGCAGAAGTGGGCCCCCTAGTGACAATGGGGATGAGAGGATCCCAGGATGACAGAGGCCAAGGCACTGAAACACAAGAAACAAGTCAGGGTCAAGTCAGACTGGTAGCAGAGGGAGCCTGACGCAGTGATGGAAGTGGTTAACCAGACCTGGCTTCCATAGGGGCAGGATAAGGGGGCGGTCAATAAGGTATCCATCTGTACAATCAGAAGACATTAAAGCACACCGATAAACAGCTGAGATTCCTTGCCCAGCCAGTTTCCAACCCTGACTGGAGAAGCTGAGTTGGAAGGGACCAGCACCACACAGCACGTATCAAAAGATGCCCCTGCTCCGTCCCCAAAGTGGACGTATGCCATCTGCTTGTGTGAGCTCACACATTCCCAGGACTGTTGGCCCCAGTGTCTGAGTTGATACCCTGAGACCCAAACCATTATCACACTTCTCCCCCACCCCATTAGAAGGGGTTAGCACGTGGAAGCAATGCAATCACAAAGTCTCAGTGTATCCGTGGGTCCCACCCCCTAATACATCATGTACATGGACCTCCTGAGCCATGGCAAACCCCCACGGTAGCCCCCTGCCTGTGATGTGGCTGTTCTAGCTGTGAGGCCACGCAGGATCTCTGCTAAGCAAAACTAACAGGGTGGCAGGCACATGGAGTGCTCTGCTGCATTCTCAGAACCGAGTCAGGCGCACTTGGGACGGGGCGGACAACGACACGCGATTACACTGCTGGCCCCAGCTGTATTAGCTGTCCCACCTTTGCTGGACACAGCCTGAAGGTAACCGGCCCATCTGGACAGCCTGAAGAGCATCCCCTTGGGCCATGATACTGCCCACAGCACATTCATCTGACAAAATGAGCAGGACGTGACAATGCATCGGAGGGCCCAGTACCAGCTGAGCTGTACAGAGCCAGAGACCGACTCCCTAAAGATCCGGGGCCTGAGGGAGCAGTGGCATTTTCAGGGGCACAGTGGTCTGAAGCTGGAACACTCCCTACAGAGCAAAGATCAAGAAGCCATTTCTCACAGCTCCCCCACTGTGCAGAAAGCACCACGCCTGGGGGAGGACCCCCTCCGTCCCGCTGGCAGCACCGAGGTACTCATGCAGGCTGCGCGGGGCAGGTGTTCAGCCTGGCGGTTCAGACATCCGTGTTCCAATCAGAACACCTGTGCTCAAGCCCCAGCTCTGGCTCCTGCCGGTGCCTTCCCACCAGAGCAGATCCTGGGAGACGGCAGCGATGCCTCAGTAACTGGGTCCCTGCTAGCCACATGGACGGCCTGGATTGAGTTCTTGGCTCCTGGCTTCTGCTCGGTCCTTGTAGGCATTTGGGAAGAGAAACAGCAGACAGGCACTCACTCTATAAATTTGTCTCTCCCTTCCTCATCTCTCTGCCTCTCAAAAAAAAAGTTCATGGAAATGAAATTGAAAGATAAATTGGAGTGGTGTTTGGCCTAGTGGGTAAGACCTTCTTGTCCTATCAGAGTGCCTGGGTTCAATGCCCACCTCTGGTTCTTGATTCCAGCTTCCTGCTGAGGCAGACCCTGTGAGGCAGGGACGATGGCTCAGGTGAATGCGTTCCTGCCACCCATTCGGGAGACTTGGACTCAGTCCCCGGTTTCCTGCTCTGGCCCAGTCAGGAGCCACTGCAGGCATCTGGAAAATGAAACAGCAGATAGCAGATCTCTGTTTCTGATGCTCAAATAATAAATATTTTCCAAAAGATAACTTGGGGGCCAGCATTGTGGTGCAGCAGATTAAACCACCACCTGTAATGCCAGCATCCCATATCAGGGCGCTGATTCAAGTCCTGACTGCTCTGCTTCAGATCCAGCTCTCTGCTGTGGCCTGGGAAAGCAGCGGAAGATGGTCCAAGTGCCTGGGTCCCTGCATCCACGTGGGAGACCAGGATGGAGTTCTGTGCTCCTGGCTTTTACCTGGCTCAGCCTTGGCCACTGTAGCCATCTGGGGAGTGGACCAGCAGATGATCTCTCTCTCTCTGTCTCTCTCTATATCTCTCCCTCTCTCTCTGTAACTTTGTCTTTCAAATAGGTAAATAAATCTTTTTAAGAAGGTATTCATGAAAAATGTTAACAACAAAAAAAGAAGAAACGTGGCTAGAAGTAGAATGGTGGTTGGCAGGGGCTGGGAAGCAAGGAGTGGGGACCCAGTGTTTAAAGGCACAGACGTCTATTTGGGGTGGTGAAAAACTGCAGATCACTAGCAGTGATTACTGCATTGTGAGGACAATGAATGCCACTGGGTTGTGCATGTAAAGAGTGCTAAAACAGCAACTATTTATACAATTTTTACAATTTTTCAAAAACCAATACATAGTCATTATTAAAGATGATGCAAAAACAGATCAATGATTTCAAATATTTGTTTACTCACCCATCTGCTGATGGTCATATTTTTTAAAAGATTTATCTATTTATTGGAAAGGCGCGGAGTTGGTGGGGACTCCGTGCGGTCAGCAGCGTCAGCTCCCGGTGGTGCCGGGCTGTGCCGTGCGTGGGCCACAGGAGGGCCGTGATCGTTAATAAGGCGCTGCTGTGATCGCAATAGGTGGTCTTGTGTCTGAAACCCATTAAGGACCATTTACAATTTTAGAACCAAAAAAATCTAAAGCACACTTGGCTGGGAACAAATAAAAGGAGGATTATTCAGCTGAACAATGAAAATAGCTAAGTAAACACACTGCTTACACATCCACAGAGCACGTCTGGGCCAGCCTCGCAGAAGCTTTACTTAGGGCGTCTAAATACCGTTTTCAGCAGGCCAGCTTTGTGTAATAGGACAAAGGAAGTCGTAACAGAAGCACCTTCTCTTGATTTTTCTGAATTGTCATAAGTTAATATTATCATCAGATTATCTGTCTTGCCATTAATTAGCATGTAACAACTACAAGTTCTTCAGTAAAAATCACCTTTGTCTTTAAGAACTCTAATGACTTCCAGGGGCAGGTGGTTGGGTACAGCAGGTAAGACTACGTCAGGGACGCCCACATCCTGTCAGAGAGCCTGGACTGCCCTACCAGCTCGGTTCCAGCTTCCTGCTGTGAACACCCCGAGGGCAGCAAGTGGGAGGCCAGGATGGAGTTCTAGGCTCCTGGTTTTGGTCCAGCCCAGCCCTGGCTGTCTCCTGTCGTGCCTCCAGTGAGTTCCACTCTCCGTGGAACGCAGTGCCAACATTCTCTTCAGTGTTTCCCTTTAACGCGAATGCTATATAAGATCACATTCCTTCACCTTTTAGAAGCAAATCTTGACCGAGAATGTGATTTCCTTCTACTGTCAGTATTTAGGGATTACACTAAAGTTTAGAAATAAGCTCTGCCTCAAAATGTGTTTATTTATTTGAAAGGCAAGTGAGAGAGATAGAAGAGATAGAAGAGAGAGAGAGAGAGAGAGAGAGAGAGAAATGGTCCATCCACTGCTTCACTCCCCAGATGGCCACAAAGGCTGGGGCTGGGCCAGGCCAAAGTCAGAAACCTGGAACTGGGGTCTCCCATATGGGTGCAGGGGCCCAAGCATACAGGCCATCTTCCACTAATTTCCCAGGAGAATTAGCAGGGACCTGGATGAAAAGTAGAGCAGCTGGGAGTCGCACTCCTGGGGGTGCGGGATGCCGGTGCTGCCAGGGGAGGCTGAATCCACCGTGCCCAAGGTTTCTAGATCAAGAGCCCTTTGGCCTCTTCCTGGTCAAGACATTCCCTCAGTGTTGCCTACGTCCTCCAGACAGAAGACAGCTCTTTTCTGATTTTGCACTTAACTTCCTTTTTGGCCTGGTTCCTTTTTTTTCAAACCTTGGACTTAAATGTGTATTCATGGAAGTCTCTCGTTTTTGAAATTAAATTCTATTACTGAAAGAAGTTTGCTATACTCAAGTTAACCTGGAGGAACTGAACAAGGCATCCAGTTGAAGACTTTGTTCCTGCACATCTGTACGAAGCACATTAGAACCAGGGGTGGTGGTGTGGCACAGCAGGCTAAACCACCACTTGGAACACCTCCAACCCTTATAGGTTCAAGTCCTGGCACCTCTGCTTCTGAGCCAACTGCCTGCTAATGACCCTGGGAAGCTTGGGCCCCCCCTATCTATGTGAAAGACCCAAACGGGGTTCCTGGATCCTGGTTTCTGCTGTTGTGAGCATTTGGGGAGTGAACTAGCAGATGGAAGATCTCTCTGTGTCTCTTATATCTCTTTCTGCCCCTCTGCCTTTCAAATAAATAAATACATCTTTTTTTAAAAAAAAGATGAAAAATAAATTTTAAAATAAATATTAAAAAAATTACTAAAGCCAAAAGACCAAATCTCATACTAGTTAACAGGAAATTTTTCTGTTGTATTCAGTAAAGAAAAATTGAAAGCACTATTTCCAAGTCGACTGTGTCACGTAAGTTTGGCCAAACCCAAGTCCAACATATCACAGGGAACTGCTCTCCTGATCCCACACTTTGCTTCACATTTGTTCCAACAGGTCCCGATGCTTTGCTCCTGCACGCCCAGAGGTGTCACAAGAGGGAAGTTAACTTGAGCATGTGAGAAGCCAGGGAGAGGCTGAATGTTATCACAGCCCGCGGGGACCGGAGTGATGGCAGAAACAGGCTGAACTCCATGCTGCAAAACAGGCCGCAATGCTGGCACAGAAGGGCCAAGGGGCTCACAGGTAGTCCTCAGGACATACCCGTGTCCCTGATTTCCCTTTTGGGGTGGCCGACACAAAGGACAGACAAACTGATCAACTGACCCAGTTATTCACGAATTGCAGCCATTGGAAGTCAACTCCGTTGCTATGCAGCAGTTGGATGGAATGCAAGTGGGGGGGGGGGCGTTTGTGTCTTGGTGAGGAAGTTGTGTGCCTTCCCATGAGATGGCTATCACACGTTTCCTTCCTGGTTTTTAAACTCCCCTGCTGTTTGTGAATGTTTACGGCAAGGGGACAAGGGTTTTATGTTAAGGACATGGCCCGTGTCACTCAAGTGCTCCTCTGCGAACAGCATTTTCGGTCCAGAGCAAAACTGTCTTTCAGTGGTGGTGGTTGCATCCCCCGCTCGGCAGAGTCTGTTAGATGCTATGCGTTTTGAGACGGTGTCATACTGAAATGGATGCTTACAAATTACCAGTTTGTAAGCAGAGAACTGACCATCAAGGCTGTTTTCCTGGAACCCTGAGTTTTGTAGTGAAATCGTCAGCCAGCTCTGCTATTCAAAGTGGACTGAAGTGAGCAGAACTGCAGAGATGTCGGCATTTCCCCCTTGCAGGTGCACCTGGAAGCCTTGAGTCACCTGTTATGTCCAAGCAACCGTCCTATGGTATTTCTGGTTACTTTGAGCAGGACATTTGGAACCCTACATGGGCAAACTGGATAGAGATGAGGTTGCTGTGCACCCATCCATCTGGGAAGGGTATTTCCCCCTCTTTCATGCCCAGAAGACTTGTGTTTCTTGTCCTGTCTCCCTTTCCTAAAGGGCTCCCTGAGATGGCCTGAAGACGATGTTACAGTGAAGTTCTTTCTTCTACCCTGTGTGGTGCAATGAGAAGGCCGTGCCAAGATGGTTGCTGGCAAAGGAAATGGCTTCAGAACCCACCTGGCAAAGGAGCCTGCCTGGCAACAGACAGTAATTGGTTAGGGCATAAACCACCCCTTGACCGGATTGGCTGCCTCAGCTATATAAGCTGCTGTACCAACTGAAATAAACGAGTCTGCAGGCTGCTTGCCTCTAGCCTGCTTTCACCCGATTCCTGGTGTCTGTGTTGTGACTCCATGCCTCTTGCCCCCACTGCGCTTCTCTTAGAACAAATCCACAGCAATAACCTTGGGATCAGCTTGAGGCATAAGCAATCCTGTTAGAGGAGGCAGATGCCATGGAGGCTGGTGGGAGATCTCACTTCACCGAGGGAGAGTTGTTGGCTCTGGCAGCCATGGGAAGGGCTCAGCGCTGGCATAGTGAAGGCATCTCTCATCTGGGAGCTCTGTTGCATTCCTGTGCAGCCATTCCTGTCCAGCTTTAATGAGGGGCAGAACTTCAGACAAGGCAGGGTAGACATGGAGCCCTCATAAGCAGCAGGCCAGCCTCAGCCAAGAGGGACTGGTGCCATGCACTCCAAACACTCCCTGGCCAGGGCTTGCCTGTGCCTCTGCAGCTTGCAGGCCAGGCCCCTTCCTGGTATTTGAATTGAGCAAGTCCAAGTTGTTACAGAAACCAGACAAGAGGGAGAAGATCCCCAGGGGTTGACCAGTCTGGAAATTTCTCATTTACCTGTGGCACAGTGGAGGCCTAACTGAATGTCATTTGATTAGAAAAATCATTAAGTAGCAAGGTGATTTCTGGCCTATGCATGGGAGAATGAATTTATACTCCCTGCGCAGGCAAGGAATATAGCTGGTCATCTATGCCTTCTTGGTTCAAAAATCTTGAATTCTCTGGACAATCTACCAAGTTATTGGTAATTCTTAAAGTTGTTCTTTTTCTTAACCAGAATTTCTGGGTCATCAAAGGGAGTGGCCCTTCCAAATTAAAAGGTCTGCTGTGCCACCCTCATGTGCACTCAGCCTCCTCTGACCCGGCCTGTGCACCCCAAAAATGTGTGTTCCTGTGGCCAGAGGGCTCGACTGAACAGAGGTCTGCACGCTGGCTTCAGCATGGACACGGAATTCATTCCTCAGGGCTGCTGAAACTGGCACACAGTCAGAGGCTGACAGCACCACAGGTTTAGTCTCTCAAAATCTGGAGGCCAGAAGTCCAAAATCAAGATGTCAGTAGGTCAGTCATGTTCCTCCGAAGGCTCTAGAGGTCCCTGCTGCCTCTGCCAGCTCCTGGTGCTTCCATGGAGCATGGAAGCTCACATGGCTGCGTCTCTCAGGGCCTCTTTCCTTCTCTTCTGAGTCTCTGTGTCTCTTCTCATCTCTTACAGACATTAGTCGTGGGATGTAAGGCCTAGCCTGGTACAGTCTGACCTCATCTTAACTTGATGACATCTTCAAGATCTTTAATTAGGATTTCATTGGGAGTTGATGGATGGATCTGAATTTTAGGAGGCCACGATTCAACCTGCTACACTATCCCTAGGAACTCGGCATCTCTGCTCTGTGACGTAAGGGGAGAAGATGCAGTGAACGTGCAGGGGGCATTCAGAAGGCAGAGTCTGCTTCAGGGCAGCCTGGGAGGAGCCTGGAATGGAAGATGCTCACTTCCGGGCCCCACCGTCTCCCTCTCTCAATTTCTGCATCTGTTACTTGTACAAACTCACTGATTCCTCCCATCCTAGTCTCTGGATCTTTATGATGGTCTTCCTTTTTTTTTTTTTTTTCTTGAAGATTATTTATTTACTTATTTGGAAGGCAGAGTGACAGAAAGAAAAGGAGGAAGAAGGAGACAGAAGAAGACAGAGAGGGAAAGAGCAAGAGAGAAATCTTCCATCTGTTGGTTCACCCCCAAAATGTCAGCAACATCCCAGGCTAGGTCAGGCCAAAGCCAGAAGCCAGAAACTCCGTCACAGTCTCCCATGTGGGTGGCAGGAACCCAAGTCCTCGATCCATCATTTGCTGCCTCCCAGGTGCATTAGCAGGAGGCTGCATCAGAAGTGGAGCAGCCATAACTTGAACCTGCACTCTGATTCGGGATCAGGCAGCCCATGTCGTGGCTTAACCTGCTGTGCCGCGTGCACCTGGGTTCCTTATTTCTTGAGGCCAGCACGGTCACATGCCTTATTTGTTTCCTGACAGCATACATCATGTATGGATCTGGTCTTGCTGCTGAAACTAAATTAACTAAATAACTCAGTTCCCACGTTTTCTCCTCCAGTGTGTTTTTGAAGGGGAGTCAAAGGAAGACAGAAGCGATGAGTTTAGATCTGATTAATTCAGACTGGCATTCACATCAGTAAATTGTGAGCTGTTCACCTCAACGCCCTACGCTGTTCATTTGGGACACTGTCCACTGTGGGCTAGCATGTTGCTAAGTCATGGCTAATCACCTCTGGGACACTGGGCATGGTACTGTTTTAATGGTTTCTTTAGATTCTTTTTCT
This sequence comes from Oryctolagus cuniculus, assembly GCF_964237555.1. Lineage (NCBI taxonomy): Eukaryota > Metazoa > Chordata > Mammalia > Lagomorpha > Leporidae > Oryctolagus > Oryctolagus cuniculus. The sequence continues at coordinate 13,391,715 of NC_091448.1, read as the reverse complement.
TTCAATGTTATGTAAATTTCCTTTAAATTATTGTTATACCACATAATTAACTGTGACACAGGTTATTTTGTCTGAATAGAGCATTTGTTCAACAATAAAACAGAGAATACATACCTTGGGTTTTTGAAACATCTCCCAGGGGCAGCCATTGTGGCACAGCAGGTTAAGCTGCAGCTTGGGACATCCCCATCCCATATCACAGTGCCTGGTTCAAGTCCTCGCTCTTCCACTTCCAATCAAGCCTCCTGCTAACGCGCCTAGGAATGCAGAAGATGATGACTCATGTGCTCGGGTCTCTGCCACCCATGTGGCAGACCTGCATGGAGTTCTGGGCTCCTGGTCACCCCTGACTACTGTAGGCACTTGGGCAATGAACCAGTGAATGGAAGACCTCTGTCTCCCCCTCTCCCTCTTTCACCCTGCTTTTCATATAAACAAATAAATAAAATGTTAAAAACAAAACAAAATCTCCCAAAATGGAGTTTCTCCTTTATGGGAAGAGAATTTTCTTTAATGGCAGCAGCAGTAGTAATACTAATCATCCATCCCCACCCCCACCCCTGTGAATGGCACACGCCTCCTGGCAGCCATGCCCCAGTGAAGTCCCCTCCCATGCAAGTACATCGCAGGAAGAGGCTTGCCAAGTGCCTGTATACTGCAGCTGGCCTGCTGGAACCACCACAGGAGGGAAACCTCCCTCACCTGACCCCAGCCTGGAACTGACCTGCAGCTGAATGAAGTCACAAGAGGAACCCCAGGCCACAGCGCCAAACAACTGCACGGTCAACTCCTCAAGACAAATAAGGAGCCGTGGCTGCTGAAACAATGAATTGCTGTGATAATCTGTTAGGCAGCAGAGACTCACCGAAATACTGAGACACTGGGTAGAATCCTTTACTACACAGTGCTATTACTCATATTCAGAAAATTACACTCCAATCCTTCCTAACTCCAAACTTTTTCTTTAATCCGAAATATTTCATGATCTCCTTTTTGGAGGATTTCTTTCTTATGTTTTTTAATATTTATTTATTTATTTGAAAGTCAGTTACACAGAGAGAGAAGGAGAGGCAGAGAGAGAGAGAGAGGTGTCTTCCATCGGATGGTTCACTCCCCCATTGGCTGCAACAGCTGGAGTTGTGCTGATCCGAAGCCAGGATCCAGGAGCTTCTTCTGGGTCTCCCACACGGGTGCTGGGGCCCAAGGACTTGGGCCATCTTTTACTACTTTCCCAGGCCATAGCAGAGAGCTGGATTGGAGGTAGAACAGCCAGGTCTCGAACTGGTGCCCATATAGGATGCCGGCACTTCAGGTCAGGGTGTTAACCCGCTGTGCCACAGCACCGGCCCCTTCTTATTTTTAAGGTTAATTAATTTTCATTTCATTGAAAGGCAGAGACACAGAGACAGAGATGTTCCATCTGCTGGTTCACTACTCAAAAGCCCACAACAGCGTGGGCTGGGCCAGACTGAAGCCAGGAACCCAGAACTCCCCCATACGAGTGCCAGGAACCCAACTATTGGAGCCCAGAGAGTGGATTAGCAAGAAGCTGGATTAGATGCAGAGGCAGGACTCAATCCCAAGCAGCAGCTTGACCTTCTATGCCACAGTGCCTGCCCCTACAGTGTGCACTTTGTAAGTTTTTACATGACAGCTTCATACGCCCATGGACTTCTCACCAATATCCACAGGGAGCATGTCTATCTCCCCCAAAACTCCTCTGTGTCTTTGCGATCCCCTCCTACCACCCCCGTCATCCTTTACAATGAAGGCTCAGGTTTTTATTATACTAAATATCATCACTTATTAGTAATTTTCAAAAATATTTATTTAGGGGCTGGTGTTGTCACTTACTGAGTTAAACCACCAGCATCCCATACGAGTGCCGGCTCAAGTACCAGCTGCTCCACTTCCAATTTAGCTCCCTGCTAATGGCCTGGGAAAAAGCAGTGGAGGATGGTTCAAGTGTCTGGCCCTTGCCACCCATGTGAGAGACCTGGAAGAAGCTCCTCGTTCCTGGTCTAGCCCTGGCCATTGCGGCTATTTGGGGGATAAACCAGCAGATGGAAGAGCTCTCTCTGCGTCTCTTCTTTCTGTTCACTTTGCCTTTCAAATAAAGAAATACAAGTCTAAATATTTGTTTATTTGAAAGTCAGAGTGAGAGAGCGAGAGAGAGAGACTCTTCCAACCACTGGTTCACTCCCCAAAAGCCTGTAACAGGTCTGGGCCAGGATGAAGCCAGGAACCTGGAACTCCATCAAGTTCTCCCATATGGGTGGCAGGGTCTTCCCAGGCACATCAGAAGCTGGATTGGAAGCAGAGTAGCCAGGACTTGAACTGGCAGTCTGATATGTGTTGCCAGTGTTGCAAGCGGCATTTAACCCAGTGCCCCACAACACCAGCCCAGAGGTGGATATTTGGCTAGCTCGAGAAGGGGGTTGGGAGACTGCTCCCCACAGAACGGAAGGTCCTGCCCATACCCGACGTCTGGAGGGCGTTTGGCGGCACGTACTTCTGATATACATCTTCCTCTCCTAGGGGCTCTGCTTCGTTCTCCATCTCCCTCCTCAGCTCCTTCACTCCTCCGGAAATCGCACTCCCTACTAACTCGGTAGCACGGAAGCTTTCGCCTCAGACTGTTTTCTGGAGAACCCAGGCCAGCATAGCTGGTATTTTCCACACGATTATCCTGACTTCCAGCTAAGCCATCTGTGAACCTTCCCAGTGGTCAACAGAATGCTGGGCGTTCTGGGGTTGTAAAATCGGGTATTTCACGAATGCAGGCCTGCCCCCTGCTCTTCTGGATGACAGAGGCAGATTTCAGAGGACGAGGGCGTGGCAGAGGCTTGGACGCAAACATTCCTGCGGGCTCCCCCTCCACCCCTCCTCTCCTAAGCCTGCTGCAGTCGTCCCATCCCTACCGCTCTTCTGAAGGTCTCCTGCCAGGAGATGATACCCTGCGACCTGTCACAGCCAAGGTCAGGGCTCACTTGTCCCTGCCCTGCTCCAGGCTCCAGTGCCAGAGCTGTCCCACTGCCAACGCTGTAGATTCCAGGGGTGCCAGGGTCTCTCCTCAGAAACCCTCTTTCCCATTCACACTCTCTCCCCAGAAAGTCTCAGGCAGTCAGTCCATGGCTTCAGATACGACTCCCGGCTAATGCCTTCCAAGCGACTCCCTTCTCCCCCGCCTTTCAACTTGCAACTCATTTCTACTTGGATATTCAAAAGGCAAGTCAGACTTAACATGTTCAACACACAATTCCTGACTTCCCAAACAACCTGCTTCCATATTTCAGGAAATGAGAGCACCATTCATACGGTTGTTCAGGTGGAAACCCCAGATGGCGCCTCCCTCCTCTCTCTCCTCATTCTGTTCATTGGAAAGCCTTCTTAGCATTATCCCCATGATCCAGGCTCCATGATTCATCCCGATCTAAACATGTCTCACCGCCCCTCTGCCACCACTCTGACTCAGGCCATTGCCACATCTTGCATGGGGCACAGCAGCCTCCCACTGGCCTCTCTGAACTTGTTGTGCCCTCCAGATGTAGGCAGAGTGGTTTTGTGGTTAAATGCAATTATACTTCATCCCTTCTTAAAAAAAATTTTTTTAATCTCCCAATATCACCCCTTGCAAGAATTAAATCCAAATTTCTAGGACAAGCACTGTGGCACAGTGGGTTAAGCCTTCACTTGCAATTCCGATTCCTGCATCCCACACAAGAGTGCCTGGGATCTAGTCCCACCCCTACTTCCAATTCAGCTTCCTCCTAATGTCCTTGGAAGGCAGGTGATGGCCCAAGTACCTGGGTTCCTGCCACCCATCTGGGAGTCCCAGATGGATTTCCTGGCTCCTGGCTTCAGCCTGGCCCAGCCCAGGCCATGGCACACATTTGAGGAGTGACCCAGCAAATGAAAAATCTCTCTCTTCCCCTTTCTGTCATTCTTGCTTCAATAAAAAATAAAAAAAAAATAAAAAAAAAAAAAAAAAAAAAAAAAACAAACACCTTCTTTAAAAGTCCTAAATCCGTACCATGACCCGGTGCCTCAGCTCCGGCTTCCCCTGCTGACCCCCTTGGCTTTCTGGTGTCCAGCTCTCCTCCTCACCTCTGCTTTCTGATACTCAAACACCTCGGGCTTGCTCGCAGTCTTTGCACTCTGTGCTAAGCTCGCTCTTTCCTCAGATCTTGACCTGCTGGGCTCATCTTGGACTCTTCCTTAGCATGGGGGTCACAGCTCCAAGGTCACTTCTTCGAGAGGACTTCCTGACCACTCTGGTTAAGGAGGTCCCTGCCCCAAGACCCTCTCGATCCCATTACCCAGCTCTCCATGTTGCTCATCATCTTCTCAAACGATTCCATGCTTTAACTCCCTGTGTCTCTATCCCTGCGTGTAAGAACCCGGGGTCTCCTGCTCCTGGCATACATGACCCACGATGGTGGTACTTTGTCCTGTTCCCCCTGTTTCCCTGGAGGCTGGGACAGTGCCTGTGACACAATGGAGCTATTATTTGTGAAATACTGAACACAAACTTGGTGACTTGATGAATGGTGTGTGGTAGAATTCTGGGTGGGTATTTCCCTTCAGCAAATGGCTGGGAACAAAGGACACCAGCGGATGGCTGGCAATCTTTGGGAATGACTGGCTTTATCTGCCCACTAGGAGCTCCATGTCTCTGGCCTTTCATCACGTTTACGATTTTTATTCTTCTGCCCAAAGAGTCAGGGTCACCCAAGAGCTTACCGGATAATGAGAAGCAAAATCATCCCATGTAGGGCCGGCGCCGCGGCTCACTAGGCTAATCCTCTGCCTTGCGGCGCCGGCACCCCGGGTTCTAGTCCCGGTCGGGGCGCCGGATTCTGTCCCGGTTGCTCCTCTTCCAGGCCAGCTCTCTGCTGTGGCCAGGGAGTGCAGTGGAGGATGGCCCAAGTGCTTGGGCCCTGAACCCCATGGGAGACCAGGAGAAGCACCTGGCTCCTGCCATCGGATCAGCGCGGTGCACCGGCCGCGGCGGCCATTGGAGGGTGAACCAATGGCAAAGGAAGACCTTTCTCTCTGTCTCTCTCTCTCTCACTGTCCACTCTGCCTGTCAAAAAAAAAAAAAAAAATCATCCCATGCTTCTCCTCTGCATTTCATGGGCTTGAACAGTATCAGAGCCGCACAGCGCTGCTCACCCTGCCAGCTCGTCTCCATTTATAAATGAGAGAGAGGTGGGGTCCAGGGGACTAAAGGGACTTGTCCAAGGGCCCATGGATAGACCAGCAGCAAAGCTAGGCGGTCAGTCTAAGACACCAAAACCGGAATGTGTGGTGAGTCTAACAGAGGGGAGCTCTTAACCTTGGTGCTGGCCGGCACAGCTGGGGGTGACACGGCTCTACTGCCAGACCAGACCCAGCCTTCCTTGTTTAACAGATCTGCGACTCTTGGGGAAGTCACCTATCTTCTTGGTCCTCCAGTTTCCCCATGGGGATATTAATAACACCCCCGCCTAGGGCTTCCATGCGGATCGAACACCCAGCAAAGTACCTGGCAGAGTCGCTGGCTGCATTCCTGTTGGCTGGCTGAGACCAGGCTTGAGGCAGCAAAGGACGACTGGCTTACGCTTCTTCCAGGGAGAACATACAATTTCCTCCCGTCCATCAAGCAAGTGAGCTGCCCTCTCAGTCCTTCCTGCAACCAATCCCCACGAAGAAAGGTATTTCCTTCGCGCGCTCTCTCTCTCTCTCTTTGGGCAGTTTTTGGTTGGTTTGGTTTTTAACCAACTCCGATTCTAACCCCTGACTCCCGGGAGAGGCTGCCATGGCGCTTCACAACCACCAGGAGGCGGCTCTGTTCCTGGGTCTCAGCTGCTCTCCCAGCGCAGGGTCCTGAAAGTGCCCTCCACGGATGTGTCTGAGCAGCCCTCTCACTCCAGCTCCTGTTTTCCAAGGAGAGGCCAGGCCTGTGCTGCGCTTGCTCTTTAATTCTTAAAGGGCAGCAGGAAACAGCTGCTGTCTCCTCTCTGTGTGGCTAGTGGCCCAGGTGACCAGCATGCTGGGAGCCACCCAGGGCTTTGGTGCACATCCCAGGAACTGCAGCCCTAGGGACACACAGGCCCACAGCAGAGGCCACGGGCTGAGCCGCTGCAATTTAGCTTGTCACCAGAAGAGACAGGACAGTGGGAGGAGCTGAGTGGGAGATGAGGAGCGGAGGTAGGACAGTTGTCTGTCCCCTCAACATTGGGGTCACCCCCATGTCAAGATGGACGATCAGGGGTGGGGCTTGCACCCTCCCCTCCTCCAAGCAGAGGGAATCAGGAGGGCTATGAACAGTTCCTTGAACTTCCTGTGGACACAAGCTTTCCTTCCGCCTCAGCAGACAAGCCCGTCTACCCCTCTGAGGCGAGGTGGACATTGTGACACCGGCTGTCCCTCATGTATGTGTCCGGGGTTCCAAGGAGCACAGGCCTCTGCTAAGGATCATTGCTCAGCTGTATGTGCCAAAGCAAAACATCACAGCCTGGTGACTTCAGCAAAAGAAACTTATCTTCTCACAGTTGTGGATGCTGAGAGGTCCAAGACTAAAGGGCCGCCAGGGCTGGTTTCCTGAGGCCCCGCTCTGCGGCTTGTGGCTGGCTGTCCTCTGTCTTCACACGATCTTTTCTCTGTGCCTGCATGCCCCTGGCATCACTTCCTCTTCTAACATCAGTCATAGTGGATTAGGGCCCCACCCTAACCACCTCATTTTTAACTTAGTCACCTCTTCCAAGGCCTTAAAGATTTGGCCTGCTTGTTAAGATGCCACTTGGGATGCCTCATCCCATAGCAGAGTATCTTGGGTTCGAGTGCTGACTCCACTGCTGGCTCTACTCTCAGTTTCCTGCTAATACACACCCAGGGAGGCAGGGGGTAACACCTGAAGTACTTGGGTTTGTCACCCCCCTAGGATTAAGCTGCCGGCTTTTGGCTTCGACCTGACCCAGCCCTGGGTCCTGTGAGCCTATGGGGAATGAACCAAGGGGTGGAAGATCTCTTCTTTTCTCTTATAAATAAAATTAATAAAATTTCAGAATTTTATAAAAAAACTTTGTCTCCACAAACTGTTACATTCTGAGGGATTGAGAGTTAAGGCTTCCACACAGGAACTAAGATGTGACTCACTGTGCTCGGTTTTCTTCACCGTCAAGTACAGCTGCAACACCACTGAGGATTTCACATCCGCATCAGGATGACAAGGTGCAGGTGGGACAGCTCCAGCGAGGACAGGAGCATCCTTTCAGGGTGGCCCAGGGAGAATCACGAGGGTGCTGGTGAGATGCACCCAGCTCTCTGTGGTCATGACTCTGGAGGTGGCAGAGTTGGGGCTGGCCCCTCTGCGTTGTGGGAATTGGCCCAACCAGGAGGGGCACTGCCTGCAGGGGCCATGTGGTCCCTGGAGTGGGCCCACAGTGCTCTACTCTGGGATGAAGAGAGGAAAAAGCACATTCAGGTCTAGAGCAAGGGGACTTGTTAGAAAAGGGACATTCACGCTGCTCAGGCCCTGGACAGGAGGGGGAAGGAACAGCAACCCTCCTTACATTCCAAGTAAGCCCCGAACTGGACACCAGCATCCGGCGTGGGTCGGCGGGTTCCAGATCCCGGCTGCTCCACTTCCCGTCCAGCTCACTGCCAATGTCCCTGGAAGGCAGTGGATGACGGCTCAAGTACTTAGACCCCTGCCACCCATATGGGAGACCTGAATGAAGTTCCTGGCTCCTTGGCTTTGGCCTGTTGTTGGCACTTAGTGAACCAGCAGAGGTACAATCTCCGTTGCTCGGCCTTTTAAATAAGTAAACATGAACGGGCCACACAGATAAACAAATAAACCTCTGTGTTCCTTCCTTCGATCTTAGCTGGGCGCGCCCTTCCGAACATCACAACCCCAAGGCACAGCGCAGCATGGCGGCCGGAAGACACCGCCTCTTCCGGTCAGCTGAGCCAGCCGCGCGGGCTTGCACATGCGCACAGGCACGCGCTAGCCTGAGTGCGGATTCCACCCGGCGGCGGAGAGTGGCCGGCGTCGGGACCCTTCCTGCTCCATCACGGCTCTGTGGCCAGGGTCCCGCGCAGCCTGTCCAAGACTGTGCGGGCGGGAAACGAGGGAAAGCGGCGTGACGAGGGCGCGCCGTCGTAGTGCCAGGCGTTCCTGTGTGGAAAATCCACTCTGGGAAAGTTGCAGAACTCTAGCGATAGTAGAAACAGGAGGCAGAGAACTACATCCTTGTGGAGTGCAGAGATGGCTGTGCCACTCCCAGCTCGCTCTCTCTCGGGAGGAGCTCAGCTTTTCCTCCCAAGGACAGGCTCTATCCAGCCGTTAGCCACAGCGGTGGCTGGGGCTGGCAGCGTGGTCCCAACACGAGTGAGGGGTCGGGGGTCGGGGGGAAGAGGCAGTGCGGGGCCAGGAATGGACGAAGCCCCAGGAAGACAAGACCTAGGCAACTGAGAAACCCTAGGGGAAGTAAACACAAAGGTCTTTCTGAATATTAGGTGAGAGAGGGGCGTGACGGAGAGGCCAGAGGCTGAATCTGCCCTGGGTGTTTGGAGTACATTTTCCTGGGGAAAATAACATCTGCTACTGTGTTTCTTGGTAAAAAAAAAAAAAAAAAAAAAAAAAAAGGCCAATATTCAAGGAAACTGGAGTAACTTGGAGGGAAAAAAGGCAGGGGGTGTAACCCCCATTCTGGCGGTCCAGATGTTCCCCCTTTGCTCTAAGCTGGTTACAACTGCCAAATATTTCTAAATAAAGCAGCCCCCGCCCATGTTTCCACAGCTCACACCTGCCCCCGTGCAGAGGCCCCTGGGTTGGTGGCGTTTGGGGTGATGTCCATTGTTATAAAATGTGTTAGTGAGGCTCAAATAACACATCCCAGCTCCAGGAAAATTTAAAAACACATACAAAACATAAAGAAGAATTTAGAAAATTCAGCTCCCCAGAAAACATCATTGATAATGTTGTAATGGATTTTTTTTTTCTGGTCTTGTTTTTAAATGCATGCTGTAAAAATACTTGGGACATAGGTGAGGTTAGATAGATTAAATTTATATATATATTATATATATTAAATTTATATATATATTTCATATATATATATGAAAACATACAATCTTGACTTGTCCATTTAACATTATGTCATGAGCATTTTTTCCAAGGGTGGGGTCTTTATGGGAGAATTCCTCAGATGCCAGGGGAAAGCTACCAGGCAATGTGTCTCTGGCAGTGCGTCTCTAGATGTTAAGAAAGCAAGGGGTGTAAGCCGTCAGGGTCTGAACGGGGGCCTGGATCTCCCCCCAGCCTGTGCTCCCTTCCAGGGGCAGCCGGAGCTGCTTGCCTGCTCATGCCAAACTTCCTCCCACGGGGCCTTCGGAAGCTTTCCACAGCTTCAGCATCAACGGCACTTTTGTCTGCTGCACTTGGGGGAGAGGGCTGGATAGTCTGTTTTTTGTGTCCTTGATGGATCCAGCCCAAGTTTGATAGACCCATGTACTTGCTCAGTTTCCCTAGATGGCCCCACTCCAAGAACAGCTCAGAAGCCAAGGAAACCAAAATCCCTGCTTCTGCAGCCAAAATGGACAGGCTGTTTCCTGATACTGTGTGTGTGTGTGTGTGTGGCAAAGCAAGAGAGAGAGAAGTGAGGCTCGACCTGCAAGTTGATTTGTGATCATATGAAACTGCTCAGTGCATAGTACTGCACTGTTCCCCTCTGGCTAATGGATGCTCTCTCCCTGCCTAGCTGACTCAGTTGTAGAAAAGAGTAAATTATTGCAAATGAAAGTTTTTGCGAATGAATCTGACCATCAGCTGGAACAGAGCTTTCTTCATGATGAAAATAATTGAGTATAAGGATAGATGTGTAATCCTCCGTGGTCATCTGTGTCCCAGGTCATCTATGGCTTTGTAATGGTTAAAATGCCAAAGTTTGTAAATGACACATTTCTGGATATCATGATAAAACATACATAACAAAAAATTTACCATTTTCACCATTAAAAAAGTTATTTGAGAGGCAGAGAGACACAAAGAGAAATTGACACAAAGAGAAATTGACCAAGAAGTAACAGAGAGAGCTCCCAGTTGTGGATTCACTCCCCAAATGTTCACAACATCTGGAGCTTGGCTGGAGCTGGAACCAGGGTCTGGAAACGCAAGCCAGGTCTCCCGTGTGGGTGGCAAGGAACACAGTGGTCTGAGTCATCACCCACTGTCTCCCAGTTACTGCAGTGGCAGGAAGCTGGCATCAGGAGCCAGAACTTGGACTTGAACCCCGGCACTCAGCGTGGGACACAGGGTATCTTAACAAACTCCTACTGCTGCTTTTCCATTTTTTTTTTTAAATTTTTTGACAGGCATAGACAGTGAGAGAGAGAGACAGACAGAGAGAAAGGTCTTCCTTCCATTGGTTCACTCCCCAAATGGCTGCCATGGCCGGCGTGCTGCGCCGATCCAAAGCCAGGAGCCAGGTGCTTCCTCCTGGTCTCCCATGCAGGTGCAGGGCACAAGGACTTGGGCCATCCTCCACTGCCTTCCCGGGGCCACAACAGAGAGCTGGACTGGGCTGGACTGGAAGAGGAGCAACTGGATAGAATCTGGCGCCCCGATCAGCTAGAACCCCAGGGTACTGGCGCCACAGGCGGAGGATTAGCCTAGTGAGCCACAACGCCAGCCCAGCTTTTCCACTTTCAAATGTGCAGTTCTGTGAATCAAGCTCATCAACATTGTTGTGTATCTGTCTCCCGAACTTTTATCATCTTCCCAAATTAAAGTGCTGTACCTGTTAAATAATAAATCCCCAGTCCAGGGTAGGCACTTGGTACAGTGATTTAAGTTGCTCCCTGGGCCTCCTGCATCCCGAGTGGGAGTGCCTGGCTCCAGCCCTGTCTGCTCTGCTTCTGTTCCAGCTTCCGGAGGCAGCAGATGGCTGAGTCCCCAGAAGACCTGGGTTCCTGCCTCTTGACTTCGGCCTGGCCCGGGACTGGCTGTTGTGGGCATTTGGGGGAGTGAACCAGTGGATGGAAGATCTCTCTTTGTCTGTCTTTCTGTCATTCTGCCTTTCAGATAAAATAAAAGTAAATGAATAAAATTAAGCCGCTGTCAACTACCATTCTACTTTCCGGAAAACTTACCTTTGAAGAAATTAGAGTGCATTCTAGGTTATCCTTGTATCATCACTCACATTCGTTCACTTCTCCATTCCACAAACATTTGTCAAGGGCTTCCACCCACAACAAGCAAAGCACCTGGCTTCGTGCAGTTTATGTTCTTAAACAAGAGACTAGTAAACAAATAGATAATCTGAGGTGGGACAGCTGTGATAGTAGTATGATTCAGCTGGTGGTCCCAGCTGGCTTCACGGAGGAATCAGAATTTTATGTGAAGGCTAATGAAGTGAGAGGGAGTCTTGCTGGGAGAGGGAACAGGCACACCAAGCCTGAGGTTTGAGAATTTTTGTTCCATGTCCGAGACCACCCAGTTGAGAGTGTCTTATATCAGGGGGTGACCTGGGCAACTAACAGGAGCCCCCAGGCTCCTTTCAAGACATCTGGGAGGTGAAAGCATTTTCCTAATGATCCTGAAGCCACCCTGTTTTTTTGTGTCCTTGATGGATCCAGCCCAGGTTCCATGGACTCATGTGCTTGCTCAGTTTCCCTAGATGGTCCTGCTTCAGCAACAGCTCAGAAGCCGAGGAGCTCTTTTCTTGTTTCCTTAATGTTATTTTTTAAAGGGCACCTGTTCAGATATGGTGTGTAATTTTTTTTTTTTTTTTGACAGGCAGAGTGAACAGTGAGAGAGAGAGACAGAGAGAAGGGTCTTCCTTTGCCGTTGGTTCACCCTCCAATGGCCTCCGCGGCCAGCGCGCTGCGGCCGGCGCACCACGCTGATCCGATGGCGGGAGCCAGGTACTTCTCCTGGTCTCCCATGGGGTGCAGGGCCCAAGCACTTGGGCCATCCTCCACTGCACTCCCTGGCCACAGCAGAGAGCTGGCCTGGAAGAGGGGCAACCGGTACAGAATCCGGTGCCCCGACCGGGACTAGAACCCGGTGTGCCGGCACCGCAAGGCGGAGGATTAGCCTAGTGAGCCACGGCGCCGGCCCGAGAGAGGTCTTCTATCTGCTGTTCACTCCCCAGATGGCCACAAAGGCTGGAGCTGCGCTGATGCTTTTTCCGGATCTCCCACGCCTCCTTAATATTATTTTTAAAATAGTTATTTATTTTCATGTTATTTGAAGGGCAGAGGGACAGAAAGATATCTTCTATCCTCTGGTTCACTCTCCATATTCCACAACACCCAGGGTTGGACCAGCTAAAGCCAGGAGCTCAGGACTCAATACAGGTCTCCCACATGGGTCGCATGGCCCCACATTCTTGAACTTGCTGCCTCTCAGGGTATGGATTAGCAGGAAACTGGATTGGAAGCAGAATAACGAGGCACTCAGATGTGGGACATGGATATTCTGTGTGGCATCCTACCTGCTGTGCCAAATACCCACCCCTAAATGATCCCTTCCCGAGTAGACACTGGAGTATTTGGTACATGTATGGCATATGATATCACAGCAGCTAGAGGGCAGAGGCAAACCTGAGACCCCAGCTGCCCCTGTTAATCCAGGCTTCAAAGAAAACTGCAAAAAGGTAAAACAACCACTCTGCTTACTGGGTTTTTTTCTTTTGGAAAATAACAGTTTTTCATAAAAACATGTTTTGATTTTTTTTTTTTTTGGACAGGCAGAGTTAGACAGTGAGAGAGAGAGACAGAGAGAGAAAGGTCTTCCTTCCGTTGGTTCACCCCCCAAATGGCTGCTATGGCTGGCACGCTGCACCAATCCGAAGCCAGGAGCCAGGTGCCACCTCCTGGTCTCCCGTGGGGGTGTAGGGGCCCAAGCACTTGGGCCATCCTCCACTGCCTTCCTGGGCCACAGCAGAGAGCTGGACTGGAAGAGGAGCAACCGGGATAGAGTCCGGCACCCTGACCGGGACTAGAACCCAGGGTGCTGGCGCTGCAGGCAGAAGATTAGCCTAGTGAGCCTTGGTGCCAGCCAAGAAAACTTTTTTTTTTTTTTTTTTTTAAGATTTACTTATTTGTTTTGAAAGGTAGAGTAATTAAGGGAGAGAGAAGGAGAAACAGAGAAACTTTCATCTACTGGCTCACTTGCCAAATGACTGCAATGGCCAGGGCTGGTCCAGGCTGAAGTCAAAAACCCAGAACTCCATCCAGGTCTCCCATGTTGATGGCAAGGGCCCAAGATTTGGACTATGTTCTAGTGCTTTCTCTGTTGCATTAGCAGGGAGCTGGGTCAGAAATGGAGCAGCTAGGACTCAAATCAGCACTCTGATATGGGCTGCCAGTGTCACAGGTGGTGGCCTAACCCACTGTGCTACAACACCAAAACATGTTATTTCTATTAACATGTACACAGCACACATAAAGAAAAACTCTCTGGGGTCCTGAATAATTTTTGAGACACTGAAAGTTTTAGGAGCTACTGTTTATTTATTTTTATTTTTATTATTATTATTATTATTTTTTTTTTGACAGGCAGAGTGGACAGTGAGAGAGAGAGACAGAGAGAAAGGTCTTCCTTTGCCGTTGGGTCACCCTCCAATGGCTGCCGCAGCCCATGCACTGCGGCTGGTGTACCGCGCTGATCAAGCCAGGAGCCAGGTGCTTCTCCTGGTCTCCCATGGGGTGCAGGGCCCAAGCACCTGGGCCATCCTCCACTGCACTCCCTGGCCACAGCAGAGAGCTGGCCTGGAAGAGGGGCAACCGGGACAGAATCCGGCACCCCAACCGGGACTAGAACCCGGTGTGCCGGCGCCGCTAGGCGGAGGATTAGCCTAGTGAGGCGCGGCGCCGGCAGGAGCTACTGTTTAAACAGTGAGGGTTTTTATTGCTTCATCTAATTGGAGCTGCGAAGGCAGAGTGGTGGGTTCTAGGGTAGATGAGGACTGAGGTGTTTTCCAGCTGTCTGACTTTCAACTTGGCCATGCTCAGCTTGTCAGTAGCATACTTCCTCATGGTCAAAGGAAAGTTGATCAGTTCCAGGCATCACAGGTATGCACTCATCTAGCCAAGATGGGCACTTCCTCCATGATTCTCCTAATCGGAAAGAACTCCCTGCAGGCCACGCCTCAGCTATTGGGGGTTGAGAGGCCAGTCTTGACAATTTCAGACTCCAGGGAAGGGGCTCAGCAGGCCGGTGTGGGAACATTAATGGCTCCAGGGGTGGAGAAGAGTGGGGAAGGTTGAGGTCATCGGGTCGGTGTGGTGGCATATGCAGCTAAGCTACACATCCACATCTGAGTGTCTGCTTTGTGTCCCAGACGCTCTGCCTCCATCCAGCTCCCCGCTAATGTTCCTGGGAAAGGAGCAGATGATTGGCCCAAGTACCTGGGCCTCTGCCACCTGCATCAAAGACCAGATGGAGTTCCTGGCTCCTAGCTTTGGTCTAACCCTGGCCATTTGTGAGTGAACTGGCAGATGGAAGATCTCAATCTCTCTCTCTCTCTCTCTCTCTGTCACTCTTTTGAATAAAATAAATCTTTAAAAAGATATGTTATGCTTTTCTCTTTTTCACGGATGTTTTGTTATGGGAGTGTTGCCACGGGCCAAGGAAGAGTGTCACACACTTTTCTGCCCCTCCATCACTATTGCAGCTGCAAAGTGTCCGGTGTGTAACAAATCTTCCCAGGCAGACGAATCAATTAATTCACAGACTTTTATTGTGATCCCCCCCCCCCCCACCCGGGGAGGTTCCTGGTCCCAACAGAGCAACAGAGCAGGGGCCAGGGAAGTCCTGTGTCAGAGATTGGGAGAGCTCCTTTTATAGATTCAGGGCATGGGAGTTAAAAGTTGAGGCAAGTCTGATCCTCATTGGTTGACCTTTAGGCACCCACGGGGACCTTGACAAGGACTTTTCTTCCCTGAAAGTACAGGTAGGGACTTTCCATTCCCGGAAGTATAGGCCTTCCCTCCTTGCGGATCCCAAAGCTACCAGCAGCTACAGTTCTATTTAATAGAGGTTGACCGTATAGGGCATACGTTGGTTATTCAGCTTTTAAAGTTGTGGGATTATTGCTTCCCCCAGCTCCCCAGGAGCATGGGGGCAGAAGTCAGAATCAGAATCGGTAGTGAGGCTGGGTGAGGTGAATTTTATGCTGCCCCCACCGCCAAGGTGCCAGACCTTGGTGGTGGGGGGATAAACATCCCTGCAGTTCAGGCCCAGCAACCAGAGTGGGGTCAGAAGGAGGGTGCTTTTGTCATGCAACTGTGGGCACAGGGCTTAACAGCTTAGTTTACAAGAAACAGGGTCAAAGCCTTGTTAAGAAAAGGAACGCAAATCTCTCCTGTAGTCCAGACTGGAGAGGGTTTTGAGGGAAATTTAGTGAAGCAAGTCTGATTGAAAACACCCTAGGACAAGCCAGCTGCAGCTCCAGGCAGAACCTCCCCCTACCCCAGCCCCCTCCCAGTCTTTGAAACCAGAGCTTCTCTTCTCATCTCCTCGGGAAAGTCAGGAAGTGTTGAGCTCCTGGGGCCTGACAGAAGCAGCAGCAACTGGGCAGAGGAGAAAAGCCAGCAGCATCCTTTTGACACCAGGGGCTTGTGAAATTTGCAAGACAGAGTGAAGGGGAATGATGAGAAGCAAGGCTTGGTCCTTTCTAAAGGGAAGGGTGATGGATGGAGAAAAAAGGGGGAAGGGTCTAGAAAGGGGAGGAGGTTTAAGAACAAGCACTCCCTGGAGAGAAAGAAGGGAATGATTTGTAAGAAAATAGCTCTCTGTCTACTGTGACACAGAATATACCAAGACACTTTTTCAACTGTTAAAAGAAGAAAAATTGAATCATGTTGAGAATTCTATTGGACTGTGTAGCAAATGGCTGGGTGTTTGCGGTTTGGAGTTAGAGGTGTAAGGAAGGAGTGATAATCTGAATATTTCTTGGATATAATATTGGATTCTCTGGCAGACATGGAAAAACTTGGTTTGATGCAAACCTAACAAGTGGAAAGTGTGAAGGGCAAACTACAAAGCCGGGGAAGCTATGATCTGAAAGGCTGGGTTTGCAGACCTAAGATGGCGAGAAGATGAGGCCAGGAGAATGACCAAGACCTCAGAAGATCTGCAGACACCATCCAGTAGGCGAGAGCTTTGCCTGTGGTGCAGATAAACTGCTGGACCTGTCCAAAGGGCTAATTCAGGCTTTCCCAACAGGGCTGCCCCTTTTGGGGGTGGACGCTGGGCACTGACTGCCCTGATTTCCTTTTCAAAGATGAGAACAGAACGATGTTGAATTAGTGATGGGAGAGCCCTTCTGGGCCTACCTCCAAGAGAAGGGCAATGGCAGCTATGGGGGAGGTGTGGCCTGAGTTGGTGGCTCTGGTTTCAGCAAAGGCAGAAGTTGGGGAAACTGTCCAGAGTTGTCTCCCTGGAGCCAGAGCACCGGCCCCTTTACCCCCTTTTTAAAAATTTTATTGTTTTAATTTTTAACAGATACATAAAAGCTGTATATATTTATGGGCTCCTTACATGCATATATTGTGTAATGTTCAAATCAGGGTGAACATATTTATTGAAACATTCATTTATTTATGGTAAATACATTCAAACTCCTAAAGGGGATCTTGGACAAAGGTACTACCCTCAGGGCGGTGCTCTGGCAAAGCAGGTAAAGCCACTACCTGCAGTGTCAGCATCCTGTGTGGGCACCAGTTCGAGTCCTGGCTGCTCCATTTCCAATCCAGCTCTCTGCTATGGCCTGGGAATGCAGTAGAAGATGGCCAAGGTCCTTGGGCCGCTGCACCCAGGTGGGAGACCCAGAAGCTCCTGGCTCCTGGATTTGGTCGACGCAGCTCTAGCCATTGCTGCCAACTGGGGAGTGAACCAGCGGATGAAAGTCCTCTCTCTCTCTCTGCCTCTGCCAACAGTGGTCAGGACTGAAGCCAAGAACTGGGAATTCAATCCAGGTTTTCTGTGTGGGTGGCAGGAACTCAGTTACTTGAGCCATCAGCATTGCCTCCTAGGGCCTGCATTGACAGGAAACTGGAACCAGGAACCAGAACTAGGAACTGAATCCAGTACTCCGGTGTGGGGCTAGGGCACCTTAACCACAGGCCAAACACCTGCCCCAGGTAGCTCTTTTTTTAAAGAGTTTAAGAATTGACCCAAAGCCATACTGAGTACAAAGGAGAGGATGGCTGGGAATGAGGTGCTTGTCTGCCTCAGCTGTATCCAACTGGATCATAGCTGTTATCCTCTTTTTTTTTTTTTTTTAATATTTATTTATTTGAAAGTCAGAGTTTCTCAGAGAGAGGAGGAGAGGAAGAGAGAGAGAAAGAGAGGTCTTCCATCCCCTGGTTCACTCCCCAGATGGCTGCAACAGCCAGAGTTGCGCCGATCCAAAGCCAGGAGCCAGGAGCTTCTTCCAGGTCTCCCACACGGATGCAGGGGCCCAAGCACTTGGGCCATCTTCTGCTGCTTTCCCAAATCATAGCAGAGAGCTGGAGGGGAAGTGGAGCAGCAGGGACTCAAACTGGTGCCCATATGGGATGCCGGCACTGCAGGCGGCGGCTTTACCTGCTGTGCCACAGCACTGGCCCGTATCCTCCTTTTAACCAGACATTCTGTAATATCTTCTCTGTTCTCCTGAAATGAACTTCAGATTTAAAATTACTTTCACATGCATTCGGAAAACCTCATAATACATTTCCCCTAATATGAAAGAGAACTAAATGGGAAGTCACATAATAAAATACATCAGTAAACATTTCAGTATGTAAATGCTTGGGCATGTCTACACTAGAAAGCATGAGGAAATAACCAGGCTCCTGCACCTGGGTAGAGAAAGAATTGTGCTGAATGAAACACTCCAGAGGCAGACTGGTTGCAGGTGGACGATGTTATTGACTAAAATACCAAAAATAGTGTGGCTATTAGTGGTATCCTTTCTAAAAGAGTGAGTAATTTTTAGGATAATCCTGCATAAAACCAAGCATAATCATCCCTGAACTTATATGATAGTAGTATCCTTAAAACTTTAGTGAAAAACAGAATATCCTATGCTTATCTGTAAAGTGGACATAGGTTCTAGACTGATACGTTAGAGTTCTCCAGAGAAATAGAACCAATAGGAGATACAGATACAAATATAGATATGACAATACTTTAAAAAGGTCATGGAAAAATTGAAGTTGAAGATAAGTTTAGTGCTAAGTTTTGGTGTACTGGTTAAGATACTTCTTGAGGAGGCGGGGCTGTGGCATAGTGGCTTAGTGAGTTAAGTTTCTGCTTGCAGTGCAGGCAGCATGTATGGGTGCTGCTCCGAGTCTCTGCTGCCCCACTTCTGATCCAGCTCCCTGCTGATGGCCTGGGGAAGCAGTGGAAGATGGCCCAAGTGCTTGGGCCCCTGTACCCACGTGGGAGACCTGGAAGAGACTGCTGTCTCCTGGCTTTGGATGGGCCCAGCTCTGGCTGTTGCAGCCATTTGGGGAGTGAACCAGCAGATGGAAGTCCTCTCTCTCTGTAACTCTGCCTCTCAAGTAAATTTTTTTGTCTTTTCAAACAATATTTATTTATTTGAAAGTCGGAGTTACAGAGAGGCAGAGGCAGAGAGGTCTTCCATCCACTGCTTCATTCCCCAAATGGCTGCAATGGCCAGAGCTGGGCAGATCTGAAGCCAGGAGCCAGGAGCTGGATTGGGAAATGGAGCAGCTGGGACTCAAACTGGTACCTGTATGGGATGCCAGCACTGCAGGCGGCGGCTTTACCTGCTGTGCTACAGCAGAGTCCCCAATAAATACATCTTTAAAAAAAAGAGACTTCTTGGGACACTCAACATACTGCATGAGAGTGGCTGGGTTTGAATTCCCCTCAGCTTCTGATTCCGGCCTCGGCCAATGTGCAGCCCCGGGAGGCAGCAGGTGGTGACTGGGACACTGAGTCTCTACTGTCCTTAGGGGAGATCCTGATTAAATCCCAGCTCCTGGCTTCTGCCTGGCTCTCCCCTGGCTGTTGTGGGCATTTGAGAGTGAACCAGAAAATGGCATATTGCTGTTTTTTTTTTTTTCCTCCCCTCCACCTTAATCTTCCTTTCAAATAAAATGAATGAACATTTTTTAGAAGATAAGTTTATTCTTGAAATCCAAAGCAGGTGTTTCGTCTGGAGGTTTTAGCATTGCTTCCCAAATTGGAGTGCCTGAGTTTGATCCCTGGCTTCAGCTCATGACCCAGCTTCCTGCTGGTGCAGACCCTGGAAGCACTGGTG
This sequence comes from Oryctolagus cuniculus, assembly GCF_964237555.1. Lineage (NCBI taxonomy): Eukaryota > Metazoa > Chordata > Mammalia > Lagomorpha > Leporidae > Oryctolagus > Oryctolagus cuniculus. The sequence goes on along the minus strand of NC_091448.1, from coordinate 13,372,444 downwards.
AGGTGAGTTCATGCCACCCTCGTGGGGACCTGGATCGTTTTCCTAGCTCCAGGTGGGGGCTGTTGCAGACATGTGGGGAGTGAACCTGTCTCTCTGTAGCTCACTCCATCATCTCCGTGCAGCTCGAGGACCAGCAGAGCCTGTGATACAATTCAGTTTGGGCCCAGAGGTGTGAAAACCAGGGAATCTGAAAAAGCACTTCAAAATAGATTTATTTATTGACTTATTTTTAAAATTTGAAAAGTAAAGAGACAGAGACAGAAAGAGATCCCCAATTTACTAGCTGACTTACCAGATGCCTGCAACAACCAGGGCTGGGCCAGTTTGAATCCAGGAGCCTGGAATTCCATCCGAGTCTCACATGGTCAGGAAGCTGGATCTGAAGCAGAGCTGACTCACACCCAGCGCTCTGATATGGGATGTGGGTGTGTGAAGTGGTGAGTTAACCACTGTGCCAAATGCCTGCCCCAGAAAAATCAGCAAATAATTGGAATAGAGGTTTTCCAAGGAACATACACAAATGGCCTATAAACACGCAACAAGATGTCCACTATTAACAGTAATAAGGCAAACACAAATCAAAGCCATGGCAAGCTACCACTTCACACCCAGGAAAATGAGTACAATATAAAAGATAATAACAAGTATTCATGTGGGGAGTGAACCAGCAGTTGGAAGATTCTCTGTGTCTCTGTAATAATGCCTTTCAAATACATAAAATAAGTCTTAAAGGAAAAATGAAATTACATGTCCACACAAAAATGTTCACAGATTGTTTAAGGAAGCCTGAATCAGATTATAATAGCTGAAAGGTAACCCAACTGCCCATCAACTAGTGAGTGGATAAACAAACACAGTACATTTATACAAAGGAATATCATGCAGAAATACACATGAATGGAATGCTTACTGACACATACTTCAACCTGGGTGAGGTAGATTGGAAGAAGCCAGTCATAAAAGGTCACATACATGATTCCATTTGGATGAAATGTCCCCAAAATACAAATCTAAAGAGATGATAGAGGTTGTTGGCCAACAGTAGAGGAAGAATGGGCAGTGACTTTAAATGAGTTTCTTTTTAAAGTGATGAAATATTCTAAAATTAGATAATGGTGAAGGTTGTGTAACTCTTTAAATAGACTGACATGATTGAATCGTATATTTCGAAGGAATAAATTTTATGTATGATTTATACCTCAATAAAATACTGTTTTTAAAAGGGAAGTTTGATTAGCCCAGGGACATTTGCATCTGAAATAAAGTGAACAGAATCTCTTTCAATTTGAAAAAATTCACAATTGCTTTGTAAAAATCTACAAAAAGGTTTTAGATTTGAATCTTAAGAAAATATATTTAAGTGGGTGGGAGGGTGGGTATGGTGGGAAGAATCACTATATTCCTAAAATTGTACTTATGAAATGCATGAAGTTTTTTTCCCTTAAATAAAAGGTTTCTTTGGGGGAAAAAAGAAAATATCTTTAAACTGTAAAAGCTGAAAAATCCACTTCCATGAAGTTACCTGGTTTTAAACAACCCAGAAATAACCCTTACTATGTTGTAGAATAAGTATTTGCTTGCAAGTGTTTCTCTCTGAGGACTTGCTATCTCACTGACTTGAATCCTACTATGTGTTTAAAAAGAGATTTCTTAATAGATAAGTTATTTTTATTTATAGTGTTCATAGAGACAAAGCCCAGTGCACTCGGGTTCTTTTTCTTTTCTTTTCTCTCTTTCTTTTTATTTTTTTCTTCCTCCCTCCCTCCCTCCCTTCCTTGAGATTTATTTATTTATTTGAAAGGTGGAGTTACAGAGAGAGAGATGGAGAAATAGAGATCTTCCATCATCTTGTCCATTTCCCAAATGGCTGATCCAAAGCCAGGAGCCAAAGAGCTTCCCCTGGGTCTCCCACATGGGTGCAGGGACTCAAGAACCCGGGCCATCCTCTGCTGCCGTCCCAGGCACACTGGTAGGGAGCTGGATTGGAAGCGGAGCAGCCAGGACATGAACTGGTGCCCATATGGGGTGCCAGCATTATAGGTGGCAGCTTCACTTGCTGTGCCAGCCTTGGTTTTTGCTTTCATTTTCTAAACTTCAATCCTCCTTGAAAAAGATTTTTTAAAAAAAGTGTTTTAACGTAACTATTGGCCAGTTATCATAGTAAATAATTGATTCAGACAAGGATCATCAATGGATGCTAAAATTAGTGGGGGAAAGCTAAAAGATTAGCAGGTGTTTACACAGTCTCAAAGTAGCTCCCCATAAGGCACTTACTAATTTCACAAAGAGAAAATAAGTAAGTGTCGTGGAGAAAGCTGGCAGACAGCATCGTAATCAAGCATCAGAGTTTACAGCACCAACAACAGGACAAACTGGCGTGAGATGCCCCTGCTATGATATACATTTCTGCTGGGTGTCCCCGCTCAAAACGTACAAATTTAATCTAATCATACGAAAGGCATCAGATGTTCCCAACCGAGGGACAGTCTACAAAATAACCAATTCCTCCAAATGTCAAGGCTATGAAAGGCAGGGCAAGAAATTTTCCCAGATTGAAGAAGACTAAAAAAAGGGACAATAGAAAGTAACACAAGACTTGGGATTTTTTTTTTTTTTATGGCATAAAGGACACTATTGGAGCAATTGGTAAAATCTGAAAGCCGTTTGAAGGTTAGCTAATAGTTTTGTATGAGGGTTGTCTGACTTTGATATTCTTAACTGTGGTTATGTTGCCACATAGTTCTCTTTTTCAGGAAATGGAGACTTAAAGTGTTTCAGGGAACAGGGACAGTGTATCTGCAGTTTACTCTCAAATGTGTCAAAAAAAATAGAGAAAATGATAAAGCCTGCATGGTACAATGTTAACATTTGGGGAATGTGGGTTAAGGTTACATGCGAACTCCTTGTACACTTATTGCAACTTCTTGGCAAATTGCAGTTATGTGAGGAAAAAAAGTTACAAAATATGATAATATCTTCTGCCTTTGGACACTAAAGCTATTATGAGATGTATTTTGTGGTTTGGAGGGTCTGGTAAGCATGTGAAAACTTATCAGAGGATTTTGACTCATTACAATGTCCTTTCTGTCCTTTCTACAAAGCCTATCCTGGGCCTAATGATTTTTTAAAAAAAGATTTATTTATTCTTTGAAAGACAGAGTTACAAAGAGACAGAGGCAGAGAGAGAGAGAGAGAGAAAGAGAGAGAGAGAGATGTCTTCCATCCGCTGGTTCACTCCCTAGATGGCCTCAATGGCCAGACTGTGCTGATCCGAAGCCAGGAGCCTGGAACTTCTTCCTGGTCTCCCATGCAGGTGCAGGGGCCCAAGGACTTGAGCCATCTTGTACTGCTTTCCCAGGCCATAGCAGAGATCTGGATCGGAAGTAGAGCAGCTGGGACTAGAACCGGCATCCATATGGGATGCCGGCACTGCAGGTGGCAGCTTTACCTGCTACGCCACAGCCCTGGCCCTACAGGGCATTTTCTGGACAGTGCAGTAACAGTTTTGGTCATAACTTTTTGTTCCAAAGTGATTTCTAGCTACAAGAGAAGCTGTGAATTACAGTCCGGGCAGTTATGTTCCATCTGATAGCCCAGGAGGAAGAGAATGGATACTGAGATGTGCAACAAGCCCATATTCCAATGTGAGATAAAAATAATCAATAAGAAAAATCTTGCAATCATGACTAAAGAGGCAGTAGGAAGACCATGTGATGTATAAAGGATATTAGATTTGGGGGGCAGGTGGCCCAGGACAGGTCAGTGGAGAGAGAAGATGCTTGCAAAGAGGAGGAGAAAGTGGGAACAACTCCAGGAATGCTCTGGAAAGTAGGAATGAAAGAGATAAGAGCTCTGAGAGAGAGAGCGCCGTGGTTTAGTGAGCCAGTAAGACTCGTGCTGGATGGGGAGGAAGGGAAGAGAAGGAAAACAAGAAACAGGAAGAAAGGGAAAGGGGCCAAGCGGGGAAGAGACCAGAGCCGGCCGGAGGATAAGATTTGGTAGGACTCTGCTCTGCACGACACTGGCCCTCTGGGGCCGGGGCTGTGGCGTCTCCCTCACCTGTGACAGCTATATTTGCTGTGAAAAACCATCGTCCACTTCCAACTGCTGTTTTGTCATGTTGGAAACCTCCTGAGCTCAGATGAAGCCTGTCTCTAACTCAGTCGGGCAAGCAAGCATGGTGCAAGGGCCAGAAAAAAATCAGGCTACATTTAAAAGAAACCCAACTGTGTGCAGGAAGGAATTTTAATAACTACTGATAAATCAAGTCATGGCTTTACTTCTGTCTTCAGGGACACCAAGGCTATTAAGGGAAGGTCTATTGTTGTCGCTGAGGAGGCCTGGTGACTACTGTGAACACTGGTCACAAGGCTTTTGAGTCAATAGATCTTTTTTTTAGGCTCCTTGAGGAAAAAAAAAAGCTGCCTTACATTCAATAAGCACTTAATTCCTTTCTTCTGAGAAAAATCCTAAGGGATATCTGCCTTTTGGTCAATCCTATGAGGCAAAAGATGTGTTTGGGTAAAGTATGACCTTCAAGGTTCTGCAGTTTGTTCACAAAGCACTTTGTATACAGTAAAAAAAATTAAAAAATAAAAAAAAAATTTAAAAAAACCCAAACCAAAAAAAAAAAAAAAAAAGTGTAGTGTATCACAGCATCGTGGAGCTGGGAAGAGCCCTTACTTTGGGTATAAATGTTTCTGCTGACGGCTGGCAGCAATGGCGTGAGCTTTGTTTATGGAAATCTGCTCTCCCCAGCCCCTGAGAATTTCATGATCATAGACATTTGCCTGTGCCAGTCATTTCAAAATCTAAATCTGGTGGGGTTTTTGCAAGTTTTGTAGAAACCACTTTGCAAATCTAGATCTAGATCCCTTTGAACAGCTCAGGCTGAGACAGCAGGGGCTGTGGTCGGGAGCCTGCAGCCACTCCCAGGGAATGTTCCCCCATGTCCACAAACTGTTCTTGAGGGTGAGGATGGAGGGCGAATAAGCTATTAACCAAAGCAGAGAAAATGGAATGAGAATGTTCTGGTGTCTGTGAGTCCAGACCCAAACATTGTGATCAAACAAATTGCTTGGCCTATTAAAAACACACTGAAGGCCACACATTTTTGTTTCGCAACATATGAGAAGGCAAGTTGCCAAGTGCTTGGATATGAATGTGGAATGCATAAAAAAAAAATCCTGCACAGTGTCACTTTCTGCAGACAGGATTAACCCTAGAGCATCAGAAATGGCACACAAAAAAATGACTCGTCATGTGAGCCAGGCATGCTCTTTCTACACAGTGATTTTATGGGAAAATGACAAATCTGTTCCCAGGGTGTTCTCTTCTGTATGTAACTGGCCAGTACATAGAATGTGTAAGAAATGTTCTCCAACTTTTCTACGGGAGAGTTACCTGCTGGGTAACTTGAAAATTAAAGTAAGTAGAACAGAACATGCCTAAGGGGTATTTTCTTCCCACAAAGTGAAATTTGACTTATAATTAAAACACACTTTTGTCTTTTAAGAAAAGGACCTTGCAGGCCTTTTTATTTTCTTCCTGGCCAAAATTCTCTCTCTCTCTCGATCTTTTCCTCTTATTGATATCAGATGTGTGGGATCCTTATTCACTGAATTGAATGATCTTTAAAGACCATTTTGTCAAATGCTTGGTGGACAAAAGCACCAAGGAACTTATTAGTGTAAGGTTTCATGGTGAACCAAGCTCTAAGTCACCCATCTCAAGCCTAGTGTTTTCCCACCACATCTTAACATTTCTAGAGACCAGCCTTGCCACAGGGGTTCAGGCCACACTGTGTGCTTGCCAGTGCTGGCACAGAGCCCTACTCTGAAACTTCAACTACCTAGAACCATGGGAGTTGGTCTTGCGGGCCCTGTGCAAGTCCATTTCACATGACTAGAACAGAACCCCTGAGTCTGCCTAACGTTATAAAGAAAAGAGGCTGGTGTAGCTCGCAGTTCTGGAGCTTCAGAGGCCTGCCTCTTGTGGTAGTCTTCTTGCTGGCAACATCCCGAGGTGGCACAGTGTGAAACAGGGAGGGTGTGTGTGTGTGTGTGTGTGTGTGTGTGTTTCTCTCTCTTTTCTTATAAAGCCACCAGGCTTCAATCGTGGGGGCTCACCATGATGACCTTATTTAGTTCTGACTGCTTTTCAAGGGCCCCACCTCTAAGCACCAGAGTTGGATTAAGTTTCTGCCCTTTCAGTACACAACAGGGATTAAACTGTAACACATAAACCCTTGGGGGACTTGCGCAAACCACATCCAAGCCATAGCAGACCCTACATACTATTTCCAGTTGCAATCAGAGCTAGGGTGGAAGTTTCCTCACACACATTATTCTTAGTGCTAATTTCCTGTAGAAGAAATCTTGGTGCAATCACAAATACCAAGAATTGGCTACCAGGGTATTTCTGATGTGTTTTGTTTGCTTGTTTAATATTAGTTATTAAGTGGAACATGGAAGATGAAAGGCAGGAAGAAAATTAATTGCTATTTTTAAATTCCCTATTTAAGCATTTATTTAGTTATTTGAGAGGCAGAGAGAAAGCTCTAAATAAAATGTCTGCAATGGCTGGGCCTGAGGCTGAAGCTGAGAGCTCGGAACTCCATCCAGGTTTCCCATGTGAGTGGCAAGAACCCAATTACTTGAGCCATCATCATGGCCTCCCAGCATCTGCTTAGCAGAAAACTGGCATCAGGAGCCACAGCTGGGTATTGTCGCTAGATACTTGTATGTAGAATGTGGGTATCTCAACTGCTGGGCTAAATGCCCACCCCTAATTCCCTATTTTTTGTTATTAATTATATTTGTTTGAAATGCAGAGATGGAGAGGGATCTTCTATCTGCTGGGTCACTCCCCAAATGCCTATAGCAGTCTGGGGCAGGCTTAAGCCAGGAGCCTGCAATCCCATCTGGATCTCTCACATGGGTGGCAGGGACTCTGCTGCTTCTCAGGGTGGGCACCAGCAGGAGGTTGGGATCAGAAGAGAAGCAGAGATGCAAACTCAGGCATTCTAACAGGAGAGGAGGGTGTCCTAAGTGGCGTCTTCAGTGCTGTGCCAAGCCGCTAGTTCAGAAGTGAAACGCTTGATATGATAAGACCTAACCTTGAATCTGAGCAAACGCATGCACAGTGGCTGCCGTTCTGTTGCATGGGAAAGAGCCCAACAAGCAGAGGCGCAACATGTTCTCCCAGGCCTTCTTCGGGCAGAACCGCTGGGAAGAGCGTGAGAAGGGACACCCAGATTCTTTCCCCAGCTTCTCCAAGAAATGCTTGGAGAGATGGAAGACCACGTCTGCAAAGGAAAAGGCCAGACTGGAAGACAGCAAGAGACGATGAGGCTCGGAGATGAAAAAAGATACCAGTGTTCCTGAAGGACCACCCTCTGCCGTGTTCCTGCTTTGCTGTGAACATGGCCAAAGATCAAAAGTAGCATTGGGGATAGCGTAAAAACCCTTGGGTGATACGTAGTCTGGACAGTCAGCCACAGGTAAACCACTGTGTGAGCAGACACGGCCAAGAGAGGGATCTTTCTCCACACTGTGCATGGGCAGAAGGGAAGGAGGCAGTGAGGAAGGGCCCTGGCAGGCCTACAGGCTCGAAGGGAAATGAGCCAGAGGACAAGGACGAGGAAGAGGATGAAGAATGATGTGTGGGGAATGTGTTCAGGCTACTGGTTTGCTCAAAATGTGAATTCAAGTTCATCTCCATATTAGCTTCAGTATAAAAACTGTAGAGGGGCTGGTACAGGGTGTTAATCCTTTGCCTGCAGTGCCAGCATCCCATATAGGCACCAGTTTGAGTCCCAGCTGCTCCACTTCTGATCCAGCTCTCTGCTATGGCCTGGGAAAGCAGTAGAAGTTGGCCCAAGTGTGTAGGCCCCTACACCCACATGGAGATCTGGAAGAAGCTCCTGGTTCCTGGCTTCAGATCGGCCCAGCTCCGGCCATTGCGGCCATTTCGGGAGTGAACCAGCAGATGGAAGACCTTCCTCTCTGTCTCTCCCTCTCTCTGTCTGTAACACTACCTCCCAAGCAAATAAATAAATAAAATCTTAAAAAAAAAAAAAAGGCAAGTTGTCACTTTTTGAGAGGCTACTCTATACAGTTAATTTTATAGCTTCTGGTCTTAACTATTCCTAAATACTTAATGGTTTCAGTGATTTCTGTGTGTGTGTGTGTTTTTTTTTTTTTTTTTTTTTTGACAGGCAGAGTGGACAGTGAGAGAGAGAGACAGAGAGAAAGGTCTTCCTTTTGCCGTTGGTTCACCCTCCAATGGCTGCTGCGGCCGGCGCACCGCGCTGATCCGATGGCAGGAGCCAGGAGCCAGGTGCTTTTCCTGGTCTCCCATGGGGTGCAGGTACCAAGCACCTGGGCCATCCTCCACTGCACTCCCTGGCCACAGCAGAGGGCTGGCCTGGAAGAGGGGCAACCGGGACAGAATCCGGCACCCTGACCGGGACTAGAACCCGGTGTGCCGGCGCCGCTAGGCGGAGGATTAGCCTAGTGAGCCGTGGCGCCGGCCGATTTCTGTGTTTTTTTATATTTATTTATTTTATTTGAAAGGCAGAGTTACAGAGAGGCAGAAAGAGAGAGAGAGAGAGGTCCTCCGTCTGCTGGTTCACTCTCCAGATGGCTGCAACAGCTGGAGCTACACCAGTCTGAAGCCAGGAGCCAGGAGCTTCTTCCAGGTCTCCCACACAGGTGCAGGGGCCCAAGGATCTGGGCCATCTTCCACTGCTTTCCCAGGCCATGCAGAGAGCTGGATTGGAAGAGGAGCAGCTGGGTCTCAAACCGGCATCCATATGGGATTCCAGCACTACAGGTGGCAGCTTTACGGGCTGATGTCACAGCACTGCCCCCCCCCCCCCATGATTTCTTGACTTGCACATGACTGCTCAGCAAACTCATAGAGTATCATCAATAGTAAATTTTGCATTATTCAGGATGGTGCATTCTGCTTTGTAATGTAATAAACTTATGCATGCCAAACAATAACAGTTAACCTAGTTGCAGACGTACTCTATCCCAGCCATGTTTTGAGTCACCTGTGGATTAACAACTGATGGAAACGCTGCTTTTTAATCCCCTCCTACAGGAGAGAGACTGCTTTACGGAGAGGCAGAGGGACCCGCGTAGGGCCATGTAGGATGCAGGAAGTGTTGTGATGCTTTTCGTGTTTCTGTCTGCAGATGCTGGGACTCCCAGCATATCATGTGGCATTCTTTAGACCCCTCCGCAGAGGTGTGGAATCTGCCTGCAAGTTGGCTCCTTCCCCTTCGAGAGATTTCTGTGGCCTTTATTTCCTTCCTGCTGTGTTGAATCAAGACCCCAGGAAGCTGGGCTTCCTGTCATGAGCAGTTTGAGGACAGCCTGCAGAAATGCCAACTCAGCAAATTGGTGCTCGGCAGGCCAGGGCCTGCAAGGGCGAGAGGCAGACACGCAGCCCACACAGGTGTCTGTGCGCACATATATGCACATCCGTGATAGGATACACACACGCTCACACTCACATACACTCCCCAAACTCACATGTGTGCACACACGTGGACAGAACACACATGTGTGCATGACTGCTGAGCATGTGTACATGCTCATGTGTGCACAGCCACTGCGACACATGTGTGCTCAGCATGTGCATACTCACTGAACATGCACATACAGATTCACACTTGTGTGCATACATACACTGGCTGAACACACACATTCTCTCTCACATGCTGAACCATCTGACTAGGCCAGAACAGGCAAGGTGGTGGATATGAGGGAGAGACGAGAAGCAGGAAGCAGCAGCTCCATAGGTGTGGGGACACCTGCTGTTTACACTTTTGCCTACTTCCTTTTAGAAGGCTTTCTAGGCCGGCACCGCGGCTCACTAGGCTAATCCTCTGCCTTGTGGCGCTGGCACACCGGGTTCTAGTCCCGGTCGGGGCACTGGATTCTGTCCTGGTTGCCCCTCTTCCAGGCCAGCTCTCTACTGTGGCCCGGGAGTGCAGTGGAGGATGGACCAAGTGCTTGGGCCCTGCACCCCATGGGAGACCAGGATAAGCACCTGGCTCCTGCCATCGGATCAGTGCGGTGCGCCGGCTGCAGCGCACTGGCCGCGGTGGCCATTGGAGGGTGAACCAACGGCAAAGGAAGACCTTTCTCTCTGTCTCTCTCTCACTGTCCACTCTGCCTGTCAAAAAAAAAAAAAAAAAAAAGGCTTTCTGCCTTCATTGGCAGGGACAATATTATAAAAATATTATAAAGGCACTTTATAATGTTTTATAATTTTATTTTTAAATTGAAGTGAAATTCACAGAATATGAAATTAGCAATTTTATCTTTAAAAAAAGATTTATTTATTTGAAGGGCAGAGTTATAGAGAGAAAGGGAGAGACAGAAATATTCCATCTGCTGGTTCATTCTCTAAATGGCCGCAATGACCAGGGCTGGGTCAGACTGCAGCCAGGAGCCTGGAATTCCATCTGGGTCTCCTACATGGATGGCAGGGGCTCAGGCACTTGGGCCATCTTCTGCTGCTTTCCTAGGCCATTATCAGGGAGCTGAATTACAAGTGGAGCAGCTGGGACTCCAGCTGGTCCCTATTTTGGGTGCTAGTGTCACAGGTAGTGGCTTAACTGTTTGCACTACAAAGCTGGCCCCACCATTTTACCTTTTTTTTTTTTAAGATTTTTTTTTTTTTGACAGGCAGAGTGGACAGTGTGAGAGAGAGAGAGAGAGAAAGGTCTTCCTTTGCCGTTGGTTCACCCTCCAGTGGCCGCCGCGGCTGGCGTGCTGCGGCCGGCGCACCACGCTGATCCGAAGGCAGGAGCCAGGTGCTTCCTCCTGGTCTCCCATGGGGTGCAGGGCCCAAGGACTTGGGCCATCCTCCACTGCCCTCCTGGGTCACAGCAGAGAGCTGGCCTGGAAGAGGGGCAACCGGGACAGAATCCAGCGCCCCGACCGGGACTAGAACCCGGTGTGCCGGCGCCGCAAGGCGGAGGATTAGCCTAGTGAGCCGCGGCGCTGGCCTTAAGATTTATTTTAAAGAGAGAGAGAGAGAGAGAGAGAGATCTTCTATCTGTTGGTTCATTCTCCAAATACCTGCAATAGCCAGTGCCGGGCCAGGCTGAAGCCAGGAGCCTGGGGTCTCCCACATGGGTGGTGGGGGCCCAAGTATTTGGGCCATCTTCTGCTATCTTCCCAGGCCCATTAGCAGGAAGCTGGATAGTAAGTGGAACAGCTAGAACTTGAACAGTGTACTGATAATGGGATATGGGTGTCATAAGCAGTGGGCTTAACCCACTGTACCACATCAACGGCCCCCAAATTAGCCATGTTAAACCTCACAATTCAGTGAGCTTTAAAATATGTTTATCACCCACAGTAAACTCCATGCTTTGTTTTAAAAAGCCTTATTTATTTGAAAGGCAGAATTACAAAGAGGCAGAGGCAGAGAGGGAGAGAGAAGTCTTCCATCCACTGGTTCACTCCCAAGTGGCCGAAGTGTCTGGAACTGGGCCAGAAGCCAGGAGCCTCCTCTGGGTCTTCTATGTGGGTGCAGGGGCCCAAGGACTTGGGCATCTTCTGCTGCTTTCCCAGGCCATAGCAGAGAGCTGGATCAGAAGCAGAGCAGTCAGGACTTGAAATGGCACCCATATGGGATGCTGGCACTGCAGATGGGGGCTTTAAGCTGTTGCACTACAGCGTCAGCCCCTCCATGCTTCTTAAACAATACTCCCTTCCTTGCTGCCAGCCCCTGGCCACTCTGAGACTTTACACACTACCTGGGAGGCAGTAGTGATGGTGGAAATGGTTGGGTCCCTGCAACCATGTGGGAGACCCAGACTGAGTCCTGGCTCCTGGTTTTGGCCCGGCCTAGCCCCAGCTATTGTGGGTGTTTGGGAAGTAAACCAGTGAATAGCAGTTCTCGCTCCCTATCTCTATCAAATAAGTAAATATTAAAAATAAAAAAGGACTTCCTCTTCCATTCTGCCTTTGCTGGGGCTTGCAGAGCAGATACCCTGGCCAGCTGCAGTCATGCTATAGAGATCTTGCTTTTCTAAAGCCAGCCTGGACTGCTGAGCTGGCTTACACAGTCTCTTGCTACAGCCTTCACTTCTTGCCCAGGTCTCTTCTTCCACCAGCAAAAGCTGGCCAGGACCCAGCAGATAAGGATTAGAATCCTCCACAGACTACCATTTATGCTTAAAAAAAAAAAAAAAAAGAAGATAACATGTGTTTTAAAACAGCCAAAAAAAATCACATGTGGATTCGCACACATTCTGTCCAATATTTTACAACCTTCTTTTCTGTTTTCCTTAACCTTTTTAAAAAAAATAACATTTTTCCCACTTTCTATTTTCATTTTTTAAGATTTATTTGAAGGCCAGCACTGCGGCTCACTAGGCTAATCCTCCGCCTGCGGGGCCGGCACACCAGGTTCTAGTTCCGGTCGGGGCGCCGGATTCTGTCCTGGTTGCGCCTCTTCCAGGCCAGCTCTCTGCTGTGGCCCAGGAGTGCAGTGGAGGATGGCTCAAGTGCTTGGGCCCTGCACCCCATGGGAAACCAGGAGAAGCACCTGGCTCCTGGCTTCGGATCAGCGTGGTACGCCGGCCGCAGCGCGCCGGCCGCGGCCATTGGAGGGTGAACCAACGGCAAAGAAAGACCTTTCTCTCTGTCTCTCTCACTGTCCACTCTGCCTGTCAAAAAAAAAAAAAAAAAAAAAGAAAAAGAAAGATTTATTTGAAAGAGTTACACAGAGAAAGAAAGATAGGCAGAGAGAGAAGAGAGGTCTTCCATCTGCTGGTTCACTTCTCAGTTGTCTGCAATGGTCAGAGCTGTGCCGATCTGAAGCCAGGAGCCAGGAGCTTCTTCCAGCTCTCCCATGTGGGTGCAGGAGCCCAAGGACTTGGGCCATCTTCTACTGTTTCCCAGGCCACAGTAGAGAGCTGGATTGGAAGTGGAGCAGCCAGGACTTGAACCAGTGTCCATATGGGATGCCGGCACTTCAGGTGGCAGCTTTACCCGCTATGCCATAGCACAGGCCCCTCTTTTTTTTTTTTTTTTTTTTTAAGCATCATTGAGAGCGACCCAGAACCCTAAAGCAACCCAGAACCCTAACCCAGGCCACCTACCTCTCTTTGGAGGTGGCCTTGAACCCGAATCACACAGCCATCATCTCCTCGCCAAGAGTGAGTTTGTCAGTGCTACAGTTCAGTTTTGCTGGCTTTTTGAATTTTATGGAAACAGATTTACACAGCATGGACTCTTGTGTCATTGGCATGCTTGGCTCAGCACAGTCTATGAGATTCATTCATACTGTTGACTGTAATAGTAGCTCTTTCGTTCTTGCTATGTGGTATTTGGTTGTATGAATATAGAAGTTTATTTATTCTGCTGTGAATATCTGGGTTTCCCTCAGTGTTTGGTTATTATGAATAGTGATGCTGTGAGGTCTCTTGTGTGAAGGTACTTCAAGGAGTGCATGGAGGGGAAAGTGTTTAGCCTACAGTTAAGGCACTGATTAAGATGCCCACAGCTCTTTTCTGGTGGGACCAAGGGGTGTGCTAAAGAGAAGAAAAAGAAGGTGCCCGCTGTTCTAGAAACCCTTAAGGAAAACCAGAGGAATTTTGCAGAGCTGATGATCAAGTGCCTGAGAAAGAAGTTTGTACAGGAGATGTTTTGAAAGGCAGTGAGGGGCGGGTGCCGAGCTCACTAGGCTAATCCTCCACCTGCGGCGTTGGCACGCCGGGTTCTAGTCCTGGTCGGGGTGCCAGTTCTGTCCCGGTTGCTCTTCTTCCAGGACAGCTCTCTGCTGTGGCCCGGGAAGGCAGTGGAGGATGGCCCAAGTGCTTGGGCCCTGCACCTCATGGGAGATCAGGAGAAGCACCTGGCTCCTGCCATCGGATCAGCGCAGTGTGCCGGCCGCAGCAGCCATTGGAGGGTGAACCAACAGCAAAGGAAGACCTTTCTCTCTGTCTCTCTCTCTGTCTCTCTCTCTCACTGTCCACTTTGCCTGTCCAAAAAAAAAAAAAAAAAAAAAAAAAAAAGAAGAAGAAAGGCAGTGAGGAAAGTTCTCCACTAAAAGCTGAGCCCATCTCGAGGCCTGCAGGCAGATGTGTGCCAGACTCAGTGGCGAGGACAGCAGGAAAAGCTGGCAACTGCTCTGCACCTGCAGAACCCAAACTAGCGATGCCATCAGGATCAGGGTGTCAGTGGTGTGAGCCCCAGAGCCCAAAACATGCGGAAGTTTCTTCAGGAGATAAAGTGAAAGGGAAAAATTCAGTTCCCCAGTTCCTTGTATTGAATATTAGCACAGATCATACAATATTCCCATTTTTAAAAAATCTATACTCTCTAGCAGCTTTATTGCTTTTTCTGTCAAATTTGTATTTACAATCCACCTGTAATTAATTCTGGCTTATGATGTGAAGTGGAAGATTCATTTTTTTTTCATGCGGGAGTCCACTTGTCCCAGGGCCATTTAATGGAAGACTGTCCTCCCTCTGCACCCTGCACTGCCACCTTGGATGTAAATCAAGTGTCCCAATAGGATACGTCTGTGTCTGCTGTTCTAGTTTTTTTTAAAGATTTATTTATTTATTTGAAAGTCAGAGTTACACAAAGAGAGGAGAGGCAGAGAGAGAGGAGAGGTCTTCCATTTGCTGGTTCACTCCCCAATTGGCTGCAATGGCCGGAGCTGCACCAATCCAAAGCCAGGAGCCAGGAGGTTCTTTTGGGTCTCCCAAATGGGTGCAGGGGCCCAAGGGGGCCATCTTCTACTGCTTTCCCAGGCCATAGCAGAGAGCAGGATAGGAAGTGGAGCAGCTGGGTCTCGTACCGGCGCCCATTTTGGATGCCGGCGCTTCAGGCCAGGGCATTAACCTGCTGAGCCACAGCGCAGGCCCCTGCTATTCTATTCTTTTCACATATTTGTACGCAAACCATGTTGTCTTAATCTCTGCAGTTTTGTCATAGGTTTTGATATCTGGCAGAGCAAGTCCTCCTCCCTAGCATTTTTTCGAGAGTGTCTTGACAATTCTCGTCCCTTTGCATTTCCTGATTCATTTTAGAATTGGTTTGTCATGTTCCATAATAACATTTGGAGATTTTGATTTGGTTATATCTAATCTATAAATCAAGTAGGGGAGAACTGGCTTCTTGATACTTTTGTCTTTCATCCATGAATATGGAATCGTAGTTTGTAGACGGAGTGCGGGGTACAAGAGTTTATGAAGCATCAAACCTGGGAAGAAAGGCAGAACTGGGCAGAAGAAAAAGTAAATTCACATCTGGAGAGTCTTCAGGTCACCTGGTAGGAGCTTTGGGAGCAGTTCCTGGAGTTAGTGGGTCTTGCATGGCTGAAATTTCCAAGGCTGAGTGGTGACAGTAGGCTACCCTGGGAAGGGCAGGGAGGGCGTAACCTCAGACCAAAGAGTGCGAAGGCGCAGCAGCTGCAGAAGGGCGTGATGGAGCTGAGCCCAGGAGGTTGTGGGCTCTTGGCTGCTGGGCAGCACTCCTTTCTGTGAAGGGGGTCAGGGCGCAGCTAGCGCTTCCTCCCCCCCCCCCCCTTCTTTCAAGATTTATTTATTTGAAAGGCAGAGTTAGAGAGAGAGGGAGAGAGAGAGAGATCCTCCATTTGCTGGATCACTCCGCAGGTGGCCAGATCGTACAGAGCTGTGCCTATCGGGAGCCAGGAGCCAAGAGCTTCTTCCAGGTCTTCCACATGGGTGCAGGGGCCCAATTGGGCCATAATCTGCTGCCTTCCCAGGTGCATCACCAGGAAGCTAGGTGGATCAGAAATGGAGCAGCTGGGACTTGAACCAGCACTCTGATGTGGGATGCCAGTGTTGCAAGCAGTGGCCTAACCTACTGTACCACAATGCTGCACCCCTTCTCCCTTTTGTAGAGATTTACTTATTTATTTATTTAAAAAGCAGTGATAGAAAGAGAGGAAGAAGAGTCTGGTTCTTGCCAGCTCACCCGGACAGCTCTTGAAGCTCTTTTGTGGGGCAGGGCCCCTTCCCTCCCTTATCAGTCCCATCATGTCCCCAGCGGCCACACTGTGACTTAAGCTAATTACAGGCATAGTGGTTGAGGAAAGGGAATTCTTTGAGGAACCTTTAATCCTCCCAGAGATGTTTCTGCATCATCTCATAGCAAGTGGGAATACTAACTCTTCCTGGGGGGGCACTGGGATGGCAGACAACTTCTGCAGGCTCAGGAGGTTCAGAGACATGGGGGGAGCCAAAATCTTTGGAACCATCACCCTTATATTCCTAGTCCATAGGCCACGGCCCCTGGTTGCCCATCTAGGGCTCTGACCTTGGCATAACAGACCTGCTTTTGTTGGGTGTTTAACCATCACTGAAATGCAGCTACGTAGACCATCAAGCACTTGGCTTGGCCTTAGCTTTCGAGAAAGCTGCCTGTAGGAAAGGAAAGCTTCACTGTGGGCCTCCAGAGAAGCTTCTAGTTGTCTCACTTGCCTTTCAGTGCCTAGTTCCCTTAGCAGGTTCTCATCATTCTCTAGAGCATTCATGATGCTTATCAAGGCCATCCAAATCAGTGAGCTGAATCTACGCATTCCTCCCAAGTCTCAGATGCCTGATACACTACATCTGCCACGGCAGTCACTTCAGCCCGGCCACTCTCCTCATTTGCAACGGGAAAAACTTGAACAACTCAACCATACCTTATGCCCAGGGCTGTTTGAGATCCACTACTTAGCACTAATGACAGGTACCTCAGCGCCCACCACTTCCAAATCCCTTCTCATTTTCTGCTTTCTTAGACCACTCCTGGGATTGACTGTTAGGGTCAGATTCATCACAAGGAGCAGAGACAGATTGCAGACACTTCTGAGGGCTGGGCGTTGTGGTGCAGTGGGTTAAACCGCAGCTTGGGAGTCTCACATCTCATAAGAGTGCCTGGGATTAAGTCCCACCTCCCCTTCCAATCCAGCTTCTTGTTGATGTGCCTGGGAGGAAGCAGAAGATGGCTCAGATACTTGGGTTTCTGGCACCCATGTGGGAGACCTGGATGGAGCTGCTGTCTCCTGGCTTCAGCCTGGCCCAGCCCTGGATGTTGTGGGCCATTTGGGAAGTAAGCCAGCAGGTAGAAGATTTCTCTCTTTAAAGTAGATACATTTTTAAAAAGGAGTATCCTGGGGCTGGCACCATGGCTCACTTGAGTTAATCCTCCGCCTACAGCACCAGCATCCTGTATGGGCGCCGGGTTCTAGTCCCGGTTGCCCCTCTTCCAGGCCAGCTCTCTGCTGTGGCCCGGGAGTGCAGTGGAAGATGGCCCAAGTGCTTGGGCCTTGCACCCACATGGGAGACCAGGAGGAAGCACCTGGCTCCTGGCTTCGGATTGGCGCAGCGCCGGCCGTAGCGGCCATTTGGGGAATGAACCAACAGAAGGAAGACCTTTCTCTCTCTCTCACTATCTATATCTCTACCTGTCAAATAAATCAAAAATATATTAAAAAAATAAAAAGGAGCATCCTTATTAAAAAAAAAAAAAGCAAATAAACACCAGCACCTTGTGAAAGGAAGAGGAGGACGCAAGCTCAGGCAGCGGAGTGAGTCACACAGCAACGCCTGCCCAGCTAAGCTTTGGCCTGGGAACTGCCTCATCTCGGAGTGGCCCGCACCAGGTGGAAACGGGCAGGTTGTGACGTCCCTGTCTCACCGTCACTGGACGTGTGCTACTCCACGACCTGTGTGAGCTCAGGCAAGGCAGCTGTCTGCTGCAGAGGCAGGCTTTGGAGAAGCAGGGAGCTGGAGGGGATCTGCTGACTCCATCAGCACAGCTGAGCGGAACGCTTTTCTCCAAGGGCATCTGAGGTGACACATTCCCATGTCTACCACAGTGGAGTACTCTCCATTTACTTAGATTTTCCTTTATTGCTCTCCAGAATGTTTAGTTTTGCATAGAAGTCTGGCATAAATTTCCTCAGATTTGTTCCTATCTATTTGACAGTCTTGAAAGGTTAGCTTCTAAAACTTTTTTTTTTTAAAGATTTATTTATTTTATTTGAAAGAGTTAGAGAGGAAGAAACAAAGAGAAAGATCTTCCATCTGCTGGCTCAGTACTTCTCTCTCCAAATAGCTGCAATAATCAGGGCTGGGCCAGGCCAAAGCCAGGAGCCAGGAGCCTCTTTTGGGTCCCCCATGCGGGTGCAGGGGCCCGAGTACTTGGGCCGTCTTCTGCTGCTTTCCCAGGCACATCATCAATGAGCTGGATTGAAGTGGAGCAGCTGGGACTTGAGCCAGTGCCATGTGGGACGCTGGTGCTGCAGGCAGTGGTATAACCTGCTATACTACAGCACCTGCTCCTAAAACTTTGTGTTCTACCTGATTGCTGCTTTACGTAGTATAGACTGATATGTAGAAATACATCTTGTTTATTCAACTAACTCATTACTTTTTGTTTATTTGAGAGGCACAGAGACAGCTCCCATCTGCTGGCTCACTACCAAGTGTCCACATTGACCGAGGCTGGGCCAGGCTGAAGATGGGAGCCAGAAGCACAATCTGGTCTCCCACATGGGTGGCAGGGACCTTGTTACTTGGAGCATCACTTGCTGCCTCCCAGAGTGCACATTAACAGGAAACTGTTTTGGAAGCAGAGCCAGGGCTTGAACTCAGGCCTCTGAGAGGGGATGCAGGCCTGCAAGCCGTCTTTCAGTCACTGTATCGAATGCCTGCTCCCGGACTTTTCAGAGTTAAATTTTGACAGTTTCTATTTCTTTGCGCTTTTTCCATGCTTAGTTAACTATTCTAATTACTCAACAAGAACACTCTTATTTTGGTCTCTCTTACTCTCTAAAATAGGTGTTTAAAAAAATAAGACTTTCTACTCGAGCATGGCTTTAGCTACAACTCAATTTTGGGATGTAATATTCTGGCAGTTTAAAATACTTTCTAGTTCCCACTGTGACTTTAAAAAAAATCTGTGTTATTTATGAGTATACATGTAGTTTTGAACTTGCAGACTTTTTCTACTTAGCTTTTTAAATCTTTAACTTAATTGCATCATTGTCTGAGCATGCAGTCCATACGATTTAGATCTTTTCAGAGTTGTTGGGACTTGCTATATTGCTTAGCATTTTATGAGCATTCCGTGTGTACTGGAGAAGAATCTGTGTCTGCAGCTGTGGATGCACTATCCTATGTCCATTCATTTCAAGCTTGCTTATCCAGTTGTTCAAATCTGTTTCTTCCTAATTTTGCACCTGCTTTTCTAAACAGTTAAGTGATATATAACTTTCAGTATAATTGCAGATTTCTCCATCTCTTTGCAATTCCATCCATTTTTTTTTTTGCTATATATATTTTGAAGCTATGTGTGTTAGGCACACACAAATTTAGAACTGATGTATTTTCTTGGTGAATTGAGAGTATTATCATTATGCTGTGTTCCTTTTTATTACTAGTAATCCCTTTTCTCTAAGTCTACTTTTTTTTGGTAAATTTTATACGGTTTGCCTTTTTAAAAAATTTTAAAAATTGTGGTAAAATACACATCATTTTTAAAAAGGGTTTATTTATTTTAAAGGCAGAGTGACAAAGAGATCTTCCATCTGCTGGTTCACTCTCCAAATGGCTACAACAGCCAGGTCTGGAACAGGCCAAAGCCAGGAGCCAGGAACTTATCCAGGTTTCCCACGTGGGTAGCAAGGATTCCAGCACTTGGGTCATCCTCTTTTGTCTTCTCGGGTGCATTAGCAGGAAGTGGGATAAGAAGCGGAGCAGCATTCCAACTGGCACTCCTGAATGCCATGTCAGTGTTGCAAGTGGTGGCTTAACTCACTGCTCCACAATGCCAGTCCCCACATAGCATGAAATTTATCATCTAAACCGTTTCTAAGTACAAGCATACAGGTCAGTAGCATTGGTACTTTCACACTGTTTTGCAGCTGATTTCCAAAACTCTTCATCTTGGAAGAACGAATCTCTGTGTTCATAACAGCCCGTTTCCCCCTTCCCCAAACACCTGGAACTGTGCTTCTACTTTTTGTCCCTATGAATTTGGCTACCCTAGGTGCCTCATGCAAGTGGAACTATATAGTATTTGTCCCTTTGTGTCTCATTTATTTCACTAGCATGTCTCAAGGCTCATCCATGTTGTAGCATGTGTTAGAATATCCTTCCTTTTTAGGAGTGAAGATTCCCTTGTATAGAAAGACATACCACATTTTGTTACCCATTCATCTGTAGGTATTCACTTGGGTTGCTTTTATCTTTTGGCTATTGTGAGTATGCTGCCATGAACATGGGTATACAAATATCTGTTTGAGCTTTCAATTATTTTGCACATACACCCAGAGGTAGAATTGCTGGATCATAAGATAAAACTGTTCATTTTTCTGAGGAACTGCCATACTGTTTTCCATAGCAACTGCACCATTTTACATTCCCACCAGCAACAATGAAGCATTCCAACTTCTCTATATCCTTGCCAGCACTTGTTATTTTCTGCCTCTCACATTGGTGGCAAGGACCCAACTACTTGGGCTACTACCTTCTGCCTCCCAGGGTTTGCATTAGTAGACTGCTAGAATCAGGAGTGGAGCTGGGACTTGAACCCAGCCACTCCTGATATAGGATGTGGACAACCCAACTGAGCATCTTAAGTGCGAGGCCAAATGCCTGCCCCCATTTTCACATTATCACTCCATTCCAGCATTTCAGCTGCCAATGGTGAAATATTCCTCCTTACTGGGAATGACCACTGCCACTGCTTCACTTTCTATAGCACCCAACTCCAGTACCCATGAGACCAAGGGTTGGCAAACTATAGCCAATTTGTCTAATTCTGCCCTCAGTCTGTTTCTATGGCAATAGAGTGTTAAGAACAGTTTTTATATCTTTGGGAAATCTTTTTTATTGTGGCAAAATATAATATATAAACATAAAACTTGCCATTTTAAGTCTGTAATTCAGTCGTACTAATTATATTCACAATCTTGTGAAACCAGTATCTATTTCCATGAAGTTTTTACATTTTTAAAGGGTTGTAAAAAAACAAAATGAGGGGACCAGTACTGTGACATAGCAAGTAAAGCTGTCACCTGCAGTGCTAGCATCCCATAGGGTACTGGTTCAAGTCCTGGCTGCTCCACTTCTGATCCAGCTCTCTACTATGGCCTGGGAAAACAGCAGAAAGTGGCCCAAGTCCTTGGACCCCTGCATCCACGTGGGAGACCTGGAAGAAGCTCCAGGCTCCAGGCTCCTGGTTCCTGGCTTCAGATTGGCTCAGCTCCAGCCATTGTGGCCATCTGGGAGTGAACCAGGGGACAGAAGACCTCTCTTTCTCTGCCTTTGCCTCTCTAAGTCTGCTTTTCAAATAAATAAATAAATAAATATTATAAAAAGTGAAAAAGCAAAGCAGATTACACAACAGAGTCTAGAGGGAATTCATTCATTAACTCACTCAACATGTGTACCTACTAAATGCCAACCTCTGTGTGGACACGAAGAATAGACCCATTAATGGACAAAATGTATATAAACCCTTGCCTTCATTGAGGTGCCATGGTTGTAGGCTGTACAGAAACCAACCTGCAGTCATTAAGGTAATAGATGCTATAACAAATACAGTAGATTGCATATTCTCAGTGGCTTAACATAATGCTTATTGTCTGTTCCTCTTAGTGTCCAGTGTAGATGTTTTTGGCCAGATCAATTTTTGAGTGCTCATTTAGTCATAGTTGTTCTAGGTCCACAGGCAAGAACTTAGTCACATGGTACAATGGTTTGCATGTGATTTTTTTTTTTAATATTTTCAATTCTAATCTATCTAATCTACTTTTTTTTTTTTTTTTTGACAGGCAGAGTTAGACAGTGAGAGAGACAGAGAGAAAGGTCTTCCTTCCGTTGGTTCACTCCCCAAACGGCCGCTATGGCCGGTGTGCTGCGCCAGGTGCCTCTTCCTGGTCTCCCATGCGGGTGCAGGGCCCAAGCACTTGGGCCACCCTCCACTGCCTTCCCAGGCCACAGCAGAGAGCTGAACCAGAAGAGGAGCAACCAGGACAGAACCGGCGCCCCAACCGGGACTAGAACCCAGGGTGCTGGCGCCACAGGTGGAGGATTAACCAAGTGAGCCACGGTGTTGGCCTGCATGTGATTTTGTTCCCCAAGGTTTCATGTGTTGGAAGCGGGGTTCCCCCATGTGGTGGTGGAAAATTGGGTAAACTCTTTTAGAGGTGGAATTTAGTAGGAGGTTCTTGGGTCTACCTGGGGCATGCCCTCCAAAGGTGCTGTGGGACCTTGGTCAGTTCTCATTAGAGGATAAGTCTGGGCCTGGCTCTACCCAGCCTCTTCCTGGCTTCCTGTATTCAAGAATGATCACTTGTTCCCATATGCGCTCCTGCTATTGCCATATGTCATGCTGTGACCCAGCTGAAAGGGCTCCCTCTAGAAGTGAGTCAGTGCAGGTGCTCTGACCTTGAACTCCCACCAACTGTGAGCTAAGTAGGTCTCCTTTTTTCATAAAAAGCCTGCCTCAGGGACTATGTTATAATAACAATAATCCTGGGCAATACACATGATCCCAGCAAAAGGTATATTTTGGAAATGTAGTTCCTAGCGGCAAACACGAATCTTTGGTGTTTAGCAAACTAATTACATGGGGAGGGACAGACAAGAAACTGAATAAAGGAACTGTAGGTAATGTTAGGTGATACATGCTTTGGAGAAAATACAGCATGTATTTTCATGCGACATGGAATATTGTGATGCTAAACAGAACAGTGAGAAGGACTCCCTGGAATGAGCAAAGGCTTAAGGGAGGTGAAGGCGTGAGCCATGTGGAAGATCCAGGCCCAATATGGCTGAAGCAGAGCAAGAGGA
This sequence comes from Oryctolagus cuniculus, assembly GCF_964237555.1. Classification (NCBI taxonomy): domain Eukaryota; kingdom Metazoa; phylum Chordata; class Mammalia; order Lagomorpha; family Leporidae; genus Oryctolagus; species Oryctolagus cuniculus. Next base: position 13,349,589 of record NC_091448.1, on the reverse strand, counting down.
AGGTAGATGAGGCTAGAGAGGAGAGCAGGCAGGGCTCCGGCTTCTCGGAACGAGCAGCCATCGGAGCGTTGAGTGCAGAGCTCTGACAGAACTCGACTTGCATCTGGGCAGAACCAGCATGGCCGCTGTCAAGAGAAGAGGGCAGGAGGGAGGCAATTACGGTAGACTGGCCCAGAGTGTATGTCTGAAGGCAAAGCAGGATTGACAGATGGGCTGAAGGTGGGGCCTGGGAGAAAGAAGGGCGACTGTGGTGGGGCCAGGAAAGACCACGGTGGAGCACATCTCTAGGGAAGATCAAGAATTCAGTGCTGGAAGTGCTGATCTGAGAGGTCTAAGGGAGTCCAAGTGCAGAGGCTGACTTAGCTCACCGTTAGGTAAGAGTGAGAAAGCCCAGAGTGGGAGCTAGAGGCTTGGGAGTCCTTCCTCAGGGTAAAGTCGGTGACTGAAGCCTTGACATGGAAGACATGTCCAGGGAGTGTAGCTGAAGGCAGACCTGCGGACTGAGCTCTGGGTCTCTTGTAAGCAGCAGGAAACTAAGAGCAGCCCGTGGAGAATGAGGTAGAGAGAAAATGAGGGAAGAGGGGGATTCCTGGGGCTGTTCCTCAGATCAGACTGAGAATGGAGCCAAGTTAAGACTGGCCAAGGGGCCTGTTTCCCCCCAGCATTTCCCTGTCTGCTGTGCATGGTCCCAGTGGTCTGTGGGGGTTCCCCACTGTTTCATCAACTCCTCCTTGCTCAGATAAAGGTTCAGTGAAGTCAGCAAATATTTGCTGAGGGCTACGTGCCAGGCCCTGTGCTCTCAGGGAGCCTGTACCCTAACGGGGATGGGGCAGATCATAAAGAACACAGAATAACGTGTAACACAGGCCGGAGAGAACACTGACCGCTTGGACTAACGGGCTCATGGAAGTGCTCTTCAGGGAGGAGACATCTGAGCTCAGACCTCAGGGTTGGGAAGGTGAGCAGGGTTCCTGGTGGAAGGAGTTCTGGGATGCAGCCAGGCAGGAGAAGGCCAGCTTGGCCCCCATCCCAGGAGCAGGGGAAGGTGGGAGCCGGCAGGCTCGGGCTGGGAATTCAGGTTTTATTCCCAGCGTGGTGGGGAAGCCTTTGGTAGGTTTAAGGGGCGTGTGTGTGTCACGTGACCTGGTGCACATTCAGCAGATGTGACTGGCTGGTCAGAAGCAGGGTGGACTGCAGGGGGCCGAGTGGAGGCCAGGAGGAGAGTTAGGAGGCTCCCCCAGCCGGTGCCACAGGTGGTGTCCTTGGCAAGGATGGACTCCGAGGCAGGCTTGGAGGCAGGTGAAAGGACGGGCAGACGCAGGAATCCAGCCCACCCCCAGCAAAGACAGTCTACTGTCAACGACCCGCCTTGGGTGGGTCAGTGTTTACTTGCAGGAAGCTCAAAGGTGCTCGGCGAACAGCAGAGGTTAAATCAGTGCCTCCAGCGACCAGAGCTGGAAGAGGAGCCCAAGGAAGGGAGAGGCGCAGCGTTTGCCCGCAGGAGGCGGGCGGGCTGCGAGGGGCGCCGCCTGCCGCCACCCTAGCCCTGGGCCCGGGAGACGCTGCTCCTGGCTCACCCGGAGCTCGGAGTGGCGGACTCGGCGAGGCCCGCCCCGCGCTCCCTGACTCACTCCCGGGCGCCCGCCCTCGCCACTGACCCGGGGCCAATCCCTTAATGAGTCTACACCTCACGCTTCGCATCTGGCCGGGACAATTGCCTGGTGGAGTTTTTGACTCCCTGGGGGCAGAGCTCCCGTGTGCAAGCATTCAGGCTTCGGGTAGGGTCCCGAGGAGCCAGCCCCGAGCCCCGGGCCTCCCCGTGCACCCAGAGCGCGGGTGAAAGCCTGGGGCCCCGGCTTCTTGCGAATGCAGAGCGTCCCGGCAGCATGTCGTTCCGGAGACGCGCCCGCAAGGACACCTCTCTAGGAGTCGCAGAAACTTGCCTGAAAGGAAAAAGAGCAAACGGAGCCCAAGGCCAGGGGTCGGCCAGGGTACCCGCCGTTCTGGGAGGCCGGATGCTGGGGCTCTCGCGCCGGCCGCATCCGGCGACCCCGGGCATCGCGCCCCACCCGGAGCCAGAGCTCGCACCTGCCGCCCCCCCCCCCCCCCCCCGAGTTACCTGCCCCGGGAAGCCACAGTCCAGCCGGGACTCGAGCCGGGCGCATCCGGCGGAGCCCGGAGCCACCGCATTCCTAGGGGCGGGGTCCCCACCTAGAGGGGCGCGGGTCGCGTTCCCGGCGGAGAGGAGGAGACCGCCGGCGGCAAAGTGAAACCGAAGAGGGGGTAAAAGTTGCATTTAGCTTATTCCTCCCCACCCCCACGCCCCCTCATCGCGCCCCGACGTGGCTGACCGAGCTACGGGGCCCGCCCAGCCCTCGGAGCCCGACGGCCGCACCTTCCCGGCCCGCAGGGTGCCGCGGGCCCGAGGGCGGGAGCGGGGACCCTCCGCCCACGCGCGTGCCTCGGCCCACGCGCAGCCCGCCCGCGGCAGGAGAGCCTCGGGCTGACTGGCTGCAGACGTGGAGCGGCGGCGGGGGGAAGGGCGGCCGGGGCCAGGAGGCAGAGCGGAACCCCCAGGGCCACACGGGCGGGATGGGGTGACTTCCCCACGCCGGCCCGGCGCGAGGGGCGGGGCCGGCGGGCCGCCCGGGGCCACTTCGCGGCCGGAGGTGCGGCCTGAGGGGCGGCGCCGGCGGCGGGAGGCGGGAGTCGGGGGCCGAGGGGGAGTCACTTTAAAGGCTCTTTCCTACCCATAATGCTTTGTGGGGACGTTGACAAGTGGATCCAAGATGGCGTAGAAAGTAATGACAGGTAAGTCCTGACTTCCCCCTTCTCCGCTGCCGGGGCCGCTCCGCGGGCTGCCGGAGCCCTCCGCTGAGGGGACCGGACTCCTCTCGGGCGCCCCGGGCCCCGGGCGAGGCGGGCCCGGGGCCGGCCGGGGGCACGGGCGGCCCGCGGCGGGGCCTGGGAAGCGGGGCTCTTCGAGGCGAGGCCCGGACGCTGGGGCTGTTTACAGCTTCTTCCCCTCCTCGGTCCCCTTCCCCTCCGCTGGGGGCCGCGCCGCCCGGGGCTCAGGCCTAGGGGGCCGCCTTGCACGCCCCGGGCCGGGAGCCTGCGGGAGGCTTCTCCCGCCCGGGGCGCCGCGGGAGCAGGAGCCGAGCCTCCGTGCACGCTCCCCTCCTCCGGGTCGCGGCGGGCGGTGGGGAGCGTGCGGGCCTCCCACGCCCCGCTCGATCCCCCCTCGGGGCTCGGACTTCCCCGCGGCGGGGGCGCGCGCCCGAGGGTGGGCGTCTGGGAAAGTGGGTCAGGGGCGCGTCCCCACCTTCGCCCGCGCGGGGCTCCCGGCCTGAGGTTCACTTTCTAACCCCCCCCCCCGCTCCCCGCCCCCTCCTCGGAAACGCTCATTGGCCCCCCCAAGCTCATCAACACAAATAAAAACAGACTCTTCTTCCTGGAGATGCCCACAGGGGTCCCCTTCGGGCTGCAGCCTCACCTCGGAGGACTCTGCTCGCTCGCCCCCAGTTGTTTGTGCCGTCTACACCCTCGTGTTGTTTTTCCCCCCACTCCTGAGGCTCCTTCAGACAGGGCCGGAACCCAGGGTCTTCCTCTTCTGGCGTTGGAGCCTGCAGGTTTTGTTTGCAACTCAAGCATTGGCATCCACGCTTTTCAGGCAAACCATTATTATAATAAAAAGTACAACTCCAGATAGGGTGGATTCGGGGAGCAGGGGCGCCTTGGCTGGGTCTCTCTGAAACTCCTATTCGTGAGGTTTTGTTTTTTTCTTTCTTTTCTTCATCTCTCTCTCTCTTAAAGTTGTCAGTGCTGAAAATGATTTTATTGTTTTTGATTTCAAGAGCACTTTGTCATTTATTTTATCTCAGTGAAAGGAGATGTTTTCGTTTTCAGGTAAAAGAAACCCCTTTGAAAGCTGCTGCACCATTTCTGTAACTTCTTCTGTTTAGGTTGAGATGCCCTCACACGTAGGCTGAGACACTGTTTGCTGCTGATGTTGTCTATTGCTGGTGCTGTACAGACCTATTTTACTTTTCTGTTTGCCCCAGGAATCGGATGAAGTCATTGATCACTAATGAACTACAGTGCTGGTGAGATGTGTAAGGTGAGACTGCAGTTAAAAAGGAGTTCCCTGCTTTCCTTTTTAATTCTAATCACTCCACATGGGTAAGGCTGAAGCTAAGGAATTTGATGGATCCAGCTTTATGTTCCAAATATATCACTCCAGCCACTGGGTGTATGGATTGGGCTACATTTAGCCGGGTAAAATATGTCCAGGGGACTGGTCTCTCGGTGGCTCCAGCATGCTCTAACACACTGGAGCTCATCCCCAGCCAAGTGTTATTTGCAGCTCTCCTTGATCACTCTCTCCACCAAGGGTAATTATAGTTTGCCTCTTCAGATTTCCTTGTGTAACTTTAATTGGATGTCTTAATTTTATCTTTTACCGTCCACTACTTACTCTGCGTTGAGTATTAGCACGTGTGTGGGGTTTATGTGGCCACAGTCTGGGATACTTGTCAAGCACACCCTTTCCATGGGAAAGAATTATCCCAGGCAAGTCCACCACTCCAGCTTCTCTCTTCTAAAAAACGGAATAGGATTTGTGTCTCTAATAATTACTCTAAAGTAAAAGTGACAGTGTTGAGTTCTGTTTAGGGATGAGACTAGTTGGTCATCATTTTACGGTCACCCATGGTGTGTGAATTCCAAGTGTTGATTTATTTAATGGAACTTGGAATACTTTGGATTTAAAGGGCATTGATAGGGTGTTAGTATATGGTTAGTACTCTGCTAGGGAGAGGGAGATAAGTGGCTAATTTTGTGTTTTTCACAAGCATTTTTTTTTTCAACTTTAAAAAATATTTTGCTGTGATTTCTTCAGAAAAATGTAAATAACTATGGTCAACTGATTGGTTACTATAAATTTTTTTTTCCCTTTCCACATCTGGGCCTCTGGATTTTGAAATCTTCACCCAGACTTTTCATATCTGTTTCATCTGCTTCAGAAAAGTATGTTGTACATTATTTTCTTCTCTTGATTGAGGTGTATAATTGGCATTTTGCCTTACTCACACACACACCTTGGGAAAGGTGGGCATAAACCAAGATTATTCTTTCTAAGTGCATATACCATGTTTGCTTGTGTTTAAAACTCAGCAGAGTTTATGTGTATTAAATCTAATTTTTGCTTTTATTCTTGGCAGAGCAAATCTGAACTTTGAAATTTGTTTTCTGTTTGCTCATGGAGGCCTTATCTGTAGGCTTCCCAATATGAATTTTTTTTTTTTGAGACCTTCAGATTATTTTGTAGAAAGGAACAGATAGTCTGCTTTTTGCCTATGGAGATTGTTCTTTGTAGTCTGGAATTCCGTATTGGAAGTGGGGGATCTTGTGTGGCTAGTGTTGCTTAGCCTGAATGGTGTCAACACATTTTTTGCAATTTTCCTACATGTGAAATGTTAGTATTCACTTCAAAGTGAAGTTAGTGGTGGGCCACCAAACAATTTGTTACACAGAGTGTTCTAAAACGGGAAATACCATAGTATTGAAGGCTGTGGTGAAGTAGGAGTCTGTGTCTTTGGGCTGAATAAAGACATAGCTTTTTTAGTCTGTCCTTTTGGCTGAGAAGCTGGGACACTATTTTTAGGTAAGGCCGTAGTTTTTGGGAGTCAGTAAGTACAGCCTTGTACCTCTCTGTCAGCAGGGAAACTGGATTTTTGCACTGTTAGCAAGAAGTTTTACTTTCTAATGCCATAAATGTTCAGTTGACACTCTCTTGAAGTCTGTATTCATTTGTGAACTATACAGTTTTCTCTGGAGAGGGAAGTGATGCCACAACAACAGGAGAAATGATTTCTACTTGCAGAGGGCCTTGTAAATCTGCAGTGTATTCATGAAAGGCTAAGAGTGGTGCAGAGGGACCTGAAAGTAAGTGGACCAGGTCTTACAACTGCATCTGTGTTCTTTGTTTAAGAAGTAGGCTGGGCATCAATACTGGATGTACATCAACCTGGAATTGTTTCTCAGACTATATATCAGATCCAGATCCAGATCCAGGCCCAGGCCAAGAAATAAGATCCTTTGCCTGTTGTTTCTGATGTGCAGAAAAGTTTGGGCCAGATTGATCAAGAGTTGCTATCTAAAATAAGGGGAGGAATTATGCAAAAAATTATAAGCCACTTGTTCAGATTGTTTGTTTTCATAGACTTAGATATGAGTTCATGCAAATATAATTGAATTTCTGCGTAATATTTTGAAATGTTTCCTAGAAGAGCAGTATAATCCAGGTGGAGAGTCTGGCCACTCTAGCTTGCAAGTTCATTTCAATTCATGGGCGTAGCCAGGACTGCTTGTGTAGGAGAGCGTTGGTTAGAAGAAGGCTGCAACAGTGAGGGACATGGGATAGAGCTGTTGAGTAACCATGTGTCTCTTAGAGGTAGTCGTCCTCTTTTTAGAAGACAATCAAGATGTAAGATGAAGACTTTTTATTTGTATACATAATTATTTCATTGAGCTTCCAATTTTCTGAAAGAAGTTGAAAGTTTGTCAATCCCCAGGGCTGGTGCTGTGGCATAGCAGGTAAAGCTGCCACCTGCTCTGCCAGCATCCCATATGGGTGCCAGTTCTGGTCCTGGCTGTTCCACTTGCGATCCAGCTCACTGCCAGTGTGCCTGGGAAAGCAGTAGAAGATGGCCCAAGTCCTTGGGAGACTTGGAGGCTCCAGGCTCCTGGCTTCAGATCGGCCCAACTCTGGCCGTTGCAGCCATTTGGGGAGTGAACAGGTGGATGGAAAACTTCTCTTTCTGCCATTGCTACTGCCTCTGCCTCTCTGTAACTCTGCCTTTCAAATAAATAAATGAATCTTTATATATAAAAAAAAAAGTTTGTTAAGCCAGTATCAGTGTTCATATCTTGTAGATTGTACAGGGTCAGTTTCTTCAACTAGCATCAGGAAGTTGTCTGATAAAAGCAGAGTTTATACATTTATCTTGCTCCTGGACAAAAACACCTTATTCAGCATCAGGTTCTTTAAAGAATGTATGACATGTTTTGGACTGGACCATTCTGAAGTGTGAATGTTTGTGATTTTTGTTATTTCTGGACCATATTGTAGGTGTTTTTGGCATTCTGAATTTGCCTTCTTCTTCTGTAGAAATTCTCCTTGTGGTGAAAATATGCTTGTCATAAGAACTTCCTGACAGTAGGCAATACGTGTAACACAGCTTTTTAAACTTTTTTTGAACAAAACTCATACATGACTTTGATGAATAAATTTTTATTATATATATACATAAAGGTGTATTTCCCTGAGCTGCCCATAGTAAATAGTTGAGTGCCAGTTAGCTTTTGGAAGACCCTTTTTTCTGAAGAGGGGCACTGGCAGTCGGGCAGGAGAGAAATCAGGAACGGCATGGCCATTCATCGAAGCGGAGTTTAGATGTTGCACAGGGACTATTTGGTTCTTATTTCCTGCAATGTGTGGTAATAGTGATAACCTCAGACTACCATCAGTTGAAGATAACTGTAATTGAATTGTTGAACACACAGTTAATTCTGTTGTCAGATTGGTGAAGTTTTGATTTGATTTTTTTTCCCCAAAGCTTTACTTATTTGAAAGAGTCATGGAGAAAAAGGGAGAGACACAAAGAGAGATCTTCCATCCTCTGGTTCACTCTCCAGATGGCTGCAGTGAAAGCCAAGAGCTTTATCCAGGTCTCTCACGTTGGTGGCGGGGGCCCAAACACTTGGGCCATCTTCCGCTTCTCTTCCCAGGCCCCCAGCAGTGAGCTGGAATGGAAGTGGAGTAGCTGGGACCCAGACTGGCGTTACATGGGATGCAGGCGTCGCAGGCAGCAGCTTTACCTGCTACGCCGCAGTGCCGGCCCTTGATCTGATCTTTTAAGGAAATATTTGGGAATTGAATTTATGTCATTTTAGGGTTGGGATGGATAATAGTGGTAATGAGATACCATTGGTTGAATTTTATGATAGACTGCACATTGTATTTATAGTAGGCTTTTTGTAACTCATCATCTCCTTGAATTCTCCCGACAGCTCGCAAGACAGTTGTTAACTGCATTTTGCAAAGGAAGAAATTTAGTCTTTCTTTTTTTTTTTTCAAGATTTATTTATTTATTTTAAAGGCAGAGTTTCAGAGAGGCAGAGGCAAAGAGAGAGAAAGAGAGATCTTCCATCCACTGGTTCACTCCCCAAATGGCTGCAGTGGGTGGAGCTGGGCAGATCCGTAGCCAGGAGCTTCTTCTGGGTCTCCCACGTAGGTACAGGGACCCAAGGACTTGGGCCATCTGCTGCTGCTTTCCCAGGCCATAGCAGAGAGCTGGATCGGAAGTGGAGCAGCTGGGACTCAAACCAGGGCCCATGTGGGATGCTGGCACTGCAGGTTGCGGCTTTACCCACTATGCCATAGTGGCGGCTGGAAATCTAGTCTTAAATGTGAACTAACTGGTGTCCAGGCACCAGATTTGTGATGTCGTAAAGCTGACTTCCTTTATGAAAAGCCTGTGCTCTGGTGGCTGTAGGTAGTCTTTTTTTTTTTTTTTTCCCCAAATAAGGACATTTAGTCTTTGAGAAAGTAAGTGATTTACCCAAGGTCACACAGTTCAGTAGCAACATTAATGCAAGCTTTTATCTCTGGGTGCTTATCTCAGGACTCTGTGTCCAGTGCTGGGTGTGCTACATTTTATTGAACCAGGGTGGACCAAAAAACTAGATGCTGTGAACATTGGATACAAATGCTTCAGAACTGATACATGGGAAAATGGTGTTTTCTGTGTATTTAAAGGCTTCCTTCTCTCTTTTTCAGAAATTATAAAGAGCTCTGATGGGCTATTTGGGTGTTACCCAGTGCAGTGAACTGCAGGTGAGTAAGGTTAAAGAGCAACTCACAAAAAACCAAATACGCAGCAAGGCTTGAAAAAGAGGAGGGGCAGAGTCGGGGAAGGAGGGGCTGAGTGGAGGGGCTGCGGTGGGGCGTGGCGCGGTGAGGTTGCTTTATAAGAGCCTGGCCTCAAGGGGCAGGTCCTGGTCAGCTACTGCTGGAGCGGACTCCATGGCCGACAGACTCTGAAGGCTCTGCCTGCTGCTTGGTCAGACTGTTTAGCTGGAGAAGGGAAGGTAGGTTGATCTTCCACCTCGGTTCAGACGAGTAACTGCCCAGAGGCCCGCTTGGCTGCCTGTGATTGCAACTCCAGAGGCTCTTCACTGTTTGTGTCAACGATCTTGCGTGGTAGTCGCCCTGTGTCTGCTGTGTGCTGTGTCCTGCATGATGGTGCATATGTGTCTATACTGCGCCCTGCGAATTATTTCTCTTCCGCTGAAATGCTTGCTAGTAAAGACAGTTTAGTCATGAATATTTATTATTTCACAGTAAGTAATTTTCTTGGTCTATTATAATATCTTGGCCTTTTGTTTTGAAACTTAGAAAATGGTAATACTACAGAAAAAAGTTGCAGTAATGTTTAATAGTGTCCTTGTGGGATGTCGGGCCTCAAACTGGTTTTTGACGTGTTTCAGTACTGGTCTTTTGTTAGACATGTCCACCTCCAGAAAGCGTTGGCTCTTACTAAGGTGACCTGGCATCCTGCTGTTTGCGCTCCGGCAGGGTAGCATTTGCAAGAGCATCGTGAGCTGCTCTCCACCAGTCTGGTGGAAGCTGCAGTTTTTAGCATTGCGTTCTTTGAAGTTGAAAACATGCGAGTGCACATGCACATGCTCAAAAAAACATTTTTTTTTTCCTTTTAACTATCCCCAGGCCTCCTGCCCCCTAGTTTCTGCCTTTTTACTGATAATAGTCTACTGTCACTTTAGCAAATTGGCCTTGAGAATCTCCCAGAGTTTAATGTGGCAGTTCAGTATACCTTCAGGGCTTAGATGAGACTTAGGGCTTGGCAACTTGCTGATTGTTAAAGTAATACTTGGCTGAAGAGCTTCTTTGTTTGTTGAGTGTGCTTGTTTTGCATGATTTATCCCCCACAGACTCTTGGGAGCTGATCAGAAAACCGAGAGGCAGTTTGCTGGTCTTTGAAAAACTAGGGTCTGGGGCAGTCATTGGTCATCCTGAGCAGAGAGAGCTGGAAAGCTCTCAGTCACGGCCAAAGTGAACGGTAGGCAGGAGAGGTGGTTTTCTTCCTGAGACTTTATCAAGTTTGTGTCCTGGAACCCCTCTCTGGGTATGGTAAAACTTTTCTTAATATTGAGTAAGTTGATAGGAAATACACTGTTAAGTGAGTTATTACCCTAAAACAGTTGGTTTTCTTTTCGATATTCCATTTCAAAATACATACATTTTTAATTATAGAACATTATAGTTTGGTGTTTTTAAAGACACATGCCAGGGCATGAAACGTGTCCTTGTTGTAGATTTTAATTTATATGCTGAAAGGCCACAAAAATAATTTCATCAAGTCATGCTCCCATAATTTGCTTAAATCTTTTAGTGCTGGGTGTTTATGTTCCTGGCTGGTTTTCAGTTAACACTTTTATTTAAAGCACTACAGGCATTATTGGTCTTTCTTCTGATTAATTTATATCTCTAGGATAAATTTGACAGTTCATTATCTTAAAGATTGTGAATATTTTTATGACTTTTGGTGTATATTGTCATACTGTTTTCAGGGGTGTTGTGCCAGTTTGCATGACTAACACAGACATGGATATAACCTATTCCAGCAGACACTAGACAGAATTCCATTTTTTCCCTCAGTTTCTTGCTAATTGTAATAGTGTAAAATGGCATTGCTAGGGGTGGGTGGTTGGCATAGCAGTTAGGCTGCTGCTTGGGGTGCATGCATCCCATACTGGATGCATGGAGTATTGGAGTTTGAGTCCTGGCTCTGTTCTCCATCCCAGCTTCCTGCTAATGCACACCCTGGGGCGCAGGAGGTGATGGGTCCCTGCCACCCACATAGGGAACCCAGATTGAGTTCTGGGCTCTTGGCTCCGGCTTCCCAGTCCTGGCTATCGCAGACATTTGGGGAGTGAACCAGTGGGTAGGAGAGCTCTCTGTCTTTCAAATAAATAAAAGGAAAAAATGACATTTACATTTGTGTGTTATATAATGTTGAATTTGGCTCTGTGTCTCTTCATTGCGAATTGTTCATTTGTATCTCTCACTGTATTATGTGATAAACTATTGATAAGGGCTTTGGATGGTAAGGCACGTATAATCAGCTATCGCACAGGTAATGATTAGGAAGATAACCAGAGCATGATCAGTGAAAGAGTTCATAGAAGTATAGTGTAAATGGAAAGTGATCATAGGAATAGTGGTTGGATTGGAACAGATGGATCATTTCAACATTTGATTCAGTAAGTATTCATTGGGCATCCATTGTGTAACACATGTATCTTGTATTATTGTGGTATGTGCTGGGTTGAAGGAGGGGACTGCTTGGGGCCTTGCCACTTCGGAGTTCTGGCTTGTGTTGTTCCTTTGTGGCTTCGTGGAGGACTGAGATCACCACCCTGTGGACATCTTTTACTCATTCATGCTGTGGCACACTCTTTGAGAGACTCTCTTCCAAGGAATTTGAAGATCAGTGCAATGTTACTCCCACTGACAAGGAGACGAGAGAGGCACCAAAAAATGACACAGGAATTTGTTAGGTGCTGTGAAAGGAGTTTCTCCCGGTTCTTGAGGATTGAGTGGAGGGAGTGATACTGCCCCCTTGGGGACAGCAGAGCACTTCAGCTGGAGGGATGGCACTTCCATTGTGCCACCCTAAAACAGAGAAAAAGGAGGGAAAGAAGAGGGTATTTTAGAGGGAAACCTCCAGGTAGTGCGAGGAAACTGCCTAAGTTACCTGAGCCCTGGGACGTGATACATAAAGGAACAGGATGGAAGATGAGGCTGCCAGTAGGGCAGGGCCGATTTTGGAGGTCATTAATGTCAGGCCAAGGATGACGGAGGCTGGGTAGTGAGAAGGACTTTGACAGGACTCATGGTAGTAGTCGCTGTGGGGTTGGAGGGCCCTGAACTGAGCTGGTGGCCTTGGGAAGGCAGTGACGGGTTCACAGAGCTTGTGCAGTGGAATGGAGGTGTGCTGGCTGATTGGATGCGACAGGGTGGGGTGGGAACAGCAAAGGCAAGGCTGCGGTTTCTGTGGGTGAGTGGCAGGAACAGGGAAGTCAGGAGGAAGAAGGGGTCTTAGGAGTTTCTGAAAAGATGAATGAGGTTTTGATTGTATTGAGTTTAAGGAGCCAGTGGAAAGTTGAAATCGGATTTTTAAACTTAGAAGGAACTTTATAGATTGATTGGGGCAATAGTTAAGGAAGTTGGGAGCCTTGAGGAAGAAGAATCAGTGAGCTTTCACAATTAATTAAATGAGCCGAGTGAAGACTGAAGCTTCCTGATTCCTGGTGGAGAACCTTCTTCTTTGCCTCTCACTGAGCAGCGCTGATGTCTTAGTGGCATTTCCTTGCTCAGGTAGCACTCCAGGCAGAGTTGGGAGCAGCACAGTGTGTGTTCTGAGGGCTTTATCTTTTAGTTAAAACATTTTTGTATGGAAACTTTCATGCATACAAAGATGGAAGGAAGAGTATATGGGTACTTCAAAAAAATTTGTGGAAAAAATGGAATTAAAAGATGTTTATTTTGGTGCCCCCCAAATTGGAACCCATGTATCTGAGGGGGAAATGTATGCTTTGTGAAAAAAGCTATGCATGCATTTAAAAAATTTTCACCAAAGTAAACTTATTAAATTTGTGAGGTAAGGACACACACACACACACACACAGGGAGAAATACCCTGGTATAATTAATCCCCATCTTCCAACTTCAACAGCTGTCGATGTTGTTTCTTCTGTTTCTTCCCTCCCTATCAATTACATCGAAGCAAATAGGATAAAGTGATTTGGTGACTTTGAATTTTACACATTTGCAAGATAGGAAAGTGGAATGGCTTGTGGGGTTTGATCCTGGGCTTCTGGATGGAGTCTGGAGTAAAGAGAACTAGGATTAACTCCAGAATTCCTAGGCTGCCTCAACTTTGTGACTAAATCTTGTTTTCATAATACTGAAACTTGGTTCTTGTTGAGTACAGGAGAATTAAACAACCAAAAAAGACTAACCCCACCACTCAGACTTGTTGTAACTTATCATTAAATTTTTTTAAAGATTTATTTATTTATTTGAAAGTAAGAATTACATAGAGGGAGGAGAGACAGAGAGAGAGAGGTCTTCCATCCATGGGTTCACTCCTCAATTGGCTGCAACTGCCAGAGCTACGCCTATCTGAAGCAGGAGCTAGGAGCTTTTTCCATGACTTCCATGCGGGTGCAGGGCCCAAGCACTTGGGCCATCTTCTCCTGCTTTCCCAGGCCACAGCAGAGAGCTGGATTGGAAAAAGGAGCAGCCGGGACTAGAACCGGCACCCATTTGTGATGCCGGTGCTTCAGGCCAGGGTGTTAACCTGCTGAGCCACAGTGCTTGCCCCTAAAAATTTTTTTTAATTACTGATTTTCGTTTTTATTTGAAAGGCAAACACAGAGACAGAGGAAGATGTCTTCCATCCGCTAATTTACTTCCCAAATGTCCGCAACAGCCAACTTGGGCCAGGCTGAAGCCAGGAGCCTCCCACGTGTGTTTCAGGAACCTAAGTACCTGAGCCATGATCTGCTGCCTCTGGGTGTACATTAGCAGGAGCTGCAATTGTAAGAGGAGCAGGTAGAACTCAGAACTAGGCACTCCAGCAGGGGCCGAGTTTTCCAGAAGATTGTGTTAGTGGCTATGCCAACTGCCCATCTGACACTTAAATATCCTAATGAACTTTTGATTTTGAACTCCTTTAGGTTTATAGGAAAGTTACAAGTGTAGGCTAACATTCTTTTTTTTTTTTTTACTCTTTTTTATTATTTATTTGACAGATAAGAGTTAGACAGAGAGAGACAGAGAGACAGGTCTTCCTTCCGTTGGTTCACCCCCCAAATGGCCCCTACAGCCGGCGCTGCGCCGATCCGAAGCCAGGAGCCAGGTGCTTCTCCTGGTCTCCCATGCGGGTGCAGGGGCCGAAGTTATTGGGCCATCCTCCACTGCCTTCCCAGGCCACAGCAGAGAGCTGGACTGGAAGAGGAGCAACCAGGACTAGAACCCGGTGCCCATATGGGAAGCCAGCACTGCAGGTGGAGGATTAACCAAGTGAACCACGGCACTGGCCCCGTAGGCTAACATTCTTATGCACTCTTCACCTTGTTTCCCCAGTTACTAACATCTTCATTTCCATCATACATTTGTTTGTCTAAGAAGCCATGTTTGGTGTATCAGTATTAATGAAATTTCAGGCTTTGGATTTTACCAGTTTTTCCACTAATGTCTTTTTCAGTTCCAGAATCTGTCCAGGATCCTGTACTGACTGTGGTGGTTAGGGCTTCTCAGTCTCTGGGCTAGGACAGTTTCTCCCATCTTCGTTGTTTCTCATGACAATTTAACTGCTGTCTCTGCAAATCTAAATTTCTAAAATATATCAACAGCTAAAATTGAGATTTAAAGAAACCTATTATCTTTATTTTCTCTGACACATTTACGGAATTGACAATAATTCTGCAGATAGCCTTCTTTTACTGGAGATTAGCTTTCTTAGTTTCAGTAATTCCAAATTACTTCTTGAAGAATTTGAGCCTCTCAAATCATTTAACATGCTTATTAATCAAAGATATGAAGAAATAAAATCTCATATTTAAGAAACAACAAATTACACTAAAAGGCTGACTTCTAGAAAAGGTTGCTGCCTGCCCAGAAAATTTTAATATAATAAGAACATTTTCCATTCTTCATTTTTCCTTCCAGGTTGTCTGTGTAGCAATAATCACATCATAATCCAAAATAGTTGAGCTTTTAAGCTAAACATAACTCGATGTAAATAAACCACAGTTGCATTGTTAGACTGAAAGTGTACCACCATCACCCTTGATGGCTGTCTTTAGTTTACCATCAGGTTATGTTCTAAAGCTACTTTTTTTTTAAGGATTTATTTATTTATTTGAAAGTCAGGGTTATACAGAAAGAGGAGAAGCGGGGGGGGGGGGGGGGGGAGAGGGAGAGGTCTTCCATCCAATGGTTCACTCCCCAGATGGCTGCAAGCTAGAGCTGTGCTGATCCGAAGCCAGGAGCCAGGAACTTCTTCTGGGTCTCTCACATGGGTGCAGGGGCCCAAGGAGTTGAACCATCTTTTACTGCTTTCCCAGGCCATAGAGAGCTGGATTGGAAGTGGAGCAGCTGGGTCTTGAACCGGTGCCCATATGGGATGCAGGCGCTTTAGGCCAGGGCGTTAATCTGCTACATCACAGCACCGGCCCTTTAAAACTACTTTCAATTCAGATGTTTGAAATTCAGAACAATTTCCTGGAGAAACAGTGTTAAGAATAGGTTTATGCAGTATTAGGTAAAGCTGCTATCTGCAAAACCAGCATCCCATATGGGTGCTGGTTCATGTCCTGGCTGCTCTACTTCTGATCTAGCTCCTTGCTGATGGCCTTGGAAAGCACTGGAAGATGGCCAAGTGCTTGGGCCCTTGCTACCCATGTGGGAGACCTGGAAGACGTCCTTGGCTCCTGGCATCAGCTTGGCCCATCCGTGACCATTGCAGTCATCTGGGGAAAAAACCAGCAAATGGAAAATCTCTCTGTCTTCCCTCTTTCTGTGTAACTCTCAGTTTCAAATAAATCAATAAATCTTTTTTTTTTTTTAAAAAACAGAGTAAAGGTTAGTGGGAAGATATGAGGTGACAGATTACAAAATTATCTCTGCTATATATATACACACACGCGCATATCAATGTAACTACTTTATATATGTCCCATTTTGCAAATAAAAGGAAGCAAAGAACAAGTGGACATGGTGTGGATTTTTGGCCTTAAGACGTTGCTTGGGAAGCTTGCATCCCATATCGGGGTCCTGGCTCTCCTGATTCCAATTTCCTGCTAATGCACACCCAGGCAGCAGGTAATGATCAAGTATTTGAGTCCTTGCTACCCACATGGGATTCCTGGATTGAGTTCCCTGCTCCTGGCTTTGGCCTGGCTCAGTCAAACCTGGCTGTTTCGGGCATTTGGAGAATGAACCAGTGGATGGAAGATCTCTGCCTGTCTCTCTTTGCCTTTCAAAAAAAAAATGAAAATAAATAGAAAGTAAAAAATAATTAGGTTTTCTGTTTTTATCATTTTAATCACTAAAAGTGATAACAGATTTTATCTGGATTTTTTATGTATTTAAAATATTTTACTTTGCTATACTGAATTCCATTTATTAAGGAGTTTCGGAGAATTTTTTTTTAAAGATTTATTTATTTGTTTGGAAGTCAGAGTTACACAGAGAGGGAAGGTGAAGCAGAGAGAGAGAGAGATCTTCCATCTGCTGGTTCACTCTCCAGTTGGCCGCAATGGCTGGAGCTGCACCAACCCAGAGCCAGGAGCCAGGAGCTTCCTCCGGGTCTTCTATGTGGGTGCAGGGGCCCAAGGACTTGGGCCATCTTCTACTGCTTTCCCAGGCCATAGCAGAGAGCTGGATTGGAAGTGGAGCAGCTGGGACTTGAACTAGTGCCCATATGGGATGCTGGCACTGGAGGTGGCAGCTTTACCCACTATGCCATGGTGCCAACCCTGAGAATTTACTTCTTTAGGGAAGAGCTTCACGATAGAATGTCATTGATGACTTTAGTTTTTAGCTTTCTTTTCAATAGGCTTAGTATGTCTTCTAATGCATCTTGTACACTCAGTGATTTTTTTATATGTTAGAGAAAAGTGCATGTCTGAATATTAAGTACAGTAAAATAAATAAAACTTTGAAGAATTATTTTTGCCTGTGTATTCCATAGGACCATCACAGATTCCAATTTTTGATAAAGGCAGATAAATTTAAAGGTAATATAGCATTGTGGTTTATGAGTTGACATTGTAATGCTAACTGAATTTGGTGCAGGACAGATAGTTCTTGGAATGCTTGACATTTAGGTTATTTTAGGTCCTATCTTTGGGAAATTGAATTAAAATACTTAATGGTTTGAGTGAATTGGATGGTTGTCAGGGGTTAAGAATGGTATAAAACATTCCTTCTGTTTATAAAATGGTTATATTTGACAGATAAGACATCTGATGTGACTCTTTTTAAGTTTGTTTGAAAGGCAGAGTTACAGAGAGTGAGAGAGAGATATATATCTTCCATCTGCTGGTTCATTCCCCAAGTGGCAGCAATGGCTGAGGCTAGACCATGCTGAAGCCAGGAACCAGCAGCTTCCTCTGGGTCTCCTATGTGGGTGCAGGGGCCCAAAGTCTTGGGCCATCTTACACTGCTTTCCCAGGCACATCAGCAGGGAGCTGGATAGGAAGTAGAGCAGCTGGGACTCAAATTGGTGCCCACATGGAATGCTGGGGCTGTTGGCCGTGGCTTAACCCATTGTGCTACAGTGCTGCTCCTGATGTGACATTTAATCCAAGATAATATATTTAACCAAGATAATAGGTGACTAAGAGGCCAAATAATCCTATAGAAGTCATGCTCGTTTGTGCTTAGTGAAGTAGACCTTGCAGTGTTAGTTAAAGGCTGGGTAGGATTCAGGCCGGGAGAGGAGAGGGCATGAGAGGATGTCCTGTGGAGAGGGAGCCATATCCTCAGCTCAGAGGCCTGGCTGAACTTGGAGTTTGTGGGAGCAGTGGGAAAGTTAGGTTGTAGCTAGATTGTGGGTGACCCAGATATCAGCTTGGGCATCATTTTATAGGCATTTTGGTATCTCTGTGCCATCTCTAGAGTAAGGGTTTTTAACTTTTCTTCCTTCCAGTGAATGATGCTAGCCGTGCTGTCCTGCCGAGGCCCTGCTGCTCAGTGGGTGGGGGTGTGTTCTGATAAACCTTCTTTCCTCACTGCACTTGGCTAGGACATGTGGGTTATTTTAATAAGGTATCAATCTGCCTTGTCTTTCTTTTACCACAAAATTTACTTTATATTAGAGTCTTATTTTAGGATGATGATAGTTATTATTAGTGGGGTATTAGGCAGAATAAAGGCAACCAACTTAAAAAAGTGTGTATCTCTAATTTCTTCTAGCAGTTCTTTTTAAAATTTTTGTCATTTATATAAAGAAACATGTATTTTACTGTATTTTTTTTTGAGTTTTCCTATGGTTTTATTGCTTATGTAGGCTAATAAGTAAGGATAGTCTGGGGTGTAATGAACAACCAAGTATGGATGTCACGAATTTCTGCCAAAAGAAATAGTGGTCATGTTTAGTGCAACTTATCAGTCTTTTTTTAATCTTTTAAAATGCAGAGTTAGTCATTCCACTTGAGCTAATCATAAGGTAGATAATTTTTGTCCTTATTGAGGCAGATATATAAGACAGAGATGCAGAAATCAAAAATAAAAAAAAAGAGATGCAGAAACCATCTTGAATTTAGTTTGAAGAAATTCCAGTTTCTACCATTGACTTCTGCTATTTGATTACAGTTTATCTTAAAGTCCAACTCTAATCCCTGAAGGATTTAGATCTGTTGAGATTAAAGGGGACAATGACCACATTAAGAAGAGAAGAACATATTTATTTATTTATTATATAATATTATTTATTATATTTTATTATCAATGTTATTTATTATATATTTAGTTATTCATTATTTAAAGAATATAGATGGTTTTTAGTAAAAGTCTACTTCATGACTGGACTCAGGGTGGTGTGGTTATTGTCACACTGTAAGAGGTCCATGGTGAAAAGAGAATGCTGTCTGTTCATTCTTCATGGAAAATGTGCGAGTCCAGGAAGCGACCTCTGCCTTTGTGGCACACTATTTTTTTTTTTTTTTAATTTTTTTTTTAATTTTTTATTTTTTGACAGGCAGAGTGGACAGTGAGAGAGAGAGACAGAGAGAAAGGTCTTCCTTTTGCTGTTGGTTCACCCTCCAATGGCCACTGTGGACGGCGTGCTGCGGACGGCGCACCGCGCTGATCTGAAGCCAAGAGCCAGGTGCTTCTCCTGGTCGCCCATGCGGGTGCAGGGCCCAAGCACGTGGGCCATCCTCCACTGCCTTCCCGGGCCACAGCAGAGAGCTGGCCTGGAAGAGGGGCAACCGGGACAGAATATTCCGGCGCCCCGACCGGGACTAGAACCCCAGGGTGCCAGCGCCGCAAGGCGGAGGATTAGCCTAGTGAGCCGCGGCGCCGGCCTGTGGAACACTATTGATCGCATTTTTCCTCCATTATTTACTTTTGGTTCTGGACCAACAATCTGAGTATGATGGCATTCTTGAAAAGTATCCTACATTTTGTGCCAAGTGAACTCCGTGATTGTTCTATTTGGAAATATTCTCTCTGAGGCTCCATTCTTGCCGCCCAACTACAGGAGGGAAAATGTATGGGTTTTCCATTTAACAGCACATTGTCCCTCTGGGTCTACATTCAGTTAGCTTGGTGGTTTGGGATGCTGGCTGGGACACACACGTCCCACATCAGAGAGCCTGAGTTAGATTCCCAGCTCCAGATTCCAGCTTCATGCTAATATAGACCCTGGGAGGCAGTGGTGATGGTGCAAGTAATTGGGTGCCTGCCACCCATGTAGTAGACCTTGGCCTTTGGCCTGGCCCAACCTGGTGGTTGTGGGCATTTGTAGAGTGAACCAGTGGGTTGGTATTCTCTTTCTGTCTCTGTACCTCTCAAATAAATAAGAATCATATCCATTGTGATATTGAGATTAATTTTTTTCTTTAGACTTTGTTTATTTATTTGGGAGAGGGAGAAACAAAAGTCTTGCATCCTCTGGTTCAGTCCCCAGATGGTAGCAACAGCTGGGACTGGGCTGATCGCTGGTCAGATGGAAGCCAGGAGCCAGGAGCTTCTGCTGGGTCTCCCACGCGGGTGCAGGAGACCAAGCACATGGGCCATCTTCCACTGCCCTTCTAGGCCAAAGCAGAGAACTGGATTGGAAGAAGAGTAACCATGGCACAAACTGGTGCCCATATGGGATGCTGGTGCCGCAGGCGGAGACTTAGCCTACTATGCCACAGCGCCGCCCCTGAGATTAATATTTAACAATATTTTTGGGGCAGTGCTATGGCGCAGTGGATTAAGCCACCGTCTGCAGTGCTGGCATCCCATATGGGCGCTGGTTTGAGTTCTGGCTGCTCCACTTCTGATCCAACTCCCTTGGGCCCCTGCACCCACAGTGGAGACCTGGAAGAAGCTCCTGGCTACTGGGTTTGGTCTGACTGATGGGTGCAAGATCTTTCTGTCTCTGCTTTCTTTCTCTGTAACTCTGACTTTCAAGAAAATAAATCTTAAAAAAACAAAATCAAAAATTTTTTAGATGAACATGTTGTAAAATGACTTTGGTGTTTAATTTTGATGTTAACCCAGATGCAGTTTGTCCAACCGTTGGGCAGTCAGGGTACAGGTTGGTGTCATCCCAGAAAACTCCCTCCTGCCATCCTTCTATACTTAGTCCCTTCCAACCCATGACTCTGACAGCCACTGATCTGTTCCTCCATCTTTGTAGTTTTGTCTTTTTGAGAGTTAGCTAGATGGAGTCATACACTATGTAAGCTTTTCTGACTAGATTCTTTAACTCAGGAATGTTTTTGAGAATCAGCTAAGTGTCTGCATGTATTGTGACGTTGTTTCTTTTTGTTGCTGAGTAGTTTTCCTTTGTGTAGAGGAAAGATATAAGATAGTCCAGTCACTCATTGAAAGATATTTGATGTCTCCAGTTTTGAGCAATTACAAACAGAGCTGCTATAAATATTGGTACAGATTTCCCTGTGTACCTAGCTTTCATTTCTTGAGGGTAACTTCAGGGAGGGAGCGGGATTGCTGGGTCTTACACGTTGTCACTTCGGCCGTGTGAGCAGCTGGGAAGCCTTTCTCCAGAGAGGCGGAGTCGTTTTACTCTCCCGCTAGTACCACGTGAGAGTTCCACGCTTTGTGTTTAGCTCTTCTGATAGATATGTCGTAGCACCTAATCATGGTTTGAACTTGCATTTCTCTGATGACATTGAGCATCTTTTCATGTACTTCTTTGCCATCATTATAGCCTTTGTGGAGAGTCTGTTGAAATCTTTTGTACAGATTTTGATTTTTTTTAAAGATTTATTTATTTTATTTGGAAGGCAGAGTTACAGAGAGAGGGAGAGATCTTCCATCTGCTGGTTTACTCCCCAAATGGCCACAACAGCTGAAGCTGGACCAGTTTGAAGCCATGAGCCAAGAGCTTCTTCCAAGTCTCCCATGTGGGTGTCAGGAGTCCAAGCACTTGGGCCATCTTCTGCATTCCCAGGCCATTGGCAAGGAGCTGGATCAGAAATGGAGCAGCTAGGATTTGAACTGGTGCTCCTATGGGAACTCTGGCATCACAGGAGGCTGCTTTACCCAGTATGCCACACCGTCGGCCCCTATATACTTCTTTTTTTTATTTTATTTATTTATTTATTTTTTTGACAGGCAGAGTGGACAGCAGAGAGCTGGCCTGGAAGAGGGGCAACCGGGACAGACTCCGGCGCCCCGACCGGGACTAGAACCTGGTGTGCCGGCGCCGCAAGGCGGAGGATTAGCCTAGTGAGCTGTGGCGCCGGCCCCCTATATACTTCTTAAAGTTTTTTTTTATTTATATGAAAGACAGAGTTACAGAGAGAGGTAGAGACAGAAAGAGAGGGAAAGAGAGAGGGAGAGGGAGAGAGGTCTTCCATCTGCTGATTCACTCCCCAAATGGACACAACAGCCATTCTGGGTCTCCCACTCTTGGGTGCAGGGGCCCAAGCACTTTGGCCATCCTCCATTGCTTTCCCAGGTGCATTAGCAGGGAGGTGGATCAAAAGTGGAGAAGCTGGGACTTGAACTGGTGCCCATGTGGGATGCTGGCACTGTAGGCCGGGGCTTTAACCACAACACCGGCCCCCTGTACACTTTTTAATAAGATAGTCAACAACTCACATCAATCATATATATCTACTTCATGTCAATTAACTAGAACTTAGTGCCAACTATCTGAGATATCAACCTAAACTGTTTTAAGCTAGAAAGAACTTTGTGTCCTCCTTACCTGCAAAGCCTAGGCACAGCTAGCTGGATTCAGAGCTGAAGAGATGTTATCAGGACCCAATTTCTTCTGGTGAATCAACTCTGCCTTTTACTTTATAGACCACTTTTGCAGGCACTGTGTGTTAGGAGAATGACTGCAGTGTATTTACCTCTTGCGGGTTAGATTTTAGATGTATCAATAAAGAGCCTTTGCATAGAAGCCTCAGTAAAAGTCTCATGACATCTCATTGGCTTTTACATGGGTCACATGTCCTTCCCTGAGCCAATCACTTTTGGGGGCTGTGATGCTCTGATTAGCCAGTTTGGGTCACAAGCCACTTCTGGAGCCCTGTGTGGAATTAGTTCATTAGGAACTACATGGACTGAGAACTGAGAAGAGGTGAATTCTTAAAGGCAAATGGTGGGCTTTTATTACCAGGAAAAGGAAGGGATACTGGGCAGCAAAATAACTAACGTCCATTGAGTGGTATTAGTCTCTTTTGGTATATAGGTCAACAACAGATTGGAGGAGTTAATGGATTTGGATTAGAGTCTTGGTTTCTGATTTCCAGCTTTCTTGTCTGTGAAGTCTCATTTTCTAAGTGAATGTTCTCCACAGGAGTAGGAATTTGCAGATAGCTAGGGTTTTATATTTTTTTAATGAACGTTTGGCCAGTGTTAGTGTTTAACAACTTATTTGTGAGATAGAGCGCCCATCTACTGGTTTACTCTCCAGATGCCCACAGTGTTTGGGGCTGAAGTCAGGAGCTGGGGACTCAGTCTGTGTCTCCCATGTGGTTGACAGGAACCTAATCACTTAGGCCTCACCACTGCCTCTTAGGGTCTGCATTATCAGGGGCTGGCGTCAGGAGCTGAAGCCGGGAATCGAACCCAGGTACCCTGACGTGGGACACCGGCATCGTGAATGGCATCTTCATTGCTGAGCCCAATACTGGTCCAGTTTGGCTAATTTTTAACAGGAAGAGAAAGAATCAGGAAACATCTCAGAAGTGGACAAATGTGGCACTTCCTTCTACCTTGGTGCATTTAATGTGACTCACCCTGGTGGCTTCCTTTCCCTGTGCCTCTGTTCACATGGGAGAGACTCTCTGTGACTCATCAGTGTCTGCTCTTGTAAGTCCTGACAGTAAGATTATATCCTACAGATGTGGCTGTATGTCTGTGAACTAGAACTAAGGTGTCAGCCACACAGTTGAGTGCATCAGGAAGCTGGCCTCACTGTGTATTATCTATAATCCATTTCAGCATGACTTTGAGATGTTTTCTGTCTTTGACTTTGGACATTTTTATTTAACTTTGGAAAATCACTTTAGCTTCTTCAGAAGGAATGGGTATAGCAAGGTCATGCTGGTTTTTTGTTTTCTTTTGTTTTCTTGGAAAGCCCAAGAAAACAGTGGAACAGAGACCTGCCTGGTATTGATCCTTTCTACAAGGAAGTACCCCTGGTGAGGCCCTTGTAGACCTTAGAAACTAAGGCCCCTGATTAACAAAGGTAATTGTGGTGGAAGTAAGATCCCCTTCTGAGTTAGGCATCTGAGCCTAATGTGTCAGAGACATTTACTCTAAAGTAAGACATTTCCCCCAAAGCTCCTGAAATTAGTAGTCCTGCCTGGAATCGTTACTGATACATTAGTGTTACTTGATCTCCTGACTAATATATTTGTTTACCAAAGACACTAATATTGGTCTGTCTTTATGTCTCTGCATAGCCAGTTTTAGGGTTTAACTAGTCTTTATCACCAGCATACAAATTACTTATTTCTCTGATGGCTCTTCTTGCATGGTCAGTACCAGTTTACTGAGATGGAGAAATAAGTGAAATAATTCCTGTCATGCAGGTAAAGAGATTGCGTAGGGTTATTTTTTTTAATTTTTATTTTTTATTTGTGTAGGTGTTATATGTTCAAATCAGTAAAGTATCAGTAAAGTGATTTTCTTTTATTATAAATTGAAACTTTGGGATTTCAGAGAATTAGCCCAGCCAGTGTCCTGAGCACTCCTTATGCGCAGGCATTCATTTACAAGTTTACATACTGTTTCTCGGCATTCTTTTTTTTTTTTTTTTTTTTTTTGACAGGCAGAGTGGACAGTGAGAGAGAGAGAAAGAGAGATAAAGGTCTTCCTTTGCCGTTGGTTCACCCCCTCAATGGCCAATGCAGCCGGCGTGCTGTGGCTGGCACACCGTGCTGATCCGAAGCCAGGAGCCAGGTGCTTCTCCTGGTCTCCCATGCACTTGGGCCATCCTCCACTGCCTTCCCGGGCCACAGCAGAGAGCTGGACTGGAAGAGGGGAAACCGGGACAGAATCTGGCGCCCCGACCGTGACTAGAACTCGGAGTACCGGCACCGCAGGCCGGGGATTAGCCTATTGAGCCATGGCGCCGGCTTTCTCGGCATTCTTAAAGTAACCACAGAAGTAGGTGTTCATTGTCTTCTTCCCAATTTAGGAGTAAGTGAGTTGTCATACTGGATGTTGTCACTTACCTCAGACCACAGCTGATAAATGATGTTACTGGTGTGCTTTTACTTTAAATTAAAAAAAAAAAATTAGGGATGGAGGAAGAGAAAGAAAAAGAAAAAGCAAGGGGCCAGCACTGTGGCGTAGTGGGTAAAGCCGCCGCCTGCAGTGCCGGCATCCCATATGGGTGCCAGTTAAAGACCTAGCTGCTCCACTTCCTGTCCAGCTCTCTGCTATGGCCTGGGAATCAGTAGAGGAAGGCCCAAGTCCTTGGGCCCCTGTACCCATGTGGGAGACCTGGAAGAAGCTCCTGGCTCCTGGCTTCGGATCAGCACAACTCCAGCTGTTGCGGCCGTCTGGGGAGTGAACCAGTGGATGGAAGACCTCCCTCTCTCTCTCTGTCTCTGTGTCTCTCTCTTTCTCTCTCTCTGCCTCTCCTTCTTTCTCTAAGTAATTCTGACTTTCAAATAAATAAATAAATCTTTAAAAAAAAAAAAAAGTGCCAGCAAGCTGGAGTAAGGAGCGGAAGACGGGTATTGAACTCAGGCACTCTAGTGTGGGATGCAGCTGTTTTAACCACTAGAATTAAGGCTCACCTCATGCTTTAGGTTTTATAAAGTATACAAATTCCAATTTGAGGAAAGTAGAGACTATTACAGTGTCTTCCCTGTGTGTGCCACCCGTATTTAACAAATGCTAACAAACACCGTTGAAGTCTTTCTTGAACTTGTCTTCATCTCATTCCTTAGCTATTCTACATTCTTTGATATACCAAGAAACTCGGGAGTTGAGGAGGCTGGAACCTCTTGGCTCACTCATTGCTGCTGGCTATGAGCTATTAGTCCCCAACTTCTCCCCGCTAGAGTTTGTACTTTATAGGTGGCAGATGGCTGCAGAACAGTTCAGGGAGGGCAGAGTCAAGTAGTCATTATCAAGAGCGGAGGCCAGTGTGGACGCTGGGAGACACCAGTTTCACTGGAGACGGGCAGAAGGGATGGAAAGAAGGTAGATACAGCAAGAACAGCTGGTTTGCATGCTCCTCAGAAACAGTCACCAGGGCTGAGCAAGGTGGATTGGGAACGTCAGGGGAGGGGTTTCTGCTCTCTGCCTGGCCAGTGCGAGGCCTGGGGAGAAACCATGCTTGCGCACTCACTGTCCCTGAATGGGGCATCTCACTGGCATGATTAATGGCAGTGCTGGCCGCTTCTTACCCTTGCAGTTTGTTTCTTTCCCTTCTTCTTCTTCTTTTTTTTTTTTTTTTTTTTTTTTTTTTTTTAATATTTATGTATTTATTTGAAAGAGTTACACAGAGAGAAGGAGAGGCAGAGAGAGAGAGAGAGAGAGAGGGAGGTCTTCCATCTACTGGTTCACTCCCCATTGGCTGCATTGGCCGGAGCTGTGCCGATCCGAAGCCAGGAGCCAGGAGCTTCTTCTGGGTCTTCCCATGCGGGTGCAGGGGCCCAAGGACTTGCACCATCTTCCACTGCTTTCCCAGGCCACAGCAGAGAGCTGGATCAGAAATGGAGCAACACGGGCCGGCGCCGCAGCTCAATAGGCTAATCCTCCGCCTAGCGGCGCCGGCACACCGGGTTCTAGTCCCGGTCGGGGCACCGGATTCTGTCCCGGTTGCCCCTCTTCCAGGCCAGCCCTCTGCTGTGGCCAGGGAGTGCAGTGGAGGATGGCCCAGGTGCTTGGGCCCTGCACCCCATGGGAGACCAGGAAAAGCACCTGGCTCCTGGCTCCTGCCATCGGATCAGCGCGGTGCGCCGGCCGCAGCGCGCCGGCCGCGGCGGCCATTGGAGGGTGAACCAACGGCAAAGGAAGACCTTTCTCTCTGTCTCTCTCTCTCACTGTCCACTCTGCCTATCAAAAAAAAAAAAAAAAAAAATTTAAAAAAAAAATAAAAAATAAATAAAAAAAAATAAAAAAAAATAAATGGAGCAACGGGAACTTGAACAGGCGTCCATTTGGGATGCTGGCATTGCAGGCAGTAGCCTTACCTGCTATGCCACAGCGCTGGCCCCTTCTAACCGGTCCTTCATAGAACTTATTTTTGATAGTTTCCTTCTTTATTGAAAAACTTTCTATCATGCTGCATTGCCAATAAAGGCCTCCGTACTTGTGGCATTCATAGCTCCTCCTACTCCTGACACCTAGATTTTTTTTTTTTAAAGATTTTATTTATTTATTCGAAAGGTAGAGTTACAATGAGAGGGAGAGACGGAGTGAAAGGTCTTCCTTCTGCTGGTTCACTCCCCATATGGCTGCAACAGCCATAGTTGTGCCGATCCGAAGCCAGGAGCCAGGGGCCTCTTCCCGGTCTCCCATGTGGGTGCAGGGGTCCAAGGACTTGGGCCATCTTCTACTGCTCTCCCAGGCCATAGCAGATAGCTGGATTGGAAGAGGAACAACCGGGACTAGAACCAACGCCCATATGGGATGCTGGCGCTGCAGGGGGAGGATTAACCTACTGTGCCACAACACTGGCCTCACACTTTGAGTTTTGTTTTTTTTTTTTTTTTTTTTTTTTTTGACAGGCAGAGTGGACAGTGAGAGAGAGAGACAGAGAGAGAAAGGTCTTCCTTTGCCGTTGGTTCACCCTCCAATGGCCGCCGCTGCAGCCGGCGCACCGCGCTGATCCAATGGCAGGAGCCAGGATCCAGGTGCTTTTTCCTGGTCTCCCATGGGGTGCAGGGCCCAAGCACCTGGGCCATCCTCCACTGCACTCCCTGGCCATAGCAGAGAGCTGGCCTGGAAGAGGGGCAACCGGGACAGAATCCGGCGCCCCAACCGGGACTAGAATCCGGTGTGCCGGTGCCGCAAGGTGGAGGATTAGCCTATTGAGCCATGGCGCCGGCCACACTTTGAGTTTAAGCTACCTGTTTTTTCCCCTTGATGGTTTGCTTAGCTCTCCTCTGAGCTCTTCTCCCGGTGACCTGGGTGGTGAACTCCTGCTCTCGCTGGGAGGCCAGTTCGTGCCTTTAGGTGGGTGGAGTAAGTCTGCCTGGGAATTGCTCCTCTGTGCTTTGCTTTTATTGCTAAAGTCTGAGTTTCTTAAAGCAGTGACAGCAGCTTCCATCTTTGTGTTCATTGCTGCTGGCACACGGCCTGGCCCTCAGGAATTGAATTGATGGACAAGTCAGAATTCCATTTTATGTACTTTTAATTTGGTGGCGGAAAAGTCCTACATGGTATAGATTTTGATTTTTGGCAATCATAATCACAGAATTATGAGACTGAAGTTGGGAGGCTTGGATGTGAGACATTCCTGTAGCTTTGGTTAAAAAAATAGAGGGGCTGGCGCTGTGGCGTAGCAGGTAAAGACACTGCCTGACTGCACTGCTGGCATCCCATATGGGCTCTGGTTTGAGTTCTGGCTGCTTCACTTCTGATCTAGCTCTCTGCTATGGCCTGGGAAAGCAGTAGAAGATGGCCCAAGTGCTTGAGTCCATGCAACTGTGTGGGAGACCTAGAAGAGGCTCTTGACTCCTGGCTTTGGATCGGTGCAGCTCTGGCCATTGCGGCCAACTGGGGAGTGAAGCAGCAGATGGAAGACTTCCTTCTCTCTCTCTCTGCTTCTCCTTTTTTCTCTCTGTAACTCTTTCAAATAAAATAAATAAATCTTTTAAAAAAAGAAGAAGAAATCCTTTCTGACTTGTTATACTTTCCAATATTCAAAATCATGTTTCATTTATAAGTTTGTCTCACTTATAAATTTGGTGTATTGGGAATGGTGCTGTGGTGTTGTGGGTAAAACTGCCACCTGCAGTGCCGGCATCCCATATGGGCACTGGTTTGAGTCCCTGTTGCTCCATTTCTGATCCAGCTTTCCGCTGTGGCCCGGGAAAGCAGTGGAAGATGGCCCGAGTCCTTGGGCCCCTGCACCAATGTGGGAAGACCCAGATTAGCTCCTGGCTCCTGGCTTCAGATCGGCACAGCTCTGCTGTTGCGGCCAACTGGGGAATGAACCCCTGGATGGAAGACCTCCCTCTCTCTCTGCCTCTCCTCTCTCTGTGTAACTCTAACTTTAAAATAAATAAAAAATCTTCTAAAAAAAGTAAAATTGGAAACATTTAAAAAATTTAAATTTGGTGTATCATGGTGTGAGCCTGTCTTTTGGCTGACATTTTGCTTGGCTCCCGGTGAAGACGTTAGAACATAACAGAGAATTATTGATTTGGTAGCATCAATAGCTGCTGCTTAGCTGTGACCCCGATCAACAGGCTAGTTGAGAGTAACTATTCAGATAGATAATTAAGCCAGCTGAGACTGGACTAGGACTAGACTTTGTAATTAATGTGTTTTAAACCTTCTCTTACTTGTTCTTTCTTCCCATCTGTAGGATTTTTGTTCCTGAGTCATGGAAGACAGCAGAGCTGAAAAGTCATGTGAACAAGCGTGCGAATCACTGAAGAGGCAGGACTATGAGATGGCCCTCAAGCACTGCACAGAGGCCCTCCTTTCTCTCAGCCAGTCCTCCATGGCTGAGGTCCCAGGGCCATGCCCAGTGGAGATAGAGCGCATCAAGATGGAGAGTCTTCTCTACAGAATTGCCTCATTTTTGCAACTGGTGAGTAGACATTGTCAGCAACTGCTGATGAGCCTGGAAGATGGCCTTTCTCACTGAGTGGGCACCGTTGCTGGGCCCCTCTGTCTCGTGTGAGTCAGGTAGCCCTGGACGGATGGGATGTGCCTGAGTATCTTTGGTGGCAAGCAGCTGTCTTTTTAAACCTTGAAAATTGATCTTATTTGTATAGCATTTTTGAACTAATCATTCACTCACCAGGTGTTTATTGACTGCATAATATGTGCTAGACACTGATCTAGGTAGTTGGTATATAAATTGATGGAAACACGGAGATAAACCCCCGTCAGCAGAGAGACTGACAACCAACAATAGACATTAAAGATACTTGAGATTGGTAAATGATGGTAGTCATGTGAGAAGAGGGCAAGGGAGATTGGACGTATCAGTCAGAGTTGGGCTTGGTGCAGTTTTAGACAGAGTGGTCGAGGTGGGCAGGTGATCAGGAGGAGGTTGCAGGGCTGAGACATGTAGAAATCTGGAGGAAGAGCATTACAGGCCAAAGGAACAGCCAGTATGAAGACCCTGAGGTAGAAGCACACCTGCCATGTTTGTGTTGAGCAGCTGGGAGGCCAGTGTGGCTGCCGCAGGGCACCAGAGGGAGAGAGAAAAGGGCTGGAGCCTGCGGGACCTGCTGGGTCATGTGCGTTTTTTATTCTCTGTGGGGCAGGGAGTTCCTGCAGGCCTCTGAGCAAAGAGGTGGTGGGGTCTCATTTCACAGGAGATTTTTGATTTTTGTGTTGAGAATAACCTAGTAAAGGGTAAGAGTAGATGCAGGGAGACTCCTGTGGAGCCTGTTAGAATAATCCAGGCCAGAGCTGACAGTGGCTCAGACCAAAGTGGTAGTAGTGGAGATAGTGCGAAGTTCTGATTTGTAAGTTAAAGTAGATACAATAGAGTTTCCTGTATGTGTAGATGCAGGGAATGAGCGAGCAGTCAGTCAGTTGCCTCAGCATTTTGTGTCCGAGCAGTTCCTTTGACTGAAGTCAGTAAGCTGTAGCTGCGGAGTAGGTTTTGTGGGGGGAAGGTGGGAATTTAGTTTTGAACCTGTTGGTTTGAGGTATCTTTTAGGTATCTAGCTGAGATGTTGTATAAGCATCACATTTGCAATGTGGTGTTTGGAAGAGTGAGGAATTTCAGTCTGGGATGTAGATGCTCTATGAAGTCTAGGGCCTGTGTAGATTCAGGGGAAGAAGTGTCCATGTAGAAGTGAAAAGGCCCAAGGACCTAGTCTTCTGGTACAGCAGTGTGGAGGAGTAGGGGAGAAGGAGGGGCTAGCGAAGCAGCCTGAAGAGCTATCTGGGAGGTAAACACAGCAGAGCAAGGCATCCTGCTAGCCAGTGAAGAGGGTGCATGCGTTAGGGCCTGCGCAGCCATAGCTGCCACGGTCGTGAATGAAGGCACGGTGGTGTTATCCAAATGGGTACCTGTGAGCCTGGATACAAGGGAAGTCACTGGTGAGCTTGGTGAGCAGTTTCCTTGGATTTTTGGGGTAAGTCTGATTAACAAGAGCTTAAAAGAGAATTGGAAGGGAGTTATGGAAATATGGTAATATAGACAGCTTTTGAGGAGTTTTGCCACAGAGAGGCACACACACACATACACACAGAAAGCAAAAAAGGGAAAATACTGGTAGGAGAGCGAAGTCATGAGGAGGACTTTCTTAGATGGCAGAAGTAACAGTGTATTTGTTGATAGGAATAAGAAGATTGGCGATGTAGGAGAAACAGGAGGCTTGCTGGAGTCGGTGTGCTCGAGCAGGTGGCAGGGCACCAGTGTGGAAGTGGTGGGCTGTCTGTCACAGGAACACAGTAGCTTACCTGCTGACAGCTGGAAGGAGGGCAGTGAGTGCTGGGAAGTGGGGGGCATAGTGGTGACAGCCTACTCCTGGCTTCAGTTTCCTCAGTAAAACCATTCACTGCCTGAGAAGGAGGCTCTGGGGAGGTGAGACGTAGTGGTGTGAGTCAGTGGAGTAGGGGAGCCTACTATGCTATTTATTTGTAGAGTGTTTTGTAATCCTCAGAGCGCTGGCATTAGCTTTGCTCTGTGAATATTAAATTTAAATTAATGATTAAACTTTGAAACAAACTCCAGCCTCTCTTTGATACCATCTCTGTTGAAAGCAGCCATTGAACTACTTACTTTATCTTGTGTCTTTTATTTTGCAGAAAAACTATGGGCAAGCTGATGAAGATTGTAGGCATGGTATGTTTAAAAACGAGACTCTTTCCTGATTTGAAGATTTTGAATGATTTAATTGAGCAATGTTTGAGGTTTGATTCCTTTTCATTTGCTGATTTCAAGTGATGGTAATGTCCAGTGACTGGCATGGTGGCTTTCCTGCTGTGGCAGGCATTGCTCCTGCCCACAAGTGTGGGGGCTCCTGTCACTGCCTAGGACCACTGATGGTGTGTCCTTTCGAAGTTTGAGTAGTTTCAGCCAATAGCAGCCAAACCTCAAGAAATGTAACACATGTTGATTAAAATGTTAGGTTTGGAGGCTGCGAGTAGTGAGGACCCTCAAGGTGTTGGTATTGCCTTGTTCTTAAATTGGGTGTTCGCTGTGAAGGTGATCAGATGCCCAGAAAAAACTCACTGATTTGTGTACTTAAGTGCATTTCTTGATACATACCCTGTATTTTTTTTTTTTTTTTTTTTTTTTTTTTTGACAGGCAGAGTTAGTGAGAGAGAGAGGTCTTCCCTCCATTGGTTCACCCCCCAAATGGCCGCCACGGCTGGCATGCTGCGCCGATCCGAAGCCAGGAGCCAGGTGCTTCCTCCTGGTCTCTCATGCGGGTGCAGGGCCCAAGCACTTGGGCCATCCTCCACTGCCTTCGCAGGCCACAGCAGAGAGCTGGACTGGAAGAGGAGCATCCAGGAGAGAACAGGCACCCCGACTGGGACTAGAACCCAGGGTGCCGGCGCTGCAGGTGGAGGATTAGCCTAGTGAGCCATGGCGCTGGCCTGTACCCTGTATTTTAATGAAATGTTTTTTTAAAAAAGTTAGGCTTGAAAAAGTGGGCCTCTCCCTCCTAAGATGTTTTTTCCTGTTGTCAGAAGGTTTTCCGTCCGGAGAAGAGTCTGCCAGAAAGCTGTGTCGTGATTTTCCTGTTTTCTTTTGGGCAGGAAGTTGAGATTCAGATTCTAGCCCTTTGCATGGTCGCAGTAGAGAAATGCTCTCCTTGGTGACTGCTGCAGTTTCGCTCGGGTGAACCGGAGAGCGGGCGGGAGGAGAGGTGCCCCGTTCACTCCGACGCTCTCAGTGGAAGCGGCCGCAGTTCCGCATGTGTACCTGTAGTGTTTCATTTCCCCAGCCGCCAGGGCATCGGAGGTGTTTTCAATAAGTCAGTTATTTTCTACTATGCCTTGTGTCAGTCAATACTTTAAAAGGTATTTTTCTTGCAAATTGCATAACACCATATTTCACATTTCTGTGGTATATTGAACATAATTTAACCATTCATTAAATATTCCGTGACCCCTTTGTGAACCTTGCTTCATAGACTTGCATGCTTTGGGAATGGATTTGAATCTGAGGGATATCTAGCACAGTCTTAAAAATATCCCTGCTATCTGTGAATGTCTTAAAATCACCAGATAGAAGTCAGATAATAGAGGAATGCGAAGACGGGAATGACTTCGCCTTTCTTTATCTGAAGAAATCACTATTGTTAGTTTGCTGTGTCTTCCGCATCTGTCTCTCTCTGTAGTGGTAAGCACAAATGCTTACAGTACGTAGGTGGGATTTTTAAAAATCCTGTTAATAAAGAATTAGAATATGATCATCACGAGGTGGTTTGCTTTCTTACATACCAGTGTACCCGAGCTGTCTTTCTAGCTTAACATAGTAGCTCTAGCTCTGCTTTGATCCTCGGTGGAGCTGTGCTGTGGGCATTTAGGTGGCTATAGTTTTCTAGCTTGTCGTCATAAACCATCTTGTAATAAACATGATGATAAGGCATATGGCTGAGTAGTTTGAATTGCACACACCTACAGAAGTGTGTGAGAATACTGGTTGGTTCCCTGTCATCTTCCTCAGTGAAACTGACAGTCTTGAAATTTTGCAAGTCTCCTTTCTTTAAGTTTTGCTTCTCTGAGTATTAGTGAAGTTGACGCAGTCTTCTGATTTTGGAAATGCACAAACAAAAATCCCAGAAGGTTAAGAAGCTTGCAAAAGGTTCAGAAAAGTAAATGTTGTTGGTGGAGGAAGACAGGGGAAAAATGTTGCATTTTTTTCTGTTAATTGCTTTACTCAGCACTTTAAAGTTCGGTCCTGTTTTACAACTATTGAATTACCAAAGTAAATGTTTCATCGTTGTCTGAGATAAAGTTGTAATGAAATGAGTATACTCTTGTCGTCTTGGGAGAGTGTGATCATGTTGGAATGTGCAATGTGTTCGTGCCCTTTGACCCACTAATCTCATTTCTGGGATGCTGTCCTAAGTAAATAATCCAAAAGAAAGAAAAAGTTGTGCACAAAGTGATGTCCGTTGCAGTGCTGTGTGTAAAAGTGAAAAACTGGCTAGCTTGGAATATTAGAAAGGAGTTACTAGTTAAATTCTGTGCATTCCTTGTTCCCCTTTATGTAATTAGGAAGAACGTGGAAAATTCTTATTTTTTAAAAAATATGCAGAAACAGCAAACAGAAAGTTGTTTATTTGAAATAGACATTTGGGAATATTGGTAGAGATTATGGTTATTGAGTTCTGCTAATACATGTAGATTTTCTTTTTAAATTTTCATAATGCTGTTTTTGTATGAGACAAAATGCTATTGTTAGGCAGTCAGTAGTAAAGAGAGGCTCAGTGTTCTGTTAATTATTATCCTTTTCTGTGTGCTGACATGCTTCCAGGGATAGCTGCTATCTTAAGGCCCCCACCCCACTCTCCCACCCCCCTGCACCCTGTGTGTACATTTTGTATACAGTGTGGTGTTGCTGTTTGTTTTCCTACTTTCAGGCTGTCAGTTGCATTGCCTGGAATTCTCAGCATGCCTTATTATAATTACCCTCCTCCTCTTCTCCGTGTGCCACTTCTGACCTGCAGCGGGCAGGAGCTCAGACTGCAGATCTTTGTCATAGAATTAACAAACATTAACAGTTTTTTTTATTATGAAAGATTTAAATTATACAGGAAAACAGGAAATAGTATAATAAGCATTCATATTCTTAAAACTAAAGTTGAACAATGAAGTTTTTCCATATTTACTTCATCTTTTAAAAATATTTTAAAATAATTAGATATGATATTTACCCCTAAATACTTCAGTATGCAGCTCTAAAAGTAAGGCCATTACTGCATAATCACAATATTATCATTAACCTAATAAAATTGACAATAATTCTCTATTTTTATCTAAAACCTAGTCCATAATCAGATTTACCTGGTTGTCCTGAAAATGGTTTTTATGGTTGATTTGTTTAAACCAGGAACTAATCAAAGGGTCATAGAATTTGAAGTTGCAATTCTACTTCAATTAGAGTAAACAGGCTCTGGATGAGTACTCATGGGCATCTTGAAAATAAAGTACATGAGATTTAAGTTTGTGGGCCAGCGCCATGGCTCACTTGGTTAATCCTCCGCCTATGGCGCCGGCATCCCATATGGGTGCCCGGTTCTAGTCCCGGTTGCTCCTTTTCCAGTCCAGCTCTCTGCTGTGGCCCGGAGGGCAGTGGAGAATGGCCGAGGTGCTTGGGCCCCTGTACCCGCATGAGAGACCAGAAAGAAGCACCTGGCTCCTGGCTTTGGATCAGTGCAGCATGCCGGCTGTGGTGGCCATTTGGGGAGTGAACCAACGGAAGGAAGACCTTTCTCTCTGTCTCTCTCTCTCACTGTCTAACTCTGCCTGTCAAATAAAAAAAAAAAAAAAGTTTTGAGTTCGTGTATTTTGGTCCCTAGTTCAGTCTTGTTTTCTGGATCAAGAAGGTTGCCAAGCCAGTGACCACAGGGTAAGTGAGGTGGTTAAGGCATTTTCATTATCAGAACATAAATTGTATCTGGCATAACAGGAAAACTTTCATGATGCAATTTTTTCTGCCTTTGAAATATTATAATGGGAAACTTAAATTTTTTTTTTTACACCAACAAAATGAATGAGGTAAATGGCAAAAGTGAAATAAAAAGAAAATCTTACCAACTACAGGAGTTTTATGTTGGGGGCGGTGATGTTGTGGCATAACAGGTTACGCTACTGCCTGCAACACTGGTATCCAATGTGAAGTGTCTGTTTGAGTCCTGGCTGCTCCAATTCTAGTCTAACTCTCTGCTAATGCACCTGGGAAAGCAATTCTTGGGCCCCTGTACATTGTGGGAGACCTGGGTGAAGCGCTTGGTTTCAGCCTGGCCCAGCCCTGGCTGTTGCAGGCTGTTTCAGGAGTGAATCAGTGAATGGAAGATCTCTCCCTCTCTCTGTAAGTCTACCTTTCAAATAAATAAAATCTTTAAAAAAAACAAAAAGTTTTATGCTACATGTAATATATACATAAAGCTTAATCATACACATCTGAAAAATTTTCATAGGACTAAGATTTTTGTTTTTAAAATTTATTTTAGAAGATTTATTTATTTTTTTGAAATACAGGGTGACAGAGAGAGAGGGAAGGATAGAGAGATCTTCCATCTGCCATTCCCCAAATGTCTCCAATAGCCAGGGCTGGGCTAGACCAAAGCAAGGAGCCTGGAACTCCATCTGGGTCTCCCATGTAGGTGGCAGGGGCCCAAGCACTTGGACCGTCTTCTGCTGCCTTCCCAGGTGCATTAGCAGGGAGCTGGAT
Source organism: Oryctolagus cuniculus (assembly GCF_964237555.1). Lineage (NCBI taxonomy): Eukaryota > Metazoa > Chordata > Mammalia > Lagomorpha > Leporidae > Oryctolagus > Oryctolagus cuniculus. The sequence continues at coordinate 13,313,731 of NC_091448.1, read as the reverse complement.
GGGAAGGGGACCAACCAAGACTCAAACATGTGTTATGGTATGGGATGCTGGTGTTGCAAGTGGCTCCACAACACCAGCCCCTTACATTTATTTTTAAAGATTGATTTACTTGAAAAAATAACAGAGGGAGGAGAGAGAACTTGGGCACAAGTGTGCTTTATCTGCTGGTCTACTCCCCAAGTGGATGGAAGCCAAGAACCCAGAACTCATCAGGTCTCCCACATGGGTGAAGGGGCCCAAGTACGTGGGCCATCATCTGCTGATTTCCCAGGTGCATCAGCAGGAAGTTGGATTGGAAGTTGCCTCCCAGGGTCTACGTTGGTTGGAACCTGGATTCAGGAGCTGGACATGGAAATCAAACCCAGGCACTCCAATGTGCAATGTATTAACTGCTAGGCTAAACACCCACCCATCCCTTGATAAATAGTTTTTATAATTAAGTTTTTTGTTTTTGGAAAAGTAGTTAATGAAGAAACAATATTTACTCAGGTTTAATCTATCTTGGAATCAAGTCTTCTGCAATGTGTTATTTCAGGTAATCACATTGTATTACAAGTGAGGAAGCAGCCTTTGTCAGGTTACGAAACTTGCTTTGGAACACAGAGCCAGCCCGGAGTGGAGCTGCACTGTGGTTCTGAAAGGAGGTCTTTCTGATGTGAAGGGTTGTGCTCTTAGCCCCAGCTGTTGCTATTTAACTGCAGGGTGTTGTAGATTCCTGTCCCCGTCAATGCTTTCTAAAAACTACTTTTTCATTGTAGAAATGGGCAAGTTGGGGCTCAGGATCACTGAGATACTCATTAGTGGAGTGGAGGTGAGAATTCAAGTCTTTTTTTTTTTTTTTTTTTTTAATTTGACAGATAGAGTTAGCAGTGAGAGAGACAGAGAGAAAGGTCTTCCTTCCGTTGGTTCACTCCCCAAATGGCCCCTACAGCTGGCACTGGACCGATCCGAAGCCAGGAGCCAGGTGCTTCCTCCCAGTCTCCCATGCAAGTGCAGGGGCCCAGGCACTTGGGCCATCCTCCACTGCCTTCCCGGGCCACAGCAGAGAGCTGTGACTGGAAGAGGAGCAACTGGGACTAGAACCCGGCGCCCATATGGGATGCTGGCACCGCAGGTGGAGGATTAACCAAGTAAGCCACGGCGACAGCCCTGAGAATTTAAGTCTTAATATTCCTAGATCATCCTTTAGTTTTTCTGTTGCCCAGGCTTTTAAAATAGAGATGCAGTCCAGTAACATCCTAACTCATTGTTCTTTCTATCCAGTTCCGTTAACTGTTTTGAAAGTATTTTAATGTGTAGAAGCTTTATTTCTCCCACAGAAATTTTTAAAGCTATTTAATTAGAAATAATTGTAGATTCACAGGAAGATGAAAGGTAGTGGAGAGATCTCTTCACCCACTTTCTCTGAATGGTGTCGTCATACATAAGTATTGTACAGTTTCAAAACCAGGAAATTAACAGCGAGTACAGTATTCTGTCATTTCTCGTGTGTAGAGTAATGCAGCCACATTCAAGGAACAGAATTGTTCTAGCACTGTGATCCTCTGAGCCTTCTGTTAGTCTCTCCACCTCCTTCCTCCCTCCATTCCCAGCCCTTAATAACCGTAAATCGCCCTTCAGTTGAGACTGCTGTGTAAAGGGAGCCATACAGTTTGTCGCCTTTCAAGATGACTTTTTGTCTCCCCTTAATGCCCTTGAGATCCATCCGAGTGGTTGTGTGTGTGTCACTTGTTTTCATTGCTGAGCGGTGTGGCTGCACTGCAGTTTTGTTTTCCAGTAGAAGTTTAAGACTATATAGAATGGGATCTTATTTTCATTCTAAATTTCTCTATAATACCTATTAACTGTTTTGAATGAAGGTCTTATATTTGATAGGCATAAAACTTAAAAATTTACTTAATTTTTGGACAGAGAAGTGGAAGTTTATGTAACATGTGAGTTAAGTTTGATGACTGTTGTTTAAAGTTGCAAATTAATTTTTTGAATGAATAAATGTTGAAGTAAGCAGTAGTCTTTTTAAAATTTTTTTTAAAGATTGAGAGGTGGAGACAGAGAGAGAGAGAGAGAGGTCTTCATCTGCTTTTTCACTCCCCAAATTGCTGCAACAGCCAGGGTTGAGCTAATCCAAAGCCAGTAGCCAGGAGCTTCCTCCAAGTCTTCTACACAGTACTGAGGCCCAAGGACTTTGGGCCATCCTCTCCTGCTTTCCCAGGCCACAGCAGAGAGCTGGATTGGAAGTAGAGCAGCCAGGACTAGAACCGGCACCCATATGGGATGCTGGCACTGCAGACAGCAGCTCTACCTGCTATGCCACAGTGCCAGTCCCAGGAATTGCATTTTAATTGTTACTCCTCCCCTTGTGTTAGCCAGAGGCTATTAAGCCCTAAGAAAGGGTATTTTTTTTATTGGAAAAGTTGAATGAATACTTTTTTTAAAAGATTTATTTATTTTTATTTGAAAGGCAGAGTTACAGAGAGGCAGAATTAGAGGCAGAGAGAGAGAGAGAGAGAGAGAGAGAGAGAGGTCTTCCATCACTGGTTCACTCCCCAGATGGCTGCAACGGTCAGAGCTGAGCCAATCCGAAGCCAGGAGCCAGGAGCTTCTTCCTGGTCTCCCACCCAGGTGCAGGGGCCCAAGAACTTGGGCCATCTTTTAATGCTTTTCCAGGCCATAGCAGAGAGCTGGATTGGAAGTGGAGCAGCTGGGACTTGAACTGGTGCCCATAGGGGATGCCAGCACTGCAGTTAGCAGCTTTACCCACTGTGCCACAGTGCCAGCCCCAGAATGAATACTTCTTTAGTATTACGCAGTTTCTAGATTAAAACATTCCGAAGAAACCCATATCAAGTATTAGGAAATACTACGAAATTTAAAAATGAAGGAGGACAGAGACTCCAACACAGTAACACAGCTGAGTGGAAGGTGTGCAGACTTCCTTCTTTGTGACTCCTAGGGGACAGAGGACCAGTGCAGTGTGAAGAGAGTTGTGTGGTCACAGTACAATTTCAGATACTGGGTGGGAAGAGAATTTATGTGCAAGGAATGGAACTTTTTTTTATGCTTACTAAGATTAGATTGTATTTTTAATGTCATCTCTTTTGGCAAGTTCAATTATTACAGTTAAGACAAGTTTAATACTTTGACATCTTTCAAGGTTTTTTAAAGCTAGTAAAGCTAATAAGGGATCAGATTGACAGCATTGCAATTTTTTTTTTTGAAAGGCAGAGTAAAGAGAGCCAGAGGCAGAGAGAGAGAGAGAGGAGTGAAGAGAGAGAGAGGTCTCCCATCCACTGATTCACTCTCCAGATGACTGCAATAGTTGGAGCTGTACCGATCCAAAGCCAGGAGCCATAAGCTTCTTATAGGTCTCCCATGTGGGTGCAGGGGCCCAAGCACTTGGGCCATCTCCCACTGCTTTCCCAGACCACAGCAGAGAGCTGGATTGGAAATGGGGCAGCCGGGATCGAACCGGTGCCCATATGGGATGCTGGCAGTGCAGGTGGTGGCTTTACCCGCTGCGCCACAGCACTGGCCCCTCTGTCTGTAGTAACTGACTATTCTTTGCTGTAGTTCTCCATTTGGTATCCCCTAAGACGTAAACAGAATTGCCTTTAGGAATCAGTTGGAAGAGAGTTTCTCGATGCTGCTTTTCTAAAAGAGAAAAGGGGAACATCATTTTGACAAATATCAAGACATTTCAAACACTAGTGGAAGAAACTTTGCAAAATAAAAGTCAGCAGATGCCTTGTACAAAGCCCAAGATCTCTGAGAGGTGTTTGTAAAATGTGATATGGTTCAGTACTCCTTAAATATGACATCACCACTGTGGGTTGAAATATTCTTCCTTCAGGAGACTGTGCATACAATGAGCACAGTTAGTCTTGGACCCCCCCCCCCCCCCCAATGAGGGCATGAAATTGGCTTAGCAGATGCAGCTTACTTGAACTTCAGTTGTTTTCCTCATAGAATTTTCCTTGCATTATCTCATTTGATCCCTATGACACATTTATACGTGTGTCTGTTTTAAGGTGACCACTGTGAGGGCCAGGGAGCTGAAGTGACGTGTCCAAGGTCGTGTTTGAACAGTTTAGGAATGGTAATGTTGGAAGGCTTACTTCGGACTTTATAAGATACTCAAGACATTCTTCTTTTTTTTTTTTTTAACTTTTATTTAATGAATATAAATTTCCAAAGTACAGCTTATGGATTACAATGGCTCCCCCCCCCCCATAACTTCCCTCCCACCCACAATCCTCCCCTTTCCCTCTCCCTCCCCCCTTCCATTCACATCAAGATTCATTTTCGTTTCTCTTTATATACAGAAGATCAGTTTAGCATATATTAAGTAAAGATTTCAACAGTTTGCACCCACATAGAAACACAAAATGAAAAGTACTGTTTGAGTACTAGTTATAGCATTAAATCTCAATGTACAGCACACTAAGGACAGAGATCCTACATGAGGAATAAGTGCACAGTGACTCCTGTTGTTGACTTAACAAATTGACACTCTTGTTTATGACATCAGTAATCACCCTAGGCCCTTGTCATGAGTCGCCAAGACTATGGAAGCCCCTTGAGTTCACCAACTCTGATCATATTTAGACAAGGTCGTAGTCAAAGTGGAAGTTCTCTCCTCCCTTCAGAGAAAGGCACCTCCTTCTTTGATGACATGTTCTTTTCACTGGGATCTCACTCGCAGAGATCTTTCATGTAGGGTGGTTTTTTTTTTTTTTTTTTTTTTTTGCCAGAGTGTTTTGGCTTTCCATGCCTATAATACTCTCATGGGCTTTTCAGCCAGATCTGTGTGCCTTAAGGGCTGATTCTGAGGCCAGAGTGCTGTTTAGGACATCTGCCATTCTATGGGTCTGCTGTGTATCTCGCTTCCCACATTGGATCGTTCTCTTCCTTTTTTATTCTATCAGCTAGTATTTGCAGACACTAGTCTTGTTTATGTGCTCCCATTTTTCTTTTTTTAAAGATTTATTTGAAAGAATGAGAGGAAGAAAGAGATCTTCCATTCACTGGTTCACTAACCAAATGACTGCAAGAGACGTAGGGCTGGGTGAGGCCAAAGCCAGGAACCAAGAGCCAGGAACTCCATCTGGGTCTAACCATGGGCGTGCAGGGACCCAAGGGCTGGCCATCTTCTGCTTTCCTAGGCACATTAGCAAGGAGCTGGATCAGACTTGGAGCAGCTGGGACCAGAACTGGCGCCCATATGGGATGCTGGCATTGCTGCACCACAATGCCAGCCCCTCAAGGCACTTTTGCATGCTATTTATTGAGGTTTTTCACTTCTTGGAAATCCAGTGACAGTTGAATAGATGAGTAATCTGTAATGTTAGTGGAGTAAGAGTCAAATGGCCCAAACTAAAAGTAATTGAACAAAACCACTTTAGAAACTGAGGGCTTGCAACTTTGAATTTAATAATCTGATTCAGTGAAGGGTGTTTTACATAAAGATGTTTGTTGCAGTATTATTTTTTTAAGATTTATTTATTTATTTATTTGCAAGTCAGAGTTACACAGAGAGAGGAGAGGCAGAAAGAGAGAAAGACGTCTTCTATCTGCTTGTTCACTCCCCAATTGGCTGCAATGGCTGGAGCTGCACTGATCTGAAGCTAGGAGCTTCTTCCAGGTCTCCCACGCAGGTGCAGGGGCCCAAGGACTGCTTTCCCAGGCCATAGCAGAGAGCTGGATTGGAAGTGGAGCAGCCAGGTCTTGAACTGGCGTCCATATGGAATGCCAGTGCTTCAGGCCAGGGCATTAACCCACTGCACCACAGCGCTGGCCCCTGCAGTATTATTTTTAATAGTTTAAAATTGGAATCCTAAGACAGGTGTTAGGGTTACAGTGAAGTTTCAGTGCTGTTTGAGATGCCTGAATCCTTTTTATGTACTGGTTTGAGTCCTGGCTCCTCTGCTTGTTCTTTTTTTTTTTTTTTTAAAGATTTATTTATTTATTTGAAAGCCAGAGTTATAGAGAGGCAGAGGCAGAGAGAGAGAGAGGTGGGTAGTCCATCTGCTGGTTCACTTCCCAAATGGCTGTAAAGGCCGGAGCTGGGTGGATCTAAAGCCAGGAACCTGGAGCTACTTCTGGGTCTCCCATGTGGGTGCAGGGGGCAAGCACTTGGGCCATCCCTTAATGTCGCTTTCCCAGGCACATTATCTGGGAGCTGGATCAGAAGTGGAGCAGCCGGGACTCAAAGGGGCACCCATGAGCAATGCCGGCACTGCAGGTGGCAGCTTTACTGGCAGTATCAGTCCCTCCTCTGCTTTTGATCCAGCTTCCTGATAATGCATCCTGGGAGACAGCAGATGCTGGCTGGAGTGCTCGGGCCCCTGCCACCCATGTAGGAGACCCGGATAGAGCTCCTCCTGGCTTTGGCCTGGCCCAGCCCTTGGTCTGTTTGGGCATTTGGGGTATGAACCAACAATGGAAGATCCTTCTGTCTCTCAGTGTTACTTTGTCTTTCTGACTTTCAAAATAAAAATAAACAAGTAAACATTTAAAATTGAAAGAAATACATACATGTTGTTTAAACCATGCATGTACATACAAATTGGAATCCCGGGTCAAGGGAATGATAAAATAAATTGATGTATCTTCTTGATGGAACTTTATATAGTCAATAACATTACTAATATAAACACTTCAGTAACATAGAAAATAGTGAATGTTCTTGGGAGCTGGGATCCCAGCAGAATGAGAACATGGATAAGTTGAAGCTTTTAGTCAAGTGGTGAGATTATGGTGAACTTTTATATAGGATTTTATTAGTGCTGTTGTAATGTTATTTGTGTGATAAAAATTGAACAATACAATACAATATTAAACAAAACCAAAAGAAATATATTACGCACAGATGCAGTGGATTTTAAATGTACTTGTTTGTTATAATGGTACTTAAATATTGCCTTAGAAATCAGGAAAATTGCAATTTCTAAAATATTTTCTTTGAGCAAATTATTTTCTTGCAAAGAAAGCTAAAGTCTGAATAAACAGACTTTTGGAGTTAGCAGTGAAGAAAAGGAGTTGCTGTGAGAAATCTTAAATGACATGCCATAAAAATGAGTATGTTCTGTGTTGTTGGATATGAGTGATTTTTGTGGTTGTATTAAATTAAATCCATAAACACTTGTAAACAATTTGGATAGCATTTCCTGTGGTTACTGGGCAATTGGATTTTTAGTTAGTCATGCTGTTTTTTAAATCAAAAATCCTTAATTGTTTAGGAATATCTCATGTTGAAATTTGCAGTTCTTATGAATAAAATGTAGGAACTTTATTCAGTTAATAAATCTGCAATTTAAAAGGCCCCTTTTACCCAGAAAGTTGAACAATGTTATTCAATGGAGAATTTTTTTTTTTTTTTGTAAGATTTATTTAATTATTTGAAAGGTAGAATGAGAGAAGGAGAGAACTTTCATCTCCTGGTTCATTCCCCCGTGCTCACCACAGCCAGGTCTGGGCCAAGCTGAAGCTAGGATTCAGGAACTCCACCCAGGTCTCCCTTGTGGGTGGTAGGGACTCAGGCACTTGAGCCATCACCTGCTGTCCCCCAGCTGCCTTAGCCGGAATGGAAGGTGGAGGCCAAATTTGGTCCCAGGCACTCAGATATGGGATGCTGGCATCCCAAGTGGTGGCTCAGCCTGCTCTGCCTCAGTGCACACCTCCACTAGAGAGCTTTCAGATTAATTCTCCATGGTGATTTTGGTGTGATTGTAACTGGTTGTAGGCCGTATTAGGGTTGATATGTTTGTCGCCACGTTCATATCCCTTCATACATGTGTTGGACAGAACTGAAACACCACTGCTTTCCTCTAGTATTTGAAATTATTCTGTTAATATGCTTGTGAAAATGTGTTGACATTAACAATCGAGAGCGCTGTGTTGAATGCCATGTTGTCTCACGGCAGTGCTGGGAGAAGGACTGGCCAAGGGAGAAGGTGCCTTTCGGGCAATGCTTTGTTGCATGCAGCTGAAAGGGAAGCTCCAGCTCGTCTCTGCCGTCCTCGCCAAGTCTCTGACTGGAGAGTCCCTGGTATGTTGATGAGCTCCACTTTTGAATGCCTGGAACCAGATTGTAATGGATACCTCAGGCATTAGTGTGTCTCATGTTAATTCTTCCTATCTGAAATCAAAGGCTGTGAGTGTCTTGAGATACTTATTTCTTTTGAACAAATTGATGTGTAGTCACCTGATTCCTGTAGTTTGAGAGAATGTATATAAGAATTGCAGATACTTTTATGAACTTCAAAGTAATTTAACAGAACATGGTGATATATTTGGGTTTTAAAATGCTCATGTGTACATACAGCCTTCTTACAGAGTTTTTAAATTCAGGCATTTATTAAATGTTTAAGTCTGTCTAAACTAAGTCATAGTTACTTTGGTTTCTAGATTTAATTTATTTATTTGAAAGTCAGAGTTACAGAGAGGTCTTCTATCTGCTGGTTTATTCCCCAAATGGCTGCAACAGCCGGAGCTGAGCTGATTCAAAGCTAGAACTTCTTTCCGGTCTCCCACGTTGGTGCAGGATCCCAGGGACTTGGGCCATCCTCTGCTGCTTTCCCAGGCACACTAGCAGGGGGCTGGATTGAAAGAGCAGCCAGCAGTCGAACTGGCGCCCATATGGTATGGCGGTGCTACAGGCAGTAGCTTTACCTGCTACGCCGCAGTGCCGGCCCCAATTACTTTGGTTTCTGAAGCCGGTTTGTCTGTAAGTCAATATTCACGACCACTCTGATGAAGTTATCCAGTTCTGTTCAGACTTTGAGATCCAGTTTTTACAGTACAGAATTTAATGTTCCAGATTTTTTTTTTTCTATTTTGGTTGAGATAATTGAAAGACTGCTTTTTGAGACTTTACAATTGATGATCTATAGAGACTGGAAGAAAAGAGATACGCTTTTTTTTTTTTTTTTTCACCAGTTGGTAATTTCTACAGAATTTGCCAGCACTGTTTTTGGAATGTAATGGCAACAGAGAAAACGAGAAAATACATCTTTTGCCATGCAGAGTGAATCCCCCAAATTCACATAGTGTTCCCCTTATTCATTCTGCATTGATGTAGGTTGTGAAAATCTGGAGTATATCTGCTTTCACTGCAGATAAATATGTTTGGGTAAAAAAAACAGAAAGTTAAAAAAAGTACTTGGTTTATTGTTGAATGTAATATAATGATCCAGCTCAGATGATATTTTATTCATTGTCTTAGAAATTATTGAGGAATAGTTTAATTAGTTTAGCAATGTCTTTTGTTTTCGTAAGATTCATAAATGGGTCTTTTAAAACTTAACTGTGTTGTGGTTAGCACTGTGGCTTAGCTGATGAGGCTGTTGCCTGCAGTGCCGGCATCCCATATGGACGCTGGTTCGAGTCCCGGCTGCTCCACTTCCGACCCAACTCTTTGCTGTGGCCTGGGAGAACAGTAGAGGATGGCCCAAGACCTTGGGCCCCTGCACCTGTATGGGAGACTTGGAGGAAGCTCCTGGCTCCTAGCTTTGGATGGGCTCAGCTCTGGCCATTGCAGCCATCTGGGTAGTGAACCAGCAGATAGAAGACCTCCATCTCTCTGTCTCTCTCTGCCTCTACCTCTGTGTGGCTCTGCCTTTCAAATAAATAAATAAATCTTAAAAAACAAATAAACAGTGTTATTGATATAGCAAAATTATAGAACTGTTTAGTCCTAAGTTGATGATAAAATAGATTTTTTTATTATTAAGATAATACTTCTTTTTTTGAAAAAAGATTTATTATTTATTTGAGAGTTAGAGAGAGGGAGAGACAGAGCCAGATCTTTCATCTGCTTCTTCATTCCCCAGATGGCTGCAATGGCCAAGGCTGGGCCAGGCTGGAGCCAGGAACTTCTTTCCGGTCTTGTCTCCCACGTAAGTGGCAGGGGTCCAAACACTTGGGCTGTCTTCTGTTGCTTTTTCCAGGCCATTAGCAGGGAGCTGGATTGGAAATGGAGTAGCCGGGACATGAACTGGTACCCATATGGATGCCAGTGTTTTAGGTGGCAGCTTTACTTGCTGTGCCACAGACTGGACCCTGTTAAGATAATTCTGTCCTTAAACACCTTTTTAAAATTAAGTCAAATATATTACAGTTTTAACTGTTGGTTTTTAAATTTAAAACCAGTACAAGAGGCCAGTGCTGTGACGTAGTGGGTAAAGCCAATGCCTGTAGTGCCGGCACCCCATATAGGCAATGGTTTGGGTCCCGACTGTTCCACTTCCAATCCAGCTCTCTGCTAAGGCCTGGGAAGGCAGTGGAAGAAGGCCCAAGTCCTTGGGCCCCTGACCCACGTGGGAGACCTGGAAGAAGCTTCTGGTTCCTGGCTTCGGACTGGCGCAGCTCCGGCCATTTCGGCCATTTGGGGAGTGAACCAGCAGATGGAAGAGCTCTCTCTCTCTCTGCCTCTCCTCTCTGTAACTCTGCCTTTCAAATAAATAAATAAATCGTTAAAAAAAATACAAAGCAGTTTACCTTTAAATCTCAAGTGAAATCTGAATTCACTGATAATCTGATAAGTGACTTTTTCTTTAATAACTTTATTAATAAGCCATCTTTAAAGCAGTGTGATCATTTTATGTGAACTTCTCTCAGTTATGATTAACTGTTTGAGCTTGTACATGGAAGCCAAAAATCTTAGGGAAGAAGGTAAAAAAGTTTTAGGTTTATTTTTCTCATGTGCTCTCTTGCTCTTCAGTGGTGCCTGTTGTGAGGAGTTCATTAAGCTGACTTAAAGCACTACAGTGTGTTTACTTATCAGAAAGGCACACTGAGTAGTTTTTCCTGTTCACCTCTCTATTTTTTCTTGTAGATGTGCAGCTTTATTATAACTGTGAATGGTGGTGGGGTAAGGGTGAGGATAACATTGTTTTTACAGATACACTTCAGAAACAACTGAGATTTTGAGCTAAATTGCCATCATGAAAATCTACGATACTAATTGTTTTTTTTTTTTTTTTTTTTTTTTTTTTTTCATTTTCTTACGAACTCTTTCAGAATGGGATGGTAACAAAAGATCTGACAAGACTAAAAACACTTCTCACAGAAACAGAGGTAAGACTACTCAGCGGATCTCTTAGGAAGCCTTTGACTCAGTGGCTAGTGAGCCTTCTGTATTAATGCATGCAAAATCCTTGCGGCGTCAGACAAGAAGGTGAGGCTGTCAAGTCGGGGTGATGGGACCTTCTGACCATCCGCTGTAACCTAACTTGGCCCATTATCAGAGCCTGGCTTCTTATGTCTCCTCTGCTTCCGAGCTCTGTTCTGTCCCTAATTCCCAAGAGCTATTTTTAGCCAGCAAATGGAAACATGATTGGGAAATTTTAGTTTTCAGCTTAACTTCTGGCTGTTAGAAAATGATCTTATTAGAAATGAGAGACTAGAAAAAATGAGATAGCTCTTAAGTTTCTGTATGTTTTTTAAAGATTTATTAATTTATTTGAAAGGCAAAGTTAGAGAGGGAGAGACAGATCTTCCATCTGCTGGTTCACTCCCCAAAAGGCCACAATGGCTGGGGCTGGGCTAGGCAGAAGTTAGGAGCCTAGAACTCTCTCAGGGTCTCCCATATGAGTGGCGGGTTCCAAGCACTTGGGCCAACTTCAGTTGCTTTTCCCATTCCATTAGTAGGGAGCTGGAATGGAAGAGGAGCAGCTGGGACTTGAACTGGCACCCATAGGGGTTGCTGGTGTTGGAGCTGGCAGCTTAACCTGCTGTGCAGCAAGCTTCTTGTTTTTCTTTAAGCAACTAGAAGAAGTTTGGGACTTCAGGATGTATTTTGAGGGAATGGCTTTAGGAGTTAGAAAGGTATGTCAGGGTAAATGGTGAACAAAACTGCTCCAGTGAAGGGCTTGGAAAGCACGTGGGAGGCCAGAGACAGCACAGCCTGTAAGGTGCGTGCCTTTGCAAGTCTTAAACTTCCATTTCTCATTCCGGCATATAAAAATAAGTTCTTTTTAATGACCTCCTTAAAAATAGCCATTTTGTCAGCTTTGATCATAAGTGGAAGCTTGGGCGCTGGGGTTTAGCCTAATGATTAAGACATGGGTCAAGGTACCTGTATTCCATTTGGAGTTTTGGGGTTTGGTACCCAGCTCCATCTCCTGGCTTAGCTTCCTGTCATTGTAGACCCTTGAAAGAAATGGTAATAGCTGAAGCAGTTAGGTTCCTTCTTGTGGAAGATCTGGATTAAATTACTGGCTTCTGGCTTAGGCCTGATCTGGCCTTGCCTGGCCTGATCCAGCTATTGCAGGCATTTTTTTTTTTTTTTTTAATTTATGTATATACGAGAGAGAGAGAAAGAGAGAGAGAGAGTGAGCGAGAGTGAGAGATCTTCCATCCACTGGTTCACTCCCCAGATAATTGCAATGACTAGGGTTGGGCCAGGACGAAGCCAGGAGGCAGGAGCTTCTTCCAGGTATCCTGCGTGGGTGCAGGGGCCCAAGTACTTTGGCCGTTTTCTGCTGCTTTCCAAGCACATTAGCAGAGAGCTGGATCAGAAGTGGAGTAGCCAGGACTTGAACTGGCGCCCATATGGGATGCTGGCACTGCATATGGCAGCGTGACTCATCCTGCCCAGTGCAGAGCCCTGCTGCTGGCATTTGCAGAGTTGACTAGTAGATGGGGTCCGTTTGTCTCTCCCTCTTGCTTGCCGTTTTTGTCTCTCATATAAATAAATGAAGATTAAAGAAACAGGGAGCTCTTGTAAAGTGATTGCTTGGCCTCCTTGTTCCACAACTGAACACCTCCTGTGTGTGCTGGGTAGTATGCTTGATGTCAAGGATACAATGCTGAGCAAGGCACCCATGGTCCTGGGCCTCTGGGAAGCTACAATCTTGGGGAGGAGATAGACAGCTAATTAAGTAGTTAATTAGATAATTATAGATATGATTCATGAGAGGAGAAGAGTAAGCCTTGGTACTGCATAAATCACTGGATCACAGGTGATCAGTGACAGAGACAAATAAGCTGAGAGTTGAGAAGTGCTGCTTTCAAGGAGAGGGAGATGCGGGCACTGCATGCAGGCTCACTGGGTGCACAGAGACCTGGACATCAACCTTGACCTCTGTGAATGGGAATTCCTTTCCTGTTCCAAATCTAATCACGCATCCCGGTTCATTCCAATAAGTAGTCAGCGAACAAGACAGGCATTCCACAAACTGCATTTGCTGGTATTGGGCCTTGTCTTTTAAGTTTTCACTTTCTTTGTGTTACATTATTTTGTGGTGAGAACCAAGAAAGTTCTCATTAATATGAAAGCCATTTCTTGTATATATGTACGTCCTTTAAATATCTAAGATGTAACAGAAGACAATTGTAAATATTTTAGACTTTTAGAATGAGAACATAAAAAGACTACTTTTTTTGGCTTACTTTTAGTTTTTATTGCCTTAACTGACTTAACAGCTTTACATTTGATAACCACATACAACTACATTTTTAAAAGCTTATTTTTTTAATGTTTATAATCTTTTTACCTGTAAGGATACAAATAACACTTTACTTTTTTTTGGGACTGTGCTTTTGGAAGAAGTGACTTAAAGTTTTGTTTGTAATTATTTTTCTGTGTGACCAGAGTAGTATTCTTTTTGGTTAGTGAACTGATACAATAAAACCCATCTAGAAAAAGCCAACTAACAATGTTCTCTGTGTTTTTATTGCACACAACACATTTAAAAATAGCAATGATCTATTGTTTAAAGATTGGTCTGTGCTTGTATTTAGCTTGTAAGTCCTAGTGAATGAGAGTAAAGAGTGGAAACTAAAGACTGATTCATAAAAGCAAAAACAAATACTCTTTAGTAGAACAGAAAACATCTTATCAGTAGACTTGATTGTGAGTTTATGAGTTCTCACGCTGTAGTCTTTGGCTGCTTTCCCTGATGGTGTCAATGAGGACTAAAGGTCATAAACTGTTTGCTGTTGCCCTTCTGCACTGGCTCTGAGCATTATAAAAAGTGTTTACAAAGCAAATTTGGAGGCAGGCGTTCGACCCTGTGGTTAAGATGCTTCCATCTCGTGTTGGAGTGCGCGAGCTCAATGTCTGACTCCAACTTCCTGCTAATGCAGATCCTGGGAGGCAGTGGTGGCGGCTGAAACGACTGGGTCCTGCCATCCAGGCGGGAGACCTGGATTGTGTTCCCAGGTTCTCGCTTTGCCCTTGCCCCAGATCTGGCTGTCATCAGCATTTGGGGGAGTGAACCAAGTAGATGGGAGCTCTCTTTCTTTCTCTGTCTCTTTGCCTGTAGTATAAATAAGTAAAAAATTAAAAATAAGCAAACTTAAGGGCCGGCATTGTAGCATAGTGGGTTAAGCCACTGCCTACAATGCTGGCATCCCTTGTGGGTGCTGATTGAAGTTCTAGCTGTTCTACTTCTAATCCAGCTCACTGATAATATGCCTGGGAAAGCAGTGGCAGATCGCCCAACCACTGAGGCCCTGCACCCACATGGGAAACCCAGATGAAGCCTCTGACTTCATCTCTGTCTCTCTCTGCCTTTCAAATAAATGAATAATTTTTTTTTTTCAAATAAGCAAACATAACACCTTGGAACCAAAAAGGATAGCCAAATATTCAGGCACGCTAAGCTCACTCTACCATCTCTCTCTGATGAGGATGTGCTGGTTTCCAGATCAGCACTGTGCTGAGTGCTGCAGTGTTAGCCTGGCTTGCTCTGCCCCTCAGTGGATTGTCCCTTGTGCTGAATTGGGAAGCTCACCAGGTTTTCTTTCCTTTTTTTTTTTTTTTTCTCCCCTCCAACAATTGAGTAAATGTTTTAAGGCTTTATTTTACAGCCTTGAAATGGTAACTAAAAGAGTGTTGTTTCCGTTCTTTATCTTGTGTATTTGGCAAATTTATTTGGATAAGTTTTGAAGAGGAGGTAACTCAAAAATTTTTATATTTGAAATTGAAATATATTGAACCTTTAGGTTTTATATTATTTATTCTGCATAAGTTGAATCATAGTTTAAGGGCTGATGTGAGGGAGTAGCACATAGAGCTTATTTGTAGAATTTCTGCCTTTAAAAGAACCTTTTTTATGAAGTGTAGGATATTTATAATATGAATAATTGCTTCTGATTTGTTAGTTTATGTATTCTTATATTCAGTCCCTCATTTTATTAAAGTAGGTTATCTTTTAAAAACTTAATAGTAAGAGCTTAAGTGGGAGTCAGAAGCCATCTTATCCAAACAAACCATAGTGAATGTGTTATTTCATCTATAACCAATTAGCCTTTAGGGTATTTATTCCATGGCACAAGATATTCCAAGGTGCATCTTGGGATAATGTTTCCCCCTTCTCGATTCCATTGAACATTCATGGAGCACCTGTGCTGTTCCAGGCTGTGGAAAGCTGAGGTATCTATGAGAAGCCATCTGCAGGGTGGGCGTTTGGCACAGTATGTTCAGCAGTCGCTTAGAAAGCCTGCAGCCACATCATAGCGCCTGGCTTGAGTCCCGGCTATCCCATGCTTCTGGTCCCACTTCCTGCTAACATGCCTGAGAGGCAGCAGATCATGGCTCAAGTACTTGGGTTCCTGCCACTCACATGGGGAGACCTAGATCAAGTTCCTGGCTCCTGGCTTTGGCCTGACCAACTCTGACTGTTGGGGAGTTTTTTAGGGAGTGAACCAGTGGATGGAAGATCTCTTTCTCTGTCCTCCCTCTCTCTCTCTGTCACTCTGCCTTTCAAATGCATACAAACATGCGTACATACATACTTTATAAAAAGCAATCTGACAGGCCTGTTGGGAATGCACGTAGCTAATACATATACAGAAAGTACTATAATCGAAGTACAAGCAGAGAAAGAAGAGATTAACCCTGTGTAGGGAAATCATGGTGGTATTACTGTGGGAACTGAGTGAAAAATGGGAGCAGCTAAGTAAAGACCTAGATTCTTTGGTACAGGCTTAGATTGGAAAACCTTCAGTTGATTAAGGGAATCAATGAAACAGATAATAAGGAGGACCTTTTAGAGGACAATGGCACTGGAAATAGAGTATTAGAGAGATTCTGGACCTGCTTGGGCAAGATTTGAATACTCATATCAGGAAAGAAAATGGAAGAGCTGGCTCTCTTTGAGGGGGAAGAATCCATTAACTTGGTAAGGAGCACTGGAAGAGGATCAGATTTGGAGTAAAGGTGGTGAATTTAGTTTTGGACATTAATGTGTTTGAAGTGCTTCAACGATCTGTCCGTCCATCTACCCATGCTTCCATTCTTCCACCCATCCCTCTGATATTTGCCAAGCACCTGTTATGTACCAGGTACTGTGGAAGGTACAGGAATGCAGAAAGTCAGTTGTAGACTACAGCCAGTAAATCCACGTGTGGCTGACATGATCGAGCATGTTCTGGGCTGCACATTCATTAGGGATATGTGCTATGGTTGCCACTTTGTTGAAACAGGGCCTCTGGAGCTTAGGGAAAAGGTAGAGCCAATGGCAGAGGTTGGAGATTCATGTGAGGAAGTTAGAGCAAGCAGGTCCACAGCCCTGGACTCCACCGAGGGGGGAGGGCAAGTTCCATAGTGCGGGGGACTTGGCGGGACCTGCTCCCCGGGCCCGCAGCAGTAGTGCCCCATTAGCTCCACAGGAAAAGAAAAGGCACCTCTCTTGCTGGTTATTCTGTAGATGGTAGGAAGTGGAGAGTGAAATGGACGGTGCTACTCTTGTGGAGTTCAGGACTAGGCACTTAGACTTCCTTCTTTTACTGGGTAATTTTTATGTAAGGGGTCTGTATCATTTCTGCAATGAAGGCCTCTCAAGTGTTTCTTATCCACACATAATTAAGGTTTATTATAGAACAAAGAACAATATCATTTGCAATTTGTTATTAAAAATGTCTAAGCCTTTCAACTCCACCTTTAATGTTGCAAATTTAATTCCACATGAACTGGTTATTTCTTATTTTAAAAGTGTCTTTCATTTGAAAAATTGCAGACAGCAACTAGTAACGTCCTCTCTGGCTATCACGTGGAAGACTTAGATGAGGGTGAGTACCACACTCTGTGTAGCTTCTGTGCCTCCAGGCTGTGCTTCTTACTTGAGCATTGGGAGGGCAGGGGGTGCACTGGGTTATGATACATGTAAATGGAGATGTGGGTTGAATGTAAAAATTTAATTTTAAGAAGTCGGTATAGATGAAAGCAGTTTACTCTCTGCACTTTCTCATAGAATACTGCAGTAATGGAGATAGGAGGTGACTTGGGTTCTTGTCGCGTTCATCCTTTTGCATCTGTCCAGGACTAAATTCAGATCCCGGTCTTAGAATCTTCTTTCTCTCCTTGTCTTAGGCTAGTACAATGAAACTTTTTGGGAGTTCTGATCTGTAAACTGAGTTGGTCTTGCCCGAATTAATGTGACCATCTTCTCTGCTCTCCTCTTGCCCGGGAAAGGGAAGAGAGACCAGCAGTCCTGAGTGTTTGCTCATTGCTGTGTCCCATGGTAGTGGCTTTCGCAAGCTGAGTCCTTCTTTGTGTTCTTGGTAGTGGGTGAAGCTGGTGTTTATTAAGGTTTAGAGTTCCCCAAAGTCACACAGCTGGTAAGATCGAAGCACAGCTTGACACTTAAGCTGCTGGAGTTATCTTTTCTTTTTCTTTCATGTTTTTGGGGTAGGGGGAGCCGCAGTGACTTGAAAAGAAATAGGAAATGTCTATGAGGTCCTTGAAAACTTCCTGCTTAGCCTCTAAAGCTTGCGCCTTTTCTCTCTTAAGTCTTATTTTCCTTGCCTTATTTGGCACCTCACCTAAAAAAATCAACTCACTGTTTTCAAATATAAACAGGTGATATATTTTTTAGCTCCTATCTTAGGATCCAACTTTCAAGTGTAAAAAAAGGATTATGGTATACAGTGACATGTGGAAGACAATCCTAGGGTACATGAATTACAACGTGGATCCTCTTAGCATTCAGTGTGCAGTAGTGGAATTTCCTTCCAAGACCCTAGTTTTTTCATTCCTGAGGAATTCCCAATAGAGACACATCCCAGGCTAAGCAGTGACAAGCAAACCACCCTTGGGAGTGGTTGGGAAAGAGATTGAAGTGAAAGTATGTCCACCAGTTGCTAGGACAAAGGGTCACCAACCTGACGCAGCTGCTGGGGACTGCCTCTTCAGAGATTCTTAGTCATATGGGTGATCGATTTAACTCAGCTTCTTGGTTTGTTTTTGATAGAAGCAAATGTGCCATGTCCTTTTTTTCATCATCTGGGGCAGTGTGTGTGTGTGTGTGTGTGTGTGTGTAAATTATAGTACTGTTTTCAGCTAAATATTAAAATTACTAGGTAGCCTCAAATTATAAGACTATATTCTGGCTCCTCCGTAGGGTCTTGCAATGCTTGGCATTTCCGCCCACCACCTCGGGGAATCACGAGTAGCGAGGAATATACTCTGTGTAAAAGGTAATGTGAACTAATACATTTTTTAAACCAGTTGCAGGTCTTCGTTGAGAGGAGAGATAGTTTTCCTTCAGTCTTTAATAAGTAATAATTCAAATTTAAAGAAGATAATATGTTAAAGAAAAAACGTATAAAGATTGAGTTTATTTCCTGTTTATTTTTAAGAGTAGTTTATTTTCTGTTTGCAACAGGAGTAAAAAATGCCATTGTCATTAAATAATAAAAGTCAAAACAATATTCAGCAGCCACCTTTTAATTACCAACAGGTGATGTAAATGCAGGCTATTGAGATTTTGTTCAAAAGTCTTTTGTAAACCACTTGTATTATTGTGGCTGAACTTAGTTGCCAGTCTTGTTAATGTGAAATTTACCCGGGTTATTGTGATTGAAATTACTTCATGTAAACTGAAATAGAGCATAAAATAGAAAAATATTAAATTATTTTAATAGCATATAAAAATACCTTCATGTAATAATTATACAGGATTTTTGAATAATTTATATTTGAAGAACTAACCTTTCAAAATTTAATAAGTATTTATTACTGTAGAAAGAATTGTTGAAGTCACATTTTACAAGGTGAACTACTTAGTTCTTTTTATAAGAACTAGCAACTACTAGGAATTTAGGTATAAATTTTCATTTGCTTTATGATAATGAAGAAAATTTGTGTCATTTTGATGATTGGTTAAGACATTGATTTGATTTTGTAGTAGAAATAAAGAAAACTACATAGAAATATCGAAAATCCTGGTAGCATCATGTTATAAGAGAGGTAGAACACAATTGTATAAAAAGGAAATATTAGATTTATAGCCTAGATAAAAGTATAAAACTTGCACTTTTTAAAGAAAATAATTCAAAACAAACCAATAGACAGATATTTGGTTCATTAAGACATATTGTACTTAACCATACATACATTATTTTACATGTGTTTTCTGAAGCATAAGATAATTTAATAAATGGTATAATTTTAAATTTAAGTGTTTTTTGAACCATCAGGAGCAATTTTAGATATACTCACCTTTTCAAATATGGTAAACTGTTTGGTAATTTGCATTGTGCTGTGTTTCATTTTGTATTTCTTATTAGCCATATTTTCTCTAGTTGAAATTTGTATAAAGTCTCTTGTGTCCACTTTGCTATTTATAATTTGATTTTCATCTTTTTCCCTCATAGGGGTACATTAGTTTTTTAAAATGCTTTCATTCATTTAAGAACTGGTTGTACCCATAGTTTTGCAGAATATTTAAAACTTTAAAAATTAGTGATTGGAATCTTTTCTTTATCTGTTTTGATCCCCACCACAAATTATCAATGGAATTTTCTTTTAAAAAATTATTTTTGATTGACAAATGGTTGTACTTACATATAATGAGTGCCAAATGATGTTTTGATGTACTTGTATGTATACATTCTACAATTGTCAGTTGTATAATTTGCATTGAAAATTTGAAAATTTTTCATTTCTTTGTTGTGAGAACATTCAAAATCCTCTCTTCCTGCTGTATACTGCATTATAGTTGGCCATTGGCACCCTATTGTTCTGAGTCATAAAACTCGAGAAATTATTAACTCTGTCCTTTACTATTGACATTTATGAAATTTACTCTTTGGAGACTTGAATGTGACTGTTGGGTAAATGTGTGACTATGTAATATAAAATTTCTGTTCTAAATTTACTTAGCACTTATAGGCAAATTGATGTCATCTAATACTTTCAATGAAATATAAATAACAGTACTATAGCAAAGACTAAAAGCATTAGGTTTAAAGGTAAAAAATAGAACCTCTAAAATGACAGTTTAATAACATATTAAATTTTTTTCAGAATGAAATTCCTAATATACAGAACTTTGAGCTAATCTACTTGATGTCAGTGTGGCTTTAAAAAAAATGCTGTCCTGAGAGAAATTGTGTAAGAAATTGTGTATGACAAAGGAAGCTGCTCTTCAGTGAGCCTCTCTGGAGGAGTGATCATGCGTGTGTTCTGTGTGACAGGATCCCCTGAGGGTCTGGAGGAGTGATCATGTGTGTGTTCTGTGTGACAGGATCCCCTGAGGGTCTGGAGGTGTGATCATGCGTGTGTTCTGTGTGACAGGATCCCCTGAGGGTCTGGAGGAGTGATCGTGCGTGTGTTCTGTGTGACAGGATCCCCTGAGGGTCTGGAGGAGTGATCGTGCGTGTGTTCTGTGTGACAGGATCCCCTGAGGGTCTGGGGAGTGATCGTGCGTGTGTTCTGTGTGACAGGATCCCCTGAGGGTCTGGAGGAGTGATCGTGCGTGTGTTCTGTGTGACAGGATCCCCTGAGGGTCTGGAGGTGTGATCGTGCGTGTGTTCTGTGTGACAGGATCCCCTGAGGGTCTGGGGAGTGATCGTGCGTGTGTTCTGTGTGACAGGATCCCCTGAGGGTCTGGAGGAGTGATCGTGCGTGTGTTCTGTGTGACAGGATCCCCTGAGGGTCTGGAGGAGTGATCGTGCGTGTGTTCTGTGTGACAGGATCCCCTGAGGGTCACGGCCGTGTTATGCACGTTAGGACCTACTTGTCAGGGAAGGTGGGCAGTTGCTGTTTTGGTCATTTCCATTGTTCCCTGAAGTTCTCCCTCCTCTGTACGACAGTGCAATAAATGTGGCCTTTCAGAGCTGTTTTGGGTTTGCTATTGAAGAGGCAGAGGGCAAATGCTGAAGTTTGTCTTTCAAATGGTTCAGCAAAGTGTATGATAAAACAGTCTTTCCCATTCTACTTAGATTTTTAGAGCAAGGAATCTGTAGGTATGGTGCCCAGTGTACTTCAGCACATTCCCAGGAAGAACTAGCAGAATGGCAGAAGAGATACGCGTCACGATTGATAAAACTGAAACAGCAAAATGAGAATAAACAACTCTCAGGCAGTTACGTGGAAACCTTAATAGAAAAGTGGATGAATTCGTTATCTCCTGAGAAAGTGGTGAGGAAATAAACTACATTTTTTTTGTTTGTCTTATACAACGAACTTATTTGAATCTTGATTTATTATGTATAGTATTTTTGCTTATTTCCTTACCTTCTGTATGAACAACTTGATTCTTGATAAAATGTTTTTAGTGGCAAAAGTAGACCCAAGTGGTAAAATAAAAGCAGAACTAAACCATCTGGTTGGAGATCTGTAGATAATATGTTAATGACTTTGATTTAGGCAGACTTGGTCTGCTGTTTTTTGGTTGTTGTTGCTTCTGTCACTTATTTTAACTTTTAAGTATTTTGTTCCTACAAAAGAAACTGAAAATGAATGTATAAAATGCCTGACTTGGTAACAAGTTCCTTCAGTCTTTACTGTTGACATTTACTTACCATGCTAAAAGTTGGTGTTTGTACTGTTTCAGCAATGAAAATATAATGTTAATTGCTTTCTGTTTTCAGCTTAGTGAGTGTATTGAAGGGGTGAAGGTTGAACATGATCCTGACCTGTCCGTTACGGTCAGCACCAAAAAATCCCACCAGACATGGACCTTTGCACTCACTTGTAAGGTATGAATTTTGTGCTAATTAAAGAACATAAATTTTGTTCATTTTTCTCAAGGCTTTTTTGGACCCTTAAATCTCTGTGATGAGAGAACATTGAAATGTTTTTCACTAAGTACATTTTTCTGTAGATTCCATATTGTGCTAAAGTGTATTCCTGTATTTTGATCATTAGAAGTGCAGTTTTTGACTTGGAGATACAATCTTTGTAGATATTCAGAATGCTTACATATTTATTTGATGAAGAAGTTTTTGATATGTTGGCTCCTAAGCTTGGAACATAGGATGGGGTTCATGGCTTGCAATTAACTACTTAAAAAACTTGAATTGCTTGTCTGGAAATTCTAAGATTTTTAAACAATGGCAACTTATTTTTACATTTGATTTGATGAAATCACAAATTCTGAAATGGATTTTTAATATGAGATGTTTTCTATAGGACTTTCCATCTTAAATTATAATCGTCAGAGTTTAAGATAGAATTGAAGTGAAAAATTTCTGTGAATATATTCAGTGGAGAAGTTTTGTGTTTAGTGACATTTCTTCCACTGTACCCTCTCTTTTTTGGGATGAAAAATCAGTGAACATTTGGCTTCAGCCTTGAACCCAATCCAGTACTTTCAGAGGTAACTGCCCTCTTATGAAGGCTTCCTACTTGAGGCTACTTAAAACTTTATTAGGTAAAGGTCTGGGAAGTTGGAGGTCAAGTACTACACAGGGTGATGACAGCTTTTGTCACAGTGAAAGATGGACATATCACAGAAAGTGCAGGGAGGCTAGTGATGTAGTATAATATAGCTTCTTAACAGCTGATTTTTTTTGACTATTTTGACTTTTTCTAAGTGGCTTATGAGCACGATTTGTTGTTTTTAACATTATACATTAGAAGCATGGGAAAGTGAAAGCCCCTTATGGAAATATTTTCTTTGAAGAGCCCAATTACAATTGGATTTTTCACCCCCTTGTACTCAATGAATTATTTTAACTTCCTTGTAGCCTGCAAGAATGCTGTATCGTGTAGCATTGCTTTATGATGCTCATCGTCCTCATTTTAGTATCATTGCAATATCTGCCGGAGATAGTACTACCCAGGTATCACAAGAAGTCCCAGAAAACTGTCAAGAATGGATAGGAGGAAAGATGGCCCAAAATGGATTAGATCATTACGTGTATAAAGTCGGGATAGCATTTAACACAGAAATATTTGGAACTTTTCGCCAAACCATAGTTTTCGACTTTGGATTGGAACCAGTACTCATGCAAAGAGTAATGATTGATGCAGCTTCTACAGAAGGTAATATTTAGACTTTTTTCCCCTGATACAATGTATTAAAGGCAACATTGAAAGATGTATTGGCCCCGGAATATTCCATGGATAGGGAGGGAATGATAAGGATAAATGATCCCAAGTTAATTGACTCATTTACTGTGTAATGGGCTTAGAACAGTTCACATTGTGCCCTGATCTCTTCTTCCGGTTATCAGGCAAAATTTGCTACAGTTCCCCAAAACTGTATGAGTTAGATGATCAGGTCTATTTTGGTCTACCAATTTCATTGTAAATTAAGATGATTTTAGCACAGTCAAATCTTTTAATATTAGTTTGGGTAGTATGTAATTTTGATGGTAATTGTGTGTATACCTATAATGTCTGTTTCCATGTGCTATTGACTCCAGTAAGCTTTGCTGAAGTTATGTGTGGTACGCTAACTCTGAAGGCAAAGTCCTAACTATCAGCCTTCAGAAGCCAGTCTGTTTATTCACTGTGCACTAGGGTGAAGGACCAAAGTGCTTTTAACAGGATCTGCTTTCGTTTCTTGGGAAGAGGTCCCTGGTTTCAACGTGTGAGCCACCTGCAGAAGATGAATTACTCTGTATGTTTTCATGTTACTGCGGATACTTAGATTTTATGTTTGGATCCAACAGGACAAGGAAAGGATACATTAGCCCACATTTCCTTGACTTTTGGTTGGATTTGCAGGTGCTTTATTTAACAAATACCAAGTATTTATTTAACAGACACTGCATATAGGAGGGCAGTAGGAAGTTTGTTATTGCACTGACTATAGGTTATTGTTCACTCTATACCACACTGGCCCGTTTATGAACCTGGAAGGTGGTTTTTTTTTTTTTTTTTTTCATGAGCAAATGCTAAGATGTTGTATTTTGCACATAGTAAACAGGTAGAATGAATCTGTCTTCTTCAAAGCTGCTAGTGAAGTTAAAGCAACATTTGTGCCTAAATTTAACAAGTAGGTGCAGTTTCCTTGTTTATGTGCTGATACTACCCCGAGTTCATTTGCCACTTACTTTGATCCCTCTTACCTGTTTAGACTAAAATGTATGTATCTTTGTCATCTTCTCAGTACTCTTTGAATCACAGAAAATTAATTTCTGTAGCAAAATATGATAGTTCACAAAATAGATATTTAGTCTGAATCTCTGCGCATAGGATTTGACACATTCTTTCTGTAGAGGACTATATCTAGTTCTCTACAGGGCTATATCTAGCTGTATGTATTGCAGGTTCTGCAGGCCAGATGGTCTGTGACAGCTGGCCAGCTCTGTACTACAGTGAGAAAGCAGCCACTCAATGTGGAGATAAATCAGTGTGACCGTCTTCCACTAACTTCATTTTCAAAGCAACAGCACACTAATTTGGGCTAGATTTGGCTTGTTTGCCATAGTTTGCCTACTCCTGTACTAGTAAGTTGGTTTTAGAAGCCAAAACTTGAGTACTACTAGAAAGCAACCTCTTTAAATGATCAGGAGATTTAAGTTATAAGGAGAGATGCATGCATCCCATGCTCTCAGATATAACTGTATGAGGATATTCTTGGTTTACATATGGGTTATATTTTAGAAATTTGCTTTTGGATTGGTGTTTTGTAATTTATGACTTGTTTTCCCATAGAAATAAGTATGTATTGTCAAGAATTCATTCTAGTTAATGAAAGTCTGTGTGATTAAAATACAAAATATTAAATGTCTACAATAAAAAATGAAAGAAAATGATACTGTTGCAGCAGGTAAGAATGAGAAAAGATGTTGATGAAGGTGATTTCAGGCACTTTCATAGGCTCAGGAAGAGTGAAGGCAGCCTGACCACTTTTGTCTTATATACATGGCACTATTGTAGTTGGATAAGAACAGGGACAAAAGTGAGAGCCAAATAGATTTGGGTTCAAATCCTTATTTTCTGTTTATTGCCTGTGTGACCCTGAGCAAAGTACTTAACATCTCTGAGCTTCCTGGGTAGTTGTCTGTAGCGTGGGTTAGGAACATCTGTTTTAGAGGGTTGTGAGAAGCAGAAATAAGCTTCGCATGACATTTGGCTCATGGTAGGCATTCAGTCAATAGTAGTGATTATTTTTATCATTAGCCATGATTAGGGTAATTGTTAGCTTAGATGCAGAATGAAGAAATTAGGAAAGGGAGAACTTTTTTTTTGTTTTAAATGAGGATTGGCATTAGGGTGCTAGCCAAGCGACAAAGAAGCAGAGGTAAAGACCAGAGCCATTAAGGCCACAGCACCTGCAGGTCTTGGCAACAGAACACAATAAAGATGTTGAAAGAGGAGTTGTCCAAGATGAGTAATGTTTTGAATCTAGTAACTGAGAAAAATAGTTTCTGATGTTTCTAATGTATCAGTTCAAAAATACAGTAAATCCCACATTTCATTCAGATATTGGAGAGGGAATTAACACAGACAAGGATATCTGCCTTCTCTTTCATGGTACTATGTCCTTTATTCCCTGCATGGACTCTTTGTAGTTTGATATCTTGGTTTTCTTTCTTATTTTCTTAGTTATGTTAGGGAAAATAACTGAAGAAAATGAAGCATTTTATTGAACTCATTTGGAATCATTTGAAGTAATTTCACATGGTGAAATTTGTTTTTAAGGATAGAGGTAAAATAAATACTAGAACAATATAAAATATATTTTCTGATGTAAGATTTGGACAAATTAGATGATATTTGGACAACTTTTTCTGGCTATTCAATTATCTGACTTGTGCTGGTTTTTAGTTAGATCTGTCTAATTTCTCTACTCTTAAAATTGATGTTATTGAATAGCTTACTGTTTTTGTTAAGGTCTTTTTTTTTGCATGATTACATTTATTTCAGTGTGATTGTGTTGAGAGTTTTAATAGAATTCTGAAGAAATGAAAGAGTGCAAATATATAATATTTGTTTTCTGCTTCTATCTTGGTGATTATGTTCTGATTATTACAGCAGAGCTCTTATCAGCAAAAAATTTGAGGACAAAAATTTTTTTATGTTATGTCACAGTTTTATAAAACACTCTGAGATGATAAAGAAGCAAAATGACAGTGTCCCATTTTGTATTTTTCCCTGGAATATATTTAGGAACAATGAGAGCAAGATAGCTACTTTGTTAAAGTGACGACAGTGTGACAATGTGGCTAATTTGACTTCTAGTCTCAGCCAGTTTTTTTTATAGGCTCTTCCTTGACCTGGAGGTAGGAGAACAGTCATTCCAGGTACAACACATTAGCCAAACGCAGGCAGAGCTGGAAATTGATTTAAGTCTGAGCTGTACCATATTTCCATACAGTTTTAATAACATTATAAATTATAATACCATGTTATTTCTACACACACATTTAGTGATGTGAAATTGAGTTTTGAATGAGAAATATCTATATTCATTGCCTCTTCCCCATGATTAGCTGTTCATTGTTTAAACAAGTTATTCTCCTTAAATTAATGCTGGACACATATTTCTCTTCCATTAAGCTATAAATTTGCACCCTGCTGGACCATCCATCAGCTCGATGTTTCCTCATCTGTGTTGCACTGAAATAAATAGTAGCACCTATAGTAAAAAGTTCCATGAACAAATAAATTTGGGCATAGCACACACTTTACTTCTCTCTTAGAGACTGTCAGGCACCTTAGTGATCAGACTCAGTGAAACATTTGGTCATGGGACAGAATTTCCTTAGTGTGGGACTCACTGAAACTTACATTATATAGCAGGCATTTATATCTCTCTAATACATTGTTGAGTATTGAACGAAAATCCTACTTATTAAAGATTCAGATTTGGATTTGGGGGAAAATCCACCCTTTCTCCTCTTACTTTATTGTCGTGATATTAAAAGCATGCAGACCTTTTCTCTTTGTGTCCCTGAGTGAATATTTTTTCTCTAGACAATATATGGCAATCCTGCAAACTGTTCAGGAAATGTGTGTAACTTTAACTTTGCTTTTTCCAGTTTTTTTCCTTGTTGGTGAGATTCAGGTTCAGAAAAAGACACTATGTACTAAAAATTTTTTTGGACTAAAGATAAGCCTCTCAAAAATATGTGGCAAAAGACATCTACAAAGAAAGGAAGTTAGTGAGTTTTCCCCTTGCTTAGAAAATAAACTGCATTTTACACTTTATATCACAACTTTGATTAATGGAAAACTTCTTCTTGGCAAAATTGAGTTGGAATTCTGTTTTGAATATCTGGAAGCAACATGTTGAAAATTAACTCATATTTAACTCTGAAAGCTTGATATCATACATTTCTCTACTTTGAGTCTATCAGGTATGTTATATTATTAAAAGTTTATATGATTTAAAAATTATTCCCAACTGCCAAAGTTGTTGGTAAACTAAAGACATATTATATACTTACATCTGTATACTATAATGTGATCAGACAATAGAAAAATAGATTTTAAAAAATACTTTGTCAATAGAAGATAAATGCAACTGAGTAAAAGTTGAAGACAATATGAGATAATGCTTGTGCTATTCCTCTGCTGTTTTAACTTTTGTTAGCCTCTTTAAGAGAGATATGGAACTGAGTAAAGCATGGGTAAACTTAGGATATTCGTTTTTCTTCTACGGCAGTTTTGCTGAAAGGAAGGATTTTGAAATTGACAGCTCAGGTGGTAGTTTGGGATGACTTTGGGATTTTATTTTGTCATTAATTTGGGCAGTCAAGATTTGTAAAGCTGCAAACTAAATTATTTCCTGAGGAAGAGTACGGTGTCTGATTTTTTTTTTCCATCTTATTTTCTTTAAGCCTAGATAAAGAATTTTTTTAAGATTTATTTTATTTATTTGAAAGAATTACAGAGAGAGGTAGAGACAGAAACAGAGACAGAGAGAGAGAGGTCTTCCATCCACTGGTTCACTCCTCAGATGACTGCAATGGCCAGAGCTCTGCTGATCCGAAGCCAGGAACCAGGAGCTTCTTGTGGGCCTCCCACGTGGGTGCAGAGGCCCAAGGACTTGGGCCATCTTCTGCTTTCTCAGGCCACAGCAGAGAGCTGCATCGGAAGAGGAGCACTCAGGACTACAATCAGCACCCATATGGGATGCTGGTGCTTCAGGCCAAGGCGTTAGCCCACTGCGCCACAGCGCGGGCCCCAAGAATTGTTTTTAATAAGCTCTGTCTTTGACCCATCATGACTCTTAGGAATTAGCCCTTGTGCTGGGTACCTAGCACTTTTCCACTCTGCATGTCTGTTAAGAGTTTTCAAGTAGGCTGCATGACACAACTCAGAACAAAAGTAACCCACCCTATGGATGCTTTCCTAGAACAGTAACTTTCTGGTTGAAATGTGAGCATTGATATTCTTAGTACACAAAGGCTAGGGAAGTTGGGAAGGGTATCTTGTCAGGCTAGTTATTCCAACTTTGAATTCCATTTTTGAGAGTGGCAGCCCTTCCCTTGTATCTTCTCCAAAAGATTAGGTGGATTCCTAATTTATCTAAATTTTTCTTAAGGGTTTTTTTTTTAACATATATTTTTTTTAAAAAGGTTTATGTATTTATTTGAAAGAGTTTCAGAGAGAGAGAGAGAGAGAGAAATGTATCTTCTGTCTGCCGATTCCCTCTCCAGTTGGCCACAATGGCCAGGGCTGGGCCAGGCTGAAGCCAGGAGCTTCATCTGGGTCTCCACTGTGAGTGGCAGGGGCCCAAATACTTGGGCCCTCTACTGCTGCTTCTCCCAGGCCATTAGCTAGGAGCTTGATCAGATGTGGGACAGCTGGGACACGAACTGGCTCCCCTGTGGGATGCCATAGGCAGTGGTTTTACCTACCGCACCAGAATGCCAGCCCCTTAAAATGTATTTATAATTTCTGCCTGTCACTTGTCAGGGTAACAAATCCTTAGGTTTGTCATTTCTGTCAAGATTGCCTTGAGGTTTATTATTACGAGGGTTGGTTATTAAATCAGTGTTAAACTCTCCCTGAATAGTTTTATGAATATTATTCCTAACCTGGTCACTTTTCATATTTCCAGAGTGTTTTTCACTTTAACTTAAATCCAGGCTGAAGAACAGTTCATACCAAGGGGGAACAGGCCCAGGCTGCCCTGAGCAGTGCCTGTGTCTGGTATAGATGTTAGTGGGGGCCACACGTGCTGCATGTGTTGGGGTGGCAGTGCGCCCCAGGAGTAGTCATGGTCAGTGTCCCCTTGAGGGACCTTGCTTCTGTCTCAAGACACGACCTCCTTTCAGCACTGAGGTCAGGTGGCACATTCAGCAGGCCTAGCAGGTTGCCTCTTACGATGAGAGGAAGGGACGTGGTGGTGTGACTCAGGTTTAGATGAGGTGGGAAAGAGATGCGGTTTCATGTGAAGTAGATTACTGGTAGTCACTGGCCGTGACTCTATGATGTCTTGATGCTAGTGCACCTGGATTATTTTCAGGATTCTTGTGCTATTTACTCCCTCTCTTGCACTGCGTTTGTAGTCATAAAAACATAGGTGGGTTAAACTTTAACATTGAGAATTGTTTTGAAGGTGTGCTACCTGCTGAAAATGAACTCAAGGTGGGACTCATGGCATACTATTGGTCGGGCCACTTTTCCCAAAAAAAGACCTCTAGCCCAGAGTAGAAAGACCTTCTGTGTAATTTGGTTTGCACATAAAATAGGTAATACAAAAAGCTTTTCAAATTGTCACAGCTACTTCAACAGTTAGGATTAATTAGTGGCTCTTACCATGTATGAACAGAATATTGATCTAGGCAAGGTCTGAACCAATTTAAGTAAAATTTAAAATTATGAAATAATCTCTATCCCTAAAGACTAGTAGACATCTTTTTGCTGTATACTAAATAGAATCCTTAAATAGTGTTTACTTTTTATTTATTTTTAAAGAGCTGATTTTTTTGGTGTCACTATAATGTTGCTATTTCTCCTTCTGACTTTTGAATTAGGGCTGAAAATTATGTCTATCTTTGCTTTCTTGATAATATTTAGCATCTGACCTTTAATGATAGTATTTGTATAATTTAAATGTTTTGTTTTTAGCTATGATCTGATGAGTGAATGGCAGGACCCATTTTTAGAGTGATTAGGAACAAGACTTAGTCGATTGGCTTTAGGAAGCTTCTGCTTGTGGAAGCTATTGCAAAAACTAGCAGTCAGTCCAGAGTATTTTAAACAAGTACATTTTAATGAGAAGACCGATTTTAATCTTGCTGTATTTGTGTTTGAGAAATAATAAAACTCATGTGGAAATGCCTTTTGAACGAGCAAAGGTTAGAAATTAGGGCCTTTATAGTTTTAGATTTTATTTTATTTTTATTGAGATCTTAGAATTTGTTATTTGCTATTCATGACAAATTTCACTTGGTAGTAAGTTTACTTACATGTTAACATTTAAATATTTGCAAAATCACTCACTAAACAAGACATGGCCATTATACATGTGTGCCTATTTCACAGATAGTTTAGGATATCTTCTTAAAACTGATCTTGCCCTGATGAGTTAGTTGAGCAACTCTTTACTTCTTTTGGTTAAAATTAATTTTTCTAGGCATATGCATGATCCACCCAATTGAAAACTCACATGCATTCTAGATATGAGCAGCTGGGAGCCGACCTGGGGTTCAGGGCTTGTTACAGTGGCTTCCACACTGTGCTAGAATTGGGCTACGATCTTTCAGAGGTGTTGGAAATTGAACATTCATTTTGATGCTGTGCTCTACTTTGAGGCTAAAATGGAATTTTGGAACATGTCATTTGAATGATATCTGATCACATTTTAATGGGGGAATTAGCTGTGTTTTAATGAATGTTTTCTAAAAGATTTTTATTTGTAGTAAGTTAGCTTTCAGATGGTTGTCCTTTACCACATAAGGAAAGATTTAACCTTTCCAAGGTTTTTGATCCTCTCTTTCTGTCATGCGGCAGATACTGGTAGTTTGAGGTGACAAGTGATTGTCATCTGATGAAATTTATCAAATGAAGAATTTATCCTATATGCTTCTTGCAGATTAGATTTCTCTTGAGTTAAATTCCAAATGTTAATTTGTATTTTATAAATGTTAACTATTTGTGGTATGTCCAAGCCTGATGTTAAAAAAATATTTTTTCTTATATGGGTTCCTGTTGATGTTATTTTGTTAAAACAGACAAATTTCTGATATGGAAAAAATATTCTGTCAATGTGTTTTTGTATTATTTTGTCTTTAAAAATATTAGCTCTAGCATATAAAATCACTTATCAAAATTGTGTTAATTTACTTGGGAATTTTAATCTCGTGTTCCTTTATAAATGTGTTTTCTGTTTCCATTTAGATCTTGAATATCTGATGCATGCAAAGCAGCAGCTGGTGACCACAGCCAAGCGCTGGGACTCTTCTTCTAAGACTATCATAGATTTTGAACCTAATGAGACTACTGATTTGGAGAAGAGCCTTCTTGTCAGATACCAGATTCCACTGTCTGCTGACCAGCTATTTACCCAGTCCGTTTTAGACAAATCCTTGACCAAGATCAACTATCAGTCGCGGTTGCATGACCTCCTGTATATTGAGGAGATAGCCCAGTACAAGGAAGTCAGCAAGTAAGTTACGGCAGAAGCACTTCTTTTTCAAGTCTCCCCTTTGGTGGCATTAAAAATGTATTTATTTAAGTTTTTTTTTAAATGTTTTAAGAGATTCAAAATAGTTCATTGATATAATTCTACGAATACAATATTCCTCTCCTCCTTCCCTTCTGCGCTTCTTTCTTTCAGTTTCTGAGGTAACTTTTTTTATTTTAAAGTTTTATTTATTTATTTACTTGAAAGAGTTACACAGAGAGAGAAGGAAAGGCAGAGAGAGAGAGAAAGGTCTTCCATCTGCTGGTTCACTCCCTAGTTGGCCGCAATGGCCAGAGCTGTTCTGATCTGAAGCCAGGAGCCAGGAGCTTCTTCCAGGTCTCCCACACGGGTGCAGGGGCCCAAGGACTTGGGCCATCTTCTACTGCTTTCCCAGGCCATGGCAGAGAGCTGGATTGGAAGTGGAGCAGCCGGGTCTTGGACAGGCAGCCATATGGGATGCCAGCGCTTCAGGCCAGGGCATTAAACCACTGTGCCACAGCACCGGCCCCAACATTTTTTTTTCAGGATTTGTTTATTTGTTTGAGAGGTAGAGTTTCAGATAGAGAGAGGGAGAAACAGAGAGAAAGGGCTTCCATCTGCTGGTTCACTCCCCAAATGGCCGTTGTGGAGCTATGCTGATCCGAAGCCAGAAGCCAGGAGCTTCTTCCAGGTTTCTCATGTGGGTGCAAGGACTTAAGCCATCTTCCACTGCTTTCCCATTAGCAGAGAGCTGGATCAGAAGTGAAGCAGCTGGGACACAAACCAGCACCCATATGGGATGCCGGCTGGCGCTGCAGGCAGAGGCTTAGACTACTGCACCACAGTGCCAGCCCGAGATAACAGATTTTTGATTTACCTTACAATCAAGGTTAATGCTTCCAGTCACATTTTTAATTTTGAAAACTGAAGAATGTGTAACTCAAGACAGGTAGGAAAATGGTTGTTGTTCAGTAGCTATCTTTTATTCTTAAATGAAATATGAGCTTTTTAAGAAAAGAATCGTGTCCTGCTCATCTTGGTATCCTCAGCGTGTAGTACATAGTTCATTTCCCCAAGACTTTACCAAGAATCTGATGGGGCTGGGCACCATGCCATGGGCGCCATGTGCTGCGACTGTAAATTTGTCATTGCTGCCTAAAAGGGCATTTCTGCCCATACCAGTCATTGCCCGCGTGCAATGAATATTTGTTGAATAAATATACGACAGTGGATGGAGAACACCACGTGTCTTGAAAGTTATTTTAAGAATGAAATCATTTAGATCTTCAGGAAACCAGTTGGATAATAAAAGTGCTTTCAAGCATTTATATGTGCTTGAACATACTTTACATTTTACCTATATACCACAGGTTATCAATGCTTAAGTTAAAAACTTATTTGAGTTATTTAGGAAAAATAGTCTTAGAAAGATTGAGTGAAGAAAATGTTAATGAATAGTGTTATAGTGTTTGATAGTAGCTTTCTTTTAGATAAAATGAGATAAGCCTTAAAAATTAAACCCTGGGGCCAGCGCCATGGCTCACTTGGTTAATCCTCCGCCTGCGGCGCTGGCATTCCATATGTGCGCTGGGTTCTAGTCCTGGTTGCTCCTCTTCTGGTCCAGTTCTCTGCTGTGGCCCAGGAAGGCAGTGGAGGATTGCCCAAGTGCTTGGGTCCCTGCACCCACATGCAAGACCAGGAGGAAGCACCTGGCTCCTGGCTTCGGATCGGTGTAGCTCCAGCCATAGCGGCCATTTGGGGGATGAACCCACAGAAGGAAGACCTTTCTCTCTGTCTCTCTCTCTCTCACTGTCAAACTCTGTCAAATTAAAAAAAAAAAATTAAACCCCAATTATAAGGCATGGCTATAATTTTATAAGTATTTTTTCTTGTAAGTATAGTCTAACTAAAATATTTTCCTTCTCTGATCTGCTTATTGGTCCCATCTGATTAATATTAATAGATTCTGGTCATTTATTAGGAGTATAGTTAGAAAAGAAGAAGTGAAAACTTTGAAGATAACCTTTGTTACACTATTTATGGATTAAATATGATTTTACTTTCCAAAGTATCTAATTTCTTTTTTTTTTAAGATTTATTATTTGAAAGAGTTGCAGAGAGAGAAATGTTCCATCCCCATCTGCTGGTTCACTCCCCAAATGACCGCAATGATCTGAAGCCAAGAGCTTCTTCCCGGTCTCCCACGAAGGCACAGGGACCAAAGCACTTGGGCCATCCTTCGCTACTTTACCAGGCTGTAGCAGAGAGCTGGACTGGAAGTGGAGCAGCCAGGTCTCAAACAGGCACCCATATGGGATGCTGGCACTGTAGGTGGTGGCTTTACCCACTAAGCCACAGCGCCAGCACCCAAAATATCTAATTTCCAATTAGACACATTGAAAGTTACAAAGTTAGGGGGAAGGCCTTTGGCCTTGATGTTGAGACTGCTGGGAGGAAGCACAGGTCCCACATCCCAGGGCCTGGCTCTGGCTTGGGGCTGTGGTTCTGGCTACTGAGTCAGCTTCTTGTAAGTGCAGCCCCTGAGAGGCAGTGGTCATGATTCTGGTAGGGGATTCTGTGCCCCTGTGGGGGACCTGGATGAGTTCCTGGCTCACAGATTTCAGATGTCCAGAGGTTTTGGACATTGGATATTTGGGGAGTGAACGAACAGATGGGTGCTCTCTCTACACCCCCCCCCCCCCCGCCATTATATGTGTAAGTTACAAAAACAAAGCAGAGATAGTGACTTGTATCATGCACATTATTCACTGTGTTAACGTGCATGTCTGTTGTTTACATTATTATATGGTCCTCTTCCTTAGGAAAGAACACTATAGTAAATTATAAATATTGAGGTGAAATAGAATTTATAAGCTTAACAGAGTCTTGGAGAGTACTTTTGAGTATTGTACTAGAAATTTAGGAAAAGATTGTATGTTGACACATAGTATTTGTTTAATATTTTTCAAGTTTCTAAGTCATTTGATTACCTTATAACTTAAAACTAGGGGTTGGGTGGTTCATGGTGTGGTGCAGCCGATTAAGCCAGCACTTGGGACCCCTTCATCCCTTATCAGAGTGCTGGTTCGAGTCCTGGTAACTCTACGCTTTTGACCCAGCTTCCTGGTGGTGTACCTGGAGGCAGCAGAAGATAACCCAGATCCTTGGGTTCCTGCCACCCATATTGGAGACACAAATAGAGTTCCTGGCTGATGGCTTCAGTCTGGCTCAGCACTGGCTGTTGTAGCCATTTAGGGAATGAACTAGTCAATGGATGATATCTGTGTATGTGTGTGTCTTTCCATCTCTTTCTGTCACTTGACTTTGAGATAAATAAATAAATCTTAGAAAAGAAACTAAGAGGTGCTAAAAACTCAGTAATCAAAATGGATATTTAAAAACGTATAGGAGCTGTATGGGCATGCCGTATTACAGTGCCATTTAGAGTCCCAGCTGCTCTGCTTCCAATCCAGCTCCCAGCTGATGTGCCTGGGCAGTTGTCAGACAATGGCTCTAGTATTTGGGCTCTTGCCACCCTTGTGGGAGATTTGGATGGAGTTCCAGGCTCTTGGTTTTGGCTACTGTGGCCACTTGTGGAATGAACCAGTAGATGGAAGATCTTTTTTTCCCCTCTCTTACTCTGCTTATCAAATAAAATAAATCTTAAAAAAAAAAAAAGAATTTATAATTAAAGACCAAAAGGCTTTTGGATTGTTATCTTAAAAATGGAAGCTTGTGGGGAAGCAGTGTGGCGTGGTGGGTTAAGCTGCAGCTTGGAACACCCACATCGAAGTGCTGGTTCCAGTCCTGTACACTCCACTTCTGCCGCAGCCCCTGCCTTAGTGCGCCTGGGGAGCAGAGACCACGACTGCAGTACTGAGTCCCTTCTGCACATGGGGGAGACCCGGAGTTCCTGGCTTCGGCCTGGCCCAGCCGCAGATGTTGTGGCCGTCCTCCCACTCCAACCCCCCTCTCCTCTCTGCTTCATTCCTTCCTTTCCCCCCTTCCCCTTTCTCTCTCTCTGAAATAATCAATCAGTCTCTTTTAAGAAATGCCCTTAAGATATGGAAAGGAAGAATGTGGTAAGACAGAATGTAGACAGTGTGGTAAGATGAGTGCTAAGACAGCTTACAGTTTTTTTTAATAGTAATATCTGAGTTTTCTCATTTTTTTAAAAAATAGGGAAAATTGGGTCATAGTTACTGACTTGAGTAGAGGTATTGAATCTAAATCAATAGGATCTTTAAAAAAAAAAAAAAAAATCTGAGTGCTGGTGTGCAAGAGCGCTCCCCTATCCACTGGTTCATTCCCCAAATGCCTAACAGAGCTCGGCCCAAACTGGGAACCCAGAGCTCAATCCAGGTGTGCCATGTGGCTGGCAGGAACCCAGGTACCTGAGCCGTCACTGCTGCCTCCCCGAGTCCACATGAGTGTGAAGCTGGCGTCAGGAACTCTGATCTGGGAGGCAGATGCCTTCAGTTTTTGAGGCCAAATGTTGGGTCCAGTAGTATCACTTTTGATTTGTTAGATATACTAACTATAAAAGAGGTTTTAAGAACCTTAGAAGTGAGAATTTATTACAACAAGGTTTTTTTTTTTTTTTTTTTAATTAAAGGTTTATTTATTTATTTGAAAGAGTTACACAGAGAGAGAAGGAGAGCTAGAGAGAGAGGTCTTCATCCTCTGGTTCACTCCCCAGATGGCTGCAATGGCCGGAGCTGTGCCGATCCAAAGCCAGGAGCCAGGAGCTTCTTCCAGATCTCCCACGCGGGTGTAGGGGCCCAAGGACTTGTGCCTTCTTCTACTGCTATCCCAGGCCATTGCAGAGAGCTGGATCGGAAGTGGAGCAGCCGGGACTAGAACTGGCGCCCATATGGGATGCCAGCGCTTCAGGCCGGGGTGTTAACCTGCTGCGCCACAGCGCTGGCCCCTGGACCATCTTCTTCAGCTTTCTCAGGCCATAGCAGAGAGCTAGATTGAAAATGGAGCAGCCGTTGGAAAAGGAATGCTGGCATCCAGACCGCAGCTTTTCCAGCACCAGTTCCCTACAACAAGTTTTAATATATAACTTGTAAATAGTTATTGTGCAAGAAAATTCTGTTAAATTTCTGGTGATACTCTCACCCAAAAGTAACCCTGGATGTGAAGGCTGATTGAATTTAGCAGGCTTATAAAATTTAGTAAAGTATGAGGCTGGCATTGTGACATAGTGGTTAATGGTGGTGTGTGTTAGTGTCCCAGCTGCTCCACTTCCAATGCAGTTCCCTGCCAATGGCCTGGGAAAACAGTAGAAGATGACCCAAGTACCTGGGCCCCCACCAGCAACATAGGTGACCCAGGAGAAGCTCCTGGCTCCTGGCTCCTGCCTAACCCGGCGCTGGCCATTGTGGCCATCTGGGAAATGACTCAGTGGATGGAAAATCTCTCTGTCTTTCTCCCTTTCTCTGTAATTCTGACTTTTAAAATAAATAAATCTTTAAAAGAAATTTATTGAAGGGTAAGACAAATGTAGTACACATACAAAGAAGGAATTCCTGTTAGTTGTCTCACAGTGTATCTGTAAGTAGATAGACAAGGGACAAATCACAGGTGTAGATTGTGAAGATTTTCAAAAGTGGCAGAGTTTCATATTGTTTAAAAAGTTCATTTTGTTTTCTCCTTTAACCTTTAAATCTAATATTTATGTGCATTTTAATATTGCCTTAGGTTTAATTCACGTTTATTCTTTAAGAACAAATAATATAACATTTAAAAAAATGGATTTGCAGGAGATCTTCATGCAGCTATAAAAAAATACATGTATTAAAAACTGTGATCTAGTGCAGGGTTCAGCAAACTTTTGCTATACAGACCAGATAGTAAGTATTTCAGAGTTTATGGATCCTTTGAAATCTTGTTTATATATCCTCTTTTGTTTTGTTTCTTTTTTTTTTTTTTTTTTTTTTTTTTTTTTTTTTTTTTTTTGACAGGCAGAGTGGACAGTGAGAGAGAGACAGAGAGAGAAAGGTCTTCCTTTTGCCGCTGGTTCACCCTCCAATGGCCGCCGCTGCAGCCGGCGCACCGCGCTGATCCTGGCAGGAGCCAGGAGCCAGGTGCTTTTCCTGGTCTCCCATGGGGTGCAGGGCCCAAGCACCTGGGCCATCCTCCACTGCACTCCCTGGCCATAGCAGAGAGCTGGCCTGGAAGAGGGGCAACCGGGACAGAATCCGGTGCCCCAACCGGGACTAGAACCCGGTGTGCCGGCGCCGCAAGGTGGAGGATTAGCCTATTGAGCCACGGCGCCGGCTTGTTTTGTTTCTTTGTAACATCGATTCCTAGTCATGGGCTATAAAGTCTGAAGGTTGGATTTGGCCCTTCAGTCATCTGGCTTTATGTGTGATTGGTCATTTTGCTTGTCTAATTGGTACTCCAGTTAGACTAGAACTGGGAAGAACATTCTGTTGTAGTTTGACAGTGATGTTTTGTATGCACTGAAGTATGCCTGTTTGTGACATTGTAGTCAGAACTGCCACATGATTGGTGGGATGCTTCCCACTGTCTAGGGAATGCCTCAGGCATTTGACAGTTTAAGTAGAATATTGCTAATCATGAAAGTGGTATCCAGGGAGTTCATACTGGTTTCTTGCCTTTTGATGATAAAGGATTGCACCACTCCTTTTACATGGTTTATCTTCACACTCCTCCTTTAAAGTAGGTTGAATGAAAACTCTCCAGATGAGACAAAATAAATTTTGGCTTGAGCCTGGATTTTGTAATTGAAATTTTGATATTTTTAAAACAGATGATTTTTTCAAAGCATTCCAGAAATTAAGATGCCTTCTTATGTTAAGTTTTAGTGTGAAATATGTATTAAGTAGTAAGGATAGTGCATTTCATTTAAGTTTTAGAAAATGCTTCTGAGTTCTTTTGAGATTTTTTTTTCTGTTTCTACTTCACTTACCCTCAGCCACATGATGGTGAGCAATCAATAACAATTCTACCTTGAAGTGAAATCTGTTTGATTCTAAGAGATACATTTTCAAAAGAAATTGACTTTAGCTGAAGCGATTGTGTCCATTAAATTGTGCCAGTGGCATGCCTAATTGGGCCTTTGTGCCTGACTTATCAGTCCAAACAGCCGGCGGGAGAGGAGGCCTAGTGTGGGATGCACTTTTCATCCTTAAGATGGTGTGGAACTTCTGTTGATTTCTTCTGAGTTCAGTTGCTTTCCTTCAGTAAGGCCAGGGATTGTCTTATTACTTTGTTGATTTTTGTCATATAGTCAGAAATTGTATGAAATGAAATTTACTAGATAGCTTTGAAATTTTTAAAAAGGTTTATTTTCATATACTTAAAAGGTAGAGCAACAGATGGTGAGGGGGCAGGGGAAGAGATGTATCTTCTGTCCACTGCTTCACTCCTCCGAATGCCTATGATAGCCAGGATTGGGCCCGGCCAAAGCCAAGAGGCTGCACTTTAGCTGTCATTGGCTGCCTTCCAGGATGCAGAAAATAGAGTGACTGCTGCTCAAACCAGGGATGTGGGCATTGCAAGTGGTGGCTTAATCTGCTATACTACAACAGCTTCTCCCTAAAATTTCTTTTAGATTTATTTATTTGAAAGTCAGAGTTACACAGAGAGAGGAGAGGGAGAGTAGAGGAGGAGAGAGAGAGAGAGAGAGGGAGGGAGGGAGGGAGGTCAGTCGGTCTTCCATCCACTGGTTCATTCCCCAAATGGCCGAAATTGCTGGAGCTGTGCTGATCCGAAGCCAGGAGCCAGGAGCTCCCTCCAGATTTTCCCACACTGGTGCAGGGGCCCAAGGACTTGAGCCATCTTCTACTGCTTTCCCAGGCCACAGCAGAGAGCTGGATTGGAAGAGGAGCAGCCGGGACTTGAACTGGCGCCCATAAGATGCCAGCCCCGCAGACACCTAAAATTTTTTTAATGTTAAAATATCACTTAAGTTTTATAGAGCAATATAGCTCATCTGCCAGAAGTGTGGTTTTATATTCACTGAACATTTGGTTGTCTATTATTCTAGCATTCCTCAAAAGGTTAGGAATTATGTAAGTTTTACTTAAGTTTTTTGATGTTAAATTGTGACTTGCAACAATGGAAGAAGTTTTTCTTCTTATTAAGAAATAACTGTTAATTATAAGCTATACTTTAGGTATTTCCAAGTTATTAAATTATTAAAAATGCATAATTGAATACCTAAGAGAGACTACTAATGAAATTTTAGTTTTTGGCTTATTAATCTTTCAGAAAAATTAGATATTAGCAGCAGTAACGTCTAGAAAGTCTGTTATATCTGCATCTTGAACATATAGTGAACCTTCTGTGGGAGGAGCTGTATTTTTTTTTTAATTTCTACACCTGTTTCTGTTGATTTTTAATATATATATATATTTATTTATTTGAAAGGGCTACAAAGAGAGAGGAAGAGACATGCACACACAGATCTTCTACCTATTGGTTCATTCCCCAGATTCCCTTTGTGGCTAGGACTGAACCAGGCCAGGAGCCAGGAGCTTCATCTGGGTCTCCCACATGGATGCAGGGGCCCAAGGACTTGGGCTGTCTTCTGCTGCTTTTCCTAGGCCATTAGCGGGGAACTGGATCAGAAGTGGAGTATTGGGGATACGAACCAGTGCCCATATGGGATGCTGGCACCACAGGCTGCAGCATTACCTGCTACCCCACAATGCTGGACCTGAAAAGCTTTAGTTCTTGAATTTTCTAGTGCCTCTCCCTCAGGAGTTTTGTTGTAAGGATCTCTTGTTGCATTTAAACTATGGGGTTAAATTTTTTTCACGCCTGCTAAGTTGTGATCAAGTGTTTTGGAATGATGCCTTCTAAGCTAGGTGTAATAATCAAACTTGAATATGTTGTCTAAAATATTTGAGAGGTATATTACAGAATTTCAAGAATTTGTTTTTGGAGAATAATGTGGAGTAGTTGAAATGGGAATGTGGTGCCTGGAAACGATCAAATTATTGTGAAAATGTTTAGCTAGTTCAATGAACAAAATTTACCAAGATTTCTAATAAATATTAGTTTCTAGGCTAGTCACTGCTGATTCTAAGGCTTTTAAGGTATGTTTCCTTTGTAATCCAGTGGAGACAGACCCATAATGATAGGTGTGTAATAGAAGTGGAATGCATGGGGACTCCACAGGGGAGGCGCCTAGCCCCGATTAGTTGGAAGAAGCAGGATGGTCAAGTCGGGAAAGAAGTCATGTCTGCTTTTGGGAACAGATGGGATTTGTGCTGAATTTTGAGGGGAAAAAAAAATCTCACTTCTAGGATTAGATTTGTCAAAGTAAGAAGTAGGGCAAAAGTATTCTGTTATAAGAAACAGGATAATAAAGAGCATAGCAGTTTTAGGGGGCTGGCGTGGTGGTGTATTGGGTAAAAGCTGCAGTCTGCAACGCTGGCATCCCATATGGGCTCCACTTTGATCCTTCTCTCTGCTATGGCCTGGGAAAGGAAATGGAAGATGATTAAGTCCTTGGGCCTCTGCATCCATGTGGGTGACTGAGAAGAAGCTCCTGGCTCTGGCTTCAGACCAGCCCAGCTCTGGCCATTGAGGCCATTTGGGGAGTGAACCAGCAGATGGAAGACCACCACTCTCTCTGTCCTCTCTCTCTGTAAATTCTGCTTTTCAAATAAATGAATATTTAAAAAAATTCAGGAAAGCTGCAAATCAGTTATTATAGCTGCACAGGAGGGTGCTTTTGTGGTGGTGTGCGAGATAGGGGGGAACGAGGGCTGTTTAAAGCTTCCCCTCAGAGCTGTGGCAAGCCGCTCATGCTCAGACTTGGCGTTTCACCAGGATCGTCTGATGGTGGTGTGATGAGTAGATTCGAGGCAAGAAGTCAGGTTCAACGCTTGTTGCAGCCATTAAAGT
Organism: Oryctolagus cuniculus; assembly: GCF_964237555.1. NCBI lineage: Eukaryota > Metazoa > Chordata > Mammalia > Lagomorpha > Leporidae > Oryctolagus > Oryctolagus cuniculus. The sequence goes on along the minus strand of NC_091448.1, from coordinate 13,272,098 downwards.
CCACAGTGTGGAGATGCAGATGAGTTAGGAACCAGCCAGGCCTGGTGATTATATGATGAGGAAATGCGAGTCAGCCAGAGCAGCAGGGTTCAGGGTGGCTTGGTTTCTGATCTGGACACCAGGGTGGGTGGTAGCACCATTCTTGTGTTGCACAGTGCTTAGGAGGATTGGTTTGAGGGTCACACTGGGAGGTCAGATGGTGATTCAGGTTCGCTTAGAGTGGGTTTGGAGAGCAGGCATTAAAGGCATCTGCCTGATGGTTGGGTTTAAACCTGGGACGAGAGGTTCACAAGAGGGCAGCCTCACCAGGGAGGGTAACAAGGGGGTAGCTGGAGCTGTAGTCTGTGGTTGATCTCTCCTGGAGAGGGAGGAAGAAAATTACAAGAGTACATCTTTATGAAAGTCATGAAACAGGGAGTTTAAAGAAAAGAGTTGTTGGGGGAAAAAAGGATGAAACAAATTTAACCACAAAGAGACCACAAAGAGAGAAAGAATGCACTATATCTTCTCTCTGAGGAAGATTTTATTTTAATTTAAATGGAAGGTAGAGGACAGAGACAAACACTAGCGAATCTTTTTCCATGTCTTTTGTCCTTGAATGCACAACAGATGAAGCTGTGCCAGGCTGAAGCCTGGGACCTGGAACTGGGTCTCCCATGTGGGGGGCAGTCACCCAAGTACTTGAACCATCATTGCTGTCTTCCTGGGTCTATATTATCCAGAAGCTAAAATCCAGGGTTGGATGTGGGTATCCCAAGTGGTGTCTCTAACTATTACATAGTAGCCAAATACCTATCCCTAAAATGCTTTTAAAAAGTGCTTTTATTCCCTCCTAGGATTTATATTACTTTCTTTATAAACTACATACAAAAGGAGATCTCAAAAGAAAGTTCAGGCCAGCACCGTGGCTCACTAGGCTAATACTCTGCCTGCGGTGCCGGCACTCCAGGTTCTAGTCCCAGTCAGGGCGCCGGATTCTGTCCTGGTTGCTCCTCTTCCAATCCAGCTCTCTGCTGTGGCCCTGGAAGGCAGTGGAGGATGGCCCAAGTGCTTGGGCCCTGCACCCGCATGGGAGACCAGGAGGAAGCACCTGGCTCCTGGCTTTGGATTGGTGCAGCGTGCCGGCCGTGGTGGCCATTTGGGGGGTGAACCAACGGAGGGAAGACCTTTCTCTCTCTGTCTCTCTGTCTCTCTGTCTCTCTCTCTCTCTCTCTCTCTCTCTCACTCTCTCACTGTCCAACTCTGCCTGTCCAAAAAAAAAAAAAAAAAAAAAAGGTTCAGTAATACCAATAAAAAATAGCCTTTTCTGCAAATGGATGTATAGATTTTGAAGCAATTTAGTTTTTTCACCTGTATTTTTTAAACTTTGAAAGATAATGTTCCCCTTACTTCCTTTCATGTTCTCAGTACCATTTCAGAATGGCAAAGAACTGTCACTTAGTTTAAATCTTTCTTTTACTTCATATTCCTTTACTATGCAAATGAATCTAGGGGGCTGGCGCTGTGGTGCATCCAGTTAAGTGGAGCACCACTTTGAGTCCTGCCTGCTCTGCTTTCAGTCCAGCTCCCTGCTAATGTGCCTGCGAAAGCAGTGGAAGATGGTCCAAGTACTTGGGCCCCCAACTACCAGTTTGGAGTTTCCCTGCTCTTGGCTTAAGCTGGCCCTGCCCTGTCTGTTTGCAGCCATTTGGGGAGTGAACTAGCCGATGGAAGATAATCTGTCCCTCTGTCTCTCCCTCTCTCTCTGATGCTTTGTCTTTCAAATCAGTCAATAAATAAATTTAAAAAAAATCTTGGTTCTCTGTGTTTCTTTCACACACTTACATTCTCTTCTCATGTGCATACGTGGAAGTGTGAGTGAGTGCAGCAACTGTTGTCTAATAGGATGAGCCTCACCTGCTCCATCCACAACGGCTGTATGACATCTGCCTACATTGTGGATACTGTTCATTAGTGTTAAAAAACAGAAATTTTGTGGCTGGAATCTTCTGCTAGGATCAAGATGGGAAGCAGTCTATTTAAACTCCATTGGCCTGGTTCCAGGTGACTTTAAAATCTTAATTGTGTCTATAATGTGTTCAAACAGACTTTTAATTAATTAGTACATAATATTTTATTAATTGATCATCTTTTATTTTTAATACTCAAGCATTTTTGAATGTGTGTTTTCTTCAACACAATTATGTATGAAACTTTATGTGACTTGTGGGAGTTTATTTGCTTAAAACGTTTGTCTCCAACTGGTATGAAAGACAGTAGATAGTATGTAGGCTTTATTTTTTGACTCAACAGAGTACAAATGATAAGTTTAAATTCTTGCCGTGTTCACAATTTATTTTGTTTGACGCTTCTAGTTTTATGTTTTTGATGTAAAGTATTCAAACGAGTTTTCTACTTCTGATGTAGGTTCAACCTTAAAGTGCAGTTGCAGATTCTAGCAAGCTTCATGCTCACTGGAGTTTCTGGAGGGGCAAAGTATGCTCAGGATGGACAGCTTTTCGGTCGTTTTAAGCTTACTGAAACACTTTCTGAAGATACTTTGGCTGGACGACTGGTGATGACCAAAGTCAATGCCGTTTACTTATTGCCAGTCCCTAATGAGAAGTTAGTACAGACGCAGGGAACCAAAGAGAAGGTTTTTGAAGCTACCATTGAAGAAAAAACAAAGGAATATATATTTTTAAGGATATCCAGGGAATGCTGTGAAGAACTTCATCTCCGGCCTGATTGTGACACACAGGTATGTTTGAAGCGCAGCTTCATTGTTTGTCTGTGTCTTGTCGTCCGCTTGATGTCCTTGTGTGCTGCTTTTCCTTCTTCCACCATCACCAAAAGGGTGGTGACTTTGAAGTAATATGTAGAAAGTTCTGGTTTTATCGAAGGTTGAGGTTTTTGATTAGAGTTAAGTCAGCAGTGGAAAAGGAGATGAAAATAAGCTCTATTAAGCTCTCTCCCGGCCATCTCTCGTGTAGCTGTGTATGCTCCTGTGCTCTTTGTCTTTATGAGCTTTTGGGTGAATCCCATGTTTAATTTGCTAGATTTAACTAGAGAGCTAATTTTTTTCTTTCTAAACATAAACCTTGGTGAATATTATTCATTCATAGTTAATTGGTACAGTGTCATAGGGCTGGTATCACTGAAAGTATGGTATTTTATACATGTTCTGTTGAAATTTTTTTAAAAAAAGTATTCTTCATAGGAATGGTTCAGAGTTCTTTTATTTAGAGATTAATATACAAATACTTTAGTTTCTTAATATGTAAAATGAAGTTAACAGTATTTACATCATTGGTATTATTAAATGAGATGATCTATGTAAATTACTTATTCCAGTGCTAAATAAACAAAGAAATATCTGTAATAATTATTATTAGAATATGGTTACTCTTTTAAAAAGAAGCTATAAAATTGTAAAGGCAAGTGTTTATCTTCACAAAGTATTTTAGTGAACTGCCAGCATTAGTGTTTGCATTAATCCTTTTTCTGTTTTAAATGACTTTTGTGTTACAGGTGGAACTTCAGTTTCAGTTAAATCGATTGCCTCTCTGTGAAATGCATTATGCACTAGACAGGATCAAGGACAATGGGGTTTTGTTTCCAGACATCAGTATGACTCCTACGATACCGTGGAGTCCCAACAGGTAAAGAAAGGAGATATCTTATTGAAGGAAGTCACGTTGATGTTAAAATTGACTCTGTATCAAGTACTCAAGCATGCTTTCGTACAGAAAGGGGACATCTTGCAGTTAAGAAAGGAGAGGACAATGACCCTCAGAGTGAAGCGTCTGAGGTGCATCCTGTGATGTCTCCTGTTTTCCTCAGGGTCTGAGTTCGGCTGCTTTTCTCAACAGCCCTAATTTGACAGGATGCCAAGCAGTTAAGGGATGTTTCCAAGTATTTTTTTTTTTATTTTTTTTTATTATTATTTTTTTTTTGACAGGCAGAGTGGACAGTGTGAGAGACAGAGAGAAAGGTCTTCCTTTGCCGTTGGTTCACCCTCCAATGGCCGCCGCGGCTGGCGCGCTGCTGCCGGCACACCGTGCTGATCCGATGGCAGGAGCCAGGAGCCAGGTGCTTTTCCTGGTCTCCCATGGGGTGCAGGGCCCAAGCACCTGGGCCATCCTCCACTGCACTCCCTGGCCACAGCAGAGAGCTGGCCTGGAAGAGGGGCAACCGGGACAGAATCCGGGGCCCCAACCGGGACTAGGACCTGGTGTGCCGGCGCCACTAGGCGGAGGATTAGCCTAGTGAGCCGCGGTGCCGGTAGAAGCTGAGTGAGAAAATTAGGGCCTCTCTAAAGTGGTACAAATAGTTTATTTAAAATAATTTTGAATGTAAAGACATTTCTGTAATTTATCAAAATGGAACAAGATGGTAGAGGCTGCTACTTCAGAAAGTGCTCCCAATTTGATGGTTTCAAGAATATTGTTCTGCTTGAATTCTCTTTGATACATCTTTATATCAATTAAATAACATGCTTCTATTTTGTTTTAAGAATAGACAGAAGTGGTAACTGTGTGATTGCATTTTTTATTTCCATCTTTTTCACTGGGTTTTATCCCCTTGGCCCCTGCCCGAAGTTGTCTCATGACATCTTTTTGTTTTGTTTTGTTTTTAAATCTCAATGACTCCACACAATGGAAATGTATCATTTGTATCAATCCAATCACAGTAGGGTGTCCCTGATCCATGACTGATGGAGACTTTGGTATCTTCAGTATGTGGTTTCCAAGGTCACCCTGAGTGTTGACATCCAGAGATGCCCATAGAGGATGAATGAGCATGGGTGTCATGTGGGACATTTTTATGGGCTAGGCCTCCAAGCGGTGTATATCACTTCCTGTCACATTCCATTTTTGTGATTCTAAAAACAAAACAAACCAAAATATGCAACACAAAAGCCAAATCATTTCTCCCTTGTTTTCGCTTACTCTTGCTGCTCTGTCCTGTTACTGCCTTAAAAGTGAATAATCTGCATATTTCCGGTATTTTTCTTCACACATTATATAATCTCTATTTTTCACTTGCTCATTCTCCTGAAAGTAATCAGCTATCTCCCGATTGTAAACACCCCGTCACGTCTCCTCAGCTCTCATTTGATTTGGCTTCTAGGTATCCCTTTCCTTCTTTCTGCTCTTAGAGACAGTGTCTCATTTAAACCTGACTATTTCAGTAGCCTTCTAGTTGGTCTTGTGTCCTGTTGATTGTGTCCTTGTTCTGTGGTCCAAGTCACAGATTTCTCCCAGAGTTAGTGTCCTACGACAGTGATGTCATTTCAGTGCCCCCCGGTCTCTGCAGGCTCGCCTTACACAAACAAGCCCTTGTGGTCTGGTCTGGTACTCTCGGAGAATTTTTACCTTTTCCTACCTGACACTCCCAGCCTCTGTCTGCATCCCTAGGCTCCAGCCAAATTAGCTACCTTGAAGTTTGTTTAATTTTCCCCTACATAGTTGCCTCCTTATCTTTTTCTTATTTTGTTTTTTAAAGGTTTATTTGTTTATTTGAAAGGCAGAGTTAGAGAGACACACACAAAGAGGTCTGCCATCCACTGGTTCACTCCCAAGATGGCCTCAATGGCCAGGGCTAGGCTGAACCGAAGCAAGGAGCCTGAAGCCTCATCTGGGTCTACCACGTGGGTGGCAGGGTCCTAAACTCTTGAGTCATCTTCTGTTCCTTTTCCCAGGCCATTAGCAGGGAGGTGGACTGGAATGGAGCAGCCAGGACTTGAACAGGTGCTCATATGGGATGCCTGTCCTGTGGCAGCCTAACCTGTTGTGCCGAGACGCAGGCCCCTTATTAAAAACAACAACAGCAACAGCAACAAACTTTTAAAAATTGTGATGAAATCCAATCACTATCTTAAGTGTTTTAAATATGCAGTTCAGTAGTATTAAATATAGTAAAGTTGAAGAGGCTTTACGTTTTTATAGCCAATCTCCAGAACTTTGTCATCTTGCCAGACTGATGCTGTCCCCAATCCCTCCTTCCCTGAGCCCTGGCCCCTCCTCCTGAAGTAACCTTTGACCCTTGTCAGTCAGTGGGGACCTTCCTGTCCTTTACGGTTCACTGGGATTCACGTGTTCCCCTTGGTAGGTTTTCCTGCGCCTTCCATTTCCTTGTTGTTGCAGGTGCTTACCGAGTGCCTGCTGTGTACTAAGCTGGTAAGTTTTGGTGCTTTCAGACACAGTTTCTCTCAAACTCATTTTTGTCAGTTTGTCATTTTTGTCAGTTGTGTGCATTTCTACTTTTCTTGTTAGGCTCTGAGCTTTGTAAAGGAAGAAACCATGTCCTATTTATCTTTGCACATTATTTATATTTGACACATTTACATTATTAAGAATTGCAATCAAGTCTAAAGAAGAAAATTAGGATTTCAAATGTAAGGCCATCCTAGTAAACTTTAGATAATTTTACTTAATGTGTACACTTCTGAAAATTATATTGCATTTAGCATGCTCTTACTACTGATTCTAAGTGTTAACCGCAAACATAACTAAGAAAATGTCACGCAGCAGAAAACTTTGAAGCCAAAGGCTACTCTACTTATGTAACTTAAATAGTAACTAAGGGTGGGCATTTGGCACAGCAGTGTCGTATAGATGTCCATGTCAGAGGGCTTGGTTTGAGCCCTGGCTCCACTTCCAGCTCCAGCTTTCTGTGCATGCTGGGTGTTGGGCCCCTGACACCCAAACAGGAGACCTGGACTCAGTTCTGGGCTCCTGGCTTTGACCTGACCCAGCCTTGGCTGTTGTAGGCACTTGGAGAGTGAATCAGTGGATGGAAGATCTCTGTGTCTCTCACTGTCATCTCTCTCATCTCTCTGTCTCTGCCTTTCAAATACAATAAATAAATAAATACATTTTTTTAAGTTAAAAGAGATGTATGTCTAGGGATAGTGTCACTGTGCATAGCTGTTTTTTGTTTTTAAACCTAAAATCTTTTTAATTTCAGAAAAATAAGTAATGGCATATTTCTGTGGTCCAAGTTTGTCTCCTAAGATTCTTAAGGAGAATTTTGTTGGTTTGAGATTATGTCATAATATAACATTAATTATAATTTTTTTTTTTTTAAAAACGGCGGCCATTGGAGGGTGAACCAACGGCAAAGGAAAACCTTTCTCTCTGTCTCTCTCTCTCACTGTCCACTCTGCCTGTCCAAAAAAAAAAAAAGTTCAGATTTTCCATAAGTAACAAGCTGCTGATGTAAATAGTGTAGCATCACACAAAGGGATTTTCCTGTCTGCATTCTGTCCTTTTGCACGCACTTCGATTGCAGATTTTCTGAGCATCTCTTTACACTCCCTTCCTGTTTTGGTTCACATCTGTCTCATTTTCCCCCTACTTGTTGTAGAATTTAGTATTTTAATTGTAGTTGTGAGAAAGAATGCTGTTGATTGTCCACTTGGTTTGATCTGTTTCAGCATCTGCTGTCCATTTAAATCTTCAGAACTTAGCGAAGGCATTAGAAGGGCCACTAGTAAGAGGGATCCCGTTACAGGCGCCATCTATGTTCCTATGACAGGCGTGCCCACCTTGAAACATAGGATATATGTGTGCTACTTGTGTATTTGCAGGCAAAAAAACTAGCAAACATTCAAATTGTTTGGCATTTAAGTCTTTTTTTTTTTTTTTTAAAGATTTTTTTTTTCTATTTGTTTGAAAGGCAAAATCAGAGAGAGAGAGAAAGAGATCTTCCATTTGCTGGTTTACTCCTCATATTGCCCAAACAGTAAGGTCTGGGCCAGGCCAAACTTGGGAGCCAGGAACTCCATCTTGGTCTTCCATGTGTGTAGCAGAGAACCAAATACTTGGGCCCTCTTCTGCTGCCTTCCCCAGTGCATTAGCAGGAAGCTGGATAGGAAGTGGAGCAGCCAGGACTTGAACTGGCATTTGGATGCCGGTATCACAGTGCTCCTTAACCTACTAGGCCACAACACCAGCCCCCTGACCATACTGAAAACAAATAAACTAAAAACTTCTATTTTCAAAACTAAGGTCCTTTAAAAATTTTATATTTATTTGTTTTTTTCAAAGTTTTTTTTTTAATTTCCTTGAGTTACAGAGTGTGAGATAGAGAGAGATCTTTCATCCGCAGGTACACCCCCAGATGGCTGCAATGGCCAGTGGTGGGCCAGGCAGAAACTGGGAGCCAGGAGCTTCATTCAGGTCTCTCATGTGAGTGCAGAGGCCCAGACACTTGGGCCATCTTCCACTGCTTTTCCCAGGCCATTAAAAGGGAGCTGAATCAGAAGTGGAGCAGTTGGAGCACGAACTGGCACCCATATGGGGTGCCGTTGTCCTAGGCAGTGAATTTACCCACTAAGCTATGGTGCTCGTCCCCAAACTTTGATTTTTTTTTTGGTCCATAACTGAGATTTTATTGGTGATGAGAATCAGCACACACCTTTTAATTTGTACACAATTCTTAACATACGTACCAAAAATCTAAAAAGCCATGAATTGTCATTCTTTTTTTAAAAGTTATTCCAGTGACTTTCCAGCTTCAAATTTGGAGGCAACTCTTCCTTAAGAGGCTATCAACAAGTATCTTCCAATGTTGCTGTTACATAAATCCCACCCATTCACAATATAATAGCATATACACGACACTCAAATTTTCAGTCTTTCACGGCACATTAACAAAATCATTAGGAAAACTGGACTACCACAACCGAAGATGTTACAGAGTGCACATGGTTCTGACAGAACAAGGAGTGGTTTTCTGTAGGAAACAATTCTACAAAACATGGGAGAAGTAACTGAAAATATTCAAGACAGATTAAATGCACAATTGAGACTCCAAATTGCCATTTAGTATGCGTTGTACTGTAGGATATAAAAACCACCCCCACCTATGGTTAAGCTGACACCCAAGACAGTCAAAGCCTCCCAGAATTCAATATGCCACTATTTTCTGGTTGTACCAAAAAATAAACAACCAGCAAATGATTTCACCTCTTAAAAAAAATCATTTACACTTAAAAAGTGGGATGAGGTGGGCTTCCCTCCTTCTTAAAAATGTTTCTAGAGCTACTAAAAAACTTATATTTACAAAATAGTTGATAAAAATATTCCTCTGGATTGTACAAGAAGGGAGACAGGGACCACTGATAACACATGGTGTATGGTATTAATCGGATTTGGCTTCTTTTTCTTCTGCTTCATCAGAGGCTGGACTCTCCTCATTTTTCGTTTCTCCGTTTTCTGCAGGCAGGTCTTCTTTAGCTTCTTGGTTAGCCACCTCGGCCTGTTTTCCTTTTGCTCCTCTCTTCCCCTTTGCTTGCACTTTCTTGTCTGATGACTTATCCTTCCCGGCGGCCTTCTTGGGCTTCGCCGACGCGTGCCGACCTCCTCTTGGGCTCCTCCTTGGCCGCCCCCTCGGCAGAGCTGACCTTCCTCTTGTGCATTCTGACTGTGCGGAGGGCGCGTGCCGGGTGCCTGCGGGCCGCATCGCGCTGAGGGCCTTCGCGGAGCTGGGCTGCCTGGCCGCTGCTGCTCCCGCCGCCCGAGCTGCTGGGACCCGCGGCGGGGGCGGTGGGAAAACTTTGATATTTCTTAGTTAGGAACACACAGGCTTTTTTTTTTTTTTTTTTTTTTTTTTTTTCTTTTCCTTTTGTTTTAAGCCTTACTAAGAGGCTTTCAATGGATTATCATTTGAAATTCAGTTAGTTTTTCTACTGCATTTTATTTGCTATGTGAAGAAACTACTACTTATTACCAGAAAAGTTTTCTGATGCTTTTTTTGTAACAGAGGGAAATTACATTTTTGAAACAACGCCATTACTTCTGATAGATTGGATATCAACAAACTAGAAGTGTGTGATTTCTTTAAGCTAGTTAGTTTGCCAATCTTTTTGCACTTGGAATAGGACAAGTAAACTTATTTTTGATTTACATGGTAAACCACCATGTGCTGACTCTGTTAGTTCATTTTCTAAAATGTAGTTTTAGAATAAGTATTAGTTATTATAGATGTGATGTTATTTTAGTAGTTTTAGATGGTTCAGTGAAATTCAGGGTACTTTTGTGTCATGTCTGTTCATTAATGAGATGCACATATTTAAAAAAGCTTAAATTCTTTTTTTCCATAGACAGTGGGATGAACAGTTGGATCCTCGACTAAATGCAAAACAGAAAGAGGCTGTTCTGGCCATTACCACTCCACTTTCAATACAGCTGCCACCTGTTCTAATCATCGGACCCTACGGGACAGGCAAAACCTTCACTCTCGCTCAGGCCGTCAAGCACATACTGCAGCAGCAGGAGACTAGGTGAGAGGCTGGGGTGTGCTCAGAATTCACCAGCAGGTGCTACCCGGTTCCTGTTTAAAATACAAAATGAGGGCTAGGCAAGACAATCTTTACTTAGCTTTTAAAATTAATCAAAAAACAAAAAACAAAAAAACAAAAAAACAAAAAACAAACCTAAACCCCAAAGCACTAAAATTTGAATTCTTCTAAAACATACTGTGTTTCAAAATTGGCAGGGTAGACAATGGTAGTTTTTAAACAGCATTTGAAACTTAAAGTCTGTGATATGTATTAAAGCTAGAAGAGTTGAGTTTAAAAAATATGTTTTTAAATGATGAATTTAAAAATAATTTTTGGAGAACTTCCTTTATAGCTTAAAGAGTAATGTAATTTCCTAAAGACATCATCGAATAATGTTAGAGATTACTGAGAAGATTGAGGGAAATGTGTATTAAGATGGCCACTGCTTTTTTTTTGGTGTTGTACTGCTTGAATAGCTTTGTGTTTTATCATTCTTTTTATTTGCACCATTTATTTCAGCAGGATTCTCATTTGCACCCATTCTAATAGTGCTGCTGATCTCTACATAAAGGATTATTTACATCCATATGTAGAAGCAGGCAATCCCCAGGCAAGACCTCTCAGGTATTTCTTCAAGGCTTATTATGTATCTGTGTCATACTTTATTATTCTTAAGAAAAGGTGTCTATAAAGATGTTAGTAACTTTGGAAATACCAAAATTTTTCGCTGTGCATTGGCATTTAGAGGTTATGTCGTTTGAAGACATCATTTAAATTAAGGAAATACGTAAAAATCTTTAATCATTCATTTCTTAAACATTAAGCGAAGAGAAAGACATCCTTTTTTAAGTTTTGTGTGTAAAAATGTTGTTAGAACCTGAGTAGATTTTGGTATGTACCTCTAGAAGCTAGCATGATAAAATAATAGGAATATGATGAATTTAAATCAAATAATTAAGATTTCTGTACATTTGGCGTGGCAGAGTAGTCATGCAGTGATGGTTCTGTCTGGAGACAGAAGCTTGACTGTGATCATGCAGGTGTTTTCATGGAGCCGCACATCAGAGAAGCGTGAAACGTGAAGTGACTGCTGTGACCAGATGGAATGAGTATTTAACTTTTCGCTACCATTTGAGAGACATAGTGTTAAAGAAAATTTTAGGTTGATACAGAAAAGTTTTTTTGAGTATATATGGACATGAAACATACTGAAATACAGAAGTGTGGGGGAATACAAATCCCTTTCTTCAGAAAACAATAATCATTAAATGACTTTCTATTATGCCATTTGCTTTCATTGTTATATGAATTAATATTTAGTTTTGTCATTTTACAGACTGATATGTCATACCCTAGATTGTTCAAGAATAATTATTGCTAACAAATTAATTTCTAACCACACTTTTGAATCACGATTCACTAACTTTTTAGCCCAAGCATAGAACAATGAAATTATGCTATTTAATTATTTAGTAACTGTAACCAAAGCCATTTTTTTTAAGATTCCATTAGAAAGAAAACAACAGAGAGAACAGTGCCTGTGGCCTGTTAACATAGCTTTTCATGTCATACTTTGGTTTCACTCTGGAAAACAAAACAATAATAATTATTTCAAGTAGGATCTTTTTTATTTAGTAAAATATCACAGATATACAATCAGTTTAAATAAAAATGTATTTATTGAATGATCAATTTATCAGTAGCCAGTTTGCTTCTGATTCTAGTCTTTAGTCTTTTTTTTTTTTTTTAGAAGATTTGTTTCATTTATTTGAAAGGCCAAGTAAGAATTGGGGGTGGGGGGGTGGAGGGGGAGAGAGAGAGAGAGAGAGAGAGAGAGGGAGAGAGAGAGAGAGAGGTCTTCTATCTGCTGATTCATTTCCCAAATGGCCACAACAGCAAGGGCTGGGCCAGGCCAATGCCAGGAGTCAGGAGCTTCTATCCCGTCTCCCATGTGGAGGCAGGGGCCCAAGTACTCGGGCCATCTTCTGCCGCTTTCCCAGGCACATTAGCCAGGAGCTGGATCAGAAATGTAGCAGCCAGGACTTGAACCAGTACCCACATGGAACGCTGGCATAGTATAAATGGTGATTTTACCTGCTTTGCCACAGCGCCAGCCCCAAGATTCTAGTCTTTTTTAGCTCCTAAGTGAAAATTGAATAGGTAGCATTTGCTGTGAGGATTCTTATTTTAAGAGACAAGCTGTTTGTTTTGTTTGTTCTTACTGTTGGTAGCGGGTTTGTGTGTGTGTGTGGTGGCAAACAAGATGGTTTCAGTTGTTACGGTGTGCATGGCTTGGAAAGGGTGTAGACCCCTCAAATCTTGGGCAATTTAGCTTGGGTCATTTGACATTTAGGATTGTGGAGCTGTTGATGAACATTAAAATCTTTGATTTTGCTGGGGGATATTTAGTCTTCTCTATGTAAACTACTTTTTGGACATTATCATCACAACATGTAGTGCATCTAAATATATAGAATAAGATGCGGTATTCCAATAGGGTGTGTATATGGTTGGGGAGGCCCAGAAACTTGCCCTCTAACAGAAAAATCCCCCCGCTCTAGAGTGATTCAGTCCAAGATGGAAAAATACTTTACTATATGCAAATGCAAGTGTCATGTTATTTCAGTTAGTAGATGGAATAAGAAAAAAAAGGTGAACTTCCTCAAATATTTTCTTTGTATGACCTTACTTTTCATCATTTGGAAAAGGTTACTTTTCACCTTTTTGGAAAAGGTTTGCTTGCAAATATATTTCTTAACAGGATGAAGGTACTGAATTGTTAGGATTTATTAGCACCATCTATTAGTATATTAACATTAATTTGTAATTTTCCTAATGGATAACAAATGTGATCATGGCTGAGTGCTGTTGGAGCTCAGCTTTGTCTGACTCTTCCCAGGATGCAGCAGGAACACAAGAGGGCACTGTGTGTCTGCACTTGGCTTTGAACCAGTGTGGGTACAGTGAGGAGGACTCTGCTGTTTCCCAGCACTGTGCGGTCCAGACCAGGCCCTGAAGAGCATTATGGTGTGAAAACTGTCACAAACTTTGTACAGTAAATGTTTATGGTTACACTTTATAAATTCTGTTAGCTGCCAGGAGTTTTAAACTGAGCTTTAAATATTGGGATAGAGGTTTTAGCAACCATTTAAGATTGATTTTCAGTTTTCACTTCTTCGTTAAAATTGCAAGATTTAAAAATAAAATAGAAGGAAAACCAGTTTCTGTGTATGGTTGTGAGGCTCAGTATCGGGTTCTGAAGAAGCTGACAGTAGATTGGGGACATCGTGGAGAAAGTGTGTGTAGACTGCTTTCTGGGCAAACTGAAAATATTTATCATTTTATGTAGGTCTTTAAAGAAACAGATTTCCCTCTGGGATGAAACCTTTCTGATCTTTAGAATCTGGAGTAATAACATTTGGGGAGGGAGTTGATTATTTTATATGAATTCAATACATAAAGAAAACAGTGATATATAATCAGACTGTCTCTTGTTTTAAGAATCATTGTAGTTTATCCAGATCCTTTGTAGAAAATAGGTAAATGACTTAAGCAGTGTCCTTATAAACTTGAAAGTATCATTTGTCACCATCAGTTCTCTGACTTTGAAGGATGTTAGGCGTGTGTGTGTGTGTGTTCTTTAGAGATACATGAATTTATTTGAAAAGCAAAGTGGTAGAGAAGGAGAAGACAGAGAGATCGATCTTCCATTTACTGCTTAATTCCTGAAGTGCTCACAACAACCAGGGCTGGGTCAGGCTGAAGCCAGGAACCAGGAACTAAGGGGCTCAGAACTTGAGCCATCATCTGCTGCTTCTCAGGCACATTAGTCGGGAGCTGGATCAGAAAAGTGCTCCAATAGATGGGCTGTGGACACCCCAAGCTTAACCCGTTATGCCACAATACCAGCCTCCAGTTGCCTAGGTGTGTGTGTGTGTGTGTGTAAGTGTTTTAAGATTTATTTATTTAAAAAGCAGAGTTGGTGGGGTGGGGGGAGTCGCAGGGAGGGAGAGAAGGAAAGGGAGGTCTTCCATCTGCTGGTTCACTCCCCAAATCAGCGCGTTACCATGGAGCTAGTTTGGTATTAGGACAGCAGGGCTCCAGCTGGCACTGGTATGAGATGCCACAGGGGGGCAGTTTAACCCACTACACCCTAATCCAACCTAGATGCATTTTTTTATTTTTATTTATTTATTTTTCAAAGATTTATTTATTTATAAGAAAGGCAGAGTTATAGAGAGGCAGAGAGAGAGAGAGAGAGAGGGGTCTTCATCTGCTGGTTCACTCCCCAGATGGCTGCGATGGCTGGAGCTATGCTGATTTGAAGCCAGAAGCCAGGAGCTTCTTCCCCATCTCCCACATAGGTGCAGAGGCCTGAGGACTTGGGCCATCTCCTACTGCTCTCCCAGGCCATAGCAGAGAGCTAGACCGGAAATGGAGCAGCTGGGACTCCAACCAGTTCCCGTATGGGATGCCAGCACTGCAGGCGGCAGCTTTACCTGCTATGCCACAGTGCCGACCCTGGTGTATTTTCAATAATCTTTTTAAAGTCAGCACTAGAACATTATATTTTTAAGAAAATAGGTCCAGTGATGAAGCTTTGTATTGTTTTCTAATTTGAGAGGGAGAGAGAAAGAGAAAGCAAACACACAGTCTCCCATTCACTGATTTACACCCCAAATACCCACAATTTGGTTTCTGGGACTCAATCCTGGTATCCAGGTCTCCCATGTGGGTGGCAAGGGCCCAATTATTTGGGCTGTCACTGCTGCCTCCCGCCTAGGGGATCTGCAGCAGCAGGAATGTGGATTCAGAAGCTGGAGCCAAGAATCAAGCCCAGGTACTTCAATAGAGGATGCTAGGCCAAACGCTTGCCCTGAACTTTGTATTTTTGTGTACTGATTACTTCCAACTTGAGGTTGCTTCCCAAGATAATTGTGGAAAAAGTCAGTAATGGAGCTTGGGCCTTCAGTTTCATTCCTTTCTTTCCTTTTTTTTTTCCCCTTTGAGAAGAAGAAAATGCTTGGAGTTAGTTGATAAGTAATTTAGAAAACTGCTTATTTCAGTTTTGCAATGAAATGTTTGTTGAAGAAAATAAAAATTATCAAAAATCTTAGCAGCCAGAGAAAAATACTACTAATATTTTGGAGTTTAAATTCTTGTTATTTACATACTTGATTTATTTATTTACTTTTAGGAATTTATTTTTATTTATTTGAAAGGCAGAGTTACAGAGAGGGAGAGAGGTCTTCCATCTACTGCGTCACTCCCCAGATGACTGTAACAACTAGGGCTGTAGCAGGCCAAAGCCAGGAGCTTGGAGCTTCTTCTGGGTCTCTCATGTGGGTACAGCAGCTTAAGCACTTGGGCCATCTTCTGCTGCTTTCCCTGGAGCATTAGCAGGGAGCTGGATTAGAAGTGGAGCAGCTGGGTCTTTAACCGGTTCCCATTTGAAATGATGGCCATAACACCAGCCCCTACATGCTTAATTTAAATAGCTCTACTAAATACAAATTATAGCAGATAATTTATAAATGAGATTAAGTGAGATTTAAACTATATTTTGCATTGCTGATGATAATATGTAATATTTTTGCATCTTTTCAAAGTGATGTGGTTACTTTTACTGTTTACATTCCATTCCATCGGTAATTTTTTTTTTAAGTTTATTTACTTGAGGAGAGAGAGAAAGAGAAAGAAAGAAAGAGGAAGTCAGTCTTCCACCCACTGTTTTATTCCCCAAGTACTCCAGGTAGCCAGGATGGGGTCAGGACAAAGCCAGAAGCCAGAAGCTCCATCTGAGTTTCCACGTGAGTGAAGGGACGCAGGTACTTTTTTTTTTTTTTTTTTTAAGATTTATTTATTTATTTGAAAGTCAGAGTTACGCAGAGAGGGGAGAGGCAGAGATAGAGAGAGGTCTTCCAGTGGTTCACTCCGAAGATGGCTGCAACAGCCGGAGCTGTGCCGATCCGAAGCCAGGAGCCAGGAGCTTCTTCCAGGTCTCCCATGTGGGTGCAGGGCCCAAGGACTTGGACCATCTTCTACTGCTTTCCCAGGCGATAGCAGAGAGCTGGATCGGAAGTGGAGCAGCCGGGATTAGAACTGGTGCCCATATGGGATGCCGGCGCTTCAGCCAGGGTGTTAAACTGCTTCATCACAGCACCGACCCCTGGGACCCAGGTACTTGATCCATCACCTGCTGCCTTCCAGAGTGCATTAGCAGGAAGCTGGACTGGAAGTGGAGGTGGGCACTATCACAAGCACTCCAGTGTAGGATGTAGGCGTCCTTAGTGGTGGCTTCACTTCCTGTGCTACAACTCCCACCCCCATACGAATGTTTTACAAATACAATTTACATTGGAGTATTTATTAAACACATTTTTTATTTTGCTTTGAAAAAGATAAACCAATAATCTATTGTGTTAGATTTTAGATGATTGTGAGATTAGTTTATATTCATATTACCTTTGTTCTGCTCCTGATAAATAAACAGTTGGACATGCAGCCTGGAGCTGAGAGGTGAGGTCTTGGCTGGAGAGAGTTGGGTGAGTCACCATTGTGTTGCTGGTGAGTGAAGGCATAGGCATGGATGAGCTTGTCAGATGAGGGGAGAGGTAAAGACGAAGGCTAGAGAGTTGGAAGTAGGAGCAGAGAAAGTTTGAGTCCTGGAGATTGAGGAGACAAGAATCTTTCAAGGAAGGAGCAATCGATGGTGCCTTCCATGGTGTTTATGTTCCTTGGTTGGCTGGAGGGCAAGCCATGTTGGTTGATTAGAGGAGTGAATAGGAGTTTAGTAAAAGGAGAGTAAAAATGGATAATTACTAAGATTTGTTTAGTTGAAGGGTAGAGTGAGAGAAATCTTCCATCTGCTGGTTCACTTTTTTTTTTTTTTTTAAGATTTTATTTATTTATTTGTGAGACAGAGTACAGACAGTGAGAGAGAGAGACAGAAAGGTCTTCCATCCAATGGTTCACTCCCCAAATGGCTGCAACCGCCGGAGCTGCACTGATCAGAAGCCAGGAGCCAGGAGCTTCTTCCGGGTCTCCCATGTGGGTGCAGGGGCCCAAGGACTTGGGCCATCTTCTACTGCTTTCCCAGGCCATAGCAGAGAGCTGGATCAGAAGTGGAGGAGCCGGGACTAGAACCGGCGCCCATATGGCATGCTGGTGCCGCAGGTGGAGGATTAACATACTGAGCCACAGTGCCAGCCCTCCTTTTTTTTTGTTTTAAAGATTTATTTACGCCACAGTGCCAGCCCCATGGTTCACTTTCCAAATGGTTTTCACTTTGGGGCTGGACCAGGTCAAAGCCAGGAGTCAGGAACTCCATCTGTGTCCTAAGTCCTTGTGCCATCACCTGTTGCCCTCCGTGGCACATCAGTTGGGGAGCTGGATCAGCAGCAGAGAAGCCAGGGCTGAAGCCAGCACTTGGGTATGGGATGGCAGCATCACAAGGCGTGGTTCAACCTGCTGAGGGTACTGCAAGCCCCTGGATGCTTCTGCTGACAGCTGTGGCTGTGAAGGGAGAGGGGAGATCGGGCAGTAGTTGGAAGAATGTGAGGAGTTAAGTGAGGGTTCTTTCTAAGGAAGTGAAAGCAGATTGTTTTAATTTTAAAAAGCCATTAGGTGAGAATTAAATTTAAATTTTGATGATTTTCTTTCTCCATAATGATTAAACTGATTAAATAGCTTTTGTTCAGGTTAATCTTTATGTTTATAAAAATGTAACATATAAAGTGTTATAAAAAGTATAATATTATATTTTAAATTTGATAGCAAAAGAGGTGTTTTTTTTTTGTTTTTGTTTTTTTGTTTAGTTTTTTTTGATAGTCAGGGTTAGTGAGAGAGAGAGAGACAGAGAGAAAGGTCTTCCTTCCATTGATTCACCCCCAAAATGGCCACTATGGAAGCGTGCCGCGCAGATCCGAAGCCAGGAGCCAGGTGCTTCTCCTGGTCTCCCATGCGGGTGCAGGGCCCAAGCACTTGGGTCATCCTCCACTGCACTCCCTGGCCACAGCAGAGAGCTGGCCTGGAAGAGGAGCAACCGGGACGGAATCTCAGCACTTCAGCCGGGACTAGAACCCGGTGTGCCGGCACCGCAGGCGGAAGATTAGCCTAGTGATCCGTGGCGCTGACCAAGAGTGTTTTTTCTTACCTAGCAACTATCCACCAAACATGATTTCCAAAGGCAGATACTTCAGTTCTCTTGGCCAGTTCTTCTGGTATTTACTTCCATTTTTCTAATATATATGTTTATATACATATACATTTCTTGTTTTTGCATATGTTAACTTTCTATTATAGAGCTTCAGTTTTAGTGTTTTCATTTTTATGATTCTATAAATTACTTGCTAACAGACATACATATTTCCTTTTGTTCTTGCATTAATAATGTTTTTTCAAAAATTTGCTTCATGTTTTTTGAACATCTGACCAGACGTTTATACTCTAAGGAGCTCCTGTCAAAGTAGGAGTCTTACTCTCTGAAGCTCTCAGTTTATCAGTGCCCCGTTTTTCCTCCTAGAGACTTCTCTCCTGTTTTTAACTTCAATCTCTGTGAACAGGTTGTTTTTTGTTTTCCTAATATCCGTTTGCCTCCATCTCAGGAATTTCTTTTTCATTTCTTTTTCTTTTCCTCACATGTCCTGGATCCTAGGCTTTTCTTTTTCTTCATTTTCTACCTTATTTTGGGGGAGCATACCCTTTAATGGATACTTCTTTTTTTTTTTTTTTTTTTTTTTTTTTGTGTTCTCAACCTTTCTGAGAAAGTACATAGGTAGTATTTTTGAGTTCCTGGGTATCTGAAAATACCTTTATTCGTAATTGTTAGATTAATGGATATTTTGGTTACAGGATGGGTAGAATTCTGTTCTGAAACTAAGGCTCATAACTGGGTTTTTCTTAATATTTGCTTAACAATAAATTGAGTATGTAGTTAAGTAGGCCAAGATTCATAGTCATTAGCATCTACCTTGTGATTAACTTGTGTTTGTCTGGAGATGTTTTGTGTGAGAAAATGGCCATACACAGCCTGATGCAGGGATTGTTACTCTTCTGGCAACCTCGCTCATCTACACTGTGTCAAACCCCCACACCAAGTACTACTCTCTAATGTGAGCTTGAATCGAATGCAAACATGAACCCAGTTCTAGTTTGCTTTAAAGAATTTTTAATACACTTTTCAGCAAAAAAATGGCCACTAACTACAGACTTAACATTTTTCTTAAGTAAATTTTTAAGAAAATATTTAAATATTTAAAGTCAACTTCTCATAGCAATTTTAAAAAACAGCAAGACCTAATAATAGAATTCCAATATCTAAGAATAAATAAAAATTATTTAATTCTATCAGAGTGTAAAAACATTTCTGCTTTGCTTCCAAAAATAATTTATGGTAGCTCTGGTAAAATATTCAGAAGCTTTAGAAGTAAGAACCATTAACATAAGAGTAGGGGATTAAATCCTAGTGACAAATTGAGGCTCATTGAGACAAGGAAATTGTTGATAAAATTTTAGGCTAACTGAAAGTATGCCAATTAAGCACCAGGTTTGCTCTTTTTTTTTTTTTTAAATTAATTTATATAAAAGGCAGACAGATAATTGCTATCCACACTAGTCTACTTCCCAAATGCCTACCAGCAACAGGGCTGAAGATGGGAGGAACTCAATCCATATGGGTGGCAGGGACTCAACTCCCTGAGCCATTAGTTGTTGCCTCCCAGGGTACACATCAGCAAGAAGCTGGAGCCAGAAGCCAGAGCTGGGATTTGAACCCAGACACTCAGATGAGGGATGCAGGAATCCCAATTGGTGTCTGAGTTACTATGCCAGGCTGAAACTTGCCCTGCTCTAACTTCTGTGAAAGCAGAGTTAAAGTACCCTTTTGTTTCATATGATGGCTTCTTAGATAAAATGCTTATCACAATATGTACTTGTGAGTGGAGTAAACAATAATTCTTAATTCTTTTGATTGATTGTATCCACATGATGATGTCACATATTTGCACTGGTGTGATACACTGAGTATTAACTGTGTTTGGAAAAGCTATTTTTAATTTCAGCCTTGCTGTGCATGAGAAGTAAGGCACTTCTAATTGTTGGGGCTTTGGATTGTGCTACATATTATATGTGAGTTATCCCATTTGATTTCCTGAGACCATTGAGGGCTTTAATGATCACATCCATTTTGGGAGTAAGTAATGAGGGTTTAGAAGGAAAAGCACACAGTTTTGAATCCTGACTATAAGGATTTTTCTTAAATGAATACCAGTGACAAAAATAACAGTCACCCTGTAATCTTTGTAATTCATTCAGTGGTCAGAAGCTCCATTCTAAGGCGTACCACTGCACTCGTGAGCTGTCATCCTTTTCTCTCTCAACAGCATTCAAATATGCCTTCTGCTGTTGTGAGAAAAACAAAACAAAACTTGCCTTGTCCCCATCTGCATCCCTCAAGCAAAATTTATGGAAACTTTGCACTCCCTGGCTCCACTTCCTCTCTCCTCTTTTCTTTCTTAAGCTTTACTTTGACTCTGAAAACATACTGAGGTCACCAATGGTTTTCTTGCTGTTCAGTTTGGTGAGCAATCCTCATTTTACTATGTCTCTTAGCAGCACTTGACATAGTTTCTGCTCTGTTTCTCTCTTGAGTTCTTTCTTCATTTTGTTTCAGTACTGCAACTCTCTTGAGTTCTCTCCCGTTTTAGTGACTGCTCCTGCCCAGTCTTCTTCACTGTATTTCTCTCTTCCAGTCCTATTAATATTGGACTTCCTCGGCCGGCGCCGCGGCTCACTAGGCTAATCCTCCGCCTAGCGGCGTCGGCACACCGGGTTCTAGTCCCGGTCGGGGCGCCGGGTTCTGTCCCGGTTGCCCCTCTTCCAGGCCAGCTCTCTGCTGTGGCCAGGGAGTGCAGTGGAGGATGGCCCAGGTGCTTGGGCCCTGCACCCCATGGGAGACCAGGAAAAGCACCTGGCTCCTGGCTCCTGCCATCGGATCAGCGCGGTGCGCCGGCCGCAGCGCGCCGGCCGCGGCGGCCATTGGAGGGTGAACCAACGGCAAAAGGAAGACCTTTCTCTCTGTCTCTCTCTCTCACTGTCCACTCTGCCTGTCAAAAAAAAAAAAAAAAAAAAAAAAAAAAAAAAAAAATTGGACTTCCTCATCAGCCATTCCTCCTTCCACTGGTGTTCTCTCTCCTTATTCTGCAAGTGATAGAATCTAGTCTCAAGGTTCAATATTATCCTAATTGTATATTTCTTGGCCCAGGCATTCTTCTGAACTGCAGACTTATTTATTGCCCTACTCTCATTGGATGTGTGCTGAGTGTGTCCAAAATTGTACTCTCCATTCCTACTCCAGATTCGTTCACCATCTTTGTAAATACCACTGTCATCATCCAGTTTGAAAGGTGTAGAATCATCTTTCCTCTTAAAGTCCATGTTCATCAGTAAATTCTCTTGGCAGTATTCCAGAATGTCTAGTGAATCTGACCAATACCTCCACAGTTACCACCCAGTCCAAGCTGCCATCTTCATTGTCCAGCTCCTTACAATAACCTCCTGATTGGTCTCTTGTTTCAACCTCCTGCCAGTGCTTCTGTCGTACTCGGTGTTGCATTGGAGTCACCTTGTACTGGCTTGAAGGACTGAGCATGTGCATGTCTTCCCAAGTTCATGTTCAGTGACATTAATGCTCCT
Organism: Oryctolagus cuniculus; assembly: GCF_964237555.1. Classification (NCBI taxonomy): domain Eukaryota; kingdom Metazoa; phylum Chordata; class Mammalia; order Lagomorpha; family Leporidae; genus Oryctolagus; species Oryctolagus cuniculus. Next base: position 13,250,134 of record NC_091448.1, on the reverse strand, counting down.
GGCTTGAAATTGGCCATGGGAGTAAGCAGTTTTTACACCACAGAAAGCAACAAACAAATCAGCCCTCTCCCTCCACTATTAAATATTTACCAGTACACAGCCACTCTCCCCCTCCAGGGTATTCTGCCCAGAGGAACGAAATGGTCCTTTAATAAGTCATGTGACTGCCCTGTTAGATTCTGTTGGCCTTTCCTTAAACTCAGAGTAAATTAAAGCTCTTAGGATTGCTCACAAGCCCTTTCAACCTGCCTCTGTGCTGGGGCATGGTAGGTCTACACCAGGGAGATCTTGATTTTTGTGCATGGGTGGGTAGGTGGGTGCATGGATGGATGAGTTGTTTGTACCATCTTAGTAATCTGTGACTATTGCATGAGGCCTATTAATGTTTTTCTTTTGTAATTAATGGAAGAGATGTACTTTCTTAAGACTTGATTGTTTGAAAGTTAGATTTATTACTGAATTTCCAGAACCTCAGACAGAGGCTTATTTAAATACAAGAACAAAAAGAATTTTATAGTAAAATGCAAATAACTTCTGAATTTCTGTTATAAGAAAGCAAGTCACTAATTTTTATTAGCATAAATAGGAGCTCAGTGTACTTTTTAAGAATATTCTAGAAAAATAATTCCAGAAGAAGAGTATTTTTAACTTTTTTAAGTTAAAAATAAAACTTAAGAAAACTTATGTGTATATCATTCTGCTGTTAAGATTAATCTGGACAAATAAACATAATTGGGTATTTATTTTGTGATAGTTCCTATTTTCTGTTTAAGTGCCTTTTTTGGGTGGGGGAGGTCACAGTGGATACACTGGCAGTTGTCTTGTTAAATTCTGATCTAGTAGAGTGTTTATAGTTAACAGATTTGTTTGTTAATTTCCAGGTATTTTTAGAGTCAAATACTATTAAGATATTCATAAATTTAAATTGGAAATATTATCTTCTTTATAGGGTATATTTCAGAAATCGCTGGGTGAAGACTGTCCACCCAGTTGTGCATCAGTACTGTTTGATCTCAAGCGCACATTCCACCTTTCAGATGCCACAGAAGGAAGATATTCTTAAACACCGAGTGGTGGTTGTTACATTGAATACTTCCCAGTACCTCTGTCAATTGGACCTTGAACCTGGTATGCTGACTCAAGGCACAGATACGGTGGCACATGGGTTTAAGGCTTATGCATTCAGTTTGACTGGGAGTTGACAAATCTCCTGTGGGCCAAAACTGGCTCACTGTTTTCATAGTAAAGTTTCGTTGGATGGAAAATAGCCTTGCTCATTTATTTACTTACTGGTTGTCTGGATGCTTTTGTGAGTTGTATGGTTGCAGTAGAGAGTGTATTTTTGGATCTTTACTAAAAAATTTGCCAACCTTTTGTTTAGATACTTTAGTGACTGCAGTTTCATTTGTTCTCTAATTGGTTTGGTTATGTTCATTATTGATCATTTGAAGAATTTAAATTTGGACAATATTGGTGTTTTTAAAACAATTGTCTCGAATTTTTGCTTTAAAATGTTTTTGTGTAGACACAACAATCATAGGATTTTTTTAAAAAAGGATTTATTTATTTATTTGAAAGACAGAATGACAGAAAAAGAAAGATCTTCCATCTGCTGGTTTACTTTTTGAGTGGCTGCAACAGCTGGGCTGAGTCAGGCCAAAGCCAGAAGCCTGGAACTCCATCCTGGTCTCCTGTGTGGGTGGCAGGGCCCCAAGCACTTCGGTCATCTGCTGTTACTTTCCCAGGCCTGTTAGCAGGAAGCTGGATCAGAAGTGGAGCAACTGAGAGTTGAACTGGTGCCCTTAGGGCATGCTGGCATCGTAGTTGATGGCCTAACCTGCTATGTTACACTGATCCTTGATAGGATTATTTTTGTTTACATTATTAAAGTTATTATTTTTAAGTAGAGGAACTATATAAAATCAAGCCAATGTTCTATAAAATAGATACAAGATGAAAAGAAATTCTGACATATAAAAGCAGAACTTAACCATCAAAAGTAGTTACTTTAATGTAGTTGCATTGGAAGAATTCTCATTTATTACTGCTGCCATATTATGATTGTTGACATTGTTCAACATAGTTTTTTGTTTGTTTTGTTGTTTGCCACCTCCTTTTGGGATTGCTTTCAGAGCCAGTGGCACATTCTTCTGTCTGAGTCCCTGGAAGGGAGATGCTGTCCTGTTCCCCCTCTAGACTCAGTCCAGGGTGTAGGCACTTTGTTGCCCTTGATAAAACTTTACCTTAACTGAAGAAATGATGGCCAGTCCTTTTTTTTTTTTTTTTTTTAAATTGAGGAGCAATACCAATAGGGATTAAAAAGAGAGAGAGGGAGAGAGCGAGCGTGAGCGCGCCATGCCTCTCATTTAAAGAGACTAATTTTCTTGTGCATGCAGCATATAGCTGGCTGGTGAGGGAAACTGCAACAGCTCAGTTTAATAAAAAGGTCTTGAGCAGTGGAATGAGCTCTGTTTTGTCCCAAGTGGCTTCTTTGAATGGAATAACACTTAATTTGAAATTTAAATTTTTGGTATGTTTATTTAACAGTCTCACTACTTTCTGATTATACTCTGAATATGTACCACGCCGATTAGAAAACCTCCAACATGTGACAGCTTTGTGAGAAAGTTAAGAACGGACTGAGGAGCTGAGGGACAGAGAAATCCTTCCTGGGGGATCACCAGATTCCTTGTTCTGCGTGTTATTTAAGCTTTTATTTCATTTAATTCTCATATCAACCCAGTTGAGGGTTATTCTGCAAATAAGAAAACCAAGGCCCAGGCTTAGTCAGTTTGATTCATTCAAGTTACTTTTTCTAGCTTAAGCAACAATCATACCAGTTTCATGATTAATTCAGTTCCTGATGTGAGCCTTGCTCTATTTAATTAAAATGTTATCCACTGGAAACAGATTTTTTTCACTACTTTAAGTTCTTCCAATTTGTTCTTATGCTTATGTGGATATTTTCCCTAATTAGTCTTTTAGGACAAAAGCACATTTTTTCTTCTACAGGGAGAAAAATGCATTTGTATCATGCTTGGGCCACTGCTGGTAAATGAGCGACAGTTGCTGCTGCTTACACTGTCAGCACAGCTGTTTGAGTGATGATGGCAGTTATACCTGCCAACCAGGAATTCAGGAAATGCCCAACCTAAAAACAGGTTGTGTCCGAAAATTGTATAAACAGATTGTTTGGAACATTCTGATATTCATAGAAATAGAGTTTAGGTTCCTGAGCCAGCTCATAGCAACTGATAATCCATATGGCACTGGACTCAATGAGAGGATTTATAACTTTTTGTTTTGTGTCTTGTTGCTATCCTTGTAAAAAGAGAACACCTTTCTCTCTACCCCTGTGAATTGGTAATGGGGGGGTGGTTTCCTTCTCAACACTGAGATACCAAGGAGGCCTTTACCTCCTTTGCACCTCTTAGGTTCAGAGGGTTTTCCTCTTCCTGCACCTACAACCCTGTGCCTTGGTGTAAGTGGCAACAGTGACCAAAACATAGGACCTTTCTTGCTGTAGGTATTTGCAACCGGAACGTTTGATGATAATGTACATTTTTGACATTTGTCATCAGTCACTAGTTTTTTTTTTTTTAAGCAGAGTCAGGACTTAGACTAAAAAATTATATATACACATATATAGAGCCTGAACAATCAAATCAGTAAATTTGCAAATGAAATAGCCTTTTTTAGTCCAAGTTGGATTGTGGTTTATATTAGATTTTGGGTATAATTTTCTTTATTTGAATGTCTAATATGCAGGTTTAGGGTTAAGTTACTTATGAACTACCATTGTTTTATTTCTTGGGTTTCAGCAAGTAAACAGTAACAGGGCCTTGGGGCTGTCAGTTTTTAGTTGCCCTTCTTTGGTCAAAAGCCACTATTTTGTAATTTTATAATCTTTTCTGTATTTTCTTTTTTTTTAAGGTTTATTTATTTATTTGAAAGAGTTACAGAGCAGTAGAGAGAGAGATGGAGAGAGAGAGAGAGAAGGGGGGAGAGAGAGAGAGAGAGAGAGAGAGAGATATCTTCCATCTGCTGGTTCACTCCCCGAAAGGCTACAGTGGCTGGAGTTGGGCTAATGTGAAGCCAGGAGCCAGGAGCTTCTTCTGGGTCTCTTCCGTGGGTGAAGGGGCCCAAGGACTTGAACCACCTTCTGCTGCTTTCCCAGGTGTATTAGCAGGGAGCTGGACCTGAAGTGGAGCAGTCAGGACTTGAACTCGTGCCTGTATGGGATGCAGGCACTGCAAGTGGTGGCTTTACCCGCTGCGCCATGGCACTGGCCCCATTTTCTGTATTTTCTGATTCAACTGTTAGTCTTGGGGTTGTTGGCACCTAATGCATTTATATATCTGTTATTGAGTAAAATAGCTATTCTTTTTTACCTGTATTTTAAAAATAATTATATAAATTAGTGATTGTCCCAATTGAGGATAGATTTTGTACTCATAATTTTTAGATTAGCCAACTGAATTCTTTCCTTAGCAGAAAAGAAAACAGCCCCTTCTACCTTTATGGCTTCTGTAATATGCTTTATTGTGTTTGCACCATACATTCTAGGGTTTTTTACGCATATTCTATTAGATGAAGCTGCCCAGGCCATGGAGTGTGAAACCATTATGCCTCTAGCATTAGCAACTAAAAACACTCGGATTGTCTTGGCTGGTGATCACATGCAGGTGAGTGTCCTCTGAGTCACTCTATGGAAGTAACTTTTAGTTATATGTACATTTCATTTTACTTGAAAGGCAGAGAGACAGAGAGCTATCTTCCATCTGCTGGTTCACTCCCCAAAGGCCTGCAATAGCCAGGGCTGGGCCAGGCTGAAGTCAGTAACCTGGGACTCAGTCCAGGTCTCATGTGAGTGCAAAGGACCCTGGGTACTCGAGACATCACCTGGTGCATCCCAGGATGCATTAGCAGGAAGCTGGATCAGAAATTGAGTAGCTGGAACTTGAACCAGGCACTCCAGTGTGGCACTCCAGTGTGTGATAGGAGTATCTTAGGGGCAGCTTACCTGGCTGCACCATAACACCCGCCCCCAAAGTAGTTTAATTTTCTTTCGTAGTGGTAGAAGGCATAACTAAGAATGACTCCTTACACTTCATGTGATCAAGATGGTTGTTTGTTAGTTATTAACAATATTTGTTTTTTCAGTCATAGACTTTATGTTTTATTATCACAACAATTCAAATAATTGATTTTAGTTACTGAAATAGTTTTTTGTTATGTTGGATGAGGTTTTTCTTTCTGTTTTTTTTTTTTTTCTTTTAAACATTTTTTTATTTCTTTGAAAGTCAGAGTTACACAGAGAGAGGAGAGGCAGAGAGAGAGAGAGAAGTCTTCCATCCACTGGTTCACTCCCCAGTTGGCTGCAACAGCTGGAGCTGCGCCAATCCAAAGCCAGGAGCCAGGAGCTTCTTCCTGGTCTCCCACGTAGGTGCAGGGGCCCAAGGACTTGGGCCATCTTCTGCTTTCCCAGACCATGGCAGAGAGCGGATCCGAAGAGGAGCAGCCAGGACTTGAACTGGCGCCCCTATGGGATGCCGGCACTGGAGGCGGCAGCTTTACCCACTATGCCACAGTGCCGGCCCCTGGTGAGGTTTTTCTTAACCTATGTGTAGAAACTCTAGCTTGGTGTTTGTATACTGTGATGAAAGAACGTTCTGTTTAGTTGTTTACCGTAGTAACATTGTTCATAGAAAACCTTACCGAGTTTTCATACTGGAATATTCAGCATGGTGAGATTTAGTACATCAAAAGCTTTAGCAGAGTGGTTTTTATAAGCTGGTTGAAAATGCTGTTTGTATATTTAGTTAAATATTCTCTGTTTGTCTGTTACAGCTCAGTCCTTTTGTTTACAGCGAGTTTGCCAGGGAGAGAAACCTTCATGTTTCGTTACTTGATCGACTCTATGAGCATTACCCTGCTGAGTTTCCATGTAGGATCCTCCTGTGTGAGAACTACCGCTCCCATGAAGCTATCATCAAGTGGGTGTGACCGTCCCCTCGGTGACTCTCTCCCTGGTCTGGTGGGAGGTCCCGATTTTTCCCAAGAGTAGTATGGTGTCCATGTTGTTGCAAGTTATATTTAATGTTATGTCTTTTAAAAGAACCCTTCAAAAGTCAGAGTTGTATTTTCTACAACATAGGGCAATTCTTGAAACTAAAATTTTAGGTTCCTTGAGCCATAACATATCTTTTTTTCTGTGACTGAGTATAGAATCATGAAAAACTACATGCTGTAATAAGCAAATATATTTTCAAACCATATAGTGGTTTGCTTATGTGTCTATGGCTGAGTTCTGTAAGGAAGCCTTTTTAAAAGAAAGTAAGAAAGGAAAGAAAAAAGGGAGAAACATTGTGAAACTTATCAGTAAGTTTTGGAAAGATTTCTATTAAATATAGTGTGCACGTGTAAAAATGAATGTATTGTAAGTGACAGTTGAGTGACGAGTAAACCTCCTGTGTGTAACCAGCATCCAGGTCAAGAGACAGCATTGCCACGGCATGTGGAGGGATGCTTCAGGCACCTTGCCAGTTGCTACCCTTACCAGAAGCTTACAGTTTTTAAAGTTTAGTATAATTGATTAATACGGATTGTGTAAGTGATGTGAAACAACGTTTCGGTTTCTTTGAAAAAGATTGTATAGTTTTAATTTTATCAGTATCCCAAATCCCGAAATGTGGTTCCTCTTTTATCATTGCCAGTAGGCGGCTGTAGTCAGGGTGAGTCAAGTCCCGGAGGGCTGTGCTCTTCAGTGAAGGATGCTTGGTTTCACACTTCAAGACCTGCCTGTCGGCTGGTTGTGTGCATTGTTCCAGTGTCTGTACATCTGTGTGTTTGCGTGTAGACGATACACATAGGTAAAAATACGTATTCACCATGAAAGTATGCCGCCTAGAAATTCCCTCTTGGAACAAAGTTCTCGTCTAGTATTGAATTGTTTTCTTCTCTCCTTTTTCTTTCTATATTCTGGCTTTGTACCTTACCAAAATCAATGCATTTAACAACGGTTTACCAGCGCCTGCTTTGTAGTTCTTGTTATAGTTACTTTTGGAGAAGTTCTTGGCATCACAGATACCAGATGTTTGGACTAAAATTAATCATGGACATAAAGCAGTATTATCAAGAAGTGACTGATTTCTTTTATGGGTAAAATTCATTTTGATGATAGATTATTCTTTTCCCCCCATTTTTTCTTTTTCTACAGTTACACTTCTGAGCTTTTCTATGAGGGTAAACTGATGGCCAGTGGGAAGCAGCCAGCACATAAGGATTTCTACCCATTGACTTTCTTTACAGCACGAGGGGAGGACGTACAAGAGAAAAATAGCACAGCTTTTTACAATAATGCAGAGGTACCATAGTTCTTTCTGAAAATTGAGCAATTTTCTCAGTTACATACTACGGTTTTGTTGAGCATGTTTCTAAAATTTGGGTTGACATTTTATCAAGTATCGACTTCATTAACATGAAAATGGTGTAAAGTTTATTCTTTTTTGTATGACATTGATTTGTTAAGATGAATCTGCTGTGGGAAACAAAAACTGATTTACTTTTTGTCTTGGGATAAAACACAAAATACATGACTTCATTTGAAAGAAAAGCCAAAATTCTTCTCTGATAGATAATTATTGTCAGGCATCTAAAAGAGACTGACTCTAATTAAATTTTGTAGTACATTCTCAAATGTGGTATCATTTTTAATGAGTAAAACCTGAATTGCAGAATCCTGTGCACCGAGGAGATCACACAGAACTGGATAATGATGTTGATATCCCCTTATATGCTCCAACTTACACAGTTCTCTCTCTGTTTCTGGCTTCTGAAGTTCAGAATGTACAGTGTGAGGGGTCTGGCCAGGCAGCACACAGAAATCATGGTGAAGTCCGTAGGGACGAGGGGCTCAGCAGCCCTGGGGCCAAAGTTGTGGCAGACACAGTTGACCCCAGGAGACCCGAGCAGGGAGGGGTGCGTGGGTGGCCATTAGGGGATGACTCTGAATCTCCCACCTTTGCACTCCATGCTCTACTCACTTTGTTTAAAGAAATGATGTCCATTATTTATTGTGGATTATCCTGCATTTAATAAATGGTTCCAAAGCCCATAGTTAGAAGTCAGTACAAGAAAATCATCAGAACTCACTAGATAAATATCCTAGTCAAGGGCAAAGAAACTTGACATTTTACTTAGTCTGTGCCATTTAATTTTAGGAAAAGGTAAAGTTTTGAAATGAACTCTAAGGATCCTCCTTTATTGTTTTTAGAGTCAGTCCTGGAAAGTGGCTGTGGTAGTGGGTCGGAGGCTGACAGGGAGCAGCCAGCTGGGCCTGGAATCTGGAAGGCTTGGTGGTCCTGCTGGGACATCGGGGGTCAGAGCTGGACCTGAGCCCCAGGCCAGGTTGATAGTTGCTGGAAGCTCAGTCCTTCAGCCTGACTTGTCCCTTCACAGTGACGTGGCGTGTTCCCTTCACAGTGACATGGCGTGTTTCCCAGGAAGCCTGCGAGCCGTAGGATAAAGTGCATCTGCTTGGACTGTCCATTTCACTCAGAAATTGGTTTTGGAAAAATGTGATTTTTCATTGTTAAAAAAACAAACCACAAAGACAACATTTGTGTGACCTTTAAATATTAACCATGTAACTTTGGAGACATTTCATGCTGTCTTGAGTTTCACCAGAGCATGGCTGCTCAGTCTCTCTCCCCAGCATAATGAGCTAACGCAGCCAAATGTTTTGAGACACATTGCCCCCAGGGACCCTCTCCACAATGGGCACAAGCAAATCCTGTTCACTGCAACTAAGTATCAGTTTTCTGCATATGTGGACACGAGGGCAGGCACATTTGAACAGTCATATTTTTAGAAGTCCTGGACTTTCCTTGATGATATGTAATTCAAAGGTGGAATTCAAATATCTTTCTTTCTTTTTTTTTTTTAAAAAAAACAAAGCAAGCAACACAAGAGGTATCAGTTGCATTGATGGGGAAAAAAGTGAGAGCCCCTGTTTTATAAAGATTCTGACTAAAATTTAGGAAGATGTTCGAGAACAGCTTAAAATTCACTATTATGAAGTCTTAGCTTGTAATCAAAATGAGCTTAAAATGGAGGTAGGAATTAAAAGTAAAATTAAAGTACCTGAAGATGAAGGAGTACAGATAGCTTTTTTTGCTGTGTGTAATTCTTACTTTAGCGAGCATGTTTTAAATTTTGTGTCAGGTGCTTTGTACATCATCAGAACTTGCTTCAGATGGTGGAGTGAGAGTGAGGAAGGTCATCTCCTCGTCTTTGGTTGCGAATTCACATCCCACAATAATGAAATGGTCTCAGTTTAATGCTAAGTTGAGAAACACAGCAAGATTTAAATAAGCTTTGAGATAGGATTCTCTGAGAAATTCGGTCTGAAGGGAGGAGCAAAGGAAACAAGTCACCTCGAGGTAGTGTAAGTGGGAGGCAGACAAAGCCGTGCAGGTGCAGGTATGAGAAGTGAGTCCATCAGGTGTTCTACGACCCGAGGCAGAGTGGAAAATGCCTGCTATGTTTGGAGATTCTGTAGTTTCTAGAGTTTGCCATGTTAACCTTATTGCTTCTTTCTGTGGATTTGGGTCTAAGGCTGTCCTCCTGTTAACATGTTGTTGGATCTTGGGGTTTTCTTCTCTTTTTAAAAAATGTAGTCTAAAAGTATCTGCCATTTGATTGGATTGTTTAATCCATTCATGCTTTAAAAAGTGATTTTATTTTACTTATTTGAAAGGTAGAGGGATAGATGGGGGAGAGAGAGAGAAAGAGAGATCCATTTACTGGTTCACTCCCCCAAATGACTACAACGGCTGGTGCTGGGCCAGGCCAAAGCCAAGGGCCTGGAACTCTGTCCTGGTCTCCCTCGTGGGCGTCAGATGCCTAAGCACATGGGCCATCTTTCACTACTTTCTGAGGAGTATTAGCAGGGAGCTGGGTCGGAAGTAGAGCAGCTAGAATTTGAACTGGCGCTCCAATATGAGGTGCTGTGTTGCTGGCGGTGGCTTAACCCACTGCACTACAACGCTACCCAACTCGTTTGCACGTAATGCTATTTATAGTATGGTTGGGTTTTCCTCTGACTTTTGTTTTTCTTCCGTGTCTCTTGTAGTTTTTGGCCCTCTGTTTCATCTTTACTGCCACCTTTTGTATTAAGTATGTGTTTTCTAGTGTTACATTTTAATTCAACTATTTTTTGAATTGTTTTCTTAGTGGCTTCTCTGGGGCTTACAGTATATATCTTGTCAGAATCTACTTCAAATTTATACTAACCTAATTCCAATGAGATATAGAAACTTTTTAAAAAAATTATTTGAAAGGCAGAGTTACAAAGAGGTAGAGATGGATTGATTGAAGGAGGGAGGAAGAGAGAGGGACAGAGAGAGAGAGAGAGAGAGAGAGAGATTTTCCAGCCACTGATTTATTCCCCGAATGGCTGCTGGGGCTGGGCCAGGCTAAAGCCAGGAACCTAGAACTCCATCTTGGTCTCCCATGTGGGTGGCAGGGGCTCACATACTCGGGCTGTCTGCTGCTGCTTTCCCAGGCACGTTATCAGGAAGTTGGAAGCAGGGCAGCCAGGACTTGAATTGATAACTGTTATGTGATGGATTATGGGATGTCGGCATCACAAATGGTGGGTTACCTGCTGTGCCACAGTGCGGGTCCCTGTGACGTAGTTACTCTCTAGTACTTCCTGTGCTATTACTGTTGTACATATTATACTGAAATATATTACAAACTGAACAATATACTTTTCTAATTATTACTTTGTATAATTTTATGTCTTTTAAGAATTCTGAGAGAAGAAAGGGTCATGTATATTTGTGGTTTGTCATATTATCCTCCTTATTTACTGTTTTGGATTCTCTTCTCTGAGTCTCTGTAGATTTGAGTTACCAACTGATGTGCTGTTATTTTCAAACATTTCTACAAGTTGTAGCCTAACACAATCACATACATATTGCTTTATGCAATTGCTCTTTAAATCAGTTAAGAGGAGAAGGAATTAGAGATGTGCTTTATACTGTCATTATCCACATAATTATCTTTGTAGCAGCACTTTTGTGAGGCTTTGAATTACTGTCTAGCATCTTTTGCTTTCGGCTAGAACTTTAGTATATCTGTGAGTTTGCTCCTAAGGAGCTCTTTTAGGCTTCGCTTATTTGGTAATATGTTTATTTTGGTTTAATTTGTGAAAGATAGGTTTGGTAGATAAAAGATTGTTGGTTGAGTTTTTCTTTTAGCATATCCACTGCTTTCTGGCCTCCATGTTTTGTTTTTTTTTTTTTTTTTAATAATTTATTTGACAGGTAGAGTTAGTGAGAGAGAGAGAGACAGAGAGAAAGGTCTTCCTTCCATTGGTTCACTCCCCAAATGGCTGCCACGGCCGGATCCCAAGCCAGGAGCCAGGTGCTTCTCCCTGGTCTCCCATGCGGGTGCAGGGGCCCAAGCACTTGGGCCATCCTCCACTGCCCTCCCGGGCCACAGCAGAGAGCTGGACTGGAAAAGGTGCAACCAGGACTAGAACCCGGCGTCCATATGGGATGCCGGCGCTGCAGGTGGAGGATTAACCAAGTGAGCCATGGCACCGGCCCCCTTGTTTTTTTTTTTTTTTTTTAAGTTATCTGTTAACCCTGTTGGAATTCCTTTTTAAGTTATTCTCTGGCTAGTGTCATGATTCTGTTTTACCTTTAACTTTCACCATTTTGATGCTGGTACGTCTGAGTGTGGATCTCCTTGCATGTATCCTACTTGAAGTTCATTAAGCTTGTATGTTGTAAGTCAGTGTTTTTCATCAAATATGGAAAAATTCTGGTCGTACTTTGAATGCTTTTTCTGCTCTTGTCTGTCTCTCCTGTTATATGTATTGGTGAGCTCAATGCTGTCCTACATTTCTCTGAGGCTTTGTTCATTTTTTTAATAAAAATTTATTTATCTATGTATTTGAAAGAGTTACACAGAGAAGGAAGGAGAGTCACAGAGAGAGAGGTCTTCCACCTGCTGGTTCACTCCCCAGATGGCCGCTGCAACTGGAGATGTAACGATCCAAAAGCCAGGAGCCAGGAGCTTCTGGGTCTCCCCTGTGGATGCAGGGGTCCAAGGACTTGGGCCATCTTCCACTGCTTTCCCAGGCCATAGCAGAGAGCTGGATGGGAAGTGGAGCAGCCGGGATAGAACCGGTGCCCACATGGGATGCCGGCACTGCAGGTGGCAGCTCTATCTGTTACACCACAGCATCGGCCCCTGTTCATTTTTCTTATATTTCTCTCTGTTTTTCAGATTGCAGAATTTCTGTCTTTACTTTTGCTGATTCATTTAGTCTCCTATTGAGTCCTGCTAGTAAAATTTTCATTTCAATTACTTTACTTTCCAACTCCCTGGGTCATGTATTGCTCCCCAGTGTGATTTAATGGAAGCGAAGTCCCTTGGCAGAGGGCAGAGTATTGCCAGTTTGTGAGGCTTATGCTCCTCCTCTCCCCAGGCTGAACTTATGGAGCGGTTGGGGAGGGTGAGGAGGAGGTCTGTCTGTTGCGCCTGCACCCGCCCCATGAAATAGGAGCTGTATGTGTTTGTGCGAATGTGTGTGTGTTTGTGTATATGGACGCAGGAGATCCATGCTGCCATCTAGGTGCTACCACATGACTGCTGCCACTGCTCAGTATCAATCTGTGTGACCGAGACAGAAGAGGTTGGGGTTTGCTGATGTTCCCTGGCCTGAGTGTGCCCCAGGTGGTCTCCTGTCCTGCAGGAAGATGGAATTGTGACTCAGCTGTCCAGCCCGTTGGTTCTTCTGTCCTGCAGTACAGAGCTGTGTAGCAGAAGATGGGACAGGGAAGTAGGGATGTCCCAGCTCCTGCCAGTTGATCTGTGCAGGCCTTCTGTAGCACAGAGCCTTGGTATGGGGGGGGGGGTCTTTTGAGGTCTACCAGCTGCCATAACCACCGCGAGTAGCTCTTTCATCCTGGAAAGAGTTGGGAGCTGCACCTTGGTTGTTCAGGAAGTTCTGTAAGTCGGAGTTCTGGTGGGGGTGGGGCACTGGCAGTGGGGTAGTCCCTTACTTGAATGCCTTGGCCTCCCACTCTTCTTTCTGAGTTTCTGAGATTTGGTTGAGTAAAATGTTTCACAATTTCTTATAACTATTTGATCAATCTCCAGACTGCTTATTTTGAACAGTTTAGAAGATGACTCGTGTTGCTGTTCCAGGTTTAGGTGTTTGATGACAGTTTATGCTGCCTAGAATATAAGGGTGTGAAGAAAGCGGAGAAATAGCAATGTGTTGCTTGGTGATAGGAATTGTTACGTGCATGGCAGGTATCTCCCAACTATGATCTGCTCCCTCCCACCCCCTTGTACCTGACCACATAAGTAGAAACCGTTTTTTTCCTTATTCCTAGTTGGAGTAGACTCAGCCTCACCTTTCCCATTCCTTGTAGTGAGGATAGCAGCCAGTCTTTAGTCTGTTTTGCTCTTCAGAATCCTTGAGCAGTTTGTTATTTGATAGACTCTGTTGTGGCATCCTAACAATAGGACAACTGCAGTCTAACTCTGTTGTTCATTGAATTAGGAAGTGGAAACTGCTTCCGAGCCAATGATCTTCAAGTTCATGAAAAGATAAACATTTTCAGATTTTATTAAGTGATTTACCATTGTAAATTTAAATGGATAATGCTCATCAATTATAAATAATGTACTTAAAGAACATCTGTCTTTATTTTCATATTATTTAAAGTGCAGAGAGAGCTTTCATGTGCTGGGTCACACCCCAAATGCCTGCAACAGTCAGGGCTGAGCTGGGCCAAAGCCAGGACTCTGGCACTCCATCTGTCTCCCGTGTGGGTGTCAGGGACCAAATCATCATGCGCATCTTAGGATGTGTGTTAGCATGAAGTTGCATCAGAAATAGAGTGGAACATATTTTATAATCTCATATCCCCCACTACACCAAACATCGAAACAGCTTGGTTGGTTCATAAATTAAAATATATTTGAGAGGTGAGTGAGTGGCCTACCAGTTAAGTACCTTTTTCCTGTAATGGAGTTCTTGAGTTTGATTACCAACTGTGCTTTTGACTCCAGTTTCCTACTAATGCAGACTGTGACGGCTCAGGTAACTTAGTTCCTGCCACCCACGTGGGAGACCTGTATTGGGTGCTTGGCTCCTAGGTTTGACCTCAGCTAGGGGCTGTTCTGGCATTTGAGGAGTGAACCCATAGGTGGTAGCTTCCTCTTTTTCTGTTTCTTTGTCGGCTTCTAAGATAAAACCAAACTACACTAAAAAGCCTACCCTAATTCAGTAAGTAGGGTTTAAAAAATTCAGTTGCATAAAATATGGTGTTACTTTACTGAAAGGTTACATGAATTGGATTGGCTGAACTCGTACTACTAGAAAGAGTGAATTCTGAAAATCTGTCTCTCTGATTCAAATTTGGCTTAGTCCTAGCTGTGGTTTGGTGTTAGCTGGTGACTGTTGGCTGGCCTGCTTTGTTATCTGAGGATTGGTCTTTGGGACTTACTGGTGCACTGATTACAGCCTGATCCAGAGCGAGTGAACTAGGAAATACGGGGGATGTGGGGACATGCTTCCCTGCTCTCCTACTTACACTGGATCTTGAGCCTGTTGCCGTTTTTTTTTTTTTTTTGACAGGCAGAGTTAGTGAGAGAGAGAGAGAAAGGTATCCCCTTTTTTTCCCCCCATTGGTTCACCCCCTAAATGGCCACTATGGCTGGCTCGCTGTGCCGATTCGAAGCCAGGAGCCTGGTGCTTCCTCCTGGTCTCTGGTGCGGGTGCAGGGCCCAAGGACCTGGGCCATCCTCCACTGTACTCCCGGGCCACAGCAGAGACCTGGACTGGAAGAGGAGCAACTGGGACAGAATCCAGTGCCCCAACCGGGACTAGAACCTGGGTGGCGCCACAGGCCAAGGATTAGCCAAGGGAGCCGCGGTGCCAGCCAAGCCTGTTGCCATTTAAGAACAGGGATTGAGTGAAGGTTGGGGGCCAGTTGCATTATCTCTAATTTTTATGTTTTCATTGGTTGTATAATTGTTACAAATATAAATAAAATGTTTTTATTTTTACTGTGTTCATAGCAGGGAAGCTTTGTTTCCATTTTGAGATAGTTTTTTAATGGCATGTGCTACAATGAGATACTTTATACATCTGTTGCAGTTACCATACTCTTTTCTCCAAACATTGGTGGTGATTTTAATATATATGTTTGTTTCAAGGTATTTGAGGTGGTGGAACGTGTGGAAGAGTTAAGAAGGAAGTGGCCAGTGGCGTGGGGGAAGCTGGATGATGGCAGCATTGGTGTGGTGACTCCATACGCTGATCAGGTGTTTAGAATCCGTGCTGAACTTCGAAAAAAGAGGTTATCCGATGTTAATGTGGAAAGGGTGCTCAATGTTCAAGGTGGGTATTTAAGTGAGTTCCGTTGTGCAAAATGTTTAAATCTTAAAGTGTGTTCACATTTGATTTTTAATTCTCAAGATCTTTTTTTCTGGGCCAACAATTATGTATTTGTTTCATTCTAAGTTCTTTAATGTCAAATCTAGCAGTTAAAGGTCGAGCTGATTTACATGTTTATTAAATTTTTATATTCAAATAAAAGGATATAAAAATTAACAAATCACCATAGTATCTGTAGGCATTAGTTTCAATCAGAATAACACATAACACATTCTGTTGTTATAGCGCACCTGAGGACTGATTTCTTCATAAAGATTTTACATAAAAATTTCCCAAGTGAATAGTTAACAGTAACTCTTTTAAATTGTCTTCATATAATTAGTGCTATAAAATGTGTGCTTTTAAATATATGAAGAAACACCATGCAAGTGCTGATAAAAGATCAGAATGACGTTGAGTTTCATGGTAATACAGAAGAGTAACACAGTGTCTACATCTTGGGGGAGCAACCTTCAGCTCCACCATGTCTTCTCTAGACCACACAAAGTCTGGGCAGGTGTTTAGAAAGAAGATTAGCAATAATCTAAAAGCACACAGAGGAGGTCTAGGATAGTGGGTAGTCTAGAAGCTTCTGTTTGAGACTCAGGATTGGTTGAAAGAACTGGTAGAATTGTTTGGCCTGGAACAGAGAAGGCTTGGCACTGACATGCAAATGATATTCAGATATTTGGAGACTTGTCATAGAATGAGGGAATAGCTGTTTTCCTATAAGAAGAGCATAAGACAAATTAGACTCTGTAAGGCTTCCTTCTCTATTGCCTTTGTTGGGCAAGGCTGGTTTAACTGGCTTCTAGGAAGGGGCCTTGCATTGGTGGGGCTTTAGACTAGGTGATCTCTGAGGGTGGTTGCAGTAATAACACTAAAACTTTTTTCTACCGTGATAAAATACACATAGCAAAATTTCTCATGTTAGGCGTTTTTGTGTGTATAGCTCTGCTGTGTGAGGTGTACTCACGTTTGTACCGTCTCCACCATCCGTCTCCAGCACCTTTTTCATCTTCCCAAGCTGAAACTCCGTGCCATTAAATATAAACTCCCATTTTTCCTTCCATCCTGTCCCTGGCAATGACCATTCCACTTCCACCGTATCCATTTTTTGTTTTTAAAAATTTTATTTGAAAGGTAGACTTACAGCGAGAGAGGGAGAGGCAGAGAGGTCTTCCATCCACTAGTTCACTCTCCAGATGGCCACAACTGCCGAGGCTGGGCCAGGCCAGGCCAAAACCAGGAACAGGGACCCAAACACTTGAGCCATCTTCTGCTACTTTTCTAGGCCATTAGCAAGGAGCTGGATCAGAAGTGGAGCAGCTAGAACTCAAACTGGCCATCTATATGGGATGTGGCACTGCAAGCAGTAGCTTAACCCACTACACTGCAAGGCCAGCCCTCTGTGTATCAACTTAACTGTTCTAAGTACCTCATGTAAGTGCAGTTATGTAGTGTAGATTGAATATCCCTTATTTGGGACCAGAAGTGTTTCAGATTTGAGTTATTCAAAATTTAGGTGTTCAGACTTGATATGCTCAGACTGTGACTGGATTATTTCGCTTAGCACAGTGTCTTCAAGATTTATCTGTGCTGTAGTGTGCCTCAGAATTCTGTGCCTTTGTAAGCTTCAGTAGTTCAGGTACCCGTATGCCGCATTCATCTGTCACCTGCCTGTGGACCCCGGGGTTGCTTCCACCTCTTGCTGATGTGTACAATGCGTCTATGAACGTGGTTGTGTAAATAGCTCTTTGAGACCTTGCTGTAGTTCTTTCAGGTGTTTTTCAGCAGTGGAATTGATGGATCGTGTGATAATTGTGTTTAATGTCCTATGGAGCTGGCATGTTGTCTTCCAGGGCTGCGCCATTTTACATCCTGCCAGCTGTGCGTGGTTTCTCTGTGTCCTCACCTCGACACTCCCACCAGTGTTTCCATTTCTCCACATCCTTGCTGACATCTGTTACCCAGCAATGACATTTTTTAAAAAATGCAATGCTTTTATTGTGTCGGTGGTTCAGAATGACAATCTTAAATCTTTGTTCAAAAATTCTTTTTTGTAGGAAAGCAGTTCAGAGTTTTGTTTCTTAGCACAGTACGTACAAGACATACTTGTAAACATAAACAGACACCAATTAAAAAGAAAGAGCAACTTCTGGAAGATTCCACAGAGGACTTAGATTATGGTTTTTTGTCTAACTACAAGCTTCTCAATACTGCCATCACGAGAGCACAGTCCCTGGTTGCTGTGGTGGGTGATCCCATTGCTCTGTGCTCTATTGGAAGATGCAGGTAATTATGTGTTCTGCTGAGACATTACGGGGGCATGGGGACTCATGGGGACTCATGGGGACTCACTTGTGTCCTGTGTACATGTATCTGTGTGGTCCCTGACTAGACCAGGTGTGTGTTTTCAGTACCTGATTCCCAATGGAACACCAAGTGTATTACTTGTGATCTGTTCATTCTCTGCATGGGTGTGTACTCCTTTACTCAGTCATTACTGAACAGATGTGCCCTAGGTGCTTTCCGTAATCTCAGCCACCCTTCTAGCCTCTGAAGGTGACAATGTAGATAAGAATCTCATTTTATTGAGGAGGAGAATTAGACTGATAATAAACTAAGGATATTAAATGGCAAAGAAATAGAACATTAAGAGGAATGGGGAGTGGTGAGGGTGGGGCCGACTGGTTTGTGATCCCAAAGTTTAGTCAGAGTAGTCCTCACTGAGAGGCTGGTTTTTTTTAAACAATTTTATTTTCATTTTATTTTATTTGAAAGAGATCTTTCACTTCCTGATTCGCTTTCCACATGCTGGCAAACATTTGGTGCTAGGCTAGGACAAAGCCAAAGGCTGGAACAGAATCTCCCACTTGGGTGCCAGAGACCAAAGTATCTGAGCCGTCACCTGCTGCCTCCGAGAGTGTGCTAGCCACTCTAGAACTGGGTTGGAAGAGGAACAGTCGGGACTCGAACCAGTGTTCACGTGGGTGCCAGCACTGCTGGCAGCGGCTTTACTTGCTATACCACAGTGTCAGCCCCAAAAGATCCATGTCTTAACTGTGAACAATTTTGTTATAGGGGCCAGTAGCAGGTAAAGCTGCCGCCTGCTGTGCCAGTATTTTCATATGGGCGTTGGTTCGAGTCCCAGCTGCTTCATTTCCATTCCAGCTCTCTGCTATGGCTTGGGAAAGCAGTAGAAGATGGCCCAAGTCCTTGGGCCGCTGCACCCACATGGGAGACCCTGGAGGAAGCTCCTGGCTCCTGGCTTCGGATCAGCACAGCTCTGGCTGTTGAGGCCATTTGGGGAGTGAACCAGCGGGTGGAGGACCTCTCTCTCTGTCTCTGCCTCTCCTTCTCTCTCTCTATAACTCTGACTTTCAAATTAATACATGAATAAATCTTTAAAAAATTTTCCATTGTTCCATGTCTTTAATTTTATATTTAAAAAAATAGATTGTAATTCATTTGCAGCTGGTAAAGACAAAACTTGGGGAAAAGAATATATTAATTCTAAATGATACTGAGCAGAACTAAGTATTTGAGTTACTAATTTGGCTTCCATCCTGAGAATTTAAGTTTAATTCCTCTATATTCAAAGTGTATTTGGTCTGAATCTTGTGGTATTTTACCATTTTTGATTATGGTTATCATTTGATATATGAGAAAGCCATAGAGTTTGATTAGAATTTAATATATTAAAACACAGTTACACTGGCGCCGCGGCTCATTAGGCTAATCCTCTGCCTGCGGTGCCGCCACCCCAGGTTCTAGTCCTGGTTGGGGCTCCTGATTCTGTCCTGGTTGCTCCTCTTCCAGTCCAGCTCTCTGCTGTGGCCCAAGAGTGCAGTGGAGGATGGCCCAGGTCCTTGGGCCCTGCACCTGCATGGGAGACCAGGAGGAAGCACTTGGCTCCTGGCTTTGAATCGGTGCAACGCGCTGGCCGCAATGCACTGACTGTAGCAGCCACTTGGGGGGTGAACCAACGGCAAAGGAAGACCTTTCTCTCTGTCTGTCTGTCTGTCTCTCTCCCTGTCTAACTCTGCCTGTAAGAAACACACACACACACACAGTTACATTCGTTTCTCAGCCTTTTGGCTAAGATCAAGTGTAAAACACAGTTACAGAACAAGATGATCTGTATAAAACATAACTAGAAACAGTTGAAGAAACAAACAGGTATAAGAATGGTTTTTGGGCAGTAAGTTTGAGCTCTCCTTTAAATAACTCCAAATATTTACCAACCTGTTTATTGTTAAAGAAACCGTAACATCTGTCTGTAGTCATACGCCATGAATTGCATGAGATCAGCATTTTTCACCTGTTCTCTGACATAAGTGATTACTTTTTCCAGAGCGAATAGTTAAATAATTCTCCCTGAGGCCATGTTGTCAGAATTACCCAGGGCTCATTTTTAACTTAATGCTGGGTTTACTGCTTGCTTATTTCTTACTACTCAGCTGTGGTGCACCAAGGACTGCATATTAATGTATAAGCTAAGCAAAATATTTTCAGGGAGATAAATATATAATGTCTTCTGTGGCTAATTGGGAATGTTAATTATCTGTTTTACTTGGACAATTTAATCATGAATCTAGCCCAAGAATGGGTAGTTGAGGAGTATGAATATTTAAACTTTAGTCTTAGTGACAAGTAATCTCACAGTGTGAGATTACAACCCAGAGGATGTAGTATAATTTTTGGATCCTTTAAGAATGAGAGATGAATTCTTAGAAGTTTGAGTCCATAAGGACTTTACTACCCACCCTTTTTTCATTTGATAGTTACAGAAAACTAATATGATATTCCAGACTGTCGAATTTTCAAGGAATAGATGTCTGTAGACTCTGTCAGTTATGTACTCTTGTTTATATTTTCTTCCCTCCCGTTTGCAAAGCTAACAAACACTGATGTGGTCTCTGCTGGCTACTGCTTTAGGTGCTTTGCCCACGTGACCTCACTCAGTCATCCCAGCATTCCTGCAGTATGGGTTTTGTATTTGCATTTTAAGTGGGCAGCCTGATTCAGAGAGTTTAAATAAATGCCCCCAGGTCACATGGCTGTTATGTGGTTAACTTAAATAGGTATCAGACCGACTTCAAAACCAGTGCTGCTCTCTCTGGGTTCTGCTGCCTTTCCCAAGAAGTGAAAAATAGGCCCAGATGAATCGCACTGAAGGGCGGAGGCCAAAGGAGAGTGACTGCATTTCTTCAAATGAATGTGCTTGGAGAGAAACTTCCCTTTCGCTGAACATCTTCATTAGAACGTGTATTTACTCAGTGAATATTCTATGTATGCATAGAGTAGTGTGCTATGTATCTGTGTGTCCACACACAACATAAACACACACACACACATTCCTAGGGGTGATCTAAGGACATCAAATGAGTTGTCCGTATTTCATCAGTGATCCTGGAAGCAAGATTAATATAAACCAAAATGAAAGTTTGTATTCATGCAGTGATGAAAAGTAAGGTTATGTCCTCTGAATATCTAAAACTATGTTACTGTGTAAGTACACACCTAGGTTCTCTAACATTATTTGAAAAAATTCGTTAATGTGATAGTTAATATGTTAGCCTCCTGAGGAGGGGTGGAGAATTGGGGGAGTCTTTAAACAATGATAGTGATGAATTCTTTCATTCTGGAGGAAATGAAATTCTCAAGTGATCTTCCAGTTCTGTGTGTTCAGAAATGCCTTGTAATGCTGTGCAGAGGATTTCAGCTAAGTGTTGGGGAATTAATTAAAGGGCAATGCAAACACTGTTTGAGAGAGCCATTCCTAAGAGAAAAGTTTTTAGCTTTATAGCTAAGAACTTTAGAAGGAAAAAAGACATTTCTCTCAGAGTTTACAAGGGAGAAACAAGATCTTCTCTATAATAAGGAATAATAATAATCCTGCTGGTGCTCTGTTATACACACTAGTTGTGTAGGTTAAGTGATTTGCCGAAGTCACACAGCTGCTGAGTGACAGGGCCACCATGTCAGTCTAGTTCTAGACTCCATGTACCTGACGGTTATGCTGCATCAATGGGGCAATAAAAAAACAAGTCAGATTTAAAATGTATATTTCAGGTTATTTTTAGAACTATGTTAACTCCATTAACTTAGAGTAAATGTTTAGTGTTAACTTCTCAGATGGTCTCCCCCCCCCCCCCATTTTTAAAGGTTTATTTATTTATTTGAAAGAGTTACACAGAGAGAGAAGCAGAGAGAGAGAGAGAGAGAGGTCTTCATCCAATAGTTCACTCCCCAATTGGCCGCAACGGCTGGAGCTGCATCCATCTGAAGCCAAGAACCAGGAGCTTCTTCCAGGTCTCCCACGTGGGTGCAGGGGCCCAAGGAGTTGGGCCATCTTTTACTGCTTTCCCAGGCCATAGCAGAGAGGGGAAGTGGAGCAGCGGGGACTCGAACTGGTGCCCACATGGGATGCCGGTGCTGCAGGCGGTGGCTTTGCCCACTACACCATAGCACCGGCCCCTCAGATGGGGTCCTTTAGCTTGATGTCTATTATTTGAGACTCCTGGGGTAGTATAAATGAAGACTGTCACTGATCCACCGCTAGCTTCTGGTGAATTGTGAGGTGTTTTGAAGGTTCTGCTTAACTTAGTTACTTTAGATTCTGTTCAGTGCAGTTGAGAACAGTATAGGGACAAGATACGGAGTTTTGACATTATGTGTAATGAGGAATTGATACTAAAAACTGAGCAAAGAGAGTAAAAGCCAGTCTGTTGTTTTCTTGTTCTGTTTTGTCTTGAAGTCCAGTGCAGACATGAAATGCCACTTTACAAAACTTCATACCTTGTACCAAAACAAAATTCTTTAAAAAAATTTTTTTTTAAGATTTGCTTATTTATTTGAGAGGGAGAGTTACAGAAAGAGGAAGAGACAGAGAGAGAGGTCTTCCATTTGCTAGTTTGCTACCAGATGGCCAACAGCTAGAGCTGGGCCAATCTAAAACCAGGATCCAGGAGCTTCTTCTGGGTCTCCCCATGAGTGGGCCATCTCCCACTGCTTTTCCAAGCCATAAGCAAAGAGCTGGATCAGAAGAGGAGCAGCCAGGACACAAGTGAGTGCCTATATGGGATACTAGTGCCACAAAGGAGGCCACAGTGCTGGCCCCACAAAATTCTTTTGGAAGATACCATACTTATAATAGTAGAAGTGTTGATAAATCTGTACACTTTAATATGTGTCTCTTCTTATATAATGCTAACCCTTTCTTGGGTTCTCTCATGTGATTATGAGAGAAAAAAAAAAAACCTTGATTCTTTCAGAAGGGTCCTTTTTTTTAAAAAAAAAAAGATTTATATATTTATTTGAAAGTCAGAGTTACACAGAGAGAAGGAGAGGCAGAGAGAGAGAGTTCTTCCATCTGCTGGTTCACTCCCCAGTTGGCCACAACTGCCGGAGCTACCCCGATCCGAAGCCAGGAGCCAGGAGTTTCTTCCGGGTCTCCCAAGTGGGTGCAGGGGCCCAAGGAGTTGGGCCATCTTCTGCTGCTTTCCCAGGCACATTCGTAGGGAGCTGGATCAGAAATGGAGCAGCCAGGACTCGAACCGGTGCCCATATGGGATGTTGGTACTGCAGACGGTGGCTTTACCCACTACACCACAGCGCTGGCCCTGTATCATATATTTTAAAGCTAAAATACTAAACCATCATTTGAACCTTATGTTAAACCTTGTTATAAGCATATGTGTGTTTATAATAGTAGCTTAAAAATTTTAAGACTTCTTATATGTTTTGTAATACATATTTAATAGCTTTAGTATTTGGAGATCAATTTTTAAATCTTTAGTAGCATTAGTGTATGACTGCAATAGGTTTTGAGTCTGTTTTTCTTCTTTAGCATTTATTAATTTGATTTAGAAATGGTCAGCATTAAAATTGGCATGCCAACCTCCTGTATTTTCCATAATTCTTTTGACTTATAACTTATTCAATTAATGTTGTGCTTGTGTAAGAGAAAAATATTTGAATAGCTGGTTATTTTCTAAGAATCCTCATGAGGCTCTCTACTTTGTAGCACAAATTTGTGCCCTGAGCTGGCTTTTCTTAGTCATCTAGTACCTGGCTAATTTGAATTTGCAATTCAGATATATAGGCATTTATGTGTGCATCTACATATGTATGTATGTGTCTGTGCATATCAATTTGAATTGTATAAATCATATTGAGTTATATATAGTAGGTGTATGTAGGTGGATATATGAAGAGGCTTCAAAAATTGGAAAATGTGCATATCTTTTTTTTTTTTTTTTTATTTATTTATTTTTTTTGACAGGCAGAGTGGACAGTGAGAGAGAGAGACAGAGAGAGAAAGGTCTTCCTTTGCCGTTGGTTCACCCTCCAATGGCCGCCGCTGCAGCCGGCGCACCGCGCTGATCCTGGCAGGAGCCAGGAGCCAGGTGCTTTTCCTGGTCTCCCATGGGGTGCAGGGCCCAAGCACCTGGGCCATCCTCCACTGCACTCCCTGGCCATAGCAGAGAGCTGGCCTGGAAGAGGGGCAACCGGGACAGAATCCGGCGCCCCAACCGGGACTAGAACCCGGTGTGCCGGCGCCGCAAGGTGGAGGATTAGCCTATTGAGCCACGGCGCCGGCCTTTTTAATTCTATTTTCCATGAACTTTTTGAAACTATTGCATATACATGTATGTATCTACGTATGTGTGGGTATACCTAGAAGTACACGTTCACTGTAGTGAGCTCCATGAGTTTTAAAGTCCTTACGTACTATGTAGATAGCAGAAGTCGTCGTTCTGGCTTACACAGGTAGTTGAGTGTTGACCGTGTTACTTGCACTCAGGAGCCAGAATTGCTCAAGAGCGTCTTTTACGTGTGCTGTGATGCTAGGAAGGACAGTGGTTTCAGAACAAGTCCGTACTTCTTGTGAGCTGGGAGAGAGACCACAGCTGCATCTTAGTCATCCGACTCCTGCACTTGGGCTGTGGGGTGGTGGTGGTGGGAGAATTTGAAATTAGATAAAGTAACTTATCTTTCCTGTAGGAAATTCTGGGAGCGTTTCATTGCGCTGTGCCATGAAAACAACAGCCTGCATGGGATCACTTCGGAGCAGATCAAGGCTCAGCTGGAGGCTCTAGAGCTGAAGAAGACGTACGTGTTGAACCCGCTGGCCCCTGAGTTTGTCCCCCGGGCTCTCCGACTGCAGCATTCAGGCAGCATCAGCAAACAGCCGCCGTCACCACCCAAGGTAAAGGCTCTGCTCATGGGGCTGGAGAGCTTACAGGGCGAGAACAGTGCAGCGGTATCGGAGGTTTATCAGGCTGCACGTTACTCTAAGTACTGGAACTGAAGGCTGCATGTGGCAGTAAATGGTTTCTGAAAGGAACTGTCTAGATTCGGACATGCAAGTGAAAATATGAAATAGTGTTTAGCCAAGCTGCTGTCACAGTCATCCTCAAGAAGTCCTAGAATTCACTTCTGGATGTGAATGAAACAAAGCCATTTAGAAGATTATCAGGGGCGGTGTTTGGCCTAGGAGTTAGAACACCCACATCCCCTGTGATACCGCCTGAGTTCGTCTGGCTCTGCTCCTGACTCTGGCTAGTTTCCTATGACGTGCACCCTGGGAAGCAGCAGGGATGGCTCAGGTAGTCAGTTCCCTGAAGCTCGTTTGGGTGACCCCGATTGAGTTCCTGGCTCCCAGCTTTGGCGTTGCACAGTCATTGTGGGTGTTAGGGGAGTGGACCAGCTGATGACAGTGGACTCCGCCTGCCTGCTTGCCTGTGCCTTTCTGCCTCTCATATTAAAAACTATATAAATATTAAAGATTATCATACTTATTAAACTATGTCCTAACAACATATTATTTACAACAAATACTGCTCTAAGAACCGTATTTGTATAAAGAAAGTAATTCAAATCCTTGTTTCATCACAAGTGGTAATTGGCACAGGAACAAATTTGTCTTTATTTTTAAAATTTATTTGATTTTATTTAAAAGAGGACAGAGAGAGAGAGAGAGAGAGAGAGAGGTCTTCCATCCATTGGTTTACTCCCTATATGGCAACAACAGCCAGAGCTGAGTCAATCCGAAGCCAGTAGCCAAGAGTTTCTTCCGGGTCTCCCACGTGGGTGCAGGGATCCAAGAACTTGGGCCATCTTCTGCTGCTTTCCCAGACCATAGCAGAGAGCTGGATCTGAAGTGGAGCAGCCAGGACTTGAACCGGTGCCCATATGGGATGCTGGCACTGCAGGCTGGGGCTTTAACCTGCTGCACCACAGCGTTGGTCCCTAGCTGACTTCTTGAAGATGATACTTCATTGATCATGACCTATATTTGCTATATAGAAGGAGCCTGGTTAAAGGGAGTGCTGGTGGGGCAGTCAATGCTTTTCCCACTGTGAGCCATAGTTAATCTTGGACAGAGGCATCTGGCTTATTTGCTACAGTGTCTGGGGAAAAAAAAAGCTTGCACTTTTCAGATAGCATGAAGGTTCTGAGAATGGCATGTTGTGTGTGTGTTCTAAATTTCTGTGTACTTACAGCCATCAGCGTGTCACGAGTTAAAAGACTGTCAGTTTTGAGTTTCAATTTAAAAATGTAAAACCTAGTGTGTAAGAATGATTAATGGCTAAATATTTGAAAACTCTTTGAGCTAAATAGGTATTAAGCTAAGAAGAGAATTAGTTTCTGTGTTAACATAGTGTTATATGTTCTTAGCTAAATAAAAATGGACCTCCTGTGCAGTATGGCTTCAGTGATTTTGCCTTATTCGGGAACTGAGCATACTACGTAAATGAGTCTCTTCAGGTGCCAGATGTCATGACAGGTGCTGAGGAAGCACAGATGAGCAGCTTACAGCCCACCCGCCCCGCCCCGCCCCAGTCCTCCTGCGGCAGGTGTTAGGAGTGCAGAGAAATAGTTAGATTCAAGGCAACTTGCACCTCAGGAGATCCTCTTGAATAATTTATTGGCTGGGTGGCAATAGTGGGAGATTGGGAAAATGTCAAAAACCAGAATATAAACTCAATTCAGGCAGAGCGTTTTTGTCTGTCTTAGGTACTGTACTGTGTTAGCCTCTGTGCCTGGAATGATACTGATCCATATAATAGGTTCTAAGAGTGAATCTTAAACAAATAAGTAAAACTTGAGAAAGCTTTTACAAAAAGCAAGAGGTGTGAGAGAACATGGGACATGTTTGCAGGGGACAGCCAGTAGCTTTGGGTGTGTGAGAAGAAGGAAACCCAGGTAGAAACTTAAATTTTACTGATTTTTTTAAAAAAATAAGGTATCACTAAATTATTACACTCCTTTGCCCATTCTTAAATACAATAAACTCCTCTCACTTAATTGAGCAATATAGCCGTCGATTAATGTCCTAAAGGTGAAGCTAGGTTCAAGCCATGAATCCAGGTACGTCCTGACTCCAAACAGAATC
Source organism: Oryctolagus cuniculus (assembly GCF_964237555.1). Taxonomy (NCBI): domain Eukaryota; kingdom Metazoa; phylum Chordata; class Mammalia; order Lagomorpha; family Leporidae; genus Oryctolagus; species Oryctolagus cuniculus. Next base: position 13,223,258 of record NC_091448.1, on the reverse strand, counting down.
CTGCAGCTGGCTTTGGTGTCCGCTTGGAAGGGAAGGATGCCGTGTTGCTGAGTGCACTCACTTCCCAGGCCAGAAGCCCTCCAGGGAAAGCGTCCTGTTTGATGCAATTGTCGTGACCCCTTGGGCCTTGCCTCACTCTTTGCAAATAGTCGTGCTCAGCAAGTATCAGTAAGTGAATAGCGATTATGGTACATCCAGTGAAGATTGTATATACCTAAAGGCCAAAGCTGCCGTCTCCCAATTTTAAAAACATTTAAATATTTATGTATTTTCATTTTATTTGGATGCAGATATATATATAGATATAGATATATATATATATATATATAGAGAGAGAGAGAGAGAGAGAGAGATATCTTCAATCTGCTGGTTCATCTCCAAATACTTGCAATAGCCAGAGCTGGATAAAGTCAAAGTCAGGAGCCTGGAACTTCATCCACGTCTCCCACATAGACAGCAAGGACCCAAGTACTTGAACCATCATCTGCTGTCGCCTATGATGTGCGTTAGTGGGAAGCTGGGTTAGAAGCAGAGCAGCTGGAACTCAGACAAGGCACTCCTGAATGGGATGGAGCTATCCCAAGTGGTGATTTAACCACTGTGCTGAATGTCCATTTCTCCCCCAGCTTTCTTTAAAGAATTATTTTACTTATTTGAAAAGCAGAGTTACAGAGAGAAAGGGAGGGAGAGACAAAGAGAGAGGTCTTCCATCTGCTGGTTTACTCTCCAGATGGCTACAACAGCCAGTCAGGAGCTTCTTCCAGGTCTCCTATGTGGGTGGCAGGGGCCCAAGCACTTGGGCCATCTTCTGTTAACTTCCCATGCAGGTAAGCAGGGAGCTAGATTTTAAGTGGAACAGCTGGGACTTGAACCAGTGCCTATACGGGGTGCAGGTGCTACAGGCCATGGCTTAACCTGCTGTGCCACAATGCTAGTCCCGCTCCCCAAATTTTTAAAAGAACTTTCCAGAAATTTTTCTTCAGTGATCCTATAGATGTTCTTGGTTATTTCTATGTCACTATCACAAGTAGTTCACCAAATTATTCATGTTCTTGACCATTTAAAATTATTATTACACATACGATATGATCAGTGATTTTACATAACAGATGTATAGCGAGTCACAGGCTATCTTTGTCACCATCATCTCCTTTCCCCCCAACCTGTATTCTGTTTTACTTCCATTAAATTGTTCGAGATTTGAATTTGTACTGGAATCTTTTTTATTTATTTTTCTGTGATGGATATTTTCAAAAACATGCGAAAGTAGACAGAATAGGATAATGAATCAATCCCTTATCATGAGGCTTCCTTGGTATCAACTTCTTGCTTCATCTGTATCCTGCTTTCCTCACTACCACCCTCATGTGTAAACAGTGGGGAATTTTGAAGCTCATTCCAGTTACTTCACGTGCTAGAGTCTCTTTATGAATGGGGATTTATTTCATTAGTAGAAAAGGTTGTTATTTCTGAGAATGTGCTACTAAGCCATATAATTTCAAGTTTTCTTAATGTAATCCAATTCCATATGAAATCTTAAAAATTGGTGTCTTTCACGTTATAATAAGATTTCAAAGCTCAGTAAGGTTTCATGTAGATAAAATCATTGGCAGGGTCTGTGAGTGTTAAAAATCCTCTGAAACATGCTTCCTTTTTTAAACAACAAAACAGATCCCAGCTGTGTGGTAATCCAATAACTGTTGTCCTGAGACTTCACTTCTGTGGTAGGGGTTAGCCAGCATACAAGATACCCAGGGATCCAGGCGCAGGTCACGGTGGCCAGCCCTTCTTGGCCTCACTCTCTCAGGTCTGTTACAGCAGAGGGCACGCATGGGTTTCACGGGAGCCTGTGCAATCCACACACACGGAACCATTTGCCTGCCCTCCCTGCACTTACTCCCAGGCCAGTTGCTGGGAGCAGCATTTGCAAGCTTTGCTAAAATGGGCTAGTTTCATTTGTCTCACTGTAAAAGCTCCTCAGAGGAGAGATACGGCTCTGAAACAGCTCTCTGAGGACCGTAGCGTCGTTTTCTAGGTTTCTGTCCGTCTTTTTCTCCCGTCTGTAGCTTGCTGCTGCTGTTGTGTCTCACTGTCCCTCATCAGATGTGTCAGCCTTGTTTCCCCGAGGCCCCAGAGCCCACCCACGGTGCACGTATGGCAGGCCCTCAGCAAACATTGAAAAAATATGAGCAAGTGAATGAAAACGTAAACGTGAGTGAACGAATGGTGGATGATATGACCTACATTTGCTGACAAAAGTCCTTGCGTTAATTAGTATTCTACAAAGGTACATACCCCTTCCGGGATTTCTTAGCAGAATGAAATTAGTTTGGAATTATTATTATGGGATGACTAGTAAGCTAGTTAGCTCTGACTTACTGCTACATTATTATTTTGTTTACAGGATACCAGATACTATGTATTTTGTATAAACCAAAGTAAATCTACTGCTCTGTAGTTACCTTCTAAATCAGAATATGCCAGAGGATTCTACTCTCTGTAGAACCGTGTAGAAGGCTGAGTTACACTTGCAGATGTGCAATTATGCCATGAGCTTTTCTTGTGATAGCCCCCAAGTGCTGATGTCTCCTGGCTAGCGTGCGTCCAGTTCACAGTGTAGGGTTACCCGCATCTCTGCTTACTCCGTGAAACTTCTATTGCTGCTGTAACAAATTACAGCACAAACGTACAACCCTAAAACAACACAAGCTGTCATCTCAGTTCTGTGGGTCACAGGCCCACCTGTGGCCTGGTTGGGTTCTGGCTTTGGGTTTCAGAAGGCTGGGATCAAGGTGCTGGCTGTCGGGGCTCCTCTCTGGAGGTGTTGGGAAAATCTGCTTCCATGCTCATCTGTTGCTGGCCGATGCTTGTTCCTCGTGGTTGTAGGACTGATGTCCTTGTTTCCTTGCTGGCTGTTAGCAGAGTCATTCATAGCTTATGAGGCTGGTCAGTTTCTCAGATGTATTCCACACATTTCCCAGGCAGCAGTGCCTGAATCCTCTCTCCGGAGCTTCTCTGACTTCTCCTCTCACATCCCTCACTTCCTCTCCAGTGCAGAACTTGGTTTCCAGCCAGAAAAACTCTCTCTGCTTTTCAGGTGTGGATGATTAGGTTGAGTCCACCCAGCGTAGTCTTCCTAGTTTTAAGTCCACAATTTTAATTATTTCCACTAGTCGCCTTTGACACTTAACTTGATATATTCACAGGGCTTGGGGCATCTTGGCAGGGTTGGGGGGAGGCATTCTGTTTACCACTTCAGCTAAACTGTTGGGTTTTCTCCCGTGCTACATGGTTAGCCCTGGTTAATGGGTGGTTAGCACGTTGCAGCCATAGGTTTGGAGGCTAAGAAGTCTCAGTGGCCTGTCAGCCTTCTTGGAGTGATCTTATCTCTGTGACACTGGCTCTCTCCCCTGTCAATGTGTGTGCTGCTGACTGACTGCTCGTCTTGTCTCTTCTAATTGCTCTGCTTCTGATCTCCCCCTACTTCTGCCATCTCTGTGTTTGCCTTTTTCTCCTTTCTTCTGTGTGCTTTTCTTATCACTTACGTGCTCCTCAGAAGTTTGCTAGGTGGTGCCAATCACTAACGTTTTTTTTCTCTTCCAGTTACTGGGGAAATTGTGATTCTTTGACTTATTTTTTCTGACTTTTTAAGGGGTGGGTCTTAGGTGCCCTTGCCCACCAATAACCAGTTGGTCTTAAACCTGCAATGTTTACTATTAGTCTGAATGTTTGATGTTTCTGACTGTTAATAAATAGTAAGTTAATGATGTGAAACATTACTATATTTTTGCTGAGGCCAAGAATGAATTTTTCTTCCTGCTATCAATATTATCCTTTTCTCAGTTTTCAGACTCATTGTACAGATAAATTTTTGTGTGTCTAAAGGTGCATTGTGTTACATTTAACCAACAGGAAGAGAAATATTTCTGATACATTTTTCTTGAAAGGCAGAGAGAGAGAGAAGAGAGAGACAGAGAGAGATAAAGGGCGACCTGCTCCCATCTGCAGGGACTGAAGCAAGTAACTGGGAACTCAGTGCTGGTCTCCCGGTAGTAGGAACCCAGCTTCTGTAGCTTCACTGCTGCTTCCGCGGGGGCCTGCACTGTGGACGCTGGGGCTGAGAGACTCCTGTGGGACGCAGGCATCCTAACCACTTGGCCAAACGCCTGCTTCCAGATTGTTTTTATAGTCCAGAAATTCCTGATCATTGTCTCTTTGAATACTGTACTTGCTCAAATGTTAATCACTTGCAACGCTAGACTAATATAGCATTATATGAATCTGCCATTGCTGATTTAATAAATCGTTCAATGATGGATATTGGATTGTTAACATTCATCACACATATAAACTGCACTGTGATGAACATCTGCGTCCAAACCCGTGATTATTTCATTTGGATAAGTTCCTGGAAGTGCAATTGCTGTATGAAAGGATCCGCACATTTTGATACTTTTGATATATGTTGCCAAATTGCTCTCTAGCAATTAGCTGTATTCTCTGTGAAGCAATTTATGGCAGTGTCTCTTCCTGTCCCTTTAGTAAATTTTATACTTTAAGATGCCATGAGTCGTACTGGAATAGCACAAATCCAAAACCATGTTTACGTTCTCGTTACTATTTTAAAGATTTGTATCCTCAAGAATTGAAAACTGACATCTTTCCCTTGAAAAACAGTTTTTATGTTTTGTCATTTAATTAGAAAATTTATAGAGAAGCTGTAAGGGAAAAGAATTTAGTTTTCAGTCATACTGATTGCATGTTTCTTTTTATAAGAAAAATCCATTAAAGAGTTTTAGATAGCTTTAATTTGAAACTACAGAAACCTGAGGTTGAGCAGTATTATTTGAGATGGCCATATTGATGTCTAAAAAGGATGTTGGTGGGGTGCTATGGGCATTTCGTGCAGCGGTAAAGACACTGCTTGAGTTGTCTGTACGCCATGTCGGAGTGCCCGATTCCAGCCTCACGCCCATGTGCACCCTGGGACGCACCAGTGATAGCTCAGTACTCAGGTCCTTCTCACTCACATGGGGGACCTGTATTGAGTTCCTGGCTCCTGGTGTAGGCCTGGCCCAGCCTCAGCTGTTACAGGCATTTTGGGAGTGAACCAGCAGATGCAAGACCTCTGTCTCTGTTTACCTTTCAGATAATAAAATCAATTAAAAATTTTTTTAAAGTTGGCTCAAAGCAGTCTAATGGTTATTAATTACAGACTCACAGCTTAAAATTTTAAGTGTTGCTGTTCACATCTAATTTGTATATCAGTGGAAAATGGTTGTTGTTCCCTAACATTGAACATGTTTAAATTATATATTTGTCTTTTTCTTTAAAGGGGAAAAGCCTCCATCATACCCAGAATGATCATTTCCAGAGTGATGGGATTGGTAAGTAGGAATGTTAGCCTTGTGGAAACTTATTGTGATACAAGAGATTTAGGCCAAATTTCACTATAGGAAAGAAGAGAGTGGGGAGAGAGTCTTTCTCATATACACACACTTTGGAACCTCACCTAATTAATTCTTTTATTCAACACACCTCTTGATAAAAATCCATTGGTGTGTCATTTTGGAAAAGAGTGAACTTTTTTTTTTTTTTTTTTTTTTTTAATTTATTTTTTGACAGGCAGAGTGGACAGTGAGAGAGAGAGACAGAGAGAAAGGTCTTCCTTTGCCGTTGGTTCACCCTCCAATGGCCGCCGCGGCCGGTGCGCTGCGACCTGCGCACCGCGCTGATCCGATGGCAGGAGCCAGGTACTTCTCCTGGTCTCCCATGGGGTGCAGGGCCCAAGGACTTGGGCCATCCTCCACTGCACTTCCCCGGCCACAGCAGAGAGCTGGCCTGGAAGAGGGGCAACCGGGACAGAATCCGGAGCCCTGACCGGGACTAGAACCCGGTGTGCCGACGCCGCAAGGTGGAGGATTAGCCTAGTGAGCCGCGCGCCGGCCTTTATTTGTTTTAAGAATCAATATACATATCCTAGAGGTTTTGAGGAAAAACATTTCAGCCTTTTACTTAACACAAGTTTTTGGAAAATATTTATGATCTACAAATGTGAGGTCACTCAAGTTTCAAGATAAAGGTTATCTAACTGGTACACGTTTTCCTCGTCTTAGAAGCCTCTTCCTGGGAGTGTGTGTGTGTGCTTGGTTTTCTTTCTTGAAGGAAGCATCTCCACCTCCCCAGAGTACAGCTGGGATTATGCTGTTTATTCAAAGAAAACTGTAGCTAATCCTAGGGAACCTTACAAAGCGCTTTTTTTTTAAGATTTATTTTTTATTTATTTGAAAGGCAGAGTTACAGAGAGAGAGGAGGAAAGACACACAGAGAGAATTTTCCACCCTCTGGTTCACTCCCCAAATGGCCGGCAACAGCTTGGGCTGAGCTAGGCCGATGCCAGGATCCTGGAGCTTCTTCTGGGTCTCCCATGTGGGTACAGGGGTCCAGGCCCTTGGGCCATCCTCCACTGCTTTCCCAGGCCATTAACAGGGAGCTGGATTGGAAGTGGAGCAACCAGGACTCGAACCGGCACCCATATGGGTAGAGGCTTAACCTGCTGTGCCACAGCGCCCTCAAGTGCCTAGTTTGTAAACATGCCCACTCTTTGACAGTGATAATTTTTTTAATTATAAGATTACTTATGGCAAACCTGGGAAATATATTTTACTGTTGGATAATTTAAATTATTTTTGTCTAGGTGAATTTGTACAGCTGTTGAGTGCCACCTTTTCTGTTTATTTTCCAGTTCAGCCCAATCCTTCCGTACTTATTGGCAATCCTATTAGAGCATTTACTCCTCCACCCCCTCTTGGACCTCACCCAAATTTGGGAAAATCTCCAAGCCCCGTTCAAAGAATAGATCCTCACACTGGGACGAGTATTCTTTATGTACCTGCTGTCTATGGAGGGAATGTAGTTATGTCGGTGCCTTTACCTGTAAGTGGATGTTTAAAATTCTTTCTATTGGGTAAAGCAAAGTAGGCTTCACTAAATTAGTGACACTCCCATAGAGCCTTCCACCAACCTCTTTTTGTTTAACTTTCAGTGCCATAGCTTCTTCTAAAGCAACTCATATCTTTAACCTTCATGATTTTGAAATCCTCAAAGAAATGTGAATTGTTGTTTCTTGATTATCAGTGACTATGAGGAAATCCTGTAAATTAAAGGCTTTGTTTTAGATCCCTTTGCATTCTTTTAAAGTATTTCTACTGAAGAAATATTGATCTCTTGTTTTGTGAAGTGATGTTTTTATTTTATTTTTTGCTCTTTATACTTCTGAGAAAGATAGCTCGTTGGAGGAGGTAGAGAGGCTTGGATTACTCTAGTTGTCCAGTGGTTCAATATATCTGAGATGCTCCTTGCCTTATAAAATCTCACTGCCGCTTAAAAACATTACCGAATCCTTTCTGAGACTGCGGATTTTTAGACGGCTTCCATCTTGTTTATAAACCCAGTTTTATTGCCTTTGACATTTTTGAGTATTTTAGTAATTTTGTTGCTTGGCTCTTATGCATATATTTTCAAATTCAGAAATATTAGCCTAGGAAACAATTTCTTTCATTTAATCCAAGTATTGTAATTTCAAGTAGAAGTGATCATTGCCAAAGATCTTTGGCACCCCTGTCCACATCCCAAGTTGGAAAAATGCTTAATTGCAGACATACCTGAGCCATGCTGGCTGTGGTCTCACAAATGTGGCAGCCAAGGAGAAAGAGTTAACTGTCAGAAGCATGTTAGTGGTGCCCGCTTCCTTAGGACTGTAGATTGAGTTATTTCTTCCTGGACAGCCTGGCAACAGTACCTCATCTACTTTATATAGGAGTCCCTTAGGATTTATATTTTACTTGGTCAAAGAGGCTTTTATTGTACAAGTTTTCCAAGAGATTGCATTTCACAGTTAACATTACAATAAAGTAATAGGGGCAGCAGCTCAGATGTCATCCTACTTATTGCTTTTATGTAAATATGCAGAGGTTATATATTTAGACATACCTAAGTTATTTTCTGCCTTGTTTTTAAGATGGAGTTGAATTAATCAAAAGTACAAGTTAATGTGCTGTTTGAATTTTACCTGCAATAAATGAACATTAAATGATTTGGTTTATTCATATGAAGTTGGAATACCTATGTTTTGAGTTGTGACTTCTTAGAGTGATTTCTTTCTTAAATTTACCCTGTTCTCTCAGTCTATTAAACTATGTAACTGTGCAGTTATGACTTAAAAAGGCAATTTTTATGGTAATCTCTGACATGTAGAAATTTATATTGAAGAGAAGTGACTCAAAAGTATAACTTGATTGACTGCCTTAAGGAATAATTACCAATTTTAAGTCCTCAGTTTCTTTGTTACCTGAAACATGATCCATTTTCCCTTCACACTAAAATTCAGGGAGGCATTTTCTGGCCAGTTAAGACAGCAATAATTCTATCAGTTGCTATTAACATCAACTTTACAGCTATTCATTTTGATTGGATTAACACACTTAGTGTGTGCATGCACTTTTTCCTGTTCAACAACACTATAGCAGTTTGCCTTCCAAAACATACTTAATGTAATTTTTTATTTCTTATAATATCCTAGGTACCATGGACAGGATACCAGGGTAGGTTTGCAGTTGATCCTCGAATTATTACCCATCAGGCAGCAATGGCCTACAATATGAACCTACTACAGACACACGGACGGGGCTCTCCTATACCTTATGGCCTTGGACATCACCCTCCTGTCAGCATAGGGCAGCCACAAAGTCAGCATCCAGAGAAGGATCAGCACGAGCAGAATCGAAATGGTGAGTTGCTTGGCTGCTCTTGTTTTTCTAAGTTTAAGACCTGCCAAGTGCTATCCACACAGAGAATTCCTTTAATAGTATGATAGTTAACTTTTTTATGGATTATAGATCACCTTGGGAGAGACTCTGATATAAAAACCATGGATTTTGTCTCCTTAAGATACAAGCATTTGCATAGATACAAAATTTGCATGTAATTTCAGAGGGTCCTTTAGGTTAAACTTTACCACTTTATGGTTGGTTTTACCAATTTTCTGAAAAACTATTAAATATTATTACTTAGAATGTTTTAAATGGTAGTCATTTAAACTTGAGATGAAAATCACTCTCCTATTAAACATTTTGTTGACCACAGATATTTTTGTGGGATACTAAGCATTAATGTTGTTGTGGGTTAGTTGATGTAAAGTAGTTATTTACTATGGAAATCTGCTAGAGGTACAAACAAGAAAAAAAATTACCTGCTGCATTTTCTAGTCAAATTTATTGAAGTAAATTTATGTACCAGAGTACTGCAAAAAGTTCATCATAAATGCAACTAAAAGATAAGTTCAGGGGTGGTATTTAGCCTTGTGGTTAAGATGCCAGCATCCAGCATCAGAATACTTAGGTCTGATTCTTGTTTTAGGCTCTTGATTCCAGACTCGTTTTATATTTTGTTTTGTTTTAAGATCTATTTATTTATTTGAAAGGTAGAGTTACAGAGAGAGAGAGAGGGAAAGATAGATCTTCCATCTGCTGTTTCACTCCCCAAATGGCTGCAACAGCCAGGATTGGTCCAGGCTGAAGCCCGGAGCCAGGAGCTTCTTCCAGGTCTCCCACATTGGAGCAGGGGCCCATACACTTGGGCCATCCTCTGCTACTTTCCCAGGCCAATAGCAGGGAGCTGGATTAGAAGTGGAGCAGCCAGGACTCAAACCAGCGGCCATGGGGATGCCACAGCGCCGTGCCCTGGTTGCAGACTCTTACTACTGCAGACCTGGGAGGCAGTGGTGATGGCTCCCGCGGTTGAGTTCCTGCTGCCTGTACTGGCAGTGTGCTTTGCATTCTGTGCTCAGGCCCCAGCCCAGCCTTGGCCATTGTAGGCATGTGGGGAGTGAACTGGTGGATAGAATCAATCTCTCTAGCTTGTATACATTTTTAGAAAGATCATTTTGGCACACACAAAAAATTGAAATCCAGGCATATGAAGGGTCTTCAGATAGTTCATGGAAAATATGCATTAGGAAAATAATACAGGGGCTGGCAATGTGGCATAGCTAGTAAAGCCGCCGCCTGCAGTGCCGGCATCCCGTATGGGTGCTGGTTAGAGACCCGGCTGCTCCAATTCCGATTCAGCTCTCTGCTATGGCCTGGGAAAGCAGTCGGGGTGCCGGTTCTCTCCTGGATGCTCCTCTTCCAGTCCAGCTCTCTGCTGTGGCCAGGGAGTGCAGTGGAGGATGGCCCAAGTTCTTGAGCCCCTGCACCCGCATGGGAGACCAGGAGAAGCACCTGGCTCCTGGCTTCGGATCAGCGCAGTGCGCCGGCCGCAGCGGCCATTGGAGGGTGAACCAACGGTAAAGGAAGACCTTTCTCTCTGTCTCTCTCTGTCCACTCTGCCTGTCAAAAAAAAAAAAAAAAAAAAAAAAAAAAAAAAAAAAAAAACATGGTTTGTATCAAAATAAAAATTTTAATCCCATTTTCTATGAACTTTTTAAAGTACCCTCATACAGCAAAGTTCATTCCTTGTAAATGTACAGTTTGATGAGTTTTAACGAATACACAGAATTGTTAACTACCAACAGAATCAAAATTTAGGGTCTTTACACCATCTTAAAAAGGTCTCTCACGCCCCTTTGTAGGCAGTCCTATCCTCCACCTCCCAGCCCTGGGCAATCTCTAACCTGACTTTTGGCCCTGTGCTTTCAGCTGTAGTTTGTCATATAAATGGAATCATGTAGTATATAGTTGTTTGTGTGCCAGCGTTGTTTATGTAGTCTTTTTTCAGGTTGAATCAGTGATTTGTCCTTTTTCCCTGTTGATTAGTATTCCATTAGATGGATACACCACAGTGTGTTTATCCATCTCTCTGTCGGTTGATGGAAATGTCAGTTATTTATTTTGGCTATTATGAACATATGTGTGAACGTGTTTTTATTTCTCTGGTAAATACCTAGGAGTGAGATTGCTGGGCATGTTGTAAGTATGTATTTAACGTATAAGAAACTGCCATGTTATTTTTTCTTTCTACTATTAATATGTGAGATTCCCAGATGTTTATATTCTTACCAGCACTTGGTAGTACCAGTCGTCTTAAGTTTACCCTTCTAGTGGGTATCTTATGTTACCTCAATGTAGTATTAATTTTCATGTCCCGTGCTAAGTATCTCTTTATTGTTTGTCATGTGTGTATCTTCTTTGGTGACAGTATTCATCTTCATACTCATACCTTTTACGTGTTTTTATTGAGCTGTCTCACTGAGTTATGAGTTCTTTATATATTTTGTATACAAATCTTTAATCACATGGTTTGAAAATGTTTTCTCCAAGAATATAACTTTTCCATTTTATTTTTTCAATAGTATTTTCTAAAGACTAGAGTTTTTATTTTTTGATGAAGTCCAATTTATCAGTTTGTTTCTGTTTTTGGTGTTGTATATAAAAATGTTAATCTAGCCCAAAGTCACACAGATTATCTGCTATTTTTTTTAAAGATTTATTTATTTATTTGAAAATCAGAGTTACACAGAGAGAGGAGAGGTATATATAGAGAGGTCCTCCATCCAGTGGTTCACTCCCCAATTGGCCACAACGGCCAGAGTTGCGCTAATCTGAAGCCAGCAGCTGGGCCTCCAACCGACACCCATATGGGATGTCAGCGCCCTAGGCCAGGGCGTTAACCCAACTGCGCCACAGCCCCAGCCCCCTGTTATGTTTTCTTGTGAAGTTTTAGTTTGAGCTCTTATGTTAGATTCATTTTTAGTTAAATTTTATATATGATATAAGAATTGAGGGTTTTTTGTTATTATTTTGTATGTTCGGTTGTTCTAACACCATTTGTTGAAAACCCTGCTTTCCCTCATTATGCTATCTTGACACCTTTGTTGAAAATCACTTGACGTATCCATGGTGTCTGTCCCCTTGAACCACTGCACGGGTGATATTTATGCCAACTGTGCTGTCTTGATTACTATAGCTTTGTAGAAGTCCTGAGTTCAGGATGGAGAAGTCTTACTACATGTTCTTTTCAGAATTGTGTATTCCAGGTTTTTCCATTTCTCTATATATATTATTTTATTTTATTTTTCATGATTTATTTCATTTATTTGAAAGGCAAAATGACAGAGAGAGGGAGAGTCAAAGAGATCTTCCAGTCACTGGTTCACTCCCCAGATGGTTGCAGTGGCCTGAGTTGGAGAGGTCAAAGCCAGGAGTCAGACTCTATCTGGGTCCCCACAAAGGTAGCAGGGGCTCAGACTTGGGCCATCCTCTGCTCCTTTCTCAGGAACATTAGCAGGGAGATGCAGGGGAAGTGGAGCATACTGGTTGCTACAAGACCTGCTGTGCCACAGTGCTGGCCCCTCCATGTACGTTTTAGAATAAATGTCAGTTTATGCAAACATGAAACCCAGCTGGGATTCTGACTGAGGTTGTGTTGAATCCTTAGATCAATTTGGGGAGAGAACTGATGATAATATTGAGCCTCTGACTTATAAACAGGGTATCTCTCTGTTTTTTCTTAGTTGTTTAATTTTTCATCATTAAAAACAAAATAGAATATAGCCTTTGCACATATTTTGTGAAGATGAAAGCTTAGATTAATATGGATATTCATTTCATAATTTTCTTCTTTGGGTATCTTTTCCACAAATTCTGACAGGTTATATTTTCATTTTAATTTTGTTCAGAATGCTTTCTAATTCCTCTTATTAGATGCATGAATTATTTAGAAAGATGAGTTTTCAAATTATTGGAAATTTTCTAAGAATTTTTCTGTTAATGGATTTCTACTTTTAATTCCATTGTGGCAAAGAACATATTTTGTATAATTTGAAGCCATTTGAATTTATTGATATTTGTTTTATGGGCCAGAAAGGATATTCCGTGTACACTAGAGAAGAATCTAACGCTCTATAAATGTCAGTCAGACCTAGTTGATTTATAGAGTTGTTCTTCAATTATAACCTTGCTGATTTTCTGGCAACTTTTTCTATCAATTACTGAAGAGGAATATTGAAATTTCTAAATATAATTAGCATTTGTCTTTCTTTCCTTTAAGTTGTATCAGTTCTTAATGAATGACTTTTGAAGTTCTCTTGTTAGGTGGTAAGCATTTAGGATTAGATCTTTTTGATTAATAAGCTCATTTATCATTCTGAAATGGCCTTTTTCACTTTGGTAATATTCTTTGTTCTGAGATCTACTTTGATAATTCCAGTGTAATTGCTTCAGATTTCCTTTGATTATTGATCACATGGCTTATTTTTTCACCTTTTACTTATAATCTGTTTGTGTCTTTATATCTAAAGTATGTTTATTTTAGATAGCACATAGTTAGCTCTTGATTTTTAAAAAAATAGAGTGTGACAATCCTTGCCTTTTAAGTGGGTGCTTAGACCCTCTGTGTTTATTGTTAGGTTTGATTCTGTCATTTTGCTGTTTGGTTTCAGTTTACCCAATCAGTTTTTGTTCTGCTTTTGCTTTTATTCTGCCTTCTTTTGGAATTAGTTAACTATTTGTTCATGATTCAATTTTACCTCCTAACTCTTTATTTTAGTATTTTAGTAGTTGCTTTGGGGTTTATAGTATGTATCTTTAATTCACTATAATCTACTTTCCAATTCCTGTTTTTCCACTTATCTACGTAAAAGAACATTATAATATTTCAATTTTCTCTTTCCTATCCTCTGTGCTGCTGTTAATATGCATTTTACTTTTACATATGTTATAGTTTATCCCTTGCCCAAATGTTAGTACCACAAATCTTTTTAAAGAGTTTTTTGTTTTTAAAGATTTATTTATTTTATTTTAAAGGCAGAATTACAGAGAAAGAGTGGGAGAGAGATATCTTCCATCTGTTGGTTCACTCTCCAAATGGCCGGCAACAACTAGGGCTGAGCCAGGCCGAAGCCAGGAGCCGGGAGCTTCCTCCGGGTCTCCCACGTGGGTGCAGGGGCCCAAGGACTTGGGCTGCTTTCCCAGGCACATTAGCAGGGAGCTGGATCGGAAGTGGAGCAACCGGGATTTCAACTGGCACCCATCTGGGACGCTGGTGCTGCAGACAGCTTCCTAACTTACAATACCACAATGCTGGCCCAAGAGTTTTAAATAATAAAAAGAACATACTTATCCATGTAGTTGCCAATTCTAGTAGTCAGTCAGTCTTTCTGTATATTTGTTTCTATCTCATAAAATTTTCATCTACCTGAAGGACTTCTTTTCACATTCCTTATAGTTCAAGCCTACTGGTGATGAATTCTTCAATTTTTTATATGTCTGACAATGTCTTTAGTTTTCTTCCATTTTAAAAAATATTTTTGCAAGATTTTTGATTGGCCATTTTTATCATTTGTACTTTAATGATTTTTTAAAAGACTTATTTATTTGAAAGGCAGAGTTTCAGAGAGGGACAGAAAGAGAGGACTTCCATCTGTTGGTTCATTCCCCAAATGGCCGCAATAGCCCTATGGCAGGGCCAGGCTGGAGCCAGGAGTCTGAAACTCCGTCCCTTTCTCCCACTTGAGTGACAGGGCCCCCAGCACTTGGGCCATCTTCCGCTGCTTTCTCAGGTGCGTCAGCAGGAACCTGGACTGGAAGTGAAGCAGCCAGGTGCTCATATTGGTTGCTGGTGTGGCTTATCCCGCTGTGCCACAGTGCTGTCTTTAAAATCACACTGTTTCCAGTAATAAAGCTGATGTCATCATTGTCCTTATTTCTTTGTATTTAAAGTGTCTTTTTTCTTTGTCTGCTTTAAAGAACTTTTTATATACTAGTTTTAGCAATTGGATTATGATATGCTTTGTTCTAATTTTCTTCATGTTTCTTTGGGTTTTTAGAAATTCTCAAATCTTTTTTTGTAGTTTTTATCAAGTTTGTAAATTTTCAACCTTCATCTTCAGATTTTTTTTTTTTTGTCTCAGCCTCTCTCCTCCTCTTTAAAGATTCCAATTCCTCAGTATTAAATGTATGCTTAAAGTTTCCCTACAGTTCATGGTTACTCTTTTAATTGATGTCTTTAGAAAAGTTTTTTGTGTGTTTCATTCTGAGTAGTTTGTATTGCCATGCCTTCAAGTTTATCAAGCTTTCTTTTGGAATATCTAATCTAATGCCAGTTCTACCCACTGTATTTTGCATCTCAGATGTTGTGGGTTTTTTCCCTTGGTGTTTAGTGGCAAGGCTTTTCTGGCATAATTCATTTTATAAAGTTCCAGTAGCATTGCCAAAAGAATGTTTTTGCAGAAAAAAAAAATCAAGGGTTCATCCAAGAAACAAAAAGTTATTTTCTTATAATTTAAAAGCTTTTCACATGTGAAATTATTTAAGTCTATTGTAATTGTGCTTTTTAATCTTAGTTTTGCTTCTTCTACTGTTTGCCATTTACCTGTATTTAGTTTGATATCAATTACTTTAAACAGTGTACTTTCATTCCTTTCAGAATGTCTTTATGGTTAGACTCTATACATTGAATTGACACATCATGTGGATTTTTGCTAAATTCCATTTATGGCCAAAGTTTTGCAGGATTACTTTTGTATGTCTGATTTAAGAAAATAAGGCCTTGGGCCAGTGCTGTGGCATAGTGGGTACAGCTGCTGCCTGCAATGGCTGTATCTCATGTGGATGCTCATTTATGCCCCAGCTGCTCCACTTCTGATCCAGCTCCCTGCTAATGGCCTGGGAAAAGCAGTGGAAGGTGGCCAATGTGTTTGCATTCTATGGTTTCTTCCTGCACACTAGTCCGACCCATGGTAATGATTTTCAAATCTGTATCTGCAACCTCAGCCTGGCTTTAGCAGCTGTTCTCTGTATTCATTACTTACGTCCCATGTGTTTGGGCCCCTGCCACGCACATCGGAGACCTGGTTGAAACTCCTGGCTCTGGCCTGGCTCAGCCCTGGTCATTGTGGCCACTGGAAACCAGTAGATGGAAAATCTCTTTCTCTCTCTCTATAACTCTGCCTTTCAAATAAATAAATAAATCTTTTTTTTTTTTAAATGAGGTTCTACATATATTGAGTTTGATTAATAATCCTTTGGAATTATTTTATGTTTTAAGTTTTATTCTCTTATTAAGCTTTTGCCTTGTCAGTGAGGTTTGCTTTGTTTATATAGTTTCTTTTCTGCAGAGAAATGGCAACTTTGAAAATTTAACAACAAAGCCCAAGTAGTAATGAAAATTGATAATAATAGGTATAAAATGTTTAAAGTATTCTGCTTCTTCATCTAATATTGGTTGGTCATTGGAAATACCATATCTACCATAGAAAATTTATAGAAACTTTTAAATATTTTCTTAGGTAAGAGTGATACAAACAATCCTGGACCTGAAATTAATAAGATTCGAACACCAGAGAAAAAGCCTACAGAGCCAAAGCAGGTATGCTGTGTACACTGAGTGAACACGTTCTGATGGGCTTAGTCCAGTGGGGCATCTGAGGATCTCGACGTTTCAGAGAAAACTCTCGACATTTATGTATTGTCTTTTATATTTAATGTGTCACGAGGACCCGGTGGGCCATGCTGTCTTTCCCTTCCCTTCTTTTTTGGCTGTACTGTTTTATTGATGGATAGACATTTCTCATGCTGTTGTTCTCTGATAGACTTGAATGTAGAGGTTTTCTGTGATCAGGTAGATGATGAAGACAGAGCTACAGCTGGTTGTTGGCAGTTGTCTCAGAATGGCAGGGACTGTTGTCTAGGGAAGAAGTCCTTCACTTGTCACCTCACACAGGGCGTGGGCCTGGAGTTCTTTATCTGTCTGCTCATCCACTTTTCCTGCTTCCATGTTTGTGAGCCATTTTGAGAAAATGAGTTGAATTAATATCACTGGAAATTCATGTTTTCTAATCTCACTGGAGCTGATGGGTCTCCCCTACAGTTTTTTAATTTTTACTTAGCTTTGCTTATTTATTTATTTGAAAGTCAGAATTACACAGAGAGAGAAGGAGAGGCAGAGAGAGAGAGAGAGAGAGAGAGAGAGAGAGAGAGAGAGGTCTTCCATCCGCTGGTTCACTCCCCAGATGGCTGCACAAGCTGCACTGATCCGAAGCCAGGAGCCAGGAGCTTCTTCCAGGTCTCCCACGTGGGTGCAGGGGCCCAAGCACTTGGGCCATCTTCTGCTTTCCCAGGCTATAGCAGAGAGCTGGCTTGGAAGTGGAGCAGCCGAGACTTGAACCCGCGCCCATATAGGATGCCGGCACGTGAGGCGGCCACAGTCCCAGTCCCTCAGGCATGATTTTGCCTTAGACTTATATCATCAGGATTTATCTGTTAACTTATAACCTTACATAGATCTCCTTTTCTATATCCTTGAATATCCTTACTTCCTCATCTCCAACCTCATCAGGACTAATCTCTCCTTCCCGCTTACCTCACAGACTTTGTCCCTTTTTCTCACTTGAGATTCTTTCCAGCTACTGATTCTTCTCAGCCTATTAGATATTTACATCTGTTTTAGCCTAAAGTAAGGATGTCAATTCCTTGATTTTTTTTTTTAAGATACTTTGTTTGGTCTTCATCTCCTCTGTAACTAGATTTCTCTTTTCTACCTCTTCATATTGAGTCCTTAACCCACATTGTCTAGATGCTTTATTTCACTGAAACAATTAAGCTCCTAATGACCACATCATTTTTTTTATTTATTTATTTTTTGACAGGCAGAGTGGACAGTGAGAGAGAGAGACAGAGAGAAAGGTCTTCCTTTTGCCGTTGGTACACCCTCCAGTGGCCAGCGCACTGCGCTGATCCGATGGCAGGAGCCAGGTACTTATCCTGGTCTTCCCATGGGGTGCAGGGCCCAAGGACTTGGGCCATCCTCCACTGCACTCCCTGGCCACAGCAGAGAGCTGACCTGGAAGAGGGGCAACCGGGACAGAATCCGGCACCCCGACCGGGACTAGAACCCGGTGTGCCAGCGCCGCTAGGTGGAGGATTAGCCTAGTGGGCCGTGGCGCCGGCCCTAATGACCACATCTTAGGAACACACTTAGTGTATTTTCATTTGATGTTCCTTTGATATTTGGTACTGCTTGCTACTTCGGCCTTTGGCCATCTTATTTCTTTCAGTTTCTTTGGCATACCAACTTCTCAGAACTCTGCATCATGACCTCTGTCTCTTCTGTTACTGTCCACCCTTCCCATCCATTCCCAGTCTTCAAGCTAGAGTTTTCCAGAGTTCTGTCATTGTCCCACCTCTCCTTGCATTCTATGGTTTCTTCCTGCACACTAGTCCGACCCATGGTAATGATTTTCAAATCTGTATCTGCAACCTCAGCCTGGCTTTAGCAGCTGTTCTCTGTATTCATTACTTACGTCCCATAAGTATGTCTCACTCATAATTTCTGCATCTGGAAGGGTTCGGGGCCTGCTGGAGGAGCGGCTGTGCAGACGAAGCAGCCCGGGGAACCTCCTGGAGAGAAGTGGACAGCCGCTTTGGGAAGGGGTCAGGGAGAGAACGAGTGGTACGTTAGGAGGGGCATCCGCCCGAGGCAGCCTGGATCAGGACGGAGCCCAGGAGTCTTGGGTGCTGTCAGAGCAGCTCAGGCCAAGGCAGCTAATGGTTTTTCGGCCTTGTTTTAGAATTTGTTAGGATTCTTCTCTGTTAGAGGACTGGGTGACATGGTAGTCTTGTTTCAGTTTCTTTCCTACCCTGATGCTTTGACTTTGGGCCCAAATAGAAGAACTTATAGCTCTCTTCTCTGACCGAGCCAGTGCCTCAGGATTAAGAGAGTAATAGGGAAGAATCTAATCCTGACAGTAGCAGATGCAGCCCCCGTCCTGCCCCGGTAGCCCATGGTGGTGTCGTAGACTAGCATAGTCTTGACTCAGATTTCTAGGACACGGTCCTCGCTTCCTGTCTGTGCAAAGTCCGACATGATGGAGGCAATTAAAACAGTGGCCTCTGCACACACAGCTTAGGTGTCTAATTGTGGTCTCTCTCGTGATCAGAGTATACACATAAGCGGTGTCTTCTGGGAAAAAGATGAGGGTGACTTCAGTCAGTGACAAGAGGGAGATTTATGGGGGAGGTGTTTGTTTATTATTATTATTATTATTTTTTTTTGGACAGGCAGAGTTAGTGAGAGAGAGAGAGACAGAGAGAAAGGTCTTCCTTCCGTTGGTTCACCCTCCAAATGGCCGTCACGGCCAGTGCACTGCGCCGATCTGAAGCCAGGAGCCAGGCGCTTCCTTCTGGTTTCCCATGCAGGTGCAGGGCCCAAGCACTTGGGCCATCCTCCACTGCCTTCCCGGGCCACAGCAGAGAGCTGGACAGGAAGAGGAGCAACCGGGACAGAATCCGGTGCTCCAACCGGAACTAGAACCCAGGGTGGGAGCAGCTGCGGAGAGGTTGACAGAGCTGGAGTAAAACTTCCCCTTCCGGCTTCTGCTTCATTTTGCACACTGTTACTTTGTGGTCAGACTTGAATTTCAGAAGGATGACAGCACTCCCTTCTTTA
This sequence comes from Oryctolagus cuniculus, assembly GCF_964237555.1. Taxonomy (NCBI): domain Eukaryota; kingdom Metazoa; phylum Chordata; class Mammalia; order Lagomorpha; family Leporidae; genus Oryctolagus; species Oryctolagus cuniculus. The sequence goes on along the minus strand of NC_091448.1, from coordinate 13,203,815 downwards.
AAAACTCTGAAATTCTGGTAGTTTCTACAATTTGTGGTATTAGAAACAATATTTGGGGCTGGTGCTGTGGCACAGTGGGTTAAGCCACAGCAAGCAGTGCTGGCATCCTGTATGGGCACTGGCTTGAGTCCTGGCCACTCCACTTTCAATCCAGCTCCCTACTAATGTGCCTGATAAAGCAGTGGAAGATGGCCCATGTCCCTAGGCCCTTGCACCCTCGTGGGAGACCTGGAAGAAGCTCCGGGCTCTTGGTTTCAGCCTGGCCCAGCCCCTGTCTTTGCAGCTATTTGGGGAGTGAACCAGTGGATGGAAGATTCCTATTCATTGGTTCTCTCTGTCTCTCTCTGCCCATCTCCCTCTCTCTCTCTCCTCCCTATTGCTCCGTAACTGTTTTCAAATAGATAAATAAATCTTAAAAACAAAGCAAAACAAAGCGATGCTTATGGTCAGCGTTGACTCATTCTGGGTTTTATGTGATTGGGCTCGAGCAGGTTTATCTGATGTTGAGGGGGGAAACACACCCAGAAACAAGGGAGGTGCCAGTACTGTACACCCAGAGCTGCTGTGCTCCCGATCTTCATGTTCCTCTTCTTTCTTAACCGTTGTGTGAGCTGTTACCTTTAACTGGAATATCTTCCCTCCTTGGGATAATCTAGCTCTTTTTGTGTGAGATTCAACTGGAATGCCATTGCCTCTTTCAAGCTTTCTTTAATTTTCTCAGGCACTAGGTTCTCTTGCCACATTCTCCTGTAGTAATTCTAATTATTCGTTTACATGTTGATATCCTTTGCTGGACTCTAAGCCAGGGATTAGTAAACTTTGTGTAAAACGCCAGATGGTCTCTTACAGCTGCTCAGCTCTGACTTTGTAGTGCAAAAGCCACCACAGACAATATGTAAACAAATGAGTGTGTCTGTGTTCCAATAAAACTTTATTTACAAAATCCTGGTGGGCTAGAAGTAGCCTTGAGGGTAGGAGGGTGTAGTTCATGGATCCCCTGCTCTAAGCTCGAGAGTATAGGCTAAGTTTTATTGTTGCTTTCTAATCTCTGGCACCAGGCACAAAGCACTTGGTGAGCCTGCAGTAATGTTTGTTAAGGGAAAGAAAGTCATTGCTCTGTAATGGTGAAACTTGACAACCGGTTGTACAAGGTGATGTAGTACTTGTTTGTTCATCTCAAAGTTGTTTAAATGGAGATGGATTTCTTCTATTAATACAGATACATTTGAAGAAGTAGAAGTCTAAAACAATAAAATGTCAGAAGAACACATTTTAATGATTTATAGCAGAAGGAAATAAATGGCTATCTTTCTACGGAAGAAAGTGTGAAATTAAAAATAATGTTCTTAAGAGAATTGAAGTGGATATGCTAATATAATGACAGTGTCTTTCTTATGTCTCAAATTTAATTTGCTGATTTTTCTGTGTTATCTTTTTTAATTTAAAAATATTTCCTCTCCTGATTGTCAGAAAGTGATTGATTGTGCACGCAGCACTCCTGCTGTTCCTAATAAGAATGTATCATATCCTTTCGATATGTTAGGTTTGGCAAAAGGCAGAGAACCATGAATTTGGGTCTTCTGTGGCTAAAAAAGGCTTCTTATTTTTTTCTAGGTTGATTTGGAATCAAATCCACAGAACAGAAGTCCAGAATCGCGTCCTGGTGTTATCTATCCCAATACCAAATTTCCTCGCAAAGATAATCTCAACCCCAGACACATAAATCTTCCTCTTCCCACTCCCCATGCACAGTATGCAATCCCTAATCGCCACTTTCATCCCCTTCCCCAGCTACCGAGACCCCCGTTCCCAATTCCGCAGCAGCACACCTTGTTAAATCAGCAGCAGGGTAGTTTGCCTGAGCAGCCAAATCCGATGCCACCCCAGCCCAACCAGCTTGCCCAGCAGCAGAGTCCGCTGGACCAGCAGAGCCCGCAGCCAGCTCCTCCGCTCTCCCCCGCGTATCAGGCGGGGCCCAGCCCTGCTTTCTTCGGTGCTGCCGCTGCGCAGCGACCCCCGTCGCCTCCCGCCGAGGCTGTGCTGCCCGAGCAGCAGCCCCCTCCCATGCTGCACGGAGGCCACAGCCCTCTCAGAGCCATTGCCCAGCCTGGCCCCATGCTTCCTCCGCACCTGAATAACTTCCTTGAGGAGAACCCTCCAGGACTTCCTTTAGGGGAGGCTTTAGGTGAGTTCTGCTGTTACTGCTGGATGGGGAAAATCGGAGATGCTAGTCATTTCTAGATAACGCCAGCAAGAATCAGCTGTTTAGGGTAATAACCAAAGCCTGGTTCCAAACACTGCGTAGTATCAAGTATCCAGCTGAAGTTAGAGTCCAGCATTATGAAAGTAAGGAAGAATCATCATCATCGTTTTCACAAGTCCAGTTTCTGGAAAAATTAGAAAAAACAGTTACTGTCTACTAAAGCCAAACTGTAGCTCATTCTTTGTGGAGAAATTTGTTTGTAAAAACTTTAAAAAGTTAATTTGAGGAGCAGACTTTAGTCTGGTGGTTAAGACGCTCATGTCCCACACTGGAGTGCCTGGCTTCAGCTCCTGGTCTGGCTCTTGGCTCCAGCTTCCTGCCCGTGCAGATCTGGGGGAGCACTGAGTTCCCTGTGTGGGGGACCTGCCTTCAGTTCCTGCCTTCTGACTCCTGTCCTAGCCTAGCCCTCGCCATTGTGGGCACTTGGAAAATAAATCAGTGGATAGGAGCTCTTTGTCTATCTCTCTCTTTCTCAGATAAATTAAAAAAGAAAAAAATTAACTTGAAACCCCAAATGCATAACAACTCAGAATTCTCGCAAATGTTTTTGCAGATCGCATCCATGGGAGCGTAGCTCTGGAGACGCTGAGGCAGCAGCAAGCACGGTTACAGCAGTGGAACGAGCACCACGCCTTCCTGAGTCAGGGCAGCATGGCGTACCCACACCATCACCATCCTCACCTCCAGCACCTCCCTCAGCCGTCCATCGGATTACATCAGCCGCCCGTGAGGCCAGACTGGAAGGGTCCTGGCGGTGCCGAAGAAGCAGCAGAGACCACGTACACCAGGTATTCTGGCTGACTCACCCGTGACCCTCCACCATGTTCTGTCCTGAAGCAGTCCTTGTAGCTACAGGCTGGCCTCCTGGGCACAGACTTCAGAGTTCCTTGATCACTGCTGAAATACAGAGAATTTATTTAGTAATGCCTCCTCTGCAAACTCTAGGCATGGGCGATCCCTGTGGCTGGTACCTTAACTCGACCCTTGCTTTTGTGATGTCTTCTGCAAGAGAAACACATCATCATTCACCCTGGATGGATTTTTAAAATAGTCAGAAGTAATACGTCCCAAAAAATGGGAAATGACAAAGTAAATTAGTGGTTAAAAATTAAAAATGAGATTTGTCCCATTTTTTTAGTAGCACAGGATTCTACCTTTTTTCTTTTTTTAAAGGTTTATTTATTTGTTTGAAATGCAGTTACAGAGAGAGAGAGAGAGAGAGGACTTCCATCCGCTGATTCACTCCCCCAATGGTCACAATGGCTGGATCTGGGCCAGTCTGAAGCTAGGAGCCAGGAACTTCTTCCAGGTCTCCTGTGCAGGTGCAGGGGCCCAAGCACTTGGGCCATCTTCTACTGCTTTCACAGGCCATAGCAGAGAGCTGGATCAGAAGAGGAACAGTGGGGACTAGAACTGGCGTCCATATGGGATGCTGCTACTGCGGGTGGCGGCTTTACCCATTATGCCACAGCACCGTCCCCAGATTCTACCTTCTTATCACTATAGGTACATATGTGTCTGGTCCTAATGCTAAGCTTTTTTGACTGGTCTGTGTCATGGGAAGACTGAAGTATTTCCTAATCCTTTCTGAATCAGGTCCACCAACACAATGGCCTTTTGTATGTAACTCCCAGCTATCAAAAACATGTAGAGATGAGACATGTTTTTTATATGAGAGAAAAAAAGAAGGAAGACAGGTGATTGGGCATATTTGATGTCTTCAGTTCAGCTCCTATTGAATGTCATGCTTACGTTTGAGGTGGATTAATGCTGGTTCTAAACAAGCATTACGATTCAGTTCAGAAGGTACACATTTAGTTGCCTAAGTGCTCCTTCATGTGACAGACTTTCTTTTGCTCTTGTTTTTCCTCGTCTTCATGTAGGTTTCAAGACTTACTCAGAGAGCTGTCCCATCGTGAGCAGAGTGAGACACGGGAACTAGCTGAAATGCCCCCACCTCAGTCGAGACTTCTGCAATACAGACAAGTCCAGACCAGAAGCCCACCAGCAGCCCCCTCTCCCCCATCCAGTACAGACCACAGTGGCCACTTTTCTAACTTTAATGACAACAGCAGAGACCTTGAAGTAGCCAACAGCCCAGCATTTCCGCAGCGCCTCCCACCCCAGATGTTCAGCTCGCCTTTCTCCCTGCCTTCAGAACACCTGGCCCCTCCCCCCTTGAAGTACCTAGCACCTGATGGAGCATGGACTTTTGCTAACTTGCAACAGAATCACCTAATAGGGCCGAGCTTTCCCTATGGCCTACCTCCGTTGCCTCACCGGCCACCACAAAACCCTTTTGTACAAATCCAGAATCATCAGCATGCTATCGGTCAAGAGCCTTTTCACCCATTGTCATCTCGAACAGTATCTTCTTCTTCGCTCCCTAGCTTAGAAGAGGTAATGTCTTTATTCTTGTTTTTGCTTGTTCATTTTGGGGTTAGGCGATTTTGAAAAATAGCAGTGTTTATCAAGCTGACTGTAAGAGTAGGCAGATGTTATTGCATTTAATAGTCTTTTGTAGATAATCCTCCTGTGGAAATTATTTTAATTCCCACCTTCTTACTGTGGAATTCTGTAACGTGGCCCCCGCCCAGGCTTCTGCTGCTGTTTGGGAACACCTGAACGGCTCAGGATGTGGCTGTTCATGCCGCTTTGTCCTTTCTCACCCCAGGAAATGCTGTCCAGTGATTCATCTTTTCACTTTCAAGTTGCATGAGTTAATTCCAAGGTTGCTAATCAGCTTCTCAAAGCTGCTGGCTTTTTCAGCCAGGGGCTGGTGGCAAGTGCTGTGCTTTGTGTTGTCGCTCGTCCTGGAGTTCACTCAGCCAAGACGGTTGATAGACCACATGGCTGAGTCCCAGCTCCCAGCAGGCATAGGCCTTGAATGTGAAAGTGACTCTGCTAAACTAAGATTTTTAAATTAGATGGAATTTTGAGCTCAAAATACTTCCGATATTTCCAAAGGTTCTTTATGGACTTTCACTGATTAGGCAGACTTTAGGAATTCCAACTTGTGAAACATCCAGACTGGTAAGTTCTGTGATTAGAGATGAGCATGTGTTAACTGGTCGTGATCGTTGTCAATCACAAGGGTCGTCTTAAAACAGGATCAGCATTTCCAGTTTCAGTATGTGAAAAAAAGTTGTTTGATGTTAGCTTCATTTTGGCAGTTCCTAAATGATTTCTGAAGGCCATTAGGACTAATCAATTCACATGTTTTACAAATTCTTTGCTATAGATGTTGATTAAACAGTAAAGTTTCATAGGGGGAACACTGTTGTCTTTTTTTGAGGTATTTTTGAGGTAATTTGTTCACTTTGTTTTAGTATCGTTGATTAGTTTGTTCTGTATAATAACTGTCATTAAAACAACTTAATTACTATCTAAGGCTCCTAAAGAAGGTTGTAAGGAGGCATTAGGAAGATGAATGGCTATCTGTATATGCATGCATTGTGAAGATCCATGGTTTTGGTACCATGCCTTGCAAAGATGGGCCATACCTCTGATGTTATTTCAAACTATAAAGAAAGGGCTTAACAGCTGAGCCCAATATTGTTTGTTCATTACTGCCATCTGATTGCAGAATACTTCATCAGCCCTAAAAGAAAGCCCATAACCATTAAGCAGTTACTTCCCAGTCTTCCTCTCCCAGTCCCAAGCAACCACTAATCTACCTGATGTCACTGTGGAGCCATTTCGCATTGATGGAATCATGCAATATGTGGCCTTTTGATGCTGGCTTATGAATTGCATCCACACTGCCGGCGTTTCATTCTTTTTTTATGGCTGAATAATGTTCTGTTGTATGGGTATGCCACAATTTATCTCTTCATCATTTGATAGGCATTTGAGTGTTTCCATGTTTTGGGTATTAAGTATAATGCTGCTATGACCATTTGTGAACCAGTTTTATGTGAAAGTGTATTTTCAGTTCTCTTGGGGGTGTAACTAGGATTGAGATTCTTGACTCATGGTAACTCTATGTTTAACTTTTTGAGTTAACTGCCATGCTGTTTTCTATAGTTCTTGGTACTATTTTATAGTTTCACCAGCAGTGTATGAAAATTCCAATTTTTCCACATACTTACATTAAAAAAAAAGCCATTCCAGTGGGTGTGAAATGGATATCATTGTGGTTTTAATTTACATTTCCCTAACGCCAAATGATAAGGAGCCTCCTTGTACGTGCTCATTGGGCATTGTTTATCTTCTTTGGGAAATGTCTATTCTAATCCTTTGACCATTTTAAAAAATGGTTTTCTTTTTATTGAATCAAACGAGTTTTTAAAAATACATTCTGGATGCTTGTCTCTTAATCTCATAAATGATTTAAAATGATTTCTCCCACTCTGTGGTGTCTTTTCACCTTCTTGATAGTGTTCTTTGAGGTATAAAAATTTCAAAATTGGATAAAGTACAATTTAACTGTTTTTTTTTTTCCACTTGGTTACTTATGCTTTTGGTGTCATATCTAAGAAACTGTTGCTCAATCCAAGGTTACAAAGATTTACTGATGTATTATTTCCTTCTGAGAGTTGAAGTTTTAATAGTTTTGCTTAGTTCTCTGACCCACTGGAGTTAATGTTTATCCATTATGTCAGGTTCCTTCTTTTGTATGTGATTATCCAGTTTTCTCTGCACCATTTGTTGAAAAAGACTCTTTCTTCCCCCACTGAATGGTTGTAAGAAATGCCAAATGCCAATGTTGGATTATTTCTGACTCTGAATGTCTGTCCGTATGTCAGTACCACGCTGTTTTGCATACGAGTGTAGCATTGTAGTAAGTTTGGGATTGAAGTATAAATCTTTATACTTTGTTGTTCTTTTTCAAGATTGTTTTGGCTATCCTGGCTCCCTTGAATTTCCATATATGTTGTAGGACCAGTTTGCCAGTTTATGCAAAATAGCTGAAATGAGATTTTTTCATAATTTTTATATATTTGAAAGGCAGAGAGACAGACATACCCAGAGGGATTTCCCATCTATTTGGTTCACTCCCCAGATGCCCACAACATCTGGGGCTGGGCCAGACTGCAGCCAGGAGCTCAGCAGGGATCCAAGTCCTGTTGCCTCCCAGGATACACATTAGCAGGAATCCAGATTCAGAAGTGGAGCTGGAACTTGAAGCAGACACTATGGTGTGGGGTGTGGGTGGCCAGGTGGGATCCCAACTACTGTGCCAAATGCCCAACCCCATCAGCTGAGAGTTTAAAAAAAAAAAAAAGAGTGGTTTTAATCTGTAGGTTGTTTGAGGGAGCATTGCTGTCTTAGCAATGTAAGGCTTTCTAATATTTATACATGGGACATCTTTTCCTTAGGTATTTTTAAATTGCTTTCAACAGTATCGTGTATTTTTCTAAGTATAAATTTTGCACTTCTTTTGTTAAATTTATTCCTCAATATGTTATTCTTTTTATACTTTTATAAATGGAATTGGTTTCTGAATTTCATTTTTGAATCATTCATTTCTAATGCTCAGAAATATAGTTGATCATATATTGGGTTTGTGTGTGCAACCTTGCTGAACGCTTTAGTTTCTCTAATGAGTTTTGTGTGGTCACCTTAGGATATTTTATATAGAAGATAATATTGTCTGCAACTAGAGATAGTTTTACTTACCCTTTTTAATCTGAATGACTTATATTTTCCCTTCCTAATTATACCTCTAATATGATATTTAGAAGTATACATCAGAAGTCTTCTAAAAGTTCATAGAAAACATATATTATGAAAAAACTACATATGAATTTCTAAAAGTTTTTTGCACCAAAATAAACTTATCTTTCAATTCTATTTTTCTGTGAACTTTTTGAAGCACCTTTGTATTTGGCAAAATTAGAAAAAGTGAGTATATTAATTGACAATCTCAAGTTTCCTTTGTTGATTGAGTTCCATTGAAGTTGTATAATTTCAGACTTTGGAAGTTTATTGAGGTTTGTTTTGTGGAGATGTTCAGGCATACTAGAGAATGTGTGTTTTAATCATATTGAATAGAGTCTTCCATAGTTATATTAGGTCTATTTGGCTTATAATGTTGTTTAAAATTTTTATTTCCTTTTGATCTTTTGTGTAAGTGTTATATCCACTGTTGAAAGTAGAAAGTTGAAGTCTCCAGCTATGTGGAACTGTTTCTCCCTTCAGTTCTGAAAAGGCCCTGTGTTCTCACCTCTAGCTGATCTTGAGGTTCTGTCGAAGCAGACGTGGACTGTCTGGCTGAGTGTTGAAGAGGTGCCCAAAAGCTGAGAGATGTTTTTGGTTTCAGGCATTTAAGTAAAGCTCTGTGCAGTGACTGACCATTATACTGACAGAATAAAGACATCAGAGGCCACACGTGACAGATGCAGATGTCAATTAGTTCAGAAAAGTTAGTAAACAGCAGCTTACAGCGAGCAGTAGCGTGGCCTGGAGAGGGACAGCGTGACTTCTGTATTTGTACAGTTCAGAATCCCGGTGCAGCTTGGGAGTCCTGCACTCCATATCAGAGTGCCTGGGGTCAGGCCCCGCCTCTGTTTCTGATCCAGCTTCTTGCTAATACACACCCTGCGGGGTAGGAGATGATGGCTCAAGTATCGGGGTCCCTGCTATCTGTGCCAGCCTTATCAGGTCTTTGAGCATGCGCACAGTCCCTGTGTTGGCTCATAGATTACCCAGGAATGTGTTCAAAGTTTTTCAAAGACCTTTTCCCCTAACAGATCTCAGTCCTCAGCTTCTCTCAAGCTTTTTAGTGAGTCTGGTTTTGGTTCTACTGTTAGGCGCTGCTTCAGGCAGAGCGTCAGAGAATGGGGGAGAGAGAGAGATCTTCCATCCACGGGTTCATTTTCCAAATGGCTGCAACAGCCAGGTCTAGGCCAGGCTGGAGTCAGGAGCACAGAACTCCATCTGGGTCTTCCATGTGGGTGGCAAGGCTGGAGTTCCCGGTCCATCATTCGCTGCTTTCCCAGGCATGTTAGCAACAGGCTGGATTGGAAGCAGAGCAGCCAGAACGTGACCCAGTGCTGTGATATGGGGTGCCAGCATTGCGAGTAGTTGCTTAACCTGCTGTGCCGCAGCACCGACCCCTGCAAACGTTTTTAGCTAGCACTAAGTGAGGTCAGAGTTAGGTGACATGAGGTGAGTCTCTTTACCCGGCTCCCCAGAGGGGTCAGAGTAGAGAATGACAGTTCTTGGAGAATGCAGCCATTGAAGGCCGCCGCTGAACCGGGCGTGGGATCGGAGCCTGTGAAAACACCCCCACGCCTGCTGTTCTTAGTTGGCTCCTGCTTTTTCTTGAGGAAGTGTTTCCCGTTGCTTCAAGCTTTTCACTGGTTTCTTAGGTCCCCCAAAAGTTGCCAGTTTTTTCTCCATTTTCGCTGGTATCACTCATGATGTTTTGATTTAACCTGCCAAATGAGTTCATAGTATGTGGGGAAGACTGTGCCAGAGGCTGGAGAAAGTCGTGTACTTTACCAAATAAAACCTCGTATGGATAATATCTAGTTGTGGATCTTTTTCAGAGGTCCTTAACTTTGGGCTTTAAGTTTTTTGTTCCATGGTGCTCTTAATATTTTTCTTAAAATATTTCTTTTTTTGTTTAGTTGTGAGTATATAAATAAGTACCTTCAATTGTCAATGGGTTTTTTACTTCTGCAAATACATTTGGTCACCTTTATTTTGATGCATGAGATTCACAAATGGTAGCTAACAACTCAGAAAATTCCTTGACAAGGAAAATATTATTTTTACCACATTGCAGATTTTGACATTTTCAATATACGAGGATAACTTTTGTGTGTTTAAAATGATTTGGCATGAATCATCTCATAGAATGAATGGTTTATGTGCTTGCTATTTATTTCTAACCTTTTAAAATAATTTCTTTCACTTTGACAATGCAGAAAATTGTCTGATTTCCCTTCCTACTGTGAGTTCTTTTATTGCCAGAGCCCATGGTGGATTAATCTCAGGTGGGATGAAAAACATCTAGAAGTTAGCTTAGTCGTCAACTTGAATGGAGATGGCTTTTCATATTATGTTTCACTACTTTTTCTTCTTACAATAATTTTGTTTTTTTTTTTTTTTTCTAACAAATGAAGTACAGATTGAGTATCCCTTATCCAAAGTGCCTGCAACCAGGAATGTTTTGCATTTCATGTTTTTTAAATTATTGCAAATACATAATGAGAGAATCTAGGAGATGGGACCCAAGTCTAAACATGAAATTTCTTTATGTTTTATATATACTGTCTACACATAGTGTGGAGGTGATCTTATATATTTTTCATGCCCCCACATTAAAAAAAAAATGGATTATGTATGTATTTGAGAGACAGGGAGAGGAAAAGAGCTCCTATCTGTTAATTCACTCCCCAAATGCCCACAGTGGCTGGGGCCGGACTGAGGCCAGTTCAGGAGCTGGGAGCTCAGGCCCAGTCCCCATGTGGGTTACAGGAGCGCAGTTCTGAGCCCTCACTGCTGCCTCCGAGGGCCTGCACTAGCAGGAAGCTGGAGTCCGGAGCCAGAGGCAGGTGTGCAACTCCGGCACTGCACTGGCAGCAGCTGGCCACCACCCAGCCTGCACCTGACTCTGGCCTGTCACATGAGCAGCTGTAGGGCTTATGTCTTGCTGGCACTCAAGAAGTTTTTGGATTTTGGAGCATTTAGGATTTCAGATTTTCACAAGGTCCACATGGGAAATGTAGAAGTTAGAAATTATTTAACAGAGAAGCCATGATGCTGATACAGGTGCAAAGCAAAGCTTTTGCCATTTAAGATGTGTTGCACTTGAAATAGTTTGATTAGCAGTGCCTAAGTGTCTTCTCAGAGAAACCGCTATTTATGGATCTAATAACCATAATGCGTGTCTAACAGAGACAGCGAGCTAGTGATAAATGGAAAATTCTTTTCAAAAGCATCACTGGAAAAGCCTCAGAATCAGTTCATGAGGCTCATTTTTGTGTTGTGATGATGTTGTAATGGCCTTATAATAAAAATGGAATGCTTTCCACAGTCAGCATTTTAACCTATACCATGTTAGAGTTGACATACGTGCCTCTGTGATGTATCTGCTTTGAAATAAATTTTTAAAAATTTGAAAGGCAGAGTGAGAGAGAGAGAGAGAGAGATCATCCATCCACTGGTTCATTCCCCAAATGGCCATAACAACTAAGCCTCGGCCAGGCCAACACCAGGAGCCAGGAGCTTCATCCAGATCTTCCATGTGGTTGCAGGGGCCCAACGACTTGGGCCATTTTCCACTGTTTTCCTAGGTGCATTAGCAGGGAGCTGGATCAGAAGTGGAGCAGCTGGGACTGGAACAGGCACCCATTTGGGATGCCAGCATTGCAGGCGACGGCTTTACCCATTATACCACCTTGCCAGCTTCAAATAACTCTTGTTTTCTGTATTGGTTTTGGAACCATCTACTCATTTCCTACAACTCTAGTTCTTACATTAGTTGATATTTGATGTCAGTACTGTTGTCTGATTGTCCCTGGCCTCCCTCCCCATCTTCCCTTTCATGGAGCAAAGTGTTGTACAAAAGTAGCCTGAAGATTATAATCTTAGCTGTTGATCGATCGCACCTCTTCTCCCCTTAGAAGTGGGTGACGAGAGCTTACAGCTTGTGTTGTGGAACCAGGTGGCAGTAGTGCAGCCTGCTTGGAAGTGTCTTCTTGGAAAGATTGCCAATGTACGGGAACTAATAACCGTCTAAAGAATGCGACAGCAGTCAGCGAACTAATAAATTCAACCTGTATTCATGGTTAAATTACCAAAGCTATTCATTTTTATGAGATGTCCTATTTTAATTAAAGTTTCTGGCACCATAATTAATGAGACTTGGAGTTTCCACTGGAGCATTTAATTTAGCTCTTCCTTGGTGATTAGCTTTGATATTGTAATTATAAATAGAGCCCTAATTAATTAAGTAGCTGACCTGTCTCCTAGTTCTTTGTTTGTATACATACATGTGAAAGGGCTGGCTAACCTTGCACATTAGAGCTATGTATTATAATATGACATCAGGAACCATATGGGGAACTTTAACTTAAACTGAAAATTATCTTTGTGGAAATTTGTATATCAGTTCTGTAATTTAGGTTTTTCTTCTTATTTAGATAGTTAGTAGTTTTTGAAATGTTAATGCTAATTTTTATATTTAGAAATATTAGCAGTAGAATTTAAAATTAATGATCATATATTTAATAACAATGTCTTCACAGTTCAATGTGAAGAATATTTATGAACATAGAAACATATGGGGGCCGGTGCTGTGGCGCAGCAGGTTAATGCCCCGCTGAAGCACCGGCATCCCATATGGGCGCCGGTTCTAGTCCCGGCTGCTCCTCTTCCGATCCAGCTCTCTGCTATGGCCTGGAAAAGCAGTGGAAGATGACCCAAGTGTTTGGGCCCCTGCACCTTCGTGGGAGACCTGGAAGAAACTCCTGGCTTCTGCCTTTGAATCGGTATGGCTCCTGCCATTGCAGCCATCTGGGGAGTGAACCAGCGGATGGAAGACCTCTCTCTCCGTGTCTACCTTTCTCTGTAACTCTGTCAAAGAAATAAAATAAATCTTTAAAAAAATATATGGATAATAAACCCAAAAGAATCCCTGAGCCTTTTTTTTTTTTTTGACAGATAGAGTTAGACAGTGAGAGAGAGAGAGAAAGAGAAATGTCTTCCTTCTGTTGGTTCACCCCCCAAATGGCCGTCACAAGTGGCGCACTGCACCGATCCAAAGCCAGGAGCCAGGTGTTTCCTCCTGGTCTCTCATGCAGGTGCAGGAGCCCAAGGACCTGGGCCATAGCAGAGATCTGGACTGGAAGAGGAACAACCGGGACTAGAACCCAGCGCCCATATAGGATGCCGGCGCCGCAGGCAGAGGATTAACCAAATGAGCCATGGCACTAGCCCCAGTTGCTGAGTCTTTAAGCAATAACAGTGAACTTAGTTAAGACCCAAGGACTCTAAAATTAAACCTGAGTGTTGGTCCTTGAATAGAATTGTCATCTAAAACTAAAGGAACACTGCAATTGGCAGGAGATGGACGTAGAAGGAATAATCCTGCTGTCATAGTCCATTCTGTGTGGCTGTAACTGGACAGTACCAGTTACATCATTTATCAAGAAAAAGCTTTATTGGCTCGCAGTTCTGAAGGCTGGGAAGTTCAGGGCCACGTGGCCAGTCTGGTGAGGCCCCTCCTGCCCCAAGGGACTCTGAGGAGTCTGGAGGCCGCAGAGGTCTCCCCGCCTCTTCCTGTGTGGACACAGCCCCGTTGGATTGGGGCCACAGCTTCGAGGCCTCGCCTCGCTCTTGTGGCCTACCCAGAGTGCCTCTGGCAGATGCTGGATTTGCTGAGGTTTCTGCCCTCCTCAGACCTCACAGCAGGACCTAAATTTCAGCCCAGGTTTTGGTGGGGACATTCAAACCACAATACTCAGCACGGAAAACTGAGAACCAGGCAGAAGCATCAGGAAACCAAAACAACAGGTCAAGAAACAGGAACCATGGAAGAAGTGTAATCTGTGTATGTAAAGCTGCCTGGGGCCCAGCAAGGCCAGCAGAAAGCTGTGGGTGGAAATGTCAGAAATGTTTTTATTTTGCAAATGCAAGATCTTTTTCTGAAGTTTTTGTGTGAGGGCCCTGGACTTTCAACTCACTGCATAGAAATTTCCCTTTGAAGGCAATGGAGGGTGGGCCAGATACTAGGGCCCCTGTACCCAGGTGGGAGACCCCAAAGAAGCTCCTGGATCCTGGCTTCAGCCTGGCCCAGCCCCTATCATTGTGGCCATTTGGGGAGTGAACCAACGGATGGAAGATCTCTGTCTCTCTCTTGCTCCCTCTTTGTCTTTACCTTTCTCTGTAACTCTGTCTTCCAAATAAATTAATTTCCCTTTGCGTGGAGTCAGGGTCAGGGTCGAGAATCTGAATTTTTGTACTTAGCAATGTCTGTAGTGTTCTGAATTTTAAGTACTTAAATAAGCTTGGATTTGTCATCTTTCACTTGGAGTATTTTAGCAAGTATGCCAAGTTTTTGTTGGTTGTCAAAGTTGCTGATAGATTATGTTTGGACATTTTTAAAATAATTCTCATTGACAAAGACTGATTTATTGAACACTTTAAAATAAATCCTGGAGCTTTGCAACTGGCCAGGGCCTTGAAAATCATGTAACTCTTACAAAAAGAAACTGAGGCACAAGAGCTGTTACAGGAGTGACAGCTTCAGCAGCTGTTTAAAATTGAAGTGGAGCCGAGACTTCTGGCTTCTAGTCCGTTGTATCTGAGTCGTCAATTCTTTCACAAGAGCAAAGTTGACTCCTGGGAACTAGGAAACAAAACTTGCTATGATGGGGAAGAAAAATTATGTTCTGGGAACAAAGGCTTAAACCCTCAGTGGTATATAGTCTTCCCTTTCAGCATGGTTGGTAAGTAGGGAGAAAGGGAGATGGTTCGCTTTAGAATTCTTGGGTTTTGAAATCTAGCCGATGGTATCTGCGAAGTGTTTGGAGTACTCTGTAAATTTTGGGATCTCAACTATCAGAAGATTAAGCAATGTGCTTAATTTCTCAATATTCTGGACCAGTAAAACAAAAAGGCATTGCATTTTATTCAGAAGCTGAAAAATTTATTTCATTGTGGTAATTAGGATTTTATGGAGAACATGCAAATAGTTTTGGGTTGAAGAATAAACTTTTACTGTGAACTATTGTATTTCTTACCCAAACTGACAATTTTCTCATTAGAGAGAATGTCATGCTCTCTCAATGCTAGTTTGACTGTTTCTGTATCTAAGAGAATAAACAGGAGCCAGACAGAGTCGAAGTAGTTCAGGATGTCAAGCAGTGAATCCGATGTTTCTCTCGGAGATGTGATCGTGCATTCATTCTGTTTCTCCTCTGTTGCTTCATGTTTGGCTATGGGAAGGCGAACGTTGCTTGGTGGGAGAATACTATTTGCAAATTATCAGTGCCCTTGCCTGTGAGATGCTTCAAATGGTATTTTTCTTTATTTTGACCTAAATTGATTGTAATGCACCTTGCTGTAAAATCACATTTATTTTAGTGTACTCTTAGTATTCGTCAGTTTTGCATTATTACACCAAAATACCTCAGGCAGGCGACTTAGAATATTGTCAGAGGACTCGGGGCCTGTGGGGGGCCTTTCCCTGGGGACTTGCTGGTGCTCAAAGCCCTCCGGAGGCCTGCACCCTTCTCAGCCGTTGTCGGGCTCCCTATTTTTGGCCTTTACTGTAGGGGTGTGGCTGGCAGTGGCACGCTGTGGTTACGGGAGGAGTGTAGTTGGACCCGACTGCTCCCTGCACAAACTGATTTTGTCCCTTATCCTCCTTTTGTCTCCATCGTGGCTGGTGCTTCTGAGAGCCCGGCCTCTGTGGAATTGCGCACAGGGAAGCTGTTCCTCTACCTGCCCCTGTGCATTCCAGAAATGTGTCTTCTGTTGACGGCCAGCATCCTGGCCTTGATTGTTGTACTTGTGTGTGTCTGTGGAGTTCTGGGCCAACTTACACTATTACTTGGGAGTCATGTTTTAAACAAGCAAAAACAAACAAACAAAAATAACATATCATTTTATACTTTATCAAGGGCTTTTCAATAGTTCGTATCACATGAACCCAAAGGTATTGTTGTTGCAAACTACAGCTTAGCCAGCACACGTTGGCTAACTCGTTAGTGTTGCTTGTTTCTAATCTTACAGTGATATTCCTGTCTTCCCTTCATCCTATTTTCTTTGAGTAACTCTTTGCCTCTCTATCAAACTACAGCACATTGCTTTAAGCTTAGATGATCGTCTTAGGGGGAGCTAAATTTAAAGGAGTTAGTAGACCCCAGGAGAGTTTGTATAGTCCAAAACTTCTTCAGATCTTTGGAAGACTATTTAAATAGACTATTTTCATTAACTGAAGGGAAAAAATGCAACTTAAATCTAATGTTAAAAGGGGCCAGCACTGTGGTATAGTGGGTAAAGCCATCGCTTGAAGTGCTGGCATCGTATATGGGTGCCAGTTCGAGACCCAGCTGTTCCATTTCCTATCCAGCTCTCTGCTATGGCCTGGGAAAGCAGTTGAAGATGGCCCAAGTGTTTGGGCCCCTGCACCTGTGTGGGAGACCCAGAAGAAGCTGGGTCCTGGCTTCGGATTGGCGCAGTTCCGTCTGTTTTGGCCATTTGGAGAATGAACCAGCAGATGGAAGATCTTCCTCTCTTTCTCTCTCTCTGCCTTTGCCTCTCTGTAACCCTGCCTTTCAAATAAATAAATAAATAAATAAATAAATCTCTTTTTTTTTTTTTAAATAATAACAGGTTTTGTGGGGACAGTGTTGTGGCAGAGTGGATTAAGCCACTGCCTGTGATGCCGGTATCCCATGTGGGCACTGGTTTGTGTCTCAGCTGCTCCACTTTTGATTCAGCTCCCTGCTAATGCACCTGGGAAAGCAGCAGAGGATGGCCCAAGTGCTTTGGCCCCTGCACGCATGTGGGAGACCAGGGAGAAACTCCAGGCTTTGTCCTGGCCCAGCCCTTTTGGGGAGTTGCAGCCATTTGAGGAGTTAGCCAGTGGATGGATGTGGGGAGCAATCCGGACTAGACTGAGTTACTGGAATTAAGACTTATTCTATGCATCTGCTCTCCCACAATATGGCGCTGGGAGAGAAGTAAACAGCTTCTGCACAGCTGCCTCCAGTTCAACCAGTAAACTGTAGGACTTGCTCCTGATTGGAGGAGAGCAGCGTACTCGGCGTGTGGGCAGCCGAGTTGGGATTGGCAGAGGAGGACTATAAAGGAGGAGAGAGACGGCATGCACCAGGAACATCTAAGGGGAACATCTAAGGGAACACCTGTGCAGCCCCCAGAGAGCCGGCCGGCGGTGTGCCGCTCCCCTGCGGAAGTGGGGAATGTGGCCAGGGGGAACCGCCCTTCCACGGAGGTGGAAGGGATAGCCAACCCGGGAAGAACCAGCAGCAAACCCGGGGAGAGCCGAGCAGACGAAAGAACAGCGCAGGGTCCTGTGTCGTTCCTCCACGAAGAGGGGGAGCGACAGATGGAGGATATCTTTCTCTCTTTCTCTCCCTCACTGCCTTTCAAATAAATAAAAGAAATCTTAAAAGAAAAAATAAGAGTTTTCATTACATGGAAAAACAGAATGTTTTGATGAGAAATTACCGAATGGTATTTAATGTAATTTCAAATAAATGTATATGTTTTATATGCATATGAGGAAAGTTGTACATAGTACCCGTCTTTTTCCACTTTAGAGATGTTCAGTTTTGATTGTGGTGTATCATTGATGAGATGATATCAGTCCCATTCGCCAGTAACCTTTCATATTTCCACAGCAAAGGGAGATTGTTGCTCAGATCTGTCATTTCATTAGAGGTGGGAAAATGGTGATTTAAAACCGCCTTCAGTTCCTTCTGTGTTTATTTCTCATCTATTAAGGAGATCTTTTCCTCATGAATATCTGATTACTACCTAGAATACTGTTTATATAGAAAAGTAGGATAAATTCTTGCCATTATCAGTCAGTTTTCAGAGTAAGGAATCTGTGCCTTAGCAGGCCTCAGTGAGGCTTCCTTTCCCCTCTTGTTTTCTCTTTCAATATCATTATAAGTCAGGTATCATTAAGTATTTGCATTTTCAATTTATTGTAGTCATAATATTTTTGACAGCTCATTCTGTGTTTGACCAGTGAGAGCTGTTAGAAATACTGGAAATATTTTGAACTGAATGAAAATGAAAATATAATTATTCGGAAGTTGTGTGATGGGGCTAGAGCAGTGCCAAGGGCATTTTTATAGCATTAAACGTTTATATTAGGAAAGAAGTAAGGGGCCGGCATGTGGCATAGAGGGTGAAGCCGCTGCCTGTGACGCCAGCATCCCATATGGGCACCAGTCATGTCCCAGCTCTCCACTTCCGATCCAGCTTCCGGCTAATGGCCTGAGAAAAGCGGTGGAGGAAGGCCCAAGTGCTTGGGTCCCTGCTGCCCACGTGCGAGACCCGGATGAGCTCCTGGCTCCTGGCTTCCACCTGGCCCAGTGCTGGCGGTTGTGGCTACCTCGGGAGTAAACCAGTGAACGGAAAATCCTTCTCTTTGTCTCTCCCTTTCTCTCTGTAACTCTGACTTTAAAAATACATAAGTAAATCTTGAAAAAATATAAAAAAAGAAAAGGTGTCAGATCAATAATCTAACTTCTGTCCTTTAAAATTAGGAAAGGAATAGCAAAATAAAATTAACCAGCAGGCAGGGAATAATAAAAAGTAGAGGAGAATAAATGAGACTTAAACAGTTGGTTCTTTGATAAATATTTAGCAAGGTTGATAACAAAGACACAGCTACTGATGTCAGGAATGAGAGACGGGTATCCCTGCAGACCTCCAGAAGGAGGATGCAAACCCACAGGGAAATGGATCACTTGTGTGAATGCTGCCAACTGTAGGCCCTCACTAGAGATGAAATGGATGGCATGCGAATACTCAGAACTGTTAAGGGAATTGAATCTGTAGTTAAAACCTTCCAAAAGAGAAATCTGCAGGCCAGACGGTCACGCTGCTGAGTTCCTCCCAGCGTAAGGACTAAAACCACCAGTTTGTACATCATTTTCTGGTGAATAGAAGGTGAGGGAATGTCTCTCAGTTTATTGTCCGATGGCCAGAATTACTGCATACCAAAAACTGAATACAGCACAAAAAGAGCAGACCAAAAGCTGATTTCTGTGAACCTCAAGGCCAGTATCCTCAACAGAACGCAAGTAAATTGGATTCAGCAATACGTTAAAAGAGTTCATACATCATGACCATGCGATGCTTGTTCCAGGAATGCACGGCTGGTGCGGTATTTGAAAACCAATGTCATCCATCATACCAACAGTGTAAAGAGTAAAAATCACAAGATCATATCATTGGATGTGAAAAATAACCCCCAAACAAAAACCCAAAACCCACACACTTTGACCAACTATTACGTGTATTCATAAGAAAAACTCCTGGCAAATAGAAGGAAACTTTATAAAAATCCTGCGGCTGCCATCTTGCTTCTCTCTAAGATTAGGAGCATGGCAAGGTGTCTACTCTACACTCCTGTTCAGCATTGCCCCGGAAAGCTTAGCCAGTATGGTAAAGCAAAGAAATCAAAGGCAGAGCAATTGATACAGAAGAAATAAAACTATTGATATAGGAAAACAAACAAACCAAAACAAAAACCCTGAGAAATCTGCCCCAAAACCCAAACCAACAAATCCTTAACTGGAGCAGACCTAGCAGTTAAGATGCCGGCTCCCACCTTGGAGTGTCTGAGTTCAATTCCCAGCTCCGACTCCTGGTCCAGTCTGCCACCAGTGGCTCAAGTGATTGGATCCCTGCCACCCACACAAAATGCATTTCTGGCTCCCGACTCCAGTTAGTAAGGGCATTTGAGGGAATAGAGATGGGAGCTCTCTGTTTATCTCGCTTTGTTGTTCATCTCTCTGCCTCTCAAAAGAACAACAGACCAACAAAAGCAAAAAAAACCTTCATGCCAGCTCTGTGATGCGGCAGGTTAAGCCACCATCTGCAGTGCCAGCATCCCATATGGCCACTAATTCAAGTCCCAGCTGCTCCACTTCAGATCCAGCGCCCTGCTATTGTGCCTGGGAAAGCAGCAGAGAGTAGCCAAGTGGTTTGGCCCCTGGCTCCCCATGTGGGAGACCAGAAAGAAGCTCCTGGCTCCTAACAGATGGAAGATCTCTGTCTCTCCTTTTATCTCTCTTTAACTCTGCCTTTTAAATAAGTAAATAAATATATATATATATTTTTAAAACCCTATAGTTTTGATTCTATTAAAAAATCTGTATGTGTTTAACAAAGTCACAGGATATAAAGTGAATGCAGAAAAATCAATCACACTTCTTTGTACTAGCAGTGTGCAATTGAAAAGCAAAATAGAAAAGCTAATGTCATTTATGACAGCTCAAAGAGAAACGCAGAACTGTGGTGGAGATCTGACAAAACCAACTGGTGCGGGATCTGTATGCTGACAGCAACAAAACTGCTAGCATGTAATTTATAGGAATAAACCACTTTATTCATTTGCCATCAAGATTTCTCTACTTGTGCGCAGAATTACCTTTGGGGCCAGATTCCAAAGCAGCAAATCGTTTTTTCTCACATTTACCTTCGACTGTGTGGTATGAAGTAGGTGTACCAGTAGACCTTTTAAATATGTATAATCTTTATATAACTTAAACAGCATTTAAAAATTTCAAGTTTCTGTTCTCTTTCTGACATAAAGGATCAATCATATTCATAATGCAGTTTGAAATTGAATTTCGTATTTCACCTACACATTCATCTCTGTCAATACTTCTTACGAACTGTTAGCACTACATTATACTATTCTTACCCAGATCCTATTGTGCATGCCGATGTGAGTGGTTTCTTTAGAATTTCAATTTGGAAGCCAGAAACGATACACGTTTTCTATGAAGTTCAACTGAGCTTTATCTCCTCTTAGATCAGCCTTCTTTTTCTTTCTGATTTTTGGTTTTCCTCTTTTAAGCCTTGTGGTTAATATGTCTGTTGCCAAAAAAAATGTTTTCTACTACTGGTTTATGTTACATATTTAGTGAAGAGGAGCTCATGAAGTTAGTGTGTGAAATTGATATGCACACATTCCGTGCTGTCTCTGGGAGACTTGGTCATTAGAACCTGCTGTTTCTGAAGCCACACCTGACATGAGTTGTATACTTTTACGTATTCACAAGTAAAGGCTTTAGAATGTGATCCCCTGCAAACTGTGATGGGACTGACCACTCAGAGGAAAGAAACCAATCATGTCCATGAGGAGCTAATGGTCAGGGCTGGCAGGGTGGTGCTACGGAGGAAGCTGTCGGCACTTGTGATGCCAGCATCCCATATCCGGGTGCGGGTTCGAGTCTTGGGTGCCCTGCTTCCGATCCAGTTTCCTGCCAACGTATCTGGGAAAGCAGTAGACACCTGCTATCCCTGTGGAAGAACAGGATGGAGTTCCTAGGTCCTGGCTCAGCCCTGGCTGTTGTGGGTCTGTCTGTCTCTCTCTCTGTCACTCTGCCTTTCAGATTAATAGATCATACTTCTGTGTGTGTGTGTGTGTGAAGAGCTAATTGACTTTGTTACACACCTTGCTGAGGACACTGCCCAGGCAGCCATGGTGCAACCTTCGGGGTTAGTTCAGTACAGACAACAGCACAGTGTGTGAAGGCTGGTTCTTCTACTCCAGGCGTGGGAACCGTTTCTCTGCTGGGGCCACTGAGATATTATTATAACATTATTTGCAGGCCATGCAAAATGATCAACTTTCCAATTAACCCGCTATATTGTATTTTTTGAGTCTTGCTGGTGGTTGCCTTGGCAGGGCCAGACCAAATGATTTTGCAGACCTCATATGGACTCATAAGGACTCGTACCTTAGTTAAATGGCCCAGATAAAGAAAGTTCAGTTATGCTGATAGAATTCATAGCTGCCACTAAAGTAATTAGGACAGTTAATGCTAGAGAAAACCAGGATGGAAGTCCGAGGATTTGACCGGTGGGGGAGGTGAAGAGGCTGCATTTAAAGCAAAGATGAGTTGGGTCTGATACTGAGAGTCAGAAGAATGCACAAAGCTGGGGAAGGCACAGCACAGGTGGCAGTACTGCTGTCGGAGGCTGAGCCGTGGAGATGCAGGCACAGCCTGGACACTCCCAGCTCTGCCGTGAGAGAGTCGCTCTGCTGCCCCTTCCCCGCCTCTCTGCACAAGGGCAGCCAGTCCACACCTGCTCCCTTCCCTGGTTCCATAGGGTCTGACCACCACTCTCGATGTTTACACCCGCTGTGTACCTCCTCCCCGGAACAAACTGGCCTGGCAGTCCTGTTTGTGCTGTCTTCCGTTTCCAGGAAAGTCCTGCTGTCACTGTGCTGAGCCATTGCTGGCCCTTTTCTTCTTAATCCAGCCTCTGTTTCTTGGATTTCCAATTGTTGCTAACAGTAATACTAAGAGAAAGAGTCCTCAGGATGGTAATTGACCGCCAGCTGAATAGCAGAGTGCAGTCTAGGCAGGAACTCCTTTGTGCGACATCGACGTGGTTGTGTAGCAGCAGGCCCTTCCCGGGTGCCAGGAAGTGCTGTATGTGCTATGTACACCCGACTCATCCTCTCAAGAATCCTATGGGCTGGAGGCTGTGGGTAACTTGCTTTATCGGCGGAGTTTCCAAGAGGTGAATTGCCCAAGGTGGCGCTGCTGGTAAAAGGCGGACCTGAGGTCTAACCCGGATAACGTGGGTCAAGAGGGATGCTGAGGTCTTCCCGCTACCGCTCGCTACCCCAGCATTGGAACTGGTCGCCAGAACCAGACGAGAACAGATCGGGAGGCGTTTGGATGTATAACAAATCTTGAAATAACTGCCAAATGGATATTTTTTTTTTTGCTTAAATGATTACCTCTTTTTTTTTTTTAAAGATTTGTTTATTTGTAAGACAGAGTTATAGACAGAGAGGGAGAGAGGTCTTCCATCTTCTGTTTCACTCCCCAAATGGCCACAATAGCCAGGGCTGAGCCAGGCCAAAGCCAGGAGCCAGCAGCTTCACATTCAGGTCTCCCACATGGATGCAGAGGCCCAAGCACCTGGGCCATCTCCTGCTGCTTTCCCAGGTGCATTAGCAGGGAGCTGGATTAGAAGTGGAGCAGCTGCGACTGGAACTGGCATCCACACGGGAAGCCAGTGTCACAGGTGATGACTTAACCCACTGCACCATAATGCCAGTTGCTGTTAATAGGATTTCAAACATATAAGTGACTTTTGGGCCGGCGCCGTGGCTCACTTGGTTAATCCTCCACCTGCGGTGCCAGCATCCCATATGGGCGCCGGGTTCTAGTCCCAGTTGCTCCTCTTCCAGTCCAGCTCTCTGCTGTGGCCCAGGAAGGCAGTGGAGGATGGCCCAAGTGCTTGGGCCCTGCACCCACATGGGGGACCAGGAAGAAGACCTGGCTCTGGCTTCGGATCGGCGTAGTTCTGGCCATAGTGGCCATATGGGGGGTGAACCAACGGAAGGAAGACCTTTCTCTCTCTCCCTCCCCCCCCCACTGTCTAACTCTATCTGTAAAAAAAAAAAAATAAGTGACTTTCAAATTCCATTTATTTATTTGTATTTATTTGAAAGAGAACACAGAGCTCCTCCCATCTGGGGGTTCTTTTCCCAAGTGGCCACAACAGTAGGAGCTGGACTAGGCCAAAGCTAGGAGCCAGGAGCTCCATCCAGATTCCACTCGAGCCGTCACCTGCTATTTCCCAGGGTGCACATTATCAGGAAGCTAGAATTGGAAGCAGAGCAGGGACTTGAACCCAGGCACTCCAGATAGGATGTGGGCATCTCCAACAGTGTCATAATTGCTGTGCCAAATGTCTGCCTGTATTTATTTATTTTTTTAATAGAATACATATTGATGGGGTATAGTGTGATACTTCAGTACATGTATATAATGAGTACAGATCAGGTCCATCCATCATCTCAAATATTTATCAAGTCTTTGCATTGAGAGCATTCAGAATTCTCTTTGCTGGCTACTCTAAAGTACACAGTCATTGTCAATCATAGTCACTGTACTGAGCTATGCAACATCAGACGTTATTCCTCCTGTCCACCTGCACCCCTGTGCCTGTTAGCCATCACCCCCCCCCCCCCACTGCTGGTACCCACTGTTCTGCTCTCTACCACGATGAGGTGCTCTGAAAAGGAGTTTTCAGAGGAAGCCAAGGAGTCTTCTGTGTCGACTGAAGATTGCTAAAGACACGTGCATTGAAGAGGAATCATCTCTTGCCACCAAGTCTAAGAAAAGCATCGGTTGGCGAGTTGTGAAGGCTTAGGACCAAGAACTCAGTCTAGAGACGAGGACTGTTGAAGCTGGCTGTGCCACTCGATTTTGAGTAAATGTGCTCCTTGGTACTGCTCTTAGTCTACCGTTACCTAAAATAGCAGTGGAACTCCAGAGCTGACCCAGCTCTTCCACTCCCATGTTTTGCAGGCAGAAATCATCACACACATGCTGGGTTTTTATTTTAGCCTGGACTGCTGATGCCGTGTCCAAGCTCAGGCTGCCTTTCTTTATGTGGGGTGGACAGTTGGAGGGGGAGAGTTTCATAGTCACAGAGTCTTCTTGAGACTGGCTACTTCATAGATTTTTCTGGAGTGAAAAGCTGGGGGAGCGCTATGGGTTAAGGTGCACTGAATGACAAACATCCTTTCTCCCTGTGCAGTATGAGCCCAGAGGCCCCGGTCGGCCCTTGTACCAAAGAAGAATCTCATCTAGCTCAGTCCAGCCTTGTTCTGAAGAAGGAAGCGCCCCCCGGGACAGTCTGGCTCCGTGCAGAGAGCTCCAGGACCATGCTAACCCAGCTTCTCTCAACTTCTCTTCCCCGGAGTCCTGGGTCAACGCCACCTCATCTGCCCCCTACCAGAACATTCCGTGCAATGGATCCAGCAGGACAACCCAGCCCAGAGAGTTGATAGGTAAGGCCGAGTGACAGGGGTGGGGTTGCCAGAGCTCCTTCTGTGCAGTTCTTCCGCCACCCCACTCTTCGCTTTCATTGTTGTCTCTGAATCAAGCTGAGCGCTGGTAGCTCATAAGTGTACCTCTGGCCTGGGTATTCGTATAGGATTGTATTGGTGTCGTCTTTATGGTCTGGAAGTGGATTCGTCCGGATTCGGACACAGATCCTTTAGATCACTTTGACCTGTGATTGAATGAAAACAATAGTGGAACTTCAGATCTGTTTGTAAATAGATAGAGTCACCTTTGCTTGGGAGAAGTTTGCTGTTTCTGCTTTGTTTTTTTCTCTTCAGGGTTAGGGTGGAAGTTGGTTAGGTCAGTATCAGTTTCTAAGGGTTTGTTGTCAAGCGAGTATTGCCAGTTTTGCTATATTATAGAGTTTGGCCACGAGAAAGACCTGCAAAGTGTAACATTCTGGGGTTTTGAAATCCTGTGTTTATTCCTGATGTTCTAATGAACTGAGAATGCAATGGCTGAAGAATAAAAACGGAGTAGGACAGGGCACTCAGGACTTCACTGTGATGTGAGAAGTGTAAAGCCCTCCTCTCTAGCTTGGAACATGAATGACTGTTTGTTTTTTTTTTTTTTTTCCAAAGATTTATTTATTTATTTGAAAGGCGGAGTTACAGAGAAGCAGAGGCAGAGAGAGAGAGAGGTCTTCCATCCGTCAGTTCATTTCCCAGATGACCGCAGTGGCCGGAGCTGTGCCAATCCATAACCAGGAGCCAGGAGCTTCCTCCAGCTCTCCCACACGGGTGCAGGGGCCCAGGCACTTGGGCCATCTTCTACTGCTTTCCCAGGCCACAGCAGAGAGCTGGATCAGAAGTGGAGCAGCTGGGACTTGAACTGGCGCCCACATGGGATTCAGGTGCTGCAGGCGATGGCCCCTATGTGGTGAATTTCTGTCCCAGTAGCACCACTTTTGTATTTGAAATTAATCTTGTTCACATCTTCAGATGTGAGCCTGTCATTTCTGTAACTGACCATTTTTGACCATGTGCCTTCTCGGCACATTTTTAGAACAATAGACCTGGCATGGCAAAAACTGTTTACAGGACTTTGCTTTTGTTCCCAGCGCCGACTGTGTGTGCATTGCTGTGTTTGCCCAGAGAAGCTTTGTCATTTTTAAGATCTGACATGTATGCACACATGATATCATATTTGAATTTCCTGAGAACATAAAAGTTACAAATCAGTGATGATAATTGTTACTTTTTGTTGGTTTTATTTCTTATAATTTATTTTAAAGATAACGTCATTTTTCTTTATTCTTTGCCCTCACCTAAGTTTTAGAATAGTTTTTGGCTAAAATCAAAAAAAATCTCATCTGGGGCCGGCTCTGTGGCATAGCAGGTTAAGCTTCCACCTGCGGTGCCAGCATCCCATATGGGCCTGGTCGAGTCCCAGCTGCTCTTCTTGCTATCTAGCTCTCTGCCATGGCCTGGGAAAGCAGGGGAAGATGGCCCAAGTGCCTGGACCCCTGTATCCATGTGGGAGACCTGCCTGGAAAAAGCACCTGGTTCCTGGCTTTGGATTGGCCCAGCTCGGATCAGTCTGGCTCCAGCTGTTGCAGCCATTTTGGGAGTAAACCAGAGGATGGAAGACCTCTCTCTCTGTCTCTCTCGCTCTCTGTCTGTAACTCCGCCTCTCAAATAAATAAATAAATCTTTAAAAATAAAATCTGATCTGAGCTGATAGATAAGAAAGTTCCTGAAAGTTATGTTACTTATATGGTTATTTTTTCTGAAAACATAAGATGATTATTTTTGTCATTGCTAGAAGACAAATTGTATTTTTTAGTTGAAAGTTAACAGTTAAATGTAAAAAATTAATTCAAAATTGCTGATGTTCTAAAGCCCACTTCTTGCTCATCAGATGTTTGTTTTGTAGAGAAATGCAGTAGGTGGTGCATGGGAGGGAAACGTCATTAGCACAGGACTTCTTTCAGAAGTCTGAGGTTTCCTTCTTGAGCTTAAAGAAAACTTTCTGTTGTTGCATCGATTTGAAATTTAAAAGAGATTAGTGACATTTAAAGGGAAAAGGGAGAGATGCACCAGAACGATAAGTGGTTTACAATAACTTTGAGGTTTTTTTAAGATTTATTTATTTGAAAGGCAGAATTAAATAGAGAGAGACAGACAGAGAGAGAGAGGTCTTCCAGCCACTGAAATGGCTTTGATGGCCAGGGCTAGGCCAGACTGAAACCTGGATCCAGGAGCTTCCTCCCAGTATCCCACGTGGATACAGGTGCCCAAGAACAGTACCAGGGAGCTGGATTGGAAGTGGAGCAGCTGGGACTCAAACCGGCGCCCATATGGGATGTTAGCATTGCAGGCAGTGGCTTTACCTGCTACACCACAATGCCAACCACTTGAACAATTTTATGAATTAAAATAATAGGTTGAATAAATAAAATTTTAAGACCAAAAACAGAGATTTTCAACATAACCCCTAGATTCTAGTGTTGGACAGCTGTGTTTCTGATATGAAAATTCTTTTAATCTTTGTAATAGGGAACCAACTAGCGCCCATCATGCATTCCCAGGATGCTTAGGGGAATAAACCACTGTGACTTGGGTTTGAAAGCTTCCTATGGCTTCTGTTTTTTCACTTGTTTTGAATTCCAGGATAGAGCAACCTTATTAAGGATCAAAAGAAAGAAATGTCTTACTTCTCTCTATTTTGGTAATTGTCCTAAGCTATATCTGACTGCAGGAAGCAGAAGCTGACCCACGCTAGCTAGGGGGGAAAAGAATTATATTGGAAGCAAGGTCCGGACAGGCCGACTGGATTCATGGCAGAGCCAGATGGTTCTCTGGTGGGCATGTACCACCCATGTAAAGTGCACAGCAGGAAACTGCCTGCCCAGAGTGAGCTCTCAGAGACCACGTGGGGTCATCCGGCAGCTGTCTCGGGGGCCCTGTGAATCCGTCTGTGCACCTGCGCCTTTGTTGCACTTTTCTCTGCACATCGTCCAGTCGCTCCCCTCATCCGTGTATCTCTAACTGGCGTTGTGTTGCATGGTGCCTTGACTCCACATAACCCAGCAAAAGGTCTCAATTTGTCTCTCCCTCCTTCCTCTGTCCCTCCTCCTTGGCTCATTCCTCTCTCTCTCTCTCTCTCTCTCTCTCACACACACACACACACACACACACACATACACAGACAGACATACACACACACTCATTCACACACACTCTTTTGGGAGAAATGTTTATAATCCAATATGCTGTTATGTAAATTCTTTAAAAAATGGTAACAAAAGAAGTTGTTTCAAAACAAGCTATGGCTTAATGGGTAATAAAATGGGTTAGGAAGGGTGAAGCCAAATTTTAGCTTTGAAAGAGGCATATTATAGGAAATGTGAAGTGTTGTTGTTGTTGTTTTTAAGATTGACTTATTTATTTTGGAAGAATTAGAGAAGGAGAAACAGAGAAAGCTCCTCTGTCCCCCAGTTCACTCCCCAGATGATGGAAACAGCCAGGGCTGGACCAGGCTGAAGCCGTGTGGGTGACAGGGACTCAAACACTTGGGCCTTCTTCCGCTGCTTTTCCCAGGCCATCAGCAGGGAGCTGGGTCAGAAGTGGAGCAGCTGGGACTGGAACCAGCATTCATAGAGGATGCCAGCATCACAGGCATCGACTTTACCCACCACACCCAATGTGAAATGGCTTGCAGCTGTTTTTCCCACCTTTCTGCCTGCTTACTCACTATATCACAAGGAAGGGTAGCATTTTTAAACAAATGGAGCCCAGCCCTACTGTTACTTGGATTAGTGAGAAAAGTATTTTTGACCCAGTGACTGCATATGTTCTTACTTTTTATTTGAGAAAGAATGTGTTCCTGTTGACAAGCTGTGAGCAGTTGCTGTAATGAACATCGAAGTAGGGGCCAGCGCTGTGGCGTCGCAGATAAAGCCACCACCTGCTGTCCCGGCATCCCATATGGGCGCCATTTCAAGTCCTGGCTGCTCCACTTCCAATCCAGCTCTCTGCTATGGCCTGGAAAAGTAGAAGATGGCCCAGGTCCTTGGGCCCCTGCACCCACGTGGGAGACCCAGAGGAAGCTTCTGACTTTAGATGGGTACAGCTCCAGCTGTTGCAGCCATCTGGGGAGTGAACCAGTGGGTGGAAGACCTCTCTCTCTCTCTGCCTTTCCTTCTGTGTGACTCTGACTTTCGAATAAATAATAAATAAATCTTTAAAAAAGTAAACATCAAAGTGTACAATAATACAAATTAGCTTGTTTCTCTGCAAGCCTTCGCTTGACTTTGAATGCTCATCTGTTAACTTTCCCAGTTCCACGGTGGTAGGGAGTGTGTGTAAGAGAGCTCAGACTT
Source organism: Oryctolagus cuniculus (assembly GCF_964237555.1). NCBI lineage: Eukaryota > Metazoa > Chordata > Mammalia > Lagomorpha > Leporidae > Oryctolagus > Oryctolagus cuniculus. Next base: position 13,174,681 of record NC_091448.1, on the reverse strand, counting down.
AGAAGTGTTGTGTTCACACATTGTGTTGGAGTGTGAAAGCAGTCTGGTTACGTGTGCTGTGCCCGTGGTGTGTGCAGTGGCTGTGAGAGCCATGTGGTCACATGGGTTAAGGTCGCAGCCTGTGGCAGGTGTTGTGCATGTGGTGGCCATGGCACCGCAGCATGGCGAGAGGGGACAGCAGGGACCCCTGTGAGGGCCGGCTCTAACCCCATTCCTGTTCCTGTTCCTGCTTGCAGCTCCGCCCAAGCCCGCCAAGCCCCCCGAGGAGCCAGCCGAGCCCGAGAGCCTCGAGGTGTCCAGCCCCTTCAACTACAGTGTGCTGCAGCACCTCGGCCAGTTCCCGCCGCTGCTGCCGCACAAGCAGGTGGCCGAGGCGGCGGGCGGCGGCCCGCAGAGCGCGGCGGCCAGCAAGCCGGCCATGTCCTACGCCAGTGCCCTGCGCGCCCCGCCCAAGCCGCGGCCGCCGCCCGAGCAGGCCAAGAAGAGCAGCGACCCGCTGTCCCTGTTCCAGGAACTGAGCCTGGGCAGCGCGTCGGGCGGCAACGGCTTCTACTCCTACTTTAAATAGGCGCTGGTTTCTTGCCGGGAGGGCTTGCGTTTGTACCGGTAGAGGTAAGGTAGTGGGACTCCCCGTAGACGCACCGTTCCCTTTGTTTTACTACCCGACATGTCCTCACTTAATTGCTTTGCTGCTAGACTTGCAACTAATTTTTTAAAAGTATATTCCATTATTTTGCATTTTTTGATGTGAGTCAGAATTTTGACAGCTTTTATGTAGAATAAAAAATATTTTTAAATTTGTGTATGGTTACATATGTTTGCATCAAGCTAGCAGCTAAGAGGTTAATTGTGCAACTATTAAAAAAAAAAGAAAAAAAGTTTGTCTAAAATGTATTTAAAAAGAAAAAAAATTGTAAGTAGCATTTACATTTATTCAATAATATTACCACATGCTGGGTTTCTGTACCAGAAATGGCCAGTTGATGTACAAATGTATGTTATTTTTGCTTAAATTCATTTAAAATTTTTTAAAATAAAGGGGCAGCATCTTCTAAATACTTTTAAGTTTTATCAGCTTTTTTTTTTTTTTTTTTTGTGACAGGATGCTGCACTCTAAGACTTTGACGGTTTTAGACTGTGTGCGCGTACTGTCGTAGCCTCCACCCACCGCAGGATAGAGTCCAAGGCATTCTTTGCAGGTGTATTTCACATGCCACTGATTTTTTGAGACACACACGCAAAAAAACAGTGGCATCCTTAGTTATTTTTTGGACAAGCTGTACTTCAAGCTTGTTTTTAATGTTAATTTGATAGTGTGTTTTTTTTTTTAAACAAATCATGAAGCTGAAAAATTTTTAGGATTGTTGGTGCTTAGTAGACTTGATAACTATTTTAAAAAAAAAATGCGTGAATTTAGTAAAATCCTCTTTGTTTTTCCTCACTATGCATGTGTAAATGTGTGTAACCCGGCTTTCCTTCCTCCTCCACTGGTATCAAAAATTGTGCCGCTTTAAGGTTTGGGTTTTTTTTTTTTCTTCCTCCAGTAAAAAATTTTGGTACCTTATTTGATGTTTACATTAAAATGTGACATTATACATGGCAATTCAAATATTTTGCTAGCTGTTTTGTTTGAGGAACATCATTAAAGAAGAAATGCAGTGTTTGTCAAAAATATATCAAAATTCATTGAAATCTGGGGCAAAAAAGCTACCCTTGTTTCTCAAGTCTTCGATTCTTCTTAAAATACCATTATTGAACTTGTACTAAAATATAAAATTGAAATAGCTATCTTAAATATTCTGCAGCCTCAAAATTGTTTTGAGTGAACTTTGGGAAAATCCAGAGGAAAATGTTTACCTCGTACATCGTGTGATCTTGACACACGTGAAACGGTGCGTGTCCCTGCCACTTTCCTGGCCCGTTAGTACTGCTTTTGTGTTTCAGAGAGCTGGGAACCCCCTCTCATCTTCCCTTCTTTTGGGGAAGTTGAGGCTGGGCAACACTTGAAGAAGCCAGCCTTCCTCACGGTCCACGCAGACACTGAGATTTGGAAGGCTGCCTTTGGTAGGCCCTGCTCCACTCAGAGCCCATGTTCAGACCACGTGGGAAGTGGCAGGGGCAGAGGAACAGCTCCCGTTCCTCCTGCGACTGGAGCCCAGTTCCCGTGGGCCCGCCGCAGCCCCTCCGGCGTTTCGGGACACGAGATCTGTGTGTGTCTGGAGAACCCCAGGTAGCTGTGAGAGATGTTGCTCTGCCTAACTGTAGTCAGAAGAAAAACATCTGCCCTAGGCCTGTGTGTTTCCAAGTCCATGACAAAACCCCAGGCGTGGGTCTCCTGATGGTGGGACGTCTACAATAAGTAACTGATCCCCTCCCACCTCCAGATACGAAGGTAATTCACAAAGGTTAGTGGAAAAATGGCATCAAACAATAAGTTCATTTTGATGCACCAAAATTTTGAAATCCCTGGATAGTGCTTTTTCATAGTGCACATTGCCCATGAACTTGATGAAGACTCCTCACTTACAGAACTGCAACACAAGCTAAAGGAATGTTCAGAAGCTTCTCATACTCTGAAGACAAGAATCATACGGCCAAGAGCGGTCAGGCAAACCCGTGCTGTAGGTTGTGACTGAACTTTCTGTTTCCCATACTTGAGCCTTTAAAAACAAAATCAGGTTTTCAGTTACATGTATCTAGGCAGGGAGTACCTTGTATAAATACCCTGATGGAAGGTGGCCGTTTTAGATAAGGAAGGTGTCAGGGCGGCAGGACAACCTCATTCTCAGCCCGTGTTTTTGCAACACTAGACAGTAATAGCTCCTTACTGGTCCTTGCTCCGCTCTGCTCGGCTCTGAGCTTCTCATCTGTTGTTTCCGTAGCCAGTCAAGGAGTCCATCGTTGTTTCTGTCTGTTACTCTTTCTGGATTCTGGATTTCTCAGCATTTCCTGGTGCCATTCTTCTAGAGCCATGCTTTTAGGAATCGGATACAGAGTCACGGTATCCCGCAGTGGTTTTGAGTAAGTCCCTGCTGTGTAGGAAGCCTCCATTGGAATGCAACATGGCTTCTGGGTACTTTATGCTCTTTGGGTATTATGTGGGTAGTATTGGCAAGAACCCATACATCAGACTTAACAAAATGTACCTTATTTCACATTTTATATAATGGGTTCAACCTTAGAGCTCAGATAGGATTCTTCTATATATATTTCTAAAGAAAAATTGATGATAATTCTCAAATAATACCAATTATTACCAACTTCCTTTTCTTCCAGAAGAGATTTCTTCTAAGTGAGGTTAATTGCTCCCTTGATGTCTTTCTGCGTCTTTGTTCTTTATAGCACTCTGAAGTTTCCTTAATTTTTTTGCAAGAACTTTTTTGTTCATTTCACTTTTTAATTTCAGTGCTACTTTTTTTTTTAACCTTAAAGACATTCTTTTGAGTTTGTAGAGTATTCATGCTAAGTTGTTATTTTTTTCTAATCTAAAAATGCTAAGATTTGAAGAACTTCGTTCAGTATAATATGGAAATCTTCTGGTGTGGTTTTCTTTTTCTGTTCTTTTATTTGATAGGCAGGCAGAGAGAAAGAGAGATCTCCCATGTACTGGCTCACTTCTGAAATGCCCACAAATGGCCAGGGTTGGGCCAGGGTGAAGCCAGGAGACAGGAACGCAATCCCAGTCTTTGTGGTGGGTGGCGGGAACCCAGTGATCTGAGCCATCACTTGCTTCCCACAGTCTGCCCTGCAAGAAGCTGGAATCTGAGCCAGAGCCAGGCCCCGGACCCAGGCCCTCCAGTGTGGGGTGCGGGCTCCTTCAGCACCAGGCTGACCACCTGCTCCTGCCATGCTTTTAAAGGGGGTTTTGGTTGCCGTTTTGGCATATACTTTCCACATTGTTGTAGCAGAGCTTTGTTCTTGGGTCATCAATAGTTAGTTATTGGCCATGTAAGCTAACATGACCTTAATTTTCCTTTCCTCGCACAGAGGTCATTTTGCTAAATCTAATAACAAAGTGCTTAGTGTGACTTTGTTAGAATCAGAGAATCTCGAGTCGGTTCAGGTCTGGCGTCAACATCGCCTGGTCTTTTCAGGTGGAAGAACAGCAGACCAAGAAAGGAAGTAGAACTCCTTCTGAAGAGAGGCTTCCTAATTAAACACAGCGATCTCCCAGACCTGTCGCGAAAATCGTTCCCTTTGGTTGGAGGCATTGAAGTGGCTGAGAAAGCCAACTGCATCGGAGGAACTTTGAGGTTATTAATAGAGTCTTATGTTTCCCTAGTGTAGCAGCTTTTGTTTTATATTTCTTATCTTGAAGGGAAAGCTATCAACATCAAAGAATGCATCTCTCACCCCCGTGGCTAGAGAAAGCCACCTTGGCTAAGAGTCAGGTGTGAAAAACAGCTTCAGGGTAAACTTTAGTATCCAGCTATTGTCACTGAGAACATTAGGTTTATGGAGACAGGTGTTGAAAAAGAGACAGCGTTTACAGCATGCCTGTCATGGACTCTTCTTTAAGAGGACTATAAAAATACAAGGTTAGAACTTTAAATACATTGAGAGACCCACATTGCTGCTATGAAACGTTACTGCGGCCAGCCAGCCTTTGTCCCCACAGCTCCTCAAAGGTAGTCCTTTGTCCTTTGTGTTGCCCAGGTGTTGTTTCTCACTAACGGTTCCCACCACCACCCTGTGCGTTCTCCCAGTGGGCAGGGTCAGAGTCTTCAGGCCCCTGCTCTGTCTCTGCTCTGCCCCCCGAGCTGCATTCAGACTACCTAGCGATCAGAAACAATGGGCGATGTTCTCGCCATGATCTCTTGTTCCAAGTGCCACCTGGGCGTGCCCGTCACGTATCATAGAGACGTCATTTGGAAGGACTGGGCGCACGCTAGTGTCCAGTGTGCCTGTTGCTGTAGGCCTCTCACACTCGTGTCTGCGTGAGGGTGGGCGCTCCTTTGCTGAAACTCCACAGGGAAGCTGCTGCCTTCCCTCCTGCCACCCTCAGCCCTGTGACACTAGGGTTTTATGGCCGCAGTGGCAAGGTCTTATGTTTTACACTTTTATAAGAACACACTCAGAAAATGGCGTTATGTTATCACTTTCCAGTAGACTATCATTAAGCAGCTCCAAAAGCTGTTTTGACGTAACATTGAACATTTTTGAGCCCACCCAAAATACCTACTTTGGAATGAACTTTAAGGATATAATCACCAGGGTCTCTCAGATGTTTTGAAGAGAGGGACCTGATAGAAGAATCTAGACTTAGACATGTGAACTGTGGTTGAATCCCAAACCCAGTCATACAGGGGTAGCCTGAAACTCAAGTGTGGAGAAAACCCAGACAGCGTTTGTGTCCTTAATAGTTTTAGTAATCAGAGTATTAGACCAGACTTTGTTTGCAGTTTCTTCAACACAGAGATTTTATTTTGGTACAAATATTAAGCATAAAGCATAGTAAGTTTTATATAATTCTATGAGTTCATTAAACAATATTATGAAATTTTCATTATGTTCTTGGGGAGTCTTTTTAGCTATTTCTACCTCATATATGAGGTCTGTTCTATATTTGATTTTGCATTCTAGCATGTGATTGCCTGCCTTAGAACTGTGTATAGGAGGGGAAATCGATATTCCCTTTTAAGAAATCTGTGATTTTATGAAAGGACTTTTGTTTTGTTAGTACCTTTCCCCCCTGATGTCTGAAACATAAAGGGGAAAGGGTGGCAAATTGCAGAAGCGACAAGAGTAGCGTCCCCTTACAGATGGGCCCTGTTCTAAGAGTTCTGAGTTGAGAGCAGCATAGAGCAGTGGTTCTCAGATGTTAGCCAGCGGCAGAATTACCTCAAGGTCTCCTTAAAGTACCAGTTGCTGGCCTGCAGCCCCCAGAGTTTCTAGCTCTGGGCTGCAGCCGGTCCATTTGCTTTTCTGGAAAGTTCCCCCTCCACGCCCTCCCTGCTGGTCTGAGAACCACTGGTCTAGAAGCAAGTCTGCAAATCTTCCTCGTGCGTCAGTTTACTTGGTGTGCAAACCAGGGCTTTGGAGACACTTTGCTAATCCTGAGGCCATGCGTGCAATATTCCTGGAGGAAGAGCTCAATGCCTTTGGCCTGACTGCTGGCCCTTCCTGTCCCTCACCGCTGCTGGGCTCCGTGCCGCTCTTCCACATGGGGTGAAAGCATTCCTAGTGGAGGGGAGTTTGATTTCTGTGCCCTGCTGCCTGGGCTGTGGGCTGGATGCCGTGTGTGTGTGGCGTGCTCAGGGTCCGTCTCAATGACCTGTGCACATGCAGAGGAGCGTGGTGGAGAGAAGCCGTCTGAATGCCCCAGGCACGTGAGGCTCTCAGCAGGGGAGTCTCTGTCCTATGCTGGCAGTCACAAGGACCATCCAAAACAATAGAATCCCCGAAGAAGGTATTGTGCAGCTTTTTGGGGTGTCTTGGGGTGGGGTGAAGGCACAGGATTTGCTTTTCAAGAGATGAGTTTCTCAGGTTCACCAAGTTACTTTGAATTCTGTGCCATGCCAGCAGGTGTTAGGGAGAGCCTGAAGTGGTGATGTGGCAGAAAATGTAATTGTCTCTAATTACTTTGCTACCTTTAAAAAGTCTGTATATGTTTGCAAAACAATATAGGGGAGTCTACTGCCTACCCAGCATGAATTATTCATAAATTATAGGTGCACATGTATGAACAAATTATTTTTGAGAAAGAAACTGCCTAAAATCTGATAAATCTGACAGGTCTTTGGCTACTTTTAAATGTGTGTGTTGTCTTTGTTGTCCTAATATTCACCCCAGACTGTGGGGAGTATTGGGCTCTGCTTCTGGTTTTAGGTTGGCTTGGAATTTACTGAGATACTAGGAAAATGGCCTTTGGTTTGTAAGGTGTTAGAACTGGAATGGCTTGGGTGCCGCGACATGCCTGCTGCAGTCATCAAGCGTTGGGCCTTGGGGTTCCTGAAGCACAGGACGTCCCCCTGAGAAGGCGGGAGACCCTTCCTGAGCGCCGTCGGCGTGCTCAGCGCAGCCCCCGCTGCTGGGGGCTTTGAGTCACTGACACTTTTTTTGCAAAGACCTTTTTGTGTCTCCTTGTGGGTCAGAGGGCTCTGCTGTTCAGGTTGAGGTCCCAGAGTGACAGCTGCGAGTGTTGCTCAGCATTCCCGCCCCTTCCTGCCCCACCCAGTCCAGAGGGAAGGTCCTGGATTTTCGTATACCCAGAGCACGCCTGCTCCTGTAATGCGTTTATGTGACATTCTGGACATCATGTACTGTATCCAAGTTTCTGTGCCAGTCATCAGATTTCTTTGAAACCCATGAAGGTACTGGTTATGCGTGATAGTTGTGTCCTAGGTAAATACGGCAATGAGAACACTTCTCTGCATGCTGGAGGTCGTGAGTGCTGCATTGTATGAAAGGGCCCTGTTGCTAGCGACCAGGGTTCTTTCTGAAATGCTTCCGAGATGCCACTGTTAACAGTTCTTTAACTCCTCAGCTAACCGCATGGGATGAGTGACTTAGCAAATGCATCCTGGGGCTTCCTTGGGAAGTCTTTCCTAAGGGAAGCCGTGGAAAGTGGAGTGGTCAGTGCCCATCTCTTCGGAGTACCAGCTGCATAGCTGTCTAAGTTAGCATAATTTATGGCAGAATTATAACTTTTTTTCTTTGCAGTGAATGATACCTCATCTGAGAGGCTCTAATACCTAAAAGAGTTTATTGTTAAAAGTGAAAATGACTTTGTACCGTTAAATAACCCCAAAGCTACTCTCTAGGGTGTTGATTTTCCTCCTTTCTCTGTCATGCTCTTTCCTAACTTAGTTTTGGGATTACTTTAGCTCCTTGGTTCCTTAGAGCAAGTTTTCAGTTTGGGGGTCTACAGTTCCTACAGTGTGGCCATTGTCTCAGTGAAGTTCTTTTGTTCTAAAAGACTCATGGTAACACAAGATGTATTTTACTGCTACAACTAAAATGTATTTATAATAAAATGCCTTTTTAATAATTTGGCCCTTGGTTTATTATGTGTGAATGCTTCGGTCTCTGCTTTCTTGTGCTTTTTAAGTCTGACAGAGGTAGGGCTCTGACTTCCCTCCTGATACACAGCGGGAAACCGAAAACTCACTGGCGATGCGTCGTGGTGCCACTCTGCTTGCCCGAACTGTGGGACTTAAGCCCCCAAACTTCAGCAGTGGTAAAGGCCAGAGGCCTGCGAGGTTACCCGAAGGTTTAAAGACCACCAGTGCCACTGAGAAAATGAGCGCTTTTCAGACTCATTCAGCTTGGATGTGAGGAAGGAAAAACGGGGATCGTGGTGGACCCCGCACAGTCACACGATCGCTAACTGCTGGGCGGGTGGGGCCCACACTTCATTTAAGAACTCCTGCGGCTACTTTATATCCACCCTTTATGTAAGTATAATAACACACGTCTCCGTGGTGTGTGACAAGTATTAATTCAGCCATCGTAAAGAAAACGCTGGCCGGGCAGAAAACTGCCTTGCTTTTGTCGGCGAAGGAGTCTCGCGTCTGCCCTGATGTGATTTGAGAAGCACTGGCAGGTCACGGAATGCTTTGTGTGTGCCCCGGGTATTTCATTTTTCACCTCCTCGTCACGCGGCACCATGAATTAGCTTGAATTACACAGTGCTTAAAGTGCGCGGATCTAAGTGGATGGGGGGAGTCAGACTTCCGTTAAGGACAGTTGGAGATTTGTATTCATCCCAGTGAGTCCGTTTTTAAGCTAGGTGTCTTGCTCTCTCTGAGTTGGATTGGTGTGAGATGACACAAATCTTGTCTGGATTTTGGAGCGAAAAACACTCCATAGAAAGCAAATGCACCTGGCAGATTCCATGAGCTGCCTGCTCTCCACGAAGAAACCCAAGGGCCCAGAGTCAGTGGGAGGTCAGGAGTTAATTCCTGTCTCATTTTGGTGCCTCTCGAAGCACTTTTGAGAATGCTGTTGGTGGGGAGGTTAGTGCAGAAAAGTAATTGGAAAATAAACAGTTGCTGCTTTTCATCAGAACTGCAGGGTGGGGAACTCGTGGGGCGCAGCTGAAGCAGGTGCAAAGCCGGGCTGGCGGGCGGGGTGCTGCGATGGGGAGTCTGGAACACCCACTACCCCGGGCTGGTGACCTCAGTCTGAAGTCGACTCTGCCGCTTCATGTACAGTGTTGTCCCCTCACAGAGGGAAGTCGTTGTCTTTTTTTTTTTTTTAAAGATTTATTTATTTATTTATTTATTTGAGAGGCAGAGGCAGAGAGAGAGAGAGGTCTTCCATCCACTGGTTCACTCCCCAAATGACCGCAACAACCGGAGCTGAGCTGATCCGAAGCCAGGAGCTAGGAGCTCCTAGGTCTCCCAGGCAAGTGCAGGGGCCCAAGGCCGTGGGCATCTTCTACTGCTTTCCTAGGCCACAGCAGAGAGCTGGATCGGAAGTGGAGCAGCTGGGATTCAAACCAGCGCCCATATGGGATGCTGGCACTGCAGGCAGCCACTTTACCCACTACACCACAGCACTGGCCCTGGAAGTCCTGTTCTTAAGATGCCACCAACCTCGTGTTGATTGCACAGCTTTGCTTGTAGTTCACTGCCAACTGCAACCAGTTACCTTCCGGAAACAATCCGACAGTGCCACCCTTTTCCTGCAAAGCCGTCGGTGGTGCCCCATCACGTCCTCAGTGTCTTAGCTGGACATTCAAGACGCCCCGAGTCTTGTCCCTGAGCACTGCTCGCACACCGGCAGCCTACAGCTGGCTGCTGGCCCTGCCTTCCCCGCAAGCCCTTGACTTCCCTCTGTCCATGGAACTTCCCTCTGACATCTCCTCTGTCCAGAACGTGCCCTCCAGCCCTCATAGCCCCACTCCCACGTCTGCTTGGGGGAGCTCCACTTAGCCAAGACAACAAATTCTACCTCCTGCACTCGCTGTTGGATTAGCGCGCTGTGCTGAGGCCTCATCACAGTTTCATGTTTTGGAGTTTGTGAGGTTCTGGATGGCAGAGATCCTGTCCCCGCGGCCCCAGGTTTGATGAGGGGAGGGCTTCAAGACACCCTTTCGCTCCGCCTTGACATCCTGTGCCCACGCAGTGCGGCCGGATGCCAGCCCCGGGCAGTGAGGATGGCCAGGGGGGAAGGAGGAGTGAGCTGAGCTGTGTGGTGACGTCCCCTACGCGGGTGACAAAGCACTGGCACCCTCGCGTGCTTTGTGTCTTACCAGGCGTCACTGCTGGAGCCCTCGGGTTGACAGCTTCACCATGGTTATGTCAGTTTTGACGGATGCTGCCTGCTGGAACACGCCCCGGTCCGCAGGCACATCTGATGCGGCTGCAACTCCCCTGGGAGTTTTCATGGCTCCCATTGCTGTTGAATCGCAGAGGGAGGTAATTAAACTGAATAGGAGCTGCAGCTTGCAAACCTATGGCATAATGCTGTCGGAGCTCATTAGAAGGGTTCCTGTGCACAGGGGTTGGAACCCCTTGTTTGAGGAAAGCGCTGTTAGTCCGCGAGAGCAGTGGTCTGGGGGCCGACTCCTGGCTCAGAGGTGGGCTCTGTTCCCCAGACTGGACGGGAACACTGAGGACAGGTCCTCCCGGGTGGAAGGACCTGCAAAGGGGCTTTGGTCAGGGCTTTGTTTCCCTTATCCGCAGCACAGCCAGTGGAAGGAGGCGGCTCTCCCTCAATCACGCCGGCTGGGAAAGACTCTGATGGGCTCACGGTGGAGGCGTGGGCGCATTTTCAGAAACCAAACAGAAACCCCGGCCTCCGGCCCAAAGTTCTTTTTCTAAGAGAAAGGAGTGCAGAGTCGGTGCTCTTAGCTCTGACCATGTTGAAAGCAGGTTGCACACCCTGGGACAAAAGGAGCAGGTGCTCATTGGAAGTAGACAGGCAAACAGGCGTCATCTTTGTTTTTTACGTTGCAAATGCCCTCAACAGCTGGGGTGGGAGAAAGCGGGCTGAGGCCCTAGCTGAGAGCCAGGAGCTCAGTCCGATCACTTGAGCCATCAGGGCTCCTCCCCAGGTCTGTGTTAGCAGGAAGCTGGAGTCAGGAACCAGAGCCAGGGATGGAACCCAGTTAGTCCAGTGTGGGACACAGGTGAGCATCTTAACTCCCAGGCCAAAGGCCCACTCTGTTACCTTGATGACTCATTTCTACTCAGGGTGACCTGCTAGGCCACCTGGGACCACAGCCACTCCTGCTGGGCTGATTCTGCTACAGGGTGGAAGATCCACTGCGAAAAAGTTGTGATCTAGTGTAAGTAAAGATGGTTATGGGCGCCAGTGTTGTGTTGCTGGTAAAAGCGGCTGCCTGGGACATTGGCATCTTGTGGATGCAGGTTCAATTCCCGGCTGCTCCACTTCCAATCCAGCCCCCCACTAATGCGCCTGGGAAAGCAGTGCAAGATGGCCCAAGTGCTTGGGCCCCTGCACCCACGTGGGAGACCCAGATGGAGTTCCGGGCTCTTGGCTTCCACCTGGCCCAGCCCTGGGCTGTTGGGGCCGTTTGTGGAGTGAACCAATGGATGGAAGCTCGCTTGCTCTCTGTCTCTGTCTCTCTCTCTCTAACTCAGCCTTTCAAATAAATAAATCTTAGGAAAAAAGATGGGTTCGTACTTTTGTGGGAACCTGTTCCTGCCCACGGATGTGCTGCAGCTCGGAAGATCCTTTCAGCTGGAGATTTGCAGCCATGGACTCTGCCGAGGGAATGCCGCTGAGTCTCCCTCCCCGGACCCCAGCCACGCACGGGACGAGCTCCTCACTGCTCTTTTCCTGCTTCCCAGGGCCTTCCTACGGGCCTTCCGACCCCTGCGCCTTCTCCCTCCCCCACAGCCACTCCCGTCTGTGCCCTTAGGGCACTGCTCTGGGCCCTGTGAGAACGTGGGAGAAAGGGTTTGGTGAGGAAGATGCTAGCTGCCAGGATGGTTCTGAAGAAAACCGGGCCCCTTACCTTCAAACAGCTTAGATTCAGTGAGGCTTGCAGGCCGGGTGAGCTGACCCAGAGTGGGGTCAAGGTCACAGATGCGGAGAAGCATGAAGTTGGAGAGCACGCGATGTCTGAGCCGGACCCTGCAGAGTCGGCAGGGCCTCCCAGGTTAGAAAGCGGACAGCTGCTTGCTCCTGAAACCCTCCCAAGTCCCATAGCACTTACAAAGTCACCTGCCATTGAATGCCCAGGTTCCTGCGGGACAGGAGCATGACCCACTCCCGGGGATGTCCGAGTTTTGCACAGTGCCCAGCCTGGCACACAGCGCTTGTCCTCGGTGTGGTTAACAGAAGGCTGCCGCCTCCCCAGCATCCCCATCGTGGTTCTCGGAACCCCTGGGCGCTCAGGGCCACACGGCAGAGAGAGGGCAAGGGAGCCGGGTCTCCGGCAGTGGCAAGGGGAACAGAGAAGCAGAAGCCGTCAAGCTCGGCTCAGGGAGAAGACGCATCAGCCCGAGACACGAGAGCCGTTCTGACTTGGGTGCAGGACAGAAGGTGCCATCAAAACGAGGGGACAAATACGGCAGAGTAGGTTTGTGGGAGAAGGGTCTTGAGCGGGGTTTGGACTTGGGGGGAGCGAGGCGGCGTGGAGCCCCTGGGGAGCAGGTCCCTGCCGAGAGCCGTGCAGTACGCCCGTCCGACACCTGCCTGGGGGACAGGGTGGGCGTCCTGGGTGTGGGGCACCAGACAGAGCTCTGGAAATGGCCAGACTTTCTCAGATCTCACGGTGTGAGATGCAACACCCGGTGCAGCGGGCAGGCGTTAGAAGGGCAAACATCGGCCGGCGCCGCGGCTCACTAGGCTAATCCTCCGCCTTGCGGCGCCAGCACACCGGGTTCTAGTCCCGGTCGGGGCGCCGGATTCTGTCCCGGTTGCCCCTCTTCCAGGCAAGCCCTCTGCTGTGGCCAGGGAGTGCAGTGGAGGATGGCCCAGGTGCTTGGGCCCTGCACCCCACGGGAGACCAGGAAAAGCACCTGGCTCCTGGCTCCTGCCATCGGATCAGCGCGGTGCGCCGGCCGCAGCGCGCTGACCGCGGCGGCCATTGGAGGGTGAACCAACGGCAAAGGAAGACCTTTCTCTCTGTCTCTCTCTCTCACTGTCCACTCTGCCTGTCAAAAAAAAAAAAAAAAAAAAAAAAGAAGGGCAAACATCGAGCGAAGAAAAGGTCGGAGGAAAGCTCCGAGAATGTTAGGTGGAAAGCAGAGGCCGAAAGCAAAATGCTCCAGCGAAGTCTGCTCGGTGGAAACTGGCAACCGTGAGGTCGGTGGTGGAAGGGCGGTTCCTGGGGCTGCGTGGAGGGGTGGGGGGCAGACTGCATGGCTGGACTTCAGGACACTTGCCAGGGGACGGGAGATGCAAGGGGAGGTGGGGGCTTAGGAGAAAGGACGCCTGCCCTCCTAGCACCTCCCCCCACACTCCCGTCCCTGCAGGCAGCTCAGGGCCGCATGGCACAGGGTCGCTAGGACCATGGCCTGCCATCTCCCAGGGCCGTCGCTAAGACAAACTCTGGGATTCTTCTCTCTTGATTTCTTGCAGATTCAATGCATGCCCTGCGGTACTGAATGTAGCTGAGGGGGCCCTGGAGACCACCTGCTGATCAGGTGATTGTCAGTGGTTCCCGAAACTTCTAAGCAACGAAGTTCTTTTTCTCTAGCAAAGTCTTAGTTCCTACCTGCAGGGGTGGATGCTGGCCTGGCCGTTGGGGCGCCACTAAGGATGCCCACACCCCATGTTGGCTGGAGTGCTGCCTGGGTTTGAGTCCTGACTCCACCCTGATTTTAGCTTCCTGCTGATGCAAACCCTGAGAGGCAGTGGTCATGGCTCAAGTAATTGGACCCCTGTCACCCACGTGGAAGACCTAAGTTGAGTTCCTGGCTCCTGACTTGTGCCCTTGGTCTGTGGCCATTGCTGCTGTTTGGGTAGTAAATCAGCAGATGAAAGCTCTGTTTCTTACATGGGTAAGTAAATAAAAATTTAAGGAATAAATATATAAGGCAGATTGACATCTGACTTTATATATTCAATAGAAATTTATAACAAATTCATGAGAGCAGTTACGATATTTGGAGAAAAAACATCTGTAGTTGGAATTTATGGAAGACAGACATACCTGTCAGCCATTGTTTGTTTTGTCTGGACAATGTGAGCAAACGATGTGATTCGTAAAAGCAAACAGCAGCATGTGTGTCTGTGCTGTTGTCTGAGCAGATGTGCACTTGCCGGCATTTTGCAAAGAACACTGCAGAACAAGACCCTAATCCATGAGACGACGCAGGAAGTGGAAATGCGTGCAGAGCAATGGCTGAAGAACCTGTTTTAAGGTCTCCTTAGAGGAAAGTTTGGGGGCTGGCATTGTGATGCAGCAGGTTAAGCTACTGCCTGGGACACCAGCATTCCATATGGGTGCTGGTTTGTGTCCCGGCTGCTCCACTTCTGATCCAGCTCCCCGCTAATGCACCTGGGAAAGCGGCAGAAGATGACCCAAGTGCTTGGGCCCCTGCCACCCAACTGGGAGACCCAGATGAAGCCCATGGCTCCTGGCTTCAGCCTGGCCCAGCCCTGGCTGTGCTGGCTGTTTGGGGAGTGAACCAGCAGAGGGACGATATCTCTGTCTGTTCCTCCTTCTCTCTCTGTAACTCTGCATTTCAAATAAATAAAATAAATCTTAGAGTACAGGTTTTAACTCTGTGGAAGTCTCCAGTGTAGCAGAATGATGGATGCATCGTGCACTCCAGGTGGAATAAGCTGGAGTCCAATCTTTGAAGAGGGACCTGCGGGAACCTTTGGTCTCTCCCAGCAACACAGAGCTCACGTTCTGCAGCAAAGGGGCTCACAGCTCGGCTTCCGGAAGCAGAAAGAACATGGTTCTGATTCTTTGTGTGACCCTGGGCTAGATAAGCAAACTCTTTGAGCCTCTTTCTTTATCTGTGCAGTAAGAGAAGCAAACGGGCAGGGTCATCACAAGGCGTAAGAGGAGCCAGACATCAGGCGCTGAGTCCAGCCCCCTGCCCTGGTTCAGTGACGTCATATCGCTATGGCGTGTGTGTTTTATGGGGACATAAAACTAGTTTTTTAAAAATTTGTCTACTTGAGAGGCAGAGAGAGCTTCTACCTGCTGGTTCACTCCCCAGATGCCCACGATGGCTGGGCCAGAGCTGGTGTGAAGTCGGGATCTGGGAACTCCGTTCAGTTCCCCGACTCGGGTGGCAGGGATCCAAGTACCTGAGCCATCGCCTGCTGCCTCCCAAGATGCGTGTGCGCAAGAAGCTGGAGTGAGGAGCCGGGACAGGACGTGGATCCAGGGACAGGACGTGGACCCAGGGTCAGGACGTGGACCCAGGGACAGGACGTGGACCCAGGGACAGGACATGGACCCCAGGGACAGGACATGGACCCCAGGGACAGGACGTGGACCCAGGGACAGGACGTGGACCCAGGGACAGGACATGGACCCCAGGGACAGGACGTGGACCCAGGGACAGGACGTGGACCCGGGACAGGACGTGGACCCGGGACAGGACGTGGACCCAGGGACAGGACGTGGACCCGGGACAGGATGTGGACCCAGGGACAGGACGTGGACCCAGGGACTCTGAGCTGGCACTTGAGCACCCTAACCAGCATCTTAACCGCCTGGCCAGTTGCCCACCCCATGGGGACTTTTCAAGTGGGCAACCCGAGGACCCTAGTTTGCGTCTCCATGTATAGGAGATCCCAGTGGAGGAACTCCAGTGATGGGCCCTGGACTAACGTGAGCTGGTGGGACACTCCCAGGGAGGGAAACCGAGGCCTGGGGACATTCCACCATCGCACCTGGCTGGAGTTCTTTCCCTGCACCTGGGCGGGCCTCTGAGCTGGGGGCAGTTAAGAGCGAGAGTGTGGCACTGCAAGCCGTGGCTCAATGCCCCCATCGGACATAGAGCTTTTTAAAAACATGCTTTTTAGCTGGTGCCGCGGCTCACTAGGCTAATCCTCCGCCTTGCGGCGCTGGCACACCGGGTTCTAGTCCCGGTCGGGGCGCCGGATTCTGTCCCGGTTGCCCCTCTTCTAGGCCAGCTCTCTGCTGTGGCCAGGGAGTGCAGTGGAGGATGGCCCAGGTGCTTGGGCCCTGCACCCCATGGGAGACCAGGAAAAGCACCTGGCTCCTGCCTTCGGATCAGCGCCGTGATGGAAACCTGGGTCCTCCACGTGAGTGGCAGAGACCCAAGTCCTTGAGCCATCTCTGCTGTCTCCCAGGGTCTGCAACAGCAGGAAGCTGGAGGCAGGAGCCGGAGCTGGACCTGAACCCAGGCCTCATGATGTGGGATGCAGGCGTCCCACGTGCGGCTCGGCTGCCGGGCCCAGCACCTGCCCGAGGCGGGAGCGCCCCGTGAGCCACAGAGGCACTCTCAGCTGTGCTTTCACAGACATGCTCTCCCTCGTCTGTTTCTCTGTGCGGTCACCGGGACTGTGCCTCGAGCCCAGAGAAGCAAATCTCGACCCCCCTCCCCATACCCCCCCCCCCCCCCATGAGGAAGAGTGCGGAGAAGCCAGGTTTTTCACATGCAAGCGAACATTCTTGTCGGGGAGCGAAGTCAAAGGAACAGGAAGTGTTGCTCCCGGGACAGCAGTGACCTTAATTAGTGTCTTCCCTGTGCAGGATCGATGCCTGGTGTGCGGGTTAACTGGTGGTCTCTGTGGCCATGTAGAGTGAGACTGACCGCCAGTGGCATCCATCCTGTGTCCCAGTCTCCGCTCCCACAGGTGCGTTCCACAGCACAGGTGCATCACGGGATTTATAGATACCTTGTCTCCCCGTCTCCTCTTCTCTCAAAGAGGGCAGGGGATAAATTAGAAATGAATTTGTAAATAATTTACTGGTCCAAGTGGGACAGGTCACTGGGGCAGAGGAAACACTGCAATGGATGTGATTAAAGTTCCCCGCCTTTCTGGTTCGAGTCCCGGCTGCTCCTCTTCTGATCCAGCTCCCTGCTAATGCACCTGGGAAAGCAGCAGGAGGTGGCCCAAGTCCTTGGGCCCCTGTGCCCATGTGGGAGACCAGGAAGAAGCGCCTGGCTCCTGGCTTTGGCCTGGCTCAGCCCTGACTGTTGCGGCCATTTGGGGAGGGAACTAGCGGATGAAAGGTCTGTCTGTCTGTAACTCTGCCTTTCAAATAAATAAATACATCTGTAAAAATAAATAAAATTCCCCACCATTTCTGAAGGGCACACAGGAAAAGGTAGAAGGACACAGAGGTCCTTGAAATTCTGTTTCCAGGAGGGGCAGCCCGACTGTGTGTTAGCCAGAGACAATGAGATGCCTCTCAGAATCCCAGGACCCCTGGCAGAGGGACAAGGGACCACTGGAAGGGGCGCTGCTCAGCCAGGTGGGGAACCGGCTGCCTTCCTGCTAATTCTTGCTCCGGGGCCTGTTAACCTCGTCCCAGCCAGCAAGCCCTTCTGCAGACCTCGCCGGCTTTCCTCGTGTACAATGGGATAATTCGGCTGCTGTGCAGCGCCAGGCTGAACCACAGGAGCCCGACACAAAGGAAGCATCAGGAGTGTGGAGCCCATCTCTGTTTAAAATCTCTCCACTGCACTCATTGTGGATTATTCTGAATTAGTTTTGATTGAAAACGTATCACACAGGGGCCGGCGCTGTGGCGCAGCAGGTTAATGCCCTGCCTGGCCTGAAGTGCCAGCATCCCATATGGGCGCCTATTCTAGTCCTGGCTGCTCCACTTCTGATCCAGCTCTCTGCTGTGACCTGGGAAAGCAGTAGAAGATGGCCCAAGTGCTTGGGCTCCTGCACCCATGTGGGAGACCTGGAGGAAGCTCCTGGCTCCTGGCTTCAGATCGGCGCAGCTCCGGCCATTGCGGTGAATTGGGGAGTGAACCATCAGATGGAAGACCTCTCTGTCTCTCTCTCTCTGCCTCTCCTCTCACTGTGTAACTCTGACTTTCAAATAAATAATAAAATAAATCTAAAAAAAAAAGAAAACAGGGTCTCAGACATTTGCACCCCCGTGTTCTCGCGAGCATCATACGATGGGCAGGAGTTGGGAACCAGCCCAGTGTCCATCAGCGGAAGGATGCACACCCAGCATGGGGCACACGGGCCCAGGGGACACGGTGTATCCACAGACTGCGTCACGGACCAGCCTTGGGGACATCATGCTAAAGGAAACAGGGAGACTCAAAAGGCCAGCTGCCGTGTCGCTCCACCCCACGAGGCAGTGCGAGTGGCCGGGCAGGACGTGCGGCCAGCGCCGGGCGGGTGAGAATGGCAGTCCGTGTGCTGTAGGCCCAGAGTTTCCCTCGGGGAAGGTGAAGTGCTCTAAGGTGGACAGTGGGGATGGTCACACCAGCGTGAGCACGCTCGACACGACTGCGTCACTAGAACAGGATAAAGATGGCAATTTCTTGTGACGTGTATTTTTACCACGCGTTTTAGAAATCACACTACATGGGGCAGGCATTTGGTGCAGCGACTGGAGCTGCTGTTTGGGCTGCTGCACCTCGTATCCGGGGCCTGGCTTTGAGCCCCAGCGCCGCTACCGATTCCAGCTTCCTGCTGAGGCACACCCTGGAAGGCAGCAGTGACAGCTCAAGTCCTTGGGTCCCTGCCATCCACGTGGGAGACCTGGATGGAGCTCCTGGCTCCTGGCTTCCTTCTGGCCCAGCCTTGGTGTTGTGGACCTTTGGGGGAGTGTAGCAATGGATGGGCGATTTCTCTCTCTGCCTTTTAAAAAAAATAAATAAAAATTTAAAAACTAAAATCGTTGAAGAAAAAAGTCAGACTTCAGTATCATTGGCCTTGATGATCTGAGATGCTAGAGGGAAGACGCAGACGGAAGTGACCACGATGCAGGGTTTGGTGCATGTTAAATTCGCGCACCCCCGAGCAAGGAATCTGAAGTCATAGGTTCCCCAGGCTAACCACAGGCTGTGCAGAAGGGCAGGAAGCCAGTGACTTGCGGCATCTGATGCCTCCCAGGGCCTGCGTGAGCAGGAAGCTGGAGTCAGGCGCCAGGTACAAAAGTCAGGTACTCTGATACGGGACTGCTGGGCTAAATGCCCACCCCGCTTCTGATCTTCATTGAAAACCGCCGGCCCCACGACAAGAGGCAGTGGGCCAGGTCTGCCGCACAGTCTGAGCGGGGCCAAGCCTCGCCTGGACGAAGGAGCTCTCAGGGCTCAAGGCCAGGTGCGCAAGGGGCCTCTTTGAGCCCCCTCGCTGGGGGCTGCGTGAGTTCCCTGGAGTGCAAAGGACGGCGCCGTGTGTGCCCTGCGTGGCCTGCATGGCCCTCGCCCTGGGCATCTAACTGCTAAGCCCTGCTTCCTGAGGTTCTTTGCAACCGAAATCCAGCATCCGAAATCCGACACCAGCGGCCGCACTGCTATCCAGCTGCTGGCCCTGGGTGCCCCACCCTCAGGCCTCTAGAAATAGCCCCTCCTATTTTTAACACCCCTGGTCTAATCAGAGGGTTTCCAGTTTCTCCCCAAATAATCCCAGAGCTCCAAGCTGGAATGCAGAGCCTCTGGGCCCCATGGGTCGCTGCCCCTACCTCATGCCCACACCTCCTCCCACAAGCCTTCGGCACCCCCCAGGACTAGGCCAGCTTCCCTCCTTCAGGGCGGGCCCCCCGGGAATACAGGCACTCCGACGTAAGGCGTGGGGAACGAGCGAGTGTTCTGAGCGCTTTTATTTCAAACCACAGTCAGATGCTCCCTGGTGGAAAATGCTGATTCCCAGAGCTCTGGGAGGCAACGAAGGTTCTGGTGGCTGGGAAGACAGAGGGGCCGGCTTTTCACACAGGGGGCACCCAGCACCGGCATGCGCGCACGGGGTGCTCCTGGGAGGTTTACCAGGTTTACCAGGGCCCAGCTTCCCAAGGAGAACCGGCACAGCAGGGACGGCTTTGAGCCTCAGTGGAAGGCCGGGCCCCTCCAACCACCTGCCCACCTCGTCCAACCAGGACAGGGCTGGGCTCGCGTCCATTTGCCCTGTGAGCAGAGGAGCTCCGTCAGAGCCACGGAAGGGAAGCAGTCGCGGGGTGAGGCAGATGGGAACAGGGCAGGTTTGCAATTCCTGCCTCCCTTCTGGAAGGTTCTGGGCCGAGGCTCCCTGGGCGCCCCAGGAGGGCTAATGCTCGGGTTCGGCGTCCATGCAGGACTCCCAGGGGTTCTGGGGCATTCGAGGCAGGGAGAAGAGCAGCAGGGAGATACCCCCAAGGAAGAGGAGGACGAAGGCGGCGCAGGCGCAGGCAAAGGACCAGGAGTAATAGTACTCGATCCAGACGGTGTCCTCACTGTCGATCATGCGTTTCACCGACTGCCGCATCACCTCCAGCGACACGAAGAGGCAGAGGCCTGGGGACAGAGCTGGAGCGGTCAGGGTCCGGGAGCCCCTGCTGCCGCCCCCGGGCCTGCATCCCGGAGGGGCCTGCATCCCTCCCGTGGAGAAGGGGGTGACAAATGGGGGTGGTTCTAGCTACACCAGGGATGCCCCTGCCCGTCCCCAGGCATTACCACCTCCCTCAAGGGCACCTGGTCTCCGCCTTTGGTTTCTTGCACACTGGGGAGTGCTTTGAGGTTAAGTCCTTGTGGGACTTGGACAAACTGCAGGGAACGCCTCCCATGCCCCCGGGGGTTACTGAGGTGCCCCTCCCCTCACGGTCTGCTCCTGGCAGGTGCGACAAGGGGGCTGGCGGTGGGGCCCGCGGGGGAGCTGCGCTCTTACCTGCAAAGACGTAGAACATGGACGCCGGCCGCAGCAGGTAATCCCGCTTCTTCCTGAAGGCCATGAGCGCGCAGATGGTGCCCATGATGAGGAAGCCCAGGCTGAAGACGCTGATGGCGGCCGCCGAGATGCTGTACTCTGCGGGGCGAGCACCGGGGCAGCTCAGCACTGGCCGCAGGCCCCGGGGCTGCCCCGAGAGGAGACTCGCTCGCTGCAGCCCCCACGCCCGGGCAGGGTGCACCAGCTGGTGCTGGGGGGGGGAGGGGCTTGGAAGGAGGAGGCAAGCAGGACGGAAGGGGCTGGGAGGTGGTGAGCTCCTGCAGGCCTTGTCCCCTGTTCCTGCCACAATGTGGGAGGCCTTCAGGCAATGTCTCCTGGCCCGGAGGAGGGGAGTCAGGAGGGAACCCGAGCAGGGGTCGTGCCCGTCTGCCAGGTGCCCCTGGCTGGGTCGTTTCTCACCGCCCGCCCCCTTCCCACGCGGGCTCACCCTTCTGCGTGGTGAATTCGAAGATCTCCGAGCTCTCGCCTGGGTTAAAATGCCGGAAGTAGGAGCAGTTCTTCTCTGCAGAGGGAGAGAAAGGGGGTGCGCTGAGCAGAAGGAGCGCTGCCCCAAACCCGCCTGGCGCCGTGGGCACTTCCGGCTCCCCCTCGCCTCCCTGGGATGGCCGTCTGACCCTGGGGTTCCCGCGAAGCTGGGAGATCTTTGGGGAGCTAAGGTGAGCCCCATCAGGCGGCCGAGGTCACCGGAGCCCGGGCTCGGGGCGCCTGTCGGGGTGTGGCGCCCACAGCGGTTCTGGGGACCTCTGATGGTGAGTGGGGTGCGGGCGGCCAGGCACTCGGCGTCACGAGGCGGAGAAGCCCTGGGCGAACCCCAAGTCTGGGGCTGTGTTCCTGATGCCAGGCGCACGTGGGCTAGCGGAAGGTGGCCGCCCCCTCCTCTCTGCAGACCCCGCCTCGCCTCCCCCACAGGCTGCTCAGCCGCCTGACCACTGCCAGCGACGCCCTGGAAAGCAGGTGGGCGGCGGGGCCCAAACCCGGGCTGAGGGGGAGCAGAGAGGCTGGGCGCAGACCCGTGCTGGTTGGAAAGGCGACATCACGTTTGCCCCTTGGAGCTCGCCCGCAGCCAGGCAGGCATACCATAAACTCACAACGCAGCCTGCTGGCCCGCGAGCGCGCTCTGTTCTTTACCCCCCACGTCGGAAGGAGAGGCATGGTGGGGGGTATGATTTTTTAAGAAAAGCTTTTTCCTTTCCTGTGGGTCTGGGACCCTCAGTAACACGCATCTAGCTTCAGCAGCGCCCACTTTGTGAACTGCTGTTTCACTGCCGGGCCCGGGAGGACGAGGATGAGTGGGTGGGTGCCTGGGCTCTCCCCAGGTCCCACCAGAGGCGCGGCCTGAGCTGGGAGGAAGGCTTCCTCCTGCCCCGCCCCCGCCCGCTCCCCAGGACCCCGAGGTTGGAGGAGGGGTCTGCTCCAGCCGCGGGGCGCCCCGCCGGTGGCTAGCGGCTTCTATATTTAATCGCTCTGCTTTGGCACCGAGTTACCTGGGGTGTCTGATGCCAGTGGTGACGTCAGACTCGCTGCGGCTCTGTTCTCACGCGGGCACCTGCTGCTATTTTAAAGTGTAACGCAGACCTCTCGTGTGTGTGAGATGATTAGCTGCGGATTCTGGAGTCACTGCCTCACAGCGGCTCGTGCCGCAGCCCGCGTCCCCGCGGGTCTCCCTCTGGACAAAGGAACATTTCTGTTTCATTCTCCAAGGGCCAGTTGCAGTTGTCGTTGAAAACCCGCTGTGAAGAATTGACTGACTCCAGTGTGTTTTGCGGGCGGCTGCCTCCCTGACTGCACGTCAGCCTTCCGAGTGGAGGCGTGTGGGGAGAACCTGGCCCCGGGGCACGGGTGTTGGGCCCTTGTGCCTTGCACCTGTGACTTTTGCACGGGGAGCTTTGGGTGTCAGCCTCCTGCCGGGTGCTCAGGCAGGAATCAACTCAGCGGCTCCCGCACTGGGGGCCTTTGGGAGGGGTTTCTCCTTTGGGGATCCAGGTGCAATGTTCCCCCTCCCTCTTCTATTAAATGCCCTCAAACCAGGGGGGCCAGGGAGTAGAATTCCTTTTCCAGGCCTCTGGGAGCCGCAGCTACTCTCTAACGTGGCCCAAGGACAGATGAGTGACCCCGTGTCTCGGGACCTGCACCATCTCACACACACGTCTGCCCAGAGAAGCATCTGCTAAGGGCCACACCCGCTCCGCGGTCCCTGATGGCTCTCGCAGGGGAGAGGGGGAATACCAGACCCAGGCCTTAGCCAGGACAAACCAGGCCAGGCCCTGGGCAGACCCTACTGGGAGCCTGCCTTCCTGCCCCCGCCCCTCCTAGGTGAGTGGTATCTAGGACACTGAGCGCCAAGGGCCACTTGTAAAGCAAGGACATCTCGGATGGGCACTGTGTATGCCACTTGGTCACAGGTAGGGTTTGGGGGAGAGGGGACAGGGCTTGGGCCGAGTCCCACAGGCCCCAGTGCCAGGGTGACAGGAACCGTGTGTCTACTCCGGTCTCTTCTGTCTCTGCGGGTGGCCTGTGGTGAAGTGTTGGGGGTGGGGCCTTTCTTATTCAAGGGTCTAAAAAACTGCGGGGTGGGTTACTCTTCAAAAACTACGGCCTCAGCCAGACTTGACAGGAGGATGAAGTGGTCTGGATGAAGGCGTTGTTAGCTAATGCAGCATCAAACATAAATCCAATTTCAAAGAACCAGGAGTAGGGCAGAAGGCACGCATAGCTCCAAGCTGAACGTGAGTTAACAGGGATCCTCCCGTGGGAGTTGGAGCCGCTCGCAGGATGATGGGAGGCTGAGACTATCCGCATTCCAAGTGGCTGGCTGATGGAGGCTTGAATATATCAAAAGTAATTTGTTGATTCTTGCAAAACTCTAGGGGACTCGAGCTTTAGGCACGGGAAGAGACTTCTTACTTGCACTGATGCCGGTATTAGCTTCAGCTTTTCCTGTAAAAGCCGTGCTATCGGCTCCCAGTAGTGGAGTCTACGTGTCACGCCTCTGCCATGCCTCCAATTGAAGTGGGCTGGAGAAACCTCTGAGACCCAGTCCTGGAACTAGAGAGCCTTGCTCTTCTACAGGGCGGATTCTAGCTGTGGGCAGGCCAGCAGCGTGGGCTCACAGCAACTCCCGAAACGGGCTCAGTAGCCTCGTGCCCCAGCCCCTGCCCCCAGCCTGGAAGGGAAGGTGGACCAAGAGGGAGATGAGGCCCTGGGGCAGGTGAAGAAAGCAGCCCCATACCTGGCCCCTGCGCGGGGGATGGCCTCTCACAGGCTCACTTGGGCTTTCAGACACAGTCTCTCCTGACCACTGACTGCTCCTCACGGAGGCCCTGGAGCGGACCTCGGATTTCCCCTTGTGTGGAAGCCCTTCCCCAGCTCTCTGGAGGGCAGTGGAGAAGTGGGATTCCACCCAGCTCCTATCCTCACACCCTCCAGCCTGCCATGGTTCAGTGGAGCCTTAGGGAGTCTCCTCCGTAAGACCAGCTCCTGGTCCAGCTGCCCCCAAACCACGCCGTTCCCAAAGCATGGGTCGGCAGCTTCTGGAAGCTGTCTCTAGGTACGGAGGAGGGCACAGGAGGAGCCTGGATAGAAGGGGGCTCTGGGTTCAGGGCTTGGGTACTGAAGCTTTTCCCAGGGGAGACCATGCTCAGCCTCACCGTTCCTGCCTGTGGAGTGAGAACCTTGTACGGCACTGCAAGGTATTGACTGAGAAGGTGAATGCCAGGGACCGATGCCCCAAGTATGGATTCTGGCTGCTCTGCTCATTAACCACGTGACCTTGCTCGAGTTACCCAACCTCTCCATGCCTCACTTCCTTCATCTGTGAGATGGGGTGATGATGATAGCCTGGAACTCGTGGAGGTTTTAGTGAGGATTCTATCAGGCACCACAGTTGTGTATCATTAACAACAGGGACACATTCTAAGAAATGTGTTGACAGGTGCTTTTGTCATTGTTCAGGCATGGTAGAGTTTACTTAGATGAACTAAGCTGGCCGTGATGTTACTAGGTGATATAAACTGATGGGACCATCATCACATACTCCTGTTAAACCACACGTGATTGTGAATGTAGGTAACTCACAGCAGTGTTTGCACATGACACTACATTTGCATGCCTTTATTGTTGTTGCTGCTGTGAATAAGAAATAGATGAGAGACTTATGAATTCGCTCCAGAGAGCAGTGGTCCCACGAAAGTTCTGTTGGGAAGGAAGCAGACACCCACTGCCTTCTGGTCTCCATGGCCTCCGGGGGAAATCAGCTGTTTATCTTATCGCGCGTCCCTGTTACGTGGTTATTTGTTCCTTTCTGTTTTCACGATTCTTTATCTTTCAAAGTTTATTCTGTGTCTAGGTGTTGAGATCTTCAAGTTTATCCTATTTGGAGTGCACTGAGCTTCATGCATTTGTACATTAGCATTTTTCACCCACTTTGGGGAATTTTGGGTCATTAATTTTCATGTAATATCTCTCCATCTCCCTCTCCGTCTCTGTCTCCCTCTCTTTCCTCCTCTTCCTCTCCCTCTCTCCCTTTCTCCCCCTCTCCCCCCTCTCCTTCACCCTCTTCCTCTTCCTCTCCCTTTCTCTCTCCCTCTCCCTCCCCCTCTCCACCACCCTGTTCTTCTGGAACTCCTATTGTACGTAGATTGGTGTACAAAGTGGGTGAAAAATGTTATTGTACCTTGATGGTGTCCCATAAGTCTCTGAGGCTCTGCTCATGTTTCCTCCATCTGTTCCTTAGAATGGCTAATCCCGATTGACCTGTCTTCCAGTTCCCTGATTCTTTTTGCCTTCTCAGATCTATTGAGCCCTCCTAATGGATTCTGCACTTCAGCTATTACAACTTTCAGCTCCAGAATTTTCATTTAGCCCTTTAAGAATAATTTATGCCTCTTTATTGATATTCTCTGTTTCATGAGACATTATTCTCATCTTTAGGTCTTTAGCTATTGTTTCTTTTAGCTTTCAATATATTTAAAGTAGCTGCTTTAAAAATCTTCGGCTAGGGGCTGTGGTGCCGACTTCCCATGTAGGTGCCAATTTCGGTCCCAGCTACCCCTCTTCTGACCCAGCTCTCTGCTTATGGCCTGGAAAAGCAGTAGAAGATGGCCCAAGTGCTTGGGTCCCTGCACCCACATGGGAGACCTAGAAGAGGCTCCTGGCTCCTGGCTTCAGATCGGCCAAGCTCAGGCCATTGTGGCCTTTTGGGGAGTGAACCAGTGGATGGAAGAACTCTTTTTCTTTGTCTCTCCCTCTCTCTGTCTGTAACTCTGCCTCTCCAATAAATAAATAAATCTTTTAAAAAAAATCTTTGTACAGCAATTTCTGAGCTTCCTAAGGGATCTATTGGCTCCTGCTCCTCGCTCCCCCCCAACATGGAGCCCCTACCATTTCAGTTCTTTGCCTGTCCATATTTCCTGCGTTGAGCCTTTATTACTGCTTATTGTTGTTTAGTGACTTCTGGACTAATTTTGTGAACTCTGTATTCTTTGTTGTGTCTGACAACTGAAATGTCTGTCTCATTAGCTTAGTGGCCAGTTAACAGAGATTTCTTAAATGCTTAGGACCAGGATCTCTCCCAGTCTACTGAGGGGCCCTGAGCACATGTTAGGGATGCCGGGGGCCCTCAGCTAAGCAGTCTACATCTCTGCTTTAGACTCCATTTCTACTTGCACAGAGCCTCAAGATAAGGCAGGGGTGAGAGCTTAGGACCTCAGGTCTCTCCTGAGCCTGTTGGCAGCACCGTGCATGCACAAGGCCTTCGAGGTGCCCAGGAATATGTTGGAACTTTCCAAAGCTGCCAACGGACATCATATCCTCCAGCGTTTGGGCTATCCCATTATTAGCACCAACTGTTTTGTGCTGTCTCAAGAAGCCATGATGTTACACAGTTGGCTCCAGTTGTTTTCAACAAATGCTCCCTGGGAGAAAGATTGGTGGCACTGGAGAGCTCAGAGCCAGGTCAGATAGAGGCGATTTGTAAGTGGGGACTTGCAGGGAGCCACAGGACAGGTCGCACAATGACCGCTCTGAAAACAGAGCCGTAAAAGAAAGCTGGCCATTTGTCCCCCTCAGTGGCTGTTGGGCTGCTATGTTGGTGATGACTGTGAGATGTTGAAGCCACGGCAGACCTGGGGAGGGTGCGTGGGAATGGGCAAGTCTCTGTTCCTCCTGAGCTTCCCTTGTTTTTCTGGAATTCTGTGAGATTTGGTTAATGTCCAGTGTCCTGTCAATTTTTGCCAGAATCCTCATGGCTTTTATGGGGAAGATTTGGGGGCAGGCATGCCTTACTCTGTCCTATTTTTCTGACGTCATTTCAAGTGAATTTAGGAAAAGCATTCACAACAATACATGCACACAGTGCTACGTTTGCGTGCCTTTGTTGTTGCTTTGGTTAATAACAAATAAATGAGAGATGTATGAACTCGCTCCAGAAAACGGTGGTCCCGAGGAGATTAAGGAAGGTAAAGGTACATTGGGAAGGAAGCAGACATCTGTTTGCAAAAGAGGAAAAAGGCCGGGGGGACATGCTTGGGAGGATTATTGGAGGGAAGGCAGTGCTGAGTGCCGCAAGTGCATGATTCACGCCTGGGGCGGGGGCGGCGTGGAGAGGCCAAAGAGATGGACGCTGCTCAGGCTCAAGGCCAAGTGTCGGTCCCCTGGGGCTGGCCTGGTCACCTCTGGCCAGTCTGTCTCTTCCTTGTGTGGACTCTGCCCGCTGCCCTGCTCATCGGCTCTGACTTTAAAAGGCAGATGGCTCCAAGGACAGCAGCTAGGACCATGACAGTGTCCCTGGAGGAGCCGCCTCGCCCTGCCCCGCCCTGCCCTGCCCAAGGGAGTTGGCTGGAGGAGGCGTGTGTTTACGGGCGTGCTCAGCGGTGGCCGAGGGCATGAGCATCTGCGCTATGCGATAGCCCATGAGCACATGCCCACGCCTGTCAAAGCTCCCAGCCCTGGACTCAGCGTTTCCAAGACAGCTGAGGATTTACGAGTCCTCTGCACGCCCCCCGGGGGCACGCGGGGCAGGGGATCCCTGGAGCAAGTGGCAGGGGGAGGAAAGGGCGGCATGGGGCTAGGGGCTGGGCAGACTGCAAGACCTCTGGGGGCTCAGCGCCACCCGCCTTAAAGGACGCCCTTTCTGAACACGCATGTCAGGTGGGACGGTGTCACTCACAGCCTGGCCGGCTGCCGCCTTGGAGGGACCTTGGTGAGCTCTGGGAGGGATCGTGTGTGGCTGAGACCAAGTCTCCTGTTTTATAGAAGAGGCAGCAGGAGGAGCTGAGCTGGGCTTTGTCTGCCCAGAAGCCTCCTCTAGGGAGCAGGCGGCTAGCGCGTGACTGGGGCCCAGGCCTCCGCTCCCCGCACAGCACCCGCTGCCCTGGCACACGCTCTGCTCACTGGAACTCCGTGGGCCCCACACGTGCAGAACCGACACTCTTCCCAGGGATCTGTCTTGCTCACGCCCCACGTCCTGGACCGAGGGCTCACCTGCAGCGTGTGGCTGGGTGACACTGTGGGACAGGGGACACTTTGGAATCTGAGAGAGCTGAGTTCAGGGGGCCCCTCCGGGAGGTCTGTGGGCTCCCACGAGCAGGCAGCCGGCTTGCATGCTGCCACATCCCACTTTCCAGGGGTGCAGCCTGCACAGTCACACCCACCCCAGAAGCGCCCCACACCCTGCGGCCGCCTACCTGAAACGCTTTGTCGCCGGAAACTAGGAGCCCTGCCTTTTCATTCTGCAGGAGGCACTGCAGACCCTGGAGCTGGCCCTGTTTGCACCCTTGCCTGGGCACTGAGCAATGAACCTGCCGGGCTGGGGGCACACGGCCACCCAGCCTGGGGACATGGGCTGTGACCCCTGCTGAGCCAGAGGCCCTGGTCTGGTGGACCTGCGTCTTCGTCCTGGGCCTCTTGTCCCATCTGTGCAGCTGTCTGCTCTGGGCGCATGGCCCCATGTTCTAATAGCTGGAAACGTAAGCCCTCCGTACATGGCCGTGCCATGCGCAGCTCTGTCTGCCCTGGGCAGGGAGGGCTGGGGTGCTGCTTGGACCCGAGGCAGAGAAACCTGCCTTTTTTCCCACGGGCACCTCTTCCGGGGCACCTGCGACAGGCAGGAGGCAGAGAGGGGACAGGGCATGGATACGTTACCCCCAGGCAGGGTGATGGGTCCGCAGCTCCTGTCCTCGCCCAGGGCGATGCGCTTGGTGCAAATCCGCCACAGGCCGAAGTGGGCGGCCTCGCAGGTGGTGTTGTGGTTCTCCATGTGGGGGCTCAGCACGGCCCAGTGGTCGCTCACCACGGCCGTCATGGCCAGCACGATGCCCACCAGGATGCAGAAGAGGGTCACGCGGACCTTTGGGGCTTCCGTCGGGGACATGGCGGCTGCAGAGGGGTGGGTGCTGCAGGTAGGGTCTGGCGGCGGCGCCTGCCCGTGCAGGTGGCGGCCCGGCTAGGGTGGTGGCCGTGGCTCCGGAGCTGGGGGTGGAAGCTAAGTTTAGTGTGCCCGGCTGAGCCAGAGTGGGCCGGCCTTGGGGCTGGGAGACGCGGGCTGGGGCTGAGCAGCTGCCAGACACGTCAGGGGCCTGAGCGAGGCTTCTATTAATGCCTCCAGCAGGGCCCAGGACGGCGTCTGCTCGGGTTTCAGCGCTTTCTTCCCCTCTTGGAGCCAGGGTGGGGCAGGAGGAGGCTTTACAGAGTGACTTGGAGTGGACGGGGGCGAGGGATGGGCCACCTCGTGTCGGGTGATGCACCTGCTCTGGCTGCAGAGGTCCTGCTAAGCCAGCACAGGGCCCCCGGGGAGGCCCTGCTGCTTCCTGGTCTCACACTGGGCAAGCCAGCTGCCAAGATGGGGTCCTCATCCCGGGGAGTCAGGGGACCCAGGGTCTTGCCTAGGGACAGCCCAGGGCCCTCTGCCCAGGGCCTCTGGAGCCCCCTCCCACGCAGTGCCTGAGCCCGCACAGGAGCCCAGCCCCACCGCCCAGGCCTGGGAATCTGCATGCATGTTCCTCAGCCAACTGTGACCTCACTATGAGAACACCTCTACCTCCTCACTTCTCTTCCTGTTCCTGTCCCTGTTCAGGGCTAGGGAACGTGTGCTGGAACAACCGCCCTTAGAGACAGAGAGAGGCCCGGAGAATACAGCTGGACTCAGCGGCACCACTGTTTCTATGGAACTGCTCTGAGCGCCGCCTCCTCTTCCAGGCAGGTCATAAAGATTCCTGGCTGTATTTTCACTTACAAAGTTAAATGCAGGCCGGCGCCACGGCTCACTAGGCTAATCTTCCGCCTGCGGCGCCGGCACCCCCGGTTCTAGTCCCGGTTGGGGCACCGGATTCTGTCCTGGTTTCAGCTCTTCCAGCAGACAGTGCGGCCCAGACAGTGGGGTGGTGTGATGTGCCAGCTCCCAGTGGGATGGCGTTTGGAGGCGGGCCTTTGGGGGGTGGTCTGGTAAGAGTGGTGGCTTGGGGCCCTGATGAGAGCCCAGAGAGCTCACTTGCTTCCTCTCTGCCATCTGCAAGCCAGGAAGAGAGCCCTCACCAGAACCTGACTGTGCTGGCTCCCGGCTTCCAGAACAGCACTTGGCTGTGGTGCCCTGGGCTGGCGGCATGGCGGGCGGTGGATCCAGGATGGCTGCGTCAGCATGTTCTTCACAGACCACTGGTGGATGGGTTTGCTCTGAGCTTCGGAGGCTGAGGTCACTGAGGCTGTGAGGCACTCACTCTAGGTCCTCCCAGAACCTTCACAGATGCTTATTGAGAGGTTTGATGGATGGACAGACGGACTGAAGGCGGAGGGCAGCTGGGGCTTGAATACTTTACTTTCCCAGGGACCTGCGAAACGGCAGGTGTTTGGCCTCGTGGTTAGGACACACTGGAGCGTGTGGTTTGGAGTGTCAGCCCCACTCCTGGCTCCAGATTCCTGGTGAAGTGCACCCTGGGAGGCGACAGGAGCTGGCTCAAGTAGTTGGGTCCCCGCCACCCATGTGGGAGACCTTACTCCTGGTTTCAGCCTGGCCCCACGCCAGTAGCTGTGGGCCTTTGGGAGGTGCACCGGCAGATGGGAGCTGTCTCTCCCTTTCTCTCGAATGGACATCAGCAATGAAAAGCTAGTGAGGATGAAGTTTACTTTAAAACAAAATGAGCTGGTGCTGCGGCTCACTAGGCTAATCCTCCACCTTGCGGCGCCGGCACACCGGGTTCTAGTCCCGGTCGGGGCACCGGATTCTGTCCCGGTTGCCCCTCTTCCAGGCCAGCTCTCTGCTGTGGCCAGGAAGTGCAGTGGAGGATGGCCCAAGTGCTTGGGAGACCAGGAGAAGCACCTGGCTCCTGGCTTCGGATCAGCACGATGCGCTGGCCGCAGTGCGCTGGCCGCAGTGGCCATTGGAGGGTGAACCAATGGCAAGAAGGAAGACCTTTCTCTCTGTCTCTCTCTCTCTCACTGTCCACTCACTGTCTCTCTCACTGTCCACTCTGCCTGTAAAAAGAAAAAAAGAAGACAAAAAAAGAAACGGAAGGAGAAGAAACAGCACCTGGGGCAGAGCTTGTTCCAATGGGTCCTTGGCTGTTAGGGGCCGAGGGAGCTCTCAGTGGGACACGATTGTCTTCTGTGAGGTCAAGTTCAAAGGAAGCAGACTCCTGGGATCCACCATGGATCCACGTGGGATCCACCGTGGACACTCTTCACAGTGGAATAGCCACACTCGGCCACCTGGGAGGTGTCTGTCTGCTACTCAGAGTAAACGGGTTTTGATTTGTCCTGAGAGACTGCCTCCTCCCAGGAGGGAGCCCATTGTAACCGGGGCAGGAAAACACCACCTTCCGGAGCCGGCCTGCCCTCTGAGCTGGGCCCAGGGTTTTGCTGACCTGCTGGTCCGATTTTGAGTCGGGCTTAATTAGGTGGAGGGATGGCCTTTAGGGTTGAACCTCCAAACACTACAGAGACGAGACCTCACCCTATGGGCCCCAACCTCCAGCTGTCGTTCAATGTCGCATCAGGCTGGTGGCCCTCAATTCCACCCTCTGAGCTTCTGGGGTGACCCGGAGCTGTGCATCACTTTCCTGCTCCCAGAGGCCTTCCCAGGGCTCCTAGGAGACAGGCAGGTGTCTACAGAGCAGAGAATGGGTGAGTGAGCGTTTAATGAATGCAGGCGACTGTGTCCGGCAAAGCAGGGAGGGAGCGGTAGGAGATGAGGGCCCTTGACCCCACGGCCCCGGGCAGCAACTCTGTGCTGTCGCCACGGGCCCCCCCAGCACACGCTGCACCCTGTCAGCCGCCCCGGTTCCCACTGGCTCAGCAACTTGCCTCTTGCAGCTTCTGCTCTCCCTGCAAGCTGTCTCCGGCTGTCCTGGCCACAGCAGTGTCTCCCTCCCTGTTTATCCAAGACCCCCTGAAGCCCCAGCACACAGAGGCTGGCCAGGGTCCGTATCCAGACCCTGCCTTGCCAGGCAAGAGAAGAAGCACCCCAGCCCTTGGGGAGTGCACAGACGGTGGGGGCAGCCAAGACTCTCCTGGGAGGGCCTCCTGCAGAGGGGAAGGGAGGGGAGTGGAGCTCCAGGCAGGACACCGGCCCAGTGCAGGCCGGCAATGCTCACGTACCGCTCTGGCCTTTACAGAGCCCCTCAGGGGCCTGGGGCCGGGAGCAGGGTTCACGAGGCACACCCTGCACACGGGCTGTGTGGTCAAGGGGCAGGATTCCGCATTTTCAGACTTTAGTGTTTCTGTGCACATCAGAAGTTTCAGAAACTCTGCGTTTGGTGACTCTTTCGGGTAAGGTCAAACAGAAAGTGCCACGTTACAGGAGGGGATTAAGTCTGCAGTTGCACCGGGAGGCCTAGGATGAGGCCCAGGTCACGGCAGAGCGCCGACGCGGCGGCTGTGTGCAGCCTGCAGTGTGCGAGGAGCGGCGCACACCCCTGGGAGGGCTTCCGTGGCCCCGGGCCCCTGCCTTGCTGTTGGCTGTGGCCCCGAGGGAGACGGTCCACCCTCCCAGGCTCATCCCCGTCTCAGCTCTGCTTTGCAAGCGGCTTGAGTGTGTCTCCCGAAGCCCCATGTGTCGTTCTCTGTGGGAGGAACATCAGGGAGGGGTCACTGTGACGGCAGCTGTGGGAGAGGGCGGCCAAGAGCATGTTGGGAACACAGGTGTTCAATAAAGGGGCAACTCAGCAGGCCTGGGTTGTCCGAACCCTACACATTCCAAAGAAGAACTGGCCCGGTAAGAGTTCCCGGGGGATAACCTCTGTGCCCCTGGAGTCTCCTGCCTCACGTCTGTTGGGACAGCTTGGATCTTGGGCCACACCAGAGAGTCCCAAGGGAACAGTGGTTTGTGGAGACCGTCCCATGCCCGGTCGTGTGACTGACCTCTGGCCATTGAGTAGCTAGGGTCCATCGGGCAGGGAGCGGCACACCTAATACCTAACACCTAACACCTAACGTGCCCAATCCGCCCATTTAAGAAGTCTGAGCATGCAGGCTCGTCTGAGCGGAGTTGGCAGTACTTGGCGTGTTGCCACACATCACTGCTGGGGGCTGGGGCTTGCACGTGCTCTCTCCTCAGCTCTCCCCTGAACACCCTTTCCCTGTCCGTATGCTGAGGTATCAGCCGTTCTGAGTTCTGTGAGCCCAGTGGGGCCACAGTTGAGGGGCCAGCACTGTGGTGTAGCGGTTAAAGCTGCCACCTGCAGGGCCTGCATCCCATACAGGCACTGGTTCGGGTCCTGGCTGCTCCATTTCTGATCCAGCTCCCTGCTGTGGCCTGGGAAAGCAGTGGAGGATGACCTGGGTGCTTGGGCACCTGTACTGGCATGGGAGACCCGGAAGAAGCTCCTGGATCTGGCTCCCGGTTTCGGATGGGCCATCTGGGGAGTGAACCAGCAGATAGAAGATCTATCTCTCCTGTTCTGCCTCTCTGTAACTCTGCATTTCAAATAGATAAATAAATCTTTTTTAAATGACTTGAGGGTGGTCTTGGGGACCCCTGACACAGTAGGTTGGGGCAGTGATGCTGAAGGGGGTGAGTGGGAGAGGGTTAATGGATGACCTGGAGGAGGAGGAGGATGAGCCGGGGCAGAGGAGGGAGGGACTTGGCTGGCAGAGAAGCAGGTGTGGAGGTTAGAGGGAAGGAGCGACTCAGCCCATTTATAAAGCGCGTGCATGGTGGCAGCTGGGCAGGTGCAGGGCAAAGGAGGGGAGGCTGGGGAGGCGGGCAGGGATCGGACCTCCCAGGGCCAAGCCAAGTCAGCGAATCTCCCATATGCTTCGTCCTCAGAGCAGCTGGAACCGTGGAAGGCTTGTGGACCAGGCATTCCTATGTGGACACCCGCCTGGACCAGGCAATCCATCTCAGGGGGTGAGACAGAAACTACAAGAAGCTGTTGAAGTCACAAGAGCGTGAACCGCAGCAGGGACGGAGGTGGGAACCGAGACAGGAAGGGGTGTAGCGGGAGGACCCACAGCTGGCGGCCCCGGAGGGATTTGTTGAAAGATTGAATGTGGAAGGATTTCAGGCTTGGCGGTCTGTGTGCACAGCGACCCTGCAGACACAGACAAAATGCGCGGGAGGAGAGAGCCTGGGATTTAAGGAGATGGGCTCAGGATCCGTCGCTGAATCCTGCGATCGAGGCTGTGCTGCTCTAACAGAGAGTCCCCGTCATGTCTCAGCCCGGGGTTCCAGCTGCCAGCGTGCGCACCTCCATCCAGGCCCCCACGGACCTGGCTTGCTGCCCTGCCACCCCACCATGCTCAGGGTGTTGCCTTCACTTACAGCTAAGGCTGGGCAGCCTCCAGATGGGGCATGGAGTGGGAGTTCCAGTTGACCCATTTCCCCATAGGCAGTGGGCATCAAGTAGGCAAGAACTCGTGCCCACGGCCGTGCCGATGCACGCTGGAAGTTAGCTAGCTGGCCGCAGAGCCCGCTACAGTGCCGTGGCACCAAGGAAGATGGGAGAACGGACCCGGGGGACGAGTGCTTTCATGCACCGAGGGGAGAGCCAGATCGTGGTGGGGGGATCTCAGTTAGCAGCCTGGACTCAGAGGCTGAGCCTAGAGAGGTCTGAGCCTAGAGGTGTGCTACGGCCGGAGCTGGGTTTGGCTCCCCAGACTCAGGCAGATGGCTAAGCCCCAAAGTCTTGCACTAATGATCGATGGATTAACGTGGAGCCTGATCCAATTACAGCATCCGAAGCTGGGGCCCCTGGGAAGTGATCGCATTGGATCGATGGCCGTGGACTCATGATGGCACTAGGAGAGCCCACACCCAGGAGAGGAGGAGCACTCCCTGTCTCTGCTTCCTGGATGCCCCCGTGGTCATGCCTCACCATCCTCCAGCCTCGCCAGGCGCCTGGACCAGGCGGGCGGCCCCACTTGGGACTTAAACCGCTAAACACTGAGCCAAAGGTGACACCTTCCTTCCTGAGAGGCGCCTCGCGCGCGTCTTAGTTAAAGTGACAAAACGTGGACAACAGCGGGAGGGAACGAGGGCGCTCAGGGGGAGTGGGAGTTAAGGAGGGAGGGCACCCAAGTGGCTTAAGGTTTAAGGGATTGAAGAGGAGCGAGGAAGTGAGGGACAGGACACAGAGGAGACCAAGAGCCTGGGCTTAGAGGACACCCCTGGATCAGGAATGGCCGAGAAGTCCAGGCCCGCAGAGGTCACGGCTGCAAAGTGTCCATTGGCCGTAGCAACCGGGAGGGAGCCAGCGGGGCTGACGGCAGCGAGTGGAGGCAAGGGAGGGCAGGCAGCTAGCAACAGAGACCGCATCCCTGCCACGGGCCCAGCTTCCAGGGAGGGAGCCAAACTGGAAGGGGGTGTAAGGCGGAGGAAGGCTTTGTGTTTGCTGCTTTAAGATGGGAGTTACTTGAACACGATTGTGTGCTGGAACTGCCGGAGCCCGGATGGCAGGAGTGGCGTTGGACAGGAGGATGAGGAAGGCTACTGCTCCTGCCAGGCTGGGAAGAAGGTTCCAGCAAGAAGTGAGAACTGGAGCTAACGCGCTGGCAATGGTAGAAAAGCCGGAAGCCGAGAGTCGCTTCCTGAAAGCGTCTGTTTCTTTGGAAGTCGGGTCAGCTGCTGAGAGGCGCGGGAGATGGTGGCGTGGAGGGGTCCGCGCGTGGAGAAGACAGCCGGGAAGCGGTACAGCCGGGCCCCCTGCAAATCCATGGGCACTACCCTCGCTTTCTGTTGCCATTGGAGTAAACTCCCAGAGACTCGGTGCCTTGCACAAGACCAACTTATTATCTCACGGTTCCGGGGTCTGAGGCCCCCACCGGGCTGAGATCAAGGGGCAGCAGGCCGTCTTCTCCCGCCAGTGCCTGCCCCTGCAGAGGCTGCCCACCTCCCTAGGCCCGTGGCCTTGTCCATCTTGAAGGCAGCGATCCCGTAGCGTCCACTCCTGCTCTGTCATCACTTCTGCTGTAGCTCGCTTGTCTCCTGCGTTCCTCGTAAGGACCCTGTGGCTGTCCTGGGCTCCCCCAGAAAATTGGGATAATTGCCACATCCTGGGGTTCTTAACTAATCACACCCTCGAAGTCCCTTTTGCTGTGGAAGGCGACTTGGGCACAGGAAGGGGACATCTCGAAGGACTGATACTTGGAGGACTGCAGGCCCTGCTGGTCTCTGGCGTCACCTTACAGCTCAGGTGCAGGACAGGGGGACTGAAAGAGGGCTGGGGTCCCTCCAGGAGGGCCAAGCCACGAGGCCAGCAGGCCAGAGTTGATGCTGCAGCAGGCAGGGGGTTGTACTGGGGGAAAGGGAGGACTCAGGACCTGAGGCTTGTGTGTGGTGGAGGGTGCGAAGGACTTGGGGACCGAGAAGGCTGTGACCCAAGAGGAGGGCGGTGGTCCTGAAGCTCACCAGGGGCCGGTGCAAGGTGATGGCGGGGGCCTGGGTGGAGACGAGGGTCCTGGAGCTCTGGGGGGGGCTGAGGGGTTGCCATGGCCACTGATGTGGCTTTGTGGGATGGTGGCAGGACTTGGGGTGCGGCAGAAGGCTTTGGCCAAAGGGGACGCCCTTGACAAGCATGAGGGAGTAGCCAGGAAGGAGCTGGGGGTGACAGTGTTGGGAGAGTGCTCCACACGCTCTACTGGGGCCCAGGGATGGGAGGTGCCGGCCTGGCTCACCAGCTCTGCCCTGCAGCTCCACGTCCAAGGACACGAGTTCATGACCATCTCCCATCCCAGACTCCTGCTCCGGGGCTTGGGCTGCCGGTTTTGTTGGAAGCTGCAAGTTTAAAAATATCCGGCTCAGCTGCCTGTGCCCCAGCCTTCATCTGCATTCTGAGGTCCCTCAGACCGTCTCCTGCCTTTCCAGGTACTCCTTGGGGCTGGCTACGGGGCTGGGCAGCCACTGGGCGCCATCTCGGGGACCTGGGTAGGGACCCCGTGCAGAACAGGCCGCTTCCAGTGGGGAGGCGGGGGGAGGCAGTGTCCCTGGGGGAGGGCACGGCTTTGTTTCCCCCAGGAGGTGGAGGGGCTCCAGGGTGGGGGCACTCCCAGAGGCCGCAGTGGGAGGGAGGGGAGGAGGGGGCAGCAGTGGACAAGGAGCCCCCGGAGCCCGGGGAGAGACGGGCAGGGGCGAGGCAGACTACAGGGTGGCCACAGCGGGATTTCTGCTCCCTGGTGTTCCTCCAGGGCCCTGTCATTCCTCGTCACCATGCGGAGGCCACTTCCCTCCACTGGAACCAGGAGGGGAGTTTGACTCTTGCATCCTTCAAGGTTTGGTGGAAGCGATGCTGTTTGACTTCTGAGTCTTTCGCTGGGATCTCAAGCGCCCTCAGGCCAAGCCTCGTGCAGAGGGGAAACGCAGGCCACAGGAGAGGCCACATGTGGGCATACAGGCAGCTTAGGTCTTTGCCAAGAGCCAGCACCAACTGTCAGACCCGTGAGTGGAGGAGCCTGCCCAGGGCTCGGGCCCCCAGCCGCGGTGTCTTCCAGCTGAGGCCCGGAGTGTGTGCAGGGATAATTGGCCCTGCCATTGCGACAGAAATAGACAGATTTTAATATACTTGAGAGGCACAGAGAGACAGAGGGATTGAGCTGGTGAGCCCCCATCTGCTGGCTCACTCCCCAAATACCCCCCAGTGACCACTACTGGGCCAGGCTGAAGCCAGGAACTGGGAATTCGATCCAGGTCTCCCACGTGGGTGGCAGGGACCCAAGTACTTGAGTGGCTCCCGGGAGTCACGAACTAGGGCTGGGCATGCCTGTATCTTAACCAGGGTCTTACCTGCCAGGCCACACTACTTTGAGTGTGTTTAAAGGATGTGAAATGCTGCTCAGTTTGGGGGTCCCTTGTGTGCTCCACTGAACAGGTCACTAGGAACTGGAGGGAACTGCACTTTGGGTGGTTGGGGCAGGTGCATGGGTGGCCCGTGGGGGTGAATTGTGCTGGTCTTCAGCCAGGAGCTCCAGTCCCCATGCTGGAGCAGGAGGGGAGGCCGGAGCTGCCATCCCCACGGCCCATGGAGGAGGACCAGCCCCTGAGACGGAGTCAGGAGGCTGACGGGAGGCCTGAGCTTCCCATCAGCTCTTAGGGAAAGTCCCAGTGAGAGATCACCGGATCTTACCCGAAGGCATCGAACTGGGCGTCAACACACCTTGACCTTGTTCAGATGTTGTTTAAGAGTTCAGGATATGGGCCGGCGCTCTGGCATAGTGGGTAAAGCTGCCTTCTGTGGTGCCGGCATCCCATATGGGTGCCAGTTTGAGTCCTGGCTGCTCCACTTCCAATCCAGCTCTCTGCTGTGGCCTGGGATAGCAGTGGAAGATGGCCCAAGTCCTTGGGTCCCTGCACCCACGTGGGAGACCTGGAAGAAGCTCCTGGCTCCTGGCTTTGGATCAGCGCAGCTCTGGCCATTGTGACCATTTAGGGGGGTGAACCAGTGTATGGAAGATACCTCTCTCTCTCTCTCTTTCTCTCTCTCATCTTTCTGTAACTCTGTCTTTCAAATAAATAAATCTTTTTTAAAAAAGATTAAAAAAGTGAACAGAAATAAGGAATTGATCTGACACCCCCCTACCCCCACCACTGAAGTGTTAACCTTGCTTATCTCTTGGGCAATGGTGTCTGGGTTTATATGGTTTTCTTCTTTAATTTCTGTATTTTTCGAACGTTTTAAAGTGAAAGCTAATAATTTTAGAGTTAGGAAGACATGGAGATTCTTATTACTTTGAAAGAGGCCTGGCCACTGCAATGACCTTGTGGGTTCTGGGTGCCCCAGGGGGTTGCGGTGACCCCCAGAATCGCTCTCAGGGGACAGGCGTCGGAGCCGATGTCAGTCTGGGAGCCTCTCAGGTCGCAGACTTCTGCCCCTGAGTCTGCACCAGCAGTTTCGTTGGAAGCTGCAAGTTTAAAAATATCTCTCTCAGGTGTGTCTGGCCCCTCTCCCACTCCAGAGTCCCAGGCCTGTGAGCACTCCTTCCCCCGCCCCAGCCCCATCCCTCCCTCTATGTCAGGCTGTGCCAGACACCAGTGCAGGGAGCTGCAATCGCGTGGCTGGCTCTGAGCTCCCACCAGGGAGGCCTCTCAACCCGTTTCTCTCCATCCTCACCTCCCCCGTCTTCCCCAGGCCACCCTTGGCGCCAGCTCCTGTGGCTCCACACTAGGGACCCCCAACAAGACCCTTCCCAGGGCACTTGGAGCTGGTCAGGACTGGGCGCTTGCATCCTGCATCACCTTTGCAGACCTGGGAGCGCCCCAGTGGGGGCTGGGGGTTGCCAGGGCCACATCGTGTCCTCAGCCTTGGGGGCATGGGAGGTAGACAGATGAGCTCCATCTGAGGGGCCTCTCCAGGGGCAGCCGCACGGCTGGACGACCAGTGTCTCCCAAACCACAGTGCAGCACACGGACACTCTCAGAGCACCACCTCCAGGGGCTTTCTAGAACATTCCATGCTGGGAAACTCCTGGAGTGGCATTTGGCAGCAAACATTCTTTAACATTCAAATGCCAGGTGCCAAGCTGGGGGGTTCTTATGAATATTTCCTCGTTTAACTTAAAGTTTAGTTCATTCTCCCAACAACCCTGGTTGGGAGGTGGCATCTTCTTCGTTTGCAGAGGGAGTCGGGGCTGGTGACCTTCCCAGAGCAGTCCTGGGGGAGTGCAGGGGACAGTGCTAAATTTTAAAAAAGTTAGTTAGCTGAAAGGCAGAGGGGCCGGCACTGTGGCGTAGCAGGTAAAGCCGCTGCCTGTAGTGCCAGCATCCGTATGGGCACTGGTTCCAGTCCCAGCTGCTCCATTTCTGATCCAGCTCCCTGCTGATGGCCCAGGAAAGCAGTGGAGGATGGCCCAAGTCCTTGGGCCCCACACCCATGCGGGAGACCCAGAAGGAGCTCCTGGCTCCTGGCTTTGGATCGGCACAGCTCCGGCCATTGCAGTCATCTGGGGAGTGAACCATCAGATGGAAGACCTCTCTCTCTCTCTCTCTCTCTCTCTCTCTCTGTCTCTCTGCCTCTCCTTCTCTCTCTCTGTAACTCTGACTTTCAAATAAATTAATTAGTCTTAAAAAAAAAAAAGCCGAGAGAGAGAGAGAGAGAGAGAGAGATATCTTCCTTACCCTGCTTCATTCTCCAAATGTCTGCAACAGCCAAGGCTGGGCCAGGCTGGGCCAGGAGCCTGGAGCTCTATCAGGGTCTCCCACGTGGGTGTCAGACTCAGTAGTTGGTCATCCCCTACTGCCTCCCAAGGTGCCCATCTGCAGAAAGCTGGAACTGGGAGCTGGAGCTGGGGCTGGAACGCAAGCACTCTGACACGGTTTGCAGGCGTCCCGAGGAGGGTGTTAGCCACCACGCCCAGCGCCTGCCCATCACAGAGACGTGTCCTCGGGGGCGGGGGTGGAGCAGCTGGGTGTACTCTGGGACTTCCAGCAGCATCCTCAGCCGCCACCAGCAGATGCCAGCCGGGCCCTCTTTCAAATCATAACAACCACAATTGCCGGCAGACCTTGGCCACTGTTCCTTGGGGCACAAAGTTGCCCACGCTGAGAACCACTGTGCCGGCCGGATCTCCCACCCAAGGTTGTTCTGAAAATCCTCAAAAAATCTTTTCCTTCCTTCCATCCCCCTCCCTCCCTCCCTCTTGGTGCGTGATTCTTCCTTCACCAAGGGCAGACCGAGCGGACAGGGTTCCACCTGCAGCTCTTGATGCTCCATGATGCTGTGGGTCCTGTTTGGGTCAAGGCACAAGTTCAAGCTTGTCCCTTTCCCCCTGGGTAAAAGTAGCATGGACCCATTTTACAGATGAGAGCATTTGGAGCAGGGACAAGGCCAAAGGAGGGACACAAGTCATGTACAGTCCCAGGCACAGGCATCATTGGCAAGTGGGCAATCCCCAAAAAGTTCAAGGCTGGGGAAGGCAGAGGGAGGCAGCAGTAACCAAGACTGGCCAGGCATTTTTCAGTGGGTTCCCGTTCCCCTTGGGCTTTACTGCATTTCCCACCATCCTTTGCCCCGGGATGTGGCCACTGGCAGGTGGGCAGGTGAAGTCACAACCTCCTGGTCCATTAAAATCCGCGAGACCTTCTATCCGTGAGTCCAGCTTCCCTCTCTCCTCCCCCTGCCCAGCGGATGGCCACGCCCAGGGCGTCTGC
Organism: Oryctolagus cuniculus; assembly: GCF_964237555.1. Classification (NCBI taxonomy): domain Eukaryota; kingdom Metazoa; phylum Chordata; class Mammalia; order Lagomorpha; family Leporidae; genus Oryctolagus; species Oryctolagus cuniculus. The sequence continues at coordinate 13,133,370 of NC_091448.1, read as the reverse complement.
AGTCCATGCTGGGGACAGCAGGGCCTCCGCTGTGCAGCCTCAGTCTCTGCATCCCTGCGTGGAGCCCAGCACCGCCCAGCCGAGGCTGACTTGAACTTGCATTGCAGGAAGCCAGCCTGCCCCAGTCCTACAAGGCAAGTGTGGACTGGGCGCCCCTGGGCTGCAGGGGGCGCTGAGAAGAAACCGGAACATCTCTTTCGGTGCCAGTTCTGTGGATCTGACTGCAAGACAGGGAGGCAGCATTTTCAGCAAGACTTAACGCGTGACCAGGGGACCACGGGAGGTGGCGCCAAGTCTCTCAGTGCAGACCGGCCCGGGAGTAGTCACCCAGGACGGCTGCGACGCTTGTGCTGAGCCAGGGCTTCCTCAGGGCTAAGAATAAACTGGAGACACTAAACTGGAGACAATAAACTGAAACAAGGAGCCAAGTTGGGGCGGCGCTGGCTACAGACCGCACACCGTCAGCCCGCAGCGTGGCAGGGTCCCTGGAGGCTCAGCACCCTGGGGACACCGGCTCCCCGGGTGCCCATCCTCGGGCGGCAGGAAAACAGGTTAAGCTTCGGAAAAGTCAATTTCCTGCGGCCGCTCTCGGGATGCTGGGCCAGGAGCCTCCCTGCTCGACACCTTTTTCCAGGACCCGGGAGGGACCGGCATTCGTGAGGCCAACACTCTCTTGACAGAGGCCCCAGGAGAGGCAGAGAAGCCCATGGCCCTCAGGGAGGAAAGGCAAAGGCACAGTCGGCTGAGAAGGTCCCTGGGCTGGGCGAGGATGGCCCTCGGGGGTCATGGGCAGCTGTGCCTGCTCCAAGGGCAGGATGCCATTGGGGTCCGTGCAGCTCGCGGAATAACACTGGACCAAGGGCATCTCTCGGGCCCCCTCCCTCTGTCCCTTACCTCGCTGCTCCCTGTGGCCGGGGGCAGTGGTGGCCTGGAGCAGTGGTGGCTCCCTGTGGCTGGCTGCCCCTCTAAGATTAGGCAGCTTGGTCTGGTGCCAGCAGGAAGAAGCACATTGGCCCCTAGCCCCAGCTGTGTCCTCCTGTCCAGCTTGGCTGGTACCTGGGCTCCCCTCTCTATCACTTCATCATATCAGGATTCAGAGGGATTGGAGTTTGGCCACAGGACGTCATCAACCCTCTACTGGGCAAGTTACGGCTTCGGCAGCCATGGCTCTGTCCCGACAGTCCCCTCTCCCTGGCCCTGATCCTCTACTTGGGGCTGGCTCCTCAAGCTAGGCCCGCCTTGCTGAGCTGCCCAGGCCATGGCTGTCCATCCTCTGGCTCACCTGTGAAAGGGCATCTGGACAGTACCGCCCACAAGCCTGTGGCCAGCCAGCGGTCCCGGGGAGGCGGCCAGCAGCCAGGTCAAAGCTCAGAAGCCCACCCTGATCAGAGCCCACCCCTAGCCTCCCTTTCTCTTGGAGGGCCCACAGTGCCCCCCCATCCCAGACCCCTGGAGTCCTTAACCCTCAACATCCACAAAGACTCAAGGGGAGTTCTTCCCCCACTCCCCTAATTCAAGAAAAGAACATTTTAAAAATGTTTTTATTTAATTAAAAAAAAAAAGACAGAACTAACAACCCCAAACCAGTGGCAGGTACAGGATTCACAGGTGCTTAACTGGCAAAACACGTGGGGCATGGGAGGGGGTGAGAAGGTGGGCACAGGCCACTGCGTCCCCTGCAGGGGCTGCCAAGTCTGAGACCGGCTGTGGCCAGGGAAGGGTCCTCAGACAGGGATGGCAGTGGGGACAAAGGCTGTGAAGGCTGGGGCTCCCTCTGGGTCGCTGCTTCCCCTTCTTTCTACTCTGTCTTGGTCCCTAGCGTGGGCTCAGTCTCTGCCCGGGACTGGGTAAGAGGTAGGATGCATGGGAACACAGCTTTCCCGAGGGTCACAGAGACCCCGCGGGCAGCGGCGGGGAGGCCTTGCTTTCCAAAGGGACAGGGGACAAAGTCCCAGGGCCTTGATGGGTCTGTGGGCCGAGACTGCAACCCCTCCCCCCAGCATGGCAAGACAGTGGCATGGCAGGGGAGGGCTGGGGGGTGGCAGGGACAGGCACTGTCCTGAGGCTGCCACGCTCACTGCTGTGCCTGCTCGGCCACTTCACGTGTGTGTGGGGGGAGTGGGGGTGGGGGGCTGGAGCAAGCTCGCCTCTTGTCTCAGCTCATGGCCAGCTCACGGGGTCGGCCGGCTGCAGCCACTGCAGGTACACACAGCTCCTCTCCTGGGGACAGAGGAGGGTAGGACACTGATGTCATCACCAGATCACGGGGTGTGGGTGTGGGTGTGTGGGGGGGCCCGGGTCTGAACTCCTAGGGGCGGAGTTGGCCAAGGGCTCCGTGAGCAGGTGGCTGAGGTAAGAATTTGCTCATCCCTCCTAGGCGGGGCAGCTCCCGGGGTTACAGAGGACCGTGCAAGATCGGGCTCGGAAGTCTGAAAAAGTAAGAAACCAGTTGTCTTTAGAAAGCACGTGGGTTCTAGAAAAGAGGGCAAATGCTACGTTCCGGGAGTTCTTCTTCCGCACCTGGAGACACGCCCACATTCTCCGCTCGGTTCAGGAGGGAGAAAACCGGAACACGCAGAACCCGTGTCCCCAGTTACGAAGGGAGGGCTGGGGTGGGGAGCAGGGAGGGGCTCTGGTAGGAGGGAGAAGGGCCCAGCCTGGCCTTTCGGGCCCGGCTTCTCAATAAATCACGCCGACAGGAGCCGGGGCAGGCGCTGCTCTGCTGGGACCTGCTCTGGCCACAGTCCTGACGCGCACCCAGGCACGGGCTCGTTCTCTCAATTGTTTTGTTTTTTGGTTGCTGTTCCCCTTGGGAGGGAAGGCCACGGCAGGAGGCCACGTGGCTGCCTGGGACCTGTGGAATCTTCCAGGCTCTCAGGTACATCGGGGTGTCCTGTCCACTCTGAGTGACGTAGACACTTCCAGAGGCAGACGGGAAAGCCAGCCACAGCCCTGGGGCCCGGTCTCCTCCGCGGAGGGAAGCCAGCCCAGGACAGCACGGAGGCTGAAGCACCAGTCGGCTGCACGGCTTCTCTTCGCAAGGATGATCTGTCAGTCACAGACCACGGCCAGAGAGAGAGAGAGAGAGAGAGGCTGAGAGAGACAAGGAGGAAGGGAGCGAGCTTTGTGTCCTCACTTCTGGCTCAAAGACACGGGAAGTTCAGGTTCAAGAGCAGCTGACAGAGTCCAGAGGCCCCAGCGCCCGGGCAGGGAGGGGAGGCCTGGACAGCCCACTTTTCTGGCAAGATCCGTGTTCAGGAGGAAATAACAGCTTAATCCCGTTTTCCCGTGCGGCCTCAGGAAAGCTCCTGGCACCTCGGCCATGCCGAGTGCATCCAAATCCCCTCTTCTGGGACCAGATCAGCCTCGGCATTGGCCATGGCCCTGGCTCCTGGCTCCGGGCTCCGGACTCCGAACTCCTGCCCCGGGGGAGGGCTGTGCTGGGCTCCAGTTCATTGTCCGTCGTCGTGGTCGTGTCGAGGGTCCCACGCCCTCCCGGGGCCACCAGCGGCACCGCGGGGCGGCTCACACGGGCGTCGTCCTCCGGTTAAGCATGCTCACGTGGAAGCCCTCTTTCAGATCTTGCTGGAAGAAGTCATGCACCTGCAGGAAGCTGGCCTCCTGGTCCGGGCTGTAGCTGGCGGCCGTGGTCACCTTCAGGGGCTCCCGGGACAGCGTGTACATGGACAGCTCGCCCATGGGGATGGCCCCCGCGACCTTCAGGCCCACGGGCGACGTGTCCCTGGACGGCGAGGCCTCTGCGGACCTGGAGCTGGACCGGGAGCGCCGTCGCCGGTACCTGTAGCTCGGCATCCTGGCGTACGGAGATGACGACGAGGCTTTCAGGAACTCCCGTTTGGTCTTAAACCTCAGCTCTTTATTTTTCTCAATGTAAATGTTTACAGCCAGGACGCCCACGGTCTCGGCCACGATGAACGACAAAGCTCCGAAGTAGAAAGACCAGCCGTAGTTGTAGTGGTTCTTCTTGTCTTCGTCCCGCTTGTCGCTGGGGTCGCCCGTGTTGCTGGAAATGTAGACGATGATTCCTATGATGTTACTGAGGCCTGCAGGGGAAGCGGGGGAGGGAGAGAGGCAGAGGTCAGACCCACGGCCAGATCCACAGGACTGGGGACGGGGGGCTACAGGAGGGGCTGCTGGCCACGCGCCTCCTTGATCCGTGTTCTCTTTATTCTGGTTGCTAAGTTTTCTCTCTTTTTTTTTTTTCTTTTTTTAAAATGTTTTTGACAGGCAGAGTGGACAGGGAGAGAGAGAAAGGTCTTCCTTTGCCGTTGGTTCACCCTCCAATGGCCGCCGCGGCCGGCACGCTGCGGCTGGTGCACCGCACTGATCCGATGGCAGGAGCCAGGTACTTATCCTGGTCTCCCATGGGGTGCAGGGCCCAAGCACTTGGGCCATCCTCCACTGCACTCCCGGGCCACAGCAGAGAGCTGGCCTGGAAGAGGGGCAACCGGGACAGAATCTGGCACCCTGATCGGGACTAGAACCTGGTGTGCCGGCGCCACAAGGCGGAGGATTAGCCTAGTGAGCCGCGGCGCCGGCTTAAGTTTTCTCTTAAGGACAGTCATCCCCAGGTGTCTGTGGGGTGTCCTGTGGGTCCCCAAGTCTGAAGATGCGTAAGTCCCTTACAGAAAACGACAGCACTGGCCTTGAACCCACACACTCTTCCCTAGAGCTGACGTCGCTCTAGATGACTTGGAATACCTAGTACAGTGTCAAGGCTATGTAAAACGTGGCTACACTGGATCGCTCAGGGATCGGAAGAATTACACTCTGCACACGTCCAGTACTGATGCATTTTTTTTCCCCCAGCGGTTGGCTGAGCCCATGGCTGCAGGAGCCATGGCTGCAGAGGGTCACTGGACTGAACTTTGAATAGGTTTGGGCAAAGAAAGTTCCAGTGAGGTGGACACGGACCCTGCGCCGCCCCCGTCCCCCTGAAGGCAGGCGCTCTTTTGCCTAATATCCTTCCACCGGTCTCTCTCTCTCCCCCACTCTCTTCCACCGACACCCTCCCCATGCTTTCCCTTTACACAGTATGAGAGCACTTCAAAACATGTGCAGAAATGGAACTAAAAGATAAATTTATTTTGGTGCAAAAAATTTGAAATCCACGCATAATTTTTTTCACAATATGCATTTCGCACAAACTCTTTGAAGACTCTGTTATGGATCCGCACAGGCAGAGCTGCCCTCGCTTCCTGTCTGCCCTGGGACAGCTCATGGCCACCGAGCCAGGCCTCTGCAGGTGGATGTTCCGGTGGCTTCCACCCCTACTTGCACTAAGTTGCCATGGACACCCTACAGCACTGAACACGGACGTGAGATACAGCTGTGGGCTGAGTTCCTGAAGTGAGATTGCTGGGTCACGGGGTATGTGCACTAAAAAACTTAAAGCTTCTATGCTGCAATGATTTTTAAAATCAACGTTTATAAAGTTTTATTTATTTATTTATTTGAAATCCAAGGTGATAACGAGAGTTAGACAAAGACAAAGAGAGATCTTCCATCTGCTGGTTCACGCCCCAAATGCCTGCAACAGCCAGGGGTGGGTCAGGCTGAAGCTTGGAGTTTGGAACTCAGTCTGGGTCTCCCACATGGGTGACAGGGACCCAACTGCCTTAGACACCCTCTGTGCCTCCCAGGGTGTGTGTCATCAGGAAGCTGGAACTGGGAGTGGAGCCAGGACTCGAACCCGTGTAGTCTGATACAGGATGTGGGTGTCCCAAACAGCAGCTTACCCGCTGTGCCAGACACCTGCCCCTTGCCCGCCTAGGAGCCTGTCTCACCTCACTGCTGGGCAGCAGCGGCCTGGAGCCAGGCCCTGTATGTGGCCCAGTGCCTGCCACTGTGCCGGGCCCCAGAGCTCTGTGCAGCAGGGAGTAAAGTGACGTCCGATCGCTTGCCTGCCAGTCGCTTCCTCACTGCTGCAGAAGCTGCTGTGGTTCCTCTCTGCCGGGACCCCTCTGCCCGGCCGCGGCTCCCAGCCCCACACCGAGCCTCTCAACCTGCCTCCGAAATGGCTCCTGCATGGCAGCTGCAGTGGGCACCTGGAAGTATTTGGAGGCTGAGGCCGCTGGCTGCCTGTGTCCAGGGGAGGACACAGCGTGCACCTGGCCCAGGGCCGTGGAGGTGGCGGCCATTGTGAGTCCAAGTCTTGCTTCCTGCCCTGGGGAAGGCAGCTCTGGGATAATATGCAAACACGCGTCGCACCTGGGGAAATCTGACGTTGTAAAGGACCGGGTGGGACGGGGAGAGAGAGAGCAGGTGCAGAGAAGAGACAGGAGGGTGCAGGGTCTGGCCAGTGGGGAGGATCATGCCTCCTCCTGGGAGACCCTAAACACAGACGCCCCGCCCCCATGAGCACACATGCCACACTGTTCATACACACACATGTTCATACAAACCATGCACATCACACGTATAGGCACACGTGACTTGTCCCGGCACACACAGGAGCACAGCCTGCATATGTGTGTGTGTTGCCCTCCAGGAAGACACAAGCTGAAGTGGGGTTCAAGAGCACAAGACTGGGGCCCCGGCTGCCAGTCCTTTTGTGGCCTCCAGCCAGCCACGGAACACAGGCCACGGGTCCTCTCCAAGAGAAAGCGGGAGAGGAGCACGAGGTGGGGTGAGCCGGCTGTGCAGGCAGCCTCAGCCGTGGCCATCACCACCGTGGGCATGCGGAGGCCGGCACAAGGGGCGGAGCCTGGGCCGCTGCTGGGACGGTTTCTGCAGTGAGGGCTCCGAGGGCCCGCAGCTCCAGGGGCTCCTCTCAGACCCCCCCCCCCGGCCCCGGCCAAGCCTCTCTTTGCACTCCCCGAGGAGCTGCCTGCCGAGCCAGCGCCAGCCTCTCGCAGGCCTCTCGGGGTCAGCAAAGACATCGCCTCCGCCGTACCCTAGGGACTTGGGCCACACCACAGGGCCTGGGGGTGTGGGGGCTGTGCTGACCACCAGGGCTACAAGATGGCTGTGGCTGACTGACCATGGCTGTGAGACGGCTGTGGCTGAGACTGTGGCTATGAGACTGTGGCTGTGAGACGGCTGTGCCTATGAGATGGTCATGGCTGTGAGACTGTGGCTGTGAGATGGCTGTGGCTGTGAGACTGTGGCTGTGAGATGGCCGTGGCTGTGAGATGGACGTGGCTGTGAGATGGCCATGGCTGTGAGACACACCTCCCCGGCCTCAGTCTGTTCCAGGGCTGCAGGGACCAGCCATGCACTGGTGGCCTCTCGCAGGGCACAGAGGCATGGGTGGAGTTAAGCACCTTGGCCCTGCTTCTGGGGGTTCCCTGGTCACACTTTGGGGCGGCAATGGGCGTGGCTCTGAGGCATGGCTGCCCTTCTGGGCTGGGAGAGCCAGAGCAGGCGGGTGGGCAGGCTCCTGGCCCTCTGCAGGGCCTCCTTGTTCCCACTGCCCAGCTTGCCAGGCCGTGCTGTTTCTCTGCATGGCCACTGTTCCGACCGACTGCGGGCCCTGCCCTGTCCTTCCCCCGTCCCCTCTTCAGGGTGTGGCTTCCCATCGCTCCCTGGGTGCCCCCTCCAGCCAGGCTCGCTGTTACGGGCTGGCAAAGCACGCAGCACCCCACCTTGGCGGAGCTTTGCACACCTGGATGTTAAGACGTGTTTCTGATTGAGGAGAAACTCAGACAGGAAGTGCAAGGCTCTGCGGCGTTTGTGCACGGGCAGTGCCGTGCCGCCATTGCCTCTTTCTGGTTAAACCCCTCGCACCACCGGCAAGGATGCGATCAGCAGCTGCTCCCGGCTCCCCCCTCCCCGCCCCAGGCCTTTGTATACCTGGACTTCTCCCGGCGACTCCAGCCAGGATGGGGGGACCAGGCGATGGCACACTCCGCCGCGCCCGGCAGCGGCTTACCTGCGGCCACGAAGAGGATGCCAGCGCTGAGGACGATGTTGTTCTTGCGGCTGTAGATCCTGCCGGCGCCGATGCACAGCCCTCCCAGCAGCAGCAGGATGGTGCTGAGGATGGGGAAGACGCTGGAGGCTCGCACAATGCCTGGGCCAGAGCAGAGCGCAGTGAGGCCACCGCCCGGGAGCGCCCCCCAGCGGCCGAGCACCTTGAGGGACCCCCTCCCCCGCCAGGATCTGAAGACTCCCATCAGCACCTGGGCTCAAGGCATGCCGCGGCCCCAGGGCTGTGGGTCACTCTCCCCCAACACCAATGTCCGAGAGCCACATCTGCCCACACTCCCTCGGGTGTGGGCCACACTTCTGAGAGGCCGAGGGCAGCACGAGGAATGGCCACAAACACCCTGGACTGCATGCATGTGAACGACACCTCACAGCCCCCTGAACCCTTCTGTGCCGTAGTCTGCATGAAGCAGCACCCAGCTCTGCGCTGGAGGGCACCTTGACCTTGGGGGCGTGCAAAGGGGCCCTGCTCTGTGACACGCGGGTGGGTGGCCTCGGTCCAGTCACTTCTTCCCCATTCCATCTGTGGAATGGGGTTCACGAGGCAGCCCCTGCCGCTGTCCACAGGGGTTACTCTCCAAGACCTCCATGGGCCCCCGGCGCCTCGCCTGTGTTCAAGCCCTACATTTACCATATTTCCTCCCATGCCTGTGGTCAAGTTTAGCTCACAAATCGTGTGCAGTAAGAGATTAACCACCACGAATTGTAAGACAGAACAATTATATCACTATAGCAAACATATTTAAAACTTAAGAATTATTTCTGGAATTTTCCATTTTGTATTCCAGATCATGGTTGACTGAAATCATGGAAGGTGAAATTGTGGAGAAGGGGGGATGGTGGTCGTACCAATGTCCTGTGGCACAAAGTGCTTAGCACGGGGCTAGCCATTGCTTGTGCTTCCGAGGGGACGTTCTTTGTCTCCATGTCATCGGCATCACCACCCCCAGGTGATAGACATGGATGCGGAAGCTCAGGGCTTGTGGGGGTGGTGGAGTGGGGTGCCTGGGGACCATGGTGTCCCCCACAATTCCGCCATCCCCTCGTCCTGCCAGTGACGTTGGCGGCCACCCCCATCCCTCTTTGAGCACTGGGCACGGCAGTAACGCCAGGCCAGGCCTCCACAATGTGCATGTCCTCACCCCTAGAACCCGAGACCGCCCGCTGATCTGGAAAAAGGGCTTTCGCACAAGCGATCAAGTTCGGGATCTCCAGGTGACATCATCTGGATTGAATGGGGTGGGCCCCGCCTCCTCAGAAAGCTCCTCCCAAGAGGCAGGCAGGAGGCCCACAGGGGAGAAGGCCGGTGAGGACGGACAGGGAGGGGGCTACACTGATGCTGCACGGGGGAGATCTTTGCCCGGCCGGCAGAGGCGGCAGGTGTCCTGCCACACCTAGATTTTGGACTCCTGGTGTTGTAAGCCACGCTGCGTACGCTCATTTGTTAGGGCCACCTGGGAAGTGGGCACACGGCTGCGGAGTGTCCCTGGGGACGGCTCACAGAATAAGGTGCAGACAGCACTTAGTAGGGTAGCAGCTGGCGGGGGAGGCAGGACAGGGGCAGGAGGACACAAGGAGGAGCCCGAGGCTCGGCCGTCCCGGCATGCCCGTGGGTCTCCCGGCCCAGCAGCAGTGGCCCCAGAAGCGGGTAGGGGGTCCCCGGCACTGGCAGGCGCTACCCTCCCGAGACAGCTGAGTACCTCTCCAGCCGTCAGCCTCTGAAGGCAGCGTTTGTCCCCTGTTTGGTGATCCCCCCCGGGGAGGCCCCCGCTGCACAGAGCAGGGATTGTGCCCAGAGCTCAATGGAGCTCTTCTCCCGGGTCCCCTGGCAGGGCCTTCCTGTGCACGTCTCAAACGCGCCTCTGAGCTGTGCTGCCCCCTCCAGCTCTGCACACGCCCTGGGCGCCGCAGATGGGTCAGAGGAGCTGGGGAGAAGGGAGTCCACTTCCTCTAGGGTCCCCGAGGCATCCGTCCTGCCCAGGTTAAGTCACGCGAGCACCAGGCTTCATCCCGAGCTCTGGCTGTGCCCACGGCAGCCCAGCTGGGGGCGGGGGTGGGGTGGGGGGAGCTGAGGGACAGAGGAGGCCGAATGCAGCTCAGCCCCCGCCCTGCTGGCCACGTGAGGGCTCTGCACCTGCCTAGAAGGTGGACCTCCTCCTCTGTCTTGCCCTCAGGCCCACTGTGGACTCCCGGCAGCCCCGGCACTGCCACTCTGTGGCTCCTGGGCAGGAGGTGGGCGGTGACCCTCTCCAATCCCTGCCCCAACCAGCAGGGGGCATCACAAGTACTCAGAGGCCCCATGGAAACCTGGGAGGTAACCCTGAGGGTGCGACTGGGCGTGGACTCCCTGCTAAACTGTCTTGGGGCTGGTGTGAGTAGCAGAGCCTCAGACCCACGGCCGGCACTCTGATCCGGACCAGCTGAGCGGCCTGCAGTGGGCTCTCCGGCACACAGCTCCACCAGGAACCTGCTCCCACCCCCCACTGCCTCCCATGTGCCTGACACAACGCCCGGCACGTACTGCGTCCATGATAGCTTCTCTGAGTTCTCAGGACTCCCACCTCCTGCCCCAGGCACCTCTCTCCAATGCTTCTACATATTTTGGGGAACAGCGAGAGTTAGGGTGGCCTTGGAACACAGTCAGGAGGCCCTGGGGACCGTGACCTTGGTCTGTGCTCACCCCTCCATCCCCAGGCTCCCAGGCACCTGCCCACTGGAGGTAAAGAATGATCAAAGAGCCAACGCCCCAGTTTCTGCAGCCACAGAGCGGGAAAACAGCCCCCTGGCAGGCGTGGGGTGGGGGGAGTCAGCTCTGCCACTCCCAATTCAGCCAGCAGCTGGAGACCGCGGGCCCGGAAGCTGCCAACCCTTCTCCTACGTGTGCACCTCTGGGCAGTCTCCCGAACTGGCTGGTCTCCCCTCGTGTCACGAGCTCCACTGGCTGTGTGCCGGGCCCATCACTCTGCTGGGCACAGTCACTCCGCAGCCTGACCTGCGTGCACGCTCCCGGGGCACCGCTGGTCGAGGACCCGCGGCCACGCTGCTGACGATGCTGCCTGGGCACGTTCTTGGTCCGCCCCTCCTCCCATCCTCCTCCACCCTGCCCTGGGCCCAGGGGGGGCGCCCCACCTCTGGCTGAAGAGGCTGCACACTTCCTGACGGCCACAGCTGCTGCCAGGGGCCCCGGCCCTGCGACTTCCCTCCTCCAGACCCCCTACCTGCCTCCCTCGGCTGTCCAGGCCACTGTGGCCCTAGGGGGTCAGCGGCCCTCGTAGGATTCCCTTAGCCTGGCTCGCACCTACATAAGCGGTCCCTCCTTGAATGCCCTTCATTTCCCCTTTTGAGCAAACACCTGCTTCCGGCTGGGGCCTCAGGTAGCCAGGCAGGCTGAGCTCCGGGCTGATCTCTGAGAGCGATCCCTGAGCTCTGGGACCACCAAGGGGGAGCAGCAGGTGAATGAAGAACAGCCAGTGCCCGTGAGCTCAGGCGAGGTCAGGTGGGCACCGGGAGGGCGAGGGTTTGCTTCCCCACCGCCTCCCTCCTCGCCGTCCGAGGACGGGCCAACGGAGCCAAGCTCAGAGCCTCAGGAGCCACTCGCTTGCCCTGGGTTGGGGGGGTGGGGGGAGAAGTGCCGATGCTGAGTGAGGCTGATTTTCAGTTGAGCTATTCCCAGATCAAGGGCTGCTATGCATGGCCGTGTGGGCCGGGTACCGTGAGACCTGAGGGTTGTCATCACACCAGAATCTATGCAAGCGACACCCCTTGAGTTGTGCAGTGTACAGCCTGTACGACTATCTGTGGCATCCCTATGGGAGTCTCATTTGCTTGGTTCAGAGCGGGCCCTAAGTGAGCAGAACCCGAGGGAAGGCAGGAAGAGAAGGTGGGGAAGGGGGCCACGTGACTGCAGGTGCTGGGCCTGGCTGGAGCAGCCCGCCACGGCCCCGGCTCCAAGGGAACCGCACGCTGTTCTAATCTGAAGCCTTTCTCTAGAAAAAAAAAAAACTGCAAGCGGGTGCACGGTGAGTCGTGCTTCCTCTGAGAGCTCCGCTATTGATTCTCCAGACACGGAGCTGGGCCTGAGCCGGGGGCGCCGCGGAGCACAGCTCTGTGTCTCTTGGCTAATGGCAAAGGGGATGGCGACTTGGAAACGGTGCTGTTTTTCCACTCCCAGGCTGCTCCCTGCCCGTGCCTCCCTCCTTCTGCCCAGGGATGAGCTCTGGGTTTGGCCCTTTGGGGTTCAGCATGTGTGTGGCTTCTGGGATCCAGCCGGTCAGCCACAGGATCTAAGTAGGGGCAGGGGTCCCAGGGGCGGCCCCCAGGTCGGGGGGATGGCCTCAGCAGGCAGTGCGCATGGCATAGCAGGACCTGCCCAGCACCCCAGGAGGCTGGCTCAGCGTGTGACTTAATGAGGCTTGTGGAGAATTAGCATGCCGGGGCGAGTGGTTGGTCCGGTAGTTGGCTGGCTCTGCTCCTGATTCTGGCTTCTGGCCGGTGTGCACCCTGGTAGACAGTGGTGATGGCTCCTTGGCACCCATGGGGGAGACCTGGATTGAGTTCTCAGCCCTGGACATCATGTGCGTTTGGAGGGTGGGTCAGTGGATGGCAGCTCTCTTCGTCTCTGACTCTCAAAAAAAAAAAAAAAAAGCAAGGGAGGGGTGGCAGGGCAATGTGGTTGCGGTACCAGGGATGCTCAGCTTCGGGAATGCCTGTCTCTTTAACTTCCCTTGTCCCAGCTTGAGGCCCAGCCAATCAGCAATTCTGACTCTAGCCACGCCCAGCCAATCAACAACCCTGCTAGCCACGCCCAGTATCCCATGTGTCCCGGCCCCAGAATCCCCAGGGCATCTCCCATCAGCCTCCGGTACACTCAGGGTGCCGTGCAGAGAGCAGCTCTCCCGCCACGCGCCCCGGGCCGCCCCCCCCCCCCCCCCGCCCCGTGCCCGCACCCAGAGGAGGCCAAGGAGCCTTGACACTCACGAAGGAGATACTCGGAGCTGTCGTGGTCGTAGTCGTTGTCCTCTGGGAAGTGATTGATGCGGAAGCAGTGCCCTTTATAGATCCCTGGAGGGGAGGGAGGAGACGGAGCTGCAGATGTGCAGGTGGGGGGCTCCCGCGCCCACGCCCCCAGACCCGCCCGCGGCGCATCGGGAGGCCCCGAGCAGGCTCCGGGACCCCGGGTCTGGTGGGCGCCAGTGCGCCCGCACACATGCACACACACACACACACACACACACACACACACGGAGGCCGCACAGCCGGGAGGGGTGCCGCGAAGCGACCGTGTCAACGACAGTCCAGTCGTGGGAACCCGCGACTCCACCGGCCAGCAGGGGCCCCGCCAAACTGCCCTGGACAAGCAGGAGCGAGGATCCCCACATCCAGGGGGCCCCAGAGCCACATCCTGAAAACCACAATTCACAGCGCTGCCAGGGAAGGCTAGGACAGGCTCAGGGCGCGCCTGTCAATCTGCGTGTTCCTCTGGCAATCACATGACTAGGGCGGGTCCTTCCTGCGGTGCACGCCTGATCTGCATGCGCTGGGGCAGGAAAAGCTTCCAGAAGGGCCAGCACCGCCCCCTGCCGCTCTCCAGCTCCCCACGCTGAGAAGCAGCCTTCACAGGTGGCGGGTAGGACCCCAAGCTAGTTTAGGAGCAGCAGGAGGACAGGCTAGGTTTTCCTTCCAGAATCTTCCATCAGACTCTCCCAGGCCCCTGCTCTCTTGCAGTGTGGGGATGCCCCTCACAGAACTGGACCTGGGTGGAGCAGGAAGTGCATAGGTGCTGGGTGCCGGCAACCCCCCCCCCCCCATGCCTGCATCAGCCTCCCCAGTCCTGCAGCCAAGCAGCAAGGCGCTCACGCTGACGGCCCTGCAGCCTGCATGGGGGCTGCTCCCAGCCGGGGCCGACCCCCCCCCCCCCCCCACGCAGCTGCTGACATGCGTCCTGCTGGTCTCCAGCAGCCTGGCCTGACCACACAGTCGGTCCGAGCACAGCTACGGGGGTGAGGAGAGTGGCAGACACACATGCTTCGGCGAGTCCCTAACCAGCCGGTGCACCTGCTGCCTCCCCGGTCACCACCAAAGCAGCAGTTACTGTGGCCCCAGCCTGGCTTTCCCCCCGGCCACCTCCTTAAGCAGCTGCCGGGGTACTCAGTAACAGCCCTGCTTCCCGAAGGCTCACGGGACCGAGGGCCAGCAGCAGGTGAGTGGGGCTTGGTCAGGGAATGGGGGAGACAGCCAGGGCCTGAGGAGTGGCATCTTGAGTGGGCTGCGCTTCGGTGTTGCCTAGGACACAGCATGCACTGTATCTGTATCTGTGCAGTGGGCACAGCCACAGCCCTCATCTCTTAGAGACCCTTCCTGAACAGGGCTCCGGCCAGCGCTTGAAAGCTGACTCGCGGCTCATGGTGCTGCTGGCTCAGGGGAGGCCCACTGCTGGGACCCAGAAATCGCCCACGCCCTGCCGGCTGTGCCCTTGCTTTTCCAAGAGTGGCTGCGTCGGTGGTGAACCACAAGGGTCTGTAAGGAGAGCAAGCGGCACAAGTGTAGGGCAGGCTGCTCTCAGGATGGCCCATGGGGGACACGAAGGCCAGAGTGGGCCAGCCACGCCCCCTCGGTGCTCTCCCCGACCTGGGCAGCGTAGGCGGGGCCGTCTGTCGCTCCACCCCACGCCCACGTCCCCCAACCCCCCCCCATTTCTTGGGTTTCAACAAAATCACTAAGTCACACCTGCTTGTTGGAATAAGTCACAATAAGTTGCAAAGAACAAGTAAGCCATTTCTCCTTTCAGGTTTGTTCTCCAGGGAAGACTAAAGTTTGTGGTATCTCCACACGCCCTCCCGTGAGTCCATCCACACACATAGGCACAGGTGGGTTCTCTCCGCTACACTTGTTAAAACCAAGCTTTCTTTGGAAATCTTCGCAGGAGCACATGCAATCCCACCAGCATCACACTGGAAACAGCTGGCTGGCTTCCTGCTGTCGCCCCAGCAGGGACACCTCGCAGAAGCACAGCACAGCTCCACTGCCGGCAGAGTCGAGCCCCGGCACACCTGCCTCCTTCCTGCCTAACCAAGGCAGTCGCTCGCACGCTCTCCACACCAGCCGTGTCGTCATTTCAGGACCAGCCCACAAAGGGAGCCACACGGGTCACCTTTGGGGCCTGTTCTCCCTGAGCACAACTCTCTCGAGGCTCATCTGACCACTTGTGCGTGCCAGCCCTGTGTTCTGCTTGTGGCTGAGCAGTGTCCAATGGCCCGGATGGAGGGAGGGGCCCCTCGTGTCTCCGGCTACTCTGAACATTCTTGGACAGGTTTGGGGCGAGCCAGGGTTTTCATTTCTCCGGGGTACATGTGGAGGAGTGTGACACGATGGTGGCATGCTTAGTTTTTTTGTTTGTTTGTTTGTTTTTTTAAGATTTATATATTTGTTTGAGAGGTAGAGTTACAGACAGTGAGAGGGAAAGACAGAGAGAAAGGTCTTCCATCTGCTGGTTCACTCTCTAAATGGCCGCAACGGCTGGAGCTGGGCCAATTCAAAGCCAGGAGCCAGGAGCCAGGAGCCAGGAGCCAGGAGCTTCTTCCAGGTCTCCCATTCGGGGGCAGGGGCCCAAGGACTTGGGCCATCTTCCACTGCTTTCCCAGGCCACAGCAGAGAGCTGGATCGAAAGAGGAGCAGCCAGGACTCGAACCAGCACCGCAGGCAGAGAATTAACCTACTGCGCCACAGTGCCGGTCCCGTATGTTCAGTTTTATAAGGGATGGCCAAACTGGCTTCCAGCATGGCTGACATTTAAAATTCCACTTTAACACTGGAATTATATTGCAATTATATTTAATAATATTTGCAAACATCTCTTCAGCTAAATATTTAACTTTTTAAGGAAACCACCTTTTGTTTATTTTTTTTTTTTTGACAGGCAGAGTGGACAGTGAGAGAGAGAGAGACAGAGAGAAAGGTCTTCCTTTGCCGTTGGTTCACCCTCCAATGGCCGCCGCGGCTGGTGCGCTGCGGCTGGCGCACCGCGCTGATCCGAAGGCAGGAGCCAGGTACTCCTGGTCTCCCATGGGGTGCAGGGCCCAAGGACTTGGGCTATCCTCCACTGCACTCCCTGGCCACAGCAGAGAGCTGGCCTGGAAGAGGGGCAACCGGGACAGAATCTGGCGCCTCGACTGGGACTAGAACCCGGTGTGCTGGCGCCGCAAGGCGGAGGATTAGCCTAGTGAGCCGCGGCGCTGGCTGTTGTTTACTTTTTAATTAAAAAAAAAGTTAGTGGTGGGTGTTGGATGTAGTGGTTAATGCACTGTGCGGGACACCTACCTGCATTTCCTATCAGAGTGTCTGGGTTCAAGTCCTGGCTCCATTTCCTTTTCTTTCTCTTTTTAAGATGTATTTATTTATTTAAAGGCTGGGGGGGGGGGGGAGGAGAGAGAGAGAGAGATCTTCCATCTGCTGGTTCAATCCCCAAACAACCAAGGCTGGACCAAGATGAAGCCGGGGACTGGGAACTCCACCCACATGGGTGCAGGGGCTTGAGTATTTAGGCTTTCCCAGGAGCATTAGCAGGGAGCTGGGTCAGAAGTGGAGCAGCCTGGTCTCAAACAGGTACTCATGCAGGACGCCAGTGTTACAGGCGGTGGCTTAACCCCCTGCGCCACAGTGCCAGCCCTCTGGCTCCGCTTCTGAGTCCAGCTTCCTGCTAATGTGCATCCCGGGAGGCAGCAGGGGAGGTGTCAGAGTCCCTTGCAGCCGAGTGGGAGACCCAGAGCAAGTTCTAGCCTCCTGGCTTCAGTTTGTCCCAGCCCAACTTGTGGATATTTTGGGAGCAAATGAGTGAATGCAAATGCGCTCTCTCTCTGTCTCTCAAATTTAATTTAAAAAATGTAAATAATAATTCTTAAAAAATCAGTATCACCCCCAAAATTGCTGAAAACCCCAAAAGGAAATAGCACAGGGATGCAGGGAATAGAAAACGTTCTACAGCACCGAGAGTGCGTGGCGAGAAACACAGTTGGGCAGAAAGGGGAAATCACATAGTTAGGTATTCCGCCCGAAAAGAAACCTCAAGCTTTTGGAGCCGTAGCTTGCACACAGAGAGCTCGGTTGCAGACGCTGCGCGGATGCCTTCCGCTAAGCTCCTCTCTGCATGCACCGTGTTGCCTCAGCGCTGAGGGAAACCGCACGGTCTGACGGATTAGCTCATATTGAAAGGTGTTCACTTTAAGGGCTGCACAGCCGCCCTAGCGATGGGTACGGGAAGCCTTCTGTGCCGTGAGCATGGGCGTTTCCATCTCTTGGGGCTGGGCCTGCTGACCGTGGAGCCCCCAGAGGTGCATGGAATGCATGCACCTGGACTTGCCCTTCACGGGCCCACGCTGCTCCTCCCTTGCCCCTCACACACCAAGGCTCAGGAACGGACGTGGCTGTGGCTGAACGCATCCCTACAAGAATAGGGCCGGGGTCCGGACCCCTGGCCCCTGTAAAACAGGGCATTGCAGGCGTAATCAGGATGTCACTCGGTGTCGGGTCTCCCCCGTGCCAGACCTCATCCGCAGCGGGGAGACGGACCCTGTCACCATCAGCACAGCCCCCCGCAGGCCAAAGAAGCGGGGGCAGCAGTGGAGAGGAGCAGTGGACGGGGCGACTCCTGGGGCCTCAGCCTCGCCTCTGGGCCGGCCGGCTTCAGCCATGGCTCCTATGTTCCACGCGCCTCCTCCTCCCCACCCCCACCCTGGGTCTCCTCCTCTTGGGCTCCCAGACCCCAGCACCCAGAGTGCAGGCTGCGTCTGACCAGCGTGGAGCACAGCCAGCTGTCCCCTGGTCTCTGCAGCCTGTGCTCCGGCTCCCAGATCTGCTGTGCCCCCTGCCTCGGCCTCCGGGGAGGTTCTCACCAGGGTCGCCTCGCCTCCCCCAGCCCCCTCTGCCACCCGGCCCGTTTAGTCCTCAGGTCGCCACGTTCGTCCCCATCAAATGTGATGTTGTCAGCCCTGGCCGACGGCATTTAGCAGGGTGAAAGTTAATGGCGGATGCGAGGTGTGAGAGGGAAAATCTTTTCCAGCCCTTGTCACACGCGCTGTCATCATGAATGGGCCATTAGCTGTGGTGCCCAGAAGGGCATTGCAGACCCCGGGCTGGCCTCTCTGCAGGAGGTCACAGGCCTGAGCTCCCAGAGACACCAGGGCCCATCTTCCTGAGGGACAGGAGAGGCACTTCCTGAGTCATTCCTTTATCTATGAAACCCTGGGCCCAGGCCGGAAGGAGTGGCTCCCTTCTGGGAGGATTCTGTGAGCGTGAGTGAAGGGGCAGGCGTGTGTGCCTCTGGGACACAGCCATTCTACACAGCCACTTTGACAACGGCTATTTCTGTGGGCATGGGACGCATCCAGAAAAAAAAAAAAAAAGCCCAAATGTGCCCAGTGTTTTATATCTGGGTGAGAGGATAATTCATGAATTAAAGTTCTTTTTCCACTCATCTGTATTTTCTGAATTTTCTACAATGTCTGAAAATGAACCAATAAGGTTCATTCAAAGAAAGTAAGGACTGAAATTGGATTCTTAGATTCTAAGTGAAAAAAATGGGGTGGCAGGTCTGGAATGGCCCCCCGCACCAGATACGGGAGCCAGTGGTTGAGGTGTGAATTGTGGGGGTGGGAGGTGTGTGGGTGGCAGCTTAGCCTCTCTCCCCTGACCGCTGTAAAGCTCATGTCCTAGGGTGATGCCCAACCCCCTACCCCAGCACTCAAAGTATTTCAGGGGCATCCAGTACCAACAGCAGGAGAGGCCCAGGCAAAGCCCAGCCGGTCACCCTCAGAGCCATGTCAGGGGTGCTGGCACGAGACCGGCGTGGTAAGGGGGTCGTGCAGGGAGGAATCTGAGACGGTGACTTAGTTACGAGGCGATCACACGCGTACTCTTCACCTTGTGCACAATGTTCCCAGAGGTGTCACCTCTCTGATGATCACAGAGGACACCCCCGAAGCAGAGGGACACCTCAGCCCGCCTTCCACTCCAGCCTCTCACCGCTTCGTCTGCACACACCTCAGTTCAGTAGCACCAATTATTTCTCGATTTGCCTACGGCATCGGGCAGGTTGCCTGCGGGACTGCTCAGCACAGTGCACCTGCTCCTGGAAGGTCGAGGGATTAACACCTCCCCCGCCCAGTCATCCCCAAGCAGTGGAGGATGGAAGGAGCTGGTGGGAAAATGTTCCCTAATTCTGTCCCCGCCCCGGGGCACAACTTAACCTGTAACACTGGGTCAGCAGCAGATGCACCGGCCAGGCCTCCAAGCTGCTGCCACAAACCCAGGCTTCAGGCTCCTCCCACTCCTTGGGCTCTCTGTCCCGCCCTGCCTCCCGCTCCCATAATTTCCCCGCGGAGGTCCCCCTGATAATCCCTCTGTTCCACGCTGATCTCCTAATAACTGTGATTTCCCAGTTGGCACGCCCCGGTCTCCCACGGGCTGGTGTGTGCAGCTGCAGAGATGCGGGCTTGGAGAACCTCTCCTGGGGTTCCCGGAGAGAAACTCGGCCTGAAGAGGCAGCCTGGGCCAGGCCGGACTTCCTGTGGCAGCCCCGGCTTCCCAGCCCGCAAGCGACGATGCAAGACCCTGTTATGTGGGGAGAACCTTCAGATCCTACATCCAACTTGCAATTCTTGACGCTGGGACCTCGGAGACAGGGGGATGGATCTGCTCAATACAACTATTTCCTCTCTTAAGGGCACACGGCTACCCAGGTCTTCCCAGCTTCCCTTGCACTTAGAAGTGACCATGTGCCCAAACCATCCAATGGAAGGTGGATACACACCGAAGCGGCGTGCACTGACCTTGGGACGAGGCTCCAAAGCATCGAGCGTACCCCAACTTCTCCACTGTCTCCCTGGTATGGCAAGGTGGGAGGGGCCTGGGCCCAGGAGTCACCCTGTGG
The DNA here is from genome assembly GCF_964237555.1 of Oryctolagus cuniculus. NCBI lineage: Eukaryota > Metazoa > Chordata > Mammalia > Lagomorpha > Leporidae > Oryctolagus > Oryctolagus cuniculus. Next base: position 13,113,497 of record NC_091448.1, on the reverse strand, counting down.
ATGCCACCTGCTCTGGGCCGTCACACGGGCAGGAAATCAACTCCTGCCAGGTGGAAGGCGTTATGCACGAGGCCTGCTCCTGTTACAGCAGTAATCAGTCACACAAAGGTGGGACAGGACGGATGGGGTGCTTACCCTCCTGGAACCTTCTATTTGATGATGGCCGTGAGGGCAGGGTGGGAGGTGGCTCCAAGCCCTCATTCCTGAAGCTGCCCCAGGCCAGATTTCTCTGGCTGGAGTTGAGGGAGGGGCCACTTCTTCTTCTCAGCCAAACGTGGGGGACCCAGAGCCTGGGACTTCTGTGGGGGCACATGGTGGCACGTGCGCCAGCCCCTGCAAGGCCCTTTCCTCCTTTGGGTGGCCTTGGTCACTGAGGTGCCTCGTCGGACTCCACGGCCTCTGGGGCTCCTCACGCTTCATCGTTTTGACCCTCTGCCCTGACCTCTCCATGAACGCACAGGTCAGGTGCTGATGCCACGCCCATGGGAGCCCGGGGCCAGGAGTCCCACCTGGGAGAAGGTGTGCACGTTGGGGAGGTGGGTGAACACCTTACCCCGGAATGGGGCTAGGAGCGAGGAGTGGTCCATGGAGTCGCAGAGTCGGGGAGCGGGCTTCCAGAAGACAGCAAGCATGGGCGGCCAGGGGGAGGCTGAGCTGAGCCCGTGGGGGTCTGAGGCACTCCAGGAGGGGACAGAGTTGAGTGCCATCAGCTGGGAGGTGCTCCCTGGGCTTCCTGATGCGCAGGCAGGGTGGCTCCAGTCCCTGGAGGCTCTGAATGTCTCCCGCTCTACCCCCAGCCCCTGGGCCTGTTAGGGACCGGGGCCCCTGCTCTGGGTCTCCTCCCAGTCCCAGAGAAGCCCAGCTGCCTGGGAGAGTGCAGGCTGTGCTCACACAGCATTACAGCGCTCTCTGTGGCTCCCCGGCGCACATCAGTGGGGAGGGCCGGGCAGGGGAGGGCGAGGGTGTTGGCGAGGGACTCGGCCTGTGCACCCCTCACCTGCTCTGGGCACAGGGGAGAGCCACCGCGGCGCCCGAACTCACACTGTCTGGATCCAGCAGGACAGCGTGGGGTCCGCGTGCCTCGTGCCTCGGAGGTCCGCCTTTGGCTCTTGCTGTGGACCCAGGCAGTGGGACGGGGGCTCCACCTCCACGACACCTCCTGTCTGTAGCAGCCTAGGGGGGGCTGCAGGAGCGTGGAGTGTGTCTCGTGGAGGGTTGGAGAGAGAAGCTGCCGGGGCCAGGGCAGCAAAGGAAATTCTTAGAGAGAATCAACTTCTGCCTCCAAACCCCATCTCCACAAACCCACCTCCTGGAGCCCAAAGTCAGTCCGGCAAACTGAGGCCTCTCCCCAGGACTTGCACTTGAGGGGCCTTGTACAATGGACAGATGGGCAGTGATTTGGAGGGGTGGGAGGCGGTGGGAGAGGCCTGGGCCCCCTGCCTGGCCATATGTGCACTCCAAGGCTCAGGGACCAGTTCCCGGGCACAGCGCCCCCGGTGGCCACACCGCGAGACCCCACCCCCAGCCGGGCATGCTGGGCAGCTCTCTGGCCCCAGCTGGAGCCTCAGCTGGATTTAGTGTGACTCAGAGACCGAGGGGCACCGGTGAGGTCACGAACGGGCTGTTCCCGAGCAGTCCATGGCTCTGCCCGACCTCGGTCCTGGGTGTTAAACTCCTCCCCATCTTTCAGGCCCCGCCACATCCCCCGTCGCTGGTCCCTTCTGGATGGAGCCAGACAAAGTTGACATTCGCATCTTCAGCCAGGAGACCCCTAACCTTCCCCTGGGATGGCTCGGACACCCAGGCATGAGACACAGGTTCCCGAGGGCCCACCGCACTCAGGGGAAGGAAGGCCATTGTGTCGGGGACAGGCACCACGTAAGCTGCGTGCCTCTCGGTGGCGGCGGCGGGGGGGGGGCGGGGACGTCAGCTGGCCCAGAGGCCTCACACGGCTGCAGGAGGGAAGGCAGCGGGGAAACGCGATCAGGTGTGGCTGGATGGAGAGGGCTCCCAGGCTTACACAGTGGTTTCTCCTCCATCTTCCAGGCTGTCAGTGAACCAGAGGTCATGGTGGGGACCCCAGAGGCAGCTCTTGGGTCGCAGGGACCCTGGTCCTCACAGCCCAGCCCCCGCCTCTGGGCCGGAGGCAGGGGTCCAGCCTCAGCAAGACCCAGGGCTGCAGCTGGATGCTACCTCCCGTGCTTTGCGCCAGAGTGGCCCTGACCTCCCAGCTGGAGGCGCCTGGGAGGAGGTTCCCTTCTTCTCCCTCCTGGCTCGGGGAAGCGAGCTGCAGGGATCGGCCCGTCTGCTTTGTCACTGCTGCCCGGCGCCAGCACCAGCGCAGGAGCTGGGTTTTTCCCTGCGTTGTCTCTTTGTTTCTCCTAATGAGAAGCAGACACGGAGCTCTGAGGGGCAGAACGGCTCTCCTCAGAGCTCCGCCAACTTAGGCTCCAATAACCCGAGTTTTAATTGAAGGTCTGAGAGAGGGCGGGAGGCGCACGGTGGAGGATCATCAACTTCTAGAAGGGACCCTGGGGACCACAGACCTCATCCCGCTCACATATTAAGACCCTGACCCTGGAGGGGTGGAGGGCCGTTTCCATGGTGACCGGCCCGCTGGCGGCACAGGCAGCCCTAGAATGCGGGTGTCTTGACTCCCAAGTTCATAGGTCTTGCCCACCCCTGCAGCTTGTTCTTGGCCAAGGGTTCTCGGCAGTAGGGGAGACGTCTGGAGACAGTTTTGATTGCTACAACTCAGGGTAGGCCAGGAGCGCTCCTGAACACTCTACAAAGCCCAGCTCGGCACCCCCACCCCGAAATCCAGCAAAGCCCTGCCGGTGGCTGATGATAAGTGGCCTGGGGAGAGCACAGTCCTCCCATCCCAAGTCTGTGCAGACATGGCTAATCAATCACAGCACTACCGCTTCCTCTGAACACATTCAGGGGTTGCTAGTCAAGCCAGTATGTGCCGATCATCCCCCAGGGCTGGACAGCATAGGGGTACAAGGTTCTGAAATCATCCTGCGTGGGTTTCAGTCCTGGCTCTGTTGCCACCTAGCAGCTGTGTGACTTGGAGCCCTGATGGGCCTCTCAGTGCCTCGTTTTTCCCATCTGTGAGATGGGGATGCTCAGTGCGGATCCCCTCAGGGGGATGTTGAAGCCATGTGCAGTGGCACGTGTAAGTGTTACTAGAATCAGTCTGTTCCGGGCCTAAGGGGACCAAGTTTACCCCCAACAGGACTGGCGCAGCTCTTGGCATCTTTCCAAGAAAACCTCAAAAAAAAAAACAACTTAGCAAGGAGACACTCCATCAACCCGTCTGACAGATAAGGAGGCCAAGGCTCAGAGAGGGCGAGTAACTTGCCCAAGGCAGCCCAGCCCTGAGTAGCCAAGCCAGGATTCTCACCTGTTCTGTCTGGCCTGGGACCCATAGCTGTCACCACTGTGTGGCTGCTCTGCCTCCCCACTCTATCTGAGAAAGAGAGAGGGGGAAGAAGTGGGGAGAGGGAACTGGTCTCCGGGAAGGCACGCACCTGCCAGGCACTGGGGCTTGTGCAGGGCTGAGAGGCGCAGGCAGACACCAAGTTCAGGCTGATGTTCAGAAGTACTCCCACCACCTCCCTCTCCAGGGGTCGAGAGCCCCAGGTGACAACTCTCCACCCCTGGGGAGGGGGGGACCCTGGTGCTGCCAGGGTACTTGGAAAGGAGACACCAACTCACGGAGAGACAGAGACCTCCGAGCTCCCGAGCTGCTCAGCCACGCCTGGCGCCCGCGTCCCCGCTGTCCCAACCCCACGTGTATCCGCTGTCCTGCCCGCACCCCGCCGCTGGCGCGGGCAGCTCTCCAGCAAGAATCTCACTATTTTTGGATTTTGTGCCTTCCACTCTCTATGGAGCCAGAGAGAAACGTCAGCTCCATGCCCCTTGTGAGGGCCTCGTAGGAGCAGCTGCGAACACAGCCATCCAGGCCAGCCTCGAATTCCAAGTCAGCACCTGCACACCCAGAGCCTGCGCTGTGCCAGGCCCCGGCCTGGGCCCCAGGCTGCGTTGAAGGAGCCAGGACTGTCCCATCGCTGCCTCTGAGCCGGCACAAGGGGGCTGGGAACCAGCGCTGACACAGGAACCAGCAAGGTGAACACGGCTGGATGTTCCAGGCAGGGGAACAGCAGTGCCACAGCCTAGAGGCAACAGGCGCATCTGAGGAGGTAAAAGGTGGCCTTTGGGGTGGGGCTAGGGGCTGGGGAGGTGGCAAAGGCAGCAGCACCTGTGGGATGCAGGGAACAGCAGAGGGGCTGCGTCAGCCACTTCCCGGGGTTAGATTTTCTCTTTAGAAAGGTCTGTGCCGACCCAGGGTGGCGGACACAGTGAGGGCAGAGAGGTCCGTGGGGACCCAGGCTCTGGGGGTGGGCACGCAGCCCAGGGCTAAGACGCTGCTTGGGAAGCCTGCACCGCCTAACAGTGCCTGCGTTTCAGTCCCAGCTCTGCTTCCGACTCCAGCTTCCTGCGAAGGCGCACCCTGGGAGGCAGCAGGTGACGACACAAGCACTTGGGTCCCTGCTGCCCACATGGGAGACCCAGATCCAGTTCTGGGCTCCTGCCTTCAGCCTGGCATAGACTCTGCTGTTGTGGGCGGTGAGCCAGTGGATGGAATATCTCCATTTTTTTCCCCTTCTGTGTTTCAAATAAAACGAAAATTTAAAAATAAAATTAAAGAAAGAATCCGAAGCCGACACCGAAAAAGAGAGGGGAGTCGCGAACGCGGTGCAACTCTGCCTCCAGCTGGAGCCCCGGGAAGCCCCTGGGCCAGGCGGCGCGGGCCCACTAATGACATCCGAATTCTCGGGGAGGCTTCTTAATCCGTCACCCAGGGGTCCCTTCCCCGGCAGGGAGGCTCAGCTCTCTCATCCGCCCAAATAGAGCCTTCCTCTCCACGGAGCTGTCTGTCCCGACAGCGCCCAGCTACCTGGTCAAGTGTCTGCTCCCCTGCTGACTGCCACTCTCCCTGCCACCACCAGCACCTCCACACCCCCACTCCCACCCCCACCCCCGCCCGAAGGGCGACCACTGCACTCACAGATACAGAGGCTGTGGCTATGCGAGCACTTTCTGTTTCAACATCTTCCCTCCTCACTCCAGCCCTGTCCCGAGCACCCGGCCCATTTTACAGACAAGGACACTGAGGCCTGGCCAGGGTTGCCTGGGTATTAGGTGCGGGGCTGGGACCAGAACCGCAGCAGTCACAAGGAGTTTGCATCGCAACGACACGTTGCACGTGCACAGCTGTGACGTCAGTATGACAAAAGAAGTGGCCGGAACCTTGACATGGAAGGGAAGCTGCCCCACCTGGACTGTGGCAGCTCCCACGTGCAGCTCCCCGGGGGCTCCCGTGTCCCTCCTCGTCTGCCCCGACTCTGGTCCTCTGCGGTCTTTCACACACTCCCCCTCCTGGGGGGTGTCCCGTGTTTCTCCTCTGCCCCCACCCATCCCCAGGCTCTTGTTGGTGACACCCACGCCCTCCTGGTTTGACCCTCTCTTTAAGTCGTGGTCCCTACTCTGTGTCCTCCTCCCCAGGCCCTAGAATCCAACCACTGGAGACACCTCCACCTGGATGCCCACCTAGGTGCTTCCGACAACCCTGCACCTGCTCTCATTGTCTTACTGCTCTCCCTGCATGGTTGGGGAGGGGTCCTCCCTGCAGGCTGGGCTCATGCTTCCCTCCTCCCTGTGGGTATTTTTCACCCATCACCCAGCCCTGCAATTTCACCTCCTAATGATGCCTTGTGCTCATGCCTCCTCCACCCACATCTCGTCCCAGTGAGAGTGGGCAATGAGTTTTCTCTTAACCGGGCGGGGTCCAGGCGGCTGTTTCCCTCCAAGCCACTGACTGCCTGTGTGAGTGGCTGACCTGGGAGTCTGGCCTCAGCACCGTCCACGGCTTTCCACCTCCTGCAGGGGGCAGCTGGGGCCCCACAGATCGCTCCTGTGGGGCCCGAGTCTCGCGGCTGGCTCCTTCCTCCAACACTGAGCTGCGAGGGCTGCCTCATTCACGCTGGTCTGAACCACGCCCCGGCTCAGGCTGTGCCCTTGTGAACACTCAGAAGTCATCGGAGCAGGTGCTGCCCCCTCTGAGACGCCTTCCTGGAGCAGCCCTCCTCCTCCGTGTTGGTTCTTGTGCATCTGTACGGACGCAACCAACCACAGCTCGAAAAAATATATATATTTTACAAAACCGCATCCGTCCCGAACATGTGCGGACTCTCATTGTCAGGAGTTTCTAAAGAATACGGTCTAACGAGCACTTACACGGCACTTACATCGTTAGGTATTACAAGGGATCTCGAGAGACGTGCGGCGCTGCTTTATACAAGGGACTTGAGCTCTGCAGACTCGGGTGAGGGGGTGGCCCTGGGACCACGCCCCCGCGGATGCCGAGGGCGACGGTGCGCGGGGTGCTGCGGCTGCGTGCACACCCCCAGCACCGCAGCCTTCCCGTTGTGTGCAGATCATGTCTCCCCTCCTGCTGGGAGCAAGGGCTGAAACCAGCTTCTCTTTGAATCTCAGCTCAACGTGTCTGGGCTCAAGTTCACTACGGGGCTTTTCTCCCAAGAGAGCGTCTGTAGACAAGGGGGAGGCTCCGAGTCCAACACACGCACTCTGCCTTCCCTTCCGCATCCCCTCCCAGGGATGCACCCAGGATGCCCAACACGGAGGCCGAAGGGCAGGGGCAGGGCCTGCAATGCCTGGGGTGAGCTGCCTGTCATCCACCCTCGCCCCTGGAAGCGGGAGCTGCCGTGAGATGACAAATCCGCATGTCCTAGAGGTGAGTTTGTGGGCCGCATTCAGAACCGTAGACCAGGATCCCCCGTGACCCCGCACCAGGCGAGTTCTAAAATCAGAGGGAAAGTCGCCGAGGGCAACAGGGAACAGAAAGCCAAACCTGGAGCACAGCACTGATGTCATTTTGCCACACTGCATTCACTGCCATCCACAGATGGCGCGCACCGTGGCGTAGACGCCCGCAAGGCTCCACGCCGCCCCTCTGCTGTGTCCCCTGCGCTTCGTCAGGACCGAGAAGCCCCTGGTGGCCAAGACATCCTGAGGAGCGGCGGTGTGATTGCAAGGCCTTTGTTTCTGATGCAGCCATTTCCCTCCCGGCTGAGATCCGGATCCGGATGTGGGCATCGCACAGCCTCAGGCGCGCACAACCTCACCCCGTCAGCTGGTGGGCAGAAGCCAGAGCCACCCACCTCCAGCGGTTGCAGGAACAGCTGGAAAATGAAGCTTGCCAAGGAGCCATGACCCAGGGCAGTGGCAGGAGCAGCGGCGGCGTGAGCCAGGGCCATGGACGGAGACCTGAATTTTTTACACCTGCTGCCTCTAAGCTATAGGGCTTTATGCCTTTAGACTCCCAGATTAAACTTGATTTGAAATTGGCCCTGGGGGAAACTGGCAGAAGAGCAATGAGGATGTCAGATGGAGTCTGATGTCCATGGCTCCGTCCACCTCCACGGCGGGGTTGTGGGTTTCTGGGTAATTCAGGGGGTGGTGGCTTCAGCCCTTTGCAGAGAGGCAAAGCCGAGTGCTGACTCTGGACAGGTGCAACGCTAGGCCGCTGCTCTGTGGGTCCAGAACCTCCAGGAGGAGGGGACGGAGGAGGGGACAGAGGAGGAAACAGGCTTGGGGCAGTGCTAGAGCGATCCGGAGAGCAGCATTAGAATTCAAGTAACCCCAGCTGCACGGCACACGCTCTGTATTTACTGCCCTGCTCACACCCTCCATGGGCACTGGGACAGGGGCGCTGGGGCCTCCCTTTCCCAGTGGGATCAGCCCAGGAAGTGGCTCTGTAGGCGAGGACTGGAGTGAGCAGGTGAGGTCCTGACCCGCACACGGCACACAGCCTGACGCACCTCGGCTGGAGGAGGAGGACTGTGGAAATGTCAGCCCCACCCATGATACACGCCTGTCCCTGAACGAGACAACTTGTCTGTGTGCAGGCAAGGCGGGTGAGCTCGGGCCAGGACGGAGACGGATGGATGCCCCAGCAGGCACGAGGCGCTGCCCTCTCCCTCCTCCCAAATGCCTGAGCTTTGCTTGGGAAGAGGAAACGCAGCTCTCAGGCAGCAGGTCCAAGGCCAGGGATGACACCAGCCCTGGCAGCCTGGCCTTGCCTGCGCTGTAGCCTCCCTGAGCCCGCGTCTCCAACAGGGCCCTCATTCGCAGGCTGCTGCCATCGCTCATGAATTAATGGTGGCAAACTCGCGGCCACTGCCAGCCCTGGCCCACATGAACTGCAGCCAGCAGCCCTGGCGTCCCCAGGTGGGGCTGAATGCCACATGGGCCGCCGTGAGGGGCCTTACAGCCTGGCCCAAGCTGGTTGTAGCCGCGGGGGTGCTGCGTGCAGGGGTGGGCGTGCCGCTGGCTTTCCCCCCGGCTTCTCTAGGGGCCATGAGGCCATGGGGCCAGCAGGCTGGCAACATCCCCGCCCTCTCGTGCTGGGGGCCGGTGTGCTGCCCCCACAGGTGGCCATGCCCACTCTGCGCTCCCCAGAGAGGGCCCTGCTGCCTGCATGATGGTTTTATCCATGGCCCAGAGTTCTTGGGGCCTGCAGTCTGGAGTGAGACAGGGCCCTAGAGAGCAAGAACACAAGGCCAAGTGCAGAAGCAGCTGCAGGTTTTCCCACATCCACCCACGGGTCTGGAGGCCCAGCGCTGACCTTGTTGGAGACAGCAGCCAAACTCCAGCCCCTGTCACTCAGTCACCTGCCCAGGAAGCCCCCACTACAGACATGCCTTGGCGGGGCCCACCCAGAACCCCTGACAGCTCCCCACCCCACTGAGGGCTGCCTTGGGCTTCTTTCAGGCACGGTCTCGTCCTGAACACACACGGACATTTGTCATGAGCCCCGAAGCCACATGCTGCAACGATTCGCATTGCGTTGCCTGTTACAAGTGATTTAGAGATCATTGCAAGTAGGTGAGACACAGGGACTGCAGCATCCGTGGGTTTGTGTACCCACGAGGGTCCTGGCATGACAGCCTGTGGATTCTGAGAGGCGACTGCGCGGTGCAGAGAGTGAGCTGTGTCTTCCCATCTCTTCCCCATCCTATCAGACACATTGGTTCTCCTGGCAAGTGGCTACGGAGTGCACCAAGTTGGGTGTTCCCAGGGCTCGAGAGGAGGCCACCTTATCCTTGGCCTCCTGGACATGGAGGGGCAGCCAGGTGCTCCCAAGGGGAGGGCGGGAGCTGCCGGTTGCTGGGCCCCTAGCAACTGTCGGTGCTTCCTGGCTCAGCTGACCAAATCCTCCTAACTGCCTTTGGGTCCCATATTATTGTCCCACTTTTATAAAGCAGATCAGACGTGAACAGCATGTTAGAAAATGCCCCAAGATCACCCTCCTAATCAACGACATGGCCTGATGCTTCTGAGTCAAAGTCAAGTTCATCTGACCCTGCAACCACCCTGGGCTGCGAAGCCCCTCCCCTCTGCGGTGGGTGAAAGCCAGAGACCACCCCAAGATAACCACGCCCCTGGTGTGCAGCCCCATAGGAGCCCCCTCCCTTGAGAAGGACCTCGTGTGACAGGAGACTCCCTTGGGGGCAGATGGGATGGTGAGCCTGTGATGCTCCCGCTGGCCTTGCACTGAACTGGGGGGCGGGGGTGGACACGTGATGACCGGAAGACTGTGGCGGCCCCCAGGAGCTGGGAGAACTGGTCCCAGTCACACACCCTGGGCCTGCCGCGTTCCACCACCAGCCAGTGAGGCTGCAAGGAGACCCGGGCTCCAGACAGGGTCACAGTCCTGGAGACGTGGCCGAAGGACCCAGCCAAGAGTGTCCGCGGACAGGGTGAGTTTTGCACAGAAAATGAGTGCATTCCTCACCCATGCAAGCTCATTTCGCCTGCAGGAGCCCAGTCCACTAGAGAAGAGCCATGGACCCAGGAAGAATGCTTGGGTTGCCATGGGGACACCATGTCCCTCCTCCCCGACACTCAGTTTCCCCAGCTGTACAAGCAGACACATCAGCGTTCTCATCCTGGGGCTGGTGGGGGTCCCAGAAGGGGGGCACACCCGTTCTCAACCTGCACAGGGAGCTGTCCACAGCAGGCGCCCACAGCATCGCTTTAAACCTGGGTCACCTGCTCTTGGAGAGAGCCATGGGACAGGGCGGTTAACTCTCTCCAGCGGGCTGGTTAACTCACTCCAGGAGGCTGTTAACTCTCTCCAGCAGGCTGGCTAACTAACCCTGAGAAGCTCGTTAACTCCAGGCAGCTGGTTAACAGCCCTGCTGGCTAACTCATGCCACGCTCTGGTTAGCTCACTCCTGGCTACTGGTTAACTCACTCCCAGCACTAGTGAACTCACTCCCGGTTCTGGCTAACTCACTCATCCTCTGGTTAGCACTCCAGGCTCTGGCCGAGCTGGTGGGGGCCCGCAAGGCAGCTCGTGTCTTGCGTTTGTTTTCTGGGGCTGCTCAGAGCTCCACCGCGGTGGGCTCACAACATGGGAAATGTGTTCTCCGGCAGCTATGGAAGTCACGGTGCCGCCAGCGGAGGCTCTGTGCTGTGCCCTTCTCGTAGCCTCCGGGGGTGCCAGCAGCCCTGGGCACTCCTGAGCTCCCACAGTCTCCTGTGTTTGTCTCCTCCCTTTTCCAAGGGACCCCGCCCACCCCGGTTGAGTGTGCCCGCATGTGGACTGCATATGGGAAGACCCAAAAAGACGTCCAGAGAAGGCCTCACGTACAGACCCTAGGGCGCAGGGCCGCCACACATCTCTTCTAGGGACACGATCCAGTCCTTAGCACTCCCTGATGCCGAAGACATTGGGAGTAAGAAGCCCTCAGCAGGCTCCCTTCTCTTCCCTTCTAAGCCTCCTGCATTTCAACACCTGACCTGTGAGTGGGAAGTCTCCACCCAGAACTCTCTGGAATGTTCTGTCCTGGGAGAGGCAAGGAGCCCCTGCTGATGCTCCCCCACCCTCAAGCCTTTGGTGCCCAAGGCAGGGCTGGGGGTGGGGGGAGAGGGAGGAGGGGCCCTGCAGGAGGCCAGCCCAGTGCCAGCCCAGAGCCAGCCCAGAGGCAGAGCCCTCCCCATCTCCCCAGGGATGGGTTGGATTTCTAGGGAGAACAGGACAGCGCTTCCTCGCCCCAAAGAAAAGCCAGTGCTGCAAGTCAGGGGCCTGCTGTGTGCGAGGCAGTGTGACCAGGCAGGAGCACCTGCACCGTGGCTCCCATGACAGATGGGCTGAGTCCAGGGGCACCCTGGTCTCTCCGCCATGCCTCCAGAGAGAAGTAAGCTGTGAGGATGACCTTGAACTTGGTCTTCTGGCCTCCCCAGACCTGCCGGGCGAAGCTGGCCATTGCTGAAGCTGCCCAGTTGGGGTTATGTCAGGGCAGCTCCAGCAAACGCTGGGCCCAGCGCCTTCTACCCAGAGTGAGGTACTGGGGTCCTGGTGCCTTGGCCCGTGTTCTTGGCCTGGAGCAGGACTCCGCAGCTCCTCCCACGTGTCCTGTCTTGCCCAGTATCACAGCAGCCACCCTCTCGCCCTGTGGGGGGCTTTCTTCTCCTCTCCACCCCACCCAGCCTCTCTCCAAACCGCATCTCACACCCATCCCCTCATCTCCCTTCCCTGGTCCCGACTCAGCGCTCGTGTTCCAGAATGTTCCAGGGTTTTCCTGCCTCCACCCCTCCTGCTCGGTGAGCCACAGAGAGCTCAGCCCTCAACCAGCAACACCTGGCCCTCCACTGAGCAGGCATGAAGGAGGGCGGGGCCCTTCAGCTCCTGGCCCTGCCTCATGCCCTTTGCCCCCAGCCCCTGCTCGGCCTCTCGTGCTGGGCTGCCGGCCTGTCCATGTCCTTGGGCATCCCAGAACACCCCGCGTGCTGGGTGCACCCCCGCGGCTCGTCCGGGACAAGGTCTCCGCAGGTGCTGGGTAAGTGCAGGAGGCCTGAGAGCACGCGCCGCGCTTGCCTGTCTGTGCCCGAGCTCTGTCTAGAACCTTCTTCTCCTTCCGGTTTCCTTCAGGGACCACGGGCTGGCATGACCTGCCCCCTAGAAAAACATCCAGGCCTACTCCCAACGCCTAAGGGGCCCTGCGCCTGCAGCTTTGTGCCATCTCCGCGTGGAATTGTAGCCCTCCCCACTCCTGCCTGGACACTCATTTCTCCAAGGAACGGGGCAGGATTCTGTTTCCATTCGGGTGCCCCATGAACTGTTGAATGAGTAAGGAATCGGTGATTACACGAACCTGGCAATGAATGAAGACCTCTGCAGGTTCCCAGCTGGGGAACTCTCATGCGTTTGGGAAGACAGAGCAAACATCACCTCCTCTGGGAAGTCCTCCCTAATTTCCCCAGGCTGGTAGCGGCTAAGCCATTCCAGAATTGGGAGCCCCATGGCAATTTCTCATAACCAAGGGTCCCAACAGAGCAGCACTCCCTTAGGAGCCACCCAAGGGAGGGCTCCACCCTACGGAACACAGCAGCGGGAGGGGGGCCTGTTGGAACTAGCGTCCCTTCTCTGACCCGACCTCCTGGCTCCTCCCGTCTGCTCACTCCGCTCCAGCTACTCTGGCCTCCTGTCTGTCATCGAACACCGCACACAGGTTTGCATAGGGCCAGCGCACTGCTGTCCCCTCCGCCTGTCCCCTCCGCTTGTCCCTGAGACCCCAGCGCCGGCTCCCTCGTCCCCTCCTGGTCTGCTTGACTGCTGCCCTCGCGGTGCGGCCCTCCTGGCCACTCCAGCGTCCCCCGGGTGCTCCTGCCCTTTGCAGCCTGGTCTTCGTCTCCGGGGACAGACCCTCATCACACACATCGCTGTCGTCCCTCAGTGCAGGGAAGAGTGCGCTCCCACCGCTGCAGGTGGGGGGTGCGGGGGGGTGGGGGCTGCTTGCTAAGCAGCAGGCATTGAATGAGTAAATCTTTGCAGAATGAATGAAGGACTCTTCAGGGGCCCAGGACTCAGCCTGGGGTCTGCTTCTTAAAAACAGGAAGGGACTAGGAGCATGCGGTGGGGAGTGGGGACGGGGGGATGGGTAGGGCAGGGAGGTGCTGCGGTCGGAGCCCCTGGAATGGGGTCCCAGGGGAGTAGGGGGGCTCTCAGACTGTGGTTGCTGGGGCTGAGAGCGAGCACTGCAGGGAAGCAAGGTCATTCTTTGCCCTTGGACCAGACCCTCCTCACCCAGGAGGCCTCCGCCCCTCTCTGGACACCCCCTGCCTAGCAGGTGTGCTGGGCTCCCTGGGGCGTTTTCCCAAGAATGGGGCCCGGGAGTGGGGGAGGCGGGTGCTCAGCTTGCTGCCAGTGACCAGGGGCAGCTCAGGGTGGTTCAGGTCAAATGCAGCTCTGCTGCCAGCCCCTCTGAGGTTGGCAGCCCCCCCACCTTCCCGAGGGGCTGTGGGGACCCCTGGGAGACTGCAGACGGCGAGGCAGGAACGAGTGGGAGGCATGGCGGCCCGGATCACGGAGCTCACCGACAGGAACATCGTTTGCTTTCTCCAGGTCAAGTCACTGGGCCCCTCCGAGACGCTGGGCGCCCAAACCCTCGCTGAAGGAGTCGATGCAAGAGTGATTCCTCCAGCCCCCAGAACTCAGCACAGCGCTCGCAGGCCAGCACTGGGCACAGACAGGGCGGCAGGGCTGCTGCCGAGCCACCTGGGAGTCTCTGTCAAGCCAGATCTGCATCGGCTTCTATTTTTAAAAATGATTTTTTAAAATTTATTTGAAAGGCAGAATAACTGACGGGGCGGGAGGGAGAGAGAGAAAGAGAGAGAGAGAGATCGTGTGTCCTCTGGTTCACTCCCCAAATGTCCAGGGCTGGGTCAGGCCAAAGTCAGGAGCCAGGAGCCTCATCCTGGTCTCCCACGTGGGTGCAAGGGCCCAAGCACTTGGGTCATCCTCCACTGCTTTCCCAGGGGCACCAGCAGGGAGCTGGACTGGAAGTGGAGCAGCCGGGACTCGAACCTGTGCCCATATGGAACGCCGGTGTTGCAGGCAGTGATGTAACCTGCTACGCCACAGCACCGACTCCTGTTTTTATTTTTAATGCGGGTAATATACAGAGAACATGTGTTTACATCCGTGAAACTGCTGCCCAGATAAGACACAGAACACACTCCCAGACCCGGGCCCACCCAACATCCCACCAAGGGCGCCACTTGGCTGACCCGCGTCGTCCCACGTGGGTCTGGCCTGCACTTGCCCTCGGTATGAACGGAAGCACGCAGTGCGATCAGCCTGCTTCTGGGTCTGCCCTGTGTGGACTCACCACGCGGCCGCCGACCCCTAGGATCCGGGTGTGGAGAGCAGGCAAGCGTGGGCGCCACGGGTCTGAAGTTCACGGCCGTGACTTCCGAGAGGCACTGCTTGGAGCAGGATGGTTTCACCTCCTTGCTGAGAGCGCCCCATCTCGAGAGCCGCCCTCGGTCTGCCGGCAGAGCCTTTCTCTCCAGACTGCATGAGTCACCGGGCCCCAGCATCGTGCTCCATTCTGGTCACGATGCTGTGCCTACCTCCTCCGAGCAGCCTGCTGTGCCAGCCTGGCCCACAGCCAGCGTCTGGCGACCACTGGGACACCCCTCTGGAGCAGGTCCCCCTCTCTCTTTCCACATTCGTGTCATTTTGCAGCATCTGTGGCCTGCGCAGTGGCCCCTGGGCTCCCAGGGTTGCTGTGGGCTGTCTGGGGTATTGCAGGACACAGCCGCCTGCCATTGCCTCCTCCTCTCTGACACGTGGTGGCACCAGGACAGCGTTTAACATGGGGCTGGAAAAAGAGCTGGGGATGGGCTTTGGCGCCAGAGACCTGGGTGCAGACGCTGGCTCGCTTCACAGGCTGCTTTGTCTCCCACTGGGGCCTGTCTGTCACCCGCTGCATCAGGAGGACAAACCCCCGCTCTGCAGAGCGCCTACACGGCAGGGACCGCTGGCGAGTCGTAGCCACGGCCGCTACCAACTGCAGGGCCGCAGGGCCAAGCGGACAATGGTACCCGGAGCTACAGCCTGGATTAGAATCCTGACTTCAAGGACTGGAGCTGTGGGGCAGTGGGGTAAGCTGCCACCTGCAAAGCAGTGGTTACAGACCGGGCTGCGCCGCCTCCATCCAGCTCCCTGCGAATGCATCTGGTGTGCTCCCTGGGAGGCAGCAGATGACGGCCCGAGCACTGGGCCCCTGCCACCCACACGGGAGACCCCGATGGAGCTCCAGCCTCCTGGCTTTGGCCTGATCCAACCCTGACTGTTGCAGCCATTTGGGAATTTGGGAAGTGAACCAGCGAATGGAAGATATCTCTCTCTCTGTCACTCTACCTTTCAAATAAATAAATAAAAAATTTTTTAAAAATAAGCCTGAGTTCACTATTGTTGGCTCTGGGACTTGGGGTGAGCCACTTACCCTCCCGTCACTTGGTTTCCGGTCTAAGCAGTGCTATTACCTGCTTCACAGGGAGGCCAAGGACTGTCCAACTTGCCACACAGGCACGGTCCCAGTCCCTGAGCAACTCAGTAAGCCCAGCCATGAGGAGGCGGCACGAGAAGGTGTACAGGGAGAGCTGGCGATGAGCCGCACGGCGCTGGAGTCCTGCTCTTGGTTCTCAAAGCCCTCAGTGAGACGCACTGGGTGCACCTGCGGCCCAGGGTGTCGGGGAGCAGAGCTGCCCTGACGGCAGTGCCAGGCTGGCCTGGAGCCGTCCCACTCCTGGGTACCTCGCGATGCCCTGCTCACGCATGGGGAGGGTCTCCTGCAGGCATGCGGGCCCCAGCACTGCCCCGGGCAGGTGCTCACACAGCCTTGCTGATTCCAAGACCGAACCGATCTGGAGAAAGCAACTGGGTTTAAAAAAGAAGAACCAAACCCAAGGGCGGAAGTGCAGCAGCCAGGGCCCCACGCGGCATCCGATCCGGGTACGGGCAGAACCCACTCTGCTGCAGCACGGGCCCTGCAGAGACTTTCCCAGAGAATTTCCACGGACGGCATTGGCGATGGAAAATTTCTGAGGCCAAAGAAGCCTTTATTTGAAAGAGTTTGAGGGATGTTGGTGCAATGAAGCATGGCCAACCTGCCACGGGGAAATTTCTCAGGGAGGAAAGAAAAAAAAAAAAAAAGGCCAGCAGCTTCTCTTCCAACTTCACAGGCTTTGTGTTTTAGGAAAGCCTGGCCAGTGTGGCCAGAGGGCGTCTCCCTCTGGGACGCCTGGCGACACAGGTGTCCTGTGCGGTTCTCTGCTTTACGTGGTGACGGGCGGCGGCGAGAGCGTTCACCTGGGGCTTATTTGCTTTGCGCTGACTTTTGTGGTCAGGCTTGGCATTTTTATTGTAGGAGATGGATTTCTAGGGATGGAAGCCTAATGTGTCCACTGTACTTACAGGAAATAAAGATTCAGTGCTGGATGGCTCTCAAAGGCTTTGATCCAGGAATCAATTGGGTTATAAGACAGGGCAGCCTGGAATAAATGCAGGCAAGGAGTCTTGGGCGTGGTGCCAGCCGTGTTTAAGAATCAGAGCCCTGACCACGCACACCCATTCTTGTGTCTGGAGACTGGCCCCGTGCTCCTGGTATATGCATCTCAGGTTGATTATATATATATTTTCTCGAGATAATAGAAAACTTGAAAAAGACAGGAGACAGAATAAAGTGCTCCTAGGTCACCAGGCCACCACGTTTCACATTTTGGTGGCTTTTTCTTTCCACTCTTTGCCCCTCTCCGCCGGCACAGCAAAGCAGCCATCGTCACGGTCACATCTATTTCCTGTGAGATCGTTCAAGGTTCCACATCTGTGGGCTTTTGACTCACTCAATTTGCGATGTAATAGAATTCTGCCCATGTTTAATAACCTCCTAATAATCTCGGACTTCAAATAACGCATTTTCATCTAGGAAATGCCTTCAGAACTTTCAAAAGACTGCACCCAACAGGAAGCAGAGCGGGTCTGTGTGGTTTTGGTAGGGCAGCCTGGAATGCAGAGGGCAGAAGGCGTCAGAAAGGCCAGGCAGAAAGCAGGAGAGCACGGGCCGATGGGGGTCTCAGGGGATCTCCCACCGTGCGCCGGGCAGGCTGGCCACACAGGTGCATGATGGACACAGCGGACACAGAGAGAGACCCTGGGCACACAGCAAACACTGCATGGGACGGGAGCTGACCCATGCCAGGGGAACGGACAGCTTGGAGGCCAGCGGACAGCTCCCCAGGGCTGAAGCTGGGGCCCACAGGCTACAAGTGGCCACCCAGGTATAAGCAGGGAGCCCCTCGGAACGGTGAGGCACACGGGGACTCTGTGCCCACCACGCATCTGGCCTTGACTCACACGCAGGCATCCGTGGGCAGAAAGACAACTAAAGCCATTTTTCATGCAAGAGGAGCTGGACATCAGGAGAGATCAGAGCCCCTTTGTATGACATGCCAAACTGCTGGAGCGAGAAAGTGTCTCGGGCCAGAGCTCAGATGCGAGCCGGGGACACCGAGCTCGCCCAGGGGACCGGGGCCGTCAATGCGCACTTGTTAGCGGGGCTTTGCAGAGCGGGGGCCGGAAGCGCTTGCGGGCCGGCCTCCCCCACCGCCGTGTGGAAGTGATGAGCTGGTGACACGGCCTTGGCTGCACGGCCCGGCCCCTGGAAGGCAGCCTGGGTGTCCTGAGGTGTCCTCAGCGGGTCTTGAGGGGCTCCCGTGTTCTGTTCCCTGCCCGCGGCTGGGGGCATGGGCGAGGGGCGAAGAGGGAGGCGTGGGAAGCGAGAGACAAACAGGGCTTTGCTCCGGCTCCGGGCGCCCCCTTTCCTGTCCTTGCGTGTAGCACAGTCTCTATGTTAGCAGACGGGAATGAGGATGAGGCAGGGGACACGTCCCATTCCAGCCGCAAGCCCGGCCTATCTTGGTGGATTCCCGCTGGCAGGTCTGCACACCCCCACTCTGCAGAGAAACCGACTGAGCGACAACCAGCGACGACACCAGCGCCAGGGGGAGGCAGGGCCTGGGTTCAAACCCTGCCGCCTGTCCCAGGCGCCAATCACAAGAAACCCTGTGGGCATTTCCCACAGACCCCTGCTGCCAACCACATGGGATGTGTCTCCTTGGGATACAGGGAGGAGCCCCCCAAAGCCAGATGTGCTCTGCTCTGATGCTCCCCCCACACCTGCCACAGTTCTAGACCAGCAGGCACATCCCAGCAAGGCCTGGCTGCGCCCAGCAGGCTCCTACCACTGCTCGCTGGCGACGGTTTTCAGAAACGCTGCTCCCCACGGCAGCCCCCGGCCCTGCAAGTGTAGCAGTGGGGGTGACTGCTGGAGAAAAGGGGGGGTGACATCTGGTGTCCCCGCCCACCTCTGCCCCCACCCCCACTCCTCCCAGTGCCATCCCTGTCCCATCCTTCTGACCAAAGGCTTCTCAGGATCTGCACACCCCACCCCCATCAGCTACACACTGCAGCGCCACGTGCAAAACACGGGCCTCTCGTTCAGCAATGACGGAGGGCTTCCAGGTGGCGACGGCAGAGCATGGCCGGGAGCACAGGGCGTTTCCCGGGTGCCGCAGGCCTGTCGGGGACTGCCAGTCATTGGGCACCCTCTGCACATGCCCTGGTGCTGGGGGCTGGGTTTCTCTCGATGGGTGCTGATGGCAAATTCTCATCTTTCCCCTTGCCCAAGAACCACGGACATGGCATTTCCGGATCCCCGCGGCGGCGCCAGCACAACCTCCAGCAACCAAAAGCCTTCGCCTGGCCTCCTAGCCAGACTTGTGGATTAGAAAATGGGGCTGCCACTGCGCCACGCATCCCCGGGGCACCAGAGGCCACATGCACAGCATGGCATCCCATCTCTGGCGGGGGGGTGTCTATAGCCGGCGGCAGGACCCACACGGAGGCCCCCAGCACCGTGTACCCCTCTCGCTCACTGCCAGGCCACTGCTCCTTGGTTCTGTGTCTTGAGAAACGGCTCTGCCCCCCGGTTCCCCAGCTCTGGACGCCTTCCTGGTCCCCCACACCCCGCTGGTCTGCCCAGCCTCCGAGTCCTGGGAATCCATCTGTTTCTCCAACAGCTCCGGGCTCCCCACGGCCCTGCCTCAGCTCAGACCCTCGGGGACAACCGCGGCAGCTTCCTGGAGGATCTCCGGCTGCCAGGATCGGCCCCAAGGGAGGAGCCTCGGCGTAGGAGCGCCTCCGCGGCTGCCCACTGCGTTTAGGATCAAGTCACCTCTCAAGCTTGGCAGGCAGGCCCCCTGGGACCGGCCCAGCTCCTGTCTCCAGCATCATCGTCAGCAGCTGCCCAGGTACCCTGGCCTTGCCCAAACTGACAGAGGGCTCTCCCTGCCACAGCGACACTGTGTGCCGGGCGTCATCCTCAGGGCTTTGCGGGCACAACCGGAATAGGCTTTGTGACACCTGTATGAGGTGTGTATGGTCAGGTGGCTATCATCTTGCCCCCATTTTGCAGATGGGAAAACTGAGGCTCAGAGACGCAGTGGAACCTGCCCAAGGTCACAGAGCAAGTGCAGAGAAGATCAGGATTCAGATGCAGTTCTGACTCCCCCAGCCCAGCAGCCATCACGCAGATTTGGTTCAGCTGTCACCGGGGAGGCGTCCCCAAGCCACATCAGAGACTCAGTCTATCGTTATCCCGAATGGGATGTGATCTCGTGGAAGGATGCTGAGCTGGGGCATGATGGGATCTGGCTGATACACTTTGCAAAGTTGTATTTATTTATTTGAAATATTTATTTGAAAGGCAGATGGAGATCTTCCATCCACTGGCTCACTCCCCGGATGCTCATAAGCCCAGGGCTGGGCCAGGCCGAAGCCAGCAGCCCAAGTACCTGCTGCCTCCCGGGGTGCGCGTTAGCAGGAAGCTGGAATTGGAAGCAGAGCCAGGACTTGACCCCAGGCACTCCGACACCGGATGCGGTGTCTTAACTGCTGTGCCAAGCACCTGGCCCTGACGGATACGTCACGGTCTCGCTGGCTGTGTGTGGAGACAGCAGGGGGTCCTGGTCGGGACAGCGGTGGGGCAGCGGAGGTGGAGGGAAGGCCGGGCTGTGCAGGCGCAGCCGCCTGGGCTGGAGAGGCCCGCACAGGACTGTCGCAAGGAAGAGGCTTTGTCCTGTCTCTGCAGCCGCCGGCCCTGTGCTGAGGACCAGGGCCACTGCCGGCTGGGTGAACCAGAGGCTGCTCTCACAGCGCAGCAAGACCCGGCCCTCTGCACAGTATGTCCCACCTGCACGGCTCCCACCCACCAGCCGCCCCCCACCGAGGTGTCGGTGAATCTGAAGATGCTGTCCCCTGGGCGGTGCCTCGGAGGGATCATGGCCACTGTGCCCCTCCCAGGCCTTGCCCAGACACCCTCGCACCTGCATCATCAGGGTGGGGGGTACAAGAGAAGGGGGAGGTGGGGAGGAAAGAGAACCACGGAGGGAGGGGGGCAGCAGGATGACAGCCTAGCAAACCCAGGCTCTGGGAGGGGAGGGGCAGACGGCACTGTTCACCCGGTGATTGGCAGAGGCGGGCCTCTGACTCCTGTGCCCGTGGACTCCGCACCCGGCCCCGCCCCCTACCCCAGGCCTCCTCCACTGCACTGCAGGCTCCGAGTCCAGCCTCAGGCCCTTGGCAGGCGCTCGGCCAGCGTTGCTGGGTGAATGGGTGGACTGCCCCCCAGTGCGTGCTGTGTTTCTGTCACTGGGGACCACGCCGTGGGCTCCTGCCCCTGTGGCTCCTGGGTGGTCTCCAGCTCACCCTCGGCCCCCTAGGACACAGCCTGGGGGCGGCCTATGCACTTCCCTGGGCGAGGCCGATTTCAATCCCTACTTGAGAGCCCTGGATCGGAGTGTACAACTCCTGGAAGGCTGCAGGGCGGCTGTGCCTGTCTCTGCCTCTGCCAGGTGAGGAAGCGGCACCGTGGGTCTCACGGGGGCCCCGCTTCCTCCAGGCCCAGAGCCGACCTGAGGCCTGGCTCAGCTTGGCTGCAAACTTGGGGCAGCTTCTTCCAGGAAGACCTCCAGGGTTCAGAACACTGGGGATTGGGCAGAAGCGACGCTGCCTTTGGCACATCTGCAGGGGCCAGGGGCAGCCGCCATCCACTTTGCAAGTGTTTTCTCATACAACACCTGGAGGGGGGCATTGCTGATGCCACAAGGCCACCGTTTTACAGTGGGGGACCCGGGGTTCAGAGAGGCGGCCAGCAGCACGGTCTGGGTGCAAACCCACGTCCGCGTGACTTGGGGGCTGTCTCCAATGCTGCGGCTTCCACCGGGGCTGGGGCAGCAGCAGAACAGGTGGGGTTGCATGTGCTACCTACAGAGTCCTGGCTTGAGGCCTGCAACACTCGGAGGGGTGTGTGTGTGTGTGTGTGTGTGAGAGAGAGAGAGAGAGAGAGAGGGGGAGAGGGAGAGAGAGAGGGAGAGGGAGAGAGAGAGAGAGAGAGGGAGAGAGGGGGAGAGAGAGAGGGAGAGAGAGAGGGAGAGAGAGAGGGAGAGAGAGAGAGAGAGGGAGAGAGAGAGAGAGAGAGGGAGAGGGAGAGAGAGAGAGGGGGAGAGAGAGGGAGAGAGAGAGGGAGAGAGAGAGGGGGAGAGAGAGAGGGAGAGAGAGAGAGGGAGAGAGAGAGGGAGAGAGAGAGGGAGAGAGAGGGAGAGAGAGAGAGGGGGGAGAGAGAGAGGGAGAGAGAAAGTGAGAGAGAGAGAGAGAGAGATGAGGGTGGGCCAGGGAGCAGCAGCTCCACCTAAAACCCAGGTCCCTTACCAGGGATGCGCTCTGTGGCTGGCCACAGAACTGCTTGAGCGGCCCAAGCTGGGCTGCGCTGGCTTGCAGGGTGGAGAGAAACCTGGGCAGCGGTTGGAGATGGGGATGGAGTGTCCTGCTCTTGCAGGGCAGCAAAAGTAGTCAGAGGACTCTTCCAACCCCAGCGCACCCACCCCCTCCGTCCTCCGGACCCCAGCCCCGTGACTCCCGGCGGCTCTGGACCTCGGCCCCTGGCTCAGCCGCGAACCAGGGAAGTAGGGGCAGCAGGAGAGAGAGGGCCAGGGACAGACGTGGCGAAGCGAGAGGTCACACTCTGTGCTGTCTGCAGCCAGCAGAGGCCCGAGGCCCGGGGACAGGGAGGGGCGAGGCTGTGCGCTTTGCAACGCCCCTGGAGCTCCACCAGGAGGGTCCTCGCTGCGTGCTGTGGGACGGCAGCCAAGCCCCTCATCCGTCCACTCATTGCACACCTGCACCCAGGAGCCTCCCGGAACGCAGGGGCCAGGGCCCCACCAAGAGGGATCTGACAAGCACTCTAGGGAGCACCTGTGCTACGTGTGGGTGCTGAACACTTTCCATCTGCTGCCTCATTGACCCGTTTTCCAGACATGGAAACAGCTCAGAGGGGTTAACTCACTTACCCAAAGCTGCACAGCTGCCTGGCGAGCCCGGGATTTGAATTCAAGGCGTTCTGCCCCCGGACTTGGCCTCTTTCACCTCCCCCTCCCCCACTGCCTTTGCAACAGTGACAATCCTCGGAACCAGGAGAGACAGGTGACATTTCTTCCAGAGCTCTCTATCCAGAGGAGCTGGGCTTCCTTTATGAAATACTCCCCTTCTGGCCGGTGCTGTGGCGTAGCAGGCTAAGCCTCTGCCAGTGGCGCAGGCATCCCATCCGGGCTCCGGTTCAAGTCCTGGCTGCTCCTCTCTTGATCCAGCTCTCTGCTAAGGCCTGGAAAAGCAGTGGAACATGGCCCAAGTGCTTGGGCCCCTGTACCCATGTGGGAGACCCAGAAGAAGCTCCTGGGGGTCCTGGCTTTGGATTGGCTCGGCTCAAGCCATTGCAGCCATTTGGAGAGTGAACCAGCAGATGGAAGACCTCTCTCTCTCTCTGTCTCTCCCTCTCTCTATCTGTAGCTCTACCTCTCAAATAAATAAATTAAAAAATCTTAAAAGACAACAAAGATGGCCGGCGCCGCGGCTCACTAGGCTAATCCTCCGCCTTGCGGCGCCAGCACACCGGGTTCTAGTCCCGGTCAGGGCACCGGATTCTGTCCCGGTTGCCCCTCTTCCAGGCCAGCCCTCTGCTGTGGCCCGGGAGTGCAGTGGAGGATGGCCCAGGTGCTTGGGCCCTGCACCCCATGGGAGACCAGGAAAAGCACCTGGCTCCTGGCTCCTGCCATCGGATCAGCGCGGTGCGCCGGCCGCATCGCGCTGGCCGCGGCGGCCATTGGAGGGTGAACCAACGGCAAAAGGAAGACCTTTCTCTCTGTCTCTCTCTCTCACTGTCCACTCTGCCTGTCAAAAAAAAAAAAAAATTAAAAAAAAAAAAAAGACAACAAAGAAATACTCCCCTTTCGTTGTATGCACAGTATGACACTTCTCTGGGGTCATGTTCCTCTCTTTGCCTTGGCCCCCAGGAAGCTCAGAGGCAGACATGTGGCCTGCCCCAGCAGCCACGTCGTGTGCAGGAACAAGACTCAGCCACCAACTTATTTTCCTACCTCCATGCTTCCATCCATCCCAATCTCTCCCCTCTTCTACAATTCAGCTCATTATCCCTCCCTTCCTTTCTGTTTTGTTGGAGAAGGAAAAACCAAACACAGTAAAATCGTGTGATGTCATTTTACCAGTTCTGAAAAGACCTCCATGGGAAAAAACGGACACACCAGGAAACAGTGATCCAGGGATCCGGTGCCAAGTCACGACCCACAGCTCGGAAAAAGGAGTTTCAGGCAGCACTTCCCATGGGGCCCCAGGGGAGAAGGAGCAAGGTCCTTGGAGGGACTGGGAGTGGACCAGGCCCTGCCAGCTCCCTCCCTGGGGGTTAGAGATGGAGTGTCCCTGGAGGGTGAGCCAGGCACACACAACAGGAGAAGGTCCTGGCCCAGGGTGCGGCTGCTGCCTGTCCGAGTATGTGCAGCTGAGCCATGGAGCCTGGGCTCCCCCGGTCCCTCTGCCTCTCCTGCTGGGACCCTATGCCCTGCTCTGCTGCCCTGTCTGACAGGAGGCTGTGCTGGGGACTGAGCCCGAACCAGGAAGCCCCCCAACCCACTTCCGCTCCTGGCTCTACCTTGGGGAAGTCACGCTGCCTCTGGGCTCTGTCAGGGCTGGACTTCATGAGCAGGTCTCAGCCCTGTGTGGACCACGGTGGGTGTCGCAGGCAGGGCAAGCACTACCAGGACTGGGGGCCAGGCACCCAGAGCAGGCCCAGGTCACCCCACTATCGGGGTTGCTCCCATGCACTTGTCTGCAGCGAAGCAAAAATGAATGGGTTCCTATCAGGTATCAGGAGGTGAGCCTGTCCCCTCTGTCCCCAGCCCTGCCAGTGTGAGCAGTGTTTATCCTAGACCATCGGCTCCACGGGATGGGGGTGGGGCGGGGGAGGGGGCCGGGAGGATACACAGCAAAAGCCACCCAGGACGCCCCCTGCTCGCTCCTTGACTCTGAACATCAGCAGTGGCCAAGCCGCAAACGCCTGCCCTGTGGTGCGGGGTTCTGACCCAGAACCCTAGGGGCAGCTGTGAGTGACGGCGGGGCCCCTGGGCTGTGCTCCGCGGAACCTTCTGGAACTACCTCTGCCTGCAGGGTGTCAAAGTCTGGAGAACCCTAGAGGCAAACCCTTGGATGTACCCATAACGGCACCTTCTTCTCTCTGTCCCCACGGGGATTCAGTGACGCAGCCCAGCCAGCTCTGGCTACCAGTCTGGGGGTCACCCTTTCACCCTCTCACTCCCTCCTCCTACTCCGTCCTCAGCCTCCTCCCTTCCTTCTGGCCCCTCCCCCCTCCACAAGGAGCCAGAGATCTTCTAAAAGCAAGCACCAGACGCCTTCAACGCGCCCTCCCCAGCCACGATCCTGGATAAAATCGAGCGGCACTCGAATCCCCGAGCCTGGGAGCCACAGCCCCACCCCGACCGCCTCCATCCTCCCCAGGCTCCTCCCTGCCTCTCCCTGCTCCTGGAAGGCCTTGTGCCAGTCCTTTCTGTGGCTCAGAGTTTGGCTTAAACACGGCAGCCCCTGCAGCCTCTCCCACCCACGCCCCGCTTTGCTTTCTTCTTCCCACGAACCAGCCCTGGCCGGTGCCATCACCCCACGGGTGCTGTTCCAGGAGCGCAGGCCCCCGTCCGTCTGTCTACAGCGGTGGGGACCACAGCCTGCGGGTCTGACCCTGACCAGCGCTCAGGGAGCGTGTGCTGAAGGCAGCCACGCGGGCAGGCAGGTGGCTTAACGGCCCGTGGGCCTCAACAGGAACAAGGAAGAGGAACGCTAGGCTCTAGCCCCAGGGCTCCTGCAGCCCCAGAAAACCTGTTCCTCTGGGGTCACGGGGGTCCACCCTGGAAGCCTGGGCAGCTCGACAGGAAGTCAGCAGTGGGAGGGATGTTTCAGAGCGGGTGAGCAGACAGGGCCCGCTGGGTCCTCTTCCCATGACACCGCTGCTCCCCTTTGACTGTGCTGTCCCCCTCCCTGAGACCCCCATGCTACTCTGTGCGTCCTGACCACGGGCTGTCCACGGAGCCTTGCACTGTGGATTTATCATGAAGCCCTGCTGGTTTTCCTGAAGCCCCTGACACGCGAGGCTCCTCCAAAGCCAGCTTCGTGGTGGACCCATGAAGGCAGACCCCAGCCTGGGGCCCACCAGGACCCCCAGCCTCTCCGCATTAAATCGCCTGGCTCCAGTTAAAAGGGGCTGATGTTTCCTTTTGAGGAGAGAGCTAGGAATGAAGAGCAGAGGGGAGCAGAGAAGCCACCGGGCAGAGCATCACGGGAAGGCTCCAGGTGTGCAGCCGGGGCGGGAAGGAGAACCTGTCTGCTAAGGAACGGGCGTCCGTGTCCCCCCCCCCCCCCCCCCGGCCAGGTTCACACAGTGGAGCCTTTGCAAGGTGGTTTGGTTTTGATGAGGCCAGGTGGGCTTCACACCCACCAAAGAGGCTAAGGAGTCAGCTCCCTGTCTCTCTCCACCTTGCGAGGACACAGCAAGAGGGTGGCCGTGTGCAGGCTACAGAGAGAGCCCCGTCTAGGACCTACACAGGCCCGCACCTCGATCTTGTACTTTCCAGCCTATGGAACCGTGAGAAGCAAATATCTGCTGTTTCAGCCGCCAGTGAATCCTATTTGTTGGCGCCTGCCCCTTCCCAAATCTATGTGGTTCCAATCAAAGATTTCCCCAGCAGAGAGCCAAGCCACTTTGTCGCACCTCAGACAGTGGAAGGCACTCAGCCCTGCCACCCACACCCAGGAGCTGGGGCTGTCTTCAGCCCCATTTTCTGCTCAGAAAATTAACACAGATCTTGGAGCGCTGCAGGCAAACGCACGCTTCCACGTGAATCCTGCCTGGAGGTCTTCTCCAACTATGGCTGTGTTACTCACAGCACAGGGCCTGAGCGGGAGGGGACTTGGCTGGTGGCACCGGCACAGTGGGTGGGGTGCGGCTGCTGTCACCCACCTGAGCCCCACTGGCAGTCATGGCAAGAGGAAGGCAGACACACCTAGGAGAAGTGCCCAGCCTCAGGCCTGGTCTGGAGTGGTAGAGAGAGGCCGTGGTTTGGATGAAGCCTCTCAGAACAGTCCTGTGCCTGGAGCATGGTTCAAGGCCTAGCTCTACCATTGGAGAACTCCAGGTGTGCTGGAAGAGTGAGGCGCCCCCTACCTGTGGGCACCTGGAGGCAGCCAGACCACAGTGTGTGTGTGGGGGGGGGGGGCAGGAGGGGCACATCCGTGGCTGTCCCCTCCCTCCTGTCCGCCAGGGTACAGTGCCATGATTTGCTTTCTCCGTGGGCCACAGTGTGAGTAAAGGCTGGCGGGAAGGATGTCGCCCAGGTGAGAAAGGCGGACATTACTGGGGCAAAGTTCTAGAAGCTTCTGTGCACCTTCCCCCACTAGAGCCCAGCATGGAGCTGGCGTAGGGGCCACGGCGATGTTGACAGCGCTGCCTCCTTGCCGTGCTGATGGCGATACGGGAGGGGAGGGGCCGTGCGTTCTGAGCCTGGGACTGGGTCCCACGCAGGCCTTGACTGTGCTAGCACGGGGAGTGCAGGTGGGTGGGGGCCTCGGCGTGTGAGGTCTTCTGCCCTGACGTGGAGAACGGGCTCCACAGTGACTGTTCACATCCTACACGCGCCCAGCTCCCAGGTACACGTGTCCCCAGCTGGGTGTCGCCAAAAGCACAAAGGACAAGCTGAGGTTGCCGGGAGCAGATGCCTGGCTGCCGTGGGGACGGCTTAGCCCCTGGAGGAAGAGAGAAACAGAGGCAGAGGCAGACTCTAACATCAGAAGAGAAGCCAGCTTGGAGGGCCTGGGGTAGAGTCCTGACTCTGCTTCCAGTCCCAGCGTCCTGCTGTGTGCAGCCTGGGAGGCAGCGAGTGATGACTCAGATCCTGGGCTCCTGCCACCCACGTGGGAGGCCTGCATGGAAATCCTGGCTCCTGGCTTTGGCCCGGCTGTCGCAGCCATGTGGGGAGTGAACCAGTGGGTAGAAATCTCTCTCCCTCCCTCTATTTCTCCCTCCCTCCCTCTTTGCCTTTCAAATACACACACACACACACACACACAGGGAGAGAGAGGGAGAAGTGTGTTATGCAATTCGAGTGGCAGGTGTACATACCCACTTTTAAATGCCTTCAAGTTGCTGCCAGTCCAGCGTTCGACCAGGCTCCACCGGGTAGCCAAGTACTTGGTTCTATTTTTAATGGCAACCCAGAAGCCGTTTGGGAAAGGGCAGCTTGACACAGTGGGACGAGTTTTGTCAAGAGACAGGCTCAAATCCGGTCCAGCTGCTTCCTACCTGCGAGCCTCTGGCTAGTCCTCCCACCCCTCTGAGCTTCACTCCCTCATCTGGGGATGGGGGTGAAGACAGCAGCTTCGCAGGGTGCACAGGCCTGCGGGGAGGAGGCGTGGATGAGGCAGGGGTGAGGTCAGCCCTGGTGAGCCTGGGAGCAGCCGTCTACCGCACACAGCTCTGCCAGACGGCACAGACACCGTAAGTACACAGAGAGGGCTGGGCTCTGCTGGCCCAGCAGTGTCAGTTACGGGAAACAACCAGGAAACGGACTCCCTGCATGCGAGCTGCCAGCAAACCCTCAGAGTCCCACCCCTGCACCCAGAGCTTTAGCAGGTGGAAATAACGCATTTTACACCCAAAAGCCAACATGGAGGTAACTCCACCCCTTGGAGCTCCCAGGGAGTGGCCTGGGGTTCTTGTACTGTCCAGCTCTCTGTCCTGACCACTTGCGGACAGGGCAAGCATCCCAGGGCTGTGAGCTGTCGGCCCCGACCATGCGTGTTCCTGAGATGCGCTGGCTGTCCCCACAGCACCCACCCAGGCCCAGGGACTGCCGTGACTTTCACCATGGCCCTGTGACCTAGCAGGATGTTCTGGCCCTTGGCTGTGACCTGGCTGGCCCTCAGGACCCCTCAGCTTTGGCGCACCATGGAGCCTGCCTAATTCCTTCAGCGAGTCCCCCAGATGGCTCCCTGCGCCAGCACAGCCAGCTGCCCACATCGGCTCGGGGCTCTCTTGATGAGCAGCGAGTGCAAACGACTCCAGGCAGCTGGCAAGATGCTTAGTGCAGCATCAATCCTAATTAGGATGAGGAATTAATAAAGGAGGCATTCGAGTCTGTCCGTGCAAGCTGGGCTTGCCAGCGTCCAGGAGTCCGTTCCAATTTCCGCTGGGAAACTGGAAGAGGCAGGGGCCTCACGCGAGTGCGTTGGGGGGAGGGTGACCATGGGGTGTCTCACGTGCCACGCAGGCAGGGCCCGGAGGAGCCCGTGAGACCTAAGACGGGGGCAGGTGCTGAGCTCAGGTGCTGTGGCAGGTAGTGTCATGGGCACATTGTCCAGACGACAGGAGCGGGTAGGCATTCATGATCTGAGCCACTACACAGAAACACCACTTCTCCAAAGACAAGAGCCGGGTGCGACTGGGACCCCGAACTGCTGATGGCACGGTTTTGTTACCTGAGGGCTCTATTTAACCCTGGCTAAAGGGCAGCTCAGTCTCATTTGGGCGTGGAGGCGGGGACAGAGGCGGGCAGCCAAAGGCCGGTGAGAGGGAAAGGGGGCAAGTTCAACGTCACCCGTCGCCCCGCAGCCCCAGCCTCACAAAGTCTCGCCCGTGGGTTTGTTTCTAGGAGCCAGCGCTGGAGGAAGGGTTGTAGCTGCAGTGAGGCGGGCGGGGTGGACGGGGAACCGGTCCAGCCGAGGGCTGAGTCCACACCCTGGGAAGGGCACGAGGGAGCAGGACAGTCTGTCCAGAGATGGTCCCGAAACAGCAAAGCAGTGCTCCCGCAGCTCCCCGGCCCAAGGCCGCCGCGGGCGTCCACACCTGTCGGGGCCACACTGCCCCTGCACAGCCACCTGTTAGCACAAGTTCCGCAGCTGGGCGTGGGGGCGCCCAGGAGGCGACCGAGCCGAGCGCGCTTCGGAGTCGGAGCCCCTCCCGCGACGGGGCCGTTCCCAGCGCTCTGGGAGACCCCATCCAGCCCCCATCCCCGATACCTTCCACCCTCAGCACACCCGCTAGGGGGCCTCCTCGCGCACCTGGGGGTCGCCGCGCCCTGCCCGGGCGACCACGCCCCTCACAGGCCATTCCCAGCGTTCGATGGCCCCTGCGCACCCCTGTCTCCCACAGAGGTCCCTGCCCCGGAGCCGCGACCCCGAGCTCGCGGCCTCCCCTGGGGGGGACACTCAGTGTCGAGCCCCTCACCTCCGCACAGCGCAGGGAGGGGCGGGGCTGGGGACTCCGCGCAGGAGGAGGAGGCAGGCGTCGGACAGGGGCATTGGACAGGGGCTCGTTACCCCGCCCCCACCCTCGGCCCGGGCCCGGAGCGCGCGCCGAGCGGTCCCGGCTGCTCCCCGCCCCCGGCCGGCCCCGCCCCAGGATGGCCAGTTCCCATAGCAATGGCACAGACACCGGTTGCCAAGCAACCCCTCCCCTCCCCCTCCCCTCCTCGGTCGTCCGCTCCCCCCACCCCCAGCCTCCTCCCGCCCCCACGCCAGCCTCCACCTCCCCCGGGGGTGCTGGCGCGGCCCCTGGGGACCGCTCGGGTCTCGGGCTGCGCGCGCGAGCGGGCGCGCGCGAGTTTTCCGTGTGTTTCATTGTGGCCGTGCGCGAGGGGGTGTGCGCGTGCGAGCCGAGAGTTTGCGGGATCGGTGTGTCGGGCAGGTCCCCGGCAGGAAGGGACCCCAGCTGGTGCACAGCCGGCCGCGAGGGGACCCGCCAGCCCGCTCCGGGTCCTTTGTGTCTCTCGCGGAACCGGCGCCGCGCCCACCCATCCCCCGGCCCGCGCCCGGGCAGTGCACGCGCGCGTGTGTGCCCGTGTGTGCGCGCGTGTGTGCGGTGTGTGCGGTGTGTGCGCGCGGGGGGAGGGGTCCGGTACCTTCGATGCAGCACACCCGCCACAGCCCCGAGTGGGTGAGGTCGCCGCGCGCGCGGCGGGGCGGGGGCCCGTCGTCCATGGTCAGGTTGGTGCCGTTGCAGATGTGCGCGCTGGAGTAGAGCCAGTAGTCGGTGCCGATGGCGATGGCCATGAGTGAGAAGGCGGCGAAGGCTCCGGCCGTGGTCAGCAGCATCTGCAGCCCGCGGTCGCATCGCACCATGGTGGGCGCCTCATAGTCCGCCGCCCGCCGGCCCGGCCCGCCGCGCCCTCCTCCCTCCGCGCGCCGCTCCGGGGGCGCCGGGGCCGGGGGGCCGAGGGCCGGGGGGCGGCGCCGCGCTGAGCGCTCCGACCCTGCGCCCCGGGCGTGTGCCTGCGCTCCGGCCGCGCCGGGGCTCAAACTCCGAGGCGCGGCGGCGAGTGCGGGCTGCGCGGGCCGCCGGGCGGGCTGGCGGCGGCGGCCGGGGGCTCCTCCCTCTCGGCCCGCCCTCCCGGCTCGGCCCGCGCCTCCGCCCGCGCCCTCCGCGCCTCCGCCGCCGCCGCGCTCCGGGCCCGCGCCCCGCTCCTCTCGGCGCCGCCCCTCGCGCCTCGGCCCCCGCCCGGCGCCCCTCTCCTCTCCCCTCCCCGAGCTCGCGCGCGCTCTCTTCCTCTCCCAGGGTTCATTCACAGCGTTCGAGCGGAGGAAGCGAAGGAAGCGGAGGGCGGCTTCCCCCGGAGGAAGCCGCGTCCCCAGCCGCCTCTCGCCCAAGCTCGGCTTAGGCGGGCGGCCCCCCGGGGGGCCCTTTCGTGTGCGGAGCGGTGCGTGTGTGTGTGCGCGCGCGGATCCGTCCTTTGCCCTTATTCATACCTGTGCCTCCACCTGATCCTGTCGGTACATGCCTGGGTGAGGGGCGAGTGCTGAGGTCAGGCTTCCGTGAGCGCCAGGTGTGGGTCATAGCTGCCAGACCTCGCCGACCCAGCCAGGCCTCAGCCACCCCTTCCCGGTATCCGGTGGCTCCAGCTGCCCCAGCTGCCCATAGCACACGCTGTGGGGACCCAGACTTTGGGGTTGAGAGAGAAGGGAGGCGTCAGCCGTCGCTCTCCTTTGGGGAGAGCATGGGATCTGCACATCACAGTGCCGGTGGTGGGGTACCCTGCAGTCCAGCCCTGTGCCTCTCTCCCAGCTCCTCAGCACTTTTTGCTTTTTGCCTCTCCCTCTGCCTGCTCCCTCCCCTCCCTTTCATTGCCAGTCTGCCCCAAGCCCTCTGTCTTCCCTGCATTGCCTTGGCTGGCTGCTGGACCCATCCCAGCCTGGACACAGGCCCTCTCCCTGGGAGCCGGTGCAGGTCGCTCTTCTCAGATCCAGGAGGCCTCGGGGCCGCGCTCACTGTTCCATTCCCTCGCCCCTGCCTGTTCTGGCGACCTTGGCTTCTGGGAAGCTGGACGGAACCTCGGGGAAGTCGACAGAGGTCTATGGGGAGCTGCTTTCCTCCCTGCAAGATGAAGCTTAAATGGCACTGCCTTTGTGGCATTTTGCTGGCTCCCAGTTCCCAGAGGAGACCAGTTACCCCACGCAGGCATCCCTGCCCTCTCTCCCACGAGGTTGGGAGCCTTTGCCATGCCTGGCGTGTGTGGTAGGTGCTTACCACTTAGCGCTTGCAGGGTGAGGAGTGGTTCTCGGTCTGACTGAGGGTGGAGGATGGAGCCCATAAGCAGAGGGGCACAAACAGCACGAGGCCATACAGCCCCAGGACCAGACCGGCTGTGTGCAGGAGCAGTCGCGGGCCCTGCTCTGCCTTCTGATGTCTCAGCAGACAAGGATTGTTGCCATTTTCATTTTTAGCCACCTGCAGCTTGGTCCAGGGCTCTGCACACAGCAGGTGCCGACGTGTGTCTGCATGGAGCAGGAGATGTGCCGTGGCTCCTCCTGGCTCAGAGCAGGGCTGCCCACCCCTGTCCCTAATGCCTACAGAGACCACGGCTATGTTCTGTGCTCAGAACAGTCTTGAGTGAAAAAAGATGAATCGCAACCTTTGCTTTTCTTTGAGGAGCAAATCCTCATTTCAAATGAAATTTTCTGTGGAAGCCCACCATAAATAGACCGGATCTCCCACCAGTTAGCCCTGGAGGTAAGAGCTGGCACTGCTGCGGTTGAGTGGGAACTCGGAGGACTGAGGTCCATTTGTGCTGATGGTCAGAGCCCCCAGGGCACCTCTGTGGACCTGGGGTCTCATGGAACGTGTCAGAACCACAGTCCTGAGCCAGCTCCCCCGTTCAGAACATCCCCTTCCTCGTGCTGCAGTTGGGGGAGCCAATGAGAATGAGTTGAGTGCATCTGATCTGCAGGTGGCAGTGGGAGCAGTAGCTTCTGCCGGTTTTGTTTAGATGGGGAGGGGGGAGGACACATGGGTGGGGGAGGGTGCTCTAAGCAAGCAATCCTCACCTAACTCTGATGGAACAGAAGTCACCATTCATCAGAGCCGATGGCATCTGCCCTAATCTCTCTACTCTCCAAAGAGCAACTGGAGTCAGCGAGAGATCCCTGGACCAGGAGCCAAGCGTCACCATCCCGTGGCTCCACACCGACCAGCACAGGGTGATCTGAGCAGCCACAGCTGCCTGGGAGAAGTACACCTCTCTGGTCCCCCTTTCAGAGTCATTTTTGGGGTCAAAAATAGGGCCTTGCACATTGCAAACACTCAGCAACCATTGGTGGAGTGAGCAGCAATTTTTTTTTTTTTGCTTTTGCTGGAGACGGTGTGTGACACACACTGAGAGATGTTTATTCCATTCTCTGTTAAACATCACCATCGGCCCCTTCCAGCATCCCGGGAGTCCCAGGAGGTATGGAGACTTGCTCAGGGTCTCCCACCTGGGAGGTGGAGAGGTCAGACCCTAGCTCAGGTCCAGGTGACTTCAAGCCCACTTAACAGTCTCTTTGCTCCACTGTGCTGTTTTCCTTACCTGTTAAGAGGAAAGGGCCAGGACCCCACAGGGCAGTGAGAGTCTGTCTGTCTGTCTGTCTGTCTGTGGGTACCCAGCTGGCAGCTGAGCTCGGTCCTGAGGTGGTGAGGGTGTAGACTGTGAAGTCAAGTAAGGACTTGACCGCCGGCAACAGGAGCTGGAGCGAACTCAAGACTGTCTGAGCCCATTCATCATGCCTGGGTGAGCACAATTTAAATCGGGAAATTTCTGCTCAGCGGATTAGAGAACTCTAAATGGCAGTATTTCACTGCTGCCTGAGGTCCCCGGAGCCTCTCCCCCATGACACCCCCAGGTCTGACAGTGGAGGCTGTGGACTCTCCAGGGCGACTGGACACCTGGCGTCCCCTCCCCCAGCTCTGGTATGAACTTGGTGGTGGGGAGGGAGCAAGAACCCAGGAGCACATCTGCTTCTGTGCACAGCAAAGGTGGCCAGTCAGTGCGAGGGGGGGTTCTGAGTGATTACCTCTCTTCCTCTCTTGGCTTTGACTGTGAAGACAGAGCCTTAATGGGCTCAGAACCTTGGATAATCTCAAGTTCAGGGTGAAGCGGGCGGCGGCGGCGGCTGCAGGAGTGAAATGCAGTAGCAGGCTGCCTGAGCCGTGTTATGTGCACGACGGGCCAGGTAGGCTGCACCTGCTGCGGGGCGTGGGGCTGCAGGGAGAGGCCTTCCTTCAGTCAGGGCCACCCGCGTGCGTCTATGTGGCCCTCCATGCGGTTACTAGAAGCTTTGATTTTTCCCCTTTGTCTTGCAGAAATAATGAGCTCTGTGAGGCACCTG
This sequence comes from Oryctolagus cuniculus, assembly GCF_964237555.1. Taxonomy (NCBI): domain Eukaryota; kingdom Metazoa; phylum Chordata; class Mammalia; order Lagomorpha; family Leporidae; genus Oryctolagus; species Oryctolagus cuniculus. The sequence goes on along the minus strand of NC_091448.1, from coordinate 13,079,452 downwards.
TGAGGTCTCCTTTCCATGTCCAAAGCAATCAGTTCTGGTGATTTTGGAAGGCTGGGGGGGGGGCGGGGTGAGGAGTTGGGGTGACATCTTGGGTGAGCAGACACAAAAGGGGATTTTGAGGTTCTCTAGGCAAGGTTGCGGTGAGTCTCAGGAGGTTCCAGGGCTTTTCTTGGAGGGGAGGCTCAGCTGCAACCCCCCTGGGCTGTTCAAGGTCCCACCCAAACATCTTGGGATCAGACACCACAACCCGCCTCCATCAGATCATGCACAGGGCAAGGATGACTTTTCCTTTTTCTTTTTTAAGATTTGTTTTTCTTGAAATACAGAGTTACAGAGAGAGAGAGAGAGACAGAGAAAGAGAGAGAGAGAGAGAGAGAGAGAGAGAGAGAGAGAGAGAGAGTCTTTCATCCACTGTTTCACTCCCCAAATGGCCACAACAGCTAGAGCTGAGCTGATCTGAAGCCAGGAGCCAGGAGCTTCTTCTCGGTCTCCCACGTGGGTGCAGGGTGTGAGGACTAGGGCCATCTTCTACTGCTTTCCCAGGCCACAGCAGAGAGCTGGATCAGAAGAGGAGCAGCCGGGACTTGAACCGACGCCCGTATGGGATGCTGGCGCCACAGTCCAGGGCTTTCACATGCTGCACCACAGCACAGGCCCAATTTTTCCTTTTTCTTTCACTATTTCAGTAAATTCCTTTGAGGGCCAGCACAGATCAGAAAATGCTACTTGGCTTTTTGTATTCAAGTGTATTCCATTTCATTTGCTTATCGCCACAGCCCATGCAAGGGGATGCAAGCTGGATACACAGCCGCCTTTTGTCAGCTCTGCCGCAGTGAACAGTGGTGTACCCCGAGCGGCACCAGGAGGAGCCCCTGGAAGTGCAGAGGAGAGGGAAGCAGTGTTTCAGGCACCAGGCACTCTGCGTGCCTCATTTCAGTTCATCATGACAGCAGTCGTAGAAGGCAGATGCCTTTACCTCCATTTTGTACATGATGAACTTGAACTTGCAGCTATGCAGCCAGTGATTAATGTGAACCCAGCTCTGTCTGGAGCACAGCTGGGCTCTGTCAGCTGCTGCACTGCACCCAACCCTGCAGAGGGGGCAGAGGCCACCCTACCCACGCTCTTCCTCCTCCATTCCTCGTTCCTCCTTTACAGATTTATCCAGATGCAATCAAGTTCAAATGACTGTCAAAGGCACATGGGGGTGGAGAGGTTAGGAAAAGGCTGTACCTTGCAAGCTAGCAGGGGTGGAGCAGGTTGGGGGTGAGCTGGGCTGATGGCAGATGCTAGAAGCCACTGGCCTTAGAAGCCCCTCATCCCCAACCTTCTCCTCTTCCCTCCTGGCTCCTGCCCTGAGCGCCTGCCCCGGTGCTGGCCAAAGCAGAGGGTGGAGGAGCAGCCTCAGGTGTGCTGTGTGGCTCCCTCGAGGCAGCTCTGGCCAATGGCTGCCACCTTCTCCTGAGTATTTTCCCATGGCTGCTCATGGTGGGAGGAGAGCCCAGCGCCTCGCTGTCAGTGTTAAACAGGGAACAGAACAGTGACCTGGGAGTGAAGTCCGTGTGGGTTTATTCAAGACCTGCATGTTTGCAAGCCGCCTCACTTCGGGGATTGCCCTGGGCGACTGTGCTGGGCTCCCCGGCTAGAACTTGTTCCCGAGCCAGCCTCGCTGATGGGCGTATTGATATTACCGGCCTGCCTTGGCCAAAGCTTCCGGCCCAGCACGCTTGAGAGTTCGCCTGGTTATTCCGAGAACAGTCTTTTCAAAGCACTCTCCAGGACAAACAGGCCGTGAGGTTCCTTTGTCCTCAGCCAGCCTCTGAAACCGAGCTGGCTCTCAGAGGCTGGAGCAGACCTCGGAGGAAGGAACGGGGCTGCGCTCAGCACCCGAGACCTTTGATCGCGGGCAGGGAGGGGCCGTGGGGGGAAGGTGGTCAGTGATGGCACATGCTTCCACTCCCGGGCGCGTTTGTGCTTCTACCAAAAAGCACAGCCTTCATTACCTAAAATATCACAGCCTTGTGCGGGAGCTGCAGGAAAAGGCAGTGTGGCGCGCACAACTTTGCAGCTAAGTGCCTGGCTGCCCAGTGACAGCTCTGCTTTCGGAACCCCGCCTTCCTTCTGATCCCCTGGCCCCGCCCCCCGCAGCTGCTCCTGGACCTCTTGCAGTGTGTCTTCCCCCTGCTCCCCCCCCCCCCCCCGCATAGGGCGAGAGGGTTTGCCGTCCACTGCCGATGTCTTTCTGGATCACGGACATCCGTTGGTTTGCCTTCTGCCTCCTCTGTTGGCTGCTCCTGCACACTCAGTCCCTGAAGAGCCCTGGGCCTGCTGCTTTTCTTTCCAGTGGCTGTGGACGAGGTGGAAGGGAAAGGTTATCGGATGCAGGCTGACCTGGGTTTGCAGTCCTGCTCTGCTGTTTGCAGCTGCGTGGCCTTGGATGGACTAGGAGCTGCAGTTCCCTGGGCCCTGGCAAGATGGGAAAGCAGGCACCTGCCTCCTGGGGTTTGTGGTGCAAATTACGGAAGCCTCAGAAAAAAAAGCATTGACCCCAAAATGCTACCAGCGGTGTTGACTGAGCACTTCACAGGTGCCAGGCTGCAGGCTGAACACCTCGCCACACACACGCACTCGCTCGCTTATGTCCAGGGTTCTTGGAGATAGACTCAATTATTGTTTTCGTTTTACCAAAGAGGTCTCAAAGGCACGGAGAAGGCAGATTGCTTGCCAAGGGCTGGCTGATTTGGAGCCTCGGCAGCCTGACTCAAGGACCTGTGCTTCTATTTTTGATTTAAATCTGCACTAAGGGCTGATGCTGTGGCACAGTAGGTTAATCCTTCACCTGTGGTGCCAGCATCCCATATGGACGCTGGTTCAAGTCCCAGCTGCTCCCCTTCAGATCTGCTATGGCCTGGGAAAGCAGTAGAAGATGGCCCAAGTGCTCGGGCTCCTGCACCTGCGTGGGAGACCTGGAAGAAGCTCCTGGCTTCAGATTGGTTCAGCTCCAGCCGTTGCGGCCATCTGGGGAGTGAACCAGTGATAGAAGACCTTTTTTTCTGTCTCTCCCTCTCACTGTTCTGTAACTCTACCTCTCAAATAAATAAATAAAATATTTTTAGGAAATTCTGCACTAAATAAATGGTAGCTTTTATTATCTTGCCTGCCAATACTGCCTAAAAGCAAGAAATAAGTTGCTTGGTGTCTTCATTGACCAGCAGCCACAGACTTCCTCAGGCTCAAGCACTCATTCTGATGTACATCCACCCGGTGATCCAGTCCAGAAAATTTGATTTTCCTCAGTGGAAGTCCCCTGATTGGTTCATCTTGTTCCCAGGAACCCAGGAAGGTGCATCATCTAGGGAAAAAAGACATTAAAATCACTGCTGTCGGTTGCCCAAACTCTGAATTCTTCTCCCATCCAGAGAGCTGCAGCACCGCGAGGTACCAGAGGAGAGCTGAGGCTATTGGGTGGCATCATGGTGCCTGGCCGGGGGTGGGGGTGGGGAGCGGTCGTGACACTTGGAGCAGATAATGCGTGAAGTGTTTGCTACAGGACCCAGCACGTTGGTGCCGGGCTGACCCAGGCAAGGCAGTCCGGCGTCAGCAGGTGTCACCAGTAGACGCACATAATAGGAAACGAGGAAAATACTTATTGTATGCATGAACGGTGTCCCCAGGACATTGGGCGCCTGGTCAGGTGGTCGGCAGAGTCACTGGCATCTTCGTGGTGTGAGTGTCCAGAAGCACCTGCCCCCTGGCATGGTCTCTGAGTGTCTCAGGGCCTCCTCCGTTCTGCTCTGGCCCGAGGCGGCACCAGGCAGGGCAAATTCTCAGACGCTGGCACCTGGCTCTGCTCTAGGCTGGATCTGGTAACAGGCCGCCTCCAGGTGAACAGAGGATGGGGAAGAATGGGGTGTCGGAGGAGGTGTTTTGCACACTCTGGAGCCTCAAATGCAAGGATGAGTGTCTCTGGCTGGTGCAGCCTGGGCACGGATGCTGCGGTAGGGATACACCTGCAAGGTGCGCTCTCGGACTGGATTGCCCTCCTGTAGCCTCTGTCCCCAGAGGGTGGCCCTGAGGCAGTTCTGCAGCTAAGGAAGGTGGCATCTCTGCAGGCAGCAGCTCGGTGTGTTCCTGGACCCGGCAGCGGCTGCTCCCAGCTCCCTTGCTGGCGCCTCTGCACATCCAACACCAACATCTCTTGTCCCAGGAGATGGGGTCGTGATGGAATAGGATGAATATCTGCTCTCATTTGTTGTCCCCACTTTAGAGATGATGCAACTGAGGCTTCGAGAGGGCAAGTGACCTCTTCCAGGTCGCAGCTAGTACATCAGAGAGCTGGGGTTCTCGTCTAGGACTCCAGGGAGTGCATTCTCCCGGAGCTCGATGGTCTTCAATCCTGGGTGCTCCCGACAGGGGCTTTGGAGGCTTTAGATATTCTGACCACTGGACAAGTGGTCCGGGCAGCGATTCTCCATGCTCCCCAGTGATTCCGAAGGGGCCAGCCCAGGTGGGACTCCTGGGGAATGAGGCTGTGGTACCTGTGGGCCCAGGCTCTCCTGGAATGCATCTGGTTTTCTCCTGACTCCGTCACAGACAGACAGAGCCTGGCTCAATGTCCAGGCAGCTAACAGGCAATGGAGGGTGGGGGCTCCTGGCACCAGCTTGGCTGACGGTACCCGCCTGAGAGTGTAGGGGTGGGCGGCTGGTGTGATCTGGGAGACTCCACCAGGCATGCTTTGCACACTCCTTGCAATTTTTCTGTCTTCCCAGCATGCAGGCAGGAAGTGACCATTAGGGAGGACAAGGAAGGGCTGTGGCTCTGCCCCTCGAATACCTAAGGGCAGAGTGGAGCCAGCACCACCTCTTCTGCCCGTCTGCCCAGTGGTAACCGTCCAGTGGTAGGGACCCTTGGAGTCTGCTGTTTAAGTGGCCACTGCCCAGGCGCTTCCCCTGGGAGAATGGGGAGCTTCAGTATCAGAGCCAAGGGGCTCAGAGGCTGAGAGGTGGACAAGGGGTGTTTGTGAGGGTCCCCGGCTCACCAGGGTCTGGGGGCCACGGGCTGTCCGGTGGCAGCTGTTGAACCCTGCTTTCTCAGGAAGCCCACCTCCCTCCACCGAGGCAGCCCCGAGCCAGTGAGCCTGGGCTGGGGGCTCTCGGGCTGCCAGCCTGCCGCTCCTCCTCCCTCTGTCTCGGCCAATTCCCCGCAGAGCGCCCGCTGCACTTGCCAACGGAGCCAGATGCTGCTTTGGGGAAAATACCTTCTGGAGTTTGCTGTCTGCGCCCTCCCAGCCGACACCCACGGTGGAGAAAACGTGTCAGGATAAATGGGAAATCGCGTCATAAATATTTGACAAAAGGCAACAAGGAAAAGACCAGGACCACCCAGCAACAACCAAAGCCACAGAGGTTAACCCCCAAGTCCCAGCCATCGGAGCATCTTTGCCATTGCCACCAGCAGAGGGAGGAGGCGGGTCGCTCACGCTCACCCATTGACAGTGCGATCCCAGCTAGCGCACCTGCTGCAGCCGCCGCGTGCTGGATTCTGGTGGCTGCCGGCTCCTGGGGAGCCTTGACCTGCCCCGTGGGGCCCTGGGGGTGGGGGTGGGGGTGGCCAGGCCTGCCAGGGCCCTCCGAAGGGAGCCGTGGAGCAAGCGCAGACGCCGCGCTGGCCGGCAGGGGAGGGCGGCTTGCCCTTTATGCATAATGCATAATTGTGTCTTTAAACTCAACTGCCTGGGGACTTTTACAAGTGGAGCACAGGCTAAAGTGGCTTTTAGGGGCGCACCTGGGAGATGAGCAAAGAGGCCCCAGGGGACTGAGGCGCTAACAGGATGATGGGGCTGGTGCCCACATGACCGGAAGAGCAGCATAGAATGGGATGGGCGCAACCCCACCCCAAGGGCCATGGCCAGGGAACAGGGTGCATTTTGGGGCTGGGGCTGCATAGTGTGGGGTCTCAGGCCCCCCACGCAAGCGGGAGCCTCAAGTCTGGTTATCAGAACCACTCCCTCCCACCACCAAGGAGAAGGCCTGAGTCTTACGAGTGACAGTCCCAGCTCTGGCCACACTGCCCTTCTGCGTCCCTGGCCTCTGGGCTCCTCACGCGCCTGCCCGCCCGCCTGTCCTCCGGCAGTGGCACGTCCCTCACACAGGGCCCCTGTTCCTGCCTGTCAGTCAGCACACGTGGACTCTTCACACTGGAGGATGGGCAGCAGGGCAGGCACTGGGCAGGGTCCCTCGAGGATGAGCCCCTGGGGAAGGGGTGGGCGTTTGGTGCGGTGGTTAAGTCACCGCTTGGGCTGCCTGCATCCCTTGCGGGAGAGCCTGGTTTGAATGCCGGCTCTGCTTCTGATTCCAGCTTCCTGCTAATGTATACCCTGGGAGGCAGCAGGGGATGGCTCAAGTATCTAAAACAAAGATTTATTTGTTTATCTGAAAGGCAGAGTGATGGAGAGAAAGAGAAAGAGAGAGAGAGAGAGAGAGAGAGAGAGAGAGTCTTCCATCCACTGGTTCACTCCCCAGAGGGCCCCAGCGGCCAGGATGGAGTTCCCGGCTCCTGACTTCTCACTGGCACTGCCCCAGCTGGTGCAGGCATTTGGAGGAGCGAACCAGCAGCTAGGAGAGCTCCCTTCGTGTGTCTCTGTCTCTCTGCCTTACAAATCAAAGGGAAGTAAACAAACGGAACAGAGCAAAAGCAGAGAACCCTGGGGAATTCTGTCTTGGAGAGAGAGAAGTTGGGTTCCTAAATCTAAGCGTGGGTGCCTGTGGTTAACTTGGAAAGGCAGATGTTGGGAGACCTTCGAGGGGCCCCATGCACCCCACAGCAGCTCCCCTCTGTCCTGGGGGTCTGTCTGCCCCCCGGGGTGGGGTTGGGGGTGGACACACAGAGAAGCCTCGCCTTCTTGGCAGCTGGTACCTGTGCGTGTCCAGACTTGGAGCCATCACAGCGGAAAGGGGCTTGGGGTGGGGAGGGGGCTGCCCATGTGTGTGAGGGGACAACTGTCCCCAGGCACAGTGACCTTGACTGCGACGTCATGAGCAGCATTTCTCGTGGACCTGTCTCCTCCTCCTTGCTTCGAGGCAGGAGGGCTGCGAGCAGAGAGGGCTCAGCACAGGCGCCTTTTCACCATCTGGACAGGAAGAGGCCCGAGCGTGCGGCTGGGCCGTTGTTCACCTTCGGCACAACAGGTGCACGTCGCTGGTGGGAGGCTGGGGGAACAGCCCCGTGGAGGCAGGGGCAGCAGTTAGCTACAACCCAAGGACGGTCAACAGCAGCCAGCAGCCCCACAGCCAGGCTGGGTGTGGAGTGGATCCTCCCTCCCTCGGAGCTTCCAGAAGAAATGAACCCTGCCTGTGTCTTGACCTCTGGCTTTTGACCTCCAGAGATTTGAGAAAACAAATTCCTATTGTGTCGAGTCTCCCAGTTTGTGGCTGTTTGTCACAGTAGCCCCGAGGGTGCTGTATGTGGAGGTACTTAAACAAGTTCATATTTGTTGAGTGGTGAACTCAGTGCATCTAGTTCCTGGGCCCTGTGCGGGAGGGAGGAGTCAGCGGCCGTCCATATCTGTGTGGTCAACGGCTCTGCTCCCCAGGTACTAGGAGCTTAATATCTCCTGACAGCAGGCTTGGAAATGTAATTACTTTGTTTTTCCTCTCTCCTCCCTAGGCCTTGCTTTTAGAGCTTGTTTGTTCCCCGTTGGGTAAATATGCATGTGTTAACCCTTGGGGCAGCGGCCAGCGGTGGGGAAGGCTTTGCAGGTTTCATAGAGTGGGTTTGCAGAAGTCAGATCCCCAGAAGGGGAGCGCTCCCGTCAAACACAGCGTCAGAGCAAAGTTAAAATGCACTTGCAGAAATAAATTGGTTGCTGTAGCAACCGGTCCTCATTCTCCCCCAGAAGAAAAACATAGAAAGAAGAGGAAGGAAAAAAAAAAATAAAAGCCAACTCTTGGGCTTGAGAGAAGGAGCTGTCCAAATAGAATTATGGGCCACTCTGGCGAGGCGTGCCTGCCTGCCTGGGTGTGGGCCGTGGGCTGTCTTGCCGGGCCTGATTCACAGTTTCCGCTGCCTCCCTGGCTGGCTGCCGTGGGTGGCGGAGTGTTTGACGCCTGACAGACAATGCCACCTGTCACTCTCAGAGCTGTACAGCCGCTCCGGGATGAAAATGCTTGCTCTTTCGGGAGACCCTATGCTAGAGCCTTCTGGAATGAGTAATCGGCCTCGAATAGACTCTCCTTGGAAATTCAGATTTTTGTCTATATATGGTTTCTCAGAGTGGAGCCCACCCACCCGTGCCGGGAGAGTTCACGGAAGGTATCAGGGTGGGGAGTGAACCCGCACAGGGGCTTCTCGGCTGCACATTTGGGTTCGTGAGGAGCACAGTGCACTTCCAGGGTGGAGGCAGGGTGTGCACGGGCCCCAGCTGGCCGCGGGCCCAGTGGGTGACCGCCAGCCTGGGCTAGTTGTCTCTGAGCAGAGGACCGCCGTGCATGGAGTCCAAAACTGGTTTTTACAAATAAGTTGATTAGTTGCTTATTTTATTTATTTGAAAGGCATGGGGTTGGGGGAGAGAGAGAAAGAGAGAGAGAGAGAGATAGAGAGAGAGAGAGCGAGAGAGAGAGAGAATCTTCCATCTTCTGGTTCACTCCCTGAATGCTCGCATCGGCTGAGGCTGGACCAGTCCAGGTCTCCCATATGGGTGGCAGGGACCCAGGTACTTTCCATCACCTGCTGCCTCCCAGGGTACAAAAGCATCAGCAGGAAGCTGGGATGGGGGCAGAGCCAGGACTCAAACCTCAGCCCTGTGACATGGGGTGTGGGCGTCCCAAGCGGCACCTTAGGCTCCGCATCGAACACCTGCCCCACATGCCTGTACCGAGTTCCTCTCTGTGGTAAACAGGGCATGAGGGTGTGTCCAAAAGTGTGCAAAATGGAATTAAAATACAGGTTGACTGTGGTGCAAACTGATTTTGAAATTCATACCTGTGAGAGGGTTTTCCAAGAGGTCGTGGAAACTGCGTATTGTGAAAAAAACTATACACGGAGTTAAAAAACATTGTACCAACATAAATCGATGCAATAATTCCATTTTCTACTGGGGCTCTCTTGGAGCCGCCCCTCGAGATGCCCACATCCGAATCCCCGGCCCCTGTGCCTGTTGCTCGTAGGATGAGGAGGAGTTGAAGCTGCCTATGGAGTGGGGGTTGCTGGTTAGCAGACCTGGAGGTCGGGAGTGGGGCCTACTTGACTGGATCAGGGGACACCTGATCCAGGGATTCCTGGTGTGTCTGTGAGCAAGTTTCCAAGGGAACTTGGCCTGTGTGGGAGGAGCCTCCCTCAGTGTGGGTGACGCCATCTGATTAGCTGGGAACTTGATCAATCAACCAAGGCAGGGAACAGAGGTCTCTCTCTCTTTCTCTCTCTCTTTCTCTCTCTCTCTCTCTCTGTATCTCTTCTGGAGTTGGGGCACTTTTGCTCTTGCCCTTGGAATCAGACCTCTAGGGTCTCTGACCTTTGAACTCTAGGAGCCACGAGCCATGGCAGCAGCCAACCCCCCTCCCGCCCCCCCGCCGGCTCTCAGGTGCTGTCCTGGGACTGAGAGTTAAGTCAACAGCTCCCTTGGCCCTAAGGCCTCTGGGCTTGGACTGAGCCACGTGACTGGCACCCAGGGCTTCCAGCTGGCTCGGCCCCCGTGGTCACGTGACCCACCCCCCTGGTAACCTGCTGGTGTCTAGCTGTATCCACGTGCCCGGTTGGCTCCGGCTCTCTGGAGAACACTGACTGATACGAGATTGTTCCGGATTACCTGGTGCGGCGTCAGTGCAGTCGCAGGGCCTTTCCGAGTGGAAGAGGGAGGCGGACAGGAAGTCGGCGGCGGAGGCTGGTGCGCGTGTGGAGACAGCTGGGGTTTTAGTGAGAAGTGCGCGTTTGGTTTCCACCCCTGCTTCCTGGCATATAACTCCTAAACTCCCTGGAATATCTGGAAGGAAAAATGCCTTTTTGCATGTTGATGAGACGACTGGAGGCTGGGGGCTCCCAGGCTGCTTCAGCCCCCTCGGCTGCTCCCCGGAAAGACCCAGAGTCAGGACTTGAAGCTCCACGGCCCCCCAGCCCACGGGGAGCCGAGAGGGACAAAATGTTTAGGTGATCACCACTGGCCAATGAGGCAATCGAGCTTGCCTCCGTCATGAAGGTTCCCTGAAAACCCAAAAGGTCAGGGTTCAGCGGGCTTCGGGCTAGCTGGACTCACAGGGGTCTGGTGGGACAGGTGCTCCCTCCAGGTAGAAGACAGCAGAGCTGCGCTGGACTGGAGGGCACCCAGCTCGTGCCCACTGCTTGCTTGGTGGTCGGAGGTGTGGGATGACGAGAGGACGACAGAGCCGGCCTTACGACTCCTGCACGTGTCTGGTTAGAACTCGAAGGATCGGCTGGTGAAACAGGGTCTGGGAGAAGGCCCGTGAGACAGAGCGGGGAGAGGGCCCAGGCTTTGGTGCGCCACCGTGGAGGGGAGGGGCAGTGCTCTCCAGGGACATCAGCCAGAGCGGATCATGTCAAGAACAGCACAGAGCGGATGGAAGACTCCCTGGAGCAGCGGCTGAGAGGGGCCACCCCCAGCCCCGAGGAGAGCCAGGGAGCCGCGCCCTGGGGCCCTTCTCTGGAGGGTGCACCTGTGAGCCCTGCCCCCTCCCCTTCCCAGCGCGCAAGGGCACCAAGGCAGACAGGCGGCTGGGAAACCAGGAGCACTGGGGCCGTCATCCTCTCGTAAACTATAACAATTGATTATTTAGCGGATAATTGCCATTATTTTCTAATAGAAATAAAGGCAAGACGATGGATGGCAGAGCCAGAAGGAAGAGAGGCGTTTAATTAATTCTGGGAGCCTGCTGAGAAAAGTAAGCCCTGCGGACTTGGCATGGCTGCAGCTGGCTCTGCACGGCGCACGCCCCCGAGGTGGGGGCTCCGGGGAGCCCTGCCCTGGGAGGCCACCTGGGCGGGGCCCCGGGAGGGGGACAGAGGCCGGCCATCCTGGTGCTGCCCTGGGGAGTCTGCGTTCTCACGATGGCTCTGGCTTCGCGTCTGCGCCCACTCGCCAGCAGGAAAGCTAATGGGGTGGGGGAGGTCTTAGGAGGACCAGAATCTGAGCTCTGGACATTGAGGTCAAGTTCAGATGCTCCGCAGAGCCGCCCAAGCCAAGCACCCGCTGCCCAGCACACATGTCGTTGGCTGCATGGCCATGGCAGGGCCAGGGCGGGCGGGCTTCGAGGAGGAGCCCAAGTCACTCCTCCTATGGGGAGCCCACAGATCCTCTCCTGAGTGAGCCCCCGGCCCTCTTGAGCTCTCTCGCAATGGAGACAACTCCACTATGCTCCCATTTTACAGATGGAAAACCCGAGGCTCAGAGCTGAAGCTCTGTTCCTACTAACTGTAGTCTGTGGCAGATTCAGAATCCACACCTGGTTCATGGTCTTGCCAAGCTGTTCTTCACCCCCTGTGCTACTGGCCACTGTCCCAACCTCTGCCCCACGATCCCCAAGGGTCTTCATTAGCTAAATCCCAGGGTGAGGCTCTGCTCCTTCCCAGAGGGGAGCCTGTGGCTTGGTGCGGCCGCTTTTAGACTCTGAGCCTCCTGGCTGCCTTCGGACTGGATTGTTGGATTGTCTCCCAGCCAGACCCGTTTTTCCGTGGCACGGTGTGGTTGCCAAATTGAAGAGCAAAATGCAGATGAAAGGATTGGCGCTCCTCCTGGCTCCTGGAGGCCCTCCCTGCTCTCCGTCCCCATCTGGCCGCTCCGGCTCTCACCTGCCCCCTCTTGCACCAGGCCCAGGAAGCACATACGTTCCCTGATTGGTCCCTGCTGCCAGCAGCGATGAACCCCCGGCCACTTGCAGGGCGCCGCCCAAAGATGTGGTCGAGGCTCAGGCACAGCTCCCGGGAGAGAACAGGGGACGAGTCAGGGTGACAAGTGTGCAGGGCCCACGGGGTCCCAGAGAAGGGATGGCAGAGGCCACCCCCCCACCCCAGAGGAGAGGCAGCTTCTGGGCTGGGAGCACAGCAGGAACGGTCGCCTGCGGGCAGGAGAGGGAGCCTTTGGGAGTGGCCGGGGGCTCAGCAGGTGCCGACGGGCGGGGGCCTGGAGCACAGTGAGGAGCTGGGCAGCAAAGGAGCCGGCAGGTCTTCTAGAAGGCCGGGGCGCACCCCTGAGAGAGTCCCAGAGCGAGGGACTGAGCTCTTTTGGCAAGACACAGGCTGGCGGCCGTGCCGAGCGGGGCAGGTTGCAGACGTGTGGCAGGCGACACGGGGAGGGCTTTGGGAGTCTTCCTCAGCCAGAGATGTCCATGAAAAACCAAACTGAAGAGGAACAGGAGGGAAAGCAGCCATCGATACCCCTTCCCGGCTGCCTGGGCCCCAGGACGCGCTGGTGGCGCTGTTTCCACGGCTGGTCTTGGGCTCTCGTGGGCACCTCACTTGGAACTGAGCGAGCACCACCCGCACGGCTCTGGCGTGGTGCGTGGTCTTTGTGAGTGACACAGCGTGGGGAGGGGAGGGCGGGGGGGGGCGTGACCTCTGCAGCTGCCAGCGTCTCATGGATTTAATGCGTCAGAGAAGCAACTGGTGAGACAAGAACGTGCATTGCTTCTGCAGCTGCGCAGAGGGGTGCTTTATGCCAGCAGGGCAAAGGCACACGCAGGGGAGGCCAGGGAAGGCGGGGCGGGTGCTGGGGTTGGTGACTGCGCTTTGATCTGTGCCCAAGGGGAGGCATAAACAGAGCCGAAGGCTGGAGCTGCATGGCAGGCAAAGGCCACCGGTAAGGAAACAGGTGCTCCCCACACAGACGCGGGCTGCAGGCGAAGATAATGAACGCTCGGTGAGCAGCTCTCCTCTGAAGGGAACTAATTGATTCCAATGTTCATTTTACCGGGGCCTATAATTCTTTATTATGGCTTCCTTTATGATGTGGGAGGCTGTGGGACCTAGCCGCTGCGGAACAGGAGGGCTGTGTAATCCACACGACAACCATTTGTGTCATCAAGGGGACGCACGAGCCTCCTCCTGTCACTCTCAGTGTCACTCCCGTCCGTCTCAGAGCTGTGGGCAAGCCCAGCTCCCCCCCACCCCCACACACTCCTGAGAAGAGAGAAGGGGCCCATGGGCCGTGGAGGAAGCTGGGAGATGAAGCCGCGGTCCCAGGCACCTCTCTGCCTGCCTTCCGAGACGACTGGGAGCAGGGCTGAGCCACGCGCGTGCCGCAGGACGGCTCCCGGGTGGCCGGTGGCGCGAGACGAAATGCGCTTCCCGACAAGAAGCCCAGCTCCGTCTGCACGTGGGCAGGGTGTCCTCCCCGGCGCCGGCTGGGCAGAGTTCCAGAAAGCTGGGGTATTAGGCAGGTTTTCAAAGACTTAGGTCATCGCCGTTCTGCCTCCCTGCAAAAATACAAAAGAGTGAGCTCCTCCCCGCAGCTGAGCGCACAGGTTCCTGAATGCGCGGCCTCATTCATTCACTCACTCATTCACTCCCTTACTCCACACGCATTTATCAAGTCCCCGCCGCGTGGCTGGCACTGGGGAGACGGAGAGGAACAGCACTCGCGGCCCTGTTGCAGAGGGAGTGCGCTCAGGGAGGAAGGGAAGACCAAGTGAAGGAGCCACAGAGCTTGGTGCAGGGCGGGGCAGGATGTGGGGCAATCGGGAGAGGGCTGGGTGGGGGCAGGTGAGATCTGCAGAGGCCTGGGGCCTGAGGCCGAGGCGAGCAGGGAACTGTTCAAGGGGCAGAGCGGTGGGGTCTGGTGAGCTGGGCACGAGGGCTGTGCCTGCCTCGACAAGCACTCAGGGGTTTCTTCTGAACGCGGTGCGGAGCCAGTGCGAGTTTTTAAGCCAAAAAGACACTGGCCGCTGGCGCCTCGGCTCACTAGGCTAATCCTCCGCCTTGCGGCGCCGGCACACCGGGTTCTAGTCCCGGTCGGGGCGCCGGATTCTGTCCCGGTTGCCCCTCTTCCAGGCCAGCTCTCTGCTGTGGCCCGGGAAGGCAGTGGAGGATGGCCCAAGTGCTTGGGCCCTGCACCCCATGGGAGACCAGGAGAAGCACCTGGCTCCTGCCTTCGGATCAGTGCGATGTGCAGGCCGTAGAGCTCTGGCTGTGGCGGCCATTGGAGGGTGAACCAACGGCAAAGGAAGACCTTTCTCTCTGTCTCTCTCTCTCACTGTCCACTCTGCCTGTCAAAAAAAATAATAAAGACACTGGCCAATGGGCATGGAGTGTGCGTGAGAGTGGGTAAGGCTACCTGAGCACTTGACCTGTGTGACATTGGCAGTGACTGAGGGAAGAGAGGAGATGCCGAGGAGCTTAAATTCTCAGGACCTCATGAAGCGTATGAGATTTAGGGGGTGAGGAAGAGGTGGACAGCGAGCCTCTCTCCTGGGATCCGGGCTTCGGGAGCTGGATGGGTGGTGTTGCCCTGTTTCAGGAATATTTGCACCTGGCAGGGGTAGAAACCTGACAGCAACGTAAGCAATAGAAGCTTTTAGCTATTTCACTTGCTTGGATCACGAATTTATGCTTTCTAGGCTGGTTCTCAGCAGTGGAATGAAAGACCTAGGGTCTTTGTTTCTGTTCTGCCCTCCCTCACATACTGGCTTTTTTTTTCTGACAGGCAGAGTGGACAGAGAGAGAGAGACAGAGAGAAAGGTCTTCCTTTGCCTTTGGTTCACCCTCTAATGGCCGCTGCAGCTGGCACACTGCGGCTGGCACACTGCAGCCGGTGCACTGCACTGATCCGAAGCCAGGAGCCAGCTGTTTCTCCTGGTCTCCCATGCAGATGCAGGGCCCAAGCACTTGGGTCATCCTCCACTGCACTCCCGGGCCACAGCAGAGAGCTGGCCTGGAAGAGGGGCAACTGGGACAGAATCCGGCGCCCCGACCGGGACTAGAACCTGGTGTGCTGGCGCCGCAGGTGGAGGATTAGCCTAGTGAGCCACAGCGCCGGCCCAGGCTGCTTCTCCTAGCAGACTCAGCTCCAGCCTACCGTGGCTCCAGCTCCTCCTGGCTGGCCCCAGGCCCTCCTCCCCTTGACCCTCCAAGCAGGGGGCGAGGCTGGCCTCCAGCTCCTGGTGTCTCAGCTCTGCCTCCTCCCCGGGGAACCAGCTCTGCTTTCCTGGCCGAGCGCTCACGGGTACACCTGTCTGTGCAGCGGCGCGGGAGGTGTACGGGGTTTGTTTCCTGGGGTAACAGTCACAGGAGGCCCCGGCACACAGAAAGGGAAAGTAGAGGCGGCAGGTGGGTGCTAGCCAGAGAAGCTGAACAGACATGTGGAAGTCTGTGAAAACTTCTGGAGAGTTGGGGTGGTGGTGGTGGGATACTGGACACAGGCCCAGCTGTCTCGCGCTGTGCTGGAGGCCGTAGCCATTGGACATCCTGGTGCAGGTGCCCTGTGCACAGGGGGTGAGTCCAGGCTGCGGAAGTCAGCCAGGGTGCTTGACGTCCAGACGGAGAGAGCAGGCTCTCCGCACTTATACCCTCTGCCTGGTGATCTTAATTCTTGCCGCAACATCACTACAGGGACTGGACTGCGGAAAGCTCCGGCAAGTTCAAGCTGGGGGTGGGGGAGGATGTTGCACAACAGGACACACTCGGTTCTGCCACAGCAACGAGCAGCCCCGGCTCTCGGTGGTTCACTGGTGCGAGAGTCCTGTTCTCTCTCTGGCCGTAGGTACACACGAGGACTCTGCCCCTCTCGGCTGCCCAGGGACCTCTCTGCTCGCATTTGTCCACGAGCGCTGCAGAGGAAAGCGGCAATGAGCTCACAGAGCTTCCGCCCAGGACACCTGTCAATTTTGCGCGTGGACATTCCTAACAGGAATTAGTGTGAAGACAACTAGGGAGCGCATCCCAACAGAAGTGGTCTAGAACTGCCGGCCCACCATGCTGATGCACCTGCTGCAGCTGTGTGTGAAGGGAAGTCACTCACCCTTTAGTAATAGCCAGGGCACCTACGTGCATGGTGGCGGCAACTATGCATGTGCTCACGGCGACATGAGCTCCGTGAGGACAGGTGGCTCTGTTCTGTTCCCCGGTGCAGCTCAAGCAGCCAGATCAGTGACCCAGGCACAGGAGGGGTCTTCAAATTTGATGGAAAGGGAGTCTTATTGAAACAGCCATCCACGGATCTCAACAGTGTTTGCACCAAAATTAATTTATCTTGTAATTCACTTTCCAAAAACTTTTCAAGTTTTTTGAATTTATTTGAAAGTCAAAATTACAGAGACCAAGAGACAGAGGTCTTACATCCACTGGTTCACTCCCCAAATGGCTGCAATGTCTAGATCTGGGCCAGGCTGAAGCCAGGAGCCAGAAGCTGCCTCCAGGTCTCCCAGGTGGCTGCAGGGGCCATCTTTCGATGCTTTTCCCAGACCACCAGCAGGAGCTGGATCGGAAGTGCAGCAGCCAGGACACGAACTGGCGCCCATATGGGGTGCCTGCATCGCAGTGGGCAGCTTTACCTGCTGTGCCATGAAACCGGCCCACACTTTTTGGTGCCCTCTCCTGCTACATCCCACAACACATAGTGGTGAGACGAATTCTGAGCTCATCAAACCCTGACGAAGCACAGGTGAGAATCACCTCCATTTTACAAATGAAGAAGCTATAGCAGAAAAGCTAAGCAAATTGCCCAGCGAGCAACACCTCGACTCAGAAATCGGCTTTCCCGAGCCGTGCTGTGTGCTTCCGCCGGCGGCGCCATCCCTTTCCCCTTCCTGGGCTGACTGAGGCTCCTGATCATTCCAGTCCCCTGCAGGTGCCTAGAGCAGCTCATTTGGAGCCATGGAGGAAGCTGCCACCCTGGGCAGTGCCACAGGAAAAATGCCCCGCTGAGCTCTCAGCAGCAAACCAGCCGTGGCCCGCTTCGTTTTGTTATCACGGTGGGCAGAACGAGAGTCGGTGTTTCTCGACTTCCGACGCGTCACTCAGGGCGTGGGGAGATCTGCTGGCTTCTGCAGGGGACAGCTGCCCATCTTCCCCTTGGGGACCCGTGGTGCCCTGGGTGCAGCTGGTGGGACTGTCGATCCACGTGCCCTCCTCCCTGCTGGCCAGGCAGCAGGGGACTCCAGAGGTTGACGGGAAGGCGTAGCTCACTCCTGGCGCTGGATCCCTAGAGCAGGTGTGTGTGTGGGGGGGGGTGGGGGCTCCCCTGCCCTGCCCTCTGCTTCTCCCTCCCCCAGTCCTGTGCGTTTTCTGCAGCTCTGTGCGCCCCTCTCCCCTGTCTCTAGCCCGTGCCACCTCCTGCAGTACAGGTGGGCAGCTGCATGCGACCCAAATAACCCAACGGAGGTGAGCGGAGCTGCTAATTCCGGGGGGCGACCTGGAGACCATTTGATCCAACCCTTTGATCCTGCAGCTGACTGGCGGCGAGGCCCGCGAGCCTTGCAGCCCAGAGAATGGACCTGCATGGCAGGCAGTGGCTGAGCGCTTGCCATGAGTCAGCCGTTTGCTGAACAGCTCCCACCACTCCACAGCCCAGCACGCAGCTCGTGTTCCCACGGGAGAGACAGGCAGCCGAGGCGCATGCGCCAGCGAGCAGGGTGCCGCCTCCTCGGCCTCGCCCAGGTGCTGAGTGGCAGCGCCCAGTGTCTGCGCCCGGGGAAGCAGGTTCCCGAGCTGACTGCCTCCCCCCACCCTTCCCCGCCCCAGGAACTTTTTGAGAGGACTGGACCTGGGGCTCCGGGACCCTGGCCAGGGTCTGACCACAGCCCGCAGCGGCGGCGTGGCCCCGGAGCCAGCACTAGGCATCTCTTGCGTCTCCGCTCCCCTCGGTCGGTCCCTGCACTCTGTGTGTCTGCGAGGCCCTCATTGTTGTCTGTTGATTTGTTTTTAATCTGGGAGAGAGGAAGACAGAAAGAGGTCTTATCGCTGGCTCACTCCCCAAATGCCTGCAGTGGCCCCCAGCTGGGGCCAAAGCCAGGAGCCAGGAACTCAGCCCAGGTCTCCTGTGTGGGTGGCAGGGACCCAGTCACTCGCCATCTGCTGCATCCCCCGTGACTGGCAGGAAGCTGGACTGGGGAGCAGAGCTGGACTCAAACCCAGGCGCCGGGAGTGGGACGCAGGCATCTCAACCATCAGGGGGAGACCCGCCTGCTCCCCCGTTTTCCTTCTGAAAGCTGTGCCTGGAGACCTGCCAGGCAATCAGGGCGCTCAAACATCCGGGGCCCGTCGCGAGGGCCCCTCGGCCGCCATGGTCTAGGGTTCTTGTCCATCAGCAGAGAGGACCAGTCCAGGGGCGTCAGATGGCCTGGTGGCCCAGAGCCCTTGCAAGTTGATCACGGAGCCTTGGCCAAAGGCATGGCCTGGACCCTCCCCTCGGGGCACCCCGGTGTTCCCATCTGTGCTGCTCTGGTTGGCATGCACTGGGTACCAGGCTGCGCTACTGGGGGCAGGTGCTTGGAGGGGGCTGGGCGGTGCCAGTGCAGTAACCACTCAGTCCTGCCCAAGGAGGTCCTGCTCTCTCCCCACCCACTGCCCCCTCCATCAGACCCTCCGCCTGGACTCCCACGGCCTCTTCCTCCCAAAGAGAGAGACCCTAGCCTCCTGGGGCTTCTGCAAGTGCCTGTGGGCAGCCCTCACCCAAATGCCAGGAGAAGTTCTCCTCTTCTCTTTGCCCTTTCCAGAAAGGGGAGCGTGAGCTTCGGGCATGTGTGAGGCCTCGCACAGGGTGGTTCCTGGTCCAGTTCTGTCTGGGGCCAGCCATGCACGTGAGCAGGTCTTCCTCCCCACCAAACCCTTGGCGGAGCGAGCCAGGGTCTTTCACAGGGACAGCAGCACAGTGCCACACAGGGAGAGGCTGTCCCATGGGAGCAGGGCTGGGGTCTGGCCCTGGTGAGGGGTAGACCCCAGGACCCGATGGTGCATGGCCTGGTTGCACCTGCCAAGACAGAAGCACAGAGTGGAGTGACATATGCTCCAGGTGGCCCTGTTCCTGGAGGGCGGGAGGGCTTTCTGCACATCTTCCCACACAGCCGTCTACTGCCTGCCATTTAGGGGGAAGTGACGGGTGTGGCAATGCACAAGGCAGGTCCCAGCTCCCGTGGCCCTGAGCAGGGCAGACAGCATTAGACCTGCCATGACAGGCGGTGACAGGGAGCATCCTTGGAGCACAGCAGGTGGCTGCAAGGGCCTGGGCACCGGGGAATGCCTCCCCCCCCCCGGAGTGACGTTTCAGGCTGGCCTCTGGGGGGTCAGTGGGGTTCAGCAGTTCAAGGTGGGCGGGGCAGAGAGAGCAGTCCTGGCAGAGTGCAGGTCAGCGATAGACAAAGATCGGAACGGCCAAGACTGGCGCTCAAGAAGAAGGGTGGGGACATTTACTGTCGCTCCACGCTGTCTGCAGGGGACTGGAGCCAGATTCCCTGTGGATACCAAATCCACGGATGGTCAAGACCCTTATAAATGGTGTAGAATCTGTGACCCTCCCTAGTACTTTAAATCACTGCTTATAATACCTAAAGCCATGGAAGTGCGGTATAAATGGTTGCAGTATATATTGTGGGGCGAAATCACAAGAAAAAACCTGCAGATACTCAGCATGAAGTCATTTTTCTCTAAATATTTTTGAGCCGAGGCCGGCCGAGTGCACCACAGGGAGCCAGTGGCTGCAGTGACCCAGCCCGTGACGGATGCTGGGAGAAGGCTGGCCAGCTGGGGAGGGCTTGCAAGTCAGGTCAAGAGGTTCCTGTTGCATGCTGAGAGAAATAGAAGCCATTTGCATGTTTACAATTTTTTAATATATTTTATTTTTATTTGTTTGAGAGAGAGAGAGAGAGAGAGAGTAAGCAAGAACTCCCACTCACTGGTTTACTCCTCAAAATACCTGCAATGGCTGGGGCTGGGTCCAGCTGAAGCCAGGAGCCGGGAACGCCATCCGGGTCTCCCATGTGAGTGGCAGGGGCCCAAGGGCTTGAGGCGTCATCACTGCCTCCCAGCCTGTGCACAAGCAGGAAGCTGGGATCGGAATCAGAGCCAGGACTTGAACCCAGGCACTCCGTCCATGTGGGGGCGCCCCAAGCGGCGTTGAACTGCTAGGCCAACTGCCTGCACCGTCTACATCTTTGGAGCCAAGGGCAGCATGGGACGTTCTCAGTGCAGCGGAATCACTCTGGGTCCTGCCTGGAGATGGAATTGATGGGGCCAGGCTGGCGGGGGAGGGGGCGGCTGTGATCCCAGATCACTGGAGGCGTGGGGATGGCTTGGCCTTGGTGGTGGCAAGGAGCTACTCAAGCAGGTGGATTCTCCAGGTATTTAGGGAGTGGGGTCAACAGGAAGTGGGAGTAGAGACGTGTTTAACTCAACATTGCCTTCCGCGGGGCCCGCCCCCACTAGGGGCCACGTGGCCTCTGCTAAGGACCCTGGGCCCTGTTCACAGCACCCCCCCACTCTCCCCACAATGTCCCTTCCGGAAGCTGGGGCTCACCAGGGCCTGGGAGCACAAAGCTGCAGCTGGCAGCTGGGCCTGACCCCTCTCTGGGATGTCCTTGGTCCTTGCCCCGGGAACCACTTGTCTGGAAAACTGTAGAAGTTGCATTGAGACACCATCTCACACCCATTCGGGAAACAGCAACGTGTTGCTGTTGGAGAGGTGAAGCTGGAACCCTTGGGCACCGCTGGTGGGCATGTCGACCAGTCCGGCCATTATGCAAAAAATTAAGCACAGAATTACCGTTCTGAGACAGCAGCATTCGTCCCAACAGCCAGCAGGTGGAAACAACCCAGTGTCCCCCCATGGGGAGAACAGACAGCCTCTGGCACGTCTGTGCAATGGGATGCTGGGATGTGATTCGGCTTTAGAGTCATGGGACAGGCTTCCAACCTGGCTAAGGAGCCAATTAAGACACCCACGTCCCACCCCAGAGTGTCTGAGTTGGGTTCCTGACTCCAGCTTCCTGACGATGTAGACCCTGGGAGGCGGCCACAATGGCTCTAGGAGTTGGTTCCTGCCTCTCAGCTTCAGCCTGGCCCAGCCCCAGCCATGCGGGCATTTGGGGAGTGAACCGGTGAATGAGCGCTCTCTCTGCTGACCTGTTCCTCTCTATTGGTATTTCTGCCTCTCAAATAAATAAATGAATAGATAAACAATTCTAGAAAAATTTAGGTGGCCAGTGCTGTGGCACAGAAGGTTAAGCCTCTGACTGCAGTGCCAGCATCCCATATGGGCACCAGTTCAAGTCCCTATTGCTCCACTTCCAATCCAGCTCCCTGCTAATGTGCCTGGGAAAGCAGTGGAGGATGGCCCAGCTGCTTGGGCCCCTGCACCTGTGTGGGAGACCCGGAAGAAGCTCCTGGCTCCTGGCTTCAGCTCAGACCAGCCCCAGCCATTGCAGCCATTTAGGGAATGAACCAGCAGATGGAAGATTCTCCCCACCCTCCTCTGTATTTCTGTCTTCCAAATAAATAAATAAATAAATCTTTAAAGAACATTAGAAAGAAGGTGTGAGATTCTGATACACGCTGCAGGTGGCTTTACGCTAGTTGGGTAAGGCGGACATGGAAGGTTCACGGGGATGGGGCGAGGCACACTCGGAGCCCTTTTTCACTGACAGGTGTGTGAGCTGCCCACAATCACATCCCGGAGACAGAGAGTGGACGGTGGCTCCCAGGGCTGGGGGTGGGGAGAATGGGGAGCTGTGGCACGGGCAGAGGCCTTCCGTGGCACAAGATGACACAGGTCCTGGATGGTGGCACGGTGCCCGGAGGCTGTGCACCCACCAACAGCTAAGACTTCATGTTGTGCATGTTTTACCACATTAAAAACAATCAAGTGTAATTACAAAAGATCATGGGAGAAGTAAACACGCAACTTCTTGGTTTTGAGAAAAGTGAGCCCGTTTGGCACGGCTTCTTGCGAGTCTGCAGTTATTTCAAATGTAAAGACAGGGACGAGGGTGGGGGGTTAGGAAGTCTTCCCCGCCCCCTCCCCCTCCGCCCCGGGCTCATCCCTGCTCTGTGGCCATTCCGAGAAAGCACCTCAGTTGCTTCTTTATCCTCTGAAAACTTATTTTTGCCTATACCAGGGAGTGCACACAGAGATGGTGGCTCTCCCCCAGCTGTGCAGTGAGAGCGGCTTATTCATGTGTCATCCGGCCCTCTGTTCACTTCACAGCGCAGCCGAGAAATCCTGCCAGCCCCACACACAGAAGCCTCCCGGGTTCCGGGGGCCCAGGAGCTGAGCACTTTGGTCTCCGTGGGAGGGGCGTCCAGGCGACTTCGCTGCTCCAAGTGGCTCTGTGGTGGGCACCCTTGTCCAGATGTCATTTCTGCTTCTTTTTAAAGATTTATTTATTTGAAAAGCAGAGTTACAGAAAAAGGGGGAGAGAGAGAGAGCGAGAGAGAGAGAGAGGTCTTCCATCTGCTGGTTCACCCCCCAGATGGCCACAATGACTGGGGCTGTTCCCAGCGAAAGTCAGAAATCTGGAACTCCACCTGGGTCTCTGACAGGGGTTCAAGGGCCCAAGGACTTGGGCCACCTTCCACTGCCTTCCCAGGTGCATTTGCAGGGAGCTGGATGGGAAGTGGAGCAGCCGGGACTCAAACCGGCGCCACTGTGGGATGCTGGTGTTGCAGGCAGCAGCTTAACCCACTGCACCATGGCGCCGGCCCCAGGTCTTCCTTGCCTCAGCTTCTGGAGTGGGGTGCCGGGCCCCCCGGGAAGTCTGTGAGAGCCTGCCCTAGCAAACTGCAGCCTTCCTACCCAGTTAGGCAACAAAACCCCAGTGTGGACAGAAGGGAGGCAGTGCTCCCGCCGGTGGCCCACCTGCGCAGCCCCAGCCCGCCCACCCTGCTGAGGCTGCCCCTTGCCAAAGGTTTCCCTGGACCCCATGATTTCAAGGGGGGATCCCATTGTGCCAGTGTTGGTTGGAAAATAAAATCACTGGATTTGGAACTCTCACTGTGCAACATTAAGTCTGCCTGGAAGGGAGAGAGGGCACATAGCTTTGCCTCTGCCGCCCCCGTCCTAGGACCAGAGACCAAGGCGGCCTCGAGGGACGATCTGGTCTTGCCAAGTGACTGAGAGCTGGTCGTTGTCTGCTTGTGAGCCTCCAGGGCCCGCTCTGTAAGACGAAGATCCCAGGACCCATGCCATCCCAGTGGATCCCTGCCACAGCCCCAGGGGACCGGCGTCCTCAACAGCCCCATTCTGCAGGCTAAGAAGGTCCCACGGCTGGTAAGTGGCAGCTGCTGAAATCATCCGGCTTCTCCACCGCCACGAACACGGGGTCCGCTTGTCCAGCAGGTGGATGAGCACCCAGCGGCAGGAGGGCAGCCCCCGTGCCACCGGGCTCTGAGCTGCCTGCCTTCTCCGACCGTGCCAGCGCCACATCGCCAGAGCCCCTCCCCAGCCGCAAGCTGGCTGAGAGCGGGCTGGGAGGGAGTTACAGTTGGCAAAACACATTAGCATCTTCCTATCTGCTAATTAGTTTTCTGAAAAAATATTTATTTATCTATTTATTTTCACCAGGGAGCAACTGGGGCTGCAGAAATGTGGTGACATGCTTCATATGAAAAGGAAAAGAAAGGGAAACGCCTCTGACTGGGGGGTTCAGCTTGCTTCCCGTGTGGCTAACGGGGAAGATGTGGGGGGTTCACATCTGGGGTGGGAGGCAGGAGTCCCGGGCATCCCTGGACCCTGGCATTGGCATGGGGGTACCTATTGTAGGACATGCTCGGTCCTGGCATGCCAGGGCCCTAGGGACACCATCTGCCTAATGATCATGTGATGCGGGGTGGGGGTGGGGTCCTTTCCCGTGCTGTTCCCTTCGCCTCGGACGCTCTTCCTCCCTCCTCTGCCTGGAGGTCAGTCACCTGTCTCTCAAAGGCCACCTGCAGCCTGTCCGCTGGCCAAGTGTCCAGGCACTCGGGTGTGGAGCACAGTCCTCCCTCCAGTGCCCCTCTCTGTCCCTTTAAGGGTCACGTGGCACCTGTGCACAAAGAAGCATCTCAGTGCTTGCCAGGTTTGTCCCACGATGGAGCGTCCTGGGCGCTGGGTACAGGCCTGCCGAAGACAGGATGACTCCTACAGAGCTGCGGCTACAGGCTGAGCGGGGGAAGGAGAGGATCTGGGGCTGGTGTCAGTGGCTACTGCACATGGTGCCATGGCAGGGGGAGTGCGTGCCTCACAGGGCGTGGGTAGGAGGGAGGGCCCGCTTGAGGCTGTGCACGGGCATCCATGACATCCTTGCGGGAAGAATGCATGAAGACACCGCGAGACAGCCGGAGAACCCCGGCCCGGAAGTCGGCCGAGGGGAAGGTGTGGGTCATGACCTTCCCGTCTCAGCGTTTCAGTTCTCAGCCCAAGCGCGGTTGCTGGGAATCCACTTTGTCACGTTGGAAACTGCCCTTCCCGTGTTGGGAGAGCTTCCCACGTGATCAAGCCTCTCCCACGACTCTCAGAGGGAAATCAGAACTCATGTTCCAGCCTCCCTTGCAGCTGTTACTGTCACGTGACCCGGGACCCCGCCCATCCGATGCAAGAGCATGCGCAGTCTGAGGCAAAGCAGAGGGCTCAGCCTGCAGGTTGTCCTGCAGAGGAAGGGGCCCGGCCTCGGGGGCAGCAGGGGTAACTCCCGTGCTGGTGGTGCGAGCTGGGCTGCCTGTGTGGGTGGCAGGAGCCTCTGTCCTGGGAGCCGCTGGGGGAACGTGCTGGCGCCTCCAAGCCTGGGTCCCCGACCTCCTGCAGAATCTGCGATTTGCGCAATAGTCCTTTAAACAGTTCCATCTGGCTGGAGCCAGCCAGAGTGGTGCACCCAAGAGCCGTGACGGACACATTTTCCAGCTCAAAGATTCCATCTCTCTAAGCAGGCCCTGATGGTCTCAGAAGAGGCTTTTAAACGGAGATATGGAGAGACCACTCCACCGTTTGAATTCAAGGTTTCAAGGTCTCTTCACCAACTCATTACCCATTAGTGCAAGGTTCCTGGTCACTTTCAAAAGCGTAGGGAGCTGTGTACTTGAGAGACCTCAGCACTTCACGGCACACACTTGGAGAACACGCCTTGAGGGCCAGGACCACATCTGCTTGGTTTTCTGCCGGGGTGGACGGCGGGTTATATGGGACCACAGATGGGCAGAAACCTCACTCTGTGCACCCAGACCCAAAGCTGCAGTTCTGAGCAGCTGGGCCAAAGGCAACACCTGAGCTCCGAGTTCAAATCCCAGCTTGGGCGCTCGCTCCCTCCCTCTCCCTCCCTCTCTCTCCCTCTCCCTCTCTCTCTATCTCTCTCTCACACACATACACAGTGAGGTCATGGCCGTGTAACTGAAGATCCTGGAGTTTCAGCTTCCTTATGTGCAAAATCTAACCTGTTTTTGTCATCGTTGTGAGGGTCAAATGAAAGAATGGATGGCAAGAATGACGGGACTGCTGAATCCATGTTCTATTCCCACGTGAAAGTCATCCCAGGACTTGGTAGTTCGAAGCAGAAGAAATGGATTTGCTCCAAGTTCAGCACTGGACAGGGGCTGGCTCAGCACTGTCCCGTGTGGTGGTGGCTGACTCACATGTGTGCGGCTGGGAGGACTTGACCAGCTGGGAGCTGGCTGGGTCTGGCCTCTATTTCCCTCTCCTCTTCCCCTTCTGTCCCGTGGTGTCTCTACAAGGCTGCTCGGGACAAGAGTGAAAACAGAAGTTGCTAAAGCAACTCCGGAACCTTGCACACATTCAGGGGGTCCCGCCCACGGCCTTCGATGGGCTGCAGCGAGATGGAGCCAGCCCAGGTTCAAGGTTGGGGTTCACGGAGGCTGTGCCTTCAGCGAGGCAGGTTTTCTGGGCAGTTGTTCAGGCTCCGCTGCTTATCTCATTTTTCTTCTCGTCTCTCATCTCCCCCGCACTCCTCAGTGAAGCTTTTGCGTGCTGTTTGTGGGAAGAGTTGTAACAGGACACAAAGCAAAGAGAATAAAGAGCGAGGCTCTCCCTGGTTTTGGTTTCCAGAAGCCTTAGCCTTCAAGATCCAGCTCACGTTCTCCCAGGCCCCTGCACTTGGGGAACAAAGGACGCACCCGAGGCCAACGCTGCTGTGTACAGTAGCAGAGCAGAAGTCCCAGCATCCTACGAAACTGTGAAAATGGACCCAAATGGAGATAAAGAAAGTTAAAAGTCTATTACTCTTGCTCAAATAGGGTTGCTTTTCATGTTTTATCTTATTTTTTTGAATGAGCAAATACAGCTCCGTGACAGAAGATTCCAAAGGTCAAAGGTGCTGAGCTGAGCACCCTCCTCCTGCTCGGCCGCCCGGCCCCAGCCGGGACCAGCGGCCTCCTCACTCTGCACGGGCCCTCCCAGGGTGAGCCTCCCAAACCGAGCAGACACAGTCTATTTCTTCCCTCCCCCCTTTTACAAAAATAGCAGACGATGGAGCTGGTTCATTCTGTATGTAGGATCTTTCTTCTCTCCTCTTTGTAGCTGGGTACTTTCCCCTTCTGTGGCTGCAGCAGAATTCAGCCAACAAGGCCCCGTGGGTGGGTTGCTTCTAATCTTTAGGTAGCACAAATAATGCCACCATAGTAGTCTCATGTGTGCGTGGCTGTCATTTCACACATGCACGATTCTGGCATTTCTGGTAAAAGGCAAATACTTTTGTAATTTTGACAGCTATGGTCAAGGTGATCTACACAAAGTTCTGCTACTTGTTGCTTCCATCATCATCAATACTTGAGAGCACCTGTGTGCTCTCCCACGCACCAACCTTAGATATCATCAACTTATACTTCTTTGCCCATCTCACAGGTAAAATACGGTATCTCAAAGTAGTTCATCTCATACTATCACGAGAGAATTGGGACATCTTTTCATTTATTTATGTATTTGATTTATTCTTATTTATTTGAAAGGGAGAGATGGATAAACACACACGCGTGCACATATACACACATACACACACACACAGACCTTCCATCCACTGGTTCATTCCCCAGATGGCTGCAATGGCAGGGGCTGGGTCAGACTGAAGCCAGGAGCCAGGAACTCCATCCAGGGCTCCCATTTGAGTGGCAGGGGCCCAAGCTCTCAGGCCATCTTCTGCGTCTTTCCCAGGTGCATCAGTAGGGAGCTGGATCAGAAGCAGAGCAGCCACGACTGGAACTGTTGCTCCTCTGTGGGATGCTGGTGTTGCTGTGCCACACGCTGGTCCCTTTGCATTTATTTAAAAGCCACTGATCTTCCTTTTCCTGTGAACTTCAAGTTCATAGCCAAGTCAGTTTTCTATTGACTTGTGCAGGGGGCGTCTCATAAAGTTCACAGAAAATGCATGCTATGACAAATCTATGGGTTTCAAAAAACTTTTGCATCAAAATAAACTCATCTTTTACCTCCATATTCCAAGAACTTTTTGAAGCCCTCTTGTAGGCTGCCTTCTCGGTGTGTGCACCGAGGAGTTTGCCCCAGGGCCTCTCCAACTCCCTGGGAAGGATTCTGGGGTCCCTGCTCTGCAGACTGGAGTCTCAGCCCTTTGTTGCCTGCACTGTCCCTCCAGCGTCAGGACACCGGCTTAACCAAGCAGCGACAATGGTGGAATTGAGCCAGACATCCGAGAGGAAAAGAGCACATCAGTGTGGTGCCCCCCCAAATGCACAGCTGAGCTGGGCACAGCCTTGGGGGTGCCCCAGGGCTTGGCACAGGTTGTGTAGACTTTTCTCCCTGCAGGCTGTTTGGGGCCAGCAAAACTGTGACATTCACCTCTGCTTGTCTGCTTTCTCGTCTCCATCCACTTGGAAGCTGGCTGTTGGCACGGACTAAGAGCAAGCAGTGGAGAGTAGGAACGAGCAGGACATGCGGGAGCCTTCTTCTGTAAGTGTGTTGGCTGAATCACCCCGTTTAGGCCTCCATGTAATTCTGTTATCCCCGCCTCAGACATGGAGACTGAGGACCAGAGAGATTGACTGTCTTGCCCAAAGTCCTACAGGCGGTGCATGGAGAAACCAGGATCCAACCTGGGGTGGGGATGCGGGGTCTGGCTCCAGAGCTAGTTCTCTTTCTCATGCTGTGAGTTACCTTATCTGCAGCCAGGTGAATACCTTTGTCTTCTGTGCTCAGGATAGGAAATGATCCAGTAATGACACACAGGGTCCATCCTGTGTGCACACTCGGCTTTGTGGGGGCTGCTGCCTGGAGCACACTGGGTTGAAAAGACTCAGGTCTGGCCGCAGGTGGTTGGTGAATAGCGCCTGTGGTTTGGAGCAGGTGCACTTCCTCATTGCTGATGCTGACCTGTCCCAGGGAGATGCTTCGATCCTGCCAGCCCCAGCATTCCTGGCGGTCTGAGCTCCCTCTATCCCATGTTCCTCTCTCTAGCACACCCTTGCTTCTCTGCTCCCCAACACACAGTCTCTCTCCCGCCACCAACGGCCCTCCTCCCACCTCCCATGTGAAACAGGCTATGGCCGCCCTCCAACCTGGCTTGTCACCCTCTCTGCCCTGGGAGGCGTGTTCAGCTCTTACGTAATGATCATGGATGGATCCCAACACCTCTGGAGGTGGGTCGGGGGAGCAGGTGAAGGATCCATCCTGCCCTCTGTCTCCCTCTGAGTGTAGCACGGAGCCTGGGTGGCGCCTGGGGTACCCCGCAGAACAGCCAAGCAGAGGAAGGGTGCACGGGCACCGTGTTCTTTGGGAGGCTCACATCTTTGTGTTTGCCAGCTCTCGTGGGAGTGGGTGTGGGGTTTTCTGCAGCACCGCTTTGGGGGACAATAATCTCTTAAAACCTGTGGGGACAGAGACCGAGCTAAGAAAACCTTCACAATTCAGGTTACTGAGTGACCTGAATGAGATAGCCGATACTAAATGGTTAGAGCAAGAACTCAGTAAATATTTGATGGCTACAAATAGTAACAATAGCAATAATAACCCGGCTATTGATTAAGCTGTCTTAACCCTACGGGTGCTGTTTGTTTCCTGTGTTCTTCAGTGCTTGTCCTTTGGCTGCCAATGTTAATTTGAAATTTGTATCAGTTGGCTTTGGCTGTGTAACAAACAACAAGGAGATTTAGGGGCTTAAAACAGTAATGCTGCACACTTCAGGTGGGCGCACTTTATGGCATATATCTCAATAGAAGTGTGTGTTTTTTTAACAATCAAACAGGAACTCCCCCCCCCTTTTTTTTTTTAACAAATTAGCAATTAAAATATGGAGCCCTAGGGCACCCTGAAGCCTTTTGCGAGAGTCTGGGTTCCCAATACTGCTAGGCTATTACTGCTTCCTCCAGCTGCTTCCTCTCGCTGGTGTGCAGAGGGCATCTAAGACGCCACGTGACAACAGGGCCTTGAGGGTGTGGCTGTGCTAGAACCCAGCAGTTCCCTCTTACACTAAGTTCCAAGGAAGTAGTCAGAGATGTAGGGCAAGACCCTTCTGCAAATGAGTCAGCCCAGGACTGTCTGAGACAGCGAAATAGAAAAACAATGTAAACATCTGCCCACAGTGGGTTGTTTCAATACATGGAGGCCGTGTGTTAGGGCACGTGTGGCTAATAAAAAAAATAGTGCAACAGAGGCTGGCAGTGCCACGTGGTTGAGATGATGCTTGGGAAGCCCCATCCCCTGTGGAGCACCTGCGTTTGAGTCCTGGCTCTGCTCCGGGTTCCAGCTTCCTGCTAATCTGCACCCTGGGAGGTGCAGGGCATAGCTCAGGTACTCGGGTCCCGGCCACTCCCGTGGGAGACTCGGGTTGTGTTCTGGGATCCTGGCTTTGGCCTGGCCCAGCCCAGGCTGTTGCAGGCATTTGGAGAGTGAACCAGCAGAGGGAAGATCTCTCTTGCCTTTCAAATAAATAAAAATAAATTTAAATAGCTTTTTTTTAAGTGTATTTTGGTGCCAAAAAGTTTTGTAATATATACAATTTTCTCATCATATACATCTGTGAGTACTCTAAACAGGCTAATAAACATGTTTGTCTCTTGTTAATCTGTTTTATTTTTATGATTTTATTTATTTATTTGAGAGGTAGAGTTACAGAGAGAGGGAGAGACAGAAAGAGGGAGAGACAGAGAGAGAGGTCTTCCATCTGCTGGTTCACTCCCCAATTGGCTGCAATGGCTGGAGCTGCGCCAATCCAAAGCCAGGAGCCAGGAGCTTCTTTCGGGTCTCCCACATAGGTGCAGGGGCCCAAGGACTTGGGTCATCTTCCACTGCTTTCCCAGACCATAGCAGAGAGCGGAATCAGAAGAGGAGCAGCTAGGACAGGAGCTGGTACCAACTTAGCCCACTATGCCAGGGTGCTGGCTCGCTCTTTCTCTCTCTCTCTCTCTCTCTCTCTCTCTCTCTCTCTCTTTCTCTCTCTCTCCTAACAGAGACCCACTCCAGCTAAGAACCTCCTGGAGGTCATTATTTCTCCCCTGAGGTTATTATTTCTCCCCTGAATGAATGTCTGTGTGATACTGTGGAATATGTATCTGGGCTTCATCGCCAGTTCCTGGAGTGCACCTGTAAAGCCCTTGGGATCCCAGGTGGCGAGGTCTTGCATACACTGAGATCCCTGGTTGCTGGGCCCTGGGTAGCTTCAGAACACAGCTGATCCCAGAAGGACCAGGCGGGGCTGGGAGGAGTGGAGGGTGGGACTTTCAGCACAGCCCTGACCTCGGGCGAAGGGAGAGGAGCTGAGGGGATGAGGATAACCAGTGGCCGACGAGGTAGCCAACCAGGTCTGTGTCGTGAGCCCCCCGAAGCCCCCTGGATTGGGGGGCTTCCAGATGCCTGTGCGTGTGGGTGGGTGTTCCTGGCGTGGGAGGCCCCATTCCGGCTCCATGCCTCTTCTATCCGTCCCTCTGTTCTGATCTGCGTCTACTCAAGCAACTGCTATAATAAATGGTGAACACAGGTAAAATGGCTCCCTGAGTTCTGTGAGTTGCTGTAGAAAATTCAAGGGGCTGGCGTTGTGCACAGTGGGCAAAGGCACCGCCTGTGACACCAGCATACTACCTGGACACTGGTTCAAAACCCGGCTACTCCACCTCCAATTCTGTTCCCTGCTAATGGCATGGGAAAAGCAGTGGAAGATGGGTCAAATGCTTGGGCCCCTGCACTCACCTGGGAAGACCCAGAAGGAGCTCCTGGCTCCCGTCTTCGGCCTGGCCCAGCCATGGCTGTTGCAGCCATCTGGGGAGTGAACCAGCAGATGGAAGATCTCTCTGTGACTCTGGCTTTCAAATAAATAAAAAATGAAGATAAAAAAAAGAAACTTCATCAGAATCAAGGAGGGGGTACGGGAACCCCAGTTTATCATCCACCTGTTGGAAGTGAGGGTGGCAACCTTGTACATGTGACTCAGCGGAGGTGGGGGTGTGGACTTTGCGATGACTGCAGAGGCCTAAGCCAGCCACGATGCTACCCAGGCTTGAAGACACCTGCCGCTGGTTCCCAGGTAACAGGACCTTCCAGCGAACTTCAGCTGTGGCCACAAACCTCAGCCGCCACGGGCAATGAAACAGCTACTGCGCCTTGAGGAGTGAGCTTTCTCCCTGAGCACCAATAACCCCCCATAAGGGAGTGAGTATGGGAATGGAATGTGCCTCCTTAATCAATAATCGATAATCAACAATCAATAATTAAATATGTTAGCTATTACCAAGGTTCTTTGATTTTCAGTGAGGTCCTCTTGGTTTTCAATGTGACTGAAAATCTAAATACAGATTTGGCCTCGATTCAATGCACACATCACCTCGTAAGAAAAGTGCAAAACCTGGGACCAAGTGCAGGCTTCTGGACTGGCCAGCTCAGCAGCTGATGGATTGTTCCCAGGTTCCGGTCCTCAGGTTGACCGGGAATGAACTTCGTGTTTTCAACCAGATGCTAGTCCTTCTAGTTCACGGCGGGAGGGGGAGTCTTGGGGACTGGGCCCTCGCTGTAGGATCCGATGCAGGCGTCTCTGGGTAGACGGGGTCAGGATGGAATGAAATTGGGCAACATCCCGCTGATGTCCGGGGGAGAGCGGATTGCTTGGTGTGGGAGAAAGCACCTCTCCCCCACCAGGTGTCCCCAGCATTGTATTGAGCAAAGTAGAAAACACACTTTGGTTTTTCTAACAGCTCAGAGCACAAAGGATACAACGATTTGTTGTTTTCTTTCCATCAGAATCGACTTACAGTAGGTCGGCCCCTGTGGGTGAGACAAGGAATGCAGAATGTGGACCTCAGCATGATGTGTTCCCAGAGTGCCCTACAAAGCGTGGATCACTTTATTATTGAAAAACTGAACAAAATTGTTAGTAATGATTTAAAAGCAAGAATGATTTCTTTGGCTTCTAGTTTTGTGAGTTGGCATTTGGGGCTGGGTTCGTCTAAGCTCAGGGCCAGCTGACTGGGCTTCTGTCCGTGTCCACACCCGGACGCCCGCCCGTGGACGTCAGCTGGGCTCACAGGTGTCTGTCAGCAGGTCGCAGGCTGGTCAGCACCTCGTCACATGCTGGCTCGGGGCTCCAAGAGCAGCAAAGGCCTCGAGGGTTAAGCTTGGAGGCCACGCAGCGCATTCCATGGGTCAAAGCTCAGGTTCAAAGGCCGGTGAGATCGATGACTTCACTCTTGATGGGCAGAGCTGCAAAGTCCCCAGGTGCTTTCTGCAATGCGCCCCGGGGTAATCCCCAAGAGCCACTTATTGACAGACACTGATGCCACGCTCTGTGCTCAACGCGCAATCTGCTGGCAGTGTGGGAGAGAGACGTGCGTCTCACCAGAACACCAGCTCACACATTCAGAGTGCCGCGTAGGTGCCCAGGGACCGTGGCCCCACCCTCCTCCTACCACCTGCCCCTGGCACGATGTGCACGTGGCACAAGCACACCCCTCAATGCAAATTCACATGAGGACCAAGCACGGTTTCTTCCCGGATGAGCCACAGTGAGCTGTGCTGTCACGGGGCGCAGTCAGATTTGGTACAAGCAAGCTGCTCGCTGTTCGGCTGCAGAGCGGGGAGAGAGAGAGAGAAGCAAAGATCTATTCATTGAAGAGAAGATCATTATTCTGGGTTTAGACACGAGCAGACAAGCGTATGAAAAGAATACATTTCTTTGATGTTGCCACTGATCCCGAGTCTAGACGCTCCAAAAGGATGGTCTTGCTGGACTTAGCGTCACAAATAGACTTCAGAGAGATGGAGGGAAGCTGGCAAGGTGTGTGTGCATGTGTGTGTGTGTGTGTGTGTGTGTGTGTGTGTGAGAGAGAGAGAGAGAGAGAGAGATCTCTTCATCTCTGAGAACAAACACACAACGCCTATGAAGATGTTGCTTTACATCAGGGTTTTTATTTATTGAATCAATGCCTTAGTCCCAGGAGCCTCTCTCCTCGGGGGAGCAGGTGCTTGGTGCAGAAGGCACAGCCTGCCTCTGTCTCTCTGCCCTGCGTCTTCAGAGGCAGCTGTTTGGCAAAGCAGGAAGCGTGGCCGCAGCCTCTGCTGTCCAGAATACAGGCTCTCCTGCCCCCTGGCAGCGCACAGCAGCTCACGCACTCCACACACAGATGCCCGGGGCGGCCCCGCCTTGTCCTGGTCCCCTGTGGTCAGTGCCTGCAGGACACACTGAGTTTCTCACAAGGCCCGGGGGAAGAGGCTGGGCAGGAGAAATGGAGGGATGCAGGACTTGTGGCCATCTCTCTCCCCGGGAAGTGTTGTGTGTACAGGTTCAAGGGCACAGACTTGGGACTGCGATGGTTCTCCAACTTAACTGATGGGGTCCACTTTGGGTAAGTACTAACCCTCACCAGCCTCTATTTGCTCATCTGTAACGTGGGGATAATGCTTGTGTCTGTTCCATAGAGTTGTGTCATTGGTGTATGACGTCAGAGGTGAACCGTTTGGAATAGAATAATTTCTCCATGAACATCACAAGGACATTGGCTAGGAGAAGGACCTCAATATTCAGGGATCCAAGAACCGCCTTAGCGCTGGGTTCTCATCCTTAGAAATGCGCATTCTGTACCCGCCCCCCCCCCCCCCCCCCGCCTCCAGGGGCAGAATGAGATTAGGAGACTCGTGCATTTTGTGCTATTCTTAGTCATCAGAGGTCTCCAGGGCAGACGGTTACTCCCTGGGGTGACAGAGAACGTCCAAGCAGAGGTTGGCCAATCGGTTGGCAAGGCCGTGTAGAGAGATCCAAGACGGTGGGTGGGTAGACGCCCACTTTCCCTTTGAGTTGAATCACAGCTCTGAGTGATGCTCAGGTGACTGCCTCATAAGTGACCCATACATTTGATGTCCCCTGCCCTGTCCC
This sequence comes from Oryctolagus cuniculus, assembly GCF_964237555.1. Lineage (NCBI taxonomy): Eukaryota > Metazoa > Chordata > Mammalia > Lagomorpha > Leporidae > Oryctolagus > Oryctolagus cuniculus. Next base: position 13,045,234 of record NC_091448.1, on the reverse strand, counting down.
TGTCTGAGTTCCCACCCCTAGGAGCTCTCCCCACCCCTGTAGTCCCGCTATGTGAGCTGGCAGTGAGGGCCTGGCAGTGGCCACCCTGGTGATGGGCGTGGAGAAGCAATAGTTCCCATTTGTTGTGAAATCGCAACCAGCACTCTGCTCTTCCTTTTGGAAAACTGTCTGAGTGGTGGTCAGGATCTAGAGCACTGTAAGCTCCGTGGTCCAGAAGCAAGCGTGGGGAGCCTGGGGGCCTCTTCCATCAAAGGTGTTTTCTCAGCTCTGAGCTTGTGTCTGTTGGGGAGCAGGGCTTGCACACAGTGCGAGGCACACAGCTCAGGCTGGCGTCAGGGGACCAGGCACACAGTTCAGGCTGGCGTCAGGGGACCGGGCGCATGGTTCAGGCTGGCGTCATGGGCTCAGAGCTTGCGTGGCCCGCTGCTTTCCTCCTTCCCAAAGCCGTGGGAAGTACCTCTGGTGCAGAGACCGCTTCCCAAGCTTGGACGTTCTGTTCCAGGGGGCCAGGCGGGTGGGCTCCGGGGGCTCGGCTCGGCTCACGCATGCCCGTCTTGCCCCATCCCGCCTCTCCCACCTCATCCTATTTCTGCAGGGGCAGCTTGGGCACCAGCTCTTTGCAGAGGTGCTCAGTCCTGCTGAGCACTGAGTCCCGGCTGGGCTCACTCTGGCCCTTAGAGCCAGCAGGAGACCTGCTCCCACGTCCCTCCCACGCCCCCACACTCTCTGCTTTGGGCTCCTGGTTGCCACCTGGTATCTCGGGGACTTCCTCTCTCTCCATCCTGGGCTTGACCCCAACGTGGTCGATACTGTCCTTGTATCCAGAGTCGTCCACCAAGCGCCATCATAGAGGCTACCACGTGGACGTTTGCTGTGTTTTCAGGACGTGGCAAAGGAAGCCGCGGCACAGCGCTAAAGCAATTGGACTTCAAGTTCACTCTGGCCGACGGACTCGTGGTCCTCTCCGCTCGCCGGGACGCCACGCTGCCACCTGCCATTTGCTCCTCAGCTTGGTTTCCTGCAGGCAACCCTCCCCCTGGGCGCCCCCTCCCACCCCCTAGTGGCAGATCCCAGGATCCTCGTGCTCATGCCTACCCCTCTACAACACCAGCTTTGCCTGTGGGGAGAATGGCATGAAAATCAGACGTGAATTGGTTCCTCCGTAGCTTCGGGTACACTAAATATTACATGAGGACCAAATGGATGAAGTGAGTTCCCTTCTCGCTAATCTAACAAGCTTTTAGATTTGTCCCAGTGAAGGAACCGTTACATACCTTCAGAAAGTTCATGGAAAGTGTGCATTATGAAAAAACTGTGCATGGATTTCCAGATTTTTTGCATCAAAACAAATCTTAATTACATTTTCCATGAGCTTTAAGAATTCTTTTCTATTTCTTTTTCTTTTTAATTTATTTATTTGAAAGGGAGGGTGAGAGAGAGAGAGAGAGAGATCTTCCATCCTCTGGTTTACTCCCCATATGGCAGCAATGACAGGGGCTGGGCCAGCCTAAGTCAGTAGCCTGGAACCCCATCCAGGTCTCCCACCTGGGTGATGAGAGCCCAAACCCTTGAGCCATCTTCTGCAGCCTTCCCAGGTGCATTAGCAGGGGGTTGGGCTGAAAGTGGAGCAGCTGGGACTCGAACCGGTGCCCCTATGGGATGCCTACTCTGATACAGGATGCTGGGCTTAACCCACTGTGCCACAATCCACTCCCAACCCTTTCTTGTTTCTTGAAACTCAAATATCTGATCCTTCAGGGGTGGGTAGGACCCCTTCGCTGTACGGTTGTTTTTTAGGCCCAGGTTCCAGGGCCACCGCCATGGCTTCCTGTCTCTCCCTGCTCCCCCTGGGGCCGGTATCCCGTCTTCAGTCGCCTCTGATCGGTGAAGGGCTTATCCCAAGGGCCCTCACCCCTGGTCCTGGAATCAGGTCTATCAACCCCACCAGCCGGCCAAGAGGAGGAAGTAAATTGGTTTTCTCCAAGCCTAGACCACAAGAGTCCAGCTGTTTTATTCCTTGCACAAAATCATGGTGGTGCTCACATGCGGCAACCCAGGTAAGAAGCAGCATGTGCGCATGCCCTATGCGGCATCACACGCACTCCTTGGCGTGCCAGCCTGCTGTCTTCAGAGAAGGAGCGGCCATGCGGATAGCCTGGGGACACCCGGGGGGCTGTGTCGCGCAGGAGAGTGGCGTTTAGTCAGAATCTTTTTGGTTGTAAGTGACAGATGCACTCAATCAAGCTTAAGCCAGAAGGGATTTCTCTGCTTTGTCGCCTGGGTTGGAGAACGCACGGTTCCAAGCGCTGAGAACGACAGGGGCCCGGAGCAGGACGGCTCCAGCCCTGAACACTGCTGCCCCCTGCTGGTGGCGAGCCAGAGGCGCTGCTTCTCTTGCTGGCTTTGGGTGGCTTCTCCGTGCCGGTTCCTGGGCCGGCCTGGTGGGCACTACTCCACAGTGTCCCTTGCAAGCACGCCCACGCTGCCCAGGGAGCCCAGGCCCCGCTCTTCCCGTTTTGTGCTCCCCTCCCCATCACGCCCACACCCAGGCCCATGCCGGCCAGAGCAGGTCTTTGGTGGCCTGCAGGGCGAGAGCCCAGAAAATGCAGGAGCCACGCCCAGTCCAGGTCAGTGAGCTCCTGGCCGCTCTCAGCTCGGGCCTGCCCAGCCGACCAGCAGTCCTCAGCACCCATGTGAGCCAGCCCTACGCCCACGCAGGGAGCGCCACATTCACTTCCAGGATGAGCCAGGCTCCTCACAAGGCGTGGAGGAGGGAGGGCACCTGGGTTGCTGGGCGTGAGGGGTCAGCCCTGCGGTGCCAGAACTCCTGGAGAAGGTTGAGGGCCGGGGTGGCCGGGGCGTGTGTGCACGCGTGTGCATTGTGTACACGCATGTGCATGTGTGTGCACGTGTGACGTGAGTGTGGGCATGAGTGGGTCGACGCAGATGTGCCTTTGTGGAGAGGGCTTGGTTGGAGGGGTTGGGGTGAGGGGATTGAAAGAGCTTTCTGTGCCGTGGGCTGCAGGTGGCACGTGTGTGTGTGTGTGTGTGAGAGAGAGAGAGAGAGAGAGAGAGAGGAGAGGAGCAGGTGGAGGAGGAAGAGCAGCGGTGGCAGCAGGAGAGCTGAGGAGGGAGAGGGTGCCGGGGAGTGTCTGAGGCTGTGTGCACCTGCGGGGGCCCAGGGTCTGGGTGGAACCCGCGTGGCCCTGGAGTGGGCGCAGTGGGTTTTCCTCTGTCTCAGAGGCCCACACTGCCTGCCTGCTGCCTGCTGCCACTTGTGTACTGAGGCTGTCGGCCCCCGGAGCAGGAAGGGGGTGCACACGGCCCCAGGGCAGCTTCCTCCTGGGTGGTGCCCCCCTTCCGAGGGGTTCCCGAGCATAGGGGCTCCCTCTCCTGGGCCCTGCGGGCACACGGGAGGGTCCAGGCAGCCCCTGCCGCTGCAGTGGGAAGCTCCTGGAGAATTTGGACTCCCCCCTCCCCGCCAGACCCGGGATCGCACTCTCTGGGGTGGGCTCCAGCAGCCCGGCTGCCTGACACATGCTAAGGCCTGCAAAGCCCTGTGCTGGGCAGCCGAACACGGGCACAGGGCCTGAGGCCAGGTCCCCGGAGTCCACTCACTCATTCATTCCTGGCTCACGGGGTCCAGCCTCAGGGGACACATCCAGACGTGAAGTGGCTGGACATTTCCACCCTCCTGTGCTGAGAGCTGAGTGGGGGGAGACACGGAACGGCTGCGAAGTGTGTGGAATGTTAAAGCTGGCAGAGCTACACTGAGCAACAGGAGACCAAGGGGAGTCCTGGTAAGGAGGTGGGGGCGGGGAGCTGGGCAGATCTCCATCAGTGACAGCAGCAGCACGAGCAAAGGCCCTGGGGCAGAGGAGCTTCTCTCCCTGAAGGGAGACCCCGGCGATGTGCGGGGCTCAGAGCAGGGTGGCAGCGCTACACTGGGCCACACGCGATCACATGATTCTGGCCAGTTCTGCAGGTGAGGGGGTGAGGTGAGAGGCAGGAACAGTCGGGAGGCCAGGCAAGAGCCCCAGGGCCCAGCTGCACAGACTGTGTGTGCGGTGGGAGAGGGCCCCAGGTGTGGCTGAGCAGGCGTGAACCACGGCAGCTTCTGCTCCCAGACTGAGTTATTTCCAGGAGACCCCCCCGCCCCCCCCCCACCACCAAAGCTACGACCTTGAGGTCTGGCTCCTTGTAACCCACGCTTCATCCGTTTCCTGGCCACGGGCAGGAAGTGCACACGGCCGCAGGCTGTGCCCTCTGGCTTGTGCCGGGCTGGAGCGCACATCCAGACGCCAGGGGGCGCCACCAGCAACCCCAGCTCCAGCAGAGCGCCTGGTGCACGATGGCTGTGCCGTACTATAAACAGTGTTTGTTGAGTGACTAATGAATGGACTGATTTCTTGCCTTAAAGTTTCCATTTTGGGCCTGTAGAGTGGGTTAAGCTGCAGCCTATGACAGCAACATCCCACATCAGAGCGCTGGTTCAAGTCCTGGCTGCTCCGCTCCTGATCCAGCCCCCTGCTAGTGTTCATGGGAAGGCGGTGGAGGATGGCCCAAGGGCTTGGGCCCCTGCACCCATATGGGAGACCTGGCTGGAGCTCCTGGATCCTGGTTTTGCCTCGGCCCAGCCCCAGCCGATGTGGCCATCTGGGGAGTGGACCAGCGGATGGAAAAGTCTTTCTCCGTCTCTCCCTCTCTTTCTCCCTAACGCTCTCTGCCTTTCAAATAAATAAATAAACCTTTTTGTAATAAAAAGTTTCCATTTACCCTTGTGATTTTCAACCTTTCGTATCTGTAGTAGTTTTGAATATTAAATTTCAGGTGAGGTAATATTAAATCCCCACTTGAAGAAATGAACAACGTGCCCCTAGCACACGAAATGAGTGAGCACTTTTGCAGTGTGGTACCCAGTGCCGCGTGACTCCGTCTCACCTCGTCACTCAGGGTCCCCTTGGCCTTTGTAAGGTTGGCACTCCTGATGCTCGGGCGGAAGTCTCTCCTCCCCCCGGCACTGCTACGGGGGCCCTTTCTTAAGGGTTAAGACTGAAAAGCGAAGACCCCGGGAGAAAATACAGTTACTTAAGAGTTGCCCTTGAAAATCACCGGACGTGTCTAATAAGGACAAAATTCCTATTTTGTGCACGCACGGCTCTGCCTGGTATGCATATTTGACACCCTCTGGAATGTGCAAGTGACAATTAAATGTCATTATGCAAAATAGGGGTCGCAGTATTTTTGATAGAATAAGAGGACAGAGAATCGGAAGCCACTCGCATTCTTAAGTCAGACATTTCCTTATCTATTTATGAGACAGAGCTCTTGCATGGCCTGGCGGATCCACCACGGCTCTGTGCACGTCCTCACGGGAGCAGAGGTGGACACTGGAGCCCAGGTCACCAGGGGGAAGCCGCTTAGGGCCCCCGAGCCCAAAGCAATCGCTGGATCCCTGGGAGCCGGGAGCTGCACACCCTGATTTTGAAAAAAAAAAAAAAAACACTCTCCATCTCTCACATGAAGAAATGAAACACTGCTAAAACAGGGTGGGGGCCCTTGTTCCCTGGCCCGTCTGGAATGTGGGTGCTGTTTTATGTTATTTTATTTGAAAGGCAGCGAGAGAGAGAGAGAGAGAGAGAGACTCCTTCATCTACTGGTTCACTCCCCACGTGCCCACATCAGCCATGGCTGGACCAGGTGGAAGCCAGGAGCCAAGAACTCCATCCAGGTCCCCCACGTAGGTGGCAGGGGCCCAAGGACTTGAGCCGTCAGCTGCTGCCTCCCAGGGTGCATTAGCAGGGAGCTGGGGTCAGGAGCAGAGCCGGGACTTGGACCCAACACGCTGATATGGGATGCAGACAGCCCAAGCGGCATCCTAACCGCTGCCCCAAGCACCTGCCCGGGTGCTACGTCCATGACTGGTCTGAAGCCGAGGCTCCAGGTGCGTGGCCACAGATGGTGGGGGAGGCAGTGGTCAAATGGTGAGGCTCTGGAAGTCCATGTAGAAAAGGAATTCTGTCCACAGACAGAGAAAATGCCACAGCCGGAGACATCCTGCCGCCTCTGTATCCACGTGTCCTTCGTCCTAGGCCCCTGCGTTGTGCCTGCCCTGAACAGGTGCAGGTGCCCTTGACCGCTGTCTCCTTGGCATTCAGTGCTGTTAGGAATCACAGTCATCCAGAGACGACTGACAGCACGAGACCGTGTGCGAGGTCGACACCAATCACAAACCCAAGCATCGGGGACTTGGGAGTCCCGGGGGGTGGCGGTTGGTGGTGGCGGATCCCAAGGTTTTATTTTTAAGACCTGTGAACTGGGGCCGGCACTGTGGCTTAGTTGGCTAAGCCTCCGCCTGCAGCACCGGCATCCCATATGGGCATCGGTTCTAGTCCCGCCTGCTCCACTTCCCATCCAGCTCTGTGCTATGGCCTGGGAAAGCAGCAGAAGATGGTCCAAGTGTTTGGGCCCCTGCACCTGTGTGGGAGACCCAGAAGAAGCTCCTGGCTCCTGGCTTCTGGCTTCAGATTGGCCCAGCTCTGGTGCTTGCGACCGTTTAGGGAGTGAACCAGCGGATGGAAGACCTCTCTCTGTGTCTCTCCCTCTCTCTCGGCAACTCTGGCTCTCAAACAAATGGATAAAATCTTAAAGAAAAAAAAAAAGCTGTGTATCTACTGTCATGGTGGATCAGTGGAAGCTGGATTCGTGGCATGGGGGGAGTCACAGAAGGGCTCCGTGAGTTGTGTGCGTGGTTGGCACAGCCCAAACACCCAGCTCTCCACATGTGGCTTTGTGGGGCCGAGGCCAGCACCGTGCCAGTCTGGAAGGCTCCGGGCCAAAGCTGGAGCCACGGGGACCTTTCACGGCCTCCTCCTGCGCAGTGGGCCACGGAGGACACGGTCCTGACAAACCTTGTGTTCTCGGCTTAGAGCTGTGGCAGACAGAGGCGCCGACGGCGCGGGAGACATGGGAATGGCGCCCAGGACCACAGCCTCCCGTGAGTGGCCCAGGTAAGGGGGGGGGACCACGCCTGCTCCCCGCGCCCAGAGAGGCAACCTTTTGGTGGCCACACAGCCCGGCTTCCTTCAGTCTTGGGAGTCCCGGCTGGAGCGCCCCACTTCCTAACACTGCTTGCTGCTCTTACTCCCAAACAGGTTTTATAAGCAGACCCTGGGGCAGGCGTCTGGCTGAGCGGCTAAGCCGTCCCCTGGAACGCCTTTCCCTCTCAGAGGATCCTGTGGTTGCGTCTGGCGGGGCGTGTGACCTTAAATAACACCCAACCTGCCAGTATCTCTCGCTCCTTCTCCAAGGCAAGCCTCAGACCTGCACCTCTGTCCCTAGCTTCCCTCCTCGATCACTTGCTGATCGCCCTCTGCTAACGTGGGGCCAGAAGGAGTCGAAAATCCTGCTTTGGTTCCCCGGGCCCCCTTGAGGCCGTCTTCTTTCTGTTTTGTGCACCATGCTGCAGTTCCATGCGCTGCCTGCAGGGGGCATGCTTTTTCCTTTTTCTTAACCATTTCTGTATTGATCTGAGAGACAGAGTGGCAGCAGGAGAGTCAGAGGGAGCACCCATCTGCTGGTTCACTCTCCTAACACCTGCAACAGCTAGAACCAGGCCCACTAGGCGGAAGCCTGGGTCCAGAAACTCCCACCTGGGAGCAGGAACCTAACAACTTGCGCCGTCACCCACTGCCTCTCCAGGTGCACATTAGCAGGAAGCTGGAACCAGGAGCGGTGCCGGGGCTCGAACACCGGGCCTCTGATATGGGATGAAGACATCCCAAGCAGCGACTTAACCCCTGGGTCCAATGCCCACCCTGATTGTTTATTTTTTTTTAAATGAAATGTATTTAAGTAAACAAGTTGGTTGATAGGAAAAATTAATGCCAAAAGCATACGTAGATAATGCCAGGGATATAGCATGTGTGTATACGGATGGCATGTATACAGATGGTGTGTATACAGCAGGCCCCCTGTAGCCTGAAGGATCTGCAGCCGGATTCAGTCAACGGTGGACTGAAAGCATTTGGGGGAAATGCATTGGTCTTCTTGCCGGTGTTCCCCAAACGATGCAAGAGAACCCGGGTTTCCACAGCACGGACACTGCGTTAGCTACGCTGCGAAGTCGCAGATGGCTTAGAGCACCCGGGAGGGCTGCACAGGGCACGGGCAAGCACCGCACTGTTTTGTGCATCAGGGCTGGAGCATCTGTGGATTTTCGTATCTGTAGCAGGAGCGGGCTCACGGGGCTCACCTCCCCCAGGTGCCCAGGATGACTGAGGGTGAGTTTTCTTTACTTAGGGGGTATCGATTTATCTATTCACAGCCTAGGAACTCACACCCTGGCACTTCCTCTGCGCTGCATAGGGCTTTAGAAGGAATGGTGTCTCCCTGTTGCCTGTGTGGTCAGGAGTGGTCTGCAGACTCGATCCGTCATGCAGTTACTGAATCTGGCCACTAGATGGAGCTTTTCCCTTTGGGTCTGAGCCGGGGTGGCTTGGACAATGGCTGAGCCCTATGTTTCCAGCTACAAGAGTTAGCGCTTAATCAAAACCTTAACTCTGTTATAATTTAATCAAAAATGTGATTGTTGGTGTATTCTACTAGTGGCGCCTGCCACTCAGTACTCAACCCAGGTGTCACCTCTTCAGAGAGAGGCCTCGTCCACTCTTCCACCTGCTCCTACCTTCGTCCCCACACCTAAACCTGCCTCGGGTGTGGCTGTTCTGTCCCCCGGGGCCCTCCGTCCCCCGACTGGCAGATCCGTTCCTCAAGGGCAGGGTGCTGCCTAGATCAGCCTCGGGTGTGCCGTGGGCGCTCAGTAAATACCCCGCTGGCTGAGTGCTCTCGGTGAAAGCCGGGTGACAGCAGCAGGCGGTGAGGAAGGGAGCGCAGGTGTGGAGTCGGAGTCGGGCCCCCGGGCTTGCCCAGGGAAAGGGGCTTGGGGCCGGGGGCTTGGGTCCTCAGGACTCTGAGTTCTCAGGTGTGTGTGTGATGGGGAGACAGTCTCTGCCCACCGCCCCTTTCTGGGGAATAATTTGGAATAAACACAAAATTCATGTTAAAACTGGATTTAACACTTTCCCTACCGGGAAGTTTTGACTCGTCCGTGTCTGGGGAGAGAGGCTCTCTACCACCCGGCCTCACCCCCGATACCGAGCAGTGAGTAGCGGTCACTCTCTGAGCCCTCACCCCAGCCCCAGCCTCCTTCCCCCACGTCTCTCCGCCCCGCCACTTGCTGTTGGGGCTTCTTCTCGCAGGCTCAGACCTCAGCGTTTGCACACGCTGCCCCCAGAAACCCTGCCCCAGGCCTTTCCCTGGGGAAGTGCTATGTCGCTCCCCCTCTTCGTGGAGGAACGACACAGGACCCTGCGCTGTTCTTTCGTCTGCTCGGCCCTCCCTGGGTTTGCTGCTGGTTCTTCCCGGGTTGGCTACTGTCCCTTCCACCTCCGTGGAAGGGCGGTTCCCCCGGCCATATTCCCCACTTCCGCAGGGGAGCGGCACACCACCGGCCGGCTCTCTCGGGGGCTGCACAGGTGTTCCCCTTAGATGTTCCCGGTGCATGCCGTCTCTCTCCTCCTTTATAGTCCTCCTCCGCCAATCCCAACTCGGCTGCCCACACGCCGAGCACGCTGCTCTCCTCCAATCAGGAGCAAGTCCTACAGTTTATTGGTTGAACTGGAGGCAGCTGTGCGGAAGCTGTTTACTTCTCTCCCAGCGCCATATTGTGGGAGAGCAGATGCACAGAATAAATCTTAATTCCAGTAACTCAGTCTAGTCCGGGCTGCTCCCCACAGTGCTACTCACTCGTCAGGGCTGGGCTTAGAGCCCTCGCCCCGGCTCAGCCGCCCTGTGGGAGCCCCTGGTCAGTGCCTGGTTTTCCCAGCACTCGTTGACTGAGAAGCCGTGGAAGAGGCTGGAGTTTAGCGACAGTCAAGCATCCACAACACGAGAGGGCTGCATCAGAGCAGTGGGTAGATAGGTCGCGCCCAGAATATGCCGGAACTTGCCAGAACAGTGTCGGTGCCCTGGGCGTTTCCATGCCAACCAGCTGGACCCAGGTGAGGGGCACTTGGCTCCCTGTGTCGCTGCGAGTCACCTGCAGATGCACCTCTATGGAGTCAGGAGCTTGTTTTAAAGCAGAGGTGGGGAGCGCCCGGCCCACGGGCTGTATAAGGCCTGGGACATGGCCTGGTGTGGCCCTGCCACGGCAACCACACGCGGGACTAGAAAGCCACTAAATCCGCGGCAGCTGGTTGCTCGGGTGGTCACTCTGTGTGGCCGCGAACGCTGTCAAGTCTCCAGATGGCCCTTGGCAGAGAACAGGTTCCCCGCCCCTGGGAAAGTCGTGGCTCGTGAGCACGTGCAGCCGGGTCTTGGCTGGTTAGAAATCCCTCCTCAGAGACACGAGCCCAGGGAGGGAGGGAGAGGACTTCCCGGATCCGGGGTCAGGAGCCCAGAATGGAGAAGCCGGCAGCACCTGCCCCTGCTCTCACCATCCTCTCCCGCTGCCTCCGCACCCGGACGCAAGCCCTGGTGCCTGGCGCCTGCCTCCTCCCAGTGCCCCGCTCCCTCCACACTGCCCTTCTGCGTCCCTCCTTGTTCCCAGGGTCAGCTCCTGTAGGTAACTGGTCGACCCTGTGTTCCTGCTCTGTGGCTGGAGTGCCTCGCGGGGTGCCTGGGCGGAGCCCTGCACACTCCCGGCAGGATGCACCTGCTCCGCCTTGAGGAGCTTAGCGTGGGGGCGGGGGGAGAGGGGGACGCTGCAGGCTTTTGTTTTGGCTAAAAATGTTCTCTCTGTCCAGGTGAATGTGTTTGGACTGGTAGGGTTTTGGTGTTTCTTTTAACACATTATTTGATTTCAATCATCTTGGGCTTGTCTTGGCTTGGGCTGCTGCCGGGAAGCGGCCCGGGTGCTGTTTCCCTCCACTCCGAAGCTGGGGGCCTGAGGCTGCGGTGCCCGCGTGGCTGAGCTCCGGGGAGGGCTCCTGCCCCGCCTGCGCACAGCCGCCTTCTCCTTGCGTCCCCTGGGCCCGAGTCCCACTCACAAAGGCTCGGCCGCAGCCAGGAGCCAGTCATCTCCATGATTCCTCACTCTGGGGTGGGGATTTCCACACAGGGACCCAGACAGGGCAGGGCAACAGCCCCGAGGAGAGCCCCTTGTGTGTGTGCCGGTGCCGGTGCCGGTGCCGGTGTGGTGACTGCAGCTCTGACTCGTGCCCTCCACTCTGCACCTGCTGGCTGGGCTGCGATTCCCAGTAGGGGGCCTATGAGCCTGGACTGGGCTGGGCCTGTCTCCGCCTCCAGAGGACCCCAGGAACAGCAGGGGCTGAGGGGCTCTGGGGGTGGTGGAGCCAGCAAGCTCCGCTCCTTAAAAAAAAATGTATTGTTATTATTTTTTTTTTTTTTCATTTTATTTGGAAGGCAGAGAGACAGATGGAGCCAGATCATTCCCCACATGCCCGCAAGAGCCAGGGCTAGGCCAGGTCAAAGCCGGGAGCCCACAGCTCCTTCCCTGTCTCCCACGTGGGTGGCAGGGACCCAAATACTGGGGTTTCCCCCTGTTGCCTCCCAGAATCCTCATGGGCAGGAGGCTGGACTGGGAAGCAGAGCTGGGTCTTGAACTCAGGCGTTCCAGTGTGGGATGGGGGCGTCGCTGATGCCAAATGCCCACGCCCTGCGCTCTCCCTCTCCTGTGCCCCGCCAGCTGAGGGTCCCAGCTGGTGTCTGCAGGGAGTCCCAGGACAGCTCAGGGAGTGATGCCGCTACCCTCGTGTTCCACGTGGAAGGGGGCACTGAGCCCAGCAGCCGAGGCCTGGAGCCAGTTGCACAGTGGAGCCTGGGCACGAAGCTGACCTCAGAGCTTCTGCAGTCCCGGAGCTCTCGCCCTGGGTGCTGGGCGGAAGCTTGCGAGCCGACTGCCTCAGTTTCTCAGATCCGTATTCAGATAGCTCTGCTGTGAGACCCTGGGGGTGCTGAGCCCATAACTGCCCACGAGCATCCAGTCCAGAAGAAACCTACGTTCTGCAAGGGGCACTCGGCATCACGTTCCAGCGTGCTGAGTGCTGGGACATGACGCGGCGAGGCTGGCTCCAGGCCTGCGGGAGGCTCTACACGCCCGGAGGCTTCTCCACCTTGCAGGGCGGCTGCAACGGCCACGCCTTGTAGGTGGAGGGCCGGGAGTGAGCAGCCGGGCTCCAGGAATGACCGCCGGGGCCACTCTGTGACAAGTTCGTCTGCGTTCACAGATGCCAACGTGCACGACCCACGAGGAAGTGTCCACGCTGCCAGGGCCTCCGCCTGTTCTGTTCCACTCCCAGGGAGAGGAAAAGGGTGCAGTGGCCATAAGAGGGCAGAGTTTGCAGCCTTTTTCTTATAACACTGGGGAAGCCTTAGGATTAAACATGTGTTCTCTGTTGAGTAGACAAAGTGCTTGATGTTTTTAAAAGACTTATTTGAAAGGCAGAGCCATACAGAGGGGGAAACAGAGGTGAGGGGGGGTGGAGAGAGAGAGAGAGAGAGGGAGAGGGAGAGGGAGAGGGAGAGGGAGAGGGAGAGAGAGAGATCTTCCACTCACTGGTTCACTCCCCAAATGGCTGCAATGGCCAGGGCTGGCCCAGGCGGAAGCCAGGAGCTTCATCTGGGTCTCCCATGTGGGTACCGGGGCCCAAGCACTTGGGCCATCTTCTGCTGCTTTTCCAGGCAATTAGCAGGGAGCTGGATTGGAAGTGGAGAAGCCAAGGCATGAACTGACACCCACGTGAGATGCTGGAGTCGCAGGCAATGGCTTTACCCGCTATGCCACAACACCTGCCCCAATTCCTATCAATTTGTTTGGTAAGTATTTAAAACAAAGTTTGACAAAACAACACTGTATTTGCAGCCAAACGGACACAATCAGGCCTTTCTTTCTCTCTTTTTAGAATGTCAGCTCTCACATAGAAGGGAGAACATGCAGTATTTCTCTGTGTCGGGCCTATTTCATTCAACACTACGTTCCTCACTTCCCACCATTTTGCTGCCAATGACAGTTTCATTGTTATAGCTGAATCATAACCCATTTTCTTTATCCATTCACCTGATGATGGACATCTTGGTTGATTCCTGGAAATCACGTTTCTAAAAGAGACGCTACAATTCTGAGCTTCCGTGAGGACAGTGGCCTGGATGGCCAAGTGCCCCGGGATGACCGTGCCCCCAGGAGGGGGCGATGTGCACCTGCAGGAGGGGCGGCCAGTCCATGAGGACCGGTGCCACGCTCAGACCAGGAGCCCTGGAGCTGGGTTGACTCGCCATGGCCCCTCAGGGGCCCGAGGTGTCAGAGGCAGAGAGAACTGCTCACAAGACGGAGCTCGGCGCCGGAGCCGCGGGAATCAGCAGCGCCTGGGGCCCTCCAGCACTGGCTGCCTCACCAGCGGCGAAGTCATCATCCATCCTCCCTGGGGACCCCTGGGGATGGCCCAGGGCCCCTGAGAGCCCCCGTGTGACAACTCACGAGCCACTGTGAGATGGGGAGCAAGGACTTACCTGGCTCAGTGCAATAAGGTGCACAAAGTGCCCAGCTAGGGCCGGGACCGACCTAGTCTCTGTCCCTTACACACCCCTTTGCACAGAAGAGGGGAGGGGCCGCTGGCCAATGGTATCTTAAAGGTGGTCCTTGTGGCTCACCTGCCAGCAGCCCAGGCGGTCTTCTCAGCAACCACAGAGCCATGGCGAGGTTGTGCTGCAGTGAGACAGAGCTCCGGGAGGGTCCTGGACCGGGCCCTTGGGAGTGGATGCACCTGGGAGGCTGGGGGATCTGGCTCTGGAGCCCAGCTGCAGTGCAGGTTCCACCCACTAGGGGGCGCTGGAGCAGAGGGTCTTTTAGAAGACTCCTGAGTTGGCCACGGACTTCATGTCCCAGATGGTTGGTCACTGGGTGTGGGCTGCCCTGGGCGCGGCATGGCTGAGACAGTTCCCAAAGGCAGGGGCTGATGGTTGTGGGTCCGCCGATGGCCCTCCCAGCTGCGGGGGCATGGGGCAGTGCCCAGCACATAGTCAGGAAGGCGTCCTCGACATGGTCATAGCTGCTGCTCCGGGCTGGCCAGTGGCTGTCCCTCGGGAAGGCCCTCACTGGCCGCACGCCAGTGCAACGTGTGGAAGGTGGCATGTTGGCTGTCTCTGACGTGGTGGCGGCGTCACAAGCTCGGGAGGCTCCAAGAGGTGCACTGGGGTTCTGGCCGCCGCTGCGGGCTCAGGGACAGGCCAGGGTGGGCAGGGAGACACGGAGCTGCCCAGAACACAGCAGGCCTGCGAGGAGGGTGCCGTGGGCAGGTGCTTTGCCTGGAGGGGTCTCTAAAGAGATGGAGGAAGTTGGGAACAGTAAGGCAGAGGGCAGAGGGCAAAGGGCAGAGGGCACAGGTCGGCCAAACGCAGGCCCTCACGACTATGAGCCCGTTACATAACTTCCCTTGGACTCAGTTTGCTCATCTGTCCAATGGGGATAGCGCTGTCAGATTGTTCTGAGAAGACCTGGCACGGTGGGTGTTGAGGGAACCTTTGTGCCTAGTTCTGTTCTTTCCCCAGGAAGCAATGGAGTTCCGGGCGCTTGTGTGGGGCCTCCTTCCTCGGCAGCGTCACGGGCAGGGGCGGCCGTGGTGACAGCCCTGCGTTTAAGGGAGAGCAAAAACCCACTCAGGCTCCAGCTTGAGCTACTGCACGGGAATAATTGCAGCTGCTATTTTTGCCCATTTGTTTAATAGCGTGAAGCTGGCGACAGCCGGCTATTACGGCATCCTCTCCCACGCAGGGTGGCGTGGGCTCCCGCTGCACCACAACCCATTTGCATTCTCCCTTAGGCTTTAGGGCTGGGAGCTGGTGACTCACAGCCTGGTGGTGGAGGTGAGGGCTCCAGAAAAGGCCGCTCTCGGCCTGGGGGGTGGGAAGGGGGAGGAGGGATGTCAGTGCCCGAAACATCGTATCGTGCTGCAGAGAGCGTGAAACCTGCCCAGCATCCCTGGGAGTGGCCTTCTAGCCCTGCCCAGGGCAAAGGAGCGGCCGTCCCTGAGCTGTTTAACCAGGGAAGGCTTCTAGGAGGAGAACTTGAGAATGCCCTCACAGCAGAATACCTCGGACCCCGCAGCTGAGCCGTCTGTGGCGAAAGTGACGGTGAGAGGACAGAGTGACTCCGGGGTGCACTGGTGGATGCAGTTCCCGGCGCGACCAAATGTCCACCCGGCGGGGATCGGGACAGTCCACACCGCAGGGCCGAGGCCAGTGCAGAGCGGCAGGGGACCAAGGTTCGGAAGCCAGAGCGTGGGCTGAGGGCGCTTCTGTGGGCAGCAGTATCCCAGCTCTTACCAGGAGAAAGAACGGTGTCAGAGCCTCTGTAATAAGGACTCGGGCCTGACGACCAATGCTCCCAGCTTCACAGAGGGCACACATCCAGTGGCGCGCACCTCTGAGCTTTTATTCTCTTTAAAGAGTTATTTATTTGAAAGGCAGAGAGACAGAGAGAGAGAAAGATCTTCCATCTGCTGGTTCACTCCCCAAATGGCTGCCACAGCTGATGCTGGGCCAGGCCGAAGCCAGGAGCCAGGAGCTTCTTCTGGGTCTCCCACGTGGGTGCAGAGGCCCAAGGACTTGGGCCATCCTCCACTGCTTTCCCAGGCCATAGCAGAGAGCTGGACTGGAAGAGGAGCAGCAGGGACTTGAACCAGTGCCCATACAGGATGCCGGCACTGCAGGCGGCGGCTTAACCTTGTATGCAACAGAGCTGGCCCCACCTCTGAAAAAAATTTTTTTTGACAGGCAGAGTGGACAGTGAGAGAGAGAGAGAGAGAGAGAGAGAGAAAGGTCTTCCTTTTTGCCATTGGTTCACCCTCCAATGGCCGCTGCGGCCTGCGTGCTGCGGCCGGCACATTGCGCTGATCCAAAGCCAGGAGCCAGGTGCTTCTCCTGGTCTCCCATGCAGGTGTAGGGCCCAAGAACTTGTGCCATCCTCCACTGCCCTCCCGGGCCACAGCTGGACTGGAGGAGGGGCAACTGGGACAGAATCCAGTGCCCCAACCAGGACTAGAACCCTGTGTGCCGCGTCACAGGTGGAGGATTAGCCTAGTGAGCGGCGGCGCCAGCCCCCACCTCTGAATTTTAATGCCGATGGATCCCACTGCATTCAGTGGCACCCCTAGCTGGTGGTCACCCTGCATCCCGCGGAGCCCCTCACTCCACCAATCCCCAGGAACAGAGTAAATGGAAGCCACTCTGCACGGAGACCACGGCCCCACAGCCAGACCACTCCAGACGGTGGGCCACTCTGCACTAAGGCGCGGCGTGGAGGAGAAAGCTGCAGATGAAGCCGTGCGAGAGGCCTGCGTGGCCGCTGCCGCGGACACTGCAGGATACGGGCGGGGCCACTCCCGGCTGGAGAACAACAGAGGACCTGAACCCTGGGGAGTTCGTGAGATCAAGGAGGTATTCATGTTGCGAGTATTACGGCCTTGTGATTTTAAGAGTCCTTATTTGTGGCGGGTACACAGTGAGTGATTGTATTTGCAGAAGAAATGAAGTGTTGGGAGATGTCCAAATAACCCCGGGCCAGGTGCGGTGCGGTTGGCCCTTGTGAAAGCTGAGCGGGGGCTTCTGGGTAGTTCGCTGTAATACGCTGTAATACGCAGCAGTGTTTTGAGAATGGGGGATTTGCTTGACCAGTGAGGCTACGCATGGTTCCCTTTCCTAGTGCCTTCATTTCCTGAGCTTTCCAAAATGAACGTGCGGGGAGTGTTGGGGGGCGTAGCACGGTGCCGGGTCTTGGTGTCAGAGCAGGTGACTGCCGGTGCTCACAGCCCCACAAGCTGGAGGTCGCGCCCCCTCTTGCCCTCCAGGCCTCTGCCTGTGCCCCTGGGCACCCTCCTTCCTCCCAGTTCTACCATCACACGATGCCACCTCCAGGAGCGCGAGCTGTCAGGAGGGATGCTGTGTCCGCCATGGTAAACTGGGTAAACCCTAGTGGCCCGGGGAAAATCCCTTCACTTCTCGGTAAGGTAGGAACAATAAGGCTCCCCTGATAGCGTGGCTGGGAGACGGACCAGGAGGAGGAGGTGAGGGGCCTAATGTTCTGAGGTCCCCTCACCCCCACCCCAGCGGCTGGAGATCCTGGTCACCACGGGGAGGTGGTGGACAGAGGCCGGGGGTCCTGCCATGCACATAGCAATGCCCACCACAGAGCAGCTTGCACCGGTGAAATGCCTGCATCCCACACTGCAGGGGCTGGGCTCCTTGTCCAGCTCCAGCTTCTGCTCTGGCTTCCTCCTAAGGCAGGCTGGGAGGCAGTGGTGATGGCTCAACCCATCGGCTCCTTGCCACCCACGTGGGAGACCTGTGTTGAGTCCTGGCCATTGTGGGCACTGGAGGAATGAGCTGGCAAAGGGGAACACGCTCGCTTCCTCTCTCTCTCTCTCTCTCTCTCTCTCTTTCTCTCTCTCTTATTGTCTTTGACTTGTTGCTTTACAAAAAGAAGTTCCCAGCCCAAGTGTCAGTAGCGCTGAGGTTGAGGAATTCGGGACGGTCCTGGCTGGGCTGGGGTGCAGGACATCCACCCCCCACCTGCAGGAATGCACACTGGGGCCTCTGCGCTGAGGACAGCGAGGGGATGTTTGTCAAACCAAGCAGCCTGAGATGCATTAGCGCTCCACCCTGGTGCTTCCCCAAGAAAAGGCGCCCAGGTCCGCGAGGGGAGCTGGAGGGCTGTATTTCAGGGCTGTTAGCTGGCGGCGGGAGTTGGAGCAAACTGACCCAGGCGGAATGCTGGCGGGATCGGGCTCAGGTCTTAGAGATGAGCTCAGCCCAGACTCTGGCCTCCGGGGCCCACCTTCCTGGTGCCCCTCCCTTGGATTTTCCCTGGGACTCAGCAGAAAGCAGTGACTGTGCCCCGCTGAGCTCCAGGTAGTGGTCAGTAGCGGTCGGTGTGCTCATGGAACAAAGCAGAGCATCATGGGAGACAGAGCCACAGAGACAGTGCCGTGTGTTCAAATAAACACACACACTATTAAACAATATGCATTTTAAGGAGCACCTGGAAGTATAAGCCAAAAACACAAAACACACACCTTAAGTACATTCTAATGGTGAGAGGGGAAAGGGAAAAAAAATGAACGAGTGACAAGCCAGAGCCAGTTCTGGTGTGGACCAATGGTGGCTGTGCACCACGAACCCGGGAGAGCGAGAACCTCCGATTCTGCATGGGAATTCAGAATAAATAAAGGAGAACTGTGCAGGCTGAACACTCCTGAACAGAGCTGGTATGTAATAGGTACTAAATAATTGGTCATAATCACAAAATAATACAGAACTAATTTAGCTAAGATTAATTGAGCAACAGGGTAAAATATTACAAACACTCAGCCCGTTTCCCCCTTCTCTCTCCTCTTCCCCAGTTCTGGAAAGAAGCCCCCACCCCCACCCCCGCCAAGGGATTCTAAGGAGTCCCCTCTCAAGGGGGGTTGGAATGAGTCCTTAGGCTAGGATGGGGATGGCCACCCACCCAAGGGGACAGCCCCTGTGCTTGGGAAGGGGCTGAGCAAGGCAGCACAGCCGGTGGCAGAGACCAGAGGCCCTTGTGGGCCTGAGAGGCGTGGCACAGGGGTTCCCAAAGGCGCTGGAGGGCAGGTCCCCTGCCAGGACCCTGGCACCTATGCTGTGCTGGAGCGCGGACTTGAGTCACCCAGCAGCCGCTGCTACCCTCTCCCCCGACCATCAGATCCCTGTGCAGCTCTTGAGAACACTGCATTTGCCACCACCCAGGTGAGTGGGAGCTCCAAGTCAGGCTTCAGTTGATTTCACAAAGCAAGGCGACACTTCTCACATCCAAGTGCGATGGAGGAAAATTCATTCTCACTCTGCTTTTCTGGGCACCAGCCTGGGTGCTCACATATTCAGAGCTTCAGGACATGGTTTGTGGGACTGGCGGAGAGATTTTGCTATGGCTCTGAGCTCATGTAGCCATTTCACCCTACAGTCGGGGCAGGGGTTTGCCCTAGTTGTTGGGCTGCCGGTTAAGATGCCCACATCCCATACTGAAGTGCCTGGGTTCGATGCTCGGCTCCAGCTCCTGGCTCCAGCTCCTTGCTGCTGCAGGTCTGATAGGCAGCAGTGATGGCTCAGGTAACTGGATCCCTGCTATGCATATAGGAGACCAGCATTGAGTTCCTAGCTCCTGGCTGTTGCATGCCTTTGGAAAGTGAACCAGCCGATGCCGAGCTCTGTCTGTCTGTCTCTCTGCCACTTAAATAAATAATAATAATGATAAAAAAAAAAACAAACCTCAAAGTCGTATGTTAATGGTTCGGAGGGTGGGACTTCATAGTTCTGGTGTTTAGGAGGTGGACCCAGTGGGCGGTCCTGAGGTCCTCCTAAGAAAGTGTGCCTTCAGGGAGCGCTCCCATGAGAGGGCTGGCTTTAACTCCTGAGTCAGCTCAGCCACTCCTCCTGCTTCCTGGCTCACTGTGTGACCCCTCCTTGGCACACACTCCATCATGGCCATCCCCCAGCCTCAGCACATGGTGGAACCAATGGGGCCGACCCAATGTCGGGCTGTGAACCTCCAAACCCGTGAGCCAAAATAAGCCTCTTCCCTTCATAGGTGGCTCCTCTCAGTATTCATTGTAATAGCAAATAGCTGACTACCAGCCATTCCTTCCTCTAGGGGGTCTCCCCTCCCATGGCCCCCGCATGGAGTCCCAAGGCCAGCACTGGGCTTGCACTGGGTTGCTTGGATGTGCCTGGTTTCACGCTCAGGAGTCCGTTCAAACACGGGCTGGGCAAGTGGGAATTGGTGAGGCTCCACCCCCGAGTGATCCCAGTAAGGAAAATCTGGAAGGGCCCTGGAAAGCATGAGTAGAGAGGAGAGACGGGGGCTCAGGAGGAAGGGGACAGGGCTGTCTGGAGAGCAGGGCATCCTGCTCCTTCCCACTCCTTTCCTTCCCCAGCCTCTCTGGGTGGGAACCTGCATTGTTGCTCTGATCATGGGAGCAGGTGCATCTAGAACTGTAGACGTCGAGATCTTAGGGCTCTTGAACCAGGATTTGCACAGCCCTGCAAATATTGCAAGCGGGGAGCTGGTGAGCAAGTTCCTTAGCCCCTCTAGGTCTCTGGATCCTCCCGCATACAGGATGAGAGGGTTGATGAGATGATGCCTGCAAGATGGCTATCATGTATCAAGTACACGACAGGAGCTCGCTGTTGGTCATGATCAAGTCTGCCGAGGGCCTTCTGCTGGAGTAGAAGCTGAAATGGGAGCGTCTGCAGACTTAGGCGAGAGATTGAGTCTGGGCTCAAGATGGTGAATTCAGTCAAGTTCATGAACTGCCTTGCAGGACAGCATCTGGCCTTGGTTATTTAGGACACGGAGGGTTGCTGTGGACTTCACAGAGAACGCTCACCTGGAGCCTCGTCTGGGATTTTTTTTTTTTTTAAGATTTATTTATTTGAAAGAGTTACAGAGAGAGGAGAGGCAGAGAGCGAGAAAGAGAGAGAGAGAGAGAGGTCTTCCATCCGATGGTTCACTGGTTCACTCCCCAAATTGGCTGCACCCGCCAGAGCTGCACCAGTCCGAAGCCAGGAGCCAGGAGCTTCTTCCGGGTCTCCCACGTGGGTGCAGGGCCTCTAGGACTTGGGCCATCCTCCACTGCTTTCTCAGGCCATAGCAGAGAGCTGGATCAGAAGTGGAGCAGCCAGGTCTCAAACCGGCGCCCATATGGGATGCTAGTGCTTCAGGCCAGGATTTAACCTGCTGTGCCACAGCGCCAGCCCTTGAGATTTGTTTAATAAAGCCCCTCCACTAGTTTGTAAATGAAAAGAACTGAATTCGAGGAGGACTTTACAGCCTATATAATAGTGTTTAGTTTTGTTTCAATAGACCTCAGAGTGTTTCCACACAGATTGCATTAGATCTAGATAGGTTGGCAGGTGTGTGGTGTGGTGGGTTTAACGTTAAACTTAACCCAAGTTCAGGCTGCTGAGAATAAAGTGACACACAACCGGCCTACTGCCTGGGCCGAAACCCTCGACCACCTCAAGCCTCGCTCTTTCTATGACCACCAAGTACAACACGAATTATTCTAAAGCCACTGATGCAGAGTGTCCTGAGCTCTGTCCCCTGAGGGTCCCTCGGCATCCATCGCTGGTCCTGGTAATGACAGCACCTTGGCTCAGGGTGTGGAGGGCCACCATCCTCATCCTCCAGGCAGCCTCTCCTCTTGCTGCACCCCAGTGAGTACCAGCTCTCCAGGGAAACAGCGCAGGTGCAGAGAGGCTGGGCGTGAGCCAGGGACTTGACATCCTGCCACAGGCACAGCCTTGTCTAAGGAGGCGGGGCCTATGCAGGCTGGGAGGGCGCCAAGAGGACGCTGGGGCTCCTGCTTCCTCCCCTGTATTTTGTTTGGGAAGCCACCCCTCCCCACCTGGAGAAGGTGCTCTGATTCCGCCCTTCCCCTCGGCTCCAGTGGTAAGTCCCAGTAGAACTAAGTGAGTGGTTCTCCACCCTGGCTTTGCATTTGAACCATCTGTGCACAGTTCTCCTCTACCCGGAATTGTTGTCACATTCTTGCCACTAACCCAAGGTTAAAGTCAACTTCAAGGACAGAGCAACCAAGAAACGGCACGGGTTTGGCTCCTTGACGTCACTGGGCCACTGAATTAGCCAGTTTGCAAACTGCCACCTACTCTTAGCCTTTCTGATGTGAAAAATAAGAAATGCTTCCATTGTTTAAAGCAGTTGGCGTCAAATTGTTCGTTGGTGTTGAAAGTGTCGCACTCACTGCAGTGTGTAAGCCAGAAGTCAATGCCACCAGCTGTGCGAAGGGGGAATCTCCAGGCCAGTGGCAGTCACTCCCCCCAAAACCTCTCCTGCTGGGAGGAGAGAGTGGGCCACGGGCAGGGTGGTGGGTCGGGGGGCAGCTGGGCTCTGTGTCCCGGGAACGGGGCCTCTGCTCCCATGCTCAGCCCTGAGTCAGCACACCTTCTCACTGCGGAACCACAAGGGTTCCTGTCTCACTCCTTCCCAGGGAAAGGGACCCGAGGACCCTGGCCCATCCTGTGGATGGGGATACCGAGGCTTGAGGTGCCACTGGGTTGCCAGAGTTGAGGGCTGGAGCAGTGGAGGCTTGAGGCCAGGCCCAGGCCGCTCCCCGCGGCCCGCAGGAAGGCTGTGTTGGGAATCACAGAGCCCCCCAGGCTACCCCGACCTCTCTGTCCACCGAGGCAGCGGCCAGCATCTCGGCCTCCTCCAAGGCCCCGCCTGCTCATCAGGGGGCCCGAGCCTCTTCATGCCAATCCTAGGGGGAGCTTTTTTGGGAAAACCAATTCCTTCCCTTAACCCAGCCCCACAGCAGACTATCAATTTTGTTGATTTTTTTTTTTTTAAGATTTATTCATTTGAAAGGCAGAGTGATAGAGACAGAGACCTTCCATCCACTTGTTCACTCCCCAAATGGCCGCAACAGTCTGGGCTGGGCGAGCTTGAAGCCAGGAGCCAGGAACTCCATCTGGGTCTCGCACATGGCAGGGGTCCAAGCACTTGGACCATCTTCCACTGCCTTCCCAGATGCCTTAGTAGCGAGATGGATTGGGAGTGGCATTGCCAAGACTTGAACCAGTGCTCTGATATGGGATGCCAGTGTCACAAACCGTGGCTTAACCTCCTGTGCCACAACCCTGGCCCCAACTGTCACATCTTGGGTTCCTTTCAGCTGGGAAGAGTTTTTCTGTCCCTTGTTCAGTGTAAAAGTGGTGTTTCTTG
This sequence comes from Oryctolagus cuniculus, assembly GCF_964237555.1. Lineage (NCBI taxonomy): Eukaryota > Metazoa > Chordata > Mammalia > Lagomorpha > Leporidae > Oryctolagus > Oryctolagus cuniculus. The sequence continues at coordinate 13,022,460 of NC_091448.1, read as the reverse complement.
ACCTTGAACTTGCTCTTGAACTGGCTGACCCAGGGTCTCACGCCCCTTGGTACTGTTCAGGGAGCAGATGCTGGAGTGGGCGGTCCCCTCTTTTCTTACCTTGTGGCTGGGAGGAAGGAGGGGGCAGTGAATCCTTCCTTCCTCCCCGATTCTCTCACCCTCTTGCTGTCGCTTGCCATCTGCGCACTATCATGCACAATCTTGCTCTTTTCTCTCTCTCTCTCTCTCTTTTTTTTTTTTTTTTTTTTTGACAGGCAGAGTGGACAGTGAGAGAGAGAGAGAGAAAGGTCTTCCTTTGCCGTTGGTTCACCTTCCAATGGCAGCCGCGGCCAGCGCACCACGCTGATCCGAAGGCAGGAGCCAGGTGCTTCTCCTGGTCTCCCATGGGGTGCAGGGCCCAAGCCCTTGGGCCATCCTCCACTGCACTCCCTGGCCACAGCAGAGAGCTGGTCTGGAAGAGGAGCAACCGGGACAGAATCTGGCGCCCCGACCAGGACTAGAACCCGGTGTGCCGGTGCCGCTAGGCGGAGGATTAGCCTAGTGAGCCGCGGCGCCGGCCCCAATCTTGCTCTTTTCTGAGGCCCCCCCACCAAGTATCTGCACTCATGGCTAAATCCCACATGCTTTTGGGTGTTGTCTGGGTGCCTTGGCAGGGGTCTGGGGCTGGGCGTTCACCCCTTGAGCTTGGTTGGGGTTTTGCCTGTGAAATTATGGCCTTCAGACCTGGGGACAGGGCCTGGCGATGATTTTATCCAACTTCCCTCACTGCAGGAATGAAAACTCTGGGGCTCCAAGGACCATTGGGAAATGACAGAGGACAGGACAGCACCCCGATGGGATCACAGACTTCCCTGGACCCCGCAGGGCAGAGGGTCCCATGTATGCAGATTGCCAAGGGCAAGGTCACCCAGGGAGAAGTCTTGCAGTAAGCACACAGGTAGGCCAGGCCCTTCCAGGCCTGGGAGGGCGTGACCTCTCCAAGACCACCGAATAGAGGGCAAGGGTCCCAGCACAGAGAAGTGGGACTTGAGGGACCCTAGCTGTGCCGGAATGAAAGTCTCAGGAGGCCCCAGTGCCTGTCTGGGAGATGCGGATACTGCAGGGCACCTGCCTGGTTCCCATCAGCTCACCTGCCTACCAGGACCCCGAAGAGCAAGGCAGCCAGCTGCGAAGGGCTGGTGGGGGCTCCGGGCCAGCTGCGGCTTCCCACCCTCTACTGGCTGGGGACTGAGACCTGCCAGGTGGCAGCCCTGGAGCCTCACTTCACCTGTAGCAGGCGTAGCAGCCGCCGCCGCCATGGCTGGGCCCACACTCATGGCGCCAGCTGGGTGCCAGCCTGGCCCAGCCTCTCCTCGCCCGAGCACCACCTCTGCATCTGCCCACTGTGTGGAGTGCTGGTGTCCCAGTGGCCAATTATCTGCCCAAGTTCCCTGCACCTGACAGTGTGCTCCCCGAGCGTGGATCAAAGCCAGGGCTTGGCTCCAGCCGGGCCCAGGCCATTGCCAGCACTTGGGGCGTGGATCTGCAGATGGGAGCTCTCGGTCTTCTTTAAAACAAAAAGGATGTTTATTTGGTGCAAAAAGGTTTAGAAATCCACCCATAGTTTTTCACAGTATTTATTTTTCCATGAAATTTCTAAAGATCCCCTCACGTGCATGGATTTCAGATATTTTTTTTGGTCCCGAAATCAACTTGTAAAAATTCCATTTCCCATCAACTTTTGCAACGGTCGTATGTCCTGGGCCTGTTTCTCTGTTGAACTTGACCCCTTTCATGCAGAGAGGATGGAGGGCTCCTCACTCAGCAAGGGGCATCCCCTCCACATCTAGTTCAGCTCACTGACAAGCCTGTAGCACAGGTGGATTTGTCCCCGACTCCTCTCTGAGCACAGTTGCGGTAACAGACATTTTTTGGGGATGTCATACGGTATTGAGGCGAGAAGGAGTTTGGGAGATCCGGATGGCAGGGAACACGTCGGCTCCCTCCCTCCTGACGGCTGGTAACCCTGAGTCATTCTAGGCTGTAACTGGTGATATTTTGGTTTATTAGTCTAAACCATCCATTTTCTGAGCATGAAAAAAAACCCACCGAAGTATTTTTTGCACTCAAATACTTATATTTTCATCCCATTTTTCCACGAGGGTTAAATTAAAAAACAAATCTGAAAAGTCAGAGAGAGAGAGAGAGCCTGCATCCACCAGTTCACTCCCCAAACACCTGCAAGGGCTGAAACCAGGAGGGAGGCGCTCCATCCAAGGCCCCCACGTGGGTGGGAGGAGTCCACCTACCTGAGTCCATCCGCGGCTTCTCAGAATCAGCCTTATCAGGAAGCTGGCATTTAAATGGGACTCGAGCCCAGGCATTCCAAGATGGGGTGCAGGTGTCCCAAGCTCTGTGGGTACACGACCCACCCCCAATGCCTTTTACAGTGCTTGAGGAAACAAAAGGTCCACCAGTGCACGGAAGAACAACTTGTGATTTCTGAGCCAAGTGTATACATTGTGAAGTTCAACAAAAACCTGGTGGTCCGGAGGCTGCAGACAGGCCCCAGTTCTGAGATGAATTTATAGACAGAAAGAAGACCCTAACGGTGGCACACTTACAGGTTCCGCTTCCCACGCCCAGGAGGGAGGGACGTGTTCCTGGGTTACGGGTGAACAGCACGTGCCCAGCATGAGAGCGCCTGCGTTTCGCAGCTTAGCATCCCGGCCGGCCAAGGCCCAGCCTCACGACGTCACTCCGCAGTCAGCTTGCTCTGAGGAGTACGTTCTACTGTTCCTGTGTGCACAAACACCAGCCTGGCACAGTGACAGAGAAGTGTTTCGGAGAGAGAGAGGAGCTGACGACATGGACAAGAATGGGAGGCCAGCATACCTGGGCGCTCGGCCAGGGAAGAGACGCCACCCAGGGGTCCCATAGCACACGGGCTGATTCCTCAGCTTCGGGGGAGACCGTGGTTTCCAGAATGTTCTGTAAATGGTAACCAGAGTGCCAGGGCCACGGCCCTGTGGTGGGCTGCTGGACTTGCTAGTTGTTGTCCGTTCAGAGGCGAGGATTGAAACGTGGCAGACCTGAACAACATGGAGCTGTCCACGGGAGACTGGGTCACTGGGGCTGTGGGTGGGGGAAGGGTGGGCTTGGACATGGTTCACACCAGCCCCCAGGGGAGCAGCAGGGGGCTGCCCAAGGATCCCCAGTGTCTCGTGGCTGAACTGGGGCCACCTCTGGCTTCTCTTCTCTTTTCCCTGAACAAGCTGTGGAATGAGTGGAAAACTCCAGCTCCTGAACCACCTGCCTCCTACTGTGCTCCCCCGAATTCCCGTGTTGAACCCCTCAGCCCCAACACCTACAGATGTGACTGTGTCTGGCCTTTAAGGCGTGATTCGGTTGAAGTCAATCCCCCTAACTGACTGCGGCGCTATGCAATGTCTGGTGACTTTATACGAAGCGGGTACTTGGAAAGCCTGACTCCAGGGTGCAATAGGGCATAAAGTCCAGGTGAGAACTCAGCAAGAAAGGGGCCAGCTGCCAGCCGGGGAGCAGGGCTTCCGAGGAACCCAACCCTGCAGACACCTGGATCTCCGACCCTGGCCCAGATCTGCGAGGGAATTGATCTCTGTTGCGGACGCCACCCTGGCCGAGCTGACCGGCTCGCCGCACGCCCCAGCGGCGCCGTTTCCTGCCCCGCTTGCCAGAGCCACCTGCTGCCACCACGGCTTTCTGTGCTGAGAACCCAGTGGCATCTTCAAGAAAGAGGGAAGCTGGCACAGCAGAAATGCATTTTTCTGCTGCTCAACATTGCAAAATAAACACCGCACGAGCCGAGCCGACCGACTCCTGGCAGGCGGAGGGGCTGGAGGCCAGCAGGGACTCCTCCAGCGTTTTCCTCCTGTGGACCTCACGGAAGTTGTTTCCAACTTCCCAGCTCAGGGCTCCCAGCAGGAAAACAGGTGTCACCCAGCCTCCTCTTGGGACAGCGTCTGCTTTGCCTACAGATGTCCCATCCCCAGGAAGCAGAGTCCCCGGAAAGAATATTAGGATGAACTTGGCAACCCCCTTGTGCCCATGGGACTCCTCGGCATGGCAGTGGAACATCTGAAGTTTGGCTTGTTTAGGCTCAAAACGCACCAGGTGTCACCAGATCCAGCTGTAACTCCCAGGCCGCCTCTGGAAGCCGCCTTCTACTTAGACACCTGCCCACGCAGTTTGAGTGTAGGGCTCTGGGTTGGAAGTAGTGTCCTTGTTAGTAGGCTCAGGATCTCCAGGGCTGGACAAGGGGCCTGGGAATATGAACCCAGACCAGCCGGACTCGCAAATCCTCAAGGTCAGAGTCACTGCTTGGGGTTAAGGCATTGAAAGGCCCGTGTTAAGTAGGAGTTCAAGGGGCCATACATGTTAAGACAGCTCCAGCCATCAACACCTCTTTGCTATTTCACCATGGGTCAGAGTGGCCCCAGCCCCTCCCAGCTGAGTTCTGGTGGAAGGAGGGGAGCAATGGGAGGCGCGGGAGAGCCCAGGCAGGTACGCTGTGTGCAGGGCTGTGGGTGACACAGAAGGGACAGGGCTTTAGAAGGAGCCTGGCCCGCCAGACTTCTGAGCCAGGCAGACCTGCCCATCAGCCCAGAGCGTGAACGTGAGCGCCACGCCAGTGGGCAAGCACTGGAGTCCATCCGTGAAAGGAACTTGGCCTCTCGGAGCTGGCCTAGGCTCGGGGTCACCAAGTCGGGAGCTCAGGGAGGAACAGCCCCCCAGAGCAGTGGCCTCTCCTGGGCATGGAGGAACTACTGGCTTCTGGGAGTCCTGGCTGCGAGTGACACGTGAGAGGTGGGGCATCACCCATGCTACTGGCCAATCCCTTTGCCTGCTGGCTCCAGACTCCTGATGCCTGACACCCACACTGGGCAGTTAGAGCTATGGAGAGAAGGAGGGAGAGGACTCAAGTAAAAAAGGGCTAAACTTGGGCAGCCTGGGCTATGGACCAGGGACTCAGGGCTCGGGGGCTGGCTCGGGGTCGGGGAGCAGGAGAGGCAGTCTGCTGTCCGCTGTCCAGGGCAGCCAGGGCTCAGCAGGGAGAAGACGACATCTGGTCGTAGTCGGGGCACTTGAGCAAGGCGGGGTAGTTGCTGTTCATCTGCAGGGAGGCGTCGCTGGAGATGTCGGAGGGGCTGCGGCCCCGGACCCAGGCGTCCGGGTGCAGGAACTGGCCCGAGTAATCGGAGCAGTTGCTCAGGCGCGGGCGGTAGAAGCCGGGGTGAGGCCGGTACATGTCCTCGGCGGTGTACCTCTTCATGAACAGGTACACGGACATCACACCCGCACTCTGCAGGGAGGAGGCGGGGAGGACGGCTCACTGCTGGGGGCCTGGCTTGACAGCCCCGGGCTGGGGTCTGCACCTGACACAGCCATGGCGGAGCACGGGGGTGGCCAGGGGGTGGATGTGAGGACAGGGGCACGGTGCTGGGGACTTTGCCCTGGTGGAGGAGACCCGAAAAGGCCAGGGAGTGGACTCAGGCTGCGGATGAGCAAGGGAAGCGAGTGGGCGGCCCCAGGTGCTTTGGTGCCCCAGTCCTGGCACTGGTGGGAGAGGGGGCGGGGTTACCTCTGTTAGCAGGAAGGAGATGGCCGCGAAGGCGAAGGACCACCCGTATCTGTAGTTGAAATAGGAGTCCGCGTCCTTGGTTCCGTTCAGCATCTCGTCGTTGATGCTAGAGATGTAGAGCACGAGGCCCACCACGAGGGAGAGGCCTGGGGCAGGGGAGGCGAGGACACGCTCAGGGTGGGGGCTGCGGAGTTTACTGATGTGGCGTCCACCCCAGCCCCACCCCCACCCCCACGCCTGGGGTTCAAGAACAGAGCTGCTGGTGGGGGGGGCACTTATCTTGGAGCCTAAGGGAAAGCAGGAACTTGCCCACCCCCCAACCCCAGACCCTGCTGAGCCCAGCGACTTCGGGCCACCTGCCTGAGTCCCAGTCCTGGCCTGGGAGGGGGCCCTCATACTATCTGATGTTATCTTCTTCTTCTTTTTTTTTCTTTTTTTAAATAAAGATTTATTTGACATGCAGAGTTACAGAGAGAGATGGAGAACAAGAGAGAGAGATTTTCCATCTGAAGGTTTAGACCCTAAATGATCCCAACAGCTAGGGCTGGGCCAGGCTGAAGCCAGGAGCCTGGAACTCCACTGGATCTCCCATGTGCGTGCAAGGACCCAAATACTTGGGCCATCTTCCGCTGCTTTCCCAGGTGCATCAGCAGGGAGCTGGATGGGAAGTGGAGCAGCTGGGACTCAAGCCGGTGCTCTTATGGGATGCCAGCGTCACAGGCAGCAGCTTAACTTGCTACAGTACAACGCCAGCCCCACCACAGCACTCTCCAGGTGACAGCAATGCCATCCAGGGCTGCAAACCACTGAGCCAGCAGGTGGCCTTAACTGAACTCAGCGACAAGATGGGCCCCCTCAATACGGGCCCCTGGGGCCTCCAATCTCTGACTTCAGTGGCAGCTGGTGCACCACGGCCCGTGGTCTGTGCAGCCCACCTGACATCTCAGGCAGGAGAGGGAATGCGAGTTTGTCCAGATTCTGACAAGCACTAAATCAGGAGGCCAGCGGGGCCCAAGCTGCGGCTGCATTGTGCAAATGACTGCTTCAGGCATTACTCCCATCGATTAGCAGCTGTAATTGAATCAGGACATAATTAATTACTCTGTCGAGCTGTTCGGGTTTAATTCCATTCACATTATGTTATGAAACCAGAGTTTTCTGGATGGATGTGAAGGGAAAACAGGTGTTATTCAAACCTCCCTGGGGACTTCGCTCACGACGCAGTCACTGCTGCTCCGAAGGAACCCTCTCTACTATTGTTAGAGCAACTTCTTGTGGCCCAGCTCAGTGCTGGATTTCTTGAAACAATTTTTAAAAATCTGTTTATGAGAAGGCGGGGGAGAGGAGAAATGCAGAGAGAACGCCCACGTACTATTCATTCCCCAAATGCCCACAACAGCCTCTGACTGGGGTTGAAGCTGGGAGCGAGGGGGTGGGGTGGGAACTCAATCCAGGCCTCCCACATGGGTGGTAGGGACCCACTGCTTGAGCGTCATGGCTGCCTCCAAGAGTATGTATTAGCAGGAAGCTGGAATCAGTACTAGTGCAGGCAAGGCATACACCAGAAAACGCTGTCCTGTGGAGATGCTAAAGAAACCCATCCTGCAGAAGGACACTGAAGATTGGTCTTCTGTTGATCTAAGATGATTATTTTGTAAAAGACTTTCTAGTGTACCAGGCACAAATGTGTTCAACTGTATATAGCCGCCAACTAGTTTTGTTTTTACTTTGTCCTTTGCTATCCGTGTTATGACTCAATGTGGATTTGTGTTTATACAAATTTTATTTGTATGATTTCATGTTAAACCTCAAATAAATGCTTCCTTATGTGATTGTTAAAAAAAAAAAGTAGCAGCGCTGGGACTGCTGTGGGATGTGGGAGTCTCCACTACGCCAAATGCCCACTCCTCATTCCTAGAGTTTGGATCCTGTAGCCCACTTCTGCTGTGAAGTGCACAGGAGGAGAAAACTTCTCCCTAGATTTGTACTCCCTGGGCTTGGTGGAAATATCACCGACAGGCTAGGCTGATGACATGGAAGATGCTCAATACGTATCTGTTGTATTGACGAATGGAAGGATGGAAGCCAGGTGGGTGGGAAGGCTGAAAAATGGAAGGCTGGAAGAAAGAATGGACGTGTGTGTGTGTGGATGGATGGATGTATGTGTGTAGATGGATGGATGTGTGTGTAGATGGATGGATGGATGGATGTGTGTGTGGATGGATGTGTGTGTGTGTGTGTGTGGATGGATGTGTGTGTGGATGGATGTGTGTGTGTGTGTGTGTGTATGGATGTGTGTGTGTGGGGGGGTGGATGGATGGATGTGTGTGTGGATGGATGTGTGTGTGTGGATGGATGTGTGTGTGTGTGTGTGTGTGTGGATGGATGGATCGATGTGTGTGTGTGTGTGTGGATGGATGGAGGGATGTGTGTGTGTGTGTAGATGGATGGATGTGTGTGTGTAGATGGATGGATGTGTGTGTGTGGATGGATGTGTGTGTGTGTGTGTGTATGGATGAATGGATGGATGGATGTGTGTGTAGATGGATGGATGGATGGATGGATGTGTGTGTGGATGGATGGATGGATGTGTGTGTAGATGGATGGATGTGTGTGTAGATGGATGGATGGATGGATGGATGTGTGTGTGGATGGATGTGTGTGTGTGTGTGTATGGATGTGTGTGTGTGGGGGGGTGGATGGATGGATGTGTGTGTGGATGGATGTGTGTGTGTGGATGGATGTGTGTGTGGATGGATGTGTGTGTGTGTGTGTGTGTGTGTGGATGGATGGATCGATGTGTGTGTGTGTGTGTGGATGGATGGAGGGATGTGTGTGTGTGTGTAGATGGATGGATGTGTGTGTGTAGATGGATGGATGTGTGTGTGTGGATGGATGTGTGTGTGTGTGTGTGTGTGTATGGATGAATGGATGGATGGATGTGTGTGTAGATGGATGGATGTGTGTGTGTGGATGGATGTGTGTGTGTGTGTGTGTGTGGATGGATGGATCGATGTGTGTGTGTGTGTGTGGATGGATGGAGGGATGTGTGTGTGTGTGTAGATGGATGGATGTGTGTGTGTGGATGGATGGATGGATGGATGTGTGTGTGTAGATGGATGGATGGATGGATGTGTGTGTGTGTGGATGGATGTGTGTGTGTGTGTGGATGGATGTGTGTGTGTGTGGATGGATGTGTGTGTGTGTGGATGGATGTGTGTGTGTGTGTGTGGATGGATGTGTGTGTGTGGATGGATGGATGGATGGATGGATGGATGTGTGTGTAGATGGATGGATGTGTGTGTGTGTGGATGGATGATGGATGGATGGATGGATGTGTGTGTGTAGATGGATGGATGGATGGATGTGTGTGTGGATGGGTGGATAAAAGGAAGGAAGGAGAAAGAAGGAACGTTTCTTAGGCATCAGGCATTCTGGCACCTGGTTCCCAAGCTGTTCTGACAAGAAGATGTTGGGAAAAGGATCCTGAGGTGATTCGGGAGTCCGGTGGCCATCAGAATGCCTCATGTCCAACAGCTGTTTTTCTTTCCTTCCTTTCCCTCCCTTCCTCCTTCTATGCATCCATCATCCATCCATCCATCATCCACCCATCCACTCAGCCATTCGTCCACTCAGCCATCCAACCATCCACCTCTCCTTCCTTTAAGCCACCCACACATCCTCCATCCAATCATCTCCTCTCCAGTCCCCCATACTCCTACTTGACCAATCACAAACTACACACTGAAAGTCACTTCTTTGGCCCAAATCGTTATCTCCAAAGAAAAAGGCCTCCACCAAAAAACGTCCAGGCCACCTTGAGGTGGAGAAAGAAGCCTCCCTCTATTTACTATGTTCCCTTCCTCTCCCTCTACACACTCCTGTGAGTGGTTTCAACCCTGTCTCGGGCCTCTCCTATCCCCTAGGCTGATAGCTCCCAGATCTCTCTCTCTTTGGTCCCAGCGACTCCCATGAGGCCAGGACCCTGACTTGCAGCAACCTTCCGGACATCTCCCAGAGGTCGGTCACAGGACACCTGACTCAGCACGGACCACACTAAGCCCATGGCCTCTGCCCCAAAGCTGCTCTTGTCCTGCGACCCCCGGATCAGTGATGTGTGCACTGGCTACCCAGCGGCCAAGCAAGAAGCTGGCACTCCCATCTGACTCTTCCCTTGGAAGCCTCCTGTAGTCCTGTGGTCTTTTCCCTCCCAAGCATCACCTGGCCATGCCCATTCCTCTCTTCCTGCTTCTCTCCCTCTCTCCCTCTCTCCACTTCTCCTTCTTCTTCTTTTTGCTTTACCCAGAAACCTTTTATTTAAGGTATACAAACTTCATGCATTTCATAACTACAACTTCAGGAACTCACTGATTCCTCCCATCCTACCCGCCCTCCCACCCCCACACCCCCACCCTTCCTCCTCCTCCCTCTCCTATTCCTATTCTTATTTTTTACTAAGATCTATTTTCAGTTGACTTTATACACATAAGATTAATTCTATACTGAGTAAAGAGTTCAAAAAATAGTATATAAAAAAAACACCTGTTCCTCAACAGTCGAAGCAAGGGCTGTTCAAAGTCATCGCATCTCAAAGTGTCAGTTTCACTTCTTTAGGTTACCTTTCAGGTGCGCTATTAGTTACCACAGATCAGGGAGGACATATGGACTGGCCTCCCTCCATTTCTAAAATCCAAGCCTGATCACGTCACCCCATGGCTCAAGATCCTCTGGAGGCTTCTCACAGTTCCCAGTCTCTGAGGCCGGTGTGGGGTGTAGCCGGTTAAGCCACTGCCCGCACTGCTGGCATCCCGGATGGGCGCCAGTTGGTGTTCTGGCTGCTCCACTTCTGATTCAGCGCTCCCTGCTAATGCACTTGAGAAAGCAGCAGGAGGTGGCCCAAGTCCTTGGGCGCTGGCACCCAAGTGGGAGACTCACAGGAAGCTCCTGGCCCCCAGCTTTGGCCTGGACCCATCCTGGCTATTGTGGTCATTTGGGGGCGTGAACTAGTGGGTGGAAGATCTCTCTCTCTCTCTCCCTCTCCCTCTCCCTCTCTTTCTCTCTCACTCTGCCTTTCAAATAGATAAAATCAATCTCAGGAAGAACGTCTCCCAGCCTCACCGCTCACCCTCCACAGTGAGTAGGGATTTTGCTCAGTGCCCCGGGGCTGCACCCTTTCTCCCCCAGCAGACTTTGCCGATTTCCGATTCACCCTTTAGCCTACCTCCTGGTGGCTTTCCCTGACCACCCTGCTCTGAGTCTCAGCCACTGCTCTTGGCCTCGCAGCCGTCCTTCTGACCCTTGAGCCCTGGTCACACGGGGCACCTACTTCCCTTCTGCTCGCTTGTATCTCCCATTACACGTGTTTGTGGGTGGTGATGCCAGCCGGCAGAACAGGCCCTGACAGACGCGACGAATGAGGGACAGCCTGGAGCTGCAGGAGCTGGGAGGCATGGGCTGTGCCTGGCGAGTGGCCTGAGCGTAGCTGAAGACCGCGGAGGTGTAGGAGTCATTATTCCAATGGGGATTGCATTTATTTCACACGCGAATCATGAAGACGTAACCCCTTCTAGAGTAGGAAAACTCAGTGCCAGTAGGAGCTGACCGGGACCTGGGGGCACTCTGTAGCCCTGGGTTCCAATCCCAGCTCTGCCCCGGCGAGCCTGTCAGGTCACTCCTCCGGGGCCTCCACTGCTCCCCCAGGACACGGGTGGGCTCAGGAGTGTGAGAAATCTCCCCCGGCTGCACCTCAGTCCAGGCCAGCCCCCTGGCTCAGTCTGTCCCATAGAACGTCCCACAGCACAGGTATTTTGGAGTTGAACTCCAGGAGTCCAGAATGCTAGGAAACAAAGCAATAGATCTTACCTGAGAGGATAAAGAAGATGCCGGACACAAAGGCCAGGATCGTCCGGTGCGGACGGATGTGGCCGATGTTGCTCAGGATGAAGCCGATGAACATGAAGAAGAGGCTGACCAGGGGGAAGGGCGTGGCCGAGCGGATCATTTCTGAGTGACAGCACAGGGACAGCCCGTCAGCCTCCGGTGGCTCACCCTCCCACGTCCAGGGCCTCAAAGCCCCACCCCTGCATGAGCTGCCTAGGCTCCAGCCCCCACTGGGGCAGAGCGTGGAAGATCTGACTTCGAATGCCAGCACGTTCATGACGTCTGTCTTCTCTAGGTACAAGCTACTTCTCTCCTGGGAGTCTACACGGCCAGCCAGTACAGCAGCTGTGTAGGGGCCTGGCCACTCCATCTTTCCTCTCCCAGGGGGCGTCACCTTCTCCATGGGCAAGGGGCCGCTCTGAGTGGTATGGGGGTAGCCACTGGACTCTGTCTTTTCTGCTGATAATTACCTGGGGAGCAGCTCTGTTGTATAACAAAGACTTCCTGGTCTCTGTCCCTGGTCCCTGGGGAATAGATCTTCAGAGTTTCCCAAGTGACAGGAGGGCCTTTGTGACTGATAGTAGGCCCCCTGAATGCTAAGGAGGTGACTCAGAGCAGTGAGGAGAGGGGTAGGGTTTGAGCCAGCCCCTACCAGCCAGACCTCTGGGGAGGGGAGGGGAGCTGGACACAGATTTCAAGCAAATGGTTAAACATTCACTCAATCATGCCTATGGATTGGGACCCAAGAAAAACCCTGGACTCCAAAGCTCAAGTGAGCTTCCTGGTTGGCGAAAGCCTTGCTGTGTCAGGATGACATGACAAGTGATGGGTCTCGATTACCCAGGAGGAAGTCACTAAAGCTCTGCATTTGGGCCCCTCCCAGGCCTGGCCCTGTGCCTCTCTTCATTTCTCTGCTTCTATAGCCTTTTAAATAAAACTGTAAGGGTGAACATGGCACTTTGCTAAGTTCTAGGAATCATTCTAGCAAGTTCTGGGGCCCAGGGGTCATGGGGCCCTGCATATGTAACCAATTGGTTGGAGGTGCAGGCGGCCTGGGGCCCTGTGAACCTGTGGCTGGCGTTGAAGTGAGAGCAGTCTTGCTGGGGACCGAGACCTTGAACTTCTGGAACCAAACTCCAGTTGACTGGTTGTTGTTTTTTTGTTTGTTTTTTTTTGTTTTTGTTTTTGTTTTTGTTTTTTTTTGACAGGCAGAGTGGACAGTGAGAGAGAGAGAGAGAGAGAGAGAGAGAGAGAAAGGTCTTCCTTTGCTGTTGGTTCACCCTCCAATGGCCGCCGCGGCCGGTGCGCTGCGGCCGGTGCACCGCGCTGATCCAATGGCAGGAGCCAGGTACTTATCCTGGTCTCCCATGGGGTGCAGGGCCCAAGCACTTGGGCCATCCTCCACTGCACTCCCGGGCCACAACAGAGAGCTGGCCTGGAAGAGGGGCAACCAGGACAGAATCCAGCGCCCTGACCAGGACTAGAACCCGGTGTGCCGGCGCCGCAAGGCGGAGGATTAGCCTAGTGAGCCGCGGCGCCGGCTCAGTTGACTGTTATTAGAGTTGTATTGCAATACTGAAGTCCCCATGGGGTGTCAGGACCAACTCTGGAGAGGCCATGGCCACAATGTCAGTCCCCCTGGGACCAGAGAGATTGCTTCTGTTCCTTGGGTGGGGATTCCTTCCCACTCACTTGAGTCACAAGCCTTGCAGATCCAGCACCTGTCTCCAGCACTGGGGACTGAACCCGCAGAGCAAGCTCTAGTGGGCTCAGGCCAGCGTAACCAGCAGAGCGCAAGGGCTTCGGCTCGTGGGGAACAAGCCGGGCGCCCCGAGTCTCCCCTCTGCCCCGCTGCTCTCCGCCCAGCCTGTGCCTGGGCTGGGGAGCTCGAGGCACCTACTTAGAACGTTGACGGTGGACTCGGACGTCAGCTGCGTGTTCATGGGCATCACATACTCTATGGTGAAGCAGCGCCCGCGCTCCTCACCTGTGGACAAAGAATCATTTGTGTTTCTGGGTCCTTCTCCAACAGACGCGAAGCGAGCACGTTCACATGCTACCTTAGAACCACAACGTCTTTGCACTCGGGCTGGATGCAAACCTGAAGGGGGGTCCTGTCCCTGGCCGGTCGCCCATTGCAGAGGTGGGGCTACGTCCTGACATGGCACCCTCCCACGAGGAGCTCCTCCCCGGGGGTGGAGCCCAGCATCGAGAGGTGCAGGCAAGAGGGCGGCACGGCAAGCGCTCCATGCCAGCCCACGCCCAGGGCCTGTGCCTTCCTGTTGCTTTTGCGTGGAGAGGGCTGATGATGGCACATGGCCCACTCAGATCCACCTAAGCGACTGTCATGGAACAGAGCCCTGTTAGCCACTTTGGAAATCAGATCCTGACCACTTCAGAGCAGCTTCTGATTTAAGCAGAGACCACAGTCGGGGGCAGTGCGCGATGAGGCCGTTTCCAAAGCAGACTCACCAAGTGACACGGAAGCCAGGCCTTGGGGTGTCCTCTGTGCTGCACACTGGTGGAGGCCAACCACCTCCCCACCACAAAGACAGGAGTTCAAAGCTGGGAGACTGGGACCGGCGTTGTGGTACAGCCAGTTAAGCTGCCATCTACGATGGCATATGGCCCCTGATTCGAGTCCCAGCTGCTCCACTTCTGATCTAGCTCCTGCTAATGTGCCTGGGAAAGCAGCAGAAGACGGCCCGAGTGCTTTGGTCCCTGAACCCATGTGGGAAACCTGGAAGAAGCTCCTGGCTTCAGCCAGGCCCAGCCCCAGCCATTGCGGCCATTTAGGGAGTGAACCAGTGAGTAGAAGCTGTTTGTCTCTGTGTCTCTCCCTCTCTCTAACTCTACCTTTCAAATAAATAATACATTTTTTTTAAAAGCTAGGAGATCCACATCTTTTCTCTTTCTAGTGCAGCCCTAGATCACATGGCCCTACCAAAAAAGTCCAGTGATCATACTGTGGCGATCCTGGCCAGCCCGGGGTTGCTGCAAGCCTAGGACACAGGGATGGCTCACAGGTGCAGACTGGCCCTGGGCCCTGGTAAAGGCACAGAGGACAGAGAAGTCCTGGTGAGCTGGAGGCAGGCCCAGCCAGATGGGATTGCAGCCTGCACAGTCCCCAAGAGCTGGAGGCACCGGCACTTGTGTCTTCTCTACCGTTCCATGTCCTGAAGAACAGAACTTGTTCACATGGACATGGCGAAGCAGGGCAAGTTTGCCTCTGGTCCTGACCACTGCAGGGGCTGCCACCCAGAGTTCATGGGGCTGTGTGTGGCCAACTGTCGTTTCCCAGCAATTTTTCTTGGTTGTCTCTCAGCAAGGAGGAGCCTCTTGGGGCAGGTTTTCCCAGGGCAGGGCTGTCCCAGACCCCCGGCGCCCTTACCTGCGAGGAAGCAGACCCTCCAGAGGCCCGAATGCAGCGACATCTTGACCTCGGTGCTCTGGTTCTGGGGCAGGATCACACCCTCCTCCAGGTACAGCCAGTAGTCGGTGCTGACGGCGATGCCCAGGAGCCCCAGGCCGCACACGGCGAAGACGCTGCTCAGCAGGGTCAGGGCCTTCCTCCCGCACGCACTCATCTTCCTGGATGTTTGCTAGGTGGCTGCCAGCAAGGAGCAGGCTGTGGGGCAGCAGGATGAGGGGAAGAAGCGGTAGTGGCCATGGCTCTGAGAAGGCCACGGTGAGGGGTTCTGGGCAGTAATACTGCCCGGCCCCACAGATGATAAAGACCACTGGGCAGCTCCCTGGCCCCAGGCCACTGGATAGAGAGGCCACCCTCTTCCTCTGCCCAATTTCCTGTTCTCTCTGGGAGTCTCCTTTGGTGGGTACTACCTGCCAACCATCCACCCATGCATCCATCCACCCACACACCCATGCATGCATGCATCCATCCATCTATTCATCCATTCATCCATCCACCCACACACCCATCCACCCATCCATCCACCCACACACCCATCCATCCATCCATCCACCCATCCATCCATCCATCCACACACCCATCCATCCATCCATCCATCCACCCATCCATCCATCCACCCACACACCCATCCATCCACCCACACACCCATCCACCCATCCAT
This sequence comes from Oryctolagus cuniculus, assembly GCF_964237555.1. Lineage (NCBI taxonomy): Eukaryota > Metazoa > Chordata > Mammalia > Lagomorpha > Leporidae > Oryctolagus > Oryctolagus cuniculus. Next base: position 13,006,890 of record NC_091448.1, on the reverse strand, counting down.
CCACCCACACACCCATCCATCCATCCATCCATCCACCCACACACCCAAACACCCAAACACCCATCCACCCACACACCCATCCATCCATCCATCCATCCACCCACACACCCAAACACCCAAACACCCATCCATCCATCCATCCATCCACCCACACACCCAAACACCCAAACACCCATCCACCCACACACCCATCCATCCATCCACCCACACATACACCCATCCATCCATCCATCCATCCATCCATCCACCCATGCATCCAACTACCCATCCATGCATGCATGCATCCATCCACCCACATATCCATCCATCCATCCATCCACCCACCCATGCATCCATCCACCCATGCACCCATCTGCCCATCCATGCATATATCCATTCAACAGCCCATTATGCCAGGCATTGGATATCTAAAACTGAACACGACACTGTTCTTGCCCTTGAAAAGTCCTCCATCTAGAAGAAGAACTGAAGCACCTCAAAACGATTAAATGCAGCCTAGTAAGGGCTGTGGTGGAGAAAGCACAGAGAAAGAGTGGAAGAGAGAACTCAGTTGGATGGGCTTCTCTGTGTCGAGAAGGATTCTGAAGCTCAAATGCACACTACGAGAGCAGCACTCCTTAGAAGGGGAAGTGGCAGCTGACTAGGGAAGGGGCAGAGTAGCCGAAGGTCTTCCTGGAGAAGGTGTCTTGCTCAGGTGACTTTAACCCTGGTGTAGGGCTGGGTCAATGCAAGCAATGAAGCCACACACAGTATAAGTTCAGCACCTCATCAGAAATGCCCCAACTCTCGCCTGCTTGGCCTACCACATTGGCAGGGGCCAGCTCTGAACCAGATGGACAGAAGCTGGGAATCTGTGCAATGTGAGCCACGGGTACACCTATGGATATGTGCCAGGGACAGGCGCTGTGCTCCAAGCCAGGAAACAGCGTGCAGCAAGCCCCCAAAGAGGCCCACAGCCCAGCTCAGGGCTTCTGAATTGCAGGCTGCAATCTAGAATCACTCAGGGTGTGTCCGAAAAATCCCTGACTCCTGGGCATCGCTCTGAGAAATTCGGATACAACTGGGCTCATGAGGGCAGGGGGGTGGGGGAGCAGGGGGACCCAGGAAATGGTATTTTTCAAATGTTTCCAGGTGATTCCAGCAAAGTTGGCAAGAATCCATCTTTGCCGCTCCAAGGCTGCTTTATGAACCAGTGCAATCACCAGGGACTGGTTGGAGAACCTCAGGCCACTCCAGCTTTCCAAATCAGAATCTGCATTTTAGCAAGATCTAGGTGAGTCGTCTACCTGCCACAGTCTGGGATGTGCTGTGCCTAGCAGACAGGTGACAACATTATACTGCCGCACCTGCTATGAGGGGACATCCTGAGATGTGAGGAGAGCCCAGGGGGGGCCATGGAAGCTTTTGTAGAACAGCGCAGGGCCTGGGGCCATGCAGACAGGTGCCTTGCCCAAGCCAGTCACGTCTGCAAGGGCCCCACGCTACCTGCATCTTTCACTGGCTCCTAGCAACACTGCAGTCAGAAGTTTTGAACGGGACGAGAGCAATACTTCGGAGAGGGGTGGGGCAGCACTTTGTTGGGGGGACGGGGGGTCCACCACACTCAGGGGCCCGGTGCTGTCCCAGGAATCCTATCCAAAGGATGGCCTCATGCCTGGGCTGAGCTCTGAGACGCAGGTGGATGAGGCCCTTGAGAAAGGCACTGAGGTCAGATCGGTCAGCAGGGGGCGCGCTCACTGCAGGAGGGAGAGAGTGGGGGAGATGCTACTGTCTGTAAGAAGTGGGAGCATCTGGCCTGGCCCAGCCACTGACTGTGGGGGGCTGACTGGTCTCCTGGAGGAGCCACACGCTGGTGTGCAGAGGTGCATGCAAGCACAGGGCCACATCCACAAAGGCACCCCATCTGCAAGGCAGGAATGTGCGGGAGTTTGAGCCTCAACAACGCTCCCTGCATTGGCTTTGGGAGAGAGGAAGAAGCAGAAGCAACACAGCCAGCCTCCCTGCCATGCCAAGTCATTCTGCACACAATAGGGCCAGAGGCAGAGCAGGATAGGGCAATCTAGCCTGAGGATCGAATAAACCACCTACTATGCATGCAGCCCTGTGTTGGCTGCTCTGAGAAGGGTGATGGAATCAGAGGCCCAGTGTGACCCCAGGTGAAGGGGCAGCCTGAGTGCCAGTGGGGAGTGGGGCGTGGCAGGGCAGGCTGCCTGGAGGAGGCAGGCTCTACACAGAGCCAGGGATTGGTGGAAGTGGCAGTGACTGGGGCCACAGCTGCACACCTGCCTGAGGAAATGGAGTTGGGAGCTCAGGGATGGTCAACAGGGCCAGGGAGGGAGACAGCACTGCTCAGAGCCTTGAACCTGAACTCAAGGGAGCCCTGGATTTTGCGCTCAGCTCTGCCCCCTGAGTATCTGTGTCGCTCTGGGAACGTAACCCTTTGAGGCTCAACTTCCTCCCAGATACTGCAGGACAAGACGGTGCTCACCACTGTCAGCCCTCTGCAAGTACCTGGCTTCCTGCACTTATCCTTACAACTTCACTATCATGTCCATTTTACAGGCGAGCAAACTGAGGACTAGCGAGTCACAAGATCGCTCAGCCAGTGAGTGGCGGTGCCTCACCCTGCCTCATTCCCAAGCTCCTTCTTGGAGAAACCATGTGAGTGTTTTCGAAGTTCAATTCTATAGAGCAATGGTTCCATGGAATATCCTAGAATAAGGGACTCTCTGGGGAGCCAAAGCCCGGGAAGCAGTGCGTCTAACTCCGGGAGAATCCCATTGTAAAGGCTGGAGAAGCCCGTGCTGCTTTGTAGTCTGGGATTTTCCAACCTCACTGGACTACCAAATGGCTTCAGGTTCTGTGAAATCCACTCTGAGCGCCGTGCCCTCTCCTGCCTCCACGAGGAATAAAAGATCCGCCCTGCCCAGCCCACAGAATTGCGGGGGCGAGTCCACCCAGCGGCAGCTCTGGCTGGGCTTTCAAGTCTCCAGCCCGATTCTGGCCCAGCGTTCCTCTTCAGTGACAACGGGCTAAGTCCCTGCTGCCTGCAGACCAGACGGCCCCGAGCTTCTGAAATACGACGGCCGCCGCCTGGCAGAAGCTGAGCGGCCAATTTCAATGTTAAGCTTGGCAGAGAGATGAAAAAGATTTGAGATGTGTGGAGAGGAGATCGGATAGGAATCTATAAAAGCAAGACACAAAAGAGAGGCCGAAGGTGACCTTGCCTGCCAAACTCTGCAACGGCAGACCCTAAAGCTAGGCGTGGGCTTAGGAAAACTACAAAGTTCTCTCCGTCTCTGGAGTGCGTCTTGTTCACTGCAAAACTATATTTAGGCTTCTATTATGTAGGCATTTATTTCTAGTAAAAGATCTAATTTATTTCTAAATATTACCAACTGAGTTCCAATTAGCTAGTGGGCACTATACAAAGCACTTCATGTACGTATCTCATTAGCACCTCCCGGTCACCCTGTGAGCGGGCAGTATCAGCCCCATCTCACGGATGGGGAAAATGAGTCTGGCCTAGTGAGTAGCTTGCAGGACAGCGTGGGTGCGTGGCAGACTACGGATTCTTTTAAACTCAAATCTAATTCCAAAGTCTTTGCTTGGCCTACGATACCTCCCCTTTGAAGACATAAATGGGCTCAAGTACTGGGATGGAGGAGAAATAGGCAAAGTAGGTCACTTAGAGAATTGAGAAATGTATGAGACACACTGTACACGGCCAAGTTCTGCACCACAGCCACTGCTTGGTGTTGGTGGGTTGGGGGAGGGGTACACCATGACTCAGCCTCCCTGAGTCAGAAAAGCATTGTCTAGGGCCGCAGAGTTCACCATGTCCCCCCGCCCACACATGCGGGAGTCAGGTTCAGAGGGAAGAAGTAGCCGGGATCGCCCAGCCTGTCACTCAGAGGGACAAGGGTGAGCCCCGGTACTCTGTACGGGACCCAACGCCACACCTCTGGGGCACAGCAAATGATCGCAGACGAAACGATTTGAGCTGTACTGCCCCATTCTAAAGGCAGCACCGTTATGACGCAGGGCCTCCCCACTCTTGGCCTACGCCGCCCTGTGTGTATACGTGTGCGTGTGCGTGTGCGTGTGCGTGTGGGATCCTCCCACCCAGTATCATCCGCAGGGACTCTGGTCTGCGGCGGATTCCAGGTTCTCGCATCATTGGGGGAACCTGCCCGAGTCTCTGCTGTCCCCCGCTGCTTCTCCACCCCACGTCTCTCTCCCCTCTCCTGCCTACAGCCACTCGGCATGTCGGGGTGGGGGTGGGGGCAGCATTTTTTAAAAGCTGCTGTCGTGAGAGGAGATGTTTAAGCTCTAGTGTGAAATGCATTAAGTGGCATGCAAATCCGCAATTTAGCATAAACTGCTGTGTAAGAAATTCACAGACTGGGAAGAAATAAACCCAAATGAGGATGGTGGGTATTTCGCCGTAATACGATTATGCATATTGTACTCTCTTTGCATTTTTGTTCCCAACAAAGCTTCTAAAAGCACATGCGTTATTTCCACAACCAAAGAAGAAAGCCAAGTCAAAGATGAGCTGTCCAATCTCTGATCATTGTCCTGGGAAACAGAACTGCAGCTCCGGCTGCCTCCTGGGCTGCAGATGCCACCGTGCGAGCCGCGTCACCCTGCTGAGACGGGCGCCCGGTGGTCCAGCAGCTTTGGGCTCACGAACATCATTAGCTTCCGACATGGCCTCTAAGTATTAGCTTGTCAGTGATCAGGAATCAACGGTCCTTAGTTATCACCCATGACTAGCAATTAGGGAGAGATGTGGAGATTAAATTGCTGATGGCGCATTTCTCTGCCCAAGCCAATAAAAAATGTGCCACGGTGCTGGGGGCTGGGTGAGGTTCCAGGTGCGAGGCAGAGCCCAGTTAGGGCCGTGCTGGGAGGATGGGTGGGGTTTCACTGGTGAGAAGGGAAGCCCACTGGAGGGCAGACGCCCTGATCTCAGCTCCCCGCTGGCCCAGGGGAGCCTGGGGGTGGTGAAGGGTTTGGGTACAGGGAGTCTTGTCGAGGTGCCGGAGCCAGTCACAGCAGCTGCTCCTGTCCCTGGGTGCCAGCCACTCAGTGTTAGCCCGGCCAGCACCCTGCAGGGTGAGCTGGTCCCAGAGTCCAACCCCAGGGGTGTCATGGCTCTGAGCCCCACCCCCCTCCCGTGCAGAGACCTGTGACGGTCTTTGGTGATGAAAGAATGGGCACGGGCTCCTTGACGCTCCGCCCATTGAGAGGCGGGGTCTGTGTTCCCCTGCTCCTGAGTCTAGGCCAGGCTGCGGCTGCTTTGGCCAAGCAAGTGCACAGGCAGGGCGATGCTGTGGGCCTTTTGAGAAAATACAGAGCTGCCTCCTGGCTCCTAGGGGCTCACTCAGGGGAGTAAGAAATCCCATTACCCTGAGGCCACTACCAGAACCCAGCTTCTCAACCTCAGCTCTGCTGACGTCTGGGGCTGGGTGATTCTTTGTTGTGGGTGTGGGGGTGGGTGCTGTGCATTGCAGAAAGGCAAAGCAGCATCCCTGGCCTCTACCCACCAGATGCCAACAGCACCCCAAGTTTGCACTTTGTGGGGGGGTGGTCATCCCAGGTTGTAAGCTCTGCATTAGAGGCTGTGACAGCTCAGCGGACCTTCCAGCCAATGGCCAGCATCAGCCTCCACCATGGGCTGAGCCACTGCACCAGCCAACTTCTGACTGCACCTGCGAGAGAAACCCCAAGGAAGAACTGCCCAGCTGGGCACTTCCCGAATTCCTGACCACAGTATCGCAGGCAACATAAAACAGCTGTTGTTTTATATTGCTACGTTTCCAGGTAAGGTGATATACACAGCACAAGTGGTCTCACTAGCTTCCTTCCTCAGTGAGTTAGCATCTCCTCACTGCCTGGATGTGATCTGCATCCCAGGTGTGGCTCTGTCCAGGGGGTAACAGCTGAGTGATTGATGGAGAGGGTCACAGTTCAGGCCCTGGAATCTATGTGTGGGTGTGTGTGTGTGGGGGGGGTGACAGACACATGGGCACGAAAATGTCGCCAAGTATGGCTGGGCTGCCTCGTGCCGTGTCACTACAAAGCTGCAATCAGAAACACAATGTGCTATCCAAAGAACAGTAATTACCCAGGAAGAGGTAATAAGGCCAACTGGACCCTGAACAGGGACCGAACGGCTTCCGCTCTCTCATCTGCACCCAGCGCTCCAACCTCTCTCCTGTGCAGGTGTCTCCTGCAGAATTCTCTTCATTCCGTCCCCTGGCAAGCTGTAGCCCTGTCTCCGCTGTCCGTCAGCTAAGGGGAGAGACCCTAGGTTGTTCTCAGGCAAGGAGCTGTGCTGCCCTGTTCTAAGGCGTGAAGACCGAGTGGGTGGCAGGCAGGGTGGGCCCTCGGGGGACACCGGTAATAAACACAGAATCAGCCAGCAGGTGTCACGTGCTGGCCACATGTCCAGCACGGCAGGCGCTCACATGAGAAGTGCGTGTTGCTCAGAGCCTGGACGCCTCCAGCTTGGGACTTTCTTAGTTAGGGACACTGCCTTCCACTAGGTGGCCACGCAGCTGCCGCCTGGGGAGCTGATGGGTGGCCTGTCCTCCCTGCTGGCCCCCAAAGCCCTCCCTGCCACATGGGTGGTGCCCATTGGAGGTTTAAGCATTGCAGGGCGAGGATCTGCTGTTCTTTGGCAAAAGCAAGTCCCAAGGCACAGGCTTTCTGCATCTCAAGTTTCTCTCCCCCAGAGCAGGGCAAGGCCACGGCCAATCTGCCAGCCGGGAGTCTGCACCGAAGGGCTGAGCACCCAGGGAGTGGCACATGCTGTCACACCATGGTGCCTGGGACAACTCCTCTCTCTGTTGGTTGGGCAGGAGGTTACAGTTGTCACAGGGACCAAGGGATGGCACCTGCCTGCTGTGGTTTAAATGTCCCCACTAAGATGCACTTGGAAATTTTATCCCCATCGTGAGGCCTTACGAGTCTGGAAACCTAAACTCACAATGGCATTTGCAGGGGCATCTCTGGGAGCTGAATAAGGTTAAATGGAACCTTAGGGGTGGGACCCTAATCTGATAGGTCTTGTCTTTTCTTTTTAAAGACTTTTATTAGGTTGAGAGGTAGAGTTACAGAGAGGGAGTGACACAGAAAGGTCTTTCCCAGTGGCCACAATGGCCAGAGCTGGGCTGATCTAAAGCCAGGAGCCAGGAGTTTCTTCTGCGTTTCCCATACAGGTGCAGGGACCCATGCACTTAGGCCATCTTCTACTGCTTTCCCAGGCCATAGGAGAGAGCTGGATGGAGCAGCCGGGACTTGAACTGGCATCCTTATGGGATGCTGGCACTGCAGGCAGAGGCTTAGCCCACTATGTCACAGCGCCAGCCCGGGATGGGTCTTTCACGAGAGGTGGTGGGAGCTGAGCTCGCATGCTGTCGCACTATGTGAGGCCCTGCATGGTACTGGGACTCCACAGAGCCCTCAGGAGCAGAAAGGGCAGCATCAGAAGTGGCTGTCCACGGCTGAACTTCCCAGCCTGCAGAGCTGGGAGCTGAATCACCCTTTCTAAATCACTCAGTCTGCAGGGTCACCTGCTCGGGTCCCCGTCCTTGTCACAGGAACAAGCCCAGAAGGGGAGTAGCTGAGCACGGCTTTGCTGAAGGTCTGACAAGATGCCCTGGGAGGGACGCATGGGGCTCTCCAAAGGCCTGGGCACAGCCGCCAGGGCGAGTGGGACTCAGGGGCTGTGATGATGGCAATCACGCCACGAGTATGATTCTCTTCGCAGAATTTTCCTGTGCATCAAAAATGAGACCTCAATGCACACACCCTACTGTAGCCCTGTCTTGTTTCATCTATCCTCATCAATCTCTTCTGCACTATTTTTAGTAGCGGCTAAGTTTATACTCGCGGATTCGTTTATGCCAAAACTGACACAACATTTTCCAATCTGTTCATTGTGATTGTTTCCAAAGTTTTCCCTGTCGTAAACAGCGATGAGTAAACAAACTGACCATCAAACATCCCTGGGCACCTGCAAGTGTCTCCTCAGGATAAAACCCTGCAGGTGGAAATTTTGGGCTACAGGGCACAAGCCATTGTGGCAGCCTTAGAGAAACAGTGTCGGGCCTGGTTTGAAAAATGTCAAAGGCATTTTTACCCCCGCAGCCTGAGGTTTAACAAGGTTCCCCAGCGTGGGCACAGAGCATTCCAAACTGTCCCATGTCAGAAAAGCCCCTCCAGGGGCCGGAGTTGCCGTGCGGTGGGTAAAGCCACTGCCGAAGATGCTGGTATCCCATATGGGCACCGGTTTGTGGCCTGGCTGCTCCACTTCCCATCCAGCTCCCTGCTAATAGCCTGGGAAAGCAGTGGAAGATGGCCCAAGTGCTTGGGCCCTTGCACCCACTTGGGAGACCGGGAAGAAGTTCCTGGCTCCTGGCTTCCGATTGGCGCAGCTCCAGCCATTGTGGCCAATTGAGGGGTGAACCATCATATGGAAGACCTCTCTCTCTCTCTCTATCTCTGTAACTCTGTCTTTCAAATAAATGAAATAAATCTTTAAAAAAAAAAAAGCTGGAAAAAGAAGGCCAGTGAACTCCTCTTTCCCAAAAAAGAAGTGGGCAAATAATAAGAAAGCAGAATTAAGGAAAAACAAACATGCAATAAAGACAATTTGCCAGAACTGATAAATCCCTTGAGAGTCAGAGAGAGAAAGAGAGAATGAGAGAGAATTAGCATGACAATCCAGGGGCTGGCAAGGCTGTGAGACACAGTAATACCGCACACCCTTGGGTCACTCGATGACATCATGGCTAGGAAGGCACCTGTGTGCACACGGACAAAAGCAGCCCCGGGCACCTGCAGAGGGTGCTCCACTGCGCCACACACGCCCCCCAGAGACAGCAAGCGCCTCAAACGACCAATGGTTGGGGCGGCGCTGGTGCCGGGTAAATAAATTAAGATTCACTTATGTAACAGAACACTCTGCAATATAAAATATGAAGACGCTCCGCAGATTTAATATAGAAAGCTTTCCAAGTTTTATGGAATGATAAAGGCAATAACTCAGGAAATTGCGTAGAATATGACACCGCTGGGTAAAAAAAAAAAAAAAAAAGTAATCCGATAACACTACACAAGCTCTTTCCCTCTCCTAGAGAGAGTTCTAAGAAGACACTTTGTAAGTGACAGAGTTTGGATTCAAACCTAGATGTGTCTGGTGCCCGAGCCAGGCTCTGCCTGCTCCCCACGCCTCTGCAAATGAAGAGATGCAGACCAGCTCTTTCGTCGACTTAGTCCGTAGATTTAGAAAATCCTGCCTCCTCTCTCCAACAACGCAGTGGTGAGTTCTTGGGCGAACCCGCCTGGACCTCAGCACTTTCAGCCCTCTGGCTGCTGACTCCCAGCCGCACCACCAGCCATGCACCCAGGCACAACCCTTTGTCTCTCTGCCTGTGTTGTCACACCAGAAGCATAGCAGCAGGAGACGCACCGCGGGAGGGTGCTCCGGCGCTGTGGGTCAGCCGCCCTTTGGGGCACCCACATGTCATGCTGCAGTGCTGGTCAAGTCCCAACTACTCTGCTCTTCAGATCCTGCTTCTTGCTAATGCATGTTGGGAGGCAGCAGGTGATGGTTCGAGTGCCTGGGCCCCTGCCACCCACGTGGGAGATCCAGCGAGAGCTTCTGGCCTGGCTGAGCCATGGCTGTTGCAGGCATTTGGGGAGTGAACCAGGGGACGAAAGAGCTCGCTCGCTCTCTCTCTGTCACTCTGCCTTTCAGGTGGATTAAAATAATTTGGTTATTATTATTATTAATTTATTTGAAAGGCAGAGAGGCAGAGGCAGAGAGAGAGGTCTTCTATCCACTGGCTCAGTCTCCAAATGGCCGCAATGGCCAGAGCTTTGCAGAGCCGAAGCCAGGAACCAGAGCTTCTCCTGGGTCTCCCATGTGGGTGCAGGGGCCCAAGGACTTGAGCCATCTTCTACAGCTTTCCCAGGCCATGGCAGAGAGCTGGGTCAGAAGTGGAGCAGCTGGGACTTGAACCAGTGCCATATGGGATGCTGACACTGCAGGCGGCAGCTTTATCAGCTACGCCATAGCGCCAGCCCCTAAAACATTTTTTCTTTAAAGAAGAGACCCACCAGGCTCCCAACACCAGTTCCACAATTGAAAGAGCCCGCACCCCAACTTCCATCACACCAGAAACAGATTCGTTATTTTTGCAGTATTTGGGTAATGAAAACACCCTTTTAATTTTTATTATTATTATTTTTTGACAAGCAGAGTGGACAGTGAGAGAGAGAGAGAGAGAGAGAGAGAGAGACAGGTCTTCCTTTTGCCATCAGTTCACCCTCCAATGGCCGCCGCGGCCGGTGCGCTGTGGCCGGTGCATCGCGCTGATCCGAAGGCAGGAGCCAGGTGCTTCTCCTGGTCTCCCATGGGGTGCAGGGCCCAAGCACTTGGGCCATCCTCCACTGCACTCCCGGGCCACAGCAGAGAGCAGGACTGGAAGAGGGGCAACTGGGACAGAATCTGGTGCCCCGACCAGGACTAGAACCCGGCATGCTGGCACTGCAGGAGGAGGATTAGCCTAGTGAGCCGCGGCGCCGGCTGAAAACATCCTTTTAAAAGGCAGGACTGTCTGCTTCTTTCTTCCTTTAGAACAAGCAGTGACGAGGGGACTGCAAACCACATAACTCAGTGACCTGAAGCCTTAATTGTCGGCAATTAAAAGCCCTCACACCTCCTCCTTCTCCCACTCTCACCTCCAGCAGCTCCAGAAGCTGCGAATCCAACACCCACTGCCCCTGTGGCTACAGGGTGTGAAGAAAGCCTGTGAGAAATGGGAAGCAACTTCTTAGCCTGTGTCTCAATATATATGTAGGCTGGAGAAGTGATCTAATTCTGGCGACACTGGTCATCTATCAGATCCAAGCGGCAGAAGCCTGCGGAGACAGCCAAGTCATATTTTTTTTAACTCTTTCTCTATGCTATGGATTGAACAGAAGTTGGTTCCCCAAACTCATGCTGATGTTTAAAACCCAAGCCTTGTGTTCATCACCAACAGATGACTGTGAATGGTTGATGGATCGAGGGTGGAGGCCTGATTGAATTACGGTGTCTGGGAGGTGGGCTTAGTGGGTTGTCCTTAGGTCACTGGTGAGAGGGCTGGTTATGTAAGCTGAGGGTGCTTCCTCTCTCTCTCTCTCTCTCTCTCTCCTTCCTGGCTCTCCATGGGATCCCACCTCCGTGTGTGTCCACTGTCTACTGCCCGCTTCAGGTACTAACAGGGCTGCCCAACCTTGGACTGTGAACCCCCAAAAGTGCAAGCTGAGATAAACTTTCCTTCCTGGCAAGCTCTTTGGAGTTGTTAAGCATAATGAAGAACCAGCTTAGACAGCTGGTACCGGCGCCAATACCGTGGCGCAGCAGGTTAAGCCACCACCTGTGATGCCAGTGTCCCACACGGGCACGGGTTTGAGTCCTGGCTGCTTCACTTCTGATCCAACTCCCTGTTAATGGCCTGGGAAAAGCCGCAGAAGATGGTCCCGAGTACTTGGGTCCCTGCACACATGTGGGAGACCCAGAAGAATCTCTTGGCTTCTGGCTTTGGCCTGGCCCAGCTATGGCTGTTGCAGCCATTTGAGGAGTGAACCTGTGGATGGAAGATCTCTTTTTCTGTCTCTTCTGTCTCTGTAACTCTGCCTTTCAAATACATACAAACTAAGTCTTTTTAAAAATGATAATTGGTACCACCTGAAGAGGTGGAGGAGCATTTGGAAATATTGGGAGAGTCTGGAGGAGCAGGCTAGAGAAAGCCTAGGATGTTGCCGGCAGAGGGTAGTGGTCCATTCTGACGAGGGCTCAGAAGACCCGAACGCTGGGAGGAACGTGGTGGTAAAGGCCATGCTAACAAGGTTTCAGGTGGAAATGAGAACTGGGGCCTGGGGTACATGCCAGGCTGGCTATGCCGGGGCAGAGAATCTTTTCTTTGAAACTCTCTTTTTTAAAAGAATATTTATCTTCATTTCATTTGAAAGGCAGAGAGAAAGAGAGAGAGACAGCGATCTTCTATCTAATGGTCCATTTGACAAATGCCTACCACAGCCAGGGGTGGGCCAGGCCAAGCCAGAGTAGGAGTCCGGAACTCACTCCGGGCCTCCCATATGGATGACAGAGACCCAGGCACTGGAGCCATCACTGCCGCCTCCCAGGGTGTGCATCAGCAGGAGGCTGGAATGGAAGTGGGGCCAGGACCCCAATCAAAGCCTGGGGGCAGGGGGTCCAAGCGGCACCTTACCCGCAGTGCCAAACACCTGCTGCAACGAGTCTCATCTTCATGGTGGCTTGTCCTGAGACTTTGGGGAGGCTGAACTTAAAGACGGGGGGCTGGTTGGCTCGGCAGAGGAGATTTCAAGGCAGCTGAGTGTTCAGGCTGCAGCGTGCGTGTTCCTGGCTGTCACTGGTACGTTGTACAATGATAATCAGCAGCAAACAGGAGCAGAGCGAGATTTGGAAAATTCACAGCTTGTCCAGAGAAAGAAGAAAGTGTGTTTGCAACAGAACGCACTAGAGAGAGGGCTTGCTCAAGAGATTAATCCAGGTGAAGGGGAGCTTTGTGCTAATGGGAGAAAGACCCCTTAAGGCATTTCACAGACCTTCAAGGCAGCCCCTCCCATCACAGTCCCACCACAGGCTTAGAAATGAAAATTTGTTGGGCCCACACTGTGTTGAGCCGCCATCTGCAGCGCCAGCATCCCATATGGGCATTGGTTCGAGTCCCAGCTGCTCTGCTTCTGATCCTGCTCCCTGCTAATGCACCTGGGAAAGCAGAGGAAGATGGCCCAAGTGCTTGGCCCCTGCATCCACCTGGGAGACCTGGAAGAAGCTCCCGGTCCTGGCATTGGCCCTGGCCATTGCAGCCACATGGGGAGTGAACCAGTGGATGGAAGATCCCTCCATGTCTCCTCTCTCTCTCTCTCTCTTTAACTCTTTCAAACAAATAAATAAATCCTTAAAAAATAAAAAAGAAATGAAAATCTGTCTCAATGATCTCCCAGGTAGAAGAATGTTTTCTGGAAAGAGCCCGTGCCCAGGACTGCCAGGATTCTGGCTTACCCGCAAAGTGCTCTCAGCCTGCTGTAACCCGGGTTTAAGCAGGCCCAGGTGTGGCTCCTGCTGGTGCCAGACCTTGGTGTCATCCATATGAGGCTAGTGTTGCAGGTGTGCAGAACGCAAGGGTTGTGGGGCCAAGATTTCAAAGCAAGCCTGGGAAGCCAGGCGGAGCCAGGCCACAGGCTGGGAGTGCCTGCACGGAGCAATGCATAGGGAAGCTGTGGGAGTGGGGGTGCAGAGGAGACCCCAGAAAGGGAGAGGAAAGCAACCCTGCAAGCAGTGTGCTAGCCCAGCCTGGGAAAGCCGCAGGCATCAGCACGCAGCCACGTGGGCCGAGACCAACAGGGCCACGGAGCCCTCCTCTTAGGTTTCCACGGATGCTGCAGGTGAGCTGGGCGTCCAGGCAGAGACAGGCACGGGGCGGGGGTTCACGGCTAGGGCCTCCACTAGGGCAAGGTCAAGGAGAAGGTGGGGTTGGAGCTGTTGCGGCGTCCCCACCAGGGCAGGGCCTGGTGCCGCTGCAGACTCTGACCCTCGAGGGCTGAACAAGGGCTGTGGCCAGCAGAGCTGCAGGGGCAGGGATGCCTGCGCTGCCGGGAGCCCAGGGCCCAGCGCAGTGTGTCCAGCAGGCTGGCCACGGAGCCCTAGGATTTTATGTTGGCCTCTGGGTTTTGGTCTTGCTCGGGCCCAACCCCTGCTTTCTACTCCTTGGTTTCCCGCTTTTGGAGTGGAGATGTACAAGTATCCTGGGCTGTCCTGCCGTGTGTCCCGGACAGGTGCAACTCCTTTTCTTGAGAGAGAGAGAGTGGGAAATGGGATGTGGGGAGAATGTGAGAGTGAGCCCATCTGCTGGTTCACTCCTGAAATGCCCACAATGGGCTGGGGCTGAAGCTGGGAGCCAGGAACTGGCTCCCACAGGGGTGGTCTGGCTGCCACGTGGGTGCAGGTCTCCCACTTGGGCGGCAAGTCCCAAATACCTGAGCCATTACCTCCAGGGACCTGCAGAGGCAGGAAGTTAGAGGCTGGTGCCCCATCTGGGAATCAAACTCGGATGCCCACCCGAATGTGGGCCGCAGCTGTCTTAACCAGCAAGCTAAATGCTCCTGACCTTGATGGTACAGAACCTCACAGCTTAGGAAGTTTGCCTGGGTCTCAGATCAAGACTCACTTGGCCTTCTGAATTCTGGACTGAGAGAAGACCTCTACACTTTAGGGGATGGCACGATTGTATGTTGTACGTGAAACGGGCTTCAGTGTGGGGGAGCTGGGGCAGAATGTTACAGTTTGAACAAGATTTGGCTCCCCAGACTCACACAGACATTAGACCCAAAGTCTTCTGCTAACAGTTAACGATTAATGTTAATGGCTGATGCCTGGTGGGTGGAGGATTGATCCATTGTGCTGTCTAGGAGGAGGGCCAGTGGGAGCTCTTTAGCCCACTGGGGGCCTGCGGGGGCCTTGTTATATAAGCTGAGCATTTCTCTCTCTCTCTCTCTCTCTCTCCCTCCCTCCCTCCCTCCCTCTCCTTCTGCTTCCTGGCTCCCTTCCTCAGCCTCCCTCCACGCCTGTTCCACCATCCACTGTCTTCTTTTGATGCCAGACTGGTGGGGCTGCCCCATCTCGGACTGAGACTTTTCCAAACTGAAAACTGACCTCTCTTTCTCTCCGCCTCTGCCTCTCTGTACTCTGCCTTTCAAATAAATAAATAAATCTTGTTTAAAAAATTGGCACCCCTTTCACATGGTTGTGAGGATTAACTGAGCTCACACATGAACAAGTTTAAAATGGGGTCTGCAGCCTGCAGTACAGTAAGTGCACAGAACTATTTATTTATTTTGGAATTTGTTATGGAAACCTGTTAATCTGTTCTTTCTGCTCTGCAAGTTTTCCTGTGGGTTTAAAGCTATCTGTTGGTGTCATTTGCTTATTCCAGCACAGCTTTGCGGCCACTCTCCTTCTTGGGGTTGTTATTGTCAAATACGTTACAATTCCCTCTACGGTATAAAGGTACCATTCTATTCACGCTACGTTAAGCAAAGCCGTGTGTATCTGTCAGGGGAGAACGATGCGGTTATCCCGTGGTGTGCAGCTCCATCATTGCCTTTGCTGGTACTCTTTGCTTTCCATGGGAATTCAGGTTAACTTCCGGGGTCGCTGGCCCGCTCTGCACTTCTGCCCCGTGGCTCTTCTTCCAGAAACAAAATCCCCTCCTTTCTGCCGTTTAAACAGGTGTTCCCACCGCTGTCCTGGCCCCCGCGTATCTGAGGAGTCCGCTTTCCACATTCCTGGGGGCTCCCCGGCAGGTGAGAGGTCGGTTCTCCTCGACTGTTGACTGTTTTCACTCTGACGCGTCTGGGAGCGGCAGAGCTCACCGTACCCACGGCTATCACCCCCACTTTAGAAACGAAGCGCTTGGGACTCGGTGCAGCACGGCCATTTGTCCAAGTTCACCCAGGTGGAAAGTGGGGGAGCTGGGATTTGAACTCAGCAACCTGGCCCCCAAATCCGTTCACTCGGCTGCCTCACCCTGGCTGTGGTACGGCTGTGGGGGTCCGTGTCAACCGAGTCCTTAGCTCACCACCGCCTTGGGCACCCTCATTTCCCAAAACGCCAGGACTTTTTTCAACACCATCAGCCTCTTGCCCAAGGTGAGAGAGCCGAGATCGCCAGGCCCTTTCTCCACGGCTTCATCGTCACCCAGGCCCTGGACACGTGCACCTGCATTTCTCTTATAAAGTAGTGATTCCGGAGGAGGCGGGGGGGGGGGTGCATGGAGGAGGAGGAGGAGGCGGCGGCAGCCACTGGGTGCTTCCTGCTGAACACTGAGATATTTTCCATCATGCCCAGCCCCCTGCATCATTAGAGTCAGCATTTGTGTCTGGAGAGAGAAATGCCTTTTCCTGCTGATTCCTGCCTGGGGGGGTGGGGGCTGGGGAGGGAAGTGAGGCTGTCTTAGAGAAGCCCCCGGGATGCCAGCCTGGAGGGGAGGGGAGGCAGCCCTCCCCAGAGAAATGCTGTGCAGGGCGAGGAGACAGGAGCCGGGGCCTTGCTGGTGACAGGCTCCGCGCTCTGCTTCTATAAATACTCCTCCCAGCAACGCCTCTGCCCCCAGCGTAGTTCCTGTAAATCAGATTCTAGCACATGTAGGACACACACCCCAGCCCCCCTTCCCACCACCCCAAACGCCAGTCCTATCCCAAGTCCCGCAGAGACCCAGGGCTCCAACAGAGGAGCAGACAGACTGCTGGGGTCCAGGACAGTGCCCCAGAGCCCAGAGCTCCAGCCCCCAAAGGCAAGTGCAAAAAGGAAAATGATGTAGCAGTCGCTTCCCGGTGAGCGCCTTGGACTTGATGCACATGGACGACAGCTGCTTTTAGGGGGCGGCTGGGTCCCTCTGGGGAGCTGGTTCTCAGCCTGACGTCGTCCGTGCCCGCTCTCGGCCCCCGCCTCAGTGAAATCGCGTCTGAGCAAACCCGAGGCCCTGGGTAGCCTGGTTCGGAGCAGGCTCCGAGGACTGCGGCCGCCTGAGGCCACGCAGGAAGCAGAGCCAAGGTCCACGGGCGCTCACAGCCCTGCCCTCCTCAGTCTGTGCCCTGGGAGCTGAAATCAAGGCACTCGGGGTGTTTTAAAGGAGATCTTAATACCTCCCGACTGGGCGGCAGAATGGAGGGCTTGGGGACAAATCTGGGCTCAGGTGGAGGACTGCACTCCTCACTGTCCCCCTGCCTGGGGTGACGTGGTGACAAGGTGCGGAAGGCGAGGAGCTGCGGCTGTCGCTGCGTCTCAGTGGGCGACACCACTGCACAGCCTCAGAGCTGCTGGGCAGGCAAGAGCACTGGCCTGGAAGCAGCAGCACAGACTGCAGCCGGCTGATGCTGCCCTTGCTGCTGGCCCGCCCGGCTCCTGATCCCAGCAGCCACGCGAGGGAGGCAGGTGCAGGCGCAGCAGGGGGCACCCCCCCCCCCCGCACACTGTTTGTCTCCCAGTCCTGCCTCTGCTGCTTGGGGGACGGGGGTCCTCGGCAGGACCTCGCAGAGTCGAAATGGTCCAGGGGTGACAGCGTCCTTACAGACGTGCTACGAGACTGACATGACAGAAGAGAGGGAACAGGTTCTCGGCAAGTGGGAGTCCCCACTCCCAGACCCTCAAAGGACACGAGGCTGTCCACACGTGGCCGAGCCCAGGGCAGAAAACATGGACAGGAGAGGGTGGCGAGTGAGGGGTGAGAGTGACGGATGAGGAAGCCCGTCTCAGACCAGCCTCCAACTGGCCAAGGCAGAGACGGCGTAGGACGGGGAGCCCGGGGCTTTGCAGAGCCAGGAAACCCAGAGGAAACTTCTAGAAACTGCTAGAGAGGATGGGATCTGCCTTCCACAGGGTCACGAATTGAGAGGAGACAAAGGGACAAAGGGACGCGTGCCCAGGACCTCTCCCGGGAGCCCACAGCCTGGCTAGAGGGGACAGGAGACCACCAAACCCTTACGCCCTGCTCCTCAGCTACTGCTGCTCGTGAGACCAATGACAGCCCACCCTCTGTCTTTATTTTAGTCATTCCAGAATACCCTATGAATGGGGTGAAGTTTTAGAGTAAATTATTGTCAAAATCAGATGAAGCCAACTTACAAATAAAATTACAGAAAGCATTTTTTTTCTCAGTTGACTCTCTAGCAGTTTCTAGGTGTTTCCATTCATATGCTATTCTGGAATGACTAAAATAAAGAAATGGAAGACAGACGAGTGGCTGTTTGGGGGACCACTGTGGCTAGGCCCGGGTGGCCTCAGGGACCCTTGGGGTGGCGGGGTGTCCGGTGTTGGCCGTGTCAACATCGGCGTCCTGCTTACGACACTGCACTGTGATTCTGAAAGATGCTACCCGGGGAGAATGCAGTGAAGGGTGTGTGGAATCTCTCCATGCTTCCTACAGCCTCATACGAGCCTACGATGGCAACATAAAAAGCTTAGCCATGGAAAAGAAAACCTCACGTCTGAAACAGTAACTTCCACACCCCACTCGCTCGCTTGCAGGAGCTCAGAACACGACAACCCTTTTGGAAAGCAACTTGGCTGAGCTTTAAGCATTCCCATTTTTCTTGCTCCCCACAATTCTGCTTCTGGGAATGGCTGCTAAGGAATACTCACGGTTGATTATAACATCAAAATGCCAAGTGTTACATGAACCACGGTTTAACCACTCAAAGAGCTATTACGTAGTCATTGGCAGAAAATATTGGGAAGGTAATGCTAAACACCAGCAAAAATGCAACACAAAATCTCAACAGTCTGCTACCTTGGAAAAATATATATTTAAAAAGTAGGATGGGGGCTGGCGCTGTGGTGTAGGGGGCTAAGCCTCCGCCTGTGGCGCTGGAATCCCATATGGGCACCAGTTCAAGTCCTGGATGCTCCTCTCCTGATCCTCTTCTCTGCTATGGCCTGGGAAAGCAGTGGAAGGTGGCCCAAGTCCTTGGGCACCTGCACCCGCATAGGAGACTCAGAAGTTGTTTCTGGCTTCGGATCGGCTCAGCTCTGGCCATTGTGGCCATCTGGGGAGTGAACCAGCAGATGGAAGACTTCTCGCTCTCTCCCTCTCTCTGTAACTCTACCTCTCAAATAAAAAAATAAAATATTAAAAAAAAGGTAGGACGATGAATAAAAAATAAGTGGTTGTTTTGATGGTAAGATTATGGATGAATTTATATATTCTTCCTGCTTTCCTGTTTCTTTTCCTTTAATATTTATTCACAACTTTTTATTTAAGTGGCATAATGATTTTTTTCCTTTTTTGAATTTGTCTTCCTGTTGCTACTGACCACACCCTATCAGGGAAGAGGGCAAGTGGCTAACTCGCCCCCTGCTGGCTGAAAGTGGTGGTGCCGCCTGGAGTTGGCTATCGGGAGGCACAGCCAGGGAGGACCCAGCTCACTGGCCTGGGGTCAGTTATGGCAGATGAAGGCCCTATTCCTGCCCCAACACATTGCCTCTTGTTGCAAGGGTGGAAGGAGGGCTCAGAAACTTCATAACGAGAACCAGCTGCAAAGGGTCACTCGGTCACTTTTTGAAGCACTGGACGTGCTCTGTATCATCATTACACACTCTTGGACTGGCACACAATTGGTGAGTTTTATTATATATGAATAATACTTAAAGCTGTATCAGGGCTGGGCATTTCAGCCTACCAGTTAAGATGCTGGCTAGGACGCCTGCGTCTCCTATGGGAGTGTCTGGGTTCAATTCCTGGCTCTGGCTCCCAACTGCAGCTTCCTGCCAGTGTAGACCCTGGGAGGCAGCAGTGAGGATGCCAGTGTGTGGTTCCTGTCACTCATGTGGGAACCCTGGATTGAGTTCCTGCTCCCAGTTTCAGCCCAACCCAGGCCTGGCCATGGCAGTCATTTAGGGAGTGAACCAGCAGTGGGGGCTCTGTCTCTCTCTCTCTCTGTGTCTCTCAAATAAACTTTTTAAAAGTTAAAAGATAAACATTTCAAAAGCTATATTAGCTTCCTAAAGAAGTTTGCAAGCAATTACAGGATCCTTAAAGATGTGTCAAAACTTGATAATGACACCATGTGGGCCTATGTATCATTGTAAATACAGTCATATTTTTAAAAGTTTTGTTTATTCATTTATCTGCAAGGCAGAGAGAGAGAGAGAGAGAGGAATCTTCTGTCTTCTGGTTCACTCCCCAGATGCCTATAACAGCTTGGGCTGGGCCAGACCAAAGTCAGAAACCAGGAACTCCTCCAGGTCTCCCACCTGGTTGGCCGGGACCCAAGCATCGGGCCGTCTTCCGCTGCCTCCCAGGCTGTGTGCGAGTAGGAAGGTCGGTCAGACTCCAGGGCAGCTTCCCCCGCCCCTCCTATTCTAACCCTCTTCAATTTCTCCAACAGAAACAGCCTATTCAGTTTCTCCATTTTCTTCAATTACTTTCCAGAAAGCTACTTATATTAGCATAAACTCATATTCTCTTCTGTGTTAAAAATTCTGACATCTGGCGCTTTGTTCCTTTCCCATCCCTATCGCTGTCTGTGTTCCGTCTCCCTTTTTAATCGTTGGCCTCCGTTTGGGGCTATTTTATTCACCTTGTAAAAAGAATCAGCTCTGGGTTTGTTGTTCTTCTTTATTCCACTGTTGGTGATGAGTCATCTGCTCCGTCCCTTTAACAGGGTTTCCAGTCCTTTTTTTTTTTTTTTTTTAATCTTCTTGGTTATTTTAAACACATTGGATGTATCTTCTAGACTGTTCCATACAGTTCTATAATAGAATTCCTGAAGTGCTGGTTTCTCTACCTGCCTGCTGTCCGTGCTCTCGTGTGGTCTGTAACTTCTACTCGGAGCTCATCTTCAGTGATTTTTCTTTCCCTGCGGGAATCCCACGCACTCTGGGTCCGGGAAGAGCCCTGGGAAGCGGTTGGGAAGGGGTTCAGCTTCGAATGGGTTCCAGAACCTGTTTTCACCCGAAATTCTTAGCTCAGGACTTGTGAATTTAGACTCTGGGGTCCACCCTTTCGGGTTTGGAGGAGATGTTCTTGCCTACCCCAGCCGGCCTCTGGACAGAGCCAAGTGTCCTGCCGGCTCTGGGGGCTGGCAGTTGAGTTGGCAAGGGTCCAGGCTCCCACACACGGAGGGTCTCAGCGCCAGCTCCCATCCTGGCCAGGGCCCACGGCTGTGTCTTCCTATCCCTGAGTGGACATCTAAATTCCAGACGTGAGCCACTGAGGCCCTTATCCAGATCCAGTGTCCCCTGGGCCTCCCCGATGTCAGCTCGCATGCTCAACAAACTCCCTGGGGAGTTTCTCCTTTCTTAGCACCACTTTGTATTTAACACCCTTTGGCAGGAGCCATCAACAGGTCAAGCCACCCCAGCAAGCCCCGACGCTCTGCTTCCGGTCCAGCTCCCTGCACGAATAATGTGCCTGGGAAGGCAGCGGAAGATGGCCAAGTACTTGGGACCCTGCTTCCATGCACGTGGGAGACCCAGGTGGAGTTCCAGGCTCCTGGCTTCAGCCAAGTGCAGCCCAGGTCTTTGCAGCCATTTGGGGAGAGAACCAATGGACGGAAGATCTCCGTCTCTCCCTCTCTCTGTCACTTTGCCTTTCAAATAAATAGAATAAATCGTAAAAAAAACCCCACCTTTCTGAGCGGGACTGTATTAGCAGAACTTTGTGGTCACAGCCAGAGTATTGACTTAAGTCCGTTTTCAGCCTCTCTACCCCAGGGGTGGCAGCCAGGGCTAACGTCCCTGCCCAGCACCGTAGAATGAAGAGGGATGGAAGTCCTCCTCTTGCGGCTCTCCTGCATTCGCCACGTGCTACGGCAAGCACAAATGTCCTCTGGTTACGGCATGCATGTGCACATGTGCATAGGTGTGCACGCTGTGCATGTGAGCACATACATGTGCATCTGTGTGAGCTTACTTAAAATGAAACTTCCAATTCCATTTTTATTACTGTAAAACCTACTTTGAAAAAGAACAGAACATGGCCTTTAGGCAGGTTCTTCAAAAAGGTGCACGGACAACGGGATGAAGATAACCCTGAACTTGCTGGAGACCCTCATCCAGAGCTTGTGGGTCAGCCCCGTATCCAGGAGCTTGGAGTCCCTGGCACCGCCCACCATGGATTGAAAACACTTTTTTAAAAATTGCACTGGGGCTGGTGGTGTGGTGCAGTGGGTTAAGCCACAGCCTGTAGTGCTGGTGGCATTTCATATGGGCGCTGGTTCCAGTCTCGACTGCTCTACTTCTGATCCAGCTCCCTGCTAATGTGCCTGGGAAAGCAGCAGAAGATGGCCCAAGTCCCTGGGCCCCTGCACCCATGAGGGAGACCCAGGAAAAGCTCTTGGCTCCTGCCTTTGGCCTGGCCCAGCCCTGGCCATTGCAGGCATTTGGGGAGTGAACCAGAGGATGAAGGATCTCTCCCTCTGTGTCTCTCCTTCTCTCTCTCTAACTCTACCTTTCAAATAAATAAATAAATCTTTAAAATAATTTGTATCTGTATTGAATCAGTTCATTTTTGGGGGGTCACTAATCCCTGAACAATAGAGTGTAACAATGATTTACATAGCATGTATGGTGTATTACGTATCACACACACACACACACACACACACACACAAACCCTAGAGATGATTTAAGGTAAACAGTAGGATATGGGTAGATTATAGACAAACTACACCATTTTACATAAGGGACTCGATGGAGCCAGTGCTGTGGCACCACAGGTTAAAGCTCTGGCCTGCAGTGCTGGCATCCCAGATGGGTGCCAGTTCGAGTCCCGGCTGCTCCACTTCCGATCCAGCTCTCTGCTATGGCCTGGGAAAGCAGAAGATGGCCCAAGTGCTTGGGCCCCTGCACCTGCATGGGAGACCCAGAAGAAGCTCCTGGCTCCTGGCTTCGGATCGGCTAAGCACCGGCTGTGGAGGTCATTTGGGGAGTGAACCAGCGGATGGAAGATCTCTGTTTCTACCTCTCTCTGTAACTCTTTCAAATAAATAAAATAAATCTTTAAAAAGATACATAAGGGACTTGAGCACCCCAGAATTGTGGTGTCTGTGGGGTCCCTGCAAGCAGTCCCCCGGGACACCAAGTGCGCTCTGTGGGCCGGGGCAGCTGCCGGCGAGCCCCTCCTCCCTCCCGGGGTTGGCGTTCCCTGCTCCTTCCTGGGGCACCAGCCAGCCTGCCCCAGGCTGTGCAATGTTCTATTTTTGCTTCCATTATTTCACTGTGTCCCATATACACCGATCTGCGCAGGGCTCGGCCCCATGGTTTGATGGACAACTGAGCTCAGTCAGCAAAGGCCCAGGTCACGTGGGCCCCGCAGGCTTGTGGGCCCCACCCCCAGCCAACTTCAGGGCAAGGCCCAAAGCAGAGCAAACTCCCGGGGGACGATGCCCGCACACAGAGCCGTGGGCAGCGTGGGTTTGTGCTCTGCCCCCCGGGGGCCGGGGCTTGTTGGCGACCCCTGAACTCGGCGCCGGCTGCACCGGCTGCAGCTGTACCTCCTGGCGGCTCATTTTCTTTCCTAGTGGTTTCATTTCTAGACCTTCCCTATGGTCTTCTGGTCATCTAACACCCCCGAGCTTACACACGCAGGAGCCTGGTGAAGCGACATGACCCTCGGCGTGAGGGACGCTTTACCCAATGCTTTCCCCTGGGCCTGTGTCCTCACTGGGTCCTTCCACCGAGTCCAGGAAGACACACTGCGGGTGGTCTGACCTTCTGACCTGCCTTACGAGTGAGCCCACCGACAGACAGGGCTGGCCTGTCTGGGGAGGCGAGGGCAGGACTTGAACTTGGGTCCTCCCCAGCCTCTGTTCATCTCCCTCCACTGGCAGACCACGGCCAGGACGCGTGACCCCCGGGATGTGGGGTCGGGGGCACCCCGAGCCGAGGGGCTCCTGGCCATCACCCCACACTGGCTCTGCATCCCCAGGGTGGGGACAGGCAGGGCAGGGTGCCCGCTGCTGCCTCCCAGCGACCTGGCCTCCCTCTGTCTGCCCAGAACACAGCCTCTCCAGCCCCAGCGCGGCTCCCCCTGCTCCTCGTCCCCCGCCCCCAGCCAACGACACATTCATCAGGAGGGAGACGGCCGAACAATCCAGAGGGCAGACAGGGCAGAGGAAATCGATAACGGAGAACGGCGTCCCTGCATTGCGCCTCCCGTCTTTATTTCTCCCCGCGGCCGCAGGACGGGTGACAGATGTGGGCTGCGGATTTGATATTAACTGATCCTGCAGCTGGCTGAGCCCAGCAGTGCTCCCTGGACCGCGAGCCGCTGCTGGCCGGCACCGGGGCTCACAAGGAGCTCTGTGTCACTGCGCAGGACGGCCCGAGGGTCTGACACAGGCATCCTGGCTTCTCCGTGCTCCGGGCACTCCGGTCAGTCACCTGGACCGGGGGGATGGGGGAGAGAGCAGAGGACGGGAGCCTGGCCACCCCTGCGACCTCAGACCCATCTTCTTGCCGGGAAGAAACCCCCACCTGCTTCTGCCTGAAACAGCTTCAAAGCTTAGCTGAGAAACAAGTGGCCAGCAACACTTCCGTCTGAATCTGTAGAGTGAGACTACCCACGAGGATAGCCACAGAGCCTGTCTCAGGCCTGCGGGGAGGTGAGGATGGGGTGCCCACACCGGGCCCGGCCCACCTGGCACCATCG
Source organism: Oryctolagus cuniculus (assembly GCF_964237555.1). Lineage (NCBI taxonomy): Eukaryota > Metazoa > Chordata > Mammalia > Lagomorpha > Leporidae > Oryctolagus > Oryctolagus cuniculus. Next base: position 12,982,633 of record NC_091448.1, on the reverse strand, counting down.
GCAGCTGCTGTTTAACCACACTCAGCGGGGCGTGGGGGGATGGAGCAAGCACTGTGGTTCAGTGGGTTAAGACACTGCATCCCCTGTGAGCTCTGGTTCAAGTCCCAGCTGCTCCACTTCTGATCCAGCTCCCTGCTAATGCACCTGGGACAGCAGCAGGAGATGGCCCAAGTGGGAGACCCAGATAGAGTTGCAGGCTCCTGGCTTTGGCTTGACCCAGATTTGGCCATTGCAGCCAAAGGAGAGTGAACCAGCTGATGGAAGATTTCTCTCTCTCTCTCTCTTTCTCTCTGTAACTCTGCCTTCCAAATAATAAGTAAATAAATCTTAAAAACAACAACAACAACCATGATTTGGCCTCAGCCCCTGCCCCTCAAGCCCCCACCCGTCTTGCAATCCACCTGTTTGCCAGGTGTGTGCTCCAGCCTGGAAACATCAGTCAACCTCTTGGGCCCTCTGTCTTCCTCACAGAGGTGCAACACAGCGGGGGGGGGGGGGGGGAGGGGGCTTGACACAGCGCCTGGCACAAGGCCATCTTGCTCCCCCCTCAAGCTTCTGGAACTTTCCATGGGGAGTGGAATAAGGGGAGAAGTTTGGGTTGCCCAGAAGTGGAGAAACACCTCAAGGACTGTTTCAAAAGGGGCAGCCCAGGCCGTGGGGGACACAGAGGGCAGAGTGGGGTCCAAACACCTGCACTTGACGGGCACTGAGCTTGGAGCTACAGATGCAGAGGTCAAGCCCCAGCCCCAGCCCCCACCCTCGCGGAACTGGGTCCCGGGGTTGTTGATGGCCCCAGACAGTGCCCTGGTCAGGGAGGGGCCATTGGTGGCCCGAAGCATGAAGGCTGGAAGACACCTCCCCTCTGCCCACCACAAGCTCCTACCTGCGGCTCTGCACTGGTTCCCCATTCAAATCCTCTCCAGGTTCACGTCCCAGCTCCACCCCCTACCCCAGCAAGCCACCTCGGGCAGGCCACTCTACCTCTCTGAACTCCATTTCTGCATCCACAGGGGTGCCAGGCACAGGGCCGCCTTCACGGAGGCATTACGAATGCACACGGCATTCAGTGTTGGACCCAGCACACAGGAGCCTGGGCTGGGCTTGCTCTGATCACGATCCTCTCGCACCTGTGCTGGGCCAGGGCCGGCACAAGAACACCCTTCCCAGCGACTGTGTCTGCAGGTGACAAGGACTCCTGCTGCCTGGGCTCTCACCTGTCAAAGGCAGAAAAGGGCTCGGGCCACCTCCCCAACCCCTGCCACGACACCCAGAGCCAGGGATGGGGCTCAGAGGCTGGCGCTGGGGGCCGGGGTCCCACCCATCAGGTGTCAGGAACTTCGCATCTGGGAACCGCTTGTCCCAGGTGTCTCCACCCCATGGCCTCACCCGGTCCTCCCTGTGGCTCTGAGAGCACCCCCTTGGCACTTGTCATGTCACAGGTGTGGGGACCGAGGCTCACATGGGTCTGAGGTCACAGGGACAGCTCAGGGAGTGGCCTGATGTCACACAGCCTGGGAGAGACAGGGGTGGTCTGGCCTGGCTTCTCCTGTCTCAAAGCTCAGGGTGACCGCACAGCAGTGAGGCAGCAGGCGTGTCCGGGGAGGCGGGGCTCTGGGCCTGGGTGATGAGCTGGAACAGAGGTCAACGGGGGGACTGGGGTGGAAGGTAGGTGGGGGGAGAGTGGCCAGGCTGTCCAGATGTAGGAGAAAAAGCCAGCGTGATGCCACCTTGCTCCAGGAAATCAGCCTTGGCCAGCTGGTGCCCCCGGACACCTGGCGGCTCCTCTGCAGAAGCAGCCGAGGCCGGCACAGGCAGCCTCAGCCTGCAGGTCCCCAGGGAACAGCCCGCCATGTCTGCAGATCCACGGAGATTCAGACCTCCTGCTGCCGGGCTCGGAGCACCTGGGCAGGTCCTCCCATGGGGAAGGGGCGGAGTCTGAGTTCCCAGCCAGAGGACCGGGCTCCCCATCAGCGGCCCGCAGAATCCTCTCATGACCAGAGAGAAATGAAAGGTGCGCAGACGGAGAGCTGGCGTGGGCGTTCACAGCCGCGCTGTCCTCACAGTCAGAGGAACACCCATCGGCCCACAGACGGCTGGGCACGACCGCACCTCCGCGCTCTCCCGCTCGTGTTTTCATCCACGAAGCACCGGCAATGCCGTGCCTCGGAGGAACCTGGGAAACACGGTACTACACGGAAGAATCCAGACGCAGGACACACAGCGTGCGAGCATGATTCTAGGTGCAGGAAACAGCCAAACAAGGCGACTCCAGAGACACAGAGCAGAGACGCGGGGCCCGGGAGGGCCTGGGGCATGGAGGGCTCTGTCTGGGGGCGAAGCGGCGCTGGGTGATGGGCGGCTGTGTGGCACTGGAATATTCTGAACGCCACTGAGCTGTCCACTTTAAGACGGCTCACAATTCAGGGGTGGGCAACGCCTGGCCTGTGGACATGTGAGGTCCACGGAGTCATTGGGTCTAACCCCGCAGAGGCAACCATGGGTGGGACTGCAAATTCAGTAAGGCTGCAGAAGGCTAGTTTTTTTTGAGTTGATAATTTTGTGTGACCCATGAATGATGCTACAAATATCCAGAAGGCCTGTGGCAGGAAACGGGTTCCCATCCCCGGTGTGCTAAGTTCCAGAACAGAAGCCCGTAAACATCCCATCTATTGATACCAAAGAAGAGGAGCCACCACACTTGGGAGCGTGCACCCCACAAGCACATGCGCCCAGCAATGGGAAGGAAGCCAAAGGCTGGTCAGCCATATAAGGTCCTGCGGTTGCACGCCAGGGGTCACGACCTGCCGCCTCCTGGAGTGGCGGGAGACGAGGCCCCAGGGGCGGGCCGGAGCGTGGAGGTCTGTCATTAGCACTGGGGGACACCAACCTCCTGGGCCGGGGGAGGTCTACAAATGGCATCGGTCTCAGTGACTACGGAAAGGACTGCTATCCAACAAGCAGGCAGTGAGCGCACCCCTGGGGAGCCCCTGGTCCGGTGGGGTGGCTGGGGAGGCACAGGTGCTGCTGGCAGAGCCAGGGGCAAGTTGGCTGCTGGGGGTGAGCACAACCAGCGACCCCCAACCATGGAGCATCTGGGAAGACTTCCTGCAGGAGGCGACACCTGAGCCGAGTCCATCACATCAGCTGGCTCCTCCCTGGAGAACGGTTTTTGTTTTAAATATAAGGAAGGAGAAGAGAATGTTGGGTAAGGTAGACCCTTGCTGGATGTTTTGGTTACATTTTCCTTTGACAAATTCCAAGGTTTTAGGAAGCACAGGGGGCCTTGGGTTCAACTCCTGGCTCCACCACGTAGGGCCCAGGTGACCTGGGAAGGGGCCTGCCCTCTCTGTGCCTCAGTTTCTTCATAATGACCTCCTAGACCTGATGGACAGTCAGCAGGGCTACCGTCACCGCGGCGTCCACTCCCTTCCGATGGGGACTTCGGGCCAGCTCCACAGACATGGTGGCCTGGAAGGCCCCGCTGCCATCACCTCCCAGCTGTGGGCTTCAGCGGAACTGTTCTGACCTCACGGTGGGGAGCAATGGGCTGGGCAGCGGCGCAGGGAAGTGGGAGCACACGGCACCCCCACCCCCCCACGCGATGGAGACCCCGGTGCTGTGCGGCGCCACCTCCCTGCCGCGTGAGCACCACGCCGGACCCCCCCCCCCCCCACAGAGCTGCTCTCCGCCTCATTTTAGGAGGAAGCTGAGAGACAGTGACTCACCGCAGGTCACACGGAGCAGCGAGCCCCGAATCCCACACCCAGCCTGCCCACGGCGCAGCGCTGCGGGCCAGGGGCTGGTGATGGAGAGCTTGGGCCCAGCTTCCCAGCCCACGCCGGCCGCACAGCTGCACTCCCGACCTGCACGCAGATGGAAGGGCAGCAGGACGCCTCCCCACGACTTTGTCCGAGACAAGCACCCGACTCACGCCAGCTGCTAGCAGCACTCTGTCACCTGCTACCTGCTCTGATCGGGAGAACCACCAGGGACCCGGGGTCCCCAGGGAGCCACAGGTGCACTGTCTGGCTCATCAGGCAAGCACAAGCTCCCAACCCAGGCTCCTGCACCCTCCTTGGGCAGGGTCTTCCGTCCTGCCCAGCAGTGGCCCCCGGAGAATTCCTGGAGCCGCTGCCCCTTCCTGGTCCCCAGGAGCGATCGATTCCAACACCGGCCCATTCCAGGGGCTCCTGTCTCCCCGACTCAGGGCCTGGCTGGCAGCTGCTCCTTTCCGGGGCACCCCCCAACCCCAACGCCTGACTCCTAGTCCTGCCGGCGGCCTCTGAGTCACATCTGGGGCCCTGGGGCAGCCCCGGGGCCGAGAGCCAGGCGGCCACAGCCTGGACTCTGGGGATGGCGGTGACAACACCAGCACCGTCTCAGCGCCGGCTGGCCTGAGGTCACACCACGTCCACCTCCTGGGAACGTCTTCCTCCTGCCGATTCAGATTTATTCTCTGGAATAAAATTCAACAGGTCTTGTTCCCTAAACGTTCTGCCACAAACACGAGCTCCTTCAATAACCAGAAAATCAACACAGCGAATGAAGAGGGTCCCTAAGACACCAGGGACACCCGGCCACCATGCAGCTCCTGAGATGTCCCGGCCCCCGTTCCCCGCCAAGCCTCCCCTCTCCCCGTCTCGCGGCTCTGCTTCCTCAGGTGCTCAGTGGCTGCTTCCTCCACTTAGCACCAGGGAGCCCGCGGTTCGGAAATCCCTGCTTAGCCATGGATCAAGCACACGACCTTAGAGGAGTTTATTCTGTGTTTCCGAGCCTTGGTTTACCCATCTGTAAAATGGCACAGTCAGTAGCAGATGCTTGGAACACTACTGCGGGCCAGCATCTTCTGGAAATGTCTCTCCGTTCGCTGTCCTCTGGCTGTGTGTCCACCCATCACCCAGCCCTTTCTCGACTCCTGTGAGCCTCCTGCTTATCCCTGCCGGCAACACCACCGCTACGAAGCCTCCCAGCAATGCTGTTATTGTTTGTATTTTACCAGGAGTGGTGGGGACGGATGCAGGCCCTCCAAGGCCAGGACGTGACCGACCGTCCCATGGCCGTGCCTGGCTCTGCAGGGGAAGCCACACCCCCAACCGGCATCCTCTGCAGACCACGGACACTGGGGGTATGAGGGGAATAGGGGGACTGAAGGTCCCCTAAACTGCTCGGGGGATGTGGCGCCCCCTTCTGGCCATTGCCTCTCTGCAATGAGAAAGTCTGCACAGCTCCTCTGTGCCTGGCGTCAGATTTATTTTCCAAGAGTCTCGGCATGATAAGGACGAGAGCTAGGAGGGAACCCCTTAAAGAAAGGGCTGTTCGTTGCCCTAAAGCACGCCTGGCCCTGGCACACAGGAGGTGTTCCAGAAATAGGCGTGGAGAAAATGAATCCCCCCCCCCCATCCCGTTCTTTCACTGAGCGGGAGCAGCAGCCCAGAGAGGAGCAGGGACTCCCCTGAGACCCTCGAGCCCTGGCTGCCTGTCACCCTTCCCCGGGCCGGGGCTCCTCTGCTGCAGCTCCCCAGGAAGACTGAGGGCAGAAGCAGCCCCCTGTCCTCCAGGGTCTCCTTGCCCAGGGCAGCTGGAGACAGCGGGGCAGGCGCAGAAAGGTTGGGCGTCGGCTATAAGGGAGCCAGGAAGCCAAGACTGCAGTGGTGGGGGTGCTCTCCTGGATAGGGCTGCCAGCAACGTGGGAGGGCGCCGGCACCCCATCACCCCCAGAAGCCAGAGCACGGAGGACACGCCTGCCTCTGATGGCCGCTTGCCCAGGACTCAAACGGCATGTGCACAAAGACGCCGATGCACCTGCATGCCCACCAGTTCCAGAAACGTCCATCCTGGGGTCTCCCCTTTGCTGCCATCTGCCCCCACATGGGAAAAGGGGTGGGACAGCGAGAGGTGTCAGGGAGGTCACCTGTGGAAGCCATCAGCTGCTTCTCTCTGTAGTCTCAAGTGTTCTGGGGCTACAAGTGTTGGTAACGGGGCCTGTGTCAGGTGCACCTGCTCGCCCACACCAGTCCTCCACTTGGCTTCAGAATTAGCTCCCAGGCTGGAGTCACCAGAGGAAGGGAGGGCGACTGGCCCTGCAGGCCCAGGGAGTCCTGCTCCTCCTCCGGGCTCTCTGCGAGGGGGGGCGTTAACTCCCCGTGACCTCCTGAGGTGCCGTCCCAGACCGCACCAGATGGCGTTGGTGCAGCTCGGTGGATAGATGCACCCACCCAGAACAAAGGCCTATGGCTGGGAGGGGCTGGAGGCGCAGCCACCCCAGGGCTTCTGGCTGGCACATGTGCAGGGGCAGGAGGCAGCGTTAGAAATGGGGCAGACTGCACGCGGGCACAGGGAACCATGACATCGCTTCGGACAAAAAGTCTGCAAAGTGCCCTCACCGACCGCAGAGAAAACAGTCTGAGAGAGTCGGTGACCAGTCCACGGCAGCCAGGGATGGTGAGCGGGCTGGGCTGGGATCTGAACTGAATTCTGCATGGCTCCAAAGGTCACTTCTTATTTTTTAAATTTAGTTTTTGAAAGGGGCCCCATCCTGAGATAGTCTTATTTAATTGGTCTGGGATGTGGCTTGAGTATTGGAGCTTTTATTTATTTCTTTTTCTTTTTCACTTTAATTTGAAAGGCAGAGACAGAGAGATCTGTCATTTGTTGGTTTACTCCTCAGTGACCACAACTGTCAGGGCTGGGCCAGGCTGAAGCCAGAGCCTAGAACTCTGTCTGGGTCCTTCCCACGTGGGTGGCAGGGGCCCAGGTACTTGAGCCATCATCCGCTGCCTCCCAGGACTCGCATTAGCAGAAAGCTGGCCAGAAGCAGAGGAGCTGGGACTCAGGTCAAGGCCGTCAGGTATGGATGTGAGTGCACCACGTGACATCATAACTGCTGTGCCAAATGCCCACCCTGGAAGCCCACATCCTAGTGACAGACCACAGAGGAGAGGCTGCCTCAGCTCATGTCCAGTGGCGGCCGCCAGGTGGCTTCACCGTCCTGGACTTCACTTTTCCCTACTGAAAAATCCAGTTTAAAAAAAAAAAAAGTAGGTCCAAGATCACATATGGGCGCCGGTTCATGTCCCAGCTGCTCTAGTTCCCATCCAGCTCCCTGCTAATGGCCTGGGAAAAGCAGCAGAAGATGGCCCAAGTACTTGGGTCCCTGTCACCCATGTGGGAGGCCTGGCTCCTGGCTCCTTTCTTGGCCTGGCCATTGCATCCATCCGGGGAGTGAACCAGCAGATAGAAGATTCTCTAGATTCTCTCTCTCTCTCTCTCTCTCTCTCTCTCTCTCATTATTTCAAATAAATAAATAATTCTCTAAGAAAAAAAAATACAGGAGTGGGCATTTAGCCCAGCAGTCAAGGTCCCTGGGTTTGATTCTTAGTGTCCCACACTGGGGGGCCTGCGTTTGATTTCCAGCTCTGACCCCTGACGCCACCTTCCTATCAATGTGGACCCAGGCAGGCAGCGGTGATGGCCCAAGTAGCTGGGTCCCTGCCGGCCACATGGGAAAGCTGCATTGCATTCGGGGCTCCTGGCTTCTGCCTGGCCTGGCTGCAGGTATCTGAGAAGTGGACCAGCAGATGGGAGGGAGCTCTGCGTGTGTCTGTCTCTTTACCTCTCAAATAACAAAGAAGAGAAGAAAGGATGTGAGGAAGGGGGGGAGGGAGCGTGCACGGGGAAGCATTTGGAATGGTGTCTGCGCCCAGCAGGAAGTGAGTGCTCACTGGGTCCCCTATTGACTCAGAAAGCCTCCCCCAACTCTCCCCCAGCCACCTTCCCCCTCTGCTCGGAGGGCTCTCCCCGCAGAAACTCTGCACGTCTCCCCCTTCCCCACCTCTGGCCTCTGCACAAATGCTCCCTCTCCCTCCTGATCCGCCCATCCCCTGTTGAGAATGGCAGCCCCTCCCCCACTCTGCACTTGACCCCTGGTTGTCTGTCTTCCTGGCATTTTCACCTTGAGCTGGCTGCATCTTAGACTTCATTACTTATTTATTTGACAGGTAGAGTTATAGACAGTGAGAAAGAGAGAGAGAGAGACAGAGAGAAAGGTCTTCCTTCCATTGGTTCACTCCCCAAATGGCCACCACTGCCGGAGCTACGCCAATCCGAAGCCAGGAGCCAGGAGCTTCTTTCCTGGATCTTAGACTTCTTTAGCCTCTGTGTTATTCCTTTCACTCTTTGGTCGCCAGTGGGTGGAGCTAACCGTCCTGCAACACTCCCAACCAAAGGATGCAGAGGCCCCAAACACCAAGGGTGCCCCAAGGGTGCCCCAGTAGCCGTCCACAGCAGCTGCTCAGGACAAGCTCACTTGGGAGCGATGCCTGCGGGTCCTGCTGGTGACCTGTTACTTCCTCCCTTGTGTCAACCTCTGCCCTCCAGGGCACCAGGGCCAGGCTGCAAACTGCCCATCACTGGGCCACCCTGAGCGCCCAGGGCATGCCAGCCCCCCCAAAGCCTGGTCCATGCGCTGCCCTGGCAGGGACCCCACCCACGATCCCCATATTAAAAAAACGCAGTACCTTGTACAGAACCGAGTAAGGAAACACAGGTGTAGAAGCCGCCCCTCGCCCCGCACAGCCCAGGCAGGGGCCACACGCATCCTGGCCCTGCCGACCTAGCTCTTTGCCATGGCCTGTAGGACACACTCTGTACCGCGTGGCTTTGTTCCTCGGGGGAACTGGGGCTGGAGGGAAGGAAGCTTTGGTTGGGGGCCCTTCCCACCTCTGCCTGCAGCGCAGGCTGCCCGGCCAGCCACCCGGCATCACCTGCTTCCTCACCCAGCCACCCCCACAACCACAGGCAAGTCCCACTTGAAAGCCACAACTTGCCCTGCCTGCCGGTGCCCCTGGTCCTGCCCTGTCTCCCAGAGGCTCTCCTTGTCCTGGGTCTCCTTGGGCTCAGCAGCTGGCCCTCTCTCTGCAGAGGTGGGAGACCGGCAAAAGCCATCTCCCCTCTCCTGTGCCCTGCAGCCTTCTCCTTGTCCTCACCTCCCCAAGATCCCAAGCACTTCCAACAAATCCGGTGCCAGGTGTGAGGTCGCTCGTCCCGTCCCCCAGATGAGAAAACGGAACCCCCAAACAGTTCTGTGGCTTGGTCAGCATCACGTAGGTGGCCGGCGACCCAGCTGGGGTTGGGGTCCACGCTTCCTACCACGGCCTAAGGCCAGCCTAGCATGAGCAACTCAGCCAACCGATCACGACTGCTCACAATTCTCCCTCCTGCACGCCTCTCCCGACTCCAAGCCTGCTGTTAGCTGGCGGGGCCAGGGGTCCTCCCATCACCCCAGGGCGGCCACCTCCCTGTCTTCTGTCAAACTGGATACATGTGGCCTGGGCGGCCCTTGCTCCGGCCAGTGTCTCAGTGCATCCCCTGCCCTGCACCCAACAGGAGGGAGCCGTAGGTTCGGGGTGGGGACATGGCAGGTGCAAGCAAGGATCTCTCCCAGGAGGCTTTGCGCCGGGCTGAGGTGACCCCAGCTACCTCCTGGGACTGTCCACAAAGAGCGGCGACCAACCTGTCACTCAGGGCCCAGGCCAGAATCTTCCCACCCCAGTGCCATCTGAGCTGTTAACTGATCAGGTCCTGGGGTTTGAGGGGGAGAAGGGGAATGGGCTTGCGATGGAGGGAGGGGAGCCCACCTTGTGTTCCCTGGGGTGGATGTGCAGCAGAAGTGGCCCTGGTGACAGCGAGTGTGACCTGTGTCCGATCCCACTAGGCTGTGCTCTAGGTCCTGCTCTCATCTGGTTGCTGATAACCTGGTGCAGAGTGAGCTCACCCCTTCCCCTCTCTGAACAAGAGCGTCCTCTACCATCAGAGGGGATTCTGGGGTGCCGGGTCAGGGGATAGCAGCCGGCGACCACGGTCAGAGCAGGAGGCCCCAGTCTGATTGGGAGCTGCTCCCAGCCAGGCTCCTGGGAATTCTCTGAAACCAGGAGGGGATCATTTGATTTCACTTATTATTATTTTTTTTTTTCAAACTGGCTGCCTCCTTCCCAGTGGCCAGATTCCAAAGAGGCAGAGACAGATGGGTCTCCTGTGTGCCTGGACACGGACACCTTGCATCCCACCTCTGTCGGCAGCCCAGGCCGGGGCGTCCTGGCTGTCCCCACCGCCAGGCGGGAGGGACCCTCTGGGAAGTGGGGCGACCCCCCAGGCTGGGGTAAGCCGAGGGTTGGGTCCACGTAGACAGTCAGCCCAACCCAACAGGTGGGGCGCGCTCTGCAGCATTATCCGGATAATTTTTGCCAGCCTGGCCCGTCCGACGGGGAAAGTGCCCCCGGCTTGGGCATGGGCGGGCACCCTGACCAGCGCGCTCCCCAGAGGGGCGACAGCGCCGCGCCCCGTGCACCCTCCTCCGCACTCGCCCGGTGCCTTCCAGGCTGCGGGGCGGCCGGCAGAGGTGATCCTTGGCGTGGCCCCAGCTACACGGTCCTTGGCGGGGGCAGCTGGCAAGCTGGCTGAGGCCCCCCGCCGGCCCCCAGCCTGGGAGACCGGCCTTTCTCGGTCCTCCTGGCTCTTACCTCGTTGACGCCTCCGCGGCCCCGGCCCGGCGCGAACGTCCCCAGCCGTAGGTGCCGCTCCAAGCCGCCCCGGCGCTCGCCCCGTCCGGTCCGCCCGAGCCGCTCAGCGCCAGTGCCCGTGGCCGCCGCAGCCGCCGGCGCGCGCGCCCCGGACCCGAGAGGGAGAGGCGGGGCGGGGCGGAGCCGGGGCGGGGCCTCGGCGCGCCCAGGGCGGCCGGCGGGCTCTGGGACCCCGCGGACGCTGCGCCCACCCTCCGGGAAAGCCCCCTCGTGGGGCTCCGCAGGCGCGAGGGTGCGGGAGCAGACGCTCGAGAGACGATTAGGGTTCGCCTCCGGCCCGCCTTCGGTTCCAGCAGCAGCGCCGCTGCTGTTTGGAGTTGATGATGATGGTGATGATGGCACAAGTACCCCCAGTTGGTATTTGTTGAGCGCGTGAGGTCTGCTAGGCCCTTTTCAAAGCGCTCTGCGTGTATGAAGTCATTGAAGGCGAATGGTCCCGTTTTACAGATGAGAAAACTGAGGCTCAGGTTGGGGGGGTGTCCCACACATTTACGCTGCTCCTGTGGGTGGGAAGGGGCATCCTATCTGCCCAGCCAGACCAGGGGGTGCCCCCAGTTCTGTAGGAGTTGGCCCGAGGTGAGAAGGATGTGTTTGTTCAGGGAGGAGCAGGGTGCCGGTCAGCGGAGGTCAACAGTGACCGCATTAGAAAGGAGCTGCAGGGCAGCTGCCCCAGCACAGGCCCCCGTGGCCCCCGGGGCTGGGGTCTCCTGGCACCATGGGGACCCTGCAGGTTTTGGAAGGGATACGTTTGGTTTCCTTCTATTCACAGCATTTTAGGCCTAGAAAAATCCCCAGCCCGTTCTCCCTTTTTCTGCTGCCCTCGGAGTGTCTCCCCCCGCCCCCGCCCAGGGTCTCCCCGGGGACAGGCCTCCTACCCCACCAGCGGGTGCCCACACAGCTCCAGTCGCTGCCCTGCGTGGCCCCGAGGGCTTCCGAATTGGCCGGTTCTTTCTGCTGGCTTGCTGCTCCCGACTTGGAAAACTCCTACGCCTGCTTTAGGACCTGACGGGGTTTGCTCCCTCCAGCCCCAGAGGTAACTTTCCTCCTCTGGCCCCGGGAACCTCCGGTCCAGCTCCCACTGGCTGCGAGGTCACTCTGCTGGGAGCTCCCGGGAGGCACCAGGGGCAGAGGCGTCACACGTGGGAGTATATGGTGGCCATTTTGCCGGGACTAAAGCTGTCAAAGAGGAAGCCACCAAACAAAGGCGTGGCTGGGGCTGGCTTTGTGACACCAGGAGGTGCAAACGGGTGGGCGTGGCAGCCAGGAGGTGTGCCTTTTCCAGAGAGGCTGGCCTGGGACCCGTGTCCTGGAGGGCCACCTCTGCTGGGCAGCAGCCGGATCCTCAGGCCTCTGTGTGTGTGTGTGTGTGTGTGTGTGTGTGTGTGTATGTGTGTGTTGGGGATGGTGAGCAGATCATCTTGGGGTAGGTGGGGGGCGGGGATTCTGAGCAGGGGGTGTCCTGGGGGGCCAAGGGTTGTTAGGCTACCCACTTGCTCCTGCACCAGGGCCCCTCTCCGATTGATGCCCTCGTCCTCTGGGTCGCCTTGTGATGTCCAAGAGGAGTGACCCATCAGTTGCCTGTGGAAGACACTTGCTAACAGGGAGCTTCCCTTGCAGAGGAGCCCTTAGCTTCCGCCGGCCACTCGGCTGCATGGACGGTTCAGGGAGCAGGGATTTGGATGAGTAGGAATGGGGTCTTCAGCCTGGCCCTGCCCCTCACGAGCTGTGTGACCCTCAGACGAGTTAACCTCTCTGAGCGTTTGTTACGCCTCTGTATAACCAGGCCTGACTCACGGGTGCGAGTCTTGGGCAGCGGCACGGTCCCGCTCTCGGACAGTCTCCGTGTCTGGTTTAATGATCTGATTTTGCCGACTTGAAGTTCTCCATCATTTCTGCATAAGAGGCTGCCTTTTCATGTCAGCTCTGGGCTCTCACAAAATCTGCCTCCGGTGCTGGTGATGCCACCGGCCCCCGCGTTATGGTGACACTTGGGGTGCACAGCCGTCTGATCTGGTCAGAAACACCGAACAGGCAGACACGGGGCTTGCAAGGGGGTATCGGGCAGAGAGGTCAGCGTGCAGTGACCCTCAGGGAAAGGATAGAAGGGGAGGGGGGGAATCAGAGAGACAAAGTTGAGGCCGGGGCATGGGAGGGCGTAGGCCAGGGCCTGGGAGCAAGGAGGCCCTGGGAGCGGAGGGTGGGTGGGCACTAAACCCCGACACCTGTGCTGCTGATCGGGCTGTGGACTGGCTCAGATGAGACAGGCAGGGGCCGTGTGGGCGGGAGCTGCCGACAGGGCATGTTGGGAACGTTTGCTGTAGACATAATGGGAAAGTGCTGTAGGTGTCAAAGCCAGCAGCTGCGCTTGGGGACTTGGGGACTCCGGGCCCGATGAATAATGGAGCAGCCCTTGCTCTCTGGATCTCTTTTTCTATCCTTTCAATAATTCATGCGGTCCCCATTGGTGGAGGAGTTGCATAAAATCTCCACTTTCTCTGAATCCTGAGCCAATCTGACGACTTCGTGCACCAGGTCCTAATCAGAAACTCACATGCATGTGTGTCTACTTGCACACACACACACTCACACACACACACATGTGTGCATGTTCAGCGCACAGTCCCTGCCCAGCAGAAGCCCAGGTGTGCCTGGGAGGAGCCAGGCAGCCTCCTGCTGGCCCTGATTAGTGTGACAGGCCAGGTGCATCTGTTAGGAGCTACCACGTGCTCTGCCATCCTCTACCCCATGCCTTTGGGACTGTGCAGGCTGGTGTCAAGATGTCTCTGTCACCCTGAATTCCAGGTAATGACAAATAGCACTGCCTTGATGAGCTCTGATAGACGCTCGGCATGAGCCAGGAAAAGTGTTTATTTTAAGCCACTGAGCTGCGATGGCTGGGTGTCCCCACCGCAGAGCACGGTCTAGCCTGGCCCGTGTCTCCCTCGCTCCTTCCCTTCCTTACGCCTGCTCTTACACACCGACTCGTTCGATCAGAAGCCAAGGGGCTACACTCTCATTCCAGCAAGGATATGGTCAGGGGGACCCCAGACTCCAGGGCTCAGCGGCCATGGGCCTGATGTGGGGTGGTCAGCGCGAGACTGAGGAAGGCTCCTGTCTGGGTTGGGGGTGATCGGAGTTTCTCAGGTCAGGCTCAGCTGTGAGGTTGGCACGTGGGTGCATGTCAGGGGGTTGGGGAGAGGGAGGATTGAGGGAGGGGCAGGCAGAGCTAGGCCAGGCCAGAGCAGCAGGAACTGAGCTCGGGATAGAGTCGGCCCCTTTGGAGAGTGGCCAAGCACCACCTGGCCTGTGCTCACTCTGCTGAGTGCCTTCGCCGTGTGAGAGGGGACAGTGCTGTCTCCTGTCTGCAGATGAAGAAGTAGGGGTTTAAGGAGACAGTCTGCAGGAATGGCCCCAAAGCACAGCACTCACAGAATGGCGCATCCGGGCTGCATCTGTGCTGCCATCGCCCACGCCACGAGTGTGTGCAGCAGCCAATTGCTTCCAACAGCCGTCTGGGCCCAGGCCCGCAGGCGTGGGTCTCACCAGGGGAGCCAGGGAGCTGTTTCAGGCCCCACAAGTCCCATGAACTGGGCGGACAGAGAAGGCTGGGGGGATCAGGGTTCGAAGAACATTGTATTTCAGGAAGCAGGAGGTTTTCCTTGTGAGGAAGCTGGGTCCCCACGCGCACTCCTGCCTGAGCTGGTTCCTGCAGACCTGAGGAGGGGCTGTGTTTTTGGATGTGCTAAAGCTTCCGCTCATCTTGCTGTGCACCTGCTCCCCTGGCCCGGGCACCCAGTCTGGACGTTTCTCTCTCGTTTCTCCTGGACTTGAGTTTGCTGCTGCTGCTGCTGCTGGGACATCTACAAAGGCCCTGCCTCTACCTCCCCCTCCCCCACTCACTCAGCCCTCACCACGTCCCTCCATTCTCTGTCACCTCCCTCCACTGGGGCTAAGCTATTTCCCATGCGCCCTCCCAGCCCCTTTCCTCTCCACAGCCCCAGAAGTGCCTTCCCAGGGCCAAGTGTGCGGCTGCAAGCCTGTGTTTTCCTCCAGTGAGAATGCACTTGTTCCCATTCTTGGTGCAGCCGAGTGTGAAAGCCGGGAGCCTTCACACAGCCGCCGTGTCCCTGCCGGGTGACCGGGCAGCCGCCTGCATTCCCACTGGCTTTTCTCCAAGCTGCCCTCCTGTTCCCCTAAGACCAGCTGTTCAGCCTCTGCTCTCATAATTTGTCCCCTTGGTAACCAGATTAGGGCTTATAAAACAGTTTCAAGGACAGGGGAACCCATCAACAACATGAAGACTCCTCTCCATTTTGGCCGCTCGGCAATGCCACAGGGCGGGCAAAGCCGCGACACAGACCATGACCCTGGATGTAGGAGAATGCACCAGGGGCAGGGAAGAAAGAAATGCTGGCAGGCACGGCGCTCAAATAGGTCAGCACCTGGACAGCTCCCCGGAGTGCTGGGAGCTGGGGCCTTGCAAAAGGTGATTATACACTCACAAGCCCCAGTGGTCTCCTTGCTCTCTACCCAACCCATAAAGCTTCTCTGATGTCTCATGCCCTTGGGTCTCAAGAGACATTGACATTTTCTGATAAGCCAGCATCAGCACGGGGTCACATGGGCCAAGGTGCTAACCGGGCCAGGTGACAAGTACACAGAGCCTGAGAACTTCGTCGGCTTGTGACAACAGCGCCTGCCTTGGTCCCACGCAGGACAAGCCTGGGACTGGCTTCAAAGGCAGGGAGGCAGCTCAGCCCACCTAAGACCGGGCGGAGCAGCAGGGCCTGTGTGTCAGTGCACTGTTGGGGGGGTGGGGGGTGGGGAGGGACTCAGAACAGACGCAAGACCCTGGAGGGAGGTGGGGGGATGGGAGTGAGAAGAAAGGGAGACCAGGAAAGAAAAACACTTCCACGTATTGCATATGAAGAGAGCAATCTGGCTGCATGCTTGTCCCATTACCTGGCTTCCTGGATGGCAGCAAAGAGCCTCATAAGTAGCCATTTCCCACCTTGAATTTCACGTCCGAGCTCTAGGAGATGTGAGCAGGCGATCTGAGAAGGAAGCTGTGGGTGCCTCGGAGGGGCCAGCCAGTGGGGCGGGAGCCAGGTGGGCCCCTCCAGCGTGAGGTCTGTGTCAGGGACCCGCCGGCCCCCAGCAGGGATTCGGTCTTGAGGAAAGGGTGATTCTAGGGGGTGCAGACTGAGTGACCCCGCCCCCGCCCGGAGCCTAATTATCAGTATTCTCCGTGCCTTCACTATGTGATGGCGATGAGAAAGAAACGCCCTACTGCTGATTAGCAGGGAATTAATCAGGTTCAGAAGGTTACACATACAGGATCAGATATTATGCAGTCATTAAAAGTCAATTTTTTTGGGAGGTGGGCATTGTGGCATGGTGGATTAAGTCATATTGGGATACCTGCGTCCCACCTGGGAGTATTGCTTCCAGTCCTGGCTCCCCTTCCCTCAGACCCAGCTTCCTGTAACTGCACTAGGGAAGCAGCAGGTGATGGCCCAAGTACTGGGGTCCCTGCTATCCACATGAGGGACCCAGATGGAGCTCTGTCCTCCTGGCTTTGGCCTGGCCCAGCCCTGGCTGTTGCAGGCATCTGGGGAGTAAACCAGCAGGTGGAAGATCTCTGTCTCTTTCTCTGTCATTTTGTCTTTCAAATAAATTTTTTTAAAAAAATCAGGATTAAAAACTACTTTTTTATTTTTATTTATTTTTTTTTATTTTTTGACAGGCAGAGTGGACAGTGAGAGAGAGAGACAGAGAGAAAGGTCTTCCTTTGCCGTTGGTTCACCCTCCAATGGCCGCCGCGGCTGGCGCGCTGCGGCCAGCGCACTGTGCTGATCCGAAGCCAGGAGCCAGGTGCTTTTCCTGGTCTCCCGTGGGGTGCAGGGCCCAAGCACCTGGGCCATCCTCCACTGCACTCCCTGGCCACAGCAGAGAGCTGGCCTGGAAGAGGAGCAACTGGGACAGAATCCGGCGCCCCAAAAACTACTTTTATAATATGATGTACTTTGTGAAAAAATAAAGTTATATACATACATGCACCATGGATAATAGAAAGGACAGCAGGGACACACACCTGAGCGCCAGCAGTTAGCCACCCTGGATGAGACATTAGGGGGGACTGCTCCACTCTTCCCCTTATTCTTCTATGTCGATCAAAGTTTGCTTTGCTTTATTTATTTGAAAGGCAGAGAGACCGAGAGATAGAGACAGAAAGCTCCATCCAGTGGTTTACTCCTTGAATGCTTGGGGGCTGGGCCAGGCTGAAGCCAGGAGCCCAGGACTCAGTTAAGGTCTTCTACGTGCCTGGGGCCCAGCACCGGAGCCATCGCCTGCTGCCTTGCAGGGTGGGCAGCAGAGCTGGGATGAACCCAGGCTCTCCAATATGGGATGAGAGTATCCAAGCAGTGATTAGCCACCGTGCCAAATGCCAACAACAAGTTTTGTTTTATAAACATGAGCAAGATGAGAAAAAACCAACACATTCTCTTTTTTTATATTTTGGCTAAATATACATACTGCAAAATTTACCGCTTTAGCTGTTTTAAAGTTCATAGTTCATTGGCAGCGAGTTTGCTAACATCATTGCACAACCATCATCATAAAAAGCCACATTTTAACTGTAACTTGGAATGAGATTTTCTGCACAAACTTAAGCCAAGAGCTGGAAGTTGGGCTTTTCAAATTCCAATGTGGACATCTCTGGCAGTTTCCAGAAACTTCCGAACGAGGACCAGGGCCAGCTGCACAGAGACCCTGCTGTCGGTGGCGGAAGCCGACTCTGGATTTCATGTGAGAAAGAACCGGGAAAGCAAATGAATGGACTCGCATCAGCGGCATCTGGGCAGAGGGGATGTGGTGGCTCCAGGTCTACAGGGGAGAGCTTGGGGAGGTCGCGTGGGGAGGGACAGATGTCGCCTGCTAAACAAACCAGCAGATGCTCAACACACAGCATTCAGAACAGGCTTCAGGGCACCAGCCTGCCCCCTCCCCCCATCTGGACTAACTTTGCTGTTAACTCAGAAAAAAAACCCACTTTATTGAGATGGAGTGATGGACTGCGAGTTTGCATACAAGGAAGCATTTTACAGTGAACACCCGTGGCGTTTATTCACAGAGCTGTGTGTGCATCGCAGCTCCCTAGGGGATTCCAAAACGAAATCGTGCAGTTTCTTCTCATTCCCTCTCGGCACAACCCTGGGCGGCCCCCACCGATTTGCTTTCTGTGTGCACAGAGTTGCCTGCCCTGTGGTTTTGCACGAGGACTCGCGTGCGCCTCCGGCTTCTCACGCCGAGAGCAGTGAGGCCCCTGCATCCGTCCTGTTTTTCTCCATCACAACGGCTTATGCACTCATCTGTTGAAGATCTGAGTCGCTCCGCCTTCTGGCTGCTAGAAATGGAGCTGCCGTGAACTCGGGGGTAGCTGTACTTGAATTCTAGCGGGGGTCTGCCATGGAGCGGAATCGCTCGATTGCGGGGGGCCCGCCCTTTCCTTTCAGAGGGACACTCAGGGCTGTTTTCACAGCAGCTGCACTGCCCCACACTTCCCCACCCTCACCAACACGTACTCCCTCCTACGGTGTCCCTTTGGGCATGGAGTGAGCGCCACTGATCTGCGGTACAGGACGCAAAGGAGATGGTTAGTGGGGGTGAGAATGGGGTGAGGAATGGGCAGAGCTGGCCCCTGATCCCCAGCCAGGGGCTTTGCTACTGGCTCCAGCCATCCTTTCCGAGCAAGCAAGGGGCACAGGAGTCATCTGTGCTTGGGTCTGGCGCCTGGAGCCCCCCCTGGTTGTGGCGAGCAGGCCTCTCAGCAAACAGCCCTGCCTTGGCTTGTCTGGAAGCTTCCAGCTCCTGCACACCTTGATTAAGAATGGCCAATCCCGGCTGGCGCCGCGGCTCACTAGGCTAATCCTCCGCCTTGCGGCGCCGGCACACCAGGTTCTAGACCCAGTCGGGGCGCCGGATTCTGTCCTGGTTGCCCCTCTTCCAGGCCAGCTCTCTGCTGTGGCCCGGGAGTGCAGTGGAGGATGGCCCAGGTGCTTGGGCCCTGCACCCCATGGGAGACCAGGAGAAGCACCTGGCTCCTGCTGTCGGATCAACGCGGTGTGCCGGCCGCGGCCATTGGAGGGTGAACCAACGGCAAAGGAAGACCTTTCTCTCTCTCTCTCACTGTCCACTCTGCCTGTCAAAAAAAAAAAAAAAAAAAGAAAAAAGAAAAAAAAAAGAAAAAAAAGAAAAAAGAATGGCCAATCCCCCAGCCGTCACGTGCAAAGACCATGGCTCTGCTCCTCCCTGGGGATGGAAGAGATCCCGTTTTCTCCATCACTGACATCTACTGGCCAATGCCTAAAATTGCCTGGCAGGGTCCTGCTTTTTTTTTTTTTTCCCCTTAAGAGTTATTTATTTATTTGAAAGGTGGAGTTACAGAGAGGCAGAGGCACAGAGAGAGAGAGAGAGGGAGAGGTCTTCCATCCACTGGTTCATTCCCCAAATGGCTGGAGCTGGGCCGATCAGAAGCCAGGAGCTAGGAGCTTCTCTCGGGTCTCCCACGCATACAGTGGCCCAAGAACTTGGGTCATCCTTTACTGCTTTGCCAGGCCTGATCAGAGAGCCTGATCAGAAGTGGAGCAGCCAGGACTTGAACCGGTGCCCATATGGAATGCCGGCATCACAGGTGGCGACTTTACCCACTACGCCACAGTGCCGGCCCTAGGGTCCTGTTTTTTGTAGGACGAAGTGCCAAGCAGGCTGGCTGTTGCAGACAGTGGTAACTATGGCTGGCCCCAGGATCAAAGGATAGGGCCTCAGCACACCTGTAACTCCCTCATGGCTCAGTAAAATGGGCCTGAGACCAGACTCCGTCTCTGGCTGCCACTGACCAAGAGGCTTTGACAAAGTCCCTGAGCCTTCCAAGTTTTGGATCCAGCATTTGCAAGGTAAGTATCAGGCTCCTCGCACCCATCTCTGTACAGGAATAAAGGAGATGATGCATTCAAGGCGAGTTGCACGGGGCAGGGACCGTGGCACAGTGGGCTAAGCCGCTGCTTCGGATGCCCGCATCCCATAGGGGACTGTCTGGGTTGCAGTCCCGGCTGCCCTGCTTCCAATCCAGCTCCTGGCTAATGCACTAGAGGCCAGTGGCTGATGGCCCAAGTCCTTGGGTTCCTGCCACCTGTGTGGGAGACCCGGATGGAGTTCCTCCCTCCCTCTAGGCCACAGGGGCACCCTCAGGTACTTCCGGGTCTCCAGCCCGGGGCCCTGAGAGAACAGTGGGGAGGATCTCCGTTCTTCCTGCCACCCTGTGTTCCTTATGAGTCCAGAGAGCAAAGTAAACATCGAGCTGACAACACTCACGCGTGGCGAGCTGGGATCACGCATTCACCCCCTCCTTCGTGTGACTGGCAGCCCACATGCAGGGGGGATGGAGGGGGCGGGAGCAGGGCAGTGGGGGGAGGGGGGCACGTGGTGGGTGGCTTTGCGGGGCGTGAAGGTCACTGTGCGGCCTCTCCCTGGGGGAACTGGGGCTCCTGAGCAGCTCTGGAGGGGAGGGAAGCGCCTCTGGCCTCCTCCCTGGCGGCTCCTCCATGGCCTGCTGTGCCCGCCCCCTTCGTGGCTGCCTGCCCTAGTCTTGGGCGACACTCTACACAGGCACAAAGACGCTTTTCCCCTGGGAGCACCGCGGCCAACGCCCTTCCTGGGAACAGTGCAGGCAGGAGCTGGAGCAGCCGCTCTCCACTGGGGTGACTTTGCTCCCCGGGGCGGGGGGGACACTCGGCAGCGTCTGGTGCCATCTGGGGAGAGGGTTCTTGCTGGCATGGAGTGGGCAGAGCCAGGGATGCTGTGAGACTTCCTGCTGTGAACAGGACAGCGCCCCACTGTCAAGAGCGCTGCCCCCTCCCCCCAGATGCGCATAGGGCCAAGGCTGAGAAGCCCTGAGTGGATAAAGCATCACCCCCAGGAGTGTGGCTGGGGCGGGGCGGGGCGGGGCGGGGCCAGGGCTCTCCCAGGCAGAAGTGAGGCAGTGGTGGGAGAACCTGCAGCTGCTTTGCATGGCCTGGTTTCTGTCCACAGCTCCTGCAGAATGACCAGCTCTGTCACTGTCACATGGACGATTGGTTACAGTCACCCAGCCCTGGGGGCGCGGCTCCCGTGCCGGGGTACCTTTCAAATCATGGCAGCCTGGAGACGGGCGAGGGTCAGGTGCCCAGGGACAGGAAGTCACGCGGGGACTGTGGAGCCACACGCCCCCCCTTCCCAGCTCACACCATGCTCACCAAGCCGTCTCCCGGCCTCGCAAGGCCCCCGGCGTCTCCGCTCTGGCCTCTCCTCTCTCCTCACACCTTGTTGTTTTCTGTTCCATTCGGTGTGCTATAAATTCTTGTTGCCACACTCATGATCCCAGGGCACGGCAGGCTGCTCGCCCGGACTCGGAAATCATAGGAGCTCCCGTGTGCGCAGCTGTGGGCCCGCGGGCCTGTTCCCAGCCTGGCCCAGCCCTCACAGGGTCCTCACTTCGGGTCTCATTGTTGTGTCTCGGGCCCAGCCATGCGCCTGGGGTCCTGGAGGACCCCGGGGAGCATGTGGCTACCCAGCCCCAGCCTGGAATTGAGGTTCTGTGAGCAAAGCGCAGAGAGAAGGGGCCCCCGGAGGACGTGCACGCCTGTGCTGCCTCCCCTAGGTAAGGAGTGGGTGCGCCCGTCGCAGAAGCTGCCCACCTAGCCCCTGCTCACGGGGGCTCCTGCTGCTCATCTCTTTGATGGCCAGGTGGGCGGGGGGGCCATGCTTCCTGTCAGCTGCTGGTGAGTGGACCTGGTAAAGGGGGGGCCTGATCCCTGGGCAGCCAATGCACGGGCTTGCTGGTGACCCGGACATAGCCAGAACCACAGGTGCACCAGGCCATTAGAGCTTACAGTGACACAGGTGCACGCGATGGGAGTGCGTGAGACCCAGTCACACGGTCTCTACAGATTCTAGAAGCTCCTGCTGACACACACGTGCATGCCAGGGGCGTGCGTGAGGCCTGGCGAGGTCCGAGGCGCCTGCGGTTGAGTTGCCGGCGAGGGGGCGGCAGCCGCGTCTGGGCTCCGCGCATGTCCCGGGGTTATGTAAGCGCTTCCGGCTGGGGAAAAGCTGGAAGCGGGGCACACGGGAACAGTCTGTACCGCTTCTGCAGATTCTTTTGAGTGTTAAGTTATTTCCAAATAAAAAAGTTTTACCCAGAGAGAGGCTGAGGAGGTTGCGTGAGTGACGGGGAAAATCCAGCTCCCAGAATCGCCTTGGATCCACAGAGCGCCCGCGCCGGCCCCTGGCTGGGTCTGTCTGTGTTGGTCACACCCCGAGGAGCCTGAGCGAACAAAATCCTACTGCCCGAGTCTTTCTCTGCATTTTTGATTATTTTCTTCGGAAATAAAAAAAAAAATCCCCTCCAGCAGATTTGCTGTGGGTAAGCACAATTTTTAGACTCCTGTTACGCAGTGCCAAATGGACCTCCGAAAAACACTGCACAAATTTCCATCGCCACCCGCTGGCTAGGAGCGGGCTGGCTTCCCCGACTCTTGCCAAATGTGGTTTTAATCTTTAAAGAAAGCTCCGTCTCTGCCAAGACGACAGCTCCGACATTGTTCTCATTGTTCTTTTTCCACCAGGAGTTCTAAAGTCTTTTCTTGGCTGGAGTTGGCCCGCACAGCTGGCTGCAGACCTGGAGACGGGGGTGGGAGCTCCCCTGTTGGTCACCTACATTGAGTTTCGTTTCAACACGAAGACACCGCTGAGCTGATGCAGGTCACTTGAGAGCAGCCCTGGGAGACTTCTCCTGTGTTCATTTATTTATTTATTTTTTAAATCCAATTGCGGTCGAGGGCATCATTTCTTACACTGCTAAGTACCTTCCGCACAATAAAATCATACCTGAGAAATTCCTCCTGGGATTTTGTGCCAAGAAAATCTTTCTTTCCCAGAGCTCTTGGAAAACAGAATGAAAAGGTAAGGTTATTTTGGTGCCAAAAAAAAAAAATTAATATCCATGTGTACTAGGGGGAGTTCAAAAAGTTCGTGGAAAACAAGTATTTATGACAAAATTATTCATGGATTTCAACTTGTTTTGCACCAAAACACACTCATCATTTCATTTCATTTTTCCACAATTCAAAAAAATATTTTTTTTATTTATTTGAAAGGCAGAGTTAGGAGAGGCAGAGAGAGAGAGAGAAGAGAGAGAGAGGGAGAAACTCCTGGCAACAAGCCGTCTGAGACCAGCACGGCACCTGAAGGAACATGGTCCCTGGGTGATCTGAGAGCAAGATGCCTCCGCATGGAGAACTCAGGGTTTCGGGAAGCGAAACGGGAAATGAGCCCAAGACACTCGAAGATGTTCAATCATTGATTTCCGGGATTCCATTTGAGAAAATGGTCCAGAATGCATCCAAGGGAACAAAGTCAATCATTCAAAATAATAATTACAACAACAAAGCTGTGAAAACATGAAATTCCGGTGACAGCCCATGCTGGCGCCTGGCAGCATGGAAACAGCAGCCATGGACGATACTCTGCGCCGAGAGTGCTGAGAGACTTGAAGGAAAGCGTGGGCGGTGATGTCACGCGGAGGAGGCTGTGGACTTGTGTGTTCATTATGCTCACGGTGAGGGGTGTGCGCAGTCGCAAGAAAATCAACTGACACCTCAGCACTCAGCAGTGGTTGTCCCCTGGCTCTGCGATGAGAGTGAATTTTAGTATCTTTTTAAAAAGATTTATCTATTTGAAGGGCAGAGGTACAGAGATCTTCCATCTACTGGTTCACTCCTAAAATGGCCACAATGGCCAGGGATGAGCCGAGTTGAAGCCAGGAGCCAGGAGCTTCCTCTGGGTCTCCCACGGGGGTGGCAGGGGCCCAGGCACTTGGGCCATCTTCTCCAGAGCATCAGCAGGACGCTGGATCGGAAGTGGAGCAGGTGGGACTTCGACTGGAGCTCCGATAGGGGGTGCCGGTGTTGCAGGTGGTGGCTTTGCCTGCTGCTCCACGAAGCCAGCCCCTGCATTTTATTAACTTTTGTTTTGACAGGCAGAGTTAGTGAGAGAGACAGAGAGAAAGGTCTTCCTTCCGTTGGTTCACTCCCCAGATGGCTGCTACGGCCGGAGTTATGCCGATCCGAAGCCAGGAGCCAGGTGCTTCTCCTGGTCTCCCATGCGGGTGCAGGCGCCCAAGGACCTGGGCCATCCTCCACTGCCCTCCTGGGCCACAGCAGAGAGCTGGACTGGAAGAGGAGCAACTGGGACAGAATCCGGTGCCCCAACCGGGACTAGAACCCAGAGTACTGGCACCGCAAGTGGAGGATTAGCCAAGTGAGCCATGGCGTCGGCCCTACATTTTATTAACTTATCTTGACTTTTCTATATTTTCTAAGATTTAAACAGTAAGCATGGATTTTATAAGAAACAAAAGTAGAAAGGAAAAACGATACAAACCAACAGGGAGACTCAGCGAAACACATTTAGGATAAAGGGGGTCATGAGACACCCCAAGCCGAGAGCGCGCAGCGAAGCCGCTACCAAACCTCTTATGTGCAGAGACTGTGAGGTCATAAATATTTGCTGTTTGCAGTGCTAAGCCCAGAAATAATTTGCTACAGAGCCTTAGACATTGTAGACACTCGGTAACCACTAACTGCTTGCAGGATTGTGTGTGCATGAACATGGAAGCGACTCACTGATGAGAAATTAGAATTCACCACGTGCTGTGTTTCTGAGTGCATCTGACACTAAAATCAAGAGTCCTAAAAACCCTCCCAGCCACTGACCGAGAATCCAGCTTCTAGGGCTTTCCACCGGGGAAATGGAGGCTGCCACCGAGAGCAGTGCCCAGCAGCAGGGTTTTGTTGGTTTGAGTTACTGCTGTCTTTCCGACACTGGGACAGTAGTGCCTCAGAGCTAGGAAGGGCTCAATGAATATAGTTTTGAGTGAATGAATGAGCCTATGAAGATATAAAGATGGGGGGGTATTCATCACAATGTGTGTGAAAGTAAAAAAAAAAAAAAAAACCAGCCATCTAAATGCTAGAACACGCAGAACGGAGCAGGCGATGAAATGGACGAACCGCAGTGCTGCAGCTCTGACACACAATTCTGCGGGCTGACCTGTGCTTGGTGTGCGTTCTCCTTAGCGGATACCAGGAACGACCTACTGGATCAACTCATGTTCTTTTACTCCCCACCCCCAGACCCTTCTAAACAGCATGACACACACCTTATTTTCCCCGAATTCTCATTTTCTCATATTTCCATGCAGTTTGGCTCCCACTGTGACTTGTGAGTCAGTTTATTTATCCCCCAAGTGTGTGATGCCTGCCTGTCATTTAAGCAAATGGTGCACACACGGGTGAAATACAAGCACAAAGAGTAGAATGGTTTCAAAGAACACAGCGTGGAATGGCTAAGACAGAAAAAGAGTTTTTTAAAAATGCTGGTTGTGGGGCTGGTGTGGTGGTGTAGTGGGTAAAGCCACTGCCTGCAGTGCTGGCATCCTATATGAGTGCCGGTTCGAGTCCCGGCTGCTCCACTTCCAATCCGGCTCTCTGCTATGGCCTAGGAAAGCAGTGGAGGATGGCCCAAGTGCTTGGGCCCCTGCACCCACGTGGGAGACCCAGAAAAAGCTCCTGGCTCCTGGCTTCGGATTGTTGCAGCTCCGGCCGTTGCGGCCAACTGGGGAGTGAACCAGCAGATGGAAGATCTCTCTTTCTCTCTGTCTCTCCTTCTCTCTCTCTCTCTGTGTAACTCTGACTTTCAAAAAAATAAATCTTTATAAAAGATGCCAGTTGTAGGTGGGGCAGCTCAGAAGATTGGAAACCATTGCACCAGTGGAGATGGACTTGGCGTTCAGGTCTCTGTGAGTGTCTTGTGAATGCATTCTTCAAATACACTCAAGTTGGAACTTTTAAAGTCAAGCGTTATGAGGATATTTCAAACATCTATGGGCCAACGTTGTGGCACAGCAGGTTAGGCTGCAGCCTGTGATGCCAGCATCTCATATGAGCGCTGGTTCCAGCCCCACTGGGAAGGCAGAGGAAGACGGCCAAGTACTGGCCCCTGCCACCGGTGTGTGAGACCTGGGTGGAGTTCCAGGCTCCTGGTTTTGGCCTGGTCCAGCCCTGGCCATCTGGGGAGTGAACCAGTAGATAAAAGTTCCGTCTCTTGCACATGCTTTCTCTCTGTCACTCTGCCTTTCAAATAAATAAATACATCTTTAAAAATAAATAAAAGTTAAGTTTATTTCAGTGCAAAAAATCTTAAATCCATGCATATGAGAGGTGTTTACAAAAAGCATGAAAAAGCTGTATTATGAAAACCCATGTGTGTTTCAAATTATTTTTCCACCCATGTAAATGTATCTTTTCATTTCATTTTCTGTGGACTTTTGGAGGAACCCTTGGATCATTTCTGCAGGAGATTCTCCCTCGGAGTGGAACCTCCTCCTTTCTGAATGGTCCTGACTTCGCAGGCTTTGTCAATGTCTCCCGTGCAAGTACATGTGTGTGTGTATGTGTGTGTATGTATATATGTGTGGGTGTATGCATGCGTGTGCGGGCGTGCGTGTGTGCGTGGTCCCTGCCCTAGGTGAGCAGCCTGGGCTCAGTGCCTCGGTGCCTCCCATTGCAGGTGACACTTGCTGGATTGCCCTCGGGGTGACTGTGGGCGGCCATGGGCAGCTGTGGTCCTCCTGTGGCAGGAGGGCGCGCCCGGGCCCTCACCGTCGCCATGCCTCCCAGCCCGTGGGCCCCTGCAGGTGCGAGTCTGCCAGGAGGGGGCGGCCGCAGGGTGCTTGCCGGGCTCTGCAAGCCACGGTGCTATTTTTCTCTCTCCACCCACACCAGATAGTGCAAAAACCAGAAATCCGGAGCAGGAGGTGGAGGTGGGAGAGAGGCTCTGGAAACGGTGGCAGAAGGGCACTGGAGCAGCCAAGAGAAGCAATCAACCCTCGGCTGTGGCAGTGGACGGGCTGTGATGGGCTCCACAGAGGGGAACCGCCCACTGGGGGTGTGCTGCGCCTGCTGCCCCCTCCCTGATCTGCACGGCCAGGCAAGGGCAGGCAGATGAGCGAGACCTGGTGCCCGGCCTCACCGTGCTGCTGGGGAGTTGTGCCTCGGGAAGCCAGCCAAGGCCCCCGGGCCTCCGTTTCCCCTCTGTAAGACGTGATCCGTGATCTTGGTCCCATGGAGGTGCACTTAAACGAGAGAGCTGTGCTCCGATCACACATTACGTGCTGGGTGGAGTCAGCTCCTCCTCCTGTCTGCTGGCTTCTGCTGCCTGCGACCTCCCCTTCCCAGCCTCTCCTCCCTCAGACTGCACACCCTCCCCGCCTCCTCCTCCAGGAAGGCCCCTCTGCTTCTTTTCGTTGGCTTGGTTCACGTTGGGTTGCTCACCTGGGTGTTATTTAACCACCCAGGACCTCTTCTGGGAGCCGAGCACAGCAAACAGGACCTTCCCGGGGGAGTCACCGTCTGCTGTAAAGACACGCCTATGCAGTACCTAGCAGGGCACCTGGCACACTCGCACCCATCACTCTGCGTGCGTCTCAGGTTCACACTTCTGGAGACGGGGTTGGGGGAGGAGAGAGGAGAGAGAGAGGGGAATCCTCATCCCCTGCTTCATTCCCCACCTAGCTGCAACAGTCCGGGTTGTGCCAGGCTGCAGCCAGGGGCCTAACACTCCATCCAGGTCTCCTCCCTGGGTGTCAGGGGCCCACACACTTGGCCATTTCCTGCTGCCTTCCTTGGCACCTGGGCAGGGAGCTGGGTGGGAAGCAGTCACTGGGACTCTGATACAGGATGCTGGTGCCAAAAAGGCCTGTGGGGCCACGACACTGGCCCCACGCTTCCAGCTCTTGCTGGCCCACCTCTCTGGAGTCCTTGAGCCCAGTGCTGGCTCTTTCATTCCCTGGACCCGTTTTTTCTACTTTCCCATCTCATGCTTAGAATAGACCTCTGTGTGCCGTGATTTATATTGAATTAGCTTAAGAAAAAAAAAGCAGCCCAGGAACTTCCTGTTCTGTCTCCTTAGAGGCAAGCGCACTCCCCACAGGCGGTGCCCCGCTCTCTGCCACGCGTGCTCTCAGCACGGGGGACAGAGCGTATGACAGACCGGCGCCGAGCAGCCGCTGCGGGGGCACGGGGCAGCCACTGCCTCTGCACTCCGGGCTGCGGACAGAGGGCTGTTTAGGCAGCGGCTCACAGCAGGCTGCTGAGAGACGGCCTTCAGTTTTCTTGGGTCCATCTCGGCTCCTGGGTTGCTTGCTCCCTCGAGGGCAAGGACCGGGGCTTGCTCATGGCGGATGCGACTCCTCGCTAGGCTCAGCGCAGTCGTGGGGCTCCATGCATGTGTGCGTTCCTTCACTCACTTATTCCACAGCGCTCTGCGTGCTGGGACCTAGCGGCACCCAGGATGGGCACGTGGGATCGAATCACCCTGGGTGGCTAACTGTGCACCAGCCGGGAGCCCTGCCTGAGAGCGGGCCCAGCAGCACCTGTGCATGGACTGGGTGTTGTGGGAGAGTGAGACCAGCTCCGGACAGCAGGACCAGCTTTGCAGCTTCTCCTCAGGGTGGCCCAGGATCCCACTGGAAGGACCATCGTCCACTGCGAGGAGCCTTGGCTGCGGGCCCCGGAGGACCAGGTGCAGTCCCTCCCGGCTGTGCCCCTCGGGCTGCCCCACAGGAGTGAACTTGCATGGGTCAGTTCAGAGCCCCCGGGCCACCGCTGCGCCTGAGGACCCTGCCCGGTGTAGGAGGACTCCTGTGCTCCGTTCTGCATTGTAGCAGAACCAGATGTCACCAAACAGTAGCATGGTAGAAGCCAGGGGCGTGCCAGGAAGCCACAGAGGGCCACTCTTCATGCGGCCATTCTGCTGGGCAGGTGAGGAATGGCCACAAGCCAGCCTCCAACGAACGAAACTCAGGCCAGTCTGGAAGCTGCTCCAAGGGCCCTACCAGGGTCCTTGGCTTTTCTTCAAAAATACCTCTCCCCGGCCCCTTGCACTGCAAAGACCGTGAGCTCCGGGGGTTCTGTGCGAGCACAGTGTCTCCGCGGGGATGTTATCACGTGGGTGATCTACCTAGTCTGGGAGCAAGGCCGCGATGCGTGGGGTGCCGAGTGTGCTGGAAGGACAGACCCAGGTCTGCGTGACTGCAGGTGGGTGGGAGGGGAGCTGTGAGCACGAGGGCAGAGAAGCGCCTCCCCCTGCCCCCCGCAAAAAAAAAAAAAAAAAAAAAAAAAAAAAAAAAAAAAACAAAAACAAAAACAAAAAACCCAGCAGGTGAGAAAGCTGACACTTGGCTTTTAGACGTCCTGCTGTTGTAATTCCTTCTGGGCCTAATTCTCTCTCTCGCAGCCCAGTATTCCCCACCTGTTTCACCTTTAAGCCTCCCCCTCCCCGACGACTGTGGTTGTCATCACCCACGAATGAACTCAGGATGAGGGCTGCTGACGTGCAAGTGGGGACAGCCCTGCACCCTAATGCAGTGTGGCTCAGAGCAGGGGTGCGGTAGCAAATGCCCCCGGGCCGGGCGGGCTGCCTCTGTGGTCCTCCACCCCCCACCCCTGTTGGGGTGTGAGGACAGTAAGCTCCCTGTAGGCAGGGAACACCTGCCCTTCCTCTCTACCAGGTCCCCAGGGGCCGGGCTCAATTCCTGGTCGGAGCAGGGGCTTGGCAGGTGATTGGTGTGAATGAATGATTGAATGAATGAAGGAATGACCCAGCACAGTTTGTCCCAGTCACCACCGGGGCTTTGAGTCAAAGGATGCAGGCTTTTAAGAAAACCCAGGTGTGACTGTCCCTGGAGAACCACGCCTGAAACCGGTGACAGCGCGAACCGGAACCGCAGAGCGTGTCCAGGGTCAAAGGAGAAGGACATCTGATGACAAATCACCGCAAGGCTGCAGAGGCGGCTGAGGAATGATCATTATCTTTATTCATACACACTGGCTTCCAAACCACAATTAGGGGGTGTAACAAAGCAGCTCATGCAAACGAGGTCAGAGGTTATACAAATGGGAGGGGAGCATGTCCATCTCACCTGCTCGCTAGCCAAACGTTTTGCCAACAGGTGCTTATACAGAAAGGAAACAACCCTCACCTTCCGTCTCTTCCTCCGTGCAGACTTGGCGTCTTACATGATGCTTCTGAGTTAATGATTTAAACACACACGCACGCGTGCGCGCGCACACACACACACGCACACACATCATGTAGCAAAAAGCAAGGATTTTAAATGTGTCTGACCATCTATAAAAGATATTCCGAAAGACCCTACAGGGAGAGGGTAGGAGGTGAGACTTTAGACTCCAGCCAGGAGGTTGCTTTCATGTAAGATGCTCGGGCACTAAGCCCCCAAGCAAGGGCTCACCTTCCAGAAAGGACAGACACAAAGCTGGCAACGACCCCAGGAACGGAGGCCTTAGTCAAGCCGAGGAGACACAGACACGGTTGTCTGATCAGAAACCGCAAAGCTGCCCTTTAAAAGGCAGACTTGACACCTGCTCTCTGCAGAGTGGGGGGGGGGGGTGTCGGGGGTTCTGGCTCCTCCCACGTGAACAAAACCCTGACGCCAGCAGGTGAGGCCGCCCCGCCTCCTACTTCTCGGGAGAGTGAGGGATTTCCCTTAAAGGGCATCTCTGAATCCTTTCCAACAGGAGACCTGGGGACCCCAGGGGACTGGGGACAGAAGTGAGGAGGCGTCCCCTCCTCCTGGCAAAAGTGGTCACAACGTCTCCCAGAGCAACGGAAGGGGCCCCAGACCCCTGGGAATGCTCCCCTAGGGCTACGTCCGGATGGGGGCCCTAAAGCTGTTATCTGAAAGCTTCTAGACTTGTCTCTGGTGTTCACTACTCCACACCCCACCGCCTCGGAAAGGCCTGGTAGGGGGCGCTCTAGCTGACCCCGCTGGAGTCCGCCTACAGACTCCACGGGAATCGGAATCTTGTGAAATTGACAGTGGTGACTTCAGCTTTATTGTAAAAACTCAATTTTAAAATTAGAATCGAGTTATTAAAGTTCTCCATAAAAAAGTACAAATAGCCCAGTATATTCAATTGTTCTTTTGGCATTAACAAATTAATTTCTTCTTTAAGGTTTAAAAAAAAAGTCTTTGGAATTTGTGGGCTTCAGGCTTAGGGTTGTGATGAGACTGACTGATGGCTGTGAGGGACTTTACACGGTCAACTGGAGCCCACACAGTGGCCTGGACGGGGATCACGGCTGGGCGGGCTCCTGCCCCTCCCAGGCGGCCCCTGACGTATGGAGGGAACGGGACTGCGGCTGCCACCACTCCCAGGTGGCTCCCTTCACCCGCTGTAGCGCAGGTGGCCTTGCCCTGTGTTCTGGGCACAGAAACCACAGTGTTCCCCCGTTTGCTGCTTGGGCCCAGGTGGGAAGGGGCCGGGGATGTCGCCTGTCCAGTGCGTGTCCAAACAAGCAACCCGAGCGGCTCGAGGGGAACGCGTTTTAAACACATTTCCCGAGACGCCTTGTCACTACCAGCCGGGGTGTCCACCTGCTCCCCATCAGGGTCCTGGCTGTCACCGTCCCTGTAACTCTCACCACCACTGTTCCCTGCAGCCCCGGCCCGGCCTCTGCTTCCTGCTCCGCGGGTGAGCAGGTGGCCCTGCCCTCGCTGGGTTACATGGAAGCAAGAGACGGTGTGATCAGTGGGCGACTTTGGATGACCCAAGTGAGAAAGTGACTGTCAGATGGTGTGGCCTCGGGCTTTTAAAAACCAAAGGCTCGCACTCGCCCCTCTCATGGCGGAGAGAACAGAGCCCAGCCCCAGCCCCAACCCCCAGCTTGTTCTGCCCAGCCTGAGCAGGGGTGAACGGCAGCCTGGCTCATTTCTGCTACTTCTCCACCCCTCCTTAGCTGCTGTGGTCCTCAGCAGGGGGCTGCGGAGGGAATCCCAGGACCCTCCCAGCCGGCCTGGCTCTGCCCTGGGAACTGGGAGCCACTTCGGGCAGGGACAGGGGCTCCAGCAGTGGGTGGGGGTGTTGCCGGCAGCTGAGGGAGGAGGAGCAGGCCAGGTCTGGCAAGAACAGTCTCGGTGGCTTCCGTCTGCACCCATGGGCTCCCACGGCTTCCTCCCCTCCACCAGCAGTTGTCTCTCTGGACGCGCTCCTGCGGCCTATTTCCAGCAAGCCTCGCCCCTCTGCTAAGGACCTGAACTCAGAGGGGCGTGTGACAGTCACAGGCCAGGCTGCAACCCCCCGTGCCCTTTGCTGATCTCTCCACCATCTCAGGCCGGGCTTCCCAAGAGCACCGGACACCCCAGTTTTCTTTGCCTTTTTTTTTTTTTTTTGACAGGCAGAGTGGACAGTGAAAGAGAGAGAGAGAGAGAAAGGTCTTCCTTTCTGTTGGTTCACCCCACAATGGCCGCTGCGGCCGGCGCACTGTGCTGATCCGAAGGCAGGAGCCAGGTGCTTCTCCTGGTCTCCCATGCAGGTGCAGGGCCGAAGGACTTAGGCCATCCTCCACTGCACTCCCGGGCCACAGCAGAGAGCTGGCCTGGAAGAGGGGCAACCGGGACAGAATCCGGCGCCCCAACCGGGACTAGAACCCGGTGTGCCAGCGCCGCAAGGCGGAGGATTAGCCTAGTGAGCCGCGGTGCCGGCCCGACCCCCTGGTTTTCTACCCGAGGTCACAGTGAGGAAGGCTGATGAGCTCGGGAGACGGTTCTGCACGGCCAGCCCATGGGCCCCTGCCAGAGAGGGAGCCCCCACCCCACTCTAATTAACGCGAGGCGATTTCGTGGGTCCCGCGGAGACTCAGGCTGTGCTGGGTTCTCCCCGACAGACCCAGGCGACGCCACAGTGCTCAAGAGCCAGGGCTTAGTGGAGAGTCGCCTGGGAACTTGATGGCCCAGCCAAGGTGGCCTCCTATGCCAGGCTCCCACGAGGGGGCTGCAGCGGGCCCAGCAAGCCCTGTTGCTGCCCTGTCACTTTCCACACAGCCCCAGATGCGGGACAACGGTATGGACTTTCATAGGCCGATTTGGTGGGGGGCGGGGTGAGAGCTGTTTACAGTCACCTGTTCAGCTGCCTAGAGCCTCCACCGTGCAAACAGCCCAGCCCACGGCAGCACTCCCTCGGCCCTGCTTCTTCCTTCCTGCCCTTCTGAGTCGCTCTAGAGCCCGCTGTCCCTTCGGCAGAGTGCTGGGCCCCACGCCCAGGGTCCATCCCTTAAACGCTTTCGCACGCATTCTAAGAGGACGCACACCAGCCGAGGGGTTGGAGAGATCTCCCAGCATCAGTGACAGATTCGGAGCTGGGTGTGGGCTGTCTGCAGGGGGCCTGACCCTGCTGCCCAGCCAGAAAGAGCAGGCAGCCAGGGAGCCCCAGGCAAAGGGTCCACAGCCCTACGCACCCCTTTGGTAGGGCTCTCCTCGTCTCTTGGGGTCTGGCTGGTGTCAGCCTGGCTGCTGAGCCACCCGGCACGGGGAGCCGGCCCTTTGGTCTCCTGGGCACTTTCTACAAACCCGCCCCTGCTCTGTGTGCCCGGCGAGGGCGTGGCCCAGCAGCAGCCTGCAGAGGTCCTCGAGCTAGGGCCGAGGCGCACAGCCTAGGTCTCACTGCCACTGCAGGTGAAGCTGGTGCAAACAGCTGGGGGACGCACGGCCGCTGGCAGTAAGGACCGACTGCCTTGCTCGCTGGTACTTCTTCCTCATGCTACAGAAGTTGGCGCTCCTGAGACCCTCGCCCTGGGGGAGGGTCTGGGCCGAGCTGTGAGAGGCCAATCCTGGTGACAGGTGCTTTTTCTGCCAAGGGCTATTGGGATATCTGTAACATCATTTGTGGGCTCTACGCGATTATCAACTTGGAAATCAGCCTGCTATGGGTTTGGTGCGTCCTGAATCCCACTGCCAAGGCAGGGCCAGACCAGAGGATTCTGGGGCTTTACACGGCCCCAGGCCGGATGTCCTCACCCCTGCACCCACAGGGCACCACTTGCAAAGCTTGCACATGCTGGAGCAAACATCAGGTCATTTGGGGAAGCTTCCAGTGTGCCCAGGGACACAGAACAAGGAGGGAGTCTCCCGGTCCCTCCCACCGCAGAATCACCAACAGCCACAGGCTGAAAGGTAGTATGCATGTGCACACACACACACACACATGCACACGCACACACACACACACACACGCAGGGTTCAGCCCAGGGGCTGTGACATCGCCACCTGTGCCTGTATGGCCCCTGCGTGTGGCCTACAAGACTTGCCGCTACCCCCAAGAGGAAGAGTGGGAGGGGCCCGACCACAAGGTGGCATTAAGAAGTGAACAGAGCTTCTCATCTCTAAGGTAATCGCTACCAACACCGCGTCTGTCTGCAGGTAGGATTGAGCACGCACATAGACGCAGAGCGAGAGCCTAACTGGGCGTGGGAAGGAGCCGTTCACGTCTGATCTACGTGACAAAAATTCACAGGTCAGCTACAGGGCCCATGTGCAGGGAGCAGGGAGGGGCGGGGAGGCACCACAACAAAGAATTAAGCTAAAAACTTAACCAGAAAAGCTGATTAGAAACATGAACCTTCACAAATATAGCACAATTATGTCTTATAAAATTATTATAATACTCTCTTTATACTTGATACGATTATATCAATAATATAGATTCACTTGTAATTAAGGTTTATTATAAACATGCAAAATTCATTGCATGATGCATCTGCAAAACATTATTAAAATCCTTCTACCCAGAAAGCGTCCGGTGTCCTGATTCTACAGCTCCAGGTGTGTCATTCAATGGGAACCCGACCTGGGTGGCCGTCCATCCCTAAGCGGATGTCAGGGCCTCGGAACGGGATGAGGGTCTATTGGTGGGGACTGACGCTGGAGTCAAGTTATTGAACATCGTACGTTCCTAAAGGTCACTGCAGCTTAATAAATAAATAAGTACAAAAGGGGATGGGGCGTACACTTCAGATTCTTAGGGAGGGTGACAACATAGGTAGCAAAATACCGGTGGGGGTGGGGCAGGGGTTGGCTGACACGCGTTAGTGGCATGGTTACTGATGGCACCCGGGACCGGGGTGTACTCTCCCCGAGATCAAGAGGAACATGCGCACACACCGCGTCGTCCTGGATCTGAAATGATTCCACAAAAGCTCACTTAGCAAAGTCCTTGATGGTTTGGCCTCTTGGGGAAAAAAACAACAAAAACAAATGCAAGTGTCAAGACAGTTATCAACCAAGCAGGGGACCAGAGGACAGATCGTCGCCCAAGGCTCATCAGAGATTTTTTTTGTTTTGGAAGCTGGGCTAGAGTTGGTGACGCCGTGTCGATGTCGGGGAATAGTAAGTAGTCTTGTCCCGGCCTCTCACACCCAGGGGGTCGGTCGTTTCCACCGAGGCACAGACCGTGGTCGGCAGCTCGCAGACCTCCCCCGCCCCTCTCCGGGCTCCCCATTCCTTTACCTCCTGGTTGGAGGTGCTTCCGGCCACCAGGCTGGGGCAGGTTCACTTTCGCATCTCTGCTTGGGCGGAGCCTCATGGAGAGAATCCAGCCAGACACGGGATATGGGAAGTATACCAAATCGTACCAAAAAAAAAAAAAAAAAGAGGGGCGAGGGCCTGCTTTCTACCTAGGAGGGGTTGGCCTACAGCCAGGTGCGACTCCCACATGATCAAACCGGCCGCTGTTCACGATTTGCGTATCCACTAACATAATGTTCTTGGTTTTAAGAGAGAGACCCTGGATAGCTGGTCGCCTTGGGACTATAACCCTACAATTTTCAGGCCTCCATGTGGAGCAAAAACATAAGGCCGTGGCCTTAAAATTTTAGGGTTAAGGATCACTTCCCGCCGCTAGGGGTGCTGGGGGCTGGAGGGGTGGGCACGCTGGGTCTCGCCGGCGACTTTCATACTGAGCTCTGTAGGATGGGGTGCACGAACTGGGGGTTGACATACGAGAACCCTTCGAAATCAGACTGGTCTATGTTAGCGATGACCAGTTGATCTGGCGGCGTGAGCACGGGCTGCCCTCGCGTGAAGAACTTGTCGAAGTTTTCTGCTCCTTTGCCACACTGCAGAGAGGAAATCGAGACACAGTCAGTGATGTCACAGGCGGCCCTGGGGTGGGGGGCAGGGCTAGGGAGGCGGGAAGACTCCTGGAGGGCCTGCAGGGCTGCTGGGGCCGGGAGCCAGGCCCAGCCACCGACCACGGAGACAGATCCTGGGAAGGGAAACCCTGGTGGGCGACAAGGTAGCAACAAGGACACGGCCTCCCCTCCCGGCCCCAGTCACCAAGCAAGCAGAGCCACGAGCGCAAGCGCCACGCGCAGCCGGGGCCCTCGGTCAGGGCTCCCTCCATGTTGAAAAGGCCAGGATGTCGGCTAAGACCCCTGAACTGGGAGGGTGAGGTGACCGCCCCGCAGCCGGCTCTGCGCAATGACGCAACCAAGGTAAAAGCTGCAGCATTGCTGCCTTCCCACTAGGACGTTCTAGAATCTCCCGGCGGCGGCGGCGTGGTGGCAGGGCTGGGCGACGTGCACCGGGGCCTGGCTGGCAGCCGCATGTCCACATGCAGCAGCCCGGCGGCTGGTGGGCAGAACAGCAGGGCGTTTGCAGGGCGGTCCCTGGGCTGGAGGAGGTTGGCACTATGGCCTGGGGAGGCGGGGCCGAGCTGCTGTCTCTGCAAAGTCGACTAAGCAGCGTGGCTCGGAGTCAGACTCAAAGGGGGTGGGGTGGGGGTGCTGCCTCCTCCTTACTCTTCCAGCCACATGGAGGGGGTGTGGTGGTGGTGGTGGTGGTGGTGGTGGTGGTGGTGGCAGGGTCTCTGGGATCCCAGGTGGCCCTACCCATGACTCCCAACATGCTGCAAAAGATG
The DNA here is from genome assembly GCF_964237555.1 of Oryctolagus cuniculus. Taxonomy (NCBI): domain Eukaryota; kingdom Metazoa; phylum Chordata; class Mammalia; order Lagomorpha; family Leporidae; genus Oryctolagus; species Oryctolagus cuniculus. The sequence goes on along the minus strand of NC_091448.1, from coordinate 12,946,182 downwards.
CCCTTGACCCTACTGAGAGTAAGTACCGTGGCAACGTGGGTTAATGCTGAGTTAGCAAAGGTGTTATATGAACCAGGCATTCCTGTTTTTAAGCTGTCTTTAACAGAGGGCAGCTCGAGGTTACCTGCCTCCACTTTCCTCATCTGTAAAGTGGGCATAGTCCTGCCTACCAAGCCTAAGAGTTTTGCATTGGACCTAGCAGGTGGTGAGAGTTCCACCTGCAGGAGGGGGCCTCCAAAAGCTTGCAGAAAATGAAATGAAAAGATTGTTTTGGTACAATTTTTTTTTGGAAATACATGCATTTTAGGTCTTCAAAAAAGTTCATGAAAAACACAAATTCTGAACAAACCGCACAAAGTATTCTTTGCACCAAGATAAACTTGTCTATTATATTCCATTTCTCCACGAAGCGCCCTCGGAATGCTGAGTTTTCCTAAGGCCAGCTTAGTCGGCAGGGCCGTCCTCTCCCGCCTTCTCTACCTTCTAGAAGGTTTTCGTGAGAAGCCACTTGCACTGTACTTCGCCCACCATTTTTCATCAAAGCTTCCGCCTAAGGACTTGCCGAGGTGGAAACTGTAGCTTCAAAGGTCTTCCTGACCGACAGCTTTTCTTTCTGGGGATGTTTTCATCTTAATAAGGAACCATCCACTCTGCACCCAATAGATTCCCACCACAGGGACTGGTGTGGGTGTGTGGTGGGATGAGGGGGATGGGGTTCTTTGGGGACCTCCAGGTGACCCTTTGGTGACCATGAGGCCTGCCCGTGCATCATGCAGGTGGCACAGCAATGCTTCCACCCTCTCTCCACATGGCTCCCAGGCGGCTGTCCCTCGGAAGAGCACAAAGCGCTTGGACGCCTAAGTCAGCTGGGGCGGGGCACCCACACGCAGGCCGTGGGAAGCAGGGAAGCGGCTCTTGGGGAAAGAATGGGGAGGGGCTGTAATCAGGGGCTGGTCCACGATTCATCAGTTAGATGGAACCAGTGTCCACAGAGGTGCCACGTTTAGATGCCACAGTGACGACCCTAACAACTAAGGAAACTGTCCCCCTCTGGAGGCACAAGTGGCTCTCAACTAGGGACGGTTCTGTCCCATGGGAAGCCCATATCGGACTGTCGTGACTTGGGCAGGTGCTGTTACTGGCATCCATTAGATAAAGGCCAGGGATGCTGCCAAGCAGCCTGCAAGGTGTGAACACACACACACCACACACACACCCACACCCACAGCACACATGCATCATATACACGCTCCACCCACCGCACACCCACCACCCACACATACCACACCATACACACACCACACACACCTCCCACTGTGTTAGCGGCTCAGAGCCTGGAGGGTGCTGCCGCCGAGAACCCCGAGTGTGGCCAGGCTATGGGTGAGGCCGAGTGGGCCCTGAGCACGGCGTGAGGCCAATGGGACCTTAGGCAGGGATGGTCCCCTGCGAGTGCAGGCGGCCAGGGGAAGCAGCGTGAGCGAGGGGGACAGCTGGGGGAGCTGGCTTTGAGGGGAGCACCCTTTGGGAACCTGATGAATCCAGCCCATTGCCCAGAGGGACTAGAGCGTGTGTTCTGTCGGTGCCCCCGACTGAGGTCCTCTGTCCCTCTCCTGCCCCTCGGGAACCTCGCAAAGGCTGAGCCAGTCGGGGTAGCGGGGAGAAGACCAACAAGGCAAGACTGCAAGTCCCCGGAAGGAAGAGCACGGCGAGCCGAGCACACTCCTCCCTCTCCCGGGCCGGCTGGACGGCTGCCTGTCTAGCTCCAGGTTTATCGATTTGTTCTGGGAAAACACGCACGGGGCCCAGGCCTTTCCTTTGCAGACTGCCTTTATGATGCCCACAAATCACCTTGCTATGGGAAGTTTCCGAAATGAAAAGGCAAGTGCCCAAGATGGAAAAAGAGGACCACGTGACCACCACCGCGGAGGATGGGAATGGAGACCTGAGGATGCCCTGAGGCCTTTAGTGTCCTCTGGACAGGGCAGAACGTGCCCCTGGCCACAGCCTCAGGCTCTGACTGCTGCTGACTGTGGGCAGAGGGAGCGGGAGATCCTGGGGCCAAGGTCACGGTCGTGTGATCACAGCGAGACAGTGGCCCTGTGGGCCTCAAGTGCTCACCACCGCAGACTCCTCCAAATCTCTGGGATTTCCCCTGTTCTCAAAGAGAGATGACATTTCAGCAAAGGAAAGCTATTCCTAAACTGCTTTACTTTAGATGGAGAGGCCAAGGGGGCAGGCTTGGGCCTAGGGCAGAGCTTCAAGACTGAACCACTGAAGTTCAGACACACGGACCGTGGGCCGAAAGGGGGCTGTGGGTGGGTGGATCGTCGCAAGCAATGGGGGAGCAAGCTGGAGGTGCACGTGAGACCCAAGACTCAAAAGGGAGCCCGTACGAGGATGACGATTCCTTCTTTGCGCCAAGGTGCGGGACAGACACGCGCCTCTGGCGCTGTGAGAAGTAGCGCTTATGTTTCGGCTCCAGAGGGCCTCTCAATGTTTTAAAAATGAGCCTTCTCTTAGCCCCATTAGGTCTAGAGACAGTTTCCCCTAAGTCAGACTGGAGAAGCTGGTCAGCCCCTTGTTCACGTGAACACCTACAACCATCCTCACAGCGATACCCCCAGCCCCGCCACCTCTTTGGATCCTCGGGGAAAAGACACGCAGCAGGTGGGACATGCTACCGCCTCCTAACATGGAAGAGATTTTTGTGACCCCACCTCACTCATACCATCAGCTGGATGGGCAATGGGCCTCCAGCAAGATCTTGGATCTGAGTTGAGAGAAGAGGCACAGAGATGCAAGGGTTAAGGGGGTACCCCACGGCGCCGGTGCATGAATGAATGAGCAAGTGGAGGTGGCCAGCCTGCAGGTGTCCCCCTCCCCCCCCGCCTCAGGGAAGAGCAGGAAGGTCATTTCCACAGGAAGGGTAGGCTCCTGGTAGTCCATGGCAAGGGGCAGATTGGGACTGCCCTGGCCGCAGAGCGCCTGGCCACCCACACACAGCAGCTGAGAGTGACCCCTGGGGCTGGCCGCCCACACTCTTCGCCAACTGGGCTTTCCATGTAGAACGAGATCCACCACGCAAAGGAGGCGGGACAGAAAGGAAAGGCGAGAGCAGCGGGAGGCGGCCTCTCTGCACGGTGCAGGCGCCTGAGCCCAGTTCAGTCCCTCTGGTCCTCCCTGAAGCTGTCTTGTGCTGACAGCGTGGACCCGAGGGAAAGCACTCTGAGGTGAAGGGCCAGAGACCCAACCCCCAGGGCCCGGCTTTGGGCAAAACACCGGGACCTGAGCACCTGCCTTCCAAGGTGCCATGTGGGCGGAGGGGACGTGTGTGTGTGTGCGTGTGTGCGCACCTTTCTCAATGGTGAGGCACGCGGCATGTATCCAGCACGCACAAGGCGCATGATGTGTATCTGCGGGTGGGTGCGCACTATGAATGATCTCCTTCCCTGTTCCACGGTTCTGGGGCCTGGGACGGACTCTTTTGCTGTTTTTCACATTCCCATCCATTCACTAAAATCATCCATTAATAAAGTGAAGCTGGGCGGAGTCTGGTGTACTGAAGACGTTACAAAGGCCTGGTGGGATCCGGGACCACAGAGCTTCCCGACCACGCCCCGAGCGGCAAATGGCCCACTCCCAAGCCCATGCATCCCCTGGCAGGGCACAGGTGACTGGGGGACACAGAGGTCGGCTTCTCAGCTGTTAAGTCTCACCTGTGGGAGGCCACTGGGCACGAGCAATACATGTGCGTTGGCCTCGACCCTGCCCTGTGCCTCGGGGTCTCTGTCACACAGCACGTGACCCAGGTCACTGGCACAGGAACATGGACTAGCTCAAAACGCCAGCCACTAAGAAGCCAAACCGAACCAGCCCCAAAGAGCAGGAAGAGCTCAGGACAAGCAGAGTACGAGGTGGTGCAGAAGCGTGGAAAAAGGAAACGCACACAGGTGAGGGCGTCTCCTGCGCTTGGCAGGTGCAGCAGGCCGTGCTGTGTCTCAGGCGCATTTCAAACCCCAGGGCTGGGGGTGACCGCAGCTCTTGCTGCGGCCCCACGGATGGCATTGTCACTGTCTCCACTTGTGTTCATGGCCAGCTGCGCTGGGCTCCCTGGGTGGCAGTGCCCACGCCGGCCTGTTCTGCCTCTGGAGCGTGGCATGCCAGGCAGGGGGGACCTCCGTGCAGAACCCACACAAGCAGGGGCACGCCGTTAGGAGTTAGAAATGGGGTTAGTTTGCTTGTTTAGTCACCCAAGGTTCTGGAAATGTGCTCACCGAAGGCCTGGATGCCCACTGAAGCCAGTGCGTTTTGGTACAGACAGTCTGGAGAGTGAGAAGGGACACAGAGGGGAGGGTTTGGAGAACAGTCAGTTCCTGGCCTTGGGTCAGGAGTGGCCATGGACAGAACGCCACACGCCCCTGCGGGCTGAGGCGGGAAAACCTCCCAGACACAGCAGCATGTGAGCGACACACGGTGCGGGACACGGGACAGCCGTGCTGTGTGTGTGTTCACACGTGCGCGTGACTTTCCGGAGGGTTACAGAGAAGACGAGGAGCGGTGGCACCAGAAGCTGGTATGGCAGACACAGCACCTTTCCTTTGACAGCCTTCCCTGCTGCTCGGCTGCTATTTCCCCTCCCAGGGACTTAATCCCAGTCTTGAGCAAGAGGGATGGGGCCTCCCTCACCTTCTGCTAACATCGCCTGTGGCGAGGGACTGGAGATGGGCACTGGCTTCCTGGGCAAAATTACCCAGCACTGGCAGTCTCAGCCTTGGAGCTGTCTCAGAAGAGCAGGTTTGCTGGAGGGAGACTATGATTCGGGGGACACTGCTGACCGATGTGGGCCATCAGCCACCCGCGGAACGAGAGAGAGCCACGTGCGGATGAGAGCAAAGGTTCTGGATACTCTAACCATGCACTGCACCTGCTATTTCTTTCTATTCATGGCCAGCATAGGGAACTTCCGGCTGCTTTTCCCAGAATGGGGTGTAATGGCCTTCCCTGTCAGGGACCTTGACTCGAGACAGCGGGCGCTTGTGTGCTCAGCCCCGAGGCACTCGGAGTGTGTGTCTACGGCGGCACGCACCGCTGAGCTCCTGCGGCTCCCCCCAGCGCTGCGCACTCGGCTTGGTTATCAAACCTCTCAAGTCTTCCATCTTCTCTTCCAAGCGGACAAATATTGGAGACGGCAATTATCCAAGAGTAGGAAAGCGGCTTGGCGCTCTCTTGGACTGGCTGAAAGGCTTAAACCACACCTAAATGTGTGCAGATACGACACATTCTAGTCTCCAGGGGCCGGCCGGGTTTCCATGCGGCCGGCAGAGCTTCTCAAGTCGCGATAATCGCCATTTTAGTCAGTGTCACCGTTACTGGCTCTGCGGGAAGCCACTCCACTATGGCAGGTAACTGATGAGACACAGCCTAGGGTACAGCATCAGCCAGTCGCCCCAGGACCCACACTGTACCCAGACGGCTGCTAATCTATAGAAATAACCGTTCAGAGCAACTCCGAGAGGAGCAGAGTCCCAGGAGCCGTCCTCACTTGCAGGGGACACACAGAATGACTCGGTGTAAAGAGGCGTTCCATCTGCAACTCACTCTCAGACGGTTGGGGAAAAACAGACCGCGTGCGCGTCTACACACTCGGGTGCCGAGGGCAAACAGAGAACAAAGCCAACAGTCACGTGTTAACACTCGGGGAGGCGGGAATGCTTGATGCCATTTCCCCAACTCATCGGCAAGTCTCAAACTAGAAATTATTTCAAAATAAAATAAAAAACCCTACTCGACTACTCCATCTTTGATAGTTAAGCCATCTCAAGCTCTCGAAGCAAGCCATCGGGCCTGAAATAAAGGGCTCCGTGGTGACTTCAGCTGGGAGCCCTCGTTCTGCGTCCTCACCGCTCCCTCTCTCTCCAGCTCGTGCTGCAAGGGTGGCGACGTCCTGACCGCACGTGTTCTATTTTTTCCCAGTCTCTTTCTGACAAAATAACCACAGTAATTTCCCAAGAAAGACCACTTTCAAAGCGTGTTGCCTACCTTTCGGCTCAGGAATAATTTCTTGGTGTTAGCAGCATAGATTAATTTCCCTCTAATAGCCATTTAAGGACAGAGCACGGTTCTAGCTTGCCTGTGCACCAGTTGTTCTGTTCATTGGTACTGATGGGTAGAATTCAGAAAGAGAAAAATCAAGTGGCTTTATGCTTCCCGTATCTGTAGCCATGGCTCCCTGTGGCCAGCAGGGTGAGCAGAAATTTGCAGAGTGGTCTTGGTCATTTTATTCACGTAAGGAATCAAGGTGAGAGCTGGCAAAACTCAAAGTGCCACTGCACGTGGAATCCGCTGACACTGATGGGCCTCCTTGGGGATTGGGGTTTGCCGCCGAGAACGCCAGGCGACTGCCAAGCTGGCCATCCCCGGGCCTATGGGGCAGAGGACCTTCACCGCTGGCTTCCTGGGCGGGTGTGTGGGGGTCAGCAAGACCAGAGTGCCGGGGGCCTTTTCCCCCAGGGAGGAGGTGACAGGCACGTGGCTGCCTTATCATCTCTGGGAGGGCACAGCCCAGCTGTGGCTGCTTCTGTTCCATGAAATAAACCAGCACACGAAAGGCTCTATCCTGCCAAGCCCTTGTTTCACGTTCTAGAAAATTAGCTGCCTCTCTACCGTGGTGCACGGTGGCCTGCTGGGGACAGACACAGCTCCCTCCAGGGCTGGACTCTCCCACTGCTGGCCACTATGGGATATGCTCTCCCCTCACCCTGGGTCTCCAGACTCACAGCCCATCAAGGGACAACAGCCAGAGTCCCGCACACCGGCCCCCGGTCGCTCTCCTCCACGTGTGACCTCACGCAGAGCCTGACCTGGAAGTGGCCGTGAGCCGGCAGTGCTGTGCGGAGCCCCGGATGGAGCATGGTGATGTGAAACGTCCCTTGCTTGGGAGATCCGTTTTGCACGCCCTTTGGTCTGAAGGTTCGCTTCATTAGTGGCATTGCAGAATCGGACATCTGATGAAAACCCCAGCTGCTACAGCAAGCTCTGTGATGTCCGGCCGTGGAATGCCTCAACCCTCCTGAGGGTCGCTGATACTGGAATAATTTCTCATTGGAGCATCAAAACAAGAAAACGAAGATAAGATGAAGAGGACCGACCCTGGTTCCATCAGCATAACCTTGGTCTCCGAAGCACCCAGCAGACGACGGTGAGGCCCGGACTCCCCACTGTGGGTCTTTTATCCTTGGCAAGGGCTTTGCTCCGCGGGAGCCGGGAGCTGTGCTGTGTGTGGGAATGGCTTCCGGCCCCCAGTCGGATACATCTCAGAGAAACTGAGTCATTGGCAGTGGCTGAAGAAAACGTACCCGGCAAGCTGCCGAGACAACAAGGCCCATCAGCCAGGGCTGGCACTCGGCTCTGCTACGCGGGAGGCAGCGCCCTTGGCTGACTGCCTGTGGCCCGCACCTGCTGCGCAGAGCTCGGCTCCGGGTTTCACCTGCAGAGCCTGGCACCTTTTCAGTTAGCTCCGCGTGGGGACCCGCGTCACGGGAGAACCGGGATTCCTCTCCGGCTCCCCTGTGGCCCCTGCAGGCCCAGCCTCGGTTGTCTTCTTCTCGTGGGAACGTCCCGTTGGCTGCACAACAGCGCATGGCATGGAGTCTCCACTCAAGCCTGGCAGGGGCTGACAGACCAACGTGCTGGGTGCCCTCGGCCGACGGGTGGCCCGGCCTCTGCACATGGGGAAAGCGAGCCCTGCAGCGGCTCTTTTGCTGCACTCTTGGGATCCTGAATTGTCCCTGCTCATCTCTCTGCCCTCAGGCCTCTCGCCAACAGCTGCTGACCCCCAGTGCCCCTTGCGCTCCCCTTGCTGTCCTGTCCCCTGTCCATCTGCGTCCTTGCTAGCACCTTTGGGCTCGGGCTCTGCAGCAGGCCGTGGGCTCGGTGCTGCAAGCAGTCGGGGCCCCTCGCTTCCTACTGGTCACAGCTCTCCTGCTCACGGCCACGGCCTTTCACAGGCACCTTTTGCTTGCTCTCCACTCAGTCGGTGAGTTCAGGGACTGGTCCTCCACAGCCAGAGGCCATGTCCACCTCCTTTGGGTCCAGCTCTCAGTTAAGGAGATCCAGTGAACTGATGACAGCAGCGCTCCGGGAGTAAAACATAAACACACACTGTCCACAGCCTGGCGGCCTGCCATGGACGCCACTCTGCTGCCAGCGACGTCCGCGGCCCCCAGGGGCCACATCGCCCTCTGGTTTGAAGCCACTGGTGAGCTTAGGGCCCAAGAGCCACGGAAGCGGGAGTCGGCACTAACCATGCCACGCGAGGTCGGCTCTGCGGCGCGCGTGGCCCTCGGGAAAGCCGCTGGGACACCCTTTGCCTCGCTCCCTAAGGCAAGCTGAGCGTGGGCGTGTCCACTCTCAGCTGGGTTTGAGACGCTCTTGATCCTTTTCCCGTTTTAAATCGAGAAGGCAAGTAAGAAAGGGGAGAGAAGAGACGCCCTCGCAGGGTTTTCTCCCGAGGCGTGTCCCGTGTCCGTCATCATCCCGGCCCCTGCCCGGCCGATTTTGTACGCGGAGGGGCAGGCGCCGGAGAGGCCCTCCAGGAATCCGCGTCCAGGGCAGACGTGGGAGGCCCTGTTGGAAACGACGACTCGGGAGGAAGTTGACTGGCCTGATTAATTTTAGTTTCTCTTAGTCTGCACTAAGAATATCCGAGAGAAACAAAGTCGAGGGGGCTCGCCCGCCGCAGCCTATTCTGGGAGGAGGGGACTCGCAGGGGCTGTGGACATGGCACTGCTGCTCTAAGAATAGAACCGAGCGTGGTGCCCCCTGCGCCGGCTTACGGGCACCCATCACAGCAGACAGATCTGGGCCGACCCAACACGGTGGACGGTCCTGGAGCTGACAGAGGAGCAGAGAGCTCTCTGTGTGGTCTTGGCGGGGAGGCGCTGTGGGTGGCTGCCTGGCCCTTGGATCTGCGTGTGGTGAAAAGCAGAACTCGGGACACGGCCAATGGCAGGCGGCGTGAGCGAGGAGGCCGACAGCCTCAGGACGCCCGGTTTAGCCACAGAAACCCGGGAGCGCCTCAGAAAGCTCACAGCAGAGTGGGCTGCAAAAATGTTTTAACTTTGGTGCAAAAAATTTTGGAATCCATGCATGGTTTTTTCATACTATGGACTCCCATGAGCTGTTTGATGTAACCTTTTATAAACATCAGGAAAGGCACACACTGGCTGTCACCAACGAGTGCCAGCCACCAGGCCCTCACTGGAGCACTGGTGCAGGGGATGAAGGCACAGGCTCCGTCCTGGCTCCTCTCCCCCGACCTGCCAGCTGTGTGTCTCCCAGAAAGCTACTCAGCCTCTCTGTGCCTAGGTTTCTCAACGTTAAACCAGGGACAACAGCATCCCTTGGACAGGGGTGTTGGGAGGTGTCAATCACTTAATATTCATGAAGATCTGAGAACAGTGCCCGCCTCCTAGTGTTTGTTAAATAAATGAAGACCACGGGGACCCCACAGAGGGAGTCTGAAGAAAGGCGTCCACGTCCGAAGCGGCAGTGGCCGGCGTGGGAGCTGCACCCGGGCCCCACCAGGGAGCTGCCAGAAACTGTTCCTGGGTGTCAGGTGGAGCCGGGGAGCTGGGCACAGGTGCAATGCCTGCGTCCCGCCCAGGACTCAGGGCGGCGAGCACAGCTCTGCTGGCTGTGGTCCAGGAAGTCCCGCCCCCAAAGCAGCCCCGCCCCACTCCCTCTCTGCAGGGGGACCTCTCCCACTGGCACCCTCCACAGGGCCCAGGGCTGAGCACGAGGCGGCTGCTCGGCCGTTCTCCGTCCCCTGCAGAGGCCAGGGTCACGGGGCCTCCTCTCCCCAGACAGAGGGCGGCTGGGGCACCCCCAGAGGGAGGAGAGAGGGGGCTCGGGAGAGAGGCTGCTTTGTGCACTCACCACTTTGGGCTTGAACGGCGGCTGGATCTCCCTGTTCTCCAGTTTCTCCCAGTCGATCCTCCGGAAGAAGGCGTGTTCCCTCACGTCCCGCTCTCCCTCCGGCCCGCAGCCCAGCCGCTTGGCCGGGTGTTTGGTCATCAGCTATGGGCAGAGGGAGGCAAAGAGAGCATTGGGTGACCGTGGTATCTGGGCGACTGCGCCTTCCCCCTGTGCCGCTTCCTGCAGCCCTGGCCATGGGGATGCTGGGACAGCGTCTCAGGGCGCTACCCCAGAGACTCAGGGGCTCATGGGGAATGACGCCCACTCACAAAACAGGAAGAGAACAGGACTTTTCACCCTAAGGGCAAAGAGCAGCAGTGTGGACGAATGCAACCAGGACGAGCCAGACGGAGCGAGAACGACTTAAACAGGGACTTTTTCTGTGTGCAGCACTGCTGCCCCGAGGGGCACAGCATCCGAGCCCTCCTACTGCGGCACTGTGATGGTGCCGGTCAGACTCATGGGTTAGAAGGCAGAGGCTGCACCGAGGATGGAGACTTGGGTCACCGGCCATGTCTCCGGCAGGACACGGCGGCCAGCACTGCCCGGGCACTCTCTGCAGGCAGGAGCCACTCAGGAGCCAGGATGCCTGGCCTTGCATCTCCTCTAAGTGCCCTGCCCTTGAAAAGTCCATGAGAGACACCGCCCAGGTGCCCAGATGAACCAGCTGACACTTGACCATGAAAAACCAGCCAGTCACCCAGCAATTCCATTCCCAGGCACTGCCTGCACAGGACTGTGCTCCCGTGTTCGCCAAGACACACGGCCCCGGAGGCTCATGGCAGCGGTACTCGTAGTCTCAAACCAACACGTAGAAACTGTACCAGCCACCCGCTGTGGAGCAGGCAGTGTAGACAACTCCAACAGCCACCTGCTGTGGAGCAGGCAGTGTGGACAACCCCGCCAGCCACTTGCTGGGGAGCAAGCAGTGTAGACAATCACACCAGCCACCCGCTGGGGAACAAGCAGTGTAGACGATCATACCAGCTACCCGCTGCGGAGCAGGCAGTGTAGACAACTCCACCGCCACCTGCTGGGGAGCAGGCAGTGTGGACAACCCCACCAGCCACCTGCTGGGGAGCAGGCAGTGTGGACAACCCCGCCAGCCACCCGCTGGGGAGCAGGCAGTGTAGACAACCGCACCAGCCACCCGCTGGGGAGCAGGCAGTGTAGACGATCACACCAGCCACCTGCTGGGGAGCAGGCAGTGTGGACAACCGTACCAGCCGCCCTCTATGGAACAGGCAGTGTGGACAACCCCACCAGCCACCTGTTGTGGAGCAGGCAGTGTGGACAACCCCACCAGCCACCCACTGTGGATCAGTGTAGACAACCGCACCGGCCACTTGCTGTGGATCAGGCAGTGTAGACAACCACACCAGCCACCTGCTGTGGAGCAGGCAGTGTAGACAACTCCACCAGCCACCCACTATGGAGCAGGTAAATGAACTGTGATGTGTTCACAGGATGGAGCACAAGAGGGCTACATGAGAGGTGGAGCTACACCCGCACACGGTGGTGTGGCCGCGTCTACACTCACTAGGTTGAGTGAATGAAGCTGGGCCCCACGTGTGCAAGGCTCGGAACAGGCAAGACCCACCCATGCCCGCGGAAGCGGGTACCGCTGGTTCCGAGGGTGGGGCACTGGTAGCTGGGACAGGGTGCATCTGCTTGTGAGACTTTGCTAATCTGCCCACCAACAACTGGGATGTTGCATTTCAAACACAGAAACCAGAGAGGAGTGCCCAAGGCCCACCCACTGAGCCAAGAGAACAGAACCAACACCTTCCAGGGCCCGCGATTGCCTCTGGGCATCCCCGCCACGATTTTCTGAAATGGAGTGGAAACAAGGGAGTGGAACAAGGAGGTGACCAGGCCAGAGTCCTGGGAATCCCGGGAAGTCCCGTGCTCTCCCCACCACACACCCAGGCTTGATCCTACCAGGGCGCAAGGCTGTGGGGTGGGACTGCAGTATTTCCACTGTCGCTCTTACAGGTGTTGGGGAGGGGCGTGCTCACGAGAGCAAGCCCACACCACTTACCCCCTTGCAGATGGAGACGGCCTCCTTGGACAAGGATTTGGGGTAGGAAACGTTGTGCTCCATGATGGACTGAAACAGCTCGTCTTCGTCCTCGCCATCAAATGGAGGCTACCCGGAAAAGAGACGGGAAAGCAATCAGAGGAGGAATTCATGGCCATGGTCATTCCTGTGGCGCCTGGAACTCCAATTCAGCCCCAGGAAGCAGGCCCCAGGTTTTTGACACCCTAGGCTGCAGAGTGAGCTCAGTGAACTTGTGGGTTTGTCTGATTATCTCTAATTTTTCATTAGATTGGCAGTTGTATATTTTTCATTTTTTTTTTCTTCTTCTCTCCCTTGAATTAGCTTGCCCTGGGCAACCCGAAACAATCTTTAGGGAAAATGTTCTCGAGCCATTCTTTTAATGATTTGCAAATAAATTATAATTAATCCATTAATCTTGTAATTACATGCTGGAAGCCTAATTACAATGAAGTCAAGTTACAGATGGCTCGGGGTTCAGAGGGCAGAGGTGTGTGGAGTGCAAACACCTTCACTTGGGGCGATGGGGACTTGAGAACATGGGTACCGTGTCCCCTGGCCTGGGAATTCACCCTGGGGCCTGTGACCCGACAGGAGCTGCTCCCACGGTGGCAGTGAGGAGAGCTGGGCTCCCACGGGACACCCCTTGTCCTCCTACTGGGTTTACCATCACCACCTGGAGGGAGACAGACCTGTAGCAGCCTCCAAGCCGCCGTCCACAGGCGCTGGCTGACCTCTGCCACGCAGTTCTCCGCCCTGTGACGGGGGTCGTGGTGAGTATGTAGAGCACCTGCGGCTTTGTGTGGGACCCAGTAAGTGTCCAGCGAAGGATACCTGGCTGTGTTGTTACGAAGGTAGGAGAAGCCACCCCTGACTTGGGGAGGGAAGTCGGGGGTGAGGAAGACCTCCAATCCCCCCGCCCCGGCTCCACACGTCTGGGGTCTGTCCCATCACATGGGGGAAGGGATTTCAGGAAACAATCGGTGTTGCCCTTTGGCTCGGCACAGAAAAGGCAGATCAGGGCCACCCCGTCCAGACTCCTCCAGGGTTCACCCTAATGTTCCCTCTTCAGGGGGAGAGCAATCAGGTAGGGCTCAGACAGGGACAGAATCAGGTTCCAATTTAAAGTCTATCAGCACGGGGTTGCAGTGCAGTGGATTAAGCCACCACGTGTGGTTCTAGCAACCCATATCAGAGAGTTGGTTTGGTTCACAGCCACTCTGCTCCTGATCCAGCTTCCTGTTCGTGAACCTGGGAGGCAGCAGGTGATGGCCCAAGTATTTGGATCCCTGCTGCCTGCCCGGGAGACCTGGATGGAGTTCCTGGATCTTGACCTCAGCGTGGCCCAGCCTTGGCAGTTACAGCCACCGGGAAGTGAGCCAGCAGACGGAAGATTCCTCCTCTCCCCACTTCCTCCCCTCCCCTCCTCTTCCTCCTTCCCCCTCCCACCACTTCCCTCTGTCATTCTGCCTTTCAAATAAATTAATCTATGCAGAAAATGTGAAGTCTGTTGTGGTTCCACAGGAGCTGTACAGCTGTCAGCAGGATGTCCCCTCTTGTCAAACTCTTCCCCAAAGTAAGATGGAACACTGAGCTGCAAGACTCTGTCTTCCAGCCACCACGCACAAACCAACCTATTCACTGGACACCCGAGACCGGACCCAGGCTTTTGCGTTGACCTTAGCCTTGAATAGGAGGTGGGTGGGGCCAGTACACAGGAGCCGTGCCCTCCCCCTGGGGAGGGGAGGTGCCACATCTACAAAGGTCCCTCCCGTGGGATCAGGTATGGGAGAAGGCAGGGTAGTGTGACCGATGCCACTTACTTTTTTTTTTTTTTGTCTAGAAATGGAAACCAACAGGCCTCTCTGCAGGGGTCAGGGCCTGGTGTGAAGGCTGTTTAATTTGGTGGACGTGTGTACCTGGGTGAGAAGTCAGGTTAGCTGGCTGAGTGACTCAGAACGGGGCAGGGGCAGCCAGCCATGGTGTCGCCATGGACACCAGGGGCAAGCTGGTGCCCGGGACCCCCGCACGCTGCAGAAAACAGGCCACAGAGGATGGGGGGGTGTCTGGTGCCCTTGACTGTGGGTGGTGGTGGGGGAGTGCATAGCCCCGGGCAGAAGCCACGCCACTCTTGTTTTAATCACAAAAAAGCCTTCCAAATGCTCATGGGAAATGTGCGCTATGGAACACCACGCAGGGTTTTCACAGGGAGGAACGCACGTCCTTCTGTGACTGGCTAACTTCAAGATGTGGAATAGTCCACACGCTAACTGCAGGGACAGCCCAGGTCCTGCCACAGCAGTGAACAGCTGAGTGCACCTCCAGACTTACAACACAGCCTGCTTCTTGCTTCTTGCAACACGTCTACCGGGGACCAGCAGAGGGGTCTGCTCTGCACAGCCACAGGGAGTCACACGTCCCCCAGCAGAGCAGCCGCCACCCTGGTCTTGCCGGCAAAGGCTGGCACGGAGCTCTGGGCTGTCTTCCTCTGACCCTTAAACACTCTGGCACCTCCACTTTGCTCTCATTGCTCAGAACTGGTCATGGGGGCTGGCGCTGTGGCGTAGCAGGTTAAAGCCCTGGTCTGCAGCACCGGCATCCCATATGGACGCCAGTTTGAGTCCCAGCTGCTCTACTTCCAATCCAGCTCTCTGGCATGGCCTGGGAAAGCAGTGGAGAATGCTTGGGCCCCTGCACCCACATGGGAGACCTGGAAGAAGCTCCTGGCTCCTGGCTTTGACCTGGCCCAGCCCCAGTCATTGTGGCCATTTAGGGAGCAAACCAGCGGATGCAAGAGCTCTCTCTGTCTCTACCTCTGTATATAACTCTGTCTTTCAAATAAATAAAATAATAATAAAAAAGAACTGGTCATGTGCCAGGAAGTACAACCCTGCCCTGTGCCAAGAGAGGGAGGAAGCCCACCATGTCCAGAACGGTCCCCTGGAGTTCTGTCTTAAATGATGTAATCCTGGGGGGAAGGGGCCCACAAAAGTGGCACTCATGCCCCCTCTACAACCACGAATGCTGCTCTCATCTGTACATGATCCCCAGGCTTTCTTACACTCTTTTCAGATTGTGATGCGTGAGTGACAGTTCCTGGTCTTTCACTGATCCATTTTTTTCTCTGCAGCCACTGAAGAGATACATGGTCCCAGGCTGGTTCATCCCTCCACAGTCACCACTGGCTCTGGCACAGGGTTCTAATAACCAGTGCCACTGCAGACATCATGTTGTCCGTATCATTTTTTCCTCTTCTGAGTGACTTTCTAAGCCCGGTGGCCAAGGTGTGGGATGGTACAGTCCAAGGTGGGAGCATGTTTATGGCTCACGACAGGTGGCTGCTGGCTCTCAGGCCTTGCTGCTGCAGCAAGCCAGTGGTGACAGGTTATAACCATCCCTGTTTTCCTTCCCAGTAATGCCAGCTACTTAGCCTGGGGCCGGTGGCAGGTAATGTGTTGCTAAGACAATCAGGACATGGCATTCTGGCGTGGCTTCTCTCCCATGTTCTCATGGCTACTTTTTAAATTTTGCAAATCTGAGCTCAATGCTCCACGCTAAGCCACCTATTAGCAAGTCTTGGGTTGGTGCAAACATTTTCTGCACGGGTTGTAGCCTGTAGCCACCATCGCACTCTGCGATATGTGCATGTGAAACAGACAAAAGAGGGGTGCTGCTTCAGCCCTGTGCAGACAATTCCTAAGTCACAAGTAAGCAGGCCCTACTGGGACGGGGATGGGGAGCAGCTGCGGGCCACTCAGGCGGAAGCCCCAGTTACCGAGAGGAAGGAGCCCTCACTGGTTCGTCAGGAGCAAAGACCAAGCACAAATAACCCTGGCGGCAAGGACTTAAGGAGGAGGGCGCCGGGCCCTTCACGGCGACTTGGAGCCACTCCATGCACGTCAGAGTGCTGGGGACGTACTAATTACACCCCCAAAGTCATCTCCTGTGTCGAGCAGCCCAGGAACTGAATAAAGACCCGGGCTCTACACCTCGCCGCCCCCTGGCAGCGATCGACACTACGGGCAACGATTACTTTTCCTGTTCACCTTCCCCTTCTGTGATGGCAGGGGACAACCGTAGACCCTGACCCCATGGCTGGCTTCCTAATCCATGCTCCATTTCAGCGATGGCCTCTACTCCCTGTGCTCAGTCTCTGAGGCCCCCGCGGCTTCGCGGGGCACAGCGTGGCACCCTCAGAGCCTTCCTCTTCCTCCCTGGGTCAACTCACAGCCCAGGAATCCACTCCATCTGCACTGAGCAGTCAGAGAGGAAGACGAGGAAGGGGCTCCGCACGGCCAGGTGAAGATTCAGAGCCACAGAGGCCGCGGTCAGGGTCGGGCAGGGCACGGGAAGGCGGCACGCGCTGCGGGTGGCGGTTGTGGAGACTGACCGTTTTTAATAGAGATCACCTCGGCCTGCAGGGAGGCACACAGGGCAGCTGCCCGGCTCTGAGAAGCAGGACGGGAAATGATGGAAGAGCTCAGGTGTTTGTGGCGTGGAGCAGGAGCCCAGTGCTCCATGGGGGCTCGAGTGAGGGAGGCAGACTTCAACTAAGGCTTGGAAATCGAGGCCTGGGGAGGCAGGACTTCAGAACGCGCCCTGGGGACTCCCCTGGCACAGCGGAGCTTTCCCGAGCTCGCCCTTGGGGACAGGGTCCTGGCAGGGCAGGGAGAGGAGGGAAGCCAGCCCGGGAGGGAGGGCTCTCAGGTGCAGGTCTGCACTGTGACTCCAGCCTCCTGCTGCCAGGAGAGAGTCCGCTCCTGTCCCCGCACGTCACGCCGACCGCGGCTCCGTCTGACCTGTGACACTTGGTGGTGCAGGAGAAGAGCCTGGTCGTGAACACAGGGCTTGCTTTCTGGACTCAAAGCCGAGCGTTCAGTGGATTGAGGAAGGGAACGTGCCCTTGGGTGCCTTCAGGAGCAACCTGGCTCCCTAGGGGCTGGTCATTCTGAGTCAAAGTTTATTATTAAAACTTCAGAGAGGCAAAATTAATGCGGACGCGGGAATCTGAGATTCCCAGTGGCTGTCTGTGACCTGACTTTCTGTGTTTCCACAACGAGACACTGGGCCTACTGAGAATGCCTAGAGCGGGAGACAGAATCAAGATAAATCACAGCTGAACAAATGGGTCTTACGGCACTGAGAACCGGTGATCAAATGCGGGCTAGAACTTCAGAGCTTGCAACATCAGACAGGGTCAGTATCTAAGAGCGCTAGGACACAGTGCGAGAGACACGTGGGCGAGGTCGTGGACGGCTTCCCATGCCGGAGCGAAAGCTAGAGCCATGTGATGACCTCCACGCTCACATGGCCATGGCACCTCCTCCCCCCGCTGCAGCTTACTCTGCTCCAGCCACACTGCTGGCTTCCTCTCTGTTTGTTAGTCACAGCCGCATCCTGCAACCTCAGGGCCTTTGCACTTGCTGTCCCCACTGGCTGGATGCTCTTCCTCCAGCTATGCACACAGACATCTCCTCCTTCCTTCCTGGTCTTAACTTTCTATTCTACGTTGTCTTTCTGACCACACTAGCTAACACTTCCATGCCACCCCAGCACTCTCTTCTTTGTCTGCATAATTCCTTTCTTTTCTTCTTTAGCATATCACTATCAAATATTTCCATTATCTGACTAGTCTCTCGTCACTCTCCTCCTGCAAGCTTCATGGGCATAAAGGTGTCTGTTTCCTTTCTGTGCACACAGTGAGTGCCCACCGATACGTGTTGGATGAACAATCAGCAGCTGGGACACGTGGAGAGGGTGGCTTCTCCCCAGAGACAGACTGTGTTGGGCACAGCTCTGCAGCTTGCCTGGGTGCCTCTTTCCATCATCGTTTGCTCAGGTTCTTGGCTAAGGAGAGTTAAACCCCCTGGCACTTGTGTTCATGTGCAGGGAATTATAAAACGCTACCCAGGATGGCTCATTCTTGGGTCTAAAGGCAGAGGTCAGCCAGGTGCTTGCCAAACCCGCCCCCTCTGGCTGAGCGCTGAGATGGGCTCAGCCCTCCTGGGTCTTGTGGGGCCAGGGTGCCTGGAGTGACGAAGCCGCCTGAAGGCCTGGCCCCTAAAGCATTCGGTGCGACTCTCCTGTCTCCTGGGATGCTGAAAGGAGGGGAGTCAGCGGGGAGAAAGATGGTGGGAGAACCTGGCTCCTCGGACCACCAGGTGGGGGGCCTCCCGCCCTCCGCCACACAGGACTACGCGGGCAATGTGAAATAGATCTGTGCTTCATGTTAATAAGCCGCTGGGGTCTGGGGGCTGTCGGTGTGCACTGTTACGAATGCTACTGTGTCACAAGGTGTTAGGCAATAACACACGTGCTTATCTTAGAATTCACATCCTTAGAAACCTAATTTTCCTGTTCTTAGCAGGAAGTTCAGCTGTGAAAATTACAGCGAGTCGGCAGGGTGAGATAAGAGGAGACGGGAGAAGCTATTAAAACACCTCTTCAGTTTACCAGTGCTCGTCCTTAAGTAATAACAATCAGTGCTGTGCCCGGGCAGGAGCTGGGGCAGATGTGCAGGCAGACCGCAGGGAGCCACCACCCAGCCCCCGCTGGGAGCCACTGGAAACTGACAGTGGCCATGGCCGTCAACAACCCAGGGGGCATGTGTGCAGTGCTGATGCGCCAGATGTGGCTTTCAACCTGGGAGATCATTTCCGTGCCTACCGGACATAACCCACTCCCAGGGGGATTTCTGCCTCCTCCACCAGCCATGCTACACTGCCGGGTCTGGCGATCACTGCCCCAGAAGAGCGGAAGAACTCACATGACCCAGCAATACACACACACAAAAGCACAGCGAGGGGCTGACGCTGTGGCGTAGCTGGTAAAGCCGCCGCCTGCAGTGCTGGCATCCCATATGGGCACCAGTTCGAGTCCCAGCTGCTCCACTTCCCATCCAGCTCTCTGGTGTGGCCTGGGAAAGCCGCAGAAGGTGGCCCAAGTCCTTGGGCTCCTGTACCCATGTGGGAGACCCAGAAGAAGCTCCTGGCTCTGGATCAGTGTGGCTCTAGATGTTGCGGCCCTCAAGGGAGTGAACCAGTGGATAGAAGACTCCCCTCCCCCTCTCTCTCTGCCTTTCAAATAAAATAAATAAATCTTTAAAAAAACAAACAAACAACAAAACCAGAATAGCACAGTGAACGTTACCTGCCCGGCCAGCATCTCATACAGCAGGACGCCGTAGGCCCACCAGTCCACGGATTTGCCGTACGGCTGATAAGCGATGATCTGCACGGAAATAAACACGTCGGTTACATTACAGGTAAATCACACAGCACCTGTTGGGACAGGTGAGTCCCGCGAGCACTGATACACTGCTCATGCAGACAAGGCCATCATAAGCTCTGTCTTCGATTTCTACGCCTAGGCAAGGGGCCCTGGGAGACAGACACACGGGGAGCCATCCACCCTGTGGTTCACTGCCAACAACCCATCCTGGGACTCTGCTTCCGGATCCACGCGGGGGTGCCACGGCATGGGTCTGAAGGTAGGTTTAGTTGTTCTCACTGGGGAAAAATGTCTCTGCACTGAGGGACATTCACTTTTCGGGAAGTGCCAGGGGTCGGTCAGCACTAGGGTTTGACGCACAGGACGCTCAGACTCCAACATCCAAGCGGAGTGTTATGAAAAGCCGTAAGAAGGCCGATGGAGATGGACGAGAGCAGGAAGCTCGGCGGGGTAAGAACTCCGGTTTCCTTGCGCTGCACATAAAGGCTCGGGGAGGCGCGCTCAGTCTGCTGAATGAGGTCCTAGCGTGTTCTGAAAAGATGCAGGATAGAAGGCCCGGATGCGACATTGGGACTTTGCCTGACTCTTGATCCCAGTCAATCAACTGAAAAAAGAAACTGAGAGGACCTACAGAGGACAATGCAGTCGGCAAAGGGGGTGACTTACACCGTTCAGGCAGCGTAAAGCTACCGTGGTTAGTCAGACCGTCCTCAGCTAGACAGGAGGGCGTGCGTGGGGGAAACACGAGAGACGACGCACTCACGGAGAAGCATCCTTATTTCTACACAAGACTTTGAAATGTGCTCTTCAGGGAAAGATGAGTGTGCAAGGATTTTGCTGCATGTAACTATATTTCGAAAGTATTCAAATAAAGCCAGTCCTTGCAACCTATTTGCAATGTGTAGTGTTTCAATTTTTTAAAAGATTTTATTTATTTGAGAGGTGGAGTTACAGACAGAGGGAGAAACAGAGAGAAAGGCCTTCCATCCACTTGTTCACTCCCCAAGTGGTTGCAACAGCAGGAGCTGGGCTGATCTGAAGCCAGGAGCCAGGAGCTTCTTCCAGGTCTCCTACGCGGGTGCAGGGGCCCAGGACGTGGGCCATCTTCTGCTGCTTTCCCAGGCCACAGCAGAGAGCGGGATCAGAAGAGGAGCAGCCGGAACTTGAGTTGGTGTTCTTGTATGAGATGCTGGCATTGCAAGAGGCAGCTTAACCTGCTGTGCCACCCCGGTCAACTGGTTCTGAACACAAGCAGAGCCGAAGCTTCGGTGTTTCTGGGTGAATTATCAGGCGGAGGCTCGGTCGTGGCTTTATTTTCTGTCTCTACCCACAAACATCCAGGCGGCTTTACCATCCCTCTCCTGCACGTGGTGGAGAGCACTTTGCCCAGGTCTGAAAAGCTGTCAGAGGCAAGGGAGTGGGCACCCTGCTTCCGGTCAAATGATTCACAAACCTACAAGCCAGGGCTGCCAGGACGGCGTCTTCTTTTAAAAGCCAAGAGGATCCGCTCAGCCACTGGACCGAGGTGACGAAGCCGCGCTGACACCACAGTGCCTCCTCCAACCAGAACGACAGGATGGCATTCCGAATCTCACCGGATGACGCTTCCCGGGGAAGTTCACAATCGGTCCCCGCGGTGTGACGCCAAATGAAACGGGGATTTCCAAAGGTCTGGTACGGGGCAGACGGCGCAGCTTCTAGGTTCCGTTAGATTCACCTTCAGCAGAAAGCATGCACGCCCTCGATGACCAGCGGCTGCTAATAATTATCTCCCATCAACCAAAACCTCTGGGCAAAAGGACCGCTGTGCTGGAGATACACGGACAGGTGCACACCACTTCGGATGTCGCTCTATCACCCCTGCCCCACACTGCCCAATGTGTAGCCCACAGCCACGTGCGGGCACTGGGCATTTGAAATGTGGCCGTCCTCGCTGACACGTGCTCCAGCTGTGAAACATATGTCAGACTTTGCAGACTTAGGACAAAATCGCAACACAGTTCACGGATGACTTTTGTTTTAGGTACAGCGGGTTAAATAAGAGCCATTCCTGGAGCCGATTTTGTCTATTCCTCAGCTTTTTTTTTTTTTTTTTTAAGCTGTGGGTGCTACAGACTGGTTGGGAATGCAGATTTTTCTTCTCTTGCTCAGTGCTGGTCCAGAGGCTCCTTGAGCCACTCTGGTTCTTGACTCTCACTGGCTGGGAAGGCAGCTTGGGGCTGAAGACAAAGTTCAAAGGCCAGGGAATGGATGATGAGACTCTTGAGCCCGTCTCCACTGGGGACAGGGGCAGGCATCTCTGGTGCTCGTGGGCCAGTGAGGGCTTGCAGCCGAGCACAGAGCTGCCCAACCGCCTTGCTTCTCCAGGCCAGTGACAGCAATGATGATTTGGTTTCCCACAACAGAGCGGCTCACAGAAGGAGAGGCTGTCTTGGCGAGAAGGGCTGGAGCTGGCAGGCTTCCCTGCAGCACATGGGAGGTTGAACTTGGCCTCAAAAGGATGCCCGACAGGGCCAGTGCCATTCAGCTTCACTGCTGTTTGTCACGATGAGCCTTATTATTATACTTACATGAGCCAACTGCTCGGGGGGGATGTCAGGATGCTACAAATGGCTGCCTGTCTTGTGAAGGGGAGATGTGAATGAGCTTCCTTCCAACCCCGGGCACGGGACCAGGGCCTGAAAGGGACCAGAGGGCAGCTTCTCATTTCTCAACAGGCCAAAGGCCTACAGCAGCTCCAGGGAGGTCGCTCCAAGGCCACCCAGCCCCCCGCCCTCTGCCATCCCACACACTCCGAGGGTCTCAGAGCGGATGGGGCTTCAGAAACTTTCCAACTCTGGGCAGAACAGACCTGGGAGTGCAGCTCAGTTAACCCTTGCCAGACTGTTTCAAAGATGAGGGAATGAGAGGCCACACAGCTTGTCTAAGGTCGCACGGCCAGTACGCAGTACAGCTGGCATTTGAACCTGCCTGTTCAGCTTTGGCATCCACACTTTGGACCCTTTATCTATCCTGAAGGTCTGGGCTCCGTGTGGCTCCCCAGACAGCCACAGTGGGCACTGGCCCGGTGAAGGGGTCTTGATGAGAAGGGGCTCACGTGTTCGGCAGGAGGAGCACAGTAGGGAAGCCGGGAAGCCTGCTCACCGGCAACTCTGGGTCTTCAGCCTTTGTCTTCACGTCATGAGACCATCAGCTGTGGTCTCATTTTCTTGGCTGCACCTCGATTGCTCTCCATTCTTCTTTTCTTCTAAGGTTTATTTAATTTACTTGAAAGGCAGAATGACAGAGAGAGGGAGAGAGACAGAAAGAGAGATCTGCCATCTCTTGGCTCATTTCCCAAATGGCTGCAATGGCCAGGGCTGGGCCAGGCAGAAGCCAAGAATCCAGAACTCCACTGGCTGGCAAGGCTGCTGCTGCCTTCCAGGCACATGAGCAGGGAGCTAGATCTGAAGCAGAGCCGCCAGGATTCGAACTGCTGCTGTGATATGGGAGGCTGGCATTGCAAACGGCAGATCAGCCCGCTGTGGTCCGACGCTGGCCCCGTCCGCCCTTCACTGCGTGTTACAGCTTCTCACCCACCCTTCCGGGGGACACCCGTACCCAAGTGAGCTGACCAAAGAAGGCTCCCTCCCAGCTGACATTACAAAATAATGGCTTTTGTGCATCCAACATGCTCAAGTCCTTCTACGGTCTCAGGGAAACAAAGAATATCCTCTCCTTTCTTCAAAAATACAAACATCTGATGCAAAAATTATGACTGTTCTGGAAGACATCATCAATTTCCGAGGCTGGAACACAGCACAGGAGAGGCTCTGTTTATGACCGTCTGATGTGCCCCAACAGTGCCACTTGGGAGGAAAGAAGACAGGCTGAAGTGTTTGCTGGGAGTTCTACACGGACAGCTGGGATCTGTGTTCATAACTCCTCCTCTGCTCCCGCCGCTGGGGCCCACAACTCAGGCAGCGTGGTCCTGTTGTTAGGAAGGCCGCCCATCTGCCCCCACTCAACCCCGAGTCCCCGCCAGCACCCAGCACTGGGACCTCATGCAGCGCAAGGCAGACCTGAGAAACCAGGGGACGTGACCCAAGCCCCACCTGCAGGCACTGCCTAGCCCTTAGGTGCAGAATCAGCAGAGGGCTCAGGAATTCTCAGAGCGGCCGTGGCCGTGGGGGTGGTTTAGAAAATTGTCTTCAGGGTTCTGAAAAGGAACCCGAGGTGCCGCGTGGCAAAGCGGCTTGCTCCAGGTCACCAGGCTGGTAGGTGGCAAGGCCATGTACAGAGAGGTCTCAGGTCATCCGACTGTGTCCTCTTCCTGCAGAACCAGGCCTGAGACCAGAGTGTGATAACCAAGAAGCACCACAGTTCTCACCCAGATGCTTCCCAGCAGAATTCCACTGGGACAACGTGTCCAAGGCAGGATACCAAGTGGGAAGCGCACTGTGGTGAGAGGCTGCCAAGCACAAATGCACTCAAGTGCTGTGTGACCTCAGGCAAGTGGCACAGCCTCTCTGAGCTTCCATTCCCTCATCCATGATATTAGGACTGCAGCAACCACCTGGCAAGTAGGTAGTGGGGGCGACTAACTGGCATTCAGTGTATTAAAATGGGCTTATGTAGGTAAGTGGAATGTGTATATGTACATTATGGAATTCCATACTGTCTAACATCAGAAGTAACTGACTCCCAGGCAGGGCAGGTGGGTGGAAGTTACCCAAAGTAATGAATGGAATCAAGGGAAGAGGAAACATTCTGGCATGAGAGCTAATGTTAAAAATCTCTATTAAACAGGGCTGGTCTGTGCCTGCAGTGCCAGCATCCCATATGGGCAGCGGTTCAAGTCCTGGCTGCTCCACTTCTGATCCAGCTCTCTGCTATGGCCTAGGAAAGCAGTAGAAGATGGCCCAAGTCCTTGGGCCCCAATCCAAGTGGGAGACCTGGAAGAAGCTCCTGGCTCCAGGCTTTGGATCATTGCAGCTCTGGCCGTTGCAGCCAATTGGGGAGTGAACCAGCAGATGGAAGACCTCTCCTTCTCTCTGTGTGCAACTCTGACTTTCAAATAAATAAATAAATCTTTAAAAAAAAATCTTATTAAACACCTTGAAATGATTGTTGGCATCTGGAAGTTCCCAGTCGACCTTAAATTTCCCATTAAGCTTATTCTGTGCTGGACGTCGTGTTAAGAACTAGACACAGAAGTGAATGAGAGAGATGAAAACCCCACCCACTTGGTGGATGTTATCAGAGCAGCAAGACTTGAAGCCACTTTCCTCCTCGCTCTTCTCCCTCTCTCCTCCCTGCCACTGCTTCTGGCTGTGTAACTCCACGGGCCAGGCCCTCTGCCAGACACTGGGGACAGACACACGATGGATAAAGGCGTGCAAACGTGGTATCTAAGATATCCCCATGGGGGATATCTGCAATGTTTGCAGTCTCTGAGGAAAATGCATCACAGAAGAATATTACCGCAAGATGGCAAACTTGAAAAGCCTAGAGCCCAAACCACATGTTTTCTACTTAGACAAAAATCGTGGCTCTGTCTCAGACTAGAGAGAAAAGGAAATGATTTCTTGAATGATAACAGGACAAGCAAATGTGCTTTAAAACTTGTTTGTAGCAGCTGCCTTCTCCCCCTCCCCCAGTTATCCCTGTTATCCTAATAGAAAGGAAAAGAAACGGCAGAACAACTCAAGTACAAGGTCGGAAGACGGCCAGATGTTACCAAGAAGGATTTGGAATGATTACTACCAGCTTGAATTGGAACTGATGCTTCTTATACATTGCTAGAGTTGTTAGTGTTTTGGTAAAGACTTTTGCATCTGTGTTCATGATGGGATCGGGCTGTGGTTTCTTTTCTTGCGATGTCTGTCAGGTCTTGGTATCAGGGTAGTGCTGGCATTAGAAAACGCTAGGATGCAGTCCTAACATTTTGGCTTCTGAAAGAAATGGCAGAGGATTGGTGTACTTTTTTCCTTGTTATAATCTACCACTGAGCCCACCTGGGCATGATGCATTGCATTTTGGAACGTTATCAATGATAGGTTCAATATCTGTAATAATAGATATTGGCCAATTCAGATTGTCAACTTCTTGTTGAGTTTGGGCAGGTTGTGTCTTTGTAGGAATTAGCCCATTTCATCAAATTTCTGGGCACAGAATTGTTCACAGTATCTAATATCCTTTCAATGGCCATGAGATCTGTAGTGATGGCCTCTCTTCCACTTCAGATATTGGTAATTTGTGTCCTCTCCTTCTTCTTCTTCCTTTTTTTTTTTTTTTTTTTTGACAGGCAGAGTGGACAGTGAGAGAGAGAGAGACAAAGAGAAAGGTCTTCCTTTTAACGTTGGTTCACTCTCCAATGGCCGCTGTGGCCGGCACGTCACGCTGATCCGAAGCCAGGAGCCAGGTGCTTCCTCCTGGTCTCCCATGCGGGTGCAGGGCCCAAGCACTTGGGCCATCCTCCACTGCACTCCCGGGCCACAGCAGGGAGCTGGCCTGGAAGAGGGGCAACCGGGACAGAATCCGGCACCCCGACCGAGACTAGAACCCGGTGTGCCAGTGCCGCAGGCGGAAGATTAGCCTACTGAGCCACAGCGCCAGCCCTCTTTTTTCTTGTTAGCTTGGCCAGAGGTTCATCACTTTTGTTGATCTTTTCAACACACTATCTTTCTGATTTTGTTTTTGTTTTTAAAGATTTATTGTGGCTGGCACTGTGGCATAGTGGGTAAGGCTGCTGCCTGCAGTGCCAGCATCCCATATGGGCACTGGTTGCTCCACTTCGATCCAGCTCTCTGCTATGGCCTAGGAAAGCAGTGGAAGATGGCCCAAGTGCTTGGGCCCCTGCACCCATGTGGGAGACCCAGAAGAAGCTCCAGGCTCCTGGCTTCAGATTGGCCCAGCCCTGGCCATTGCAGCCATTTGGGGAGTGAACCAGTGGATGGAAGACAACTCTCTCTCTCTGCAACTCTGACTTTCAAATAAATAAATAAAAAGGCAGAGTTAGAGAGAGAGAGACAGACAGACAGACACACACCAGAGAGAGATGGATCGTCTATATGCTGATTCACTTCCCAAATGGCTGTAACAGCCAGGGCTGCGCCAGTCCAAAGCCAGGACCCTGGAACTCCATCCAGGTCGCCTACATGGGTGGCACAGGTGAAGCCCTTGGGCCATCCTCCACTGCTCTCCCAGGAGAATTAAGAGGGCGCTGGACTGGAAGCTGTGCAGCCAGGACTCCATCTGGAGCTCATATGGAATGCCAGCATCTCAGGCAGCAGCTTAACCAGCTGCCACCAACAGCAGACTTCGATTTTTTTTTTTAAAGTTCTCTATTGGCTTCCTATTTTCAATTCATAAAGTTTTATTTTATTTGCTTATTTTACTTGAAGGAGAGCGCCTACGTGTTGATTGACTCTCCAAATGCTGACAACAGCTGGGGCTAGGCCAGGTTGAGGCCAGGCGCCAGGTGCCAGGAACTTCATCAGGGCCTCCCGCATGGGTGGAGGAGCCCCAGGACGTGCGTTTGCAGGAAGCTGAGGTGGGACCTGAACCCAGGCACTCTGATTAGGGATGTGGGAACCCCGAGTGGCGTCGTCACCACCACACGAAACACCTGCCTCTCGCTTCATTGACTTCTCTAATTGTCATCTGCCTTCAGCTCACTTCGGATTTAGCTTGCTCTTCCGTTCCCAGTTTCCTAAGGTAGCGGCTTGGCTGATGTGCGGTCTTCCTTCAGTTTTAGTATATGCATCCCATGCTATAAATTTCCTTCTAAGAACCACTGCTCACGCAATCCCTTACCATTTGATAGGTTGTTTTCGCTTTCCCTTACTTTGGACATTTGTAACATTTCTCCCGAGATGTCCTCTCTGACCTCTGTGTTAGTTACAAGTGCGATGTCCAGTCTCGAGGACTGCGGAACCTTCCAGGGATCTTTCTGTAATCGATCTTGGGTCTCACTCATTTGTAGACACAGCGTGATGTCTACTCTCTCGACTTGGCTGTGTTTTATGACCCAGGATGTGGTCCCCTTCGGCGAGTGTTCTGTGAGCCGGAGGAGGCAGCATATTCGGCCGTCATCGATAAACTCATCGGCAGGTGTCTGTGGGTGCACTGGTTGATGCTGTCGAGCCCAGCAGTGGCCTCCTGCTGGAGCTGAGTGTGCCTGACAGAGGGGTACTGAAGCCTGCAGCTCCCGGGGGATTCTCCTGTCTCCTTGCAGTCTCAGCCGTGGATTCCTACACTGTTGGATTAGAGAAAGCTACACCTTTTGTTATTCTGTATCACCCCTCTTCATCCCCCGGAACCACCCTTGCTCTGAAGCCTGCTCTGTGTGAAACTAACACAGCCGCTCCTGCTTTCTCCAGAGGGGTGTGTCTTCCTCCATCCACTTGCTTTTTAATGCGTGTGTCTTTATAACTAAAAGTGGGTTTCTGATGCACAGCATACAGTTGGGTCTTGACAATCTTTTAACTGTACATTTAGATCACTGGCGTTCAGAGTGGCTGTTGATGCAGCTGGATTAACATCTACCACATCTTCATCTTTTACTGCTTTCTGGTTGTCGCCCCTCACTTTTTCTTCCTATTTTCGTCTTCTGCCTCTTATGGTTTTAATTGAGCATTTTGCATGATTCCATTTTCTCTGTAATTCCATTTCTCTATTTCTTTTTTTCCTACCTTTTTAGTGGTTTCCCTAGACTTTGCAACATACATGTATAACTAATCCAAAGCCACATTTTAAAAAAAGCCACACCACTTCATGGGTAGTGTGAAGGCCATATAACAGCAAAATAATCCTAATTCCATCCTCTTGTTCCCTATAATGTTGCTGTCATTCACTTTACTTATATATAAGAAAACACCCACAAACACACTGTTCTATTATTTTGAACAAACTGTTAATCTGTTAGACCAGTTAAGAATAAGAGAAGTAGGGGCATGGGTTAAGATGCCCTTGGGATGGATGCCTGCTTCCCATATCAGAGTGCATGGTTCGAATCTCAGTTACTCTGCTTCCTACCCAGTTCCCTCCTAACACATAAGGGTTCAGGTACCTGGGTCCCTGCCTTCCATGTGGGAGACCCAGGAGTTCCAGGTGATTGGCTTTAGCCTGGTCCAGCCCTGGCTGTTACAGCCATTTTTGGGGGTGAACCATGGATAGATCTCTCTCTCCATCTTTCCTTTTCTCTTTCTCTCTCCCCATTTTTCAAATGAAAATAAAGATTTAAATAGAATAGGGAAAAGTTTGCATTTTCGTTTCCCCTTTTCCTCCTTGGATGTTCTTCCTTTCTTTTCCGTATCTGTTTCTGACTGGTATGATTTTTCCTTCTCTCTAAAGAACTGCTTTTGCTGCTTCTTGCAAGACAGGTTTTTGGCAGTAAAATCCCCTAATTTTTTTGGAGAGAGCATTATTTCTCCTTCATCTTGGGAGGATAACTCCACAGGGCACAGAATCCATGTTGGGGGGTTTCCTTCTCTCCACAGTTTGGCTCTTTCACTCCACTCAATTTGCTCTCTTTTTTAAAAAGATTTTATTTATTTATTTGAGAGGCAGAGTTACAGACAGTGAGGGAGAGATGGAGAGAGAGGTCTTCCATCTGCTGGTTCACTCCCCAAGTGGCTGCAATGGCTGGAGCTGGGCTGATTTGAAGCCAGGAGCTTCTTCCAGGTCTCCCATGTGGGGTGCAGGAGCCCAAGCACCTGGGCCATTTTCTAGTGCTTGCCCAGGCAATTAGCAGGGAACTGGATTGGCAGAGGAGCAGGCAGGATTTGAACCAGCACCCGTATGGGAAGCCGGCGCTGCAGGTGGAGGTGCAGCCTACTACACCGCAGTGCTGGCCCCTCTCTGTTCCTTATAGGGAAGGCATTTTTTCCATCTGCCTCCTTTTAAGATTCTTTACCTTGGGTTTTTCTACAGCTTAAATACGCTACCCGTAGGCATCTCTTTTGTGTTCCTTCCTTCTCCCCACCCCGCCCCTTCCCCTCCCCTGCAGTCCAGGGATCTCCTGAGCTCTGAGCGAGAGAGCCAGGAGGGTGAAGGAACCTGGAGAACTCCAGGGGGCGCCTACATGCTACTAAGTCTGCGTGGCTGGACTCCCTCTGCCCGAGCCTTAGTAGAGCTCTGCCAGGCTTTGGACGTGGCTGTGAGACGCCCCCGGTCCTCTGGCCAGTGTCGGATGGGGGCGGGGATGGGACTCGATCCTCCACGGTCCTGGGATGAGGCACTCACAGCACCGAGTCACACGGTGAGAACTCATTCCTGCTTTGGGTCTCCGTGAAATTCTTCCCGAGGCTCATCTCTCTCCGGGTCCTCTGGGACCCTGGCTGGTTGTGACAAGGCAGCAACCCGGTTTGGGACAACGCCCTAACCGAAGGGCCCCTGCCACCCTGCGGGAGACCTGGGTGGCGTTCCAGGCTCTTGGCTTCAATCTTGGCCCAGCCTATGCTGTTGAGGGCATCTGGAGAGTGAACCAGTGGATGGAAGATCTCTGTCTGTCTATCTGTCCATCTCTCTCTCTCTCTCTGCTTTTCACATAAATAAAAGTTAAAAAACAAACAAAAAGAATATGTGAGCCTTGGTGTGGGGAGACTTGGCTCCCCTCAATCTTCCTACATATACGATGAGCTTTCTGCACCCAGCCTGCGGGTCAGAACGCTACCCAAAGGCCTCCTGCAGAGAGGCGTCCACTGGCCTCTCCAGGGGGACACAAGGGCACACAGCAGCAGTGTGGTGTCCCTTGGAAGAATGGCTTGGGGAGGGAGACCCACACGGAGCCTGGGGGATTCTCATATCATTGTCTAGAAGGGGCTGGGCATGGACTCCCCGTGGGCACGTCCCTTGGGTCCCTGCAGACCGTAGTCCCTCCAAGGGAAGCTGAGGGGACGGCAGACTCCAGCCTGCAGGCCCAGTCCAGCTCGCCTGCTGCTCCGGCCAGCCTGTGAGCCAAGCATGGGTTTCATACTTGTAAATGCAAAATGAAAAATATAAAAAAAGACTACACGAGTATACTTCAAAAAGTTCATGGAAGATGGAATTAAAACATAAATTCATTTTACTGCCAAAAAATTGAGATCTGTGCATAGATTTTTCATAACACACAGTTTTCACAAAATTTTTTTGATTTTGAATTTCAAAATTTCTTTGCACCAAAATAAACTTAATTCTTAATCCGATTTTACACAAACTTTTTGCCATCCCTTCATTTTAGTGTTTTGACAACAACAGTTGCTCATTTTTGCCACTTGGCAAAAATCTAAAATTTTGGTTTAGGATCAGCCTAAAATATTTCCTAACTAGCCCTGAGCAAAGAAAGGGAGCCCTGTTGCCTAGGTCCTGGGAAGCAACATCGTGAAGTTCCGGGTGTGGCCCCAGGAGTCGTTTGGCTTTAGCTTTGCCCTCTGAGTAGCCAGCGGCTGTGTCTAGAAGATGGGGATAAACCACGGAGTGATGGGTGAGTGACTACGTGGAAGGAAAGGTCCTGCAGAGCTGAGCCCACGGTGCTGGGCCAACAGCCAAAGGTCATCCTGACTATCCCAGCCCCAAGCAGAACCCTGGCAGCCAGTGTCCCCACAATAGCCAGGTGCTGTGCCTGCTGTTAACATGGTGTGTTGGAGTCATTGCACAACAACAGAGAATCCAAACAAAAGCAGAGGGGTCAGCGTTGTGGTGCAGGAGGTTAAGCTGCTACCTGCAATGCTGACGTTCTATATTGGAAGGCCAGTTCCAGTCCTGGCTGCTTCGCTTCTGGTTCAGTTTACTGCTTATGTGCCTGGGAAAGCAATGAATGATAGCTCATGTGCTTGGCTCCTGCCATGCACGTGGAGACCCAGATGGAGTGCCAGGCTCCTGGCTTCAGCCTGACCCAGCCCCAGCAGTTGGGGCCACGTCGGGAATGAACCAGCAGACAGAAGAACCCCTCTCCCCCTCTCCCTCTGACACTATGCCTTTCAAATTTATCAACCAAAATTACCCAAAACAGGGCAAAATTGATGGAGAGCTCCCTCTAGGGCAGGCTGAGTTCATTACAGACAAAACTCAACCCTCCTGGATGTGCTGTGACTGAGGTACTACGATCACCCTCATTTTATGGATTTCACCCCAAAGCTCTTAAAAGAGTGGAGCTACAGGCAGAGTTAGTGATGCCATGGTCAGAGGCAGCAGGGGAGACTTAGCTGGGAATCACGACCATTGTCACTGAGCCTCCAGCCTCTCGACTCAACCACCGCTGCCCTGGTCTTGGGTCTCCTCTCTGGAGGCGGCTGGTGCTGCTTGGGCAGGGCTTGGAGCTCTGCACCCACCTTGGGGACCCTTGCAGCAGGCCTCCTCTGTGGCACCCCGGCGGCCTCATGGAGGTGCTAAGTGTGCATCAGAACCCCAACGAGAAGCTGCTCGAGTGGAAAGGCAGGAAGGCGAGTCAGGAACAGGTAAGGGAACACGACAGTGGCAACACGAGACTCCCAGAACCGGGAGACGGCAGCCTGGCGGCTCTTTGGCAACAGAGCAAGGGGCAACCGGCGGCTGATGGCTCTGAGGCTGGTGGACCAGGGTCCCGGCCCTATACTGGCTATCCGTGAGCTCTGGCAGGGGGCCATTCCTCTCCAAGGGATAACGCCGTTTAGCTCTGAGGACTACTGCAGCAGACAGGAGGGAGTGGCGCAAACCCGGAAGTGAACAAATGTCATCTTCCTTAATATACCCACCTCCTCCCTGCCGTTGCCCAGGCAATTTATAAGTAAGAGAGGAGATGAAGCCCAGAAATCTCTGACCTATTTTTGCAGGATAAAAAAAAAAAAGCCCTAAACGAGCGGTCAATTAATGCAAGTCACAGAACACGGGGAATAAAAATGGATCAGAGTGTTACTGGCGCTCTGAGAAAACCTAACGGGCCTGAGCCAGCAGCTCCCTGGCCCATGTGCGCCTAAGCCTGGATCTGCAGCCCCCGGGGAAGCTGTCAGTGCTGGAACTGGATCCCAAGTCTGCCTTGAGCTGGGGCAAAGGGGAAACTGAGAGCACCTCTCTGTGCCTCAGCTCCAGCATCCAGGACCCAGAAGCGACTTAAAGATTGAACAAAAGGCCGGCGCCATGGCTCAATAGGCTAATCCTCTGCCTTGCAGCGCTGGCACACCGGGTTCTAGTCCTGGTCGGGGCGCCAGATTCTGCCCCGGTTGCCCCTCTTCCAGGCCAACTCTCTGCTGTGGCCCGGGAGTGCAGCGGAGGATGATCCAAGTGCTTGGGCCCTGCACCCCATGGGAGACCCGGAGAAGCACCTGGCTCCTGGCTTTGGATCAGCGCAATGCGCCAGCCACGGCGGCCATTGGAGGGTGAACCAACGGCAAAAGGAAGACCTTTCTCTCTGTCTCTCTCTCTCACTGTCCACTCTGCCTGTCCAAAAAAAAAAAAAAAGATTGAACAAAATAAAGGGAACAAGGTGCAAGAGAGAGCTGGCAGTCAGAGGGGGGCTGCAGGTCCCCTAGGGTCCGGCTCCTTCTGCAGGGGGAGCTGCAAGGAGGAAATCAGCTGTCCCACAAGCCCCAACACCGCAGAGAATGGGGCTGGGCTGACCAAGCTCCGAGGCCAGAGAAACACCATGAGACAAGAACTCTTGAAAAAAAATGGGGAGAAGCACACAGCTTCCGGAAGACCCCAAAGGAAAGCCCGGCCCTGGCTGGCCTGTGGTGCTGTAGCCCCTGGACGCTGACCCCATGCGGAGGGGAACCGGCCTTTGATGGAGAGCAAGCCGCCTGGGTTTATCGCTCTCTGTCTTCAACCACGCGCTGTGCTTGGTGCCTGCCTGCACCCGGCTCCTCTCGGAGGGGCCCTGGGTGGTGCCTGCTCTCCTTTACACCCCCTTCCTTGGCAGTTTGGCAAGTGCTAATTTACAGCCTGACCACCTGGGTGGGCAGAACACAGTTATTCTCTCATCAGACTTTTGGATCCCCCATCCCTCGACACAGCCCTTTCCCCTGGGGACAGCACTAGCTCTGGGGTGCCCGGAGTGACGCCCCATCAACCTTCACACACACACACACACACACACTGGGGGCCCCTGGCTCACTGGTTGGCTTCAGTCCACATGGCCCCTTGACACCACGTCCCGTGCCTTCAGTGCCACACCTGTCACGGCACAGTAACTGGACGCTGGAGTTCCTGACCCTCTGGGTACCCCGGTCTTGGTCTCCCACTGCCGCAGGTGTCCTGCCTGCCAGGCCAGGGGACCTGCACAAGCTGACATCCGGGTGAAGACTTGAAGGAAGCGAATCAGGGAGCCACCTGGGCACTCAGGGTAGGGCACGGGGAAGGGGGGACGGGAAGCAGCACAGCCCAGGGGGAGGTGGGCGTGTGGGAAGTTTGGGGAGTGGCAGGGAAGCCACCCAGGTGTGCTGGGGATCAGGGTGGGTGGGAGCAGAGCTGAGACGGGGCAGAGTGGGGGAGGGGGACAGACAAGGAAGCAGAGGACCAAGCGTCTCAGGGCCCTTGTGGAATCTGGGGTCCCAGCGATATCCCCAGCTCTGCTCCCAGGCTGCCTCCTGCCCCTCTCACTGTCCCCACCCCTACCCTTATTCAAAGCCCTCAAGCGCCCGCCCTGCCTGCTGGGGCTGTCAAGTCCAGGCTCATTGTCACAGACACTGCTCTTTCAGGGACCACGGGCTCCTGGTGGCCAGTTCCTTGCCACACCTCCCCGACCTCTGTCCCACGGCATCTGCCTTCCTCAGGGTCCCACACCAACAGCTCTCCAGTTCTCCTCCCTTCCAGGAATCTCTTGGTCCCTCTGCTCCCATCTGCCCTGAACGGGGGATCCTGGACCCGTCCAGAAGGGAGGTCCCAGCTGACGGCCCATTGCGGAAACCTCCCCTGCAGTCCTTATCACTCTCCCTGTTGGGGTAGAGCCCACCTAGCACAATTAGGAGATGTCACATGGGATGCAGACATCCGGGTGCTGTCACAGGCATCACTGGGCTGGCATTCCTGCAGGGCTGGGACCCAGGAGCCACACCCAGGCCCCGTCTCCAGCTCCCTGATCGAACCTGATCCTCACCCACACAGGCCTCTGTCCCTCTGCTGACAGGCAGCTGGCTACAAGGTGGGCAACCGCACCCCCAGGATTTTAGCCAGGAAGAGGGGGTGTCGCCGCCAAGAGTGCTATGTCCTGACCACATCTCTGTACCCACGTCTCCTGTCTCCTGGGTTGCAATTACCATTCTAAACCAGCTCCAGCACCAAGGCCCACCTGGCAGGTCCTTCCTCGGGGCTCCCCTTCTGGCCGGACCCCCCTAGGCCTGCAGCAGTGCCAGTGCCAACTGACCAGTGCCCTGGGCTGGGCAGCGGCTTCCAACTACTGCCTCATCCCTGGTTACCCCTGGGTGTGCCGGGATTAACAGCTGGACACGACTCCCAGTCCCTGATTCCAGTCCCGGTGGGCTCCTAGCCAAGTGCTCAGTTTGACTGCTCTTCTCCCAAGAGCCTGCAGATGATGCAACACTCTCACCTGGCCTGGTGCCGGCTGGTGTGCGCGACTGCTCAGGTGTGAAATGTGACCCATCAGAGGACGCGCCCAGAGCAGCCGGCCCGGTGCGTGGTCTGGCCTATCCCTGGCCCCACTTAAACAAGCAGAGGGGCGTAGGACACTTCCAGGAGCAGAGGCCCCGCCTGCCGCCTCTCGTGCCGGGAAAGTGTGGGGTCTGATGCCGACCCGGGCTGGCCCCTCCTGCCTCCGAGTAACTGACTTGTAGGGGGGAGTGAAACCGGAAGAAGCTTCCTCATTCGGCCTTCTCCGCTCAAGGACCTGGGGAGTCCTCTCCCTGCCAAAGCAGAGGCCTCTGTCTCTGCTTTGGGACACCCCCGCTGCCCTGTGCCTCCTCCGTGGGCACCCGCTCACATGCGTGGGTCACGGTGCCCGTCTCCGCCTGTCTGTGCAGGTTAAGGGGATGCCAGAGTGTTAATTGATTTCAAGGCTTTTTGAACAAATAACCATAAACACTCAAGCCTCTGCGCTGCCTATCAAGGAAAATGCCAGCTACGATAATTATCCTGCCTCTGCCTGATGAGAAGATTTGCACAGAGGACAGGATGACTTTAACCTCCGAGCCAGCTCTGGAGCCTTGAACCCATCTGCTGTCTCTGTGGCCATGAACTCCTGAATGCTCCGGGGAACGCCAGCAGAAGGCGAAACAAGCAGAAGTGATTATTGATTGAGTTCCCTGCAGCACCGTGGTTTGTTTTATTTTTCTATGAAATTCAACTGGGATCTAAACACAGCTCTTGGGTCCTGCCTGTTTGCACGAGCGTCACACCTCTTCTAAGCTGCACGGCCCCTCCCTGACGTGCTGTATTCCCAGCGGCACTGGGGCCCGGCACAGTAGGCGCACGCAATGGTGGAAGCGCTCGGACGGGTCAGGTTGTAGGGCGCGGTAGGAGGTCTGAAGACGGCCTGAGCTGGGGTTGAAGCCGAAGTCTGGCATTTGTTAGCATCGTGGTCCTACACGGGTGTTTACTGCCTTGGTCATCTCACCTGGAGCATGGGTTTGTGATGAGGGCTAAACGTACCTGGGGCCTGGCACACAGTAGGCACTCAATACACAGAAGTCGCACCCTTTATTATGGCACGTGCAGCGGCTCTATGGAGAGGCATGAGGACGTTGGAGAGGAGAGTTTATGCAGAATGAGAGCTTATTATTCTCTGTGCACAAAGAGGCCCAAAGTTATGGAGGTGTGTGACAAGTGTGGTTACCCGTGGCTGTCGGAGGAAGATGGAGAGAGTGGCCTGCACAGAACGCCAGCACCACCAGTGGGACAGGCTGACTGATGTCACTCCCCCCTAAAGATGTGCACAGCCCTACATCCAGAACACCGCTGTGACGTGGCAGGAGAGAGGTTGCAGCAAGGACGTCGGGACAGATGATTCCCGGGTCACTGCATGGGCCCAGAGCATCATGGGGACCTCACGGGAAGGTCAGAGACAGACTGGAGGCTGCGTGTGGTCTCAAGAGCCGAGAACGTGGGCAGCCCCGGCAGCGGTGGGGGACACTTGGCCCGCAGGCCCTGTGAGGTCCACGAAATCACTCGGTCTGGCCCCGCCAAGGCCACTGCAGGTGGGACTCAAAACTCCACAACTCTTTAGCGGGCTGATTTTTTCGGTTGGTAACTGTACATGGCCCAAATGATGCTATAAACCTTCAGATGGCCCTGGGCAGAAAGAAGAAGGTTCTCCACCCCTGCTAGAGGCTGGAAAAGGCCAGGAGATGGTCCCCCTCTGACACCCCCTGCCTGAAAGCTTCCAGGAAGAACCAGCCCTGAGAGCGATTCTGGGTTCCTGGACTGTGAGAAGATGAGTCTGTGTTGCCCCTGCGTTTCCACTTCTGTTTCAGGCTGGCAAATCTGGGCTCCTTTGTTGCTGTGGTGACAGGAGACTCTCCACCCAGTGTTGCCAACCACAAAGGACAAAGGCCAGGAGCATGCAGGCCGACAAAACTCAATGATACGGGAAGCTTCTCCTTGCTGAACACAAGAAGCTGTTTGATCTTTGGAGCCCTGGTCTTAAAGGAGATGAAGTTCAAAGCCACCTTGACCCCTGGAAACGCTGCCATCCCCAGCGTGTCCCCGGGCTTCTGTGTTATCTGGCGGGCTGTCACACGGAGCCCGCAAGGATCATTGTCTCAGCCCGCTCAGCGCCTGTTGGGTGCAGGCAGGCCTCAGAACCGAGCCCACATCGGGAGGGACTGGTCCCGTCCCCTCTCTGTCTTATGTCTGAGAAACAGGACAGCTATGCCAGGAGATGCTAATGCGAGAGCGCTTTGGGAACTCCATCAAGTAACGTATCACCTCTGCTTCTGTAATTCCGAATTCAAATTTCTAAGTGAACGCTCGGTTTCCAGGCCGAAAAGGCCCTTCCCAAGGGCATAAACACCAGCTCCCCCTTCTGGAATACTGACTGCTACCCAGGGTCAGGCCAGGCGCGGAATCTCACCTGAGACACTGGAGTCCTCAAAGCGAGTCTACATGGAGGCTGTCATGAGCCCCAACTTGCCAGGACAGAAATGGGGGCTCAATGGGGTTAAGGAACTCGCCCCCGAGTTCCCACAGTCCGTAAATAACAGTTAGGGGCACAGCTCACGTTGTCTGGCTCTTGGGCGTGTGTCTTCCTCACTGCCTCCCAGATAAATGCATGGGACAAAGTGTTGACTGAATGCGAGACCTGCTGCCCACGGCTGGTGGAGAAAACTCGGCCACCCGCTGTGGCCACTTTTGCTTCCCAGCACAACTGGAAAAAAAAACTGTTGTATCCTCAGGGCTGGTTGTGGACAGAGAGCTGGCTACCCAGCAACCCAGGTGACACGACCTGTTCTATCACCAGCATGTAGGAAGCATCACAAAGTAGGAAAAAAAAAAAAAAAACAAAAAACCCTTGGTGTGTACTGTCACAAAGGCAGAGCCCCATGGCCACTGCTGCAGGGTTTGGATCCGGGACCATTCTGCTCGCAAACACACGGGATGCGCTTCTGAGCACTAATCCATTCGGATGTTGTTACAAAACCACCCTTGCTACCACCTTTTTTTTTTTTTTTTTTGACAGGCAGGATGGACAGTGAGAGAGAGAGACAGAGAGAAAGGTCTTCCTTTTGCCATTGGTTCACCCTCCAATGGCCGCTGCGGCCGGCGCACCGCGCTGATCCGAAGGCAGGAGCCAGGTGCTTTTCCTGGTCTCCCATGGGGTGCAGGGCCCAAGCACTTGGGACGTCCTCCACTGCACTCCCGGGCCACAGCAGAGAGCTGGCCTGGAAGAGGGGCAACCAGGACAGAATCCGGTGCCCCGACCGGGACTAGAACCCGGTGTGCCAGCGCTGCAAGGTGGAGGATTAGCCTATTGAGCTGCGGCGCCGGCCGCTACCACCTTCTAAGTCAGCTTTTCCAGGAAGGGTATGTTTCACAAGCTCTCGCCACCCAACAGTGCTTCTTCAACTCTTTTGACCACGGCTATGCAAGGAATACATCTGATCACGCACGCTCGCTCACACACGTGCAACCGAGATGGGAGCTCCAGGGACACACAAAGCCTTCCACTGGGCAAGGAGCGGGGTCTGCAGTTCCAAAGTGCTGTTCTACTGGGGTCCCTACCTCCGGGGCGATGTAATCTGGAGTCCCACAGAAGGTCCTGGTGGTGACCCCGTCCATCATGTGTTCCTTGCACATCCCAAAGTCAGCGATTTTGATGTGTCCTTCCGAGTCCAGCATGACGTTATCTAGCTTCAGGTCCCTGCAAGGAAGCAGGTAAGCATCAGACCCGTCCTCGGGAGCCGGTGGAACCGATGGGCGTTTGACTGGCTGCCATCGCAACGCCGCGTTGACTCTAAGTCCCTAGGGAGCGGGGACTTCAGAGCCCAGCACAGGGCCTGGGATACTGAATGAATGACTAAAGAGCTGAACTTGTGGTCTCCAATCTTTGCTGTGCCCATGAATCCAGGGATTCCAAGTGAGCATTTTGGAGCGATTCCAACTATTTAATCTATTGACACCCCTCACGGCTGGGTTTGTGCAGTCACAGGCTGAGAACCACCTCCCTGTGCCACACAGGTGTCCCTTCCTTTCTGCCTTGGGCCACACATCCCCTGTATTCCTCCTCTTCAGACACTGAAGATGTTCTTGCGTGGGCACCAGATTCTCACTGCAGCTAACAACAGGCAGGGGTCAACCCAACACTTTCTCCCTTGCCTGTCCCCAGGTCCCCATGCCCTTCTCCCACTGAGCGGGTATGAGTGTAACAGAAACTCAGCACCCACTGCTCCCTGACCTCTGTTCCAAATAAAAGGCAGAGGAAGAAGCTGGTGGTGGAGAGAAAAACGTGAGGGCGGAAACCAGATAGAAAATCTTTGAGGTCTAAGACATCAGATGGTGACTGATTTGTCCCCAGGCTGCAGAGAAAGCGGGTCACCATGGGTCTCTATTACGCTGGCAGGAATCAGCCCGGCACCTGAAGTCCCCGTGCTGGGAGAGCTCTGATACACACCTATAGATGATCCCTCTTTTATGAAGGAAGAACAGCCCAATGGAAATCTCTGCTGCATAGAATCTGCAAAAGAAAATGCGCTTCAGGTTGCTGGTTTGCTTCTTTGCACTTGTAGATCCCCTTAACCCTCAAGTCCAGTGTCAAAGAGATACAAGAAGGCAAGACCCTAAGGTTTTCAGACATCAGTGTCACCCACCCATGTCCTTCCAAGTCGCGGCCCTTCCCTCCTCTGCCCTCTTACCCACTCCCCTGAGAAGGTCCAGCCGGCACAGTCAGTGAGGCAGGGATGCTCTTGTTGGCTAGGGTGGACAGGTGATTCACTATCTACACAGTACTGTCTGAGATAGCCGGCTAAAGATCGGACACTCGCCAGACCTTTTCCTGTGTCCCGGGCAAGAGTAGAGAAGAGAGGGTGGTGGTGTTTGAAATGACAACCACAGCTTAGTGGGTAATGGATTCTTTAGGGAGTTTATTCAACTCCTCCCCAAGTGCTGGCATAAATGGGACGCACACCATGATTTATACTTGAGTTTACCTGTTAAATAATTCATCATAAAAAAGCAGTTACCGCCCTCTCTTCAAAGTCGTTAATAGGTTAATATCCGAAACGCAGAGGAAGTGCCAAAGGATGTTTTAGCATCTGCGTGCCATTTGGGAGTCTTTGAAGTCTGAGAATCCGCGCTGTGCATTTATCACACCCAGGAGGCTTCAAACAAGCACACGCGTCCTATACACAGGGCCAAGAAGCCTGCCACGGTAGACCAACTCCTCACGCAGGGCGGGGAAGGAGGAGGGATGGGACTGCAGGTGGCTGTCACGTGATTTCTCATGCCTTTCAGTATTTCTAAAAAAACCTTTCCTGCCACAGAAATACGACGAAAGGCCACGGCTAAGACCCCTTTATGCCAGGCTGCGAGGCAGCTCCTGCTCTCTGTTCTGTATAGCTCTGAGTTGTTCTACAATCCGAGCATCTCCATGCTTTGTAACCAGCGACGTGGGAGACGGGGATAAAGGTGGTATTTCTGAAAACTAAAGCAAAAATAAGAGCAGAGAAATCCCCTTTCACATCTCTTAAGCTCGCTACCCAAGAATTCCTGGTTCTGCCTTCAGCTAATCTTCCCCAGGGCAGGTAATCCCATGCCGGCCACAACTTCATCTGCTTTATCTTCGAGCTTGAATGCCGGCCAGCATCCTGCGAACATTTGCTAACTTGATTAATCAGGGAGTGTGCCCCCGATGGCCTTGGGTATGGACATAAACTGCCAATAAACCTGCCCCCTGGGAGGTCACAGGGCCCACCCCCAACAGCAGAGCTACCCTTTGACATTTGACCTGGCAGAAGTCCCCCCGTGGGGAGGACTGGGTTGTCTGAAGTAAGGGACTTAACATCAGTACTCACACTGCTTGTGGCTCCTTGAACTTTCCCACTTGCTGGATGTGGTACATGAGGTCTCCGCCGTTGACGTATTCCATGACAAAGTACAGCCGGTCCTGCAGATCAAGGCCCACACGTGAGCAGGGGCTCCCTCCCGCCTCATGGGCCACGCTTGGCTTTCTCGTGAGAGTAACGCATGCTGCGTGGGCAGACCCGCTCCATTTGCAGTGCCTCAAAATGGCTGTTCCCCCAAAGAAAGGCTAAGGGATGAGCAAGCACTATCACATACGCGCTGTGGGAAGTACAAGGTCATGACTCTGAACCGTCAGCTGTCCAAGCGTCTTCCACTTGGTGACGTACATTCTCTAGGGTGTTAACGGCTTCCAATTCTTCCCTAAGTTCCCACACTCCTAATGCATCTCTGACCTACAGACATTACGAAGGGTGCACGCTGGTTGCCAATCTCATTTGAACTAGTGCCTCTCAGTGGCCTGATGTTGCAGGGCTGGTGTGCAGTGCCTAGTACACATCCATGCTAATGTTACAGCATGCTTGAATGGTGCCTCTGAAAACACGTGTCTTGGCTGAGGTTCAGGGCGAGGATCATACACACTCAGTGATACTGGGCAGGGGAGGGGGCGGACCATAAGTGGACAGGCTGTTATTACGATAAATGCCCTTTTGCAACCACAATATGCCCCAGTATTGACTTTCTGCTTTCTGCCCCTGGTATGCTATGTGTTGGCCCCACCAAGGAAATCTGCCTTACAGAACCCACCCAGTCTGTGTGTTTATGAGAACACGGTGCTGGGACAGATGGGGGAGGTGGAGGGGTCTAGCAGTGACATAACAAATAGTGGGGCCAGCATGGTGGCACAGAGGTTAAGCTACCACCTGCGACATCAGCATCTCATTTCAGTGCTGGTTCAAGTCCTGGCTGCTCCAAGCCAGCTCCCTGCCAACGCACCTGGGAAAAGCAGTGGAAGAGGGCCTGAGTGCTTGGGTCTCTGTCTCCACGTGGGAGACCCAGATGGAGTTCCAGGATTCTGGTTTTGGCCTGGCCCAGCCCCAGCCATTGCAGCCATTTGGGAAGTGAAGAGCTCTGTCTCATTCTTTGTCTCTGTAACTCCTGCCTTTCAAAAAACAACCCAACAGCACAGCCCACAAGGTAAAAGCTGACCTCTCTCCCAGCAAACATCCCCGTTTCACAGAGGTTGTTACACATGAAAGTGCTGTAGAGGCAGAAAAAAAAAAAAATGAAATTGGTGCTAACAGCCAGAAAGCAGCCCTGGGGGCTTCCCTCCCTAGCTTTCCTATTATGAACTTTAATTTCCTCTCTGTTTTTCTGCTTTGTAGCTTTCCAGAGCCGTGTAACCAGGGTTACGGGGTCTGGGCTGGGATTCAGAGACCCAGCTCCTCTTCCCAGGGCGCCGCTGTGCTGCCCGGCTCTGCCAGGGACTGGGGCAGCTGCCGGCACCACCAGAGCGAGGCTGCCACTCAGTGGCCGGCGCCTGGCCCCGCAGCTTCCACTGTGCACCCAGGCTGTGGCTGCACTGCCAGTTCAAGATTCCGAAAGTCCAGAAGCCCAAAAGCCTGGAGGGGCGCCTCTCCAGAGTTTTCAAAGACAGGCAGACAATACAAAGTGAGTTTCTTGACCAGCAAGCAGTTGAAAATAATCACCATGAGAGTGGCCAGGGCCACAGCTAGTGAGCTGCACGTAAAAGGGGCGGGCTCTGAGCGTGGCCAGGCTGTCTGGCAGTGCCTCGCTGTGGGACTTCCTAGGCGCCACTGGCAAGCCCTCCGCTGGCTGACCAGGGCGCTGGAGTGACTTCTTTGTCCTAAGACAGGGCTCAGCGACCTCTTTCCTTAAAGGGCCACCAGGAAATATCTTGGGCTCTGTGGGCCCCTCGCAAATGCCGTCCTGAACTCCGCCTTTATTGTGTGCAAAAGCAGCTATGGCTAACCGGCTGTGCACAGCTGTGTGCTAGGGCAAAAACTTGAACTTCATAGAAATTTTTTTAACAATATAATCTTTTTAAAAAATTTTATTTATTTATTTTTTGACAGGCAGAGTTAGTCAGAGAGAGAGAGACAGAGAGAAAGGTCTTCCCTCCATTGGTTCACCCCCAAATGGCTGCCATGGATGGCGCGCTACACTGATCCGAAGCCAGGAGCCAGGTGCTTCTCCTGGTCTCCCATGCAGGTGCAGGGCCCAAGCACCTGGGCCATCCTCCACTGCACTCCCGGACCACAGCAGAGAGCTGGACTGGAAGAGGAGCAACTGGGACAGAACTGGCGTCCCAACCGGGACTAGAACCCGGTGTGCCGGCGCTGCAGGTGGAGGATTAGCCTAGTGAGCCACAGTGCCAGCCAACAATATAATATTTTTTTAAAAAAAGGTTTTATCTATTTGAGAGGTAGAGTTATAGACAGAGAGTGGGAGAGACAGAGAGAAAGTTCTTCCATCTGCTGGTTCACTCCCCAAGTGGCCACAACAGCCAGAGCTGAGCTGATCCAAAGTCAGGAAATAGGAGTTTCTTTCAGGTCTTCCATGTGGATGCATGGGACTTGGGCATCTTCTACTGCTTTTCCAGCCCATAGCAGAGAGCTGGATCGGAAGTGGAGCAGCCGGGACTTGAACCGGCACCCATAGGGGATGCCAGTGCTTCAGGCAAAGGTGTTAACCCGCTGTGCCACAGCACCGGCACTGCAGGCAGAAAGTTAACTTACTACGCCACAGTGTTGGTCCCCAAAATTTTTATACCAACTAGTATTGTTTGGGTTTCCTGTGCACACCTTTCTTAGCGCTCGCTGGCCGGACAAGCCAGGCCCCAGTTTGGCAGCGGTGCTGTGTGTCGTTAAACATCAGTGCGGTACTTTATCTCCCAACGTCCCAGTACTATGCCTGGCAGCAGGACTGGGGGTCTTAAACAGCCGGAGCTGCGAGTGAGTTCTTGCTTTCATCTCTCTCGAGTCAGCACAAGAAAACCCTGCATATACGGCCATCCCTTGGTGTCCCTGAGGGATTGGTTCCAGGGCTCTCCTGGGTGCCAAAGTCCCTTATATAAAATGGCCAAGTGTTTGCTTAGAACTGCACACATCCTCCTGAATACATTAAGCCAGCTCTTGGGCACTTATAACACTGTAGACAGGGGAAAAGGACGAGACCGAAGTCCGGATGTTTCCAGTACAGATGCCATTCCCCCCAAATATTTGTGACCCACGGTTGCTTGGCATTGAGGATGGGGAAGTTGTAGACATGGGGGGCCCACTTGAACTAAACGGAATGAGTGCCAAGGTTCTGCGCAGAGGACGTCACAGAGGCAGATGCCCCCAAGCTACCCGTGGCAGAGGGGTGAGAGCTGCCCCGTGCCCACGGCCTGTCTCCCAGTCCTGCCATTTCCAGCCTGCCCACTGCGTGCACTGGTTCAGACGCTGCCCAGACG
Organism: Oryctolagus cuniculus; assembly: GCF_964237555.1. Classification (NCBI taxonomy): domain Eukaryota; kingdom Metazoa; phylum Chordata; class Mammalia; order Lagomorpha; family Leporidae; genus Oryctolagus; species Oryctolagus cuniculus. Next base: position 12,902,098 of record NC_091448.1, on the reverse strand, counting down.
ACACCCCGGGGTCCTTACCACGGTCTGGAAGCAGGAGTGCAGCTGTGTCAGGAAGGGCGGCTTGTCCATCAGGGCCAGAACCCGCTTCTCCACCATGGTGCACTCCACGTCGTCATCCTGAATCACCACGTCCTTCTTCAGGATCTTGATGGCGTACAGCTCTTCTGTGCCCTTCCTGTCCGCCAGCATCACCTGAGAACAGACCGAGGCCCGGCCGGTCACTTCTGAGCAGACACCTGGGCCTGCGGCGGGGCCAGGTGACGGTTCAGTGACAGCTGATGCAAAGGTACAGGTGTGTGACGGGAACACGGGACGAAAACCTCTGTGCAGATGCCACAAGCTGAACCCCTGCAGCATCCGACTTCGGAACTGCTGCTATCTGAGTACCGTGTAGGCTGCTGCCATGGGATGGCGCTGTTTTGGCTGCCGAAAGGAACGGTCGGTCTCGTGTGTGGGGATCAATCTGGAATCACGCACAGTTGGCCAAAAGCATCCCTGGGGTGAAATGCGACTGAGCTTTACGAACCCACCCGCCGGGAGCCCGGACACAGAAGAGGGCAGGACTGAACTGGGTTCCTGGGTGCATCCCGAGTCGTGGGCTGCAGAAGTGAAGAGAGAGCAAGCCTGGTTGTGGAAGACCCTGTCCCAGTGTCTCTGAACGGCTACCTCTGCTCACCCTAGGTCAACGTGTATGCAGCCAACATTCTGGAATGCTCATTTTGTGGTGCACCTGCTGCAGCTTTTTGGATACAGCTGGCTTTTCATGCAACAAGCAGGAAACATGGGGCAATGTGCATGAACAGCAGGGAAACCTAACGGGCTGTTCTGGAAACCTCCATGAGCAGCCCCCGCCCCCCACGACCCCTGCATGCGCCCCTCTACCTTGCACACGGCCGTCCATACCTTCCCAAAACTGCCTTTTCCCAGGACCATGAGGAAGTTGAAGTCGGTGAGCTTCACTCGGTCCAGGTTGTTGGACGGCTGCTTCCTGTCTTCCGAGGGACTGATCACCTTGTTGCCAGCGGGCCCCAGCTTGGCTTTCTAAACAACAAGCACACGTGGGAAAAACAATCGGTCATTTTTTCAGGGAAAGAGCGGCAGGGAGGAGTGCGCCGGGACTCGGCTGGAGGCTGCACCTGGAGGCGGTGGCGGGGTGGGCGAGAGAAGGCATTTGAGGGTGCGTTCGTACATCGGCGGCTCCTCTCGGCCTGAGGGGAGAGGCTGCCGGGCAGGGGCACAGGAAGAAGTGTTCCGTTCTAAGTCAGGAGTTGGACTTGCAGAAGGAAACGCGGTACCTGTGAGAAGCTGGCAGCCCGTGAACCCACAGCACCCTTTGCACCTGAGGAGCACCTGGTCCGTGATGGCGGAGTGACCAATAGACCCAAGGCACAGGGTGGGAGGAATCTCAGGCCAGACTTGTGAGAAAGTCACGACTCCACACCCAGGTCCTCAGCTGTGGGACCACCCAGTCCTCCAGCCACCTGCCCCACAGTGATCCTGGCCTGCGTGTCCATTTACAAGAAAAACCAGGGGCTCGCATCCCACATGGGCGCCAGTTCATGTCCCTGCTCATGGTCTGGGGAAAGCAGCAGCAGAGGGCCCACCCCTGCCACCCATGAGGAGACCTGGATGAAGTTCCTGGCTCCTGGCTTTGCCCTGGCCCAGCCCCGGATGTTGCAGCCATCTGGGGGAGTGAACCAGAGGATGGAAGACACCTCTCTCGCTCCCTCCCTTCCTCCCTTCCTCCCTCTCTCTCTCCCCTCATTTCTCTCCTCCTCTCACTAATTCTTTCAAATAAAAAAATCTTAAAAAAATAAAAGAAAAACTAGGTAGTCCAAGTTTGAAAGGAGAGGACCTACCATGGTATTCTTATTTGCCCATTTTTTTAAAAAAGCTTTTATTTATTTATTTGAGAGGTAGAGTCACAGAGAGAGGGAGAGACAGAGAAAGGTCTTCCATCCACTGGTTCCCTCCCCAAATGGTTGCAATGGCCAGAGCTGGGCCGATCTGAAGCCAGGAGCCAGGAACTTCTTCCGGGTCTCCCACATGGGTGCAGGGGCCCAAGGACTTGGACCATCCTCCACTGCTTTCCCAGGCCACAGCAGAGAGCTGGATCCGAAGAGAAGCAGCCGGGATTCCAACTCGTGCCCATATGGGATGCCGGCGCCACAGGCTGAGGCTTGGCCTACTATGCCACAGTGCCAGTCCCTGCTCTTACAATTTAGACAAAGAGTTACCAGAAAGAGGTACAAACATATTAATTTTACTTTCTCAGGAGCTTCCACAATCACATATGAAAAAACCCACACACAGCTCACAGATCTGAAGTGCCGGGAGCAGTTAGGGAGGATTTCTGCTTGGTGAAGCCACTGTTCGTAGAATCAGTGGATGCCTGCTTCCTCCTGTGGCGTGTGGGGCTGCTGGCCAGCCTGGCGATCTGCTATTCCAAAGGACCATCACCTGGGAGCTTATCAGAAACACACTCCAGGGGCCGGCGCTGTGGCGTAGCAGGTAAAGCCGCCACCTGCAGTGCCAGTATCCCATATGAACGCCAGTTCGAGACTCGGCCGCTCCACTTCCGATCCAGCTCTCTGCTATGGTCTGAGAAGTCCTTGGGCCCCTGCACCCACATGAGACCCAGAAGAAGCTCCTGGCTTCAGATCAGCACAGCACCGGCTATTGTGGCTGATTGGGGAGTGAACCAGTGGATGGACGACCTCTCTCTCTCTCCCTGCCTCTCCTTCTCTAACTCCGATTTTCAGACAAGTAAGTAAATATTAAAAAAAAAAATAAGAAACACATTTCAGACCTGAATCAAAACACGCATTTCTAACAAGATCTTCAGCTAGTCCCTGTGCACAATTAATTTTTTTTCTACAATCTTCAACGCTAGAGGACTCCAGGGCAATCCTAGTAAAGCCCTGGGTTTGGACTCCCCAGAGCTGGGATCCAGCCTTGGCCTTATGCACGTTCACTGAGTGCTGCGGCCTCTCTGAGCTCCTGGCTCCTGATCTGTAATGCACGGGGAGTGGGACTGTGCCCCTGGGCTGTGCTGCAGGTGCAGTGATGCACTGTACACTGCACCCTTTCCCTGGTCTCTCCTGTCTGGGGAGGGAGATGCTGTGGCCACTTTTCTCCAGGCTTCAGGCTCCCACCACACACCTGCGCCCTGACCATGGACCAAAGGCCTTTGGTATCCTGTGAGCAACCATGAACTGCCTGGGTCAGGGTCTGTCAGGCAGATTCAGGGACCACAAACCCTGCGCTGTGCTAGGAACACAGTTGGTGCCAATGAAGCTCCTGTTGCAGGGTAGCTGCCAACGTAAGGGTCTTGGAGGGTGCCAGGGTGCTGGGTTGTGGGGGTGGAGCCCTCTCAGATGGGTGATGTTCTCCTTGCAGGAACAGGTCAGCCACACTCGGAGTCTGGCCCCTTCTCTCCTTTGGCATGCTTCCCCGCCCCGATCTCCAACCCTTGTTCTTCCGTTTCCTACCACGAGGTGAAGCTGTCTGGGGCTCTCTCACCAGAAGCCATGCAGATGCCAGCACCATGCTCCTGGATTCTGGTACTGTGGGCTAACTAAACCCCCGCTCTTCATAAAACAGTTTCCGGTGCTCTGTTAGAGCGACAGAAATCAGACAGAGACAGCCTGAGACCCCCAGAGATGTTTGAGGCTGTGTAGGGGCATCACAGGGGCTCACGACACCTGGGGGCCTCCAGGCATGGCCCATGGGCTCCCCTGCCCTCCTGGAGGACCAGAGAGGGAACAGATCTCAGGTGCAGCTGTTTCCCTTGATTTCTGGAGTGCTTTTAGGAACGCCCCCACCCTCCCCACCCCCTCCAAGGGCTGGGTGAAGTCTGTTGCAGGAAAAGACCTTGACTTCTTAAAACGGCACAGAAACTTTTTATAAAAGGAAGCAAAAATGGCATCTATGATCTAATACTTTGTGAAATAGAATAAAAGTGACTTTAAACGCTGAAGCTCTTTCTTCATTAGACTAGAGCACACGTTTTACCGGCTGTGATTAACAACTCAGAATGCAGACTTTCCAGGGTTCTTACAAGGTGGTGGCTTGTGGCATTTGCTCGAGCCTGGCTCTGGGCTGCCACTGTGAGACCATGCAGGGTCCACTCCAAATTAGAGAAGTAACTATAACCAAATGCACCTCGCTTTCCACCACAGATAGTCTTGAAAAGCCTCGATGGCTTGCACCCCTCGAAGGTGCTCACAATTCCAGGGTCTCTGTCGTGGGCGTTCTGCCAAGCAAACCTCACAAGGTGAACCTGCCCATGGTAACCCACGTGCTCGCAGGCCACATGCATTCCAAACCCTCAGTGCGGATGAGCTGCTGGGCCTGAGTGAGGGGCTCCCCACATTCAGCTCCGGGGTGTTTTCAAGCTGAGATTGAGAGGGGTTGTACCAAATGACATACTGGCGGGAGACATTTGCTCTCTGTGACCCTAAACAGCTGACAGACGCTGAGGTGTGACAGCCTGACGTATGGAAATGGCAGGGGCGCATGGCTTTTCTGCACACTGTGGTGCTCAGTAGTGTTCGAGTTCTGTATGAACACACACCAGCTGTGGTCGATGGGAAAATCAGACCCAGCGTAAAGACACAGGGAAGGCTGCTGGCACCAATCGCCAGCCTCACCTGTGACACGCGTCAGTCTGGAAATTCCTCCTAGAGGGGCTGGCTTATCTCCAGTATGAACCCAAGTCCAAAGATTCAGGTGCAGGGAGAACACCCGGGCGGACGGCGCCTCCAGGTCTCCCAGGGGCCTCTCCTGCAGTCATGGGACCTCCAAGGAACCCTCCAAGGTAAGGTCCACGTCCGGCCACGTTCTGCTTCACACGTGTGTGTTCTGGGCTCTTTTGTGACTGCATGTTTAACAATACGGCGGCACCGACTCATAGATTTTTCAGAGTCAGCAGTAAGGATGAAGGTGAACTTGACCATGATGGAAGGTTCTTTCTGCTTCTAAGCTACTTAGGGCAGATGGGGCAGCGATGTCCGATTGTAGGAGCAAATGACTGACAGTGGCTTTCTCCTACAATTTTTTTTTTGTACAATGGAAATGTTCCATGTCTAGGGTTGATATGCATGGCCCTGGCAAACAAGACGAACGGCTCCCAGTGCTGTTCCACACACACGACGTGGTTTGCAGAAACAGCGACGCCATGTACGAGCACTTCAGCTTCAACTCTACGCTTACCTGCACCCATTGCAGTGTTAGTTGAGAGAGATCAAGGGCTTCCGAGACAGAGAGCCACAGAGGAGCTGGGAAGGCTTTCCAGCAAGACTGCTGGGATGTTCTAGGCACCCTTGTGCACTTCTAACAGGCCACATCGTGACCTCTCCTGCCTCCTTGCAACTGGACAATGGGTAACATGATGCCACGTAAGGCGTGTGGCAGCCTCCGGGAGCACAGCTGGAGTCAAGCAAATGCCCACCACCCTTCTCTCTCTGGTGAGTCATTTCTCACCTCTGGCCCATGCAACGCACACGGCTGCCTCTGCACGTCCTGCTTCTAGGATGCTCACGGAGGCCCTCCTCTTGGGTGCTCTATCGCCAGGCTTCTCTGGACTGGCCTCATTCACGGTCACCTTATCGCTCCTCCTGTCAGCCCCTCCCTGTGGTCTGAGCTCCCTCCCACTCTCCTCACTGCCTGCTGGATTCTCTCTACTTGACTCTCTCTCCCTCTCCTGCAGGGGGCGCTGTGCTCCGCTGTCTGGTTCACTGCCTGTCTCCTGGGCTTAGGGGAGTGTCTGCAGCATGGTCTCTCCTTCCTCCACTGCTGTCGGGATGAACCAATGAGTGCATGGGAAGGCAGTTCATTTTCATACGACGTTCTTCAAAAGACAGATGGCATTACTAAAAAATAAAATAAAAATTTATGGGGTGTTCAGCAGCTTAAGTCACTGTTTAGGAGGCCCTTGGCCCCCGTCACAGTGCCCGGTTCGAGTCCCCGCTACTCTGCTTCCAGGGCTGCTTCCTGCTGGTACATGGCCGTGGAGGCAGCTCAAGTACTTGACGATGGCTCAGGTACTTGGGTCCCTGTCACACCCCTGCGGGAGGCCTGGATGGAGCTCCTGGCTCCTGGCTTTGGCCTGGCCCAGCCCTGGCTGTTGCAGCCATTTGAGGAGTGAACCAGAGGATAGAAGATCTCTGTTTCTCTGCCTTTCAAAAAAAAAAAAAGTTGGCAAGATGACTGCTTTTAAATAATTTTTATACCAAAACTGCTTTTTGTTATAAAATTAATAGATGTTCATTTTAGAAAATTGTACAGGCATGGGGTAAGTTAAAAAAAGAAAGACTTCAAATACGCATTTTTTTTGTCGCCCACAGATAACCTTTGCCAACATCATGGTGGATGCTCTTGTGACCCTCGTATTCGACGTGAGCAGAATGACCCTGCCCGCGACCTGCTCTGCCCTGCGTCTGCTGTGAGCTGCTTTCTGTGTTCCAAGTGCTCTTCCACCAGGGAAACCTAGTGGCTGCACAGCAGCAGGAAGCACTCAGAACTTGAAAGGAACTTGGAGACAAGCCCCCCCGCCCCCCCCGGAGGCTGAGTGTCTACACCAGGGTTCCTCCTGGGCTGTGACTCCAGAACGCTGGGCCTTGCTGCTCTTCCTCCTCCTCCTCCTCCTCCCCATCAGAGGCCGGCAAAGTTGTCCCAGGAAGGTCCAGAGCATAAACACCCTTGGCTCTCCAGGCCCACCCAGCTCTGCCATCGCAGCACCGCTGGGTGCTGTCACTGTGCGCGCCTCTGTCCTGTGCTCTCAAACCACGCATCGTCCCTTACAGCGAAGATGGAAATAAAACAGCCCGTGGGGACGGCGGCCCCCCGAGGACCTCAGATGCACCCGAGTTCAGTTCCTCTCCCCTCCTGTCCGCGCTGTTGGGACCAAGAAGCTTTGTGACCCAACAGTGCGGTGCGTTGCATGCTTATTCAACAGAGCGCTCAGGGAAAACGCATGAAGTCGTTTTCTTAATGAGAAATATTTTTACGGGCACATCCAGCGGAGCTGCTGCTGCTGTTAAAAATGAAATTTGCAGGAAGCCTGGCAGGCCTCCGTTGTCATGGTGACCGAGCCCACACTCCAGGGAGGAGAGTGGCACGGGCGGGCGGCTTCACGGTGCTTGGCCGGATGTGGCAGAGCACAGTGCTTGGTTCTTTTTTACACCACGGAGGGCTCGCTGCTAGCACCTGCTACGTCTTCTCCACAGCTGTCAGGGGGGCTGTGGAGGGGGAAGACCTGCCTCACGTGCCCAGCGTCCTGCCCCAACGGCTAAGAGTCCAGGCTTCCATGCAGGTCCCCCGAAACCGACCCACCTGTGTTTTTCCCTCTGCAAAAGTCGTCTTGGTTGAACCAGGGAGCTGACAGTGCACCCTTGATGTCTGCCCACCCAAGCTCAACTGTGAACAGATGTGGCTGCAATATGTGGTTATGAGTATCTGCGGCACTGATCAGTGTTTTGAAACCGATTCCTCCTCCGGCGAGGCAGGCTATGAGGGGGCTGTGGCCGGGTTAGGAGCCACGTGAACTCACAGAGGCAGTTAAACGGGATGACTTTCCAGACAGTCAGCAGGATTGCTTAGAAGTGGGGAATACTCCGCTACTACCAACACAGTGGCTAGGAAACGGTCAATAAAGCAGGGGCCAAGGAGCCATCCAGACCCAGACAAGCCCTGGGCACCCTGCCTTCCTAGCACTCTGATGATGCCCTAGGGCCACAGAGAGATTGGAGACCTGGAGCAATGGCCTCATCTTCAGGCCCCTTAGAAACTCCAGAGAGATCCAGGCCACATCCCAGGCCCTGCCGTGTGCAGCCTTTCCGGCAAGCAATTTTCCAATGCTGAATCTCTACTGCCCTCTTGTGGCACAGGTTTTCCGGAATGACTGCACCCTGGGAGGATCCTACAGCGAACCTGTGCCTAAGGCTCATTGGATCAGCCCACAGAGGCAGAGGCCCAGTCGGTGCCGCAAAGCAGCACAAGGAGGCGAGACGGAACCGTCCCGGCTGCACTGCTGGAGACCCGATCGCTGATGTGGCCCTGGGACTGGGGGGCCTCCGGAAGCCTGCAGTGGGTTTTAGCATCTCCAAGAGTTTTATTTTTAGGAACAAACCGACACAGTTCTAGACTTGTCTGTGCCTCCTGGATCTTTCCAGCCCTTCCCACGTGGGTCCATAGTCTGCAAGTCACAGGTCGAGGAAGGGGGCGGGAAGGAGAGGTGGCCGGCGAGGGCCCTGGAGCAGCGGCAGAGTCCCTGTGTCTCCCTTTAAGGCAGAAACAAAGAATAACCTGGAAAACAGTGCGAGACGACGACAGTCACGTGGGGGCAGAAGTCGGTGACAAAGCCATTGCTGGGGACACTCGGCTGTAGCTAAATGAACATAGAGTGGAAGCTCCTGAGGTCAACGAAAACAAACTAAGTGAAACACACACCCGGTCTGCAGCTGCCAATGGAGCTGGGTCCTGGGGGAAGGTTCTGGATGGTCCCCTTCATGGGAGGGAAGATGAGCAGGACGACAGGTACAAGGCAGAGGCGGCTCAAACCGGCAGCCTTGGGGCCAGTGCTGTGGCATAGCGGGTAAAGCCACTGCCTGCAGTGCTGGCATCCCATATGGACATCGGTTCGGGACCCGGCTGCTGCACTTCCTATCCAGCTCTCTGCTGTGGCCCAGGAGGGCAGTGGAGGATGGTCCAAGTGCTTGGGCCCCTGCACCTGCATGGGAGACCCAGAGGAGACTCCTGGCTTCTGATTGACACAGCTCCGGCCATTGCAGCCATCTGGGGAGTGAACCAGTGGATGGAAGACCTCTTCCTCTCTCTCTCTCTGCCTTTGCTCTCTGTATCTCTGCCTTTCAAATAAATAAATCTTTAAAAAAAATTTTAAAAAGCAGCTGCGGCCTCGCCGCGGCAGGATGGAGATGACGCCCCGTTCCTGAGCTGCTGCAGACATCCGCTCAGCCACTGCACCCGAGTTTTTCTTGCACTGTCTTCTGGGACCAGAGCAAACATTTTGAAAGTGGGGCCGACGGCCATTACACTTAGCACAACATTTCCATAATTGGTGATTTCACCCCGTCTTCACAGACCGTTTCAAAACCACACCAGCACTTAAAAGCCAGGGACCTCATTAGAGCTCACGGGGACACCGGCTCCCAAGGCGGGCTGCAGCCGCACGTCTCAGGGCTGCTCTCCGGCTCTCCGCGGGGATCGGCTCCCAGGGGAGCTTGGGGTGCCGGGCGCGGTGATGAGCGTGGCACCTGGGGTCCACCATGTGTGGACTGGAATGCGAAGCCCAGCTTCCTCGGCTGTGCAATGGACTGAAACTGCCCCCCTCAGCCTGCAGGTGCAGAGAACAAGCTGCTACCCGGGAGTAGAATGAGAGGGGAGTGGTCCCAGGGCCAGCCACAGACTGACTGCTGACAAGCATCTTCGCAGGGAAAGCCTCCAGGTGGAGATGCGCTGATGGCCAGGGAGCAACGCTGCTGTGGAGAGGCGTGAGCAAGCGAGGGCACTCTCCGACTCGTTGCCGGGGCCGGGGCGGATTTCCCACACACCCTCGTCTGCAGGTTCATTCACAGTGGCAGAATCTGAGTTCCTTCCCTGACCGAGACCCATTGCAGAAGGTGCAAGATGTGGCAGCCCAGAGCACGCCGGGAAAGAGGCTCTGCTGGCAGACAGCTTACCAGCCGGGTCATGAGTGAGTGCAGGGCAGCCCCACTGCACCACTGCAGGCACAGCCGGAGCAGTGGCGAGCACGCCCCTACCTGCCGGGCTCTTGGTGTCTGATGCACAACCAGGGGCTCCCACTGGGGGCTCTGGGGTGGCTCTGTCAGAACACAAGGGGTTGATTTCCCAGAAGAGAGCGAGGCACGGTGACCAGCGGCCACTGCAATAGGGAAGAGCCCGTGGTTCTTAATCCCTAGGGGGTGGGCAGCGGGGAGAATGACGGCCACGGCAAACCCAGATGTAGCCAGTGCAGTTCCAAGCACCTCCTACAGTCCCTCGTTCCGTCCTCCCAACAACCTATGAGGTCGGCACTTGCATCCCGTCCATTTCAGCGTTGGAGAAACTCAGGTCAGAGAGGTAAGCTGCGTGGTCCAAGGTGATAAAAGTGGGGAAATAGTGGAGCTGGGATTCGAACCCAGGCAGTCAAGCACTTAGCCTTGCCACCGTGCTGCTTCCGGGGACGGGAAGGGTGTGAGCACACCATCTGGCAGGAAGGCACAAAGGGACAGTCTAGAGAGGGGACAGCCCCTCCCGGGAGATGGCGTTGGGAGGAGCTGCTGTGCACTTGCGGGAGGGGCCCCGAGGGTGAGGGCCATGTCCTGATCCTCTCTTCTTCTCTCCCTCTTTCTAGTCCCCTTTACAGCTGCGTTGAGTTCTAGGCAAGCACCTGACTTTCCACGTGTGATGAAATACTTCCCTGTTCTTCATGTGATTTCTCCTGGAATGACAGTTTCCAGGATGACAAAGACACGCTGTACAGGCACGCCACGCCGCACGGCTGAGAGGTCTGGGTCACACTCAGGGGCCAGGCCCAAGCGCATGGCTCATTTCCCCTGTGCAGAGAGCGCGTCTGTTCCCTTCTCAACAGGTGTCGCCTGCTGTTCCCCTGGGAGATCCTGAGCATGCAGGCAGGTTCTACCACGGGAGGAGACAGCCCTGGGGCCCGGTGCGTTCCCATGGGGCTGACTTCCAGAGACGTCCCTCCAAAGGGACCACACCGCCTGTCGTGTGACAAAGGCTCAAAACACACACAACAGGATGGTGCTGGCGACACGGGGCGTGGAAGGAGAAAGTCTTTGCACACAACAGCTGCCCCACTCTGCAAGACTTGGGAAGCCACAGGGACATTTCTCTCTCTCCCTTTTCTGCTATTTCAGGGTCACTAATCTCCTGGGGAGGACCTAGCTCTAGTCTCAGATCCAAGTTCTAGACCCACGATCATTATGCATCAGATTCTTCCTTTAGGTCAAAGCTTTTAAACCAGTGTTTCACGTGGATCCCAGCTTGCATCCCACCTAGATGTTTGGGGGTGTACATTTCCTAGTTTGTTGCAATAGGAATATACCGCAACCATCTAGGGCTGATTTTATTTTCAATTATTTGAGAGGAAGGGAAACAGAAAGTGTCCATCCATTGGTTCACTCCACAAATGCCTGCAGCCACCAAAGAATGGCAGGGACCAACCACTGGAGCTGTCACCAGCTGCCTCCCAGGGTCTGCGTTAGTAGGAAGCTTGGACTGGGAGTTGGAGCCAGGACTTGCGCCGAGACACCCTGGTATGGGATGTGGGCATCCCAACCACAGTCTGAACTGCTATGCCCAAAGCGCCCATTTAGAGCTGTCTCACTGACAGTGCGGCTGGAACACGGCTCTAATCAGCTCTCCCGAAAACAGTAGTGCTGCCAGAAATAACAGACTATGCTTCAAAAATAACTTACATGCAACTTGCAAAATTCTACTGGATAGTCTGAGAATAGAACGGTTGGTTGATTAGGTTGCAGCAACTAAATGAGTTGGGAAAAAAAATTTAAAAATGAAGAAAAAATGGAATACAGTGAGAAATACTTAGGCATGAAAAGGACACTGGACCAATCTGACGACTTCAGCCCATGATACATTACGGCACATGTATTCCACATAAAGGCACTCACGTAGTGTGAGTGTACCACATTAACTGCATACTCATGTAAACACATGCCTCTATAAAACTGAAAGGAATCACAGCTAATATGTGATTAAAACACATCCAGTGATGGAAAGAAAGGAAATGAGTTGCCAATCTAAAGATGCACTCTCTCTGTTCTTTTGATGCTTTCAAAATAGTTGAATTTACCTTTACTCAATATTTCCATGGTAAATTTTTAAATTACCCGAATCTGACAAGGAGGGAAGTCATAAATTCTCTCGGTCATCAACACACAAGCATTCTCATTTCTTCCTTGGAGGGCTGTGGCCACTGGGAAAGGCCCAGATGGACTAAGACAGGAGCAGGCATGAGACTTGAACTACAGGGTGCACAGTGCATCCTCAGGGGTGGGAGACATGGTCGGAGGCTGAGGTTTAGCAGCCACGAAAACTGTGGCAAGCATTTCTGTGGGAGGCCAAGTGGAAGAGGAGAAGGTAGAGGAAGAACTACCTTTAAGAAGTGGACATGACATCTCTGTAAAAGGAGAAAAACCGTTAGGCTAGTGAGGGAAAGGCTACATCCAAGAGGACAAGTTCCACAAGAAGCATCAGGACCCGGACACACAGCACAGGGCGCAGGTGCGGTGCAGAGAGCACAGGAAGCAGACGGATGCCCTGAGACACAGGAGGGCTGGGCAGAGTTGGGACGGTGAACCTGCGCATGTGCACGGCCCAGGGGCTCGCCAGCTGCGGGTCTGAGCCAGCCCCCGGTGGGGGTACTTGAAGAATGAAAGGCCTAGAATCAAGCTGCGGGGGCTAGGACCCTCCTCTCCTCTTCCTTGTGACATTTATGTTACAAGATGTGATCTCGCATCAAACACGTCTACTACAGCATGGACTGGGCTGTTGCCGACCTACATGATGGGGCATTGGTTGACCCAGGTGCTTGATGTAGTGCACAGTGAGGTATCCAGTAATTTTATGTACAGACGGCCATCCTTCAACAAATTAGAATAAAGCCAAATTCACTCACCATGAATACTATCCGCCAAATCCGAATCACTGCCCAAGGTCACTGGTGAAACAACCTGGCGGGGCAGTGAGTTAACCAAGTTCTGGTGGACTGGACGCTAGGCAACGGGGTTTTGCTTATGCCTTCTTTTCACCTTTTAATTATTGTCCAAAGAAACCCATTATGGGGGCTGGCGCATGGCACAGCAGGCTAAAGCCTTGGCCTGCAGCACCAGCATCCCATATGGGCGTCAGTTCGAGTCCCAACTGCTCCACTTCCAACCCAGCTCCCTGCTAATGCTCCTGGGAAAGTGGTGGAAGACGAACCAAGTTCTCGGACTCCTGCACTCATGTGGGAGATCGAGAAGAAGCTCCTGGCTGCCGATCACCTCAACTCTGGCTGTTGCAGTCACGTGGGGAGTGAACCAGCAGATGGAAGATCTCTTTCTCGCTCTGTCTCTACCTCTCCCTGTAACTCTTGAAACCCATTATGACTGGATAACTTTAATTCCTCAGATACTAATGGGAGAACAGGTTGAGACCATCTTCACAGAAATCTAAATGCAGAATCATGGGAATAATCCCACTGGTTCACACAGCCTGTGAGGTACCTTCTGGGAGTGAATGTGAGGGAGTGACTGCGTTTCTGAACCAAACTTCCACAGCCTGAGTGGGTCTGCACAGCCCTGAACCTGAGCAGGGGAGATCAGAGGCAAACAGAACACCCTTTTTACTTGTAAAGCTTTCTCTGCTAAAATGGGAAAGTGGTTGAGCCATTTATTTTATCTCTCTTCACAGGTTCTGATAGACTATCTCTTATTACATCTTATGGTCCTTTAAGTCAGTAATCACAAATCTATTTATAATTGTCCTCAAAATAGGCCATTTTAGTCCAACTCCAAAGACTATTTTAGATGAGAGATCTTAATCCACAGCAAGATCAAAAGGGACTAACAATAGCAACACAGACATCCTTATTAGAATCTTGGTGTTGGAACAAGTCTTAGAGGAAATGCAATTCAACATTTCTCCCGCTGCTTCCTGATGGGGTCTCCCAATCCTTGCTTGAACAACCCCTGTGTACTGCATCCCCTGAACCGGCCGAGATGCCCCAGGAGCACACGGACCGACTTCAGGCTTCTACCTCTAGCTTCTCTCTGCACTCGGTCACCTGTTTCTACAGGAGACAAAAACCCTCCGGGAGAGGTACCTCTGTGCCATTTCTGTACAGATTCTCTGCCTTCCGCCAGCCCCTGGACAGTCCTTCTTAGAATCAAATGGACTCAGAAAGAGCTCTCGGGCTGTTTCATGCTTGGACATCACAGACCGACCCAGATCTCCTTCTGGATCAAAAACAAACCCAAGGAGAGGCCTCTGTGGGGAATCGGCCCAGACTCCCTTCACACATCTGCCCCTGCACATCTGCAAGAGCTCCGTGAGATCCTGTCCTGGACTGCACCGGTGCCTGCATGGAGACGAGGAAGCAGAGCTCCTCCGCTCCACATGGAGGTGGCAAAGGCCAGGGAGCTGCAGCGCTGCCCTGGTGTCATTCAGTTTTCAGTTAAGTTCTGAGGACATGACAGCCACTGAGCTCACTGCTTTCCCAGGCTCATCAGCAGGGAGCTGGATCAGAAGTGGAGCAGCCAGGCCTCGAGCCAGCGCCCATCTGGAATGCTGGAGGTGCAGGTGGCGGCTTTACCCACTACACCACAATAGCAGCCCCCCCCAGAGTCTTTTCAGTGGGGAGGCTCCATCAGGGTCCAAGGATGGAGACACAGGTTCCCAGACAAAGAACTGACTTGTGGCCCGAGTCAGACACCTTTTCTAGATACCTGTTCATCCACCTACCATCCGGGAGAGGCCCTGGGCTGTTTCTTCTCCCCTGGGAAGGTCACGGCTAACCATCCAGCAAGTCCAGAAAAGCATTGAGATGGGCATGGTGGGCACATGGAGGGGAGCTGGAAAACCAGGGGTCATAGGGGAGGGTGTGGGGGACGGGGAAGGGACAGGACGTGAAGTGTCACCCTGCACAGGAGGCCTGGGTCCTCCCAGCAACCAGCTCAAGTACAGTCCTTCTGTGCCTCATCTCTGTCCACATCAGTGAAGATGCTACGAGACACTCCAACAGAGTTCCGATGCTCTGCTGCTCCACCAATCCGGGGGTCAGTAAACCCTGTACCGGATCAGACAGCACATATTTGTGGCTTTGGGGGCCACACCCTCTTTTGCAGCGCAGCCACAGGCAACATACATGTGGGTAAATGGACTGGTTTGATAAAACCCTATTTATGGACACTGAAATTTGCATTGCACCTCATTACTAATTGTGTTTCACAAATATTACCCTTCTTTGACTATTTCTAAACCAACTAAAAATGTTGCAACCATTGTTAGCTCATGGGCTATGCAAAAACTGGTGGTTGGGTGTGGGTCACAGTTCTGATCCTTGCGCTGTTTAATGTGCGTACTGGGGTAAGTGAGTCTGTCCTCACCACTCTGGGAGACTGAATTTGCCCACCATCGACAGGTTTCATTGTCTTGAGCAGCACCTTCCACACTAATGGGCCGAGGGATCACCCAGGGATGGTGTGCGAATGCAGACTGACTGGAAATGCGGGGATGAGGCTGGGTTCTGCATTTTCAGTGAGCTCCCTCCCAGGTACTCTGCCTGCAGTGCAAGGATCCAGGACACGGGCTGCTGCCTCCTCCGCCAGGACACCCAGGGGTTCAGCACCCCCGGGACTGACTGTCCTAAGGACTCCTCCACCCCAATCCTGATTTTCTGTAGGACATAGTCCTTGGGGAAGACATCAAATAGATTATGTGTGGTGTCACATTAACTCAAGGCTTTTGCAGGGAAGGGGGGCCAGCGGTGCCTGGGATACAGCCAATAAGGACCTGCCGCCATGTTTATAATTGAACCAGAGGACAGCGGCGCTGTCTGCCGCCCTTCCGATTCCTGTAAGCAGAAGGGAGCATCCTGGTACTTTCCATCTCTCGTGAGTAACAGGGTACACATGGCAAGCTGCTTCTAGCGTTTAATACTGGGCTTGTTCTCCTTCTTCAATCAGCAGCGCCCACCACCAGGCCACCCAGTGAAGGCTCTCCACAGCACTCCCGGCACTCACTGGGATGGGACAGACAACGTGAATGTGCAGTCTTGTTTTGGTCTCCTAAAAGCAATCGTTTCCCGAAGAAGAATGAAACCGGAAAACACATTTCCAACGCTGTGCCCTGAGCACCCTCACCCTCCCTTACAGATGAGTCAAAAACATGACACTGTCCTTTCGCAGGTTGTCATTGGGCTCGTCTGCTTGAGCTAACCCCGGCTGACAATGACCTAATGAGCGGGTGACGACAATTTCCACTACGAAACCTCATCCTACTTCGGGTTTAAGACTTGCTTCTAGGGCCGGCGCCGCGGCTCACTAGGCTAATCCTCCGCCTAGCGGCGCCGGCACACCGGGTTCTAGTCCCGGTTGGGGCGCCGGATTCTGTCCCGGCTGCCCCTCTTCCAGGCCAGCTCTCTGCTGTGGCCAGGGAGTGCAGTGGAGGATGGCCCAAGTGCTTGGGCCCTGCACCCCATGGGAGACCAGGAAAAGCACCTGGCTCCTGGCTCCTGCCATCGGATCAGCGCGGTGCGCTGGCTGCAGCGCGCCAGCCGCGGCGGCCATTGGAGGGTGAACCAACGGCAAAGGAAGACCTTTCTCTCTGTCTCTCTCTCTCACTGTCCACTCTGCCTGTCAAAAAAAAAAAAAAAAAAAAAAAAAAAAAAAGACTTGCTTCTAAGACAAATCTGAAGCACGAACGTTAATACATCCCCCTTTCAGTGGATGTGCATTTTATAGATTTTCTTTAACACCACACAATTCGGAAAGCAATTAACTAAGCTGTTCAGGGACCAGAAAAAAAAAAGAGAGAGAGAGAGAGAGAGAGAGAGAGCGCGAGCGAGCGCAGAATCCATATTGGGCACATAGATTTTCTGTTTTGTGTCTAAAAGGTCATCTGAAAGTACTCAGGTTTCCATAGCAACCGTGGCAGGCAGGCCTGATCAAATCAACAAATAGCTACAATTTATCTGAGGGTCTCCTGTGAAACACATCTGTATTTTTTCACCCATCTGGAAAAAAACATCCTGAATTAGATGAAGTCCTCAAAGACAATGGAAGCTTCTGGAAAATCCAATTTCAACAATAGTAAAGAAAAGAGAAAAAAGCTTGCTTGCTCTTTCCACAGGTAACCTAGCAACAGCCTCACGTGTGTTGACTTGGGCACCTTAATCGTAGGAGTAACTGGATCATCTCAATTTGTGAATCAGTAAGAGGGCTAATCTCACGACGTCTACGGTGCCTGAGTGAGGACAGACATGCGCTCGACGCTGACACCACCTGCAGCACAGCCAGGGTGACGCACCTCAGGCTCTTGTACCTCTGTCCACTCCTTCCTGACCTTCAATTTTGTTTTGCCTTTTTGGTTTGGCCAGGGGTGGGGAACATCTGACCCATGGGCTGCATAAAACCCGTAAATAATTTGGTCTGGTCCTGCCAAGGCAACTGCAGGCGAGACTTGAAATTCAATAAAAATCTAGAGCGAGCTACCTTTTGAGTTGATAATTTTGTATGGCCTGCAAATGATGTTATAAGTGTCCAAGTGGCCCTTGGCAGAAAAAAAGTTTTTACACCCATTTTAGACACTGGGACGGTTCTGAGTGGTCACAGGCACACACAGCATGCATTTTTCTGTGTTTCCGGGGGTGCCTGTGGGCCAGCTTGGGGGGGCTCTGCTGATGGGGAGTCTCAGGTGGTTTGTGGTCCGGCCTCATGATGGAGTGTGCAGAGTAGTGGGATGGGGTGGTGGTGGTGGTGTCCAAAGCCTCTCTTCCCATCTCTCCCTGGTGCCGATCACGTCGGTGATCTGGGCAGGGTGAGAGAGGAGCAGGCCGCTGGGGCAGTGTCGTCCAGGCTGTCACTGCGGGCTGAGGGGTCTGTCTTGGCTCTGAGCTGGGTGCCGTGAGGGAGGGTGATCCAGGCAGACTGAAACTGTTTTTATTACCCTCTTCAATGCAGCTTTTTTTTTTTTTTTTTTGACAGGCAGAGTGGACAGTGAGAGAGAGAGAGAGAGAGAGAGAGAGAGAGAAAGGTCTTCCTTTTGCCGTTGGTGCACCCTCCAATGGCCGCCGCGGCTGGCGCGCTGCGGCCGGCACACCACACTGATCCAATGGTAGGAGCCAGGTACTTATCCTGGTTTCCCATGGGGTACAGGGCCCAAGCACTTGGGCCATCCTCCACTGCACTCCCTGGCCACAGCAGAGAGCTGGCCTGGAAGAGGGGCAACCGGGACAGAATCCGGCGCCCCAACTGGGACTAGAACCTGGTGTGCCGGCGCCACAAGGCGGAGGATTAGCCTAGTGAGCTGCGGCGCTGGCCAATGCAGCTATTCTTGGATTTTTTTTTTTTTTTTTGCACCACTGGTATATATACTCCACTGGACTCCCAGAGTCCTACAAAGATATTTTCACCTTGAGCGGTCATCACAGTTGAAGCGTCTGGGGCAGGCGTTTGGTGCAGGGGCTAAGATACTGATTGAAATGCTCGCAGCCCATACTGGAGTGCCTGGTTCGAGTCCTGGCTCCTCTGCTCCCAATTCCAGTTTCCTGCTAATGCACACCCTGGGAGGCACCAGATGATGGTTGGATCCCTGCCACCTGGGTGGGAGACTTGGACTGAGTTCCTAGCTCCTACCTGCAGCCATGGCCCTGGCCCTTGGTCATTGCAGGCATGTGGGGAGTGAACCAGAGGATGAGAGAACTCTCCCTTTACTAAATAAATAAGTAAAAAATTTTTAAAAGACACAGTCACAGGCCCAGAATCTTGAGAAACAAACCCAGAAATCCAGACTCTTGGGAACACTTCAGGACATTAAAATGGGATGCTGCTTCAAAAACTTCCCAGAAAGTGGAATAAGATAAACTTGCTTTGGGACAGAAACTTTTGAAATCCATGTACATGGGGGGAAATCCTTCAAAAGCGTAATGGAAAACGTGTATTGTGAAAAAGCCGCAGGGTTTTATGTTGGGAAAGCGCTCAGGTTCAGACAAGCTGCAGCAGCCTCCCGAGAGCGGGTCCAGGCAGGGTGAGCGGGAAGCCGGGCTGCTGAGCGCACCATGAAGGGAGACGCAGAGTTCAGGCTCTGGGCTCCCGAGGACGAGGACGGAGGATGGCACGACCAGTCCACTGGGTGGTCTCAGGGACCAGGCGGTTTCCTTTCATCTTGCTGATTTGCGTGGAGAGGCAGGGACAGAGTAAATAAAGGAGAGAAAGAAAAAGAGGAAGGGAGGGATGGAAGCATGGAGGGAGAGACAGCCAGGTAGGGAGGGAGGGGAGGGAGGAAGAGAAGGGACGAATGTTGCTTCTGTCCTCTGGTTCACTCCCCAAACACCCACCATAGCCAGAGACAGGAGCTCTGTCCAGGTCCCCTGTGTGGGTGGCAGGAATCGAGTTACTTGAGCAGTCAGCAGGGTCTGTGTTGGCAGGAAGCTGCAGTCAGGAGGTGGAGCTGTGACTGGAACCCTGCCATTCCAGGGTGGAATGCAGGTGTCTTGACCACTAGGCTAAATGCCTGCCGCCTCAGGAATGATTTCTAAGATTTATTTTACTTATTTGAAAGCGAGAGTGAGAGAGAGAGAGTGGGACGGACAGAGAAAGAAAGAGATCTTTCATTCTCTGGTTTGCTCCCCAGATAGCTGCAATGCTCACGGTTGGGCCAGGCCAAAGCCAGAAGCCAAGAGCTCCTTCCAGGTCTCCCACACTGGTGGCAGGGCCCAAGTACTTGAGCCGTCACCTGCTGCTTTCCCAGGAGCACTAGCAGGGAGCTGGGTCAGAAGCAGAGCAGCTGGGGCCTGAACTGTTCCAGTATGGGATGAAGGTGGTTACAGGTGGTGGCTTAACATGGTGTGCCACAACGCAGTGTCAGGATGACTTCTGATGTTAAGACTGGGCCTGAGGGCTGGTGCTGTGTTTCAGGAGGTAAAGCAGCCATCTATGATGCTGGCGTCCCATATGAGTGCCGGTTTGGGTCCCAGCTGCTCCACTTCCTATCTGGCTCCCTGCCAGTTCTCCTGGGAAGGCAGCAGAGAATGGTCCAGGTATTTGCGCCTCTGTGCCCACATGGGAGACCTGGACGAGGTTCCTGGCTCGGGGCTTTGGACCGGCCCAGCTCCCTCTGTTTTGACCATTTGGGGAGTGAACCAGTGGATGGAAGACCTGTCTCTCTCTCCCTCTCACTGTCTGTGACTCTACCTCTCAGATAAATAAAGAAAAAAAGAAAGAGTCTGAGCTCTTGCCTCTCCATAGCACCTCAGTTGCATCCATAGCCTTAGCATTTATAACTTTTCATAAATATTGGCCAAAACCAAATGTGAGTAAACAGTGTCTATTTCACAATAGTCAACTACTACAAAAGTGGGGAAAAAAGTCTTGGCTAACATTTGTTGAGCACTTACCACATGCCAGATTCTGTTCTAAGGAACTTCCAAGGGCTGCTCCAGTCATCACAGCAATCCCATGCAACAGGCACTATCGCGCACACGTCATTGACAAGGGACCAAAGGTCAGGGGTTGAAGACACTCACGTGAGGTCGGGAAGCAGGAAGAGGCAGGGCAAGGGTGTGAAACCCTGGCTAACCATTCTAAATCACATATTCTTCCTGGAACACTGTGCTAAAACAGGGATTGATGTGCCTAAGGTGGTAGGACTTGAACCCCAAGCAGTCTGGGTCCAGGGCTGGGGTTTCTAGCTACTATGTACGCCAATTCCTGGACGAACGTGGAGAGCCCAGCCCAACACCGAAGTGGCCTGGTGGACAGCAGCCACTGCTCAACCACGTTCTTGCTGCTGCTCTTGTCACTGTCAGCAGTGGCCCAGCACTGAAGCGCCTGCCTCCAGGGCAGTATTCACATTTCACACCCAACCACACTTTCCTCTCTTTGCAGATCTTGGAGAGAACTTCCCTTTAAAGAATTTATGCAAATAACAAGTTAACATTGAAATTTAAGTAAGTTTTCTTGGGTCCTGCCACTCTAAAGAGTTATTTACAATACAGCACCTGATGGCTGTCCAATGGGGAAATCTTTTTTCATTATGTTCTGACAACAGAAATAACAGAGCCTGAGGTGTGCTGCCTCTTGGCTATCTTCTTTCTGTCTGGCTTTTTAATTGTCTAATAGTAGAGTTGAGCTTGCCCTGGAGGGACACGCTGGTGGACTGGAAAAGGCTAAAGTGCTCTCAGCTTCTTGTTTTGCTCCAATATTTTTTAATAAGTTTATTTATTTGAGAAGCAGAGAGATAGAGAGAGGGAGAGGACAAACAGAACTCCCATCTGCTGGTTCAACCCCCAAATGCCCAAACTAGAGGGAACTCCATCAGGATCTCCCATACAGATAGCAGGGACCCAAGTACTTAAGCCATTGCTGCTGCCTCCCAGGGACTACATTAGCAGGAAGCTGGAGGCAGGACTTGAACCTAGGCACTTCCACTATAGACGGTGGCGTCTTAACCACGTAAGCTGAATGCCCACCCTGCTCTATGATGAAGACCACGAGAAGCCTGGACAGTCAGGCAGATGTGTGTGGTGCAGTCTCATCTAGGGAAAGCTGCTTGAGAGATTAGAATCTCCATGAACAGATAACAACCTATGGAGAAGATTGGAACAAGGCCACAGGTGCAATGAGTTCCTAGGAAGTTCATTTGCAGGTCAAGCCATCAAAATGCAAGTGAGAAGCAGCAGCGTGATCTGGTGCACAGTGAGCTGCAGCAGATCTCATTTCGCTCTGTACTGAAATAGGGCATAGGAAGAAGGGAGCTGTGACTCCATGCCCCGTGCTGCAGAGCTCCTGGGCCCAGGAGCCAGGCCCACGGGGAAGGCTGTCTGCCTTTCTGTCTTGATTTCTTCCCAGGTAGCAGAACTGGGAAAGGAGATCTTGGCGAGAAGAAGCTGCCCTGGGAAAGAGGGGCCGAGCCTTGGGGAAGGCTCCACACTGGCAAGAAGTGGGTGGGGGTGGCAGAATGAAACCCTGGGACATGGATGCGGTTGGCTCTGAAGGCAGGCCTGGAAACTGGTTCCAAGATGCCCCTCACCACCCTTCTTCTCCCCTCTGGGTTCCACTCTGAGGGTGGATGTGGACCAGTGGGTGCAGAGAAAGAATCTACTGACTGGTAAACACAACATAGAAATGGGCGATCCACTAAGAACAGGAGAGTGGAACTGCAAGCAATGAGAATCTCGGGAATTGTTTAAAAGAAGGAAAGGTTTGGTCAGGAGACAGGGGAATTGGTTCCAGCACTCCATGGATGCTCAAGTCCCTTATATAAAGTGACACTATTTGCATTCAGTCCAAGTACACCCTCCTGGATACTTTAAATCATCTCTAGGTAACTTATAATGCCTAATATGATATAAATGTTATATAAACAGTATTATTTAGGGAATAATGGCAAGAAGAAAAGCCTGTACTTTTTTTGTTTAAGATTTATCTATTTATTTGAAAGACAGAGTTACAGAGAGAGAAGGAGAGACAGAGACATCTTTAATGTGCTGATTCAGTCCCCAGAGGGCCGCAATGGCCAGCACTGGGCCAGACCAAGGCCAGGAGCTTCACCCAGATCTCCTGTGTGAGTGGCAGTGGACCAAGGACTTGGACCATCTTCCACTGCTTTCCTAGATGCATAAGCAGCGAGTTGGATTGGAAGTAGAGCAGTCAGCACACAAACTGGCACCCATATCAGACACTGGCATGGCAGGTAGCAGCTTAACCTGCCATGCCACAATGCTGGGCCCCAAATTCTTCTTTGTTTTTTTAAAGTTTTATTTATTTGAAAGGCACAGTTATAGAGAGTTAGAGGGAGAGAGAGAAACAGAGAGAGAAAGTGGGGGGTGGGGGAAAGAGCTCTCCTATGTGCTAGTTCACTCCCCAAATGGCAGCAAATGCCATGGCCGGGCCAGGCTGAGCTCAGGAGCCAGGAGCTTCATTCAAGTCTCCCACATGGATACAGGGGCCCAACCACCTGGGCCATCTGCTTCTGCTTTCCCAAGTGCGTTAGCTGGGAGCTGGACTGGAAGTGGAACAGCTGGGACTTGAGCCGGTGCCCATATAGCATGCTGGTGTTGCAGGTGGCGGCTTTACTCACTACGCCGCAACACAGGTCCTGACTCAAATTCTTAAGAAATGCTTGCAATTCCCAGTTGCTGGAACTGTAAATGCAGAAAGCTCAGCCACGGAGGGCCCACTAGCAGCTGAATGCAGTACGGAACCTCCCGGGAAAGATTCTGGTCCAGATTCTGGTGAAAGATCAAAACAGCAACATCACACACACAGAGGTACCAGATGTTCCCGTGAGTGGGATCAGTAGTAAGTCAGCCATGACACTTCCACTGTTAACCTAACTGTTCCACGAATGGCTAGCAGCTCCCATCACTATGGTTATACCTGTGGTCATTCCAGGTGTGATCTCTAGCAAACATCTCAAAGATGTGCCCACTTTTGATTCTCCAATCAGGACCCTAACCCAAAGTACTGAACTGAGACGTGGGTGCAGGCTGACTCCTCCTTGTGGGATTGTATTTACTCCCCTGACAACCACTGATGGATTGTTCTACTTGGATGCTATTTGGTGCATTCCCAGACACACAAAGGCCTCAGTGTACAGGCACACTGGGTTCTAGAAATCCATCCCAATGTATGTTAGGACACATTTTCCCAGAGGAGCACTGTGACAAATGGGTTCTCACCAATGCGCTACTCCATAACATGGCTGGGCTATGGCACCCAAAACATGCCCAGTGTTTGGGGCATGATTTCAACAGGAAATTTGTCCTTTCCTAGAAATTTAAAACAAATTTTCCCACTATAAGCCAGTTTCTGCAACAAAAATATATTGCTAATGATGAGAATGATTGGAAGAGCTAACCTATGTATTGTTAAGTGTGCTCTGAGGACTTTTCTACTTTCAACCTTTTAAACAACCCTATATATGTTGGAAGTATTGCTGTTATTCCTATTTACAGTGAAGGAGATTAAAGCTCAGAGTTGTCACCTGCTGACCAGAGCTGGATTCTAGAGTCTATGGGCTAAACCAGATGTTGTCAGGCTATGGTCTATGGGCCAATGAGGCCTGCAACCTGTTTCTGTAAAATACACTTTTCTTGGAACACACCATGCTCGGTTGCGGATGTACTCTCCATAGTGGCTTTCATGTTGTAAGGTCACAGCTGATACACAGATGCTGCGTGGCCTGCAAAACCTAAAGTAGTCATTATCAAGGCCAGTGCTGTAGCGCCGTGAGCTAAGCTGCAGCCTGCAATGCCATCATCCCATATCAGCAACTGGTTTGAGTCCCAGCTCCTCCACTTCTGATCCAGCTCCCTGCTAATGCGCCTGGGAAAGCAGTGGAGGATGGCCCAACTGCTTGGGACCCTGCCATTCACATGGAAGATGTGGCTGGAGTGCTGGGCTCTTGGCTTTGGCCAGCTCTGACAGTTGCAGTCATTGAGAAGTGAACGAGCAGATGGAAGATATCGCTGTCTCTCTCACTTTGTATGTGTGTGTGTGTGATTCACTCTCCCCTTCAAATAAATGAATATATCTTTAAAAAAGTAGTCATTATCTGACTTTTTCCAGGAATGTCAGCTGAGGCAGAGCTAAGCCATCCTGTCTGGACCCAAGGGAAGGCAGCTTTTTCCCAGCTCCGGCTGGGGGTCTCGCCGTGGGAACAGTGGGAAGGAAGAACAGGCAGGCTGGCTGCCCTCAGCAGGGAGGGTAGGCTCCGGGAATCGCTTAAGCACAGGGTTTACAACAAGCTCTCTGCTTCGGTCCCCAAAAGACCTGCACAGGGCCCCCAGGAAAGGAACAGAAGCTCCAAGACGGTGGGCACTGTCTGCTTGTGCACTGCTGGAACCTGCCTTCGGGAATGAATGAAAGACCTATCATTCACACGTGTGCACGTTATCTGCAGACGGATGGACATGGCACAGACCAGAGGCCCGCCGGCGCAGTGCAGGCAAGGTTGTGGCTGATCTGTCTTCGGCACGGATGAAGCGCACCAGCGGGCTCTGCGTTCGACAGGGAGGCCCTTTCCAAACGTGCTGGGCTCTTCCTTGGCTCCTTAGAGCTGCACTCCCTGGTTGTTTGGCTTGTCAAACTCTAGAACACACCCTTTGCTCTACTCATCGGATGAATTCTAACGCAGAGGCAGGTTGTTTCAGTTTTTCTCTTGTTGGGTGAATAACTTCTGATTTTGGGGAAAGGGTCTGAAAACTGTAGTTAACTCTTTCTAGAAAGCAGAGCTGCGCAGGCATGGAAAGCCATGACTCGGTGGCAAAAAAACAATCTAAATGAAGGATCCTGGTGAACAACACTCCAGCAGAAGGATCAGGCCATCAAGGAGAGAGGCGCCTTTCTCTGAAGGGAGGAAGGAACCTCCACTGTGATATGGCCTTGACTAAACAAATTCAGAGTTGGTGAACTCAAGGGGCTTCCATAGCCTAGACAGCTCATAGCAAGAGTCTCGGGTGATTGCTGACGTCATAAATAAGAGTGCCAATTGTTAAATCAACAATGGGAGTCACTGGGTTCATGCTCCCCTCGCAGGATCTCTGTCCTTAATATGTTTATCTATGAAACTCAAAAACAACACTACTAGTCGAACAATACCCTATACCTGGTTCAGTTGTGTGAGTGCAACCTGTTGAAATCCCTGCTTAGTATATACTAAATTGATCTTTGGTATATGAAGGTAACCGAAAATGAAACGTGATGAAGGGGGGGGAGGGGAGAGGAAGTGGGTGAGGGGAGGGCCACGGGAGGGAGGGAGGTCGGGGGGAAGCCACAACAATGCAAAAGATGCATTTTATATTCTACTTAAAACTATTGGTTGAGCTCTGTAATTAATACACAATTACTCTTAGGTGTTTAATTAATGCTATAACTAGTACTCAAATAGTATTTTACACTTTATGTTTCTGTGTGGGAGCAAAATGTGGCAATCTTTACTTAACATACGCTAAATTGATCTTCTGTATATAAAGATAATTGAAAATTAATTGTGATGTGAAGGGGAAGGGGAGAGGGAGTGGGAGAGGGGAGCGTTGTGGATGGGAGGGAAGACACGGGGCGGGGGGGGAGGCTATTGTGGTCCATAAGCTGTACTTTGGAAATTTATGCTCATTAAATAAATTAAAAAAAAAAAAAAAAGAAAAAGAAAGCAGAGCTGGACATGGAAAGACGATCCTGAGAGACAGGCGCTGTGCAAGACCGGGGTAGGACGCCTGCTCCTGGCAGGACTCGCCGTCATGTTGTGTTCACGCAATGGTAACTCACCAGGAACCTACAAGAAAACCTTTTCCCAGCCGAACAGAGCAGCAGCTGGAGGGTGGGCAGGATTCCAGGGAGGGGTACTGGGAAGAAAGGGATGAGCAAGATGGCCCATCAGTCAGAACGGCGACCATGTGCAGACAGAGGTACAAAGGGGCGCCTGGGGAGACCCTGGGGACTGAGGGAGGAGATGGATTGGGTGTCTAGCAAGCTCCCCAAATGACATTCATGCCAAGCAGCACCCTGGGAAAGCTGGCTGCCTCCTAGAACTACTCAAATATGGAGCCCACGTTTTCTGCCCCAGCACATGGCTCCCTAAGAGCTTGGCCCAGGGGAAGGGCTGTGAGTCGCACATGCACGGACTGTGACAGAACACCATTATGGGGCTGTGCCCCTGCCCAAGACCAGCCCTGACAGTCCAGCTGAGACACAATGCTGCCAGCGTCGTGAGGCTCTCGACATCGTTTGCACACTGGGGCCTTCTGCCCAAGCTCTTACAGTTGTGCTTCTAGTCTGTTCGAAGTAGATGAGCGAATGTAAATGGAATAACTGGGAAAAGTGAGCTGGAAGACGCGTCAGGAGAGCCGGCATGCAGTTCATGCACAGGTGCCAAGCAGGATTTGGTGGTCTGGGGGCAGCAGGGGCCCGGCCACCACGCAACTCTGCTGACCCCACCTCTCACCTCTGGTGCCACAGAGCAAAATCCACAGCTCTGCCAGCAGGGAGCACGGCCACTGGCGACACCCACGCGGCCTCTACCCGGCCTCCAAGGGGAACGCTTTGCCTTTGGCCTCAAGTCCTCCAGTTTGTTATTCATTTATTTTTTTTTTTTAAGTTTGGAACTCTGACCCTTATAAAAAGCTGGACCTCCTGCCCAGAAAAACAGGAGGATAACTCAACAGGAAGCTGTGGAGATGAGCCATAAAAAGGAGGCCAGTATTCCTTCATGAGCAAAGCCAAGGCTCAGAGCCCACCACGGACAATGCTAGAGCCCCCTCCCACGCGCTCCGTGCCAGGGCTCCTGCCTGGGGCCGCTGCTGAGCGCTGTTAGGAGATGAAACCCAGTGAGGGCCCGGCCGTTGCCCAGGTTTCTGCCCTGCTGGGGACAGCCCAGTCACACTGTACTCAGTGCCCTGAACTCTCTCTAAAGGACTCAAGGGTCACAGGAACGATGCGCCATGGGGCAGAGGGCTCCAGGAGGGCTTCCTGTCCAGCGCCCCAGCTCCGGGCCCTCTGCTGTGGGGTGGGAGTGGGAACAGAGAGTGGATGAAGCAGGTGAAGGAAAACAGAGACAGAGCTGGGTCTGCCACAGACACCCGAGCCCACTGCAAAACCTCGGCTTTCATCTCTCTGTATGTATATGTATAAACATGCAATTATTACATAGATAACCTCTTTCCTTTTATTATCTTTTCTCTCCTAGACTTTTTTTTTTTTTTTGGACAGGCAGATTTAGACAGTGAGAGAGAGAGAGAGAGAGAGAGAGAGAGAGAGATAGAAAGGTCTTCCTTCCCGTTGGTTCACCCCCCAAATGGCTGCTCTGGCTAGCGTGGTGCACCAATCTGAAGCCAGAAGCCAGGTGCTTCCTCCTGGTCTCCCATGCGGGTGCAGGGCCCAAGCACTTGGGCCATCCTCCACTGCACTCCCAGGCCACAGCAGAGAGCTGGCCTGGAAGAGGGGCAACCGGCACAGAATCCGGCACCCCGACTGGGACTAGAACCCGGGATGCCAGCACCGCAGGCAGAGGATTAGCCAAGTGAGCTGAAGTGCCAGCCCCTCTCATAGATTTTTTTAACAGCAGATATTGCAAGCTCATCCCCATTGGCTAACTCCTTCCTTGTCTAAAGCAATAGAGGGAATGTCTGACCTCTACACAATTCCAAATGTTTTTTTTTTTCTTTAAAGATTTACTTATTCATTTGAAAGTCTGAGTTACAGAAAGCAAGTGAGAGACAGAAGGAGAAAGAGAGCTCTTCCATCGCTGGTTCAGTCCCCAGATGGCCACTGTCGCTCCCCCTCTTCGTGGAGGAACGACACAGGACCCTGCGCTGTTCTTTCGTCTGCTCGGCCCTCCCCGGGTTTGCTGCTGGTTCTTCCCGGGTTGGCTACTATCCCTTCCACCTCCGTGGAAGGGCAGTTCCCCCTGGCCACATTCCCCACTTCCGCGGGGGAGCGGCACACCGCTGGCCGGGTCTCTCGGGGGCTGCACGGGTGATCCTTCAGCTAGATGTTCCCCATAGATGTTCCCAGTGCATGCCGTCTCTCTCCTCCTTTATAGTCCTCCTCCGCCAATCCCAACTCGGCTGCCCACACGCCGAGTACGCTGCTCTCCTCCAATCAGGAGCAAGTCCTACAGTTTATTAGCTGAACTGGAGGCAGCTGTGCGGAAGCTGTTTACTTCTCTCCCAGCGCCATATTGTGGGAGAGCAGATGCATAGAATAAGTCTTAATTCCAGTAACTCAGTCCAGTCCGGGCTGCTCCCCACAGCCACAACAGCCAGGGCTGGGCCAGGAGTCTCTCACGTAGGGGCAGGGGCCCACACACCTGGGCCATCCTCTGCTACTTTTCCCAGGCCTTCAGCAGGGAGCTGGATTGGAAGTGGAACAGCTGGGATATGAACTGGTGCTCATATGAGATGCCAGGGTTGTGGGTAGCAGCTTTACCTGATATACCACGATGCTGGCCCTTTGAGTTTTCTTAAAAGATCTCTATTTTATTTGAAAGGTAGAGCAACAGAGAGAGATGGACACACACACACACACACACACACACACGGGGCAGATGGGAGTGGAGGGAGAGACATCTTCCAACTGCTGATTTACTCTCTAAATGGCCTCAACAGCTTGGTCCAGGCTAGGCAAAAGCCAGGAGCCCAGAACTCCATCAGGGTCTCCGACATGGATGTCAAGGGCCCGAGTCCTTAGGCTCTCCTCTGCTGCCCTCCCAGGCACACAAACAGGGAACTGAATCAGAAGTGGAACAGCCAGGCTGGGACGCTGACGCCGTAAGCGGTGCCTTAGCCCACTGTACCACAACCCTGGGCCCCGATTCTGAGTTTTCATTATCTGCCAGCATTGTGAGAGTCAGGCCCTGTCCTACAAGAACCGGAATTGTTGGCTTCTCCTGAGAACTAGGCCTGTGTTTGCACGTAATGATCAGCCAACGCTGAGCAGTGGCGGCTGCCACACTGAGCTGGGGCTGGATTTCACCAGCTCACCCCAGTCCCCGCCTCTCCCTGCTGTCTCATCCACTCTCAGGCGGGCTGGTGGTTGCCTTCAGGTTCCTATCGCCTGTGCTGCGCTTCATCCACTTACGCTCCTGAGCATCCAACACACAGCTCCCGCCTCTCACTACCTGTCACCAACCTGCACTGTGTCCGGGCATCGGGGTCCTAAGCTAACCAACTCTTTCATGATAACACCTTGGGAGATCAGCCTGTCTGCATGCGACCTCTGCATGTCACTTTGGGAACAATACAATAAGGAAGACAAGACCACCAGCCTCCCAATGGTGTCAACATTTCAGTGACACTTGTGTGTTGGGACATGTGTGTATGTGTGTTTGTGTGTGTGTGCACATGTGTGTGCGTGTTTCTTTAAGGTATAGAAATTTCAGGAAATCTTGGTTATTCTGCAGAGGGAAAGAATTCAAGAAGGCATGCGCCTGTCACACAGAATGAATCTCTCAATAAGCCCAAACGCAGGGTGATTAGAGGAAGGGAAAAAAATCAGAAGTTGTGACTTGGAATTGAAGGCCGGTGCTTCCAGAAGAGGGGGCTCACTGCAAGCTGAGATGTCTGGAAAGAGAAGAAGGAAGAGCAGGGAGAAGAAAAGAGAGGAGCGAGGAGGAGGGGAGGGAGAAGCGAGACAAGCGGCCAGGCAGAAGGCAAACCCAGACACCAAACAGGAAGAGGGGAAGGAGGCTGGTCCGTCCCAAAGATCTGGAGCAAAAATAAAAAGGAGTCCCAGACACAAAGGCAGAGCCATTTGAGCTGGCTTCTTGGAACAAAACCCAGAACATTTTGCTTTCTGCAAGAAAAAAATGTGTGATGCAGGCAAGATTTCAGAACGACACACACACAGTCTCCCAGGAGAGGCGGAACAGCGGCTCCTCTTTGGAGGAGCACGAGCCTTCTTGGTAGGGATCCCTGCTCGTCTCCCCACTGGCACTTCTGCGCTGAGGACACCCCGGTGCTGATTTCTCATGCAGAAGTCAATCACCTCATTTCCAATCCCCATTCTCTAAGTGATAATCGACACAGAGTGTCGACGGCTTGCACAGGGAAGTGATTACAGGCAACGTCTGTGTTTTTAAATAAAGAACAAAATTAACATTTAAATTACTTTTTGCCTTTCCACAGTGTACCCACGGCAACTTGGCCCCTGCAGAAGCTCTGCTTCATAAAGGCAAGGGAAGGTGTCGCGGCCTCTTTGTGGGTGGCCTCACCTCGAATTTCTGCCTGAGCTCCACGTTCCCATCTTCGTCCCCTTCCGGAATGGGCACATTGTAGTATTCACCTTCTTCTTGGTTCAGCAACTTGTACCTTTCAAAGACACAGGGGAGAAGGCAGTTAGGGGTGCTGTGACCACACCACTGCGGGTTCCCAAGCCTCCCACAACCCCAGTGGAGCTGCCTCGTGGCACGCATCCCGGGGAGAGTCCACAGCTGGCATCTGGACACTCATCAGGCAGTGCAAAGGACCTGCACGGCTTGGTCCAAGTCTCCAGATGGCTACCGTGCGGGACACCCTCAGCCTCAGGGGCTTCCTCACCATCCACTGGCTGGCATCTTCATGAGCTCCGAGACGCCAAAGGAGAGCGACCCCATGAAGTCATTCCTTGTTGTTCGGTCCCAGTCCCAGATTTCTACAGACAGTCGTCGGTCTTTGTCGGAGGGTTTTAATTTGCTGCAAAACACACACACACACACACACACACACACACACACATTGGCATATCTTGATCAGTATTTCTATGACATGGCCGTGATCTAAGCCTGAGATAGACAGCCAGTGTATTCTATTCTCTTTCTGTGCCAACAAAAAACCAACCCCTTACAATGGCAAGCAAAGCTCTAGACCAGGCCTTTGCAAACCATGACCCATGGCCCAAATCTGGCCCACTGTCTGTTTTTATCAACTTTATTAGAATGCAGCCATGGCCTTGTGTTTACGTATTGGCTACCATTGCTCTGACATGGGGACCTCACTGTGGGTGTGCAATGGAGCCTGGATGGCTCACAAAGCCCATCCCGTACAGAGACCTGCTTCCCATGGGCCAGTCTACACCTGTGCCGTCCCACCCGACTCCTTCAGCCCTCCTGCCCCCTCTTCCATCTCTACCTCTGAAGTCCTGGCAAATCCCTCAATTCCCACTTTAAACACTGCTGCCTCCGGGAAGTCCTCCCCGATTGAAGGCGAGGATGCTCACTTCAATGCCATCGACAGCCTCTGTGTTGACTTACTTTGCTTTCTACCTTATTTAAGCTTGTGCCTCATGCCCTCCCCTAAGGAACCGAAGTTCATCAGGAGATAAGATGCACGTTGCGCACTTTTACATCAAGTGTAACAGCTCACATAGAATATTTCTGGGTACAGAACAGGCAATGATCATCACGTGGGGCCTGTAGAACACAGCTCCCGGCAGAGGAAGGCACTGTCTGTTCACAGGGGTGATGGCAGCCGTCTGCCGGTGGCAGCCTGAGACAGCGCCAGGAAGGAAGGCAGCGTTACGGCCTTCATGGGGAACGTGCCTCGCTACCTCTGGCCACGGGGTGGGCAGCTGCTCAGTGGGCGGCAACGAAACTCAATCAAGAGGAGAGACCACTTACAAGGTAAAGGATTCGTTCCACTGCGGGTTCAGTGTGGAGCGGATGGTTTTGGTTTTTTGTTTACTTTCATTCTTGGGATCAGGAATGAGTTTCAGCTTCACGTAGGGATCTGAAAGCCCGTTGGGATCCATGGGGATCAGGTTTTTTGCATCTCGTACTGTGAAGAGAGAGGGAAGACGACGTTACCCACCCGAGAAGCGCCCCACGTGGACCTGTGTCCTGCCATGGATCCCACGCTGGACAAAAGCGACCACGTCACGTTTGAAGGGAAGAGGAGGTGAGACTCAAAAGGTCTGACTCAGCGCGAGAGGAGCTGCCTGTCACCATCACTGGCAGTCACTGGGCACCGTGTGGGTCCTGGTGCTCCGGCCTGGGCACCTGGCACCGCCTGACACTCAGGCACCCCCCAAACCTGCTGAAGTAGAACTCGCATTTCACAGGGGTCCCAGGTGACTCTGCGGCTCTCTGGGAGCAACACTACCCTCCCCCCGTCCGACCTGGGCCACGGAGCTGCACCCACACTGGAACTTCTAGAAAGTGCTCTTTGTAAAGGCTGGTGGTTTCCAACCCCAGCTGTACACTGGAATCACTCGGGGTAGAGGGTGTGAGATGCTCCAGTGATCAGAATTAAATCAGAGTGTTTTGAGGGAAGTGACCCAAGTACTGGGTTTTGAAAGTTCCCCGGGTGATTCGCTGTGCAGCAGTGGGCAGGAACCACTGGCATAGGCAGCTGAGATTGACAGTGGGTAGGTAGGCCCATGGTCTGGCCACCACCTGGCAGCCTGGTAGACACGCAGAACCTTGGCCCCACCTCAAAGGTACAACCTAACTCAGAGTTCTCTTTCTTAACAAGACGCCCAGACAACTCCAATGCACGTTTTAGCCTGAGAAGCACTAACATGGGAAACAAGAAGGCCATTTCACGGCCCAGGGAGGAGGCACAGAGAGGGGCTGGCAGGGGCTGATGACAGTGGGCGTGGCGGTCGGAAGCCAGGGTACATCAGTGTGACGGGTACGCTGATGCATATCTACCTGAGCCCAGGGCTAAGGAGATGCTAGCCCCAGACAGAATCTTTCTTGGTGTCACAACCAAGATTGAGAGAAAATAGAAAAGGGGAGAGCTTTCTCACCATGTAAATTAATGCTTTTTCATATCAGTTCATGGGGCCAATGCTGTGGCTTAGTAGGCTAAGCCTCTGCCTGTGGTGCCAGCATCCCATGTGGGCACCAGTTTGTGTCCTGTCTGCTCCTCTTCCAATCCAGTTCTCTGCTAATGGTTTGGGAAAGCAATGGAAAATGGTCCAAGTTCTTGGGCCCCCCTGCCTGTGTGGGAGACCCAGAAGAAGCTCCTGGCTCCTGGCTTCGGATTGGCTCAGCTCCAGCCATTGTGGCCATTTGAGGAATGAACCAGCAGATGGGAGACTTTTCTGTCTCACCCTCTCTCTCTCTGTGACTCTACCTCTCAAATTCAAACATCTTAAAAAAAATATCAGAACAGTGGGTTCAGAGACCACTGCCAAGTGAGACCAACACTCACATCCCCCAGCGGCCCTGTCGTAGGCGTGGGACACACCACTGGAGCGAGGACCAGTTCTGGAGCCGAGACAGATGTGGAAAACCCCAGAGCCCAGGAGCACCGTAGGCCCAGGCATCACTGGGGCACAGACCCTGCAGCTCATTTCTTGTCTCTCACTTTCTACAAGAACCAGATTGTAGACTGAATTAGGATAGGGGGAAAAATCATGCTACTTTGACCAACTATTGCGAATGAGACTTTTAAAAAAAAAATCTAACAGGCCCACTGAGGGTCCCAGAGGTGGACAGTC
This sequence comes from Oryctolagus cuniculus, assembly GCF_964237555.1. Classification (NCBI taxonomy): domain Eukaryota; kingdom Metazoa; phylum Chordata; class Mammalia; order Lagomorpha; family Leporidae; genus Oryctolagus; species Oryctolagus cuniculus. Next base: position 12,868,415 of record NC_091448.1, on the reverse strand, counting down.
TAAACCTCGCCAAAGAGAAACAAGACATTTGCCTTGCGGGCTCAGTCACAGCGGCGCCGACCTCGGGACACAGTGACAGTGAGGTCCCCTCGCATCTCGTCAGCAGTTATGCATCTGGATGTGAAACGATGGCTGCTGCAGCAACGCATCTGTGCCGTGAAACCGGCCACTTCGGAGCGGAAGGTCTATTTTGTGATGCCAGGACTTTAATACAGAAACACAGAATACTAATTATACGCCCATCGCTTGGCTTGAGATGGGTACTCTGCAATTTCTCAGCTGCTAGGCCTAGCACTAAGGAAAACCAGCCCAGGTTAGAGGGTTATATACTTTCCTGCTAACGTAAGGTGTTATTTCTGCATAAAACCCATTCAAGTAAAATTATGAAGCTTGAGACACGGCCACCCAGAGACACCGACACAGGCAGGTGGCTGGGTAAGCCCAGGACACGTGCGGCTCGAATCAGTGTCTATAATCAGATGGGTCTATAGGCACAGGTGCCGTCTCATCAGCTCAGAGGCTCGGGCAGCCTCAGCCGGGCTGGGGACTCTGAGCCATGGTGCCCCAGGGTGGGTGGCACAGCGCAGACGTAGAAACAAAGATGGGGACTTAGCCAAGGGCCTGCTTGATGGGGACAAGTGAGGCTGTGGACTCGGGCAGACAGGCAGGCAGGAGTGGCCATCATGTTTTCCTTGGAGGAGCGAGTTAGACCCCAAAACCTGCAGTCAGGTGGGTAACCAGTGTGCACTCACTGCCCGAGGGGCTCAGAGTGTGGGTGGCTGGGGTCAACCCCCTGCTCTACACTCAGCGGAGCTGTGAGGCCTGGGAGAAGTCACCCCAGCTGTCAGTCTGTTCATCTGCAGGACAGGGCCAATGGGAGTGCCCATCCCTCAGGGTCACCGGGAACAGTGGGTGAGTTACTGTCTACCAAGCACTGGGACAGAGGCAGTGTCACATGGGCACGGCTACGGTTACTACCAGTCATCTTCAGTAGGTGGCTCTCGGTTCTAGAATTTCTAGGGTTAGGCTAGAGTTAAACAGTCAGCCCCGAGCTGTTCCAAAGTGGTTTCGGATTAAACAACAACAATGTTCAGTGCAATCAGAGCGGCCCTAGCTTCCCCCTTCCGGGTCTCCTCTCTGAGCTCCCTCTGAGGTTGCTGTGGGGCCCTCTGGCTGGGTTCAGGTCACAGTGAGGGTACACAAACAGGGCACGCTGTGGAGGACACAGCTGCCCCACCCACACAGGGACGTGGCCTGGGGCTGCACGAAGGCCAAGGGCCTCCACGTTCAAGGACAACATGGTCCTTCACATGCTCTGTTTGGCTTCAAAAAATCAGCCCTGGCTGCCTCTTCTCTCCCTCTAAGAGCAGCCTTGTTTAAAGTTTCTGCCTAGAAGCCAAGGACGAGAACAAAGACTCAAAACAGGGACTCGGTGCAAAAGCTGAGATTGTTCCGTGAGTGCTGACCCAGCGATGCCCTCCGCCTCCACCCGGCGTGGAGCAAAAGCAGACACGAAATTCTGTGGTCCCACTCCATACCATGCCTAAGCAAAATCCAAGTCCCCTGACACGACAGAAAAACAGCAACCCTTCTCTTTTGTTTGTGGATCCTAACAGCAAGGAAATGAGAACCCTACAATGTCAGGGGGAGGTGTAGGCAGACAAGGGGCAGAGGACAAGAGGGGTCTGGTGTCTGTCACAGGACCTAGCGTCACTCAGCCTCGGGCAACAGATGGACCAGGGCTTCCTGGACCCATGGGGCTCGTGTTCAAGCAGCAAGAAGTGAAAAAAAAAGCTAGAACATCCATGGTTCTGTTAACTGCTGGACATCCATGGTGTTCTTTCAAAGAACTTCTGATCCATGAGTTGATTTCTGATTTCTTACAGAGATGATCACATCTGAATGTAAATTTAGCGCCAGAGGAACTTGACGGAGTGCTTTATTTCTAAGAAGTCTGCCTTCAGAGATGAGGCCGAGACGGCACCTGTGTTTGAGTCTTGGCTTCCCTGCCAGGTAGGAGTGATTTGGACCAAGTGGCCTGAGGTTGTAGCCAGAGCCCCGGCCCTCTAGCAGCGAGGAAGATTGGAACCTGATGGCGATGGTGACGACGGTAACAGCGTCTCTGGAGAGAGAACTACATGGCAGGCACAGCAAGACGGATGTTGCTATCCAGCCGCTGGCAGATGGGGGCCTTAGGCAGAGGGAGGAGAAATAACCTGCTCACAACACGAAGACAATGAGTGGTTGAGCCCAGGGGAACCTGGGATGCATAAAACCCGGCTTTTGCCTTTTTTTTTCTTTAAAAAAAAAAAGAGAGAGAGAGAGAGAGAGAGAGAGAGAGAGAGGACTAACAGGCCAGTGATGACCATGGGGCCACTGCAGTACAGGGCAAGAGCACCAGAGGGCAGGATGCCACGGAGGCTGCAGGGAAGGCGCTGCCCATTGCTGCCAGGGGCTCATGCTCAGGCGGGGAGCGGGGGTTCCCCCTCCACCTCCCTCTGCTGCAGGTGTCAGTTCTCGGGCAAACAGCACAGCGGAGCCACGGAGAGGGAAGGACGACTGCAGCAGGCGTGCACGTGAGCTGGACCCCTCGGCACCAAAGGAGAGATTCCGGAGACCACACAGCAGTTCTGAACTCAGGGAAAACGATACTCCATGAAACAACCCGGACGCATCCAAAACGGTGTTCATTTCCCCCAGGGCAACGGTCAAAATATCCACCTCGTGTAGACCTCGGGAGGCCCACTGGCTGGGTGGGGCTGCATTTTATTCAGTCAGTAAGCATCCTCTAGCCCTGTGCGGGGGCAGCACAAGGCACGAGGTGTGGGGGAAGGGCTTGGGTAAATTAAGGGTCTGGCCCTGGCCAAATTCACGTCTGTTTGCCGAGGGAGGAGTGTGCACAGGAGAACATCCTGCCTCTGGTTGAGGCAGAACACACCTCCAACTCTGGCCCATCTTCTGCAGGCGAGGGACCACAGATGGTCATCGGGAGAATGGGGGCTGGGGTGGTGTTCTGTGGCTACGGACACAAATGACTGCACACGCCATGGCTCACAACAGCTGACTTTGTTCTCCACAGTCCAACGTCAGCACTGCAGGCCCAAACCAGCATGGTCAGGGGGCTGGGCCTGACTGCAGCCTCCAGGAAGGGCTCCTTGCCTCCTGCAGCCTGTGGAAGCTGTGTCCACATCCCGCCACTCTCTGCTCCATCCCAGTGTCCCCTTCTCCCCTGGCACGTTAAAGTCACTCTGCCTGTTTCTTGTAAGCACACAGAGGACTGCATGGGGCCACCCCCAGATAACGCGAGGTACGCTCGCTCCTGGCTTGAGGGCCTTCATTGCATCTGCCAAGACCTTTTTCCCAAGTGAAGGTCACACTGACAGATTCCAGGGGTTGGGGTCTGCTACCTTTGTATGGTCATTGTCTGGCCTATTACAGGTACCATTAGGGAATTTCTTCCTGGGATTAGATGTTGGAGATGGTTGCGTAGTCTTGTGACTACACGCAGGGTCTTCATAAAGTTCATGGAAAATGGTTATTATGAAAAAAATAACACATAGATTTCAAAATGTTTTGGCACCAAAATAAACATCGTTTGAATCCACTTTCCAGGAACTTTTTGAAGTCTTCTTATGCTTAAAGCCACTGAACTGTACAGTTTTTAAAGGGTGGGGACAGGCGTTTGGCCCAGCAGGTGGGATGCTGGCTGGGACACCTGGACCCCATCCTGGAGCTCCTGGGTCGAATTCCTACTCTGCTCCTGGTTCCAGCCACCTGCTGGCACACACCCTGGAAGGCAGCAGGTGATGGCTTAGGTGCCTGGTCCCTGCCACTTCTGTGGGGAATCTGGACTGAGTTCCTGGCTCCTGGTTTCTATGGCCTACTCTCAGACATCTGGGGGAGTGAACCAGGGGGTGGTAGCTCTGTTCTTCAAATACATAAAACTTTTTTTAAAATCACAGCTCTTATAAATTTTTAAAAGGTGAATGTTACCATGTGTGAGTTCTGTCTCAAAACAAAGAGAACAGATGCATTACTGACAGTGTCACGTGCCTCACGCCACCAGCTTGATCATCATAACCCCGCCGTGAGGATGGCTCGGTGTCCGTCTTCTGGATAAGACAACCGAGTCACAGAGAAGTTAAGTGACTTGGGGCACTGGTGAGGGCAGTGTCAGGAGTGAGGTTGGGGCTGGAGCATTAACCTGAACTCCGTCTTCTTGGGGTGGCCTCTGCATTCCAGATCACCCACCAATGCAGAACAGGGGGCACCAGATTGTCAGTGATTTAGGTCTGGCTGGCCATGCAAGTCTCTACAGCACAGCTAATCAAGCTGGCCATTGTACAGCAAAAGCAGCTACACAGAGTATGCAAGTAAATGAGCAGGCATACCAAGAAACCTTTACGCAAATAGAACCCTATGGGCCAGGACAGATGATCCCTAGCACAGAACAACCTCCACCCCAACACCACCATGAACTGTCCTGGGGAGAGCTGCACACAGAAGAGGACTCTCCTGTCTTCCTGAACCCTGACCTTGCCCTCAGAGGGATCCTGGGTTGGGGCTGGGAGAGAGGGTGTCCTTTGTCGTCACCTGGTGACCCGCAGAATCTTCGAGCTGGCATCCTTGCCCTGTGCTTGCCCTTGCTTCTTTGGGTGCAAGTCTCCACCCCTCCACGAACCTGATATGGCTATGACCACAGCCTGTCCCACACCTGAGCTCCACCCAGAGACCAAGTGCAAACACTGAGCATGATAAGGCATCAACGGGGACATTCTTTAATGAAGGTTTAGCTACCCCAGAAGTAAGGGTTTTAAAGGCAGGTGCACCCAGTAGCACTGGGAGGCCAAAACACTGCCCTGCTGGAGGGGAGCTGGGCAGGGGTGAGGCCCCCTGCTTCTGGTCACCTGGGCTGGGTGTCCACGGTGCTGAGGGCCTGCTCTGCTCACAGTGGTGTCTCAAGGGGCAGTGGCCAAATCAGAAAGCAAAAGGGACAAACTCTCGCTCCACCGCTCACGACAACGTGGTGGCTCAGTCACAAGGCGAGGCCCCCGGTTTCCTCTCTCTGGCGCACTCTGTCCTGAGAACACACAGTGCTTGTGGCTTGTTTGTGCTTCCTTGGTGAGGCCTCTCCAGTTGCTAATGCCAGGGAGAAAGTGTGCGTGAGAGGCTGCCAACTCCTCACGCTGCCACAAGGCCGTTCTGCGTGGGGGGCCGGGAGCCAGGATTCCTCAGCTGACGTGGCTTGGTGTCCTGGTGCAGTGACAGACTGCTCCCAGGATGGGGCTGGCTGAATGCCCTTCCCAGTGACGCTGAGTAGCAGTGAGCTTCTGGGTCTAGGGCCCTCTCACACCGTGCAGGCAGGGTCCACGTTACAGGTGGCAGTAAGCAAGGTGGCACAGGACCCTGGGAAGGGACCAGAAGCAGCCAGGGTCACACGGAGGAAGGGCCAGGAAGGCTCCAGCTGGCACAGGCAAGGGCACAGCGAGCTGAGGCTCCCACGCTGCACAGGGACATCCTGAAACCCTCTGGCTGGACGTTCTTCATCTTCATTAAGGCATGAAGCCCTCCGATGCGTCTGTGAGCGCTGGACCGAGGACCTCTGCGGGACACCACAGAGCCAGGGTCTCTAAGGACGGAAGGCTCTTCCTTCCGCTGTCCACACATTCACAGCCGAAGGAGCCGCCCTACTTGAGGTCGGTTCACACTTTGCCCGGGGATGGGAGGAGGTGAGTGCTGAGTTCTGAATGTGTCCTCCCCATCCCAATCCCATGCTGAAATCCCAAGATGACGGCATTAAGAGGTGGGGTCCCTGGAAGGTGTTCATGGCCGGAGGACAGACACTCAGGAATGGGGTCAGTGCCCTCATAAAAGAGGCCCCAGGAAGCTTGTTTGTCCCTCTGCCACCTGAGGACACAGGAAGACGGTGTCTCACAACTCGGCATCTGCAGGTGCTCTGGTCTTGGGCTGCAGCCCCCCGAGAGCTGCTCACAAGGCCCACAGTGCATGGGGTCTTTTCATAACAGCCCGAGAGCTGGGAGGAGACCTAGCAAGGGGGAGCGAGACCTCTCTGGGGCCTGGGCTCGACAGGCAAGGAGGTGTGAGTCACTCACACTGCTGCTCCACAGTGGGGCGCTGGGCTTGATCAGCGTAAGCACAGGTCTCCGCTCGTGGGCTCCCACGAGCGGTCAGACTGTGTCTGCCCAAGGAGGCAACTGACTTCTCAGGCAGTTAGCAACCAAAAGCTGATGGGCAAGGTAAGACTGATGAGGGTGGCGTCCCGTGGACCACTGGCCAGCGCACGGATTGAGCAGAATCACCTGGCCAGAAGCAAAAGCCACCAAAGAACCGCTTCCTCCTTCCACCAGCAAACTAAACCGAGAGGCAGATTTTCAATCGTAGCCGAGTGGCATTTCATTACATTACTCTTGGGGCTCCCGCTGTGGAAAATGGGCCAACAATCTGTGTGTCCTGTGCGTTAACACCTCTACTAAACCTCAGGGGTGTTACACACGCTGGCCCACCTTTATGGAGCAAGTGGTGGGACCACTGAGGAGCTGGCATCCGTTCTGATTGGCTGGTTAAGGAGGTTTGACATCCAACCCCATCATCACATGGAGTGCTTATCTCACAGACCCACGCCACACCGGGGAGGCCAGTCTCGTTGCTACTAATTATCGTGAACCCCTGCACCTCCATTATTCATTCAGGAACTGTCTGCTGCACACGTGGATCTCCGTGCTCTTGCCCTGAGCTTCCGGGTTGATGAGCCCAGGCCTGGGCACACCCAGCAGGCCGCCCTCCCCGGTCTCAGTGCTACCAGCTCTCCCCTCTGCACAAGACCCATCTTCTCCAACATTCTAGTTTCCTGCCAGCCCAGCTCTCAGGACTTCCATCTCTGCACACTGATAGTGACGTGGGGCAGGGGTGCACCACAGGCTCCCCGGGCATCCTCCCTCCTCCCCACAGTAAGGTGAATCCGTGAGTGCTCAATGGCTTCCTTCTGCCCACTGACCGAAGCTAAGGCGGAGAGAACAGCTTGGCAACACCTGGTCATCTGGCTGCAGCGCATAAAGTGTCCATTAGGAGGCAGCGTAGGACAAGGAAAAACCCCGACAGGTCCTTCGGGCGCTGTGAGGTGGGCTGAAGGGAGATAGTTCTCAAAAATGTAAATCCCGGGAGACAGCGTTCACATCCCTGCACAGCAGAGGTCTTCAAGAGGTTCGAGGAAAGGAAAACGATGAAAAAACCACGCGAGGATTCCAAAATGCTTCGCACCCAAATAAACTTTTCTTTGAAACTCATTTTCCACCAACTTTCTAAAGCCCCACCCTAGAAGACACGGTGGGCAGCTCCCAGGCGCCAGCCCATGGGACAGATCTACAGGAGTAAGGCGTGAGAAGGGCAAGGACTCAGTTCCTCAAAAGTGACCCCAACGAGTGGACAATCGCGCCTTCCATCAAGGCTCCACACGCCCAGTGTTCCTCCCAGGAAAGGGGTCTGACTGTGAGAGAAACAGTGTTTCCCAGGTCATAAGACTGAAATGCTTCTGTATAAATAACATAGGAAGTTAGCCACCTTACTTACTTACTTTTTTCTTCTAGGAGTAATGATACACTCCTTGTACAAAATTCTAAATGCAAAATTTAAATTTAAAAAAATATGAATTTTAAATATGAAACTTTAAAGAACATTAAAATAGCCTATGCTTCCACTATGAGAGAACAATGTTTGAAGTCGGTATATTTAGTGTCACTGCCTTTGTCCTACATTTTCTGTCTACACTGAAATATTTTTATAGGATTCATATCAGATGTACTATGAATACAGTTTCAGATCTTGTCTTTATAACATAGGAAAGTATACACTTTCTTATTTTTATTTATTTATTTTTTTGACAGGCAGAGTAGACAGTGAGAGAGAGAGACAGAGAGAAAGGTCTTCCTTTGCTGTTGGTTCATCCTCCAATGGCCGCCACGGCCAGCGCACTGCGGCCGGCACACAGTGCTGATCCGAAGCCAGGAGCCAGGTACTTATCCTGCTCTCCCATGGGGTGCAGGACCCAAGCACTTGGGCCATCCTCCACTGCACTCCCTGGCCACAGCAGAGGAGTTGCCCCTGGACGAGGGGCAACTGGGACAGAATCCGGCGCCCCAACCGAGACTAGAACCCGGTTTGCTGGCGCTGCAAGGTGGAGGATTAGCCTACTGAGCCGTGGTGCTGGCCGAAAGTATACACTTTCAAAAAGTATCGTGGCATAGTGGCTTAAGCCACCGCCTGTAGCACCAGCATTCCATATGGGCGTCAGTTCGAGCTCCTGGTGCTCCACTTCTGATCCAGCTTCCTGCTAACGTGCCTAGGGAAGCAGCAGCAGACAGCCCAAGTGCTTGGGCCCCTGCACCTATGTGGGAGACCCAGAAGAAGCTCCTGGCTCTTGGCTTTGTCCTGGCCCAGCCCCTGCTGTTGTATAAATAAATAAAATCTTTTTAAAAATAGGATGTTTTTGATGTCCACATCCTATTTCATGGATCCATCACAATCCACTAAACCAGGTCTCCGGGCGCATGGGCTCCTTTGTAAACAATATCGCAAGGGATCGTCTTCAGGTGTAAAAGTTCACCTAAGGTCCAGATATTTTTCTTGGGAAACGTTCTTTGAGTAGATTAAAGGGAACACAATTATTCAAGACTCTTGACACTCATGGCCAAAGACCCCCCAAAGCTGTACTGAAGTCCTACCGGGGGAGTGGCGAGCGAGGCAAAGAATCACTTTCTTTCCGGCTCCCTCGTCTACTTTCTCCCCGTGTGGCTACTTGGCCCTTGGTGCTGCTTCTCCTTGGCTTTACTCCTTGTTCTGGTTTCCTACGGGGAGGTAAAGAACGTTCTGAGTGGGTCGACGAGTTGTCCGCATGGGAGCGGGAACAGCCCTTGGTCCAGTTTGCCACAGACGGTGTTTAGATCTCGCGGCCAAGCTCCCCGAAACACAGACGCGCGACTTCTGAAGCAGCCGAAGCTGTCGCCCGTTTCCTTCCATTTCTTTAAGGCCGCAGACGGCCCTTGCCCTTTCTGGGCTGAGCTAAATATTCCCGTATGTTTTCTTTCATTATTTTGTTTCTGTTTTGTATTTAACTTTCAAATCCATTTGAAATTTATTTTCGTGTACACTGTGAGGCAAGTGCTCATTGCTTTTTTTTTTTCTCTTTCAGCGTTTGGACAGCTCTCCCCACCACATCTGTGGAAGGAGCCGTGCCTCATCCGTTGGTTCAGGGGGCTGCCGTGCGTTTGTCTTAGGCTCTGTTTTCAGGGCCATCTGCTTTATTCATGCAACTTTCTGTGAATTCTCGCAATGAGCCTACTCTTTGATTGCTCTAGATCACCACGATGCTTTAAAACACAGCAGTGCGAGTCCCGGGCAGCCTCGTCCGGCAGGTGCACAGGGGCACGGGCAATTCCATTTCAGGAAACTCAGCCCGAGGGAAAGGCCAGACAGCCCGACTGTAGGGGACGCTTACACCTCCTCGCCGAAAGTCTGCTTCTGCGCGTGTGGCTTTACACCGGCTGTTGCCCTTCTACCTCCTCTTGCTTTGCTGTCAGGCTCCTGCGATGCACGGTGTTTCGCTTGCATTTATCTTTCCCAGAAAGTTCGAAACTATAATTGTTGCTTAATTCTGACCATCTTAATATTCATGCTAAAGCATTTTTTTAATCTGACATTTCTCTGATTATCAAAGGGAAGAAGGAAATAGTGTCATCTGAGCCCTCCCTGCAGCATGGTCATCTCTCCGGTGTGGTCTCTCCAGCGTGGACATCTCTCCGGTGTGATCTCTCCAGCGTGGTCACCTCTCCAGTGTGATCTCTCCAGTGTGGTCATCTCTCCGGTGTGATCTCTCCAGCGTGGTCACCTCTCCAGTGTGGTCATCTCTCCAGCGTGGTCATCTCTCCAGCGTGGACATCTCTCTGTACTGCCCGAGGGGATTGGTTCCAAGGCCCCTCGTGGACGCCCAAGTCCCTTACATAACACAGTGCAGAATTTGCATATAACCCGTGTGATCCTCTCATGCGCTGGAAATCACCTCTAGATTGCTTAAACACATCGTAACTTGTAAATGCCCTGTGAACAGTTGTTTCACCACACTGTCTGGCGAGGAGAAAAGCCTGGATGTTCACTGCAGACCCGACGTCCCTTCTCCAGTACTTTGGATTTGTGGTCGGATGAAGCCGTGGACTCAGAGGGGATGGGCCCACATGGAAACTGACACGGGCTGGGTCCTGTCTCCAACCTTGACTTCCCTTCTCCATGTTTGTGATGCCAATGTTATGGGGTTCAGGGTCTCTCCTGTTACCCTTTCCATGGGATCTACAGTTCCCAGCACACTGCTTGTCCTTGTTTACTACCCACAGGACTTCCCACACCTAAACTCTTCAATTCACTTCATCCTGCAGTCCTCTTAGCTTGTCTTTACGTAGCTTTCCCAGGAAAGCCTGTGCAGAGAGGCAGGTCTGAGCCCGCGTGAACAGTCCAGGGGCAAGGCCTCCTCTCCTCCCCAGGCTGAGCACTGCACACATGAGCAGCCTCAGGTCCACCTGGCTTTTGTTCTGTATGCTGCCTGCATGCAGGGTCTTCAGAAAGTTTCTGGAAAATGTGTTAATGAAAAAACCAGGTAGGGATCTCAAAATGTTTTTGGCACCAAAAAAATATTCATTTTTAAAATCCATTTCCAGGGCCAGTGCTGTGGCATAACAGGCCTGCAGTGCCAGCATCCCATATGGGTGCCGGTTCTAGTCCTGGCTGCTCTTCTGGTCCAGCTCTCTGCTGTGGCCTGAGAAAGCAGTGGAAGATGGCCCAAGAGCCTGGAGAAAGCTCCTGGCTCCTGGCTTCAGATCAGCCCAGCTCTAGCTATTGCGGCCATTTGAGGAGTGAACCACTAGATGGAAGACCGTTCTCTCTGTGTCTGTAACTCTACCTCTAGAATAAAAAAAAAATGTACTAAATTCCATTTCCCACAATCTTTCCGAAGTGTGTATGTTTGGAGGCGGGGGGGGGGGTGGGGGTGGGGGTGGCGGTGTGTGAGAGGGCTCCCATCCATTGGTTCACTCCCCAAATGCCCAGGAGCTGGGAACTCAATCCAGGTCTCCCACATTGTTGGCAGGAGTGCAACGACTTGAACCAGTATGTGTTGCCTCCCATGGTGTGCATTAGCAGGAAGCTAGAATTGGAAGCGGAGCTAGGACCTGAATCCAGGCACTCTGATATAGATGTGCGCATCTCAAATGGTGTCTTAATTGCTGTGTCGAATGCTTGCATCTCTTGATATGTTTTTTAAATGGGCCACATTTTCTGCCTGTTTTCCCAACTCATTCTCAAACAAGGGAAGATACATCCAGGCTCGGTGTTTTCCAAAAGATGCTGTGCTTGGCTTCCCGCCTTGGCTCTGTCTTCTGTCGACTTGGAAACTGGTGAGTTTGCTTCCCTCGGAACGAATCTGACACTCACACTGATGTCCGTGGCTCCTGGTCCAGCGACTGGTCTGTTTTCGTTGGGCCAAGTAGGCACACATTCTACTCACAGTGCTTGGAATGCAATCGATCACAAAGTCCTCCTACACCGAGGTTCTCACCTACACATCTGTCCACTGACCCTCACCCCAGGACAGAACCCAGCAAGACCAGCCCTTCTGTTTTGCCTTTGAAAGGCACAGTCTGGCCTGTCACTTTGGAAAGATGAAAGAACACAGGACGTCAGTCTCCTAAGGAAGGGAGGCTCTGAAGCCAAGGGCTGCGCCCCAGGTTTGTCAGCTGGCAAAGGCACTGTGCCTGTGGGCAGAGGGGAAGGCAGCCAGACTCCTGCTTTCTCTCAGGTGCACAGAACTGGACCACCACATGCACCACGTGCGGCCACATCACAGGGAGGCTTTCTGCGTGCAGGACCGTCGGGCTGTTGGAAGTTTCTCCAAGAAGGTCATAAATGGTTTGTTAGTCATGACTGTAGGTTTCTGTCTTTCCCTGTCCTTTTCTCTTTTCTTCCTCTTAGTATTTAAGAGCTTATCAGCTGGTTAATTCAACCCAGAAATCCAAGGAAATCTGAATTTGCTAAGAAGTTCTTAGAATCCCACTGTTTCTAGAAACCCTGGTTAACTGGAGAAGACTGACTCCTTCATGGCCACTCCTGGTTTAAACCCACACTGTCCACCTTCTCTTCTCACGGCTGTCACCTTGTCCTCATGTGGGTGGCTTCCCAGTGTGCTCCGAATGCTGCGTCCTGTCTTCCAAAGGCCAAGGCTGTGTCTGTTCGATTCAGTTCTGCGCCATCCCCGTGACCGTCCACCCCCCAGACCCCTCACCTCCAGCTCAGCCACACACTGAGATGCTCCAGGTTGGACTTGCAGGGCGGTGGGAGCAGGGGAAACATGGGTGAGGAGGAGCACAGTGCGTCTTCAGCCTGGTCACTCCTTAGGGAGCCACATCCCAGCCTGGGAAGTGAGGGGTTACCTAGACAAGGACACCTCTGATCCTTCTGCTTCACACAGATGCTGCCTATCAGCTGATGTTCACAATACAAGCTATGCTTTCATTTTCACGCTATGACCCAAGGTCTCCATTTCTAGCCTGGACACCAGGTGGTAAAAAGGGAAAAGGTCTATCACTTGGTCTTCTGTCCTGGAAATACAGGGGCACTTCAGACAGTTCCTGGGAAGGCGGAACTAAAAGATAAGCTCATCGTGGTGCAAAAAAAAAAAAAAAAAAAAAAAAAAAAGTTCTAGGATTCATGCACAGCTTTTTTTGGTAATACTTATTAAGCATGGAATTCAAGAATTTTTTACACCGAAATAAACTTATCTTTTAATTCCATTTTTCATGAATGTTTTGAAGTCCCATTGTCATTCCTATGTTTGGGTGTCTGTAGGGGGAGACCCAGGATACTTGGAGATGATGATAGCTGTGGTCACTCTCCCAGGACGCTGACGCATTACTGTACATAGAATTTTGGAGAAACCACTGACCCCTTGGAGCTGGAGCGGGGCTGAGCAAGGGGCTACATTCATGAGTCTGAAGCTAAGACATAAGCAGTGCTCTTTTACCACTCTTATTTTATATGCACTATCTGAGAGTCAGAGAATCAAACTTCAAGGAGGGCATTTCTGCAAAGCATCAAAATAAAGGGGCTGCTGATATTTGGGAGGCACAGTGAGGCGACTCCTCTTTCTCAAGCACTAAGAAACGAGGAAAGCGAGACTCTTTTGGGAATCAACACATTACTGGATCCATCAACACTGGATCACAGCAGAGCGTCAGAAAGCCCCCTCATGCAGACAGAGGGTTCCTAGGCCTGCAAGGCCAGCTTGAGTCCAACATGAATACACTCAAATAAGCAGGGAGAAAGCATCCGTGGTGCCCGAGTGGCCGGCCCAAGGAGAGGCATCTGAGCATCTGACTTCAGATGGCTTCTAGCACCCCCCCAGGAGCCCAGCAGCTCTCCTGGGACAATGGTTCAGTCTTAGCCTAATGCAATTAACCATTTATCTAATCGCCTTGTTATGATGCCTATTCCCTGAGTCCCTGGAGGACTGTCCACAGGGAGAGAAAGCACTACCCAAGGGGGTTTCTGCTATGTAGGACAGTGTTTTAAATGCAATGGGTTCGACATCATTTGCCTTTTCCTGGATCTTGACACACGGAGAGACTGATGAGGTTAGCAGGCACGTGGGCAGTTTTATTTCTCTCTGTAAACTAATCATCTGGCATCTTGCTGTCTCGCTCAGTGGGGACTGTGCTGGAATGAGTCTCAAGGGGCCTGGTCATCCTGGGTTTGGGAAGGAGAGGGAACCTTGGGGCCTCTGCCAGAGCAGGCAGAATTCGCAGCACTCCCCCCCGCCCCCTTCATAGCCACTGCCTCTGCTGGTGTCCATCCTGCTCTGAGGACGGGGAGTCCTAGTTTTAATCACTGCCCTCCAGTATCAGCCCAAACACAGAGATGCCTGTTGTGTTTAAGTACCTCTAACCCACTGCAAGGCTGTAACAGGAAATGCCAAGCTGCAGTTATGTGAGAATCACCTTGGAGAACTCACTCAGGGCACGGACTTGCTGTCTCAGAGTCTGATTTGCGAAGCCTGGGGTGGGAGAAGCCACCTGCTCAGGGAGCAGCAGAGGCCGTGGAGGAGCCCTACTCAGCCGACTTCAATGCACCATGCAGGGTGCTTGGCCCACTGGAGACCCCTTCTTGCCATTCCCGCAGGGAGCTCCAAACCATACAGTGCTGAACCTACACTCGCACGGGTGACTCCTTAGGGAACTTTTGGGTCATGTTTGCATGGAAACTCCCAGGACCCACAATACACATTATCTGCTCAACTCAGTTCTCAGCTCTGCCTAGTAACACGGCAAGTCCCTGAAAGCCTTTAACTTCCAGTTTCCTCATCAATAGAACAAAGGAGTCTCACCCGATAGGAACTGCAGTTAGCCAAGTAGAACCTGCGGCATGGTGTCTGTAAGTCCTTGACCACTGTGGCCACTTGGATCATCAGGATCATCCAGAAAAGCCTCCAGCACCCAGTGGCCGTCCCTGAGCCCCCACAAGGTACTGGGCACCAGGACTGCCTCGGGGATTCTTGGGCAAAGAAGACCTGCAAGGGCCCTGGGCTCATGGAACCAGCACTCCTGTCGGGCTATAACTCTCCACCGCCAGACCTGGCACAGAAGTGGGTCTCTCCGTTCTTCATCATTCGTGGTACCAAGCCGAACGCACAGCATCCCGGGAGCAGAGAACGATGGGGTGGCCCCGGGCTCAGGGCTGGCCCAAAGCTCCAGGTCACGAGACCCTGCAGTCCTCTGGTCCCTGGTCTCACTGAGAGCCTCCGACAGAACATTCGCTCGGAGGACACCCAGCACACAGGGCAGGGGCTGGGCCCTGGCATCCCGCCTCCGGAGCTCCCCACCCCAGCCCATCCAAACAGTCCAAGGAGGAAGAGTCCCAACGACACAGTGGGAGATGTGTGGGGAAGGTGTTATTATGCAGTTCCCTCCTGGCTCCAGAGAGAATTGCTCCATTTGTATTTCTGGCCGCCTAATTAGTATTCCCAGTTTTCCCTCCCCACACAGAGCGTTTCTCACAGGCACCAGGCAAACACAGCGAGAAGCAGAACCTGGTCGGCCAGCTTGCCTCCATGAAGCCACCTCCTTCATGTCAGGATGGGCTGGGCTGGGCTGTGGCGGGGGAGCGTGGAAGGCCCCTCTGGCCCCTCCCTCATCTCTGCTTAAAATAGACAACGTCAAATGGAAATAACCCAGGAGATTAAATTGAATTAAGTCAGGCCTGGCTCCCAGGCAGTTGCTAATAAAATCATAAGCATTCACATCAGTGAATACAAAGACAAAAATGCTTATTGGCGCTGCCCATCCATTGCCTGAAGTAGCTGGGCCCTTAAGAGACACAGCACGGTGAAGCTGACCTATCACATACAAGGGACGAGATGCAGAGACCGAGAGGCTGGTGGCCCGCTGTGCTTGCCAGCTTGCTTGCAGGAGCCCCATCTTCCAGTGGTCTTCGCTGGGCTCTCAGGCCAGGAACGTCCTGGCTGGGTGTGGAGCATGATACCCGGTAAGCTGGGTACGTCCACCAGCAAGGACGTCCTGCCCCTCATTGCAGTCTGCAGAAGAGGGGTCAACTGCCCCAGCCCAGGGCTGTCCCCGCCACCCGCAGGATCAATGGCCTTCCCATACATGACATCCTTGTTGCCCTAAACGGGCTCAGCAAGGATGCTCTAAGGGACACACTGACCCGTGGAGTTCAGACGGACCAGAGACCATCAGTCCCTGTCTCTGGAACACTCCAGTCCTCGGAGAAAGAGACAAAATAAGAAAGCGATTCCCTCCCTGTCTTTCTCTTCTACTTCTGCCATCTTTAAAGCTGAGAATACAAAGCTCAAGATAAACATTAATTAAATGTATGCTTCCAGGCTAAGAGATTTTCACAGGCAAAGCCTCTTGTTACAACCACAGTTTTGGAAGAATTCTGAGAGTGTGCATTCAGCCTAGTGGTTAAGACACCACATCCCACATTAGACTGCCTGGGTTTAATGCCCAGCTCTGGCTCCTGACTCCAGCTTCTTGCTAATGCAGAGCCTAGGAGGCAGCCATGATGGCTCAAGTCCCTGGGCTCCTGCTACCCATGTGAGAGACCTGGATTCCTGGCTCCTGGCTTTGGCCTGGCCCAGTCCTGGCAATTGTGGACATTTGGGTAATGAACCAGTGGATAGGAGTTCTGTCTCTCTCTCTCTCTACCTCTCAAATAAATTTAAAAAAACACCTGATGTTCTCATTACTTTTAGATCTTGCTCTGACCAGGACAACTGTCAACATCTCAGACCACCACAAAGCGACCACACGCATCAAACCTAACGGGAGACTAGACTGATCCTGTAAAGAAATGACTGACAGCTGTCACTTCAGGTGCAAAGCTTTAAATCCAATGAAGTAATCCAGAGGGTGACCCCCGAATCATTGCTCTCCCCAGGCCATGAGCCATGGTGCTGAAGTAATCACTGGATCAGCAAATCTGCCAAGTCAAGAGGGGAATTAAACAGGAGTACAG
Organism: Oryctolagus cuniculus; assembly: GCF_964237555.1. Lineage (NCBI taxonomy): Eukaryota > Metazoa > Chordata > Mammalia > Lagomorpha > Leporidae > Oryctolagus > Oryctolagus cuniculus. The sequence continues at coordinate 12,851,828 of NC_091448.1, read as the reverse complement.
CTGGTATTGTGGAACCCGTAAGTCAAGGACTATGTCGGGACGATGAAGACCACTGGACCCAGGCAGCCTTCCAGGGGGCATCTGAGACCCTCGTGCTTTGGAGGGATGGGAGGGAGGCGGGGGGGAGCTGGTGCTCTGGGCATCACAACCACAGTTTGCACACCAAGCAGAGACAGCACGTTCCCGGCCGCGGGAGGGCCTTGCAGCCATGATCCGTGGCTAAGATGGACCTCGCCGAGGGGCGGCTGGGCGGCCTGGCTTTCTCGGGTCAGAGGCTGAGAACCCAGAGGTATGGTTCGTGTGTTGCCAACTCTTTCATTCTCCCAGTTGGTATCCCTCAGAAAGCAAAGGTGCAGGGGTGGTGTGACAGGTGCGGGCCTGCCCAGCGAGCCGCATGGCCTGCAGATGGCGCTGCCACCTGGGAGTGTCCGTCAAGGGCAAAGGCGCAGGGGCCAGCGGAGGGCTTTGTCCCGTCCTCAGGCCTCCACCTTTCTGCGCTACCTGTTCCGCGCTCTGACTGTGACAGCATTCATGGCACTCTGCTTCCCGCAGGCACAGCATCCCCAAACCACTTCCACATCAATGCCGTACACTTGGATCCCAGAGAGCCATTTCATGGCTTCTAAGTGAGAGCAGCAATTAAGGTTCCGGGTGGCTGGGCTGGACAAATGTCACTGAGCAGACATTTTTCATTTGTCCTTGCCTTTTCTGGGAACAGGCCAGGCCACCTACGAGTCATACGCACGGGCTCAGACGCTGTCCTGCTCTTCAGTAACTTCACGGCTGGGCAACGTGAAGGAAAGGGCACTGAAGTCGAAGGCAGGAGCCTGGCTCCAGTCCCTGCACCCAAAGCCACTTCCTGTGCGGCCCTGGCTAACGTCTGGGGTCCTATTGCCTCGCCTGCTGTTTTCCCGGCTTAGCACAGCTCGCTCTGCCCCAGCCCCCACTTCACCCACCCTCACTCCCATGTGATTGGTCCACAGCTGGCACATGACCCACAGTGAACCAATGCATCTCTTCCCCAGGGGTTCTGGGTGCCTGCCTGCTCTTGTGGTCCCACCCTTGAGTTTCAGAAGACACCTCAAAATCATTTCTTTCTGTCCTTTTTTGAGAAGGAGGGACAGAGGGAGACAGATGTCTCCCATCTGCTAGTTCATTCTCCAAGTGCCTGCAACAGCCAGGGCTTGGCCAGGCTCAAGCAGAGAGCTGGACTCTCAAGCTGGGCCTTGCACACGGGTGGCAGGGACTCAACTCCTTGAGCCCTCACCTGTTCCCCTCCAGGGTGTGCCTGAGCAGGAGGCCTGCGTCAGAATCGGAGCTGGGACTTGAACCCAGGCACTCAGATATGGGATGCGGGTGACCCAAGCGGTGTCTTAACCACTGTGCCAAACACCTGCACTCAGGCTGCTCCTGACAGTTCCCTTTCTCACCACAATGACCTGCCCAGCACCCACATTTCCTAGACTTCGGTTTTATGCCTGCAAAATTCTGCTCCACAGATTCCTTTGTGGGTCACAGAGGAAGATACTCTGTTTAGTGGAAATATCATTCAAATAAGATGTTGCTGGGAGACATCGGCTGTTCGAACGTGTTTGGAAATCACTGGACCAGAAGCTTCTCCTGTCTCTCCCAGTTGGGTCTGGAATTGGAGTCTCCAATTCTGCTGTCAGTTCCCCCAAAAGGGCATACCCATGAGCCCCTTGTTCGTGCTCAGAGTTCACGCAGTTCAAGTGCCTCCATCTGAGTTTGCAGATGAAGACAGGGAAACAGAGAGATCAAGAGCTGAGGTTCTGGGGCCGGCACTGTGGCGCAGTAGGTTAATCCTCTGCCTGCAGCGCTGGCATCCCATGTGGGCACCAGTTCTAGTCCTGCTGCTCCTCTTTCAATACAGCTCTCTGCTATGGCCTGGGAAAGCAGTAGAAGATGGCCCAAGTCCTTGGGCCCCTGCATCCCTGTGGGAGTCCAAGAAGCTCCTGGCTTCGGATTTGCGCAGCTCTGGCCATTGTGGCCATCTGGGGAGAGAACCAATGGATGGAAGACCTCTCTCTCTCTCTCTCTCTCTGTAACTCTACTTCTCAAATAAATAAATAAAATCTTAAAAAAAAAGGGAAGGTTAAAAAAAAAAGAGCTGAGGTTCACAGCTGGTTAAGATTGTTAAGGCTAGTATTCAGCTGTTCCACTCGATGTTTGCTGTTGTTTTGAGGAGGGAGGAGAGAGTGAGAGTGAGACAGTGCTCGCCTATCTGCTGGTTCTATCCCCAAATGCCCCTAGTGGCTGGGGCTAGGTTGGGCTAAAGCCAGGAGCTGGGAACACAATGCAGGTGTCCCACGTGGGTGGCAGGAACCCAACTAGTTGAGCCATCCCGGTGTCAGCCTTAGAGGAAGCTGGAGTCGCAGCTGAGGCCAGGAGTTGAACCAGGTGCTCCAGCGAAGGATGCTGGTGTCCTAACTGGTGCCGTGACTGCTGAGCCAAACACCTGCTGAGGGCCTCTGACTTCTGAAAGCAATCCCGCAGGGATGTCTCTGTGTGCCACACTTGGGAGGGGTGGTCAAAGGAAAGACATAGTTTGGAGTTAGCTTTCCCTGACTGTGGCTGGAGTCCCACGGTGGTTGTAGCTACTCCATGAAGGACTCAGTGCCAATGAATGCTTCAATAGAGCACCCGCAAACTGTTGAAATCTTTACTTAATGTATACTAAACTGATCTTCTGTATATAAAGAAAATTGAAAATGAATCTTGATAAGAATGGAAGGGGAGAGAGAGCGGGAAAGGGGAGGGTTGCGGGTGGGAGGGAAGTCATGGTGGGGGAGCCAATGTAATCCATAAGCTGTACTTTGGAAATCTATATTCATTAAATAAAAGTTAAAAAAAAAAAATAAGCCGGCGCCGTGGCTCAATAGGCTAATCCTCCACCTTGCGGCGCTGGCACACCGGGTTCTAGTCCCGGTTGGGGCGCCGGATTCTGTCCCGGTTGCCCCTCTTCCAGGCCAGCTCTCTGCTATGGCCAGGGAGTGCAGTGGAGGATGGCCCAGGTGCTTGGGCCCTGCACCCCATGGGAGACCAGGAAAAAGCACCTGGATCCTGGCTCCTGCCATCGGATCAGCGCGGTGCGCCGGCTGCAGCGGCGGCCATTGGAGGGTGAACCAACGGCAAAGGAAGACCTTTCTCTCTCTGTCTCTCTCTCTCACTGTCCACTCTGCCTGTCAAAAAAAAAAAAAAAAAAAATAGAGCACCCGCTTTGAGGCACTGAACTCTACGACTCAGGTTGCCTGGAAGAAAATTCTACCGATAGGGTCACGGTCTCCAGGGTCACCGTCTCCATCGCGATAGGGTCACGGTCTCCATCGCTTGCTCAGCACCGGTTAGCGGCAGAGTCAGGAGTCAAGCCCATGACCTCACAGCCCATGACTCCACAGCCCATGACTCCCATGACTCCTACGACTCCACAGCCCATGCTGCAGTAGCCTCTAAAACCAGGTCACTTCTATTACCTTGGAAACAAAGCTGGCCCAGCATCCCTTCTTCAGAGCTTGTCTGTCACTGGAAGTGGTTGAGGACTTTTCTCAGGCATCCTGCAGGAGCCAGATGTTTGGAGGGGAACAGAGCCCCTGCAGCACAGAGGGAGGGGACTGACGTGGCCGGGGGAGGGGGGGGGTCACCCAGAGCAGCTGGCTATCAGCAAGCAGTGGCGAGGCTGGACGGAGCCCCTGCACATGCACTTTCCCTTCTGGCCCCTGGCCGATGTTGGCCCCTAGTTCTTCCGCAGGTAGCCAGTCACCCAGGCAACGACCAAGGCCAGAGAAATGGATCCCTCCCTCGCCCTGCGTCCCCACCTCCGACAAAGTGACAGCGAAGGGGAAGAGGGGCCAGGATGGTGCTTCCCAGGACAAGGGCTCTCCTCCGGCCCCATCCCCATGAGAACTTCGCATTTTTCCCCACTTCATTTCCTGCCTCTGGGAAGTCTAAGCTGTGGAAAAAACACTTCCCCCAGGTAACCAGGCCGATTCAGTGGCCCCAGCTTGAGAGCTTTTACAGGAAGTATGCCCGACTTCTCTCTCCATTATTCTAGGGGCGGGAAATACCTGGCTGGGTTTGAAAAGGGACCCTGGCCGTCTCTAATTAGCCAGAAGCCTCGTGTTAATTACAAAGGGAAACAGGAGGTACAGAAAGGCCCCTGGGGATGCTGTGGCACCGAGCTGCTCGGGAGGCCGCGGCCCACTCTGCTCAAACACGGCTATTTTAGAACCACCGCAGGAGCTAACTTATCTGGTATTTTCTGCATCTCTCCAAGTGGAAATGCCTGGGAGCTCAGATGAACACAGGCTGATGCTCCTCTGCACCATTTAAGGAAAAAAGATTTGAGAGGCAGAACAAGAGGCAAGCAGACATACACGCACACACACACACACAAAGAGATCTTCCATCTGCTGGTTCACTCACAATAGCCGTGTCTAGGTGAGGCCAAATCTAGGAGCTCGGGAACTCTATCCTGGTCTCTCACACAGGTGACAGGGACTCAAGTACCTGGGACATCGGCTGCTGCCTTCCCAGGCGCATTAGCAGGGAGCTAGATCAAACCCGGAGCAGCTGGGATTCGAACCAGGGCTCCAGCATGGGAGGCAGGGGTCGCCAGTGGTTGCTTAACTGCCACAATACCCCGCTTCTCTCGGCACCATTTTCCAGCAAGTGATCCCAGCATGTATACACACCTCAACGGGGAGACCCTGTACAAAACATCAAGGAAAAAAAACTTGGTAGCCTATCACAGCAGGTTAGTGTTGGGAAGGACCCCAAGGTGGCCTCTGCCTATTCTAGCTCTCGCCTGGACCACTCCTCCCTACCCTTGAGGATGACATGGATGAGAGAGGAAGCGACATCTGCATTTATTTGGAGACATTTCTGTTGGTAAACCTACCAACTCCCAGACACGGGCCAAGCTTTCCAACCTTCTGGTAGGGAACCAGACGGGGGCATCTACTTGCCATCGATCTCCTCTTCCATCCGCATCCCCTAAGACCGTCTCCTCCATCACAGAGTTAAAGGCGGTTGTGACAGAAGTGATTGAAAAAATATCACTTGCAGGCTTCTAAGAAATTCCTCACTTGGTTTATGCACTGACTTTCTACAAGATGATCAAATTCCTCGCAATAATTTCATGGCAATTAATCTTGTGCTGAAATGATAATCCTATTATTAGAAGCAATTAAAATCCTGTGCAAGGATGACCTGCTCGGTCAATGTCAACGTCTCTGTGTGCTAATGGGGGAATCTTGAAAGAGGCCCCAGACATCTGCTCCTCCTTTTTCAGAGTGCAGGAATCCAAGGCCTGTCTCTAAGACTGTATCATCGGGGCAGGAACTGCAGTCAAAGGAGACAGTTGGTGACACCCCTATCAAGAATCGGGGCACCAGTGTTGTGGGGTAGAGGGTTAAGCTGCCGCCTGCTGGGCTGGCATCCCGTATCAGCACTGGTTCAAGTCCTGGCTGCTCCACTTCCAATCCAGCTCCCTGCTAACGGCCTGGGAAAAGCTGCAGAAGATGGCCCAAGTGCTTGGCCCTTGCCCTCCACGTGGGAGATCTGGAAGAAGCTCCTAGCTCCTGGCTCCTGGCGTTGGGCTGCCTCAGCCCTAGTGGTTGTGGCCATCTGGGGAGTGAGCCAGAGGATGGAAGCGCGCTCTCTCTCTCTCTCTCTACCTCTCCCCCTCCCCCCCATCTGGAGAGTGAACCAGAAGATGGAAGCGCTCTCTCTCTCCTCTCCCCCCCCCCCCTCTCCTCTCTCTCTTGGGAGTGAACCAGAGGATGGAAGATCTCCGCGCCCCCATCTGGGGAGTGAACCAGAGGATGGAAGATCTCTCTCTCTCTCTCTCTCTCTCTACCTCTACCTCTACCTCTCTCTCTCTCTCTGTAACTCACTTTTAAATAAATAAATAAATCTTAAAAAAATATGAAAGCATCAGGGAGTTGGGCTTGTCCTAAGCAGAACTGGAAAAACCGGGCCGCTCTGTGTGTGGCGGTCCAGGGACCTTTCGATAAAGGCCAACACTGCCTGAAGGAAATAACACTAGCAGCCCTTTTGCCCCTCGCCCCGATCCTGCTGCCTCCCACGGACATCCAGTGACTAAGCACCCAGCAGGGAAAGCTATGTTTGAATCGCTGCAAAGAGAACTAAGCATGAATAACAACCCGTAGGAGGGCATGCTGCTAGTTAGTACGCACTTGACATTTAGCTGTGCCACCGATAAGTCAGGACGAGGTAGCACAGTCAGGATGTAAATAACGACACGTCTCTTGGAGAGGATGCAGCCTGTCTCTTGATGGATGCCCGTTTCTCAGAAAGATCCCAGCAGTCATGTGGCTCCACGAATGAGACCCAGATAGGAGCATTTAACGTGGTCCAGACACGGGGCTAGAACTGCAGGGGTCGCTTGGATTTGGGATGTAGGAGCACAGCATGAGCCTTGTAAATTTTCTGTGTTGTGCACACTGTGTATTTCCATCATCGGCAACGTCATTTTTCTCAGCAAACAAATGTATTAGGCATAAATTGGAGGCACTGGGCTGAGCATGAGGGCTCCTGATCTGGTAAAAAGAGACCAACTTATAAATAGACACGCTGGCGAAATCACTTAACAAAGTCAGAAAGGGCAGAGAGAGAAAGTGGCCCCCGGCAGGCAGGACGTAAGATGTCAGCAGAGGCTTCATGAGGGTGACTGGAGCCGAGAGCTGAAAAGATGCTCCTGAGAGAGCAGGCAAATGGCGCAAGCAAAGGCGACGAGGGGAAGCCCTGGTGGACAGGTGTCTGCTGCATTGTAGAAGCTGCATGGGGCTTTTCTTTCTAATAGGAACACATTGTAAAGGGGAGGGGAGCATATGAGATGCGCCTGGGGAGGCAGGCAAGGTACTGGCTGCCGACAGGGTCACACGGACATGACACAGATGTTCAGGAATGGCCAACCAAGGAAGAAGACAGTGTAAGCAGATGGACCCACTGCAAACCTGCTGGCTGTGACCCAGACCACTTGCTTTGCAGTTGAACAGGCCAACACGCTAGCCCTCCCCTGGTACCTGCAGGCTGCCACCATGGGTACAAGCAGGCTGCCACAGGTTAGAGGTGTGGCCCGGCGCTCTTCTGCTAAGGATGCGCCTGCACGGTGAGCATCAAGACTGAAAGCAGAGTCTGCTAGAGAATGATGTCTTCCAAGACTGTCAGAAAGAGGAGGCGTCTCTGCTGGAGTAGAACCCATGCCAGGAGGGGACAGGCAGCAACAGCAGTGTGAGACCGGACTGATCCGGGCACGCGCCACGCCAACTCGGACACTGTGAAAATGCACCCACCCATCCTTGCTCACTCTGGTCCCCCGCTGTCAGGCAGGGAAGGCCCCAGCCGGACTCCCTGCTGCCAGACCCTCCCCCACAACGGTGCCAGTGGTGCTACTGTAATTACTGGTGCCCCGAGCCACTGCAAGACAGCCTCAACTATTAACTGCTGGGTAGAACCGGAGCCTGCAAACACTGCAGCAATGGTGCAGGCCGCATCTGTACTCATGGGAAATGGCCATGAATTTGCACAGAATCTTGCGCTGGTCAGTTGGGTGAGAGAATGGAGAGGGCACGCCTGGGCCCTGGAGGCAGAGTGTCCCCCACTTGGCCGCATCTCTCTGAGCCTCAGTTTTCTCAGTTACATGATGGTGACAGTCATGATGGAAATGACATTTTTCTCAAAGGGTTACTGTGATGAGACCACATATAGGAAAGCATGCAATCAGGGCCTGGTATACAGGAGGTGTTTAATCAATGTTGGTTTCCCTTCTTGCAGGACCTAGGCACTCAATCCCAGCAGTGTCTCTGGTATGCCCTTACTGTCCGCCTTTTCTGCACCTGCTACTTGTGTTTTGACGTTGCCATTGGCAGGAGACCAGGCACAGAGAGACCACAAGATGAGGAAGGGCCACGGCTGCTTTCTGAGCTAAAGGGAAGCACCAGTCCTCTCCGTGGACATCAGGCAGACATTGAACTCTTCATTCTCACTCCCCACCTGCAAAATGCGGGAGCCCTTGCTCATCATGTGTCTCCCTAGGAGCAGCAGTGCCACGGTCCCCATCACCCCCAGAACCGGCAGGGGTCAACAGACCCATGGGACTTCTGCGAACAAAGCCATCTGGACAAACAGCACTCTGTACTGAGTAGCGGTGAGGAACTTTTCTCTACGAGTGTTTATGCCCAAACTAAAGGAGCAATTTCACACAGAAGCAAGGCCCAGAAAGCTCCTCAATGCTGCTTTCTAAGAATACAGAACTCTTCTTGAAAGACAGGCTCACACAGACCAATGCTGAGCTGGTGTCTGTAAAGTAGGCCCAGGAACCCCCAGGACAGGGACAGGGTGGTAGGGTGGTACCCAAGGTGGGTGCAGGTGCAGAACACAACTGGCCCTCACAGCCATTTTTTTTTTTTTTAAGATTTATCCATTTATTTGAAAGTCAAGGTTACATAGAGAAGGACAGGCAGAGAGAGAAAGAGGTCTCCCCAGTTGGCTGCAACAGCTGGAGCTGCACAGATCTGAAGCCAGGAGCCTCCTCTGGGTCCCCAACATGGGTGCAGGGGCCCAAGAACTTGGGCCATCCTCTGCTGCTTTCCCAGGCTGTGGCAGAGAGCTGGATGGGAAGAGGAGCAGCTGGGACTAGAACTGGGGCCCATATTGGATGCCAGTGCTTCAGGCCAGGGCATTAACCCACTGTGCCACAGCGCTTGCCCCCACCCAGCCATTCTTCAACACCTCCATGTTTGTTTAGATCATAAAAACAGTTTTGCCAATACTGCACTCACAACTATCCTTAGATGCATGTCCACATGCCTGTCCATGTGTGACTCATTCGGGTTCTCTTTCTTTTCTCCCTGGGCATATGGAGAATGGGCACAACCCACCAGCTCCTGGGGCACACAGAACACGAGTGGTCCCCTGACCCTGGGCAGTGCTGGCCCACCGTGGGAGTGTGCAATGGCAAGTCCCATGTGGCGAGCAGCAGGGGGCTCCAAGGACACAGTCAGTGACTCAGCCATACTGGGGTTAGCTGAGTGTTGACTTTCAAAATAAATAAATAAATCTTTTTTTTTTTTTTTTTTTAAAAAGAGTTCTATGAATATTCCTGCACCCTCTCTTGGTGCACTCATCCTTAACATCCCACCACTGGTGCCTCTGCCTCCATGCGTGCTCTCTCCATCCCACATGGAGCCTTTTTTTTTTTGTAGCCTTTTTTTTTCTTTTCTTTTTTTTTTGCTTTTGGTGATTGATTTGGAAGCTACAGATGCTGGAGAAAATGACCCCTAAAATATCTTCCCTTCCTAAGCACAACAGCGTCACCCAGAAACCTCATACTGATAAAAAACTGGTCTACAACCACTGTCCCCCAAGAGTCCTTCACAGCTATTTTGTTTCCTGGTTTGGGTCCAGGATCCAATCAAGTGTTGTCGATTGCACTTGGTTGTCAGGTCTCTTTAGCCTACTTTAATCAAGAACAGTAGCCTTCACTGTTTTTATTTTTCACCACATTGACATTTTTTTAAAAAAGCCCAGCCGGTTACCACACAGAACACCTCGGTATCTGGATGTCTGTTTCCTCTCTGGATTAGATTCGGGTTGTAAGACTGTGGCAGAACACTGGAGAGTCTACTGTGGGCTTCCATGCCATCACATCAGGTCGGACATCCTTTCAGTGTGTGGCATTCCTGGGGAGCCCAGGTGCTAGGGACTGAATGTCTGGCCCCAATTCCTACGGGGAAACCCTAATCCCAACAGGACAGTGTTTGTAGACGGGGCTTCTGGGAGGGGATCAGGGCCCTTACGAGAGGAGAGAGAAGAGCTGTGAGGAAAGAATGAGAAGATGCCACCTGCAACCATGGAGACGGACCAGACGCCAGATCTACCAGTGCCTTCTCCTGGGACTTCCGGCACTGAACATCCAGCCCCCAGAACTACGAGAAATGCAGGTCTGCTCTTGGCCCCGCCCAGTCTACGGCGCCCTGTTACAAGCCAAGATGCTGCATTAGCTCGCTTGGTTAAGGTGGTACGTGTCCAGCTGACAATGAACACTGAACATTTAGTTCAAGTCACAGGACTCTGGCTATATACCCTTAGTGGGATATCAAGATTTCCAAAAACTGCAAGAAAATCTTGAACTTCATTTAGTAGGCTTGGTCTTGGTGGAGGTATTGCTGTGATAGGTCTCCGTCTGCTGTACATAATGTGCATGAAACATATAGGTAAGCATAGGTTGCTTGTTTATTTCTTTGAAAGGCAAAGTCTTAGGTGGGAGGGGGGAGAGGGAAGGAGAGAGAGGAAACAGAAAGGGGCGGGAGTAGAGCGATCTCTTTCATCCACCAATTCACCCCACAAACGCCCGCAACATACAGTGCTGGGCAGGCTGAGGCCAGGAATTCCATCGAGGTCTCCCACGGGGCGGCAGGGCCCCGAGTCCTTAAGCCATCAGCTGCTGCCTCCTAGGAGGTATTACCAGTGATGCTGGATTGGAAGCAGAGCAAACGGGACTCAAACCAGTGCTCTGCGAGGGGACACCAGCGTCACAGGAGGCAGCCCGACTGGTGCGCCACACTGGAGGACGGGCGCACAGCTGCAGTCAGGAGCCAGGGACCCCCCTCCCCCACCCCGGGAGGATGTACAAAGAATACAGACGGTGGGGGGCGGTTTGGAGCAGCAGGGTCAAGTTGTCTAAAAAGTTTCCTCTGTGTCTGCAGAGCGTGCAGGCTTGGATTCTAAGGACTATTTGCACTAAAAACTCCACACAAACCCAAACCAAGGTTCTGCAAAGGAATGACTGACGTACAGGGTGGGACCCAAAAAGCAAAACCATTCCTGTGGGGTGATGTGAAAGGACACAAGAGCCAGCTTGAAGCACCCCACCCCCGCCTTGGCTAACTTTGGGACAGTCTGAGTATTAAAAAAAAAAAAAAGACTGAAAAATAACTCATGAGCCCAAACAGATACTTTTTTATAAATGTAGAGGGAAGCAAAAGAAAGGTCTTCTTTCAGAAGAGTGACAGCTAACCAATATAGAAGAACGCGTTGGAATTAGAGATTTACCATCCTACAGCCAGACGTAATAAGTGATCAAGGCTCCTCCGTGGACACTCGCCCCATTACGTGGGAGGCGGCTGGCCTTCAGAACAACACCCAGACGCATTACTCACAAACCGAAGGATGCCACCGTAGTGGGGGGGGGGGTCTGCTTGAGAACCCCTTAACCAGCATCAAGCGGGATGAGCTGGAGGACTGGGAGCCTCTCGCTGGCCCCTCTCTCTATCCCAGCCTGAGGGACCAGTTACAGCAGCTGCATCACCTTCCGGATCCTAAACCGGATCCAAACCCCAGAGTCCAGGTTTTATTTTACAGAAATTACCTCCTGTAAACACCTTTTTCCTTTAAACAAGCAGCTTGATTTAACGTCTCCTGCTGGCAGCCCAAACTGGTTATTACATCCCATAGCCTGCTGCCATTGCCAAAGGCAGACGCACAGAGCACTCAGGCAGTGGATGGGGCCACCTGCTGGCCGCCCCCTGCCCCACCCCCACCCCGAAAGTCCTCAGTCACTGTGACCCTGAACCTCGGGTAAATCGAAGGTTCGGACCGGGCAGTGGTTGCTCTGCTCCCATCGAAAACGGACCCAGCTCGAACTCAGAATCCTTTGACTGAGAAGGACGCATTTAACTTGGGGCCCATACGACAGGATCGCCTACAGACTGTGCCGCTTGTAAAAGCTGTCATCACGGCAGCCCTGCTCCCTTGAAAACGGACAGGAACAAATTTCCTCCTGCCCGCCCCTCCTCTCGCTCCCCCAGACCCGGAAGTCCCTGGATGGTGCTGAGCTTCCTGACCACCACCTGCAACGCCCTCGCATCCCCTGCCTCTCTGGCCCCACTGCTCTGGCCGAGGCACCCAGGCTCGCAATGCACATGGGATCTAGTGGTTGCTCTGCAAGTCCTTTTCACGTCTTCGTCACTCCCCCTTCACCCCTCAGCCCCAACCACACATTCCATGACAAGCTCTGTTCATGATTATTTTAGCACCCTTGTGCCTGGCCAAGAGCTGGGCACGTGCTCAATACGTATAATGAAGTCAGGAATAGAAGAACGAACGATCGAGCCTCCTTGCCTCGATTCCGCAGTGAGCACCCCAGGATAAGGTGAGAGAGCACCTACAAGACGACTGCTTTAATCACAGTGACAGAGTCTGAGGCCTGGGGAGCTGAGATGCCACACAAGCATGGGTCTCTGGGCTGCAAAGGAGCCTGGACAGGAGCCCAGCTTGGAACTTCGAGCTCTACCCCAAGCCAGCAACTCAAAGCCCTTGAGAAAATCGGTCTTCCTCAGGGTAATCTATTTGTGGGAGAGATTTGTTCCTGCAACAGCTGTACAGCACATGAGATTTTTTCCATTTACTTACAACATTAAATTGAAAATTAGTTCCCATGAGGGCTTTTTTTTTTTTTTTGAACCACTCCTTCAAATAAAAAGAGCACACAAGAATTTAGAAAACCTATTAAAATCATCGGCTGGAGGAAGAAAAAAGTGAAACTGTTCTGATAACATCAGCATCCCTGCCCACAGGCAAAAAAAAACCCCACCCATCTCGCAAGCAGAGACTTTTCCCATCAAGACTGCATCAATCTAGAGAGAAAACTCCGCCCTGGTTTCAGAAAGGTGATTCCCATCCCTGCAGGACTCCCAGGGGAGTCTCCCTGTTGTGCTGGGAATTAATTTCAACATGAGTGACTCTGCACAGGTGAAAATGGAGATTGAGCTCGTCTAGCAATTAACACAGCTGTGAGGGCTTCGGTTTAAATGCATTTTCCAAGCAATCACCTGCCTTTGGACCCTCAGCTCTGCTCGTTATGCTGCTCTGTTTATATCTGCATTCCCATTAAAGCTGGACTACTTCTCACATCCCATTGAATCCCGCAGTTGGAGATGTCTTGCCTCTGCCTCTCAGTCTGTCAGCCTCCTCTGTTCCAGGGGTCATTCCCTGCCCAGTGCACCCCCCGTGGTACACTATTCACAGATGGCATCATTTGGCCCTTGATTGTACTTGGACTTGGATTGTTCTTCCACCTTCTCATGGGTTACTCTTTTCTCCCCTGGTTTTAAGAACCATACTTTCCGTAACCTTAAAAAACCTCATGGAGTGCTGGATGCAGGCATAGCAAATGTTTATGGGCTTAGTATTTGTCCAAAAGGAGACTCCTTAATTAACGAGAGACTTGGGAGGCTCCTAGCATAGGCATTGCAAGTCAGCCCTGGCTTCGAGCCCCACTCCATCACTTTCTAACCCTGTAACTTGGAGCAATTTCCTTCCCTTTGCTGAATTTTCTTAGTCATCTTGAAAACAAAGAGAAGAAGGGGCTGGCTGGTGCCATGACATGGCAGATAAAGGTGCCGCCTGCAGTGCTGGCAACCTGTATGGGTGCCAGTTCAAGACCCGGCTGCTCCACTTCTGATCCCACTCTCTGCTATGGCCTGGGAAAGCAGTAGAACATGGCCCAAGTGCTTGAGGTCCTGCAATGGAGTGGGAGACCTAGAAGAAGCTCCTGGCTCCAGATTGGCCCAGCACCAGCTGTTGCAGCTTTTTGGGGAGTGAACCAGCGATGGAAGAAAGATTGATCTCTCTCTCTCTCTGCCTCTGCCTCTTGGTAAGGCTGCCTTTCAAATTAATAAATAAATCTTTAAAAAAAAAAAAGAAAATGAAGAGAATGATAGTACTCATTTTGTGGGACTGTTGGAGGATGCCATGAAACAATGACTAAAAGGTGCTTAGCACAGGGAAAGCTATCCTAGGAACAGGACACTACAATAAGCACGACTTGTCATCAACAACAAATTCGTACCTAAGCTGGGAGGAGGGACAGGCAGGTGACACCAGCAGGGACGCCACTGAAGAGGCTCTGCTTTGCATTCCTCATGGTACAACAAAGTCTTCGGCTCTTTGAGACCAATTCTCAGCCACTAGCACAAATACCTGTTTTTCATAAATGTATCAGGTACTATTGAGAATATGATCACTTTGCTACTTAAATTGTGGTTATGCGAGGATGGGCCCTGGGTGAAGGACAGATGCATACTCTAATACTTGCGCAACTTCTGAAAATCTAAAACCACCTTAAACTCCGTGTTTCATTGACGTATTCATTTACTAATCAGCCATTTCTTTGAACTCTGCTTTCTATACTTAGATTTCCTTTACAGAAACAATTGTGTTTGTAAAATGGACTCCAAGTTGTATTGATCCTAGCATGAAAATACCTTCTTTCGACTTCTATTTAAATATTTAACCACTACACGTATCCTCTGTGTGATCTGGCACAAGTTACCTCATTTCCTGTGCCTTGGTTTCTTCACTTAGGAAGGTGCTGAAATCAAGCCCTCACAGGTGTGCACACTTAGCTCTGAAGAGCTGAGGAAGTGGCTCTTCTGTGGAAAGCACTGGAGAAGTGCCAGCTGCTGCTGCTACTATCACTTCGGAGAGCTGCAAGTGGGCGTCGCCCCAGAATTCACCTGTTGAGTCAACGCCCAACCGGAGAGTATTAAGTAGGAGGGGTTGGCGTCTGGTGTGGTGGTTGAGACACCACTTGAGACTTCTGCATCCCATCCCAGAGTGCCTGTTACGAGGCCCAGCTCCACTTCCCATTCCAGCTTCCTGCTAATGTGCACCCTGGGAGGCAGCAGCTCAAGTACTTAAGTCCCTGACACCCACATGGGAGACCCAGATTCAGTTTCTGGCTCCTGGCTTCAGTGTAACCAAGGCCTAGTTGTTGTGAACACTTGGGAAGTGAACCAGCAGATAGAGGATGGAAGGCAGATTGAATCTTTCCCTTCCTCCCTCTGTCTCTCTCTTTCAAATTAATAATAAAAAAAAAAGTGGTAGGGCCTTTTGGGAAATGAAGTTATTAAATGCTGTGCCCTCATGAATGGGCTGAGTGCCTTGCCAAAAAGCTGAAAGGGAATGTTTGCCCCTCCAACCACACGAGGACATGGCCAGAGGTGCCAGCTGTGCAGCCAAGAGCTGAGAGCTGCGAGGAATGCGTGCCTATCACTTGTAAATTACTCGGTCTGAGGCATCCAGCTATACAGCGGCCTGAATGAATAAGGCATCATTACTCTTACAGCACTGCTGAGCCCGCACTCCGGGACTTGAGCTGTATCTATACAAAATCTTTTTAGGCTCATTTCCTAGGGACTTGACCTAAACAGCGGCTGTAAGTCACACTGCTTTGCTTGCACACATGGAAAGCCCATGTCCAGTTCAGTGATGGGTATGGTCTGCTACATGGTTCTGCGATTCTGATTCAAGGTCAATTGCTGGCATTGGTGCGATCAGCACGCGTGAGCCTGGACCTGATGGGATCTGGCCTTTCTCTTCCACTGTGTGTGACCCTGGCCAGGGCACCTGTGCCTTTCTGCGCAGTTTCCTACCTGCAAGCCTCTTGCAGCTTACGGAAGAGACTAAAAGCCTCGGGCAGCACCATGTGATTTAGGGCTTTTCTTCCAGGAGAAGGCATGGGGCACGTCCAGCATGCAGCGCGTGTTCTGCTTTATCCAGAAACACAACGGGTGACAATTCGACATTTAAAGCCTGTCCAGGCGTTCTGGCCTTACAAGGAGCTGCGAGGGGCACGGGCGAGCCCCGTGATTAAACTCTGCCTATTCACCTGGGATGCCTATTCTACTGCCAACAGCGGTCGCTGTGGAAATAAAGGCAAAGCACAGGAGTGTCCCCCACTACGAGGTCTGCTTTCCGCGGCTCCATCCCTCACGGCCTGCGAGGGCTTTGTTTGACAGCAATTGTCTCCTCAGTGGCTCCCTCCCTGCTTGCCACCCCGACACACGGCTCTGACAAATGCCTCCGTAGAAGAGAGAGAGAAACAAGGGGGAGGATGTGACACCGCGGATGTCCTCACGGCTCCCAGGAAGGCCTCCTTCCTCCGGGCAGAGAGCCACGAGAAAGGCAGGGGACCCCTGGGTCGCAGCAGCCCAATCAAACGGAGACGGGGGTGAGGGCTGCAGCCCCCACGTGCAAGGGTCCAACAGGGATGGTTTTTGGGAAAACAGAAGAACTTCTCTAGGACACAGGAAGTCCGAAGGGACTCTGTGTCGATGGCAGGGGTTTCAGCCCCAGTTCCTTCCAGCTTGACAGTTACACAGGTGGTTTTTCCTAAAGTGATCCAGGGCACGCTGTGTGGCCCCTCCTAGCAACACCTCTCAGTCCCTTGCTTCGTCTTCTTCCCCGAGAGAGGCCAACATTGGGTAGAAAATCTGCTTATTTGTCAAAGGAAAGAATTTCGAATATATTTCCCAAAGTAACCTTTCCTAGAACTCTCCTTGCCCGTTCCTTTCTCTTAAACAGAACCCGCCAGCCTTTCTTCCATGTCTTCTGTCATTTACAAATAAATACCATTAAATAGCTCAACCTTCCTAAACACAAAGCCTCTGCTGACCAAATGAGACAAATGCTTTTGTCAAAGACAGAGTATTCAGGGGTCCATAACGGAGTCCCAGGAGCAAGGAGACAAGGCTGACATCTGGGCGTTACACCTAAGTCACGGAAGGAGAGGCCAAGCTGTCCCGAGCCCGTGGGGGTTCCTGGTCGACAAGACTCCGGGATGACTTGATTGCATGTACTGAGGCACCCACAGGGGGCTGTGGGGGAACTAAAGGAAAAGCCGTGCCCCAGCAGGGCCCCAGCTGCAGCTCTGAGAAGCCAGCTTCCTGTCCTGCCGGTAGGGAATCCAGTATGGGAACGGGAAGCACGGGGCTTGCAGCCTCAAGCCTAGGTTTGGATCCTGACTGCTCACTTAGCAAACCTGCAACTCTGCAAGTTACCAATCTCCCTGTGCCTCAGTTTCCTCTTCTTGAAAAAGGATGCTAACAACCGGGTTGCCGTGAGGACTAAACAGATCAACTGTGCAAAGTTCTAGCCCCGTACCTCAGACAGCAGCAGCATACAGCTCCTCACTGACTGCTGCTGTTGAGGTGGAGTTATCCCGAGGTCATCACAGCCCCCAACCCCCTCCCCGCCACTAAACTTCCGGATCATCCACGGTCTCCCTCCTCCAAGCCTATCAACCGCATTTTGATCAAAGGGCTTCCCTGTTGGGGCGAGTACAATGGCAATGCTCTCAATAGCCCAGACCACTCGGGGCTTGTGACTTTGTACGACCTTGAGTACTTGGGCACACTGGGGTGCCCAGGCCAGTTTTCTGGGAGATGTGTGAAGTCCGCAGGGCCCAGGCACCGTGGTGACTCCAGCAGGACAGACGCCTTCAGCCCGGCCCCCGGCTCGCTCCCTCTTCCCCTCGTGGAGCTGCTGCCGGCCGAGCAAGGCTTACCCGTGACGTGGAGCTTTTCATCGGTGACCTCGGCCTTCAGGTAGATCCGTCCCCTCTTCTCCGTATGGTCCATCCCACACAGGCTGGGGACATTGATCACACACTGCTTGTGAACGTTCATGTCGCAGGCTGTGGGTGGAGAAAGCACAGGGTGAGGGTGGCCATATGCTCTGTGCTCACTTCTTCAGTGTTTTGCTGTCGGAGCAGAAGTGAAAATGAGTTACCCCCCAACTTGATACTTTGCTGTAATGTTTGCAGTGACATAAAGAACTGTTAGCAGATGTCCCTTACAGCAGAGGCTTCGTGTGAGTGACAATATCCTTAAAATACCCATACTATATTTGTTGAGTCCTAACTGAAGCAAAATGTCCCAGCTTGGTCTTCCGTGAGGGTTTCAACTAACAGGATGCAAGATTCACGCAGGTAATGAGTACAGAGCCCCGACTAATCGTATTTCCTATACACAGAGGCAAATACTTTGCACATTTTAAGCAGGGGATGCTTTTTGCCAAAGAATTCCTTATGTCTTTCTGAGCTCACCAACATGAAAGAGTGAAAACACGTGGGTTGGGTATAAGAAATTCATGAAATTTTCTTTTCCAAAACTAGCCTTGCATTTTCAAGAAGGTTTAAGTACATTGCTTTTTATTTTTTTAAGAACCTGTGTTTGATATTTTAAACCTGTCTTCAAATATTTAAATATTATTTCAAGGAAAACAAATAGAAGCCTGGCATGATCAGCCATTCTTTTCAGCTAACATTACGTGGGCGAAACGGGGGAGGATGTGAAAGAGATCAGTCTTATTGCAGTGAACCAAAGAAACCCTGAAAATAATCCTGGGCGCCTACTGCGAACCCGAGACTCTGTGTGGGTGTTCCGGCTCCCCGTCCTTGGGCCCTGGTGCTTCCATAAGGAGGGGTGGCGGCTGGTGCGTCACAGTTCCTGATGGGATGCTGACGAGTTTGCTTCCTTTCACTTTGAGTGTTTACCACAGGACAGTAAATGGTGAAAAGCATCAGGATGAGGTGTATCTGCTGTGTGTTAAACACTGGAAGCAGGATGACGGATACACTGGGGAAGGGTGATTAGCTGATTGACCAATGTGGACCCTGGTGTTTTTTTTTTTTTTTTTTTTTTTTTGACAGGTGGAATTAGACAGTGAGAGAGAGAGAGAGAGAGAAAGATCTTCCTTTTCTGTTGGTTCATCCCCCAAATGGCTGCTACGGCCGGTGCGCTGTGCCAATCTGAAGCCAGGAGCCTGGAGCTTCTCCTGGTCTCCTGTGCGGGTGTAGGGCCCAAGGACCTGGGCCATCCTCCACTGCACTCCCAGGCCACAGCAGAGAGCTGGACTGGAAGAGGGGCAACCAGGACAGAATCCGTTGCCCCAACCGGGACTAGAACCCAGGGTGCTGGCGCCATAGGCGGAGGATTAGCCTAGTGAGCCGAGGTTCTGGCTGTGGACCCTGTTAACACTTCTATTTTGGGAGTGAACAGTTGAGGATCCTGTACCTTGATCTGGCCCATAGAAAAGTTGGGCAAGTGACAGAACGTGCGTTAGCTCAATCATATCTTTACATGTGTGGCCCGATTCCCAGGGTACTGGAAACAGATGGCGACAAGAAGACAATGGAGCTGCGAGCGCACTGGGCTGTGCTGCTGTCTGGCTCCATCTCAGACAGCCTCTGCTGCCTGCAGCAGCTCCTCTGTCCTCTCCCATTCTGTTTCCCCCTTTACAAAGGAAGAGCCTGGCCTACCCAGGAGGCTGCTCCCTGCCACCACAGCTCTAGAAAGGGATCGTGTGTAGATAAGGCACAGGGAGCAGCTTCTCACCGCAGGAGTTAGGGCAGAGGATGGGGTCTGGCACCATCTGCTAAGTTTTCTTCTCCCTTCAGAAAGGAACATGAGCAGTGCCCCCACCCCCCACCCCAGAAGCTCTAAAATTCCAAGGAAACAAGTTTGAAACAAAACAAAAGCATTGGTCCAGGTCAGTGGTTTTCAACATTTCTTAGTAATGGATCCTGTTTTGCAAATGAAATCTAAAGCAGAATCCTAATAGACACAGGAGATGACTGTTATTCATTAGCATAAATTTAGTTAATAAATTCAAATTTATACCATTTATTTATTATAAAGACATTCAAGGACAAGCAATAAAGCCCTCTGATCTGAAGGAAACTTGGAACCAGATCTTAGGGATGCCAGCTGACATCTGCTACAGCTTGAATGTGTCCCTTAGAAGTCCATGTGTTGGGGCCGGGCACTATGGTGTAGTGGGTAAAGCCGCCGCCTGCACTGCCAGCATCCCATGTGGGTGCCGGTTTGAGTACCGGCTGCTCCTCTTCTGATCCAGCTCTCTGCTGTGGCCTGGGAAAGCAGTGGAAGATGGACCAACTCCTAGGGCCCCTGCCCCGATGTGGGAGACCTGGAAGAAGCTCCTGGCTTCTGATTGGCCCAGCTCTGGCCATTGCAGCTATTTGGGGAGTGAACCAGACGATAGAAGACCCCCCTCCCTCTCTGCTTCTGCCTCTCTGTAACTCTGCCTTAAAAATAAATAACTCTAAAAATAAAATGAAATAAAAAAAAGTTCATGTGTTGGGAACTGAATCCCCAAATAGGGGGCCCCAGGATGGCACCAGCAGTTCTATAAGGAAGACGGAGCTGAGCTTGGACGCTTGCTGTCTGCCCATGCAATGCCCTCCACCGCGCTACGCCACAGCAGGAGGGCCGTCACCAGATGCTGATGTCAGGCCCTTGAGCTTCCTGGCTTCTAGCACGGTGAGCTCTTTATATAAATTTACCGAGTCGCAGATATTCTGTTATGGCAACAGAAAACAAACTAAGACAATGTCTCAGACCAGCGTCAGTAGCCCATTCATTTCTGTATTCTGTTACAGCTTTACAGTATTGGAAAATGCTGGTTCATGCACAAATGTGTATGCCAAGGGGAACCATGTTAGATTGTTTGCTTCTGCATCCCAGGGACCCTTAGCTAAGTGGATGTGGCCGGAGAAACATGACTGCAGGTTCTGTCAAATCAATGCATTCTCCTTTTCACCCCCAGAGCACTGCCTTTGTCAAGGTGGGATATGCAACACAGGCAGATGTTTGTTTCTGGTCCAGAGTTTAAAATACTTAAAAATACGTACACACTTACAGGGCTGGGCATTTTGGCAGTGGTTAAGATGCCCGCATCCCCCTGGGTTTGAGTCCTGGCTCCACTTCTGATTCTAGATTCCTGCTAATGTGCACCCTGGGGGGCAGGGGTGACGGCTTAAGTGGCTGAGTTCCTGCCACCCACGTAGGCGACGTGGCTTCGGCAAGTCTTGGCTTTGTGGGTATTTAGGGGTGTGTGTTCTCTCTCTCCCTCTCTCTCTCTTTCCTTCTCCCTCCAAATTAACAAATGAAATTTAGATCCTTAGGGAACACATTTACGAATGCACGCAGAGTCAGCACTTGTAGAACCCTGCAACACCACGTGTCTGGAATCCTAGGGGTTCCTGAGGAACAAAGACCACTGGCCTGGAGGATGGCAAAGGCGTCGTTAGGCGCTAAGTGTGTAACCGCAGGAAGTGGACGCTGCCTGTGTTCTGAGAAACTCTCTGTCTGTAATGGTCCCACACAGTCACTCTGCACCCTGTGTTTGTTCCCCGGAGAACAAAGGAAGGCTCTCGGCCCCTGTGGCAGTCAGGAGTGAATGGCAACACGCTGTGATTTCCACCAAACTTTTACGCGTATTAGAAATGTGAGCTTGGTAATTACCTTCTCATGTCCTAAAAGCCCAAGTTTTTATATTTAATCAAAGAGTCTGGGGAATCCCATAATTTAAGAATTCTCGAAGCAAAGAGTTTCCACGCTTGCTTTTCTTCCCTCCTGGTGTTAATACACAGAGGACAACGGAAAAGGAGAAAGGACATAGGCTGAAGTCCTTGACAGGGGTCGTGGGCGACTTCTCCTTGAACCAGACGGAGGTAAATCTGATCTGTCTACACTGTGCAGGGTGAGCGAACTTAAGATGTGAGCCTGGCTTTTATGTTCATTTTGGTTTCAGTTTTAAGGCGCGCCTCCTGGATTTTTCCACCGTCCACCCACTAATTAGAGACATGGGAGGATAATGACCGTGGCTGCTCAGCTTATGTGGAAGTTCAACCAAATGCGGGGTCTGGAGGTGGGGAGCCTTCTCCAGGCTCTGACTAACCTGCATTTTAGGATGACGGATGGTTTCTACCACTGAAAGCAAAACGTGACAGCACCCACCAACCTCATTTATAAATCAAGTACCTCTGCCTTTTGCTCTTAATTGGGCAATTACGTCATGTAACCAGCTAGAACTTGGACAGCCGGGTGATTCTACACTCTTTCCCCGGCTGGCACGCATGGGAGCTAAATTCCCTCTGTGGATGAGCTGGTGCTGAGGATGGGACCGGGCCTTCCGTGCTCGGCGATCCTTGCCATCTGCCAGAGAAGAAAACTTACTGTCACATTTCATCCCCTGGTGGATGAGTCCGTACAGCAGTGACCCACAGTGATCGCAGAAGGTGGGGCTCCCGTAGGTGTGGATTTTAAACTTGTGCTTGCTCCTGGGGTCCTGGGAGGAGAGAAAGCACAGTGCTCACTCCAGGCCTGGAAGGGACATGTTTTTGGATAAAGTCACTGTACCCCATCCCCCGCCAAGGCTCTATAACACCAGACCATGCACCATTCTGCAGGGTCATGGGATGGTGACACTGTTGCTGCTACACCAGATTTTTACATGATAAATACCCATTTTTCTTCTCTGGCATGTGACTGGCACACGCCAGACTTCCACCAATGCTATGACCTCTGGACCTATTGTCTTCAAAGCCCTTGGGGGCTTTGTTGTTGCTGTTTTAATTCATTATTTATTTTCATCTTATTTGAAAGGCAGAGAGACAAAGACAGAGCACAATCTCCCATGGCTGGTTCATTCCCCAAATGCCTGCAACAGCCAGGGTTGGGCTGCACCAAAGCCAGGAACCCTGAACTCAGTCTGGATCTCCTAGGTGGTGGCAGGGACCCAAATCCTTGAGCCCTCACCTGCCGCCTCCCAGGGTGTGCAGTAGCAGGAAGCTGGAGTCAGAAGTGAGCTGGGATTCAAACCCAGGCACTCTGACAGAATGTGAGTCCCAAGCAGAATCGTAACTGTTGCACCAAATGCATGCCCACAGCCAGTGTTTGAAACAAGGCAGCATCTCTGTCCCCCAGGACACACAATCAGGGCCTGTCTGTGAGGCAGCTCCGAGTTTCCCCGGATCTGAGCCTTCAAGAGAGCTCCTGTGCAAAGTTTCCAAAGATTTACAATGCGCTGTGAGAGCAGACGTACTCTCAAACCGGCAGGGACCTTGTCCTGGGCCTGTGCTATTCCCGGGAGCGTTAGCTGGCACAGGCAGACGGGTCTCGGAAAGGCGCTGCAATTCCCTCCGGCAGCCCTGCCGCAACGCCACCGCTTTCCCTAGCACACCACACAAAGGACCCAAAGGGTAACCGGACGCGCGTTTCTGTGGCTTTGTTCTTCCTGGTAGGTAAAGTGCAGTTGTGTGATTCACGGATGAATTATAGACAGGGAAGTACAAACTCCGTATAGCATATCACGGTGGTCCACAAGCTTAGACTCTGGGGTCACTGCCTGGGTTCCGACTCGAGCTCTTCTACTCTACAGAAGCATGGCCTTGGACAAAGGCACATCATTTATCCTTTCTGCCTCATCTGTAAGCCGGGAATTAATAGCACCTATATCCTGTGGTTGTCATGGGGACAAAACGCGTCAATCTTCACAAATGCCCAGAAGGGTGCTTGGACAGCACCAAGAAGACGGAGCAGGGAAGTGCCTCTGCCTACTGATAAAAAGCGCCTCTGCACTTCCCAGCACTGATAAAAATAAGCATTCTCCCTGTGTTGTTGGTTGTATAATTATTACCCTCATTTTACAGGATGTTATTGACTTTCCCAAAAGACACGTGGGGTGTGCCGGCCGCAGTGCACCAGCCGCGGCAGCCATTGGAGGGTGAACCAATGGCAAAAGACACGTGGTATTTGGAAGCCAGGGCTGAGACGTGGCCGACTTCTGATTTCTATCTCAGGGCTTCCAGAGATCTTCTCAGGATGAGGATCTGGCTCTTAAGATCTTTTAATTTTTATATCTGCAATGTATTTTTTTTGGCAACAAATCTGCCACCTGTTTTTATAAATAAACTTTTATTGGAACATAGCCATGCTCATTTATTTACATATTTCTCTGGCGACGGGGCAGAGCTGAGCGGTTGTGTCAGAGCCCATGTGAGCCAGAAGCCTGCAGCGGTGCCCTCCGCCTGTCTAGGAAAGGCCTGCCAGCCCCCGTGTTAGGACAGTGGTTTACCAACGGGTCCCTACGAAGCGTCACATCACCTGGAATCTGTCAGAAATGCAAACTGTGTGACCCTCCCCAGCCCAGCTGAATCAAACACTGGGGACAGGGCTTCACCGTCCAAGTTTTAACAGGCCCTGCAGGTGACGCTGATGGCAGGCACAGCAGAGATGGCACCTCTGCTTTAGCAGGCCGTTCCACAGTCGTCAGTGCCTAACAGGTGCCAAGCAAACACACACGTAGATGATTAACGGTGTTCTTGGGACAGGTCACCAGTTCACCTTCCATGTGTTTCTCTTGGGTGTGAAAAATCAACATCCTCAAAAGATTCCTTCTCCTAGCAAGTGGTAGCTGTGACTGTGTTGGAGGTAGGGCCGTGGACTTCCACCACCAACGCCAGCCCACAGACTTATCCAGGCCCCCGGGACGGGAGGCAGCAAGTCGAGGGAACAGGCTGGTGTCAGCACTAATCCGAAGTACCCAAGCTGACAGCAAAGGTTGCATCCTACATCTTGGAGGGCAAAGACGACGCCGGGGGAAAGAAGTAGACCAGTTTTTCCCTGCAGAAACGAGACATCAGCTGCTGGCACTGAATAAATCAAGAATGGCAGCTGACAGAGAGCCCTCTGGAGTCTTGCACGCCAGGCAACAGCAGGGCGGCTGTCCTGGACTGTCACGTGGATCTCTGGTGACATGGCACACAGGCAACTCGCTCCACTTTGCAGGAACTCCAGGTCTCCCTCATCCAGCACTCACAGGGTGTCATCAGGCCCCAGCCATCTGGAGGGGTGGGAAGAGAGGAAACAATGGCTTCCACTTCCTGTGTAAGCACCAAGTCTTGGAGTCCTTCCAGGTTCCCAAATTACAGGTGTGGCCAAGGATCCTGCCAGCACAGTAAATGACCTCAGCAAAAATAGTAACAGCAGCACCTGCTTGATGGTTGTCAAATGTGCAGATACGTGCTTTATGATAACCAAGAACGTCTTGGAACCAGAGTCTCCCATTCAAAGAGTATTTGCCAGGATTCTGGCGACCTGACACAGACTCTGCGATCTTGAAAAGTCAGTCACTAATTTATAAAGCAGAAGTAATAGCAGTCTGCCCATGTCACGGGCGAAGGGTGAAGTTCAACCTCGGGGAACTATGAGAAAGGTTTGGCCACGTGGATATCACTGGACGGACACACGAGATTATTATTATACACCCTTGGAAGGTAAAGGTACCACAGCGAGAGCTAACTGGCTGTGACTCAGGAGGATGTGCAGAGAAAGCTTGTACTAAATAAAGATCTCCCCAGGCTCTTTGTGTTTCTACCAACAGCTACTAACCAGCAGTGCTTTTCACTTCTTCTGGGACCTGATTTCTTCCTCTTGGCCCCTAAAGGTGTTGGGTGAAATCGCCATTCTTTAAAATGGTATTTCATGGGGCCCTATGGGTATCAGGAGGTGCCCAGGGCTGCTAAGGATGGAGATGGGAGAAGGCAAAGGAGAGAAGTCACTGCCAAATTCAAGTTGGAGACAACTGGACTACATGGTCTCTTCTGTGCCATCTTGATTAAAAAAAAAGTTTTTATTTTGAAATCATTTAAGACTCACAAGAACTTGCAAAAATAGTACAGACTGTTCCCGTGCGCTCTTCATCCAGCTTTCCCCAGCGAGAACATCTTACATAACCACACGACGTGAACAGAACCAGGACACAGACGCCGCTACCACGCCATCAGCTAAATGGCAGGCTTTAAGGTTTCACCGGGTTTTATGTGCATAATTCCAAGGCAAGTATTTTCATTGTACAGCTTATGAATTAAATCTACTTTTGACCGAGGAGGGAACATCGGCTGGCTAAGTACTACTAACTCAAGTGCAACAGCACTACAGTGACATCTGCTACTTGTGCATTAAACATATAACCTGTTGGTTCTCTCATTAAGGGATCGTGGGAGGATGCATCTAAAGCATTATCTGAAAAGTCAAATCTGAATGTTTCTTCTTTTTGCTTTTAAAGATTTATTTGTTATTTATTTGAAAGGCAGAGTTACAGAGAGGGAGAGAGCGAGCGAGCGAGCTCCATCCACTGGTCCACTCCCCAAATGGCTGTGACGGCCAGGGCTGGGCCAACCTGAAGACAGGAACTGGGAGCTTCTTCTGGGTCTCCCATTTGGGACCTTTCAGGAAAGCAGCGGAAGATGGCCCAAGAGCTTGGGCCTCTGCACCCACGTGGGAGACCCAGAAGAAGTTCTTGGCTTCAGTCTGGCCCAGCCTTGACCATTGCAGCAATTTGGAGAATGAACCTCTTGAATCTTTCAAATAAATAAAATAAATCTTAAAAAAAAAAAAAAGAAATATCACACCCTACCCCAGAACTCTGTACGGTTATTGTGTGTTAACTGACCATTACACATTGCCTTTATGTACTGAAGTGTCACACTCTACCCCAATAACCAGTACAATTAAAATACAAAGAGTGTGTAGGCTTCGGGACTTCCAGAGGGTGCTTGGAACATGGATGGAGAGACAAAGCAAACAACGGAACCCCAAAGCGTCAGCTGTCCCCCACTGGCCCCAAGTAGGCTTCCTTATGGTTGCCAAGTGAATTGGGCAAACAATGACTCCTGTGGGGCTCACAGGTGGGAAGGGAAGCTGCGGCATGGAGAAGCTGATGTCCTTATCAGGTGTCCCAGTCTCACTTGTCCTCAGGTTCTGAGGAGTCTTGGAACTCTATCACACATCTCCAAACCCTGGCATTCAGTCCTTCTCTGGGGTGGTTGCCCCAGGCGGCACCCCAGTTTCTCTTGTCTGAGAACTAAGAGTGATTATGAACTTTATCCCTGAGCTTCCTGGACACCAAAGCCTAAAGGGGAAAGAGACATCGTAGGTCCCCGTGGGGCAGCAAAGCCACCTGCATGCAGACATCAGCCTTGTCCTGTGAAATCGTGGCTCAGCCACAGCGGCCCTTCACTGAGTGATGAAGCAGACTTCTGAATCATTAATAAAGCGCCCTTACACCGCCGGCACCAAGGAGCCTTTGTCACTGTCCCCTCAGCTGTGGCAGCAGGTGGCATCTTCGCATAAAGTGGCTGTGGCAGGTGAGAGGACAGTCCTAGGGTTCTAGGTAATGTTTCTTCTTACACAAGAGCACGTCCGCAAGTTTGTAGAAAAACTGAATTAAAAACAAATTTATTTTGGTGCAAAAATTTTTTTTCAAAGCCCATGCATGGTTTTTTTTCAAAACATGTCTTTTGCAAAATGTGTTTAAAGACCCTTGTGTAAGTTACAGCCAATCTGGCTGCACTTAATGTCACAAAGAGATAGCTGGCATAAGCCGACTCTGCGGACTACCAAGGCAGCAGCGAATCCCTTTTTACTGGAATGCATACAGGCCTGTCTGTCTGGTTCTCTGGGCAAGGGGAGTCTCTCATTAAGTAGAATAGGAAGCCTGCTCACTTGTCACAGCCTGACATCGTATACTAAGGGAAGGAAATACTTAGCAGGTGTACTTCTGCCACCTCTGTGGTTGGGGTGGGGGCAAACAAATTCTGAGCAAACCACTTCCCACAGACACCACTGAGGTCTCATCCACAAATCTAAATCCAGATCACTCAGGATGCAAAAAATAAACCAACCAGTGAAAAATTCAAGTCCTGTTGAGAGCATCTGCCAGCCAGCTTATTTCCTTGGACAGCAGCTTAGATCCTTAGACCATCCCGCAACATTCCTACCAAGACTCTCAGAGTCCTTCTTCATCAGCAGCATCATTGCTGCCGCCATCACTTTGCAGTTTGTTGAAAATAAACCCACAGATCCACGCTGCCCCAGAATTTGGATGCCGCCTGGGCTCTGGGTTTCCCAGATGCCTCCTTGCTGCACCGGCTGTCACCACCTGGGCTGTGACCACGCTGGGAGTTGTGGTCTTCAAGGATGAACTGAATCTGGCCGTGTGCGGGGTGAGGTCTCCGGGTGGGGGGGGGCAATGCTCCCCGCACCCCAGGGGTGCAGGTGACCAAGGAGGCGGCGGACCAGGCTGCATGTGCGCAAGCAGATGTCGCTCCACGTGCCCTTTAGATTTGATGAGTAAGACGACGGACAGCAGGGCTTCGGCCGTAGGTCACCCCGGCTTGAGTTTTCCACTTGAGCTTGAGTGCCTCCAGGACAACCCGAAGCTTCCTCTCAGAGGACCAGGACATTTCTCCCGAGGGCTGGGGCGCAGGCTTGAAGGGCTTCCGGAAAAGGCTCTAGGGTGTGACTTCCTGCAGCGCTCAGAGCAGGGTGGCTGCTTCAGCCTGCTCCCTCTAAATAACGAGGAAAACACTGGCTTCCACCACCAGATGAGCTCTCGTGAATCCACGCGGGAGCCCAGCGTGGGTCTAAATGTCACTCACCCACACCTGGCCACACAAGCAACACAAGAACACTGTCCCAGGGAGGCGAAGCTGCTACCAGTCCTGGGATCTTACAAATCTTTGCAAGTAGTTTTTTTCAACTTTATGACATAAAAACTTCCTACTTTAAGATTTTTTTTAAAAAATTTTTTTGTTACTGTGAGAATGTTACCAAAACCAGACCATGCAGTCTGGGTTTTTTTTGTGCCTTAGTGTCACTGTAATGAGCACATTGTAATGTTATGTCCTGAGCAGGGCACCACAGCCGGCTGGCTCTCTACTGGGGTTTGGGTTACTCTTTGCCTTTGACCACACTGGTCTTGTTGAAGGCTGCCTGTCTGAACGAAGTCAAAAGAACTTCCATTTTTGGTGAGACTAATTAAGTACTGATTCTGATCTACATTGGGAATTTTTACAGGTGAGCTAACGGGTCAACCCAGACTTTGCTAGTGGAAAGATTCTTAGGAATCCTTTGCTCTGCTATGCAAGATGCAAGAGCTATTAAATGCAGAACAAACTCTTCAAGAAAACATGCTCAGTCAGTCTCCACCAGGGAGGCAATGGCTAAATGAACTGTGATATATTTCTACCCTGGAATACCATGTAGAAATTAAATCAAATGAGCTAGATCTCCTTCTGATAACATGGACAGATCTCCAAGATGTACTGTCTAGTGAAAAGAGCAAGTCACAGAGTGAACATAAAACACAATGACATTTATGTTAAAAAACAGAAACAAAAATAACCTCACACACAGAACAATAATAGTTTTTCTCTAGATAGATGTGCATGTAGAATGCCTCTGGGGAAGCTGGGGACAGGCCAGGTTCAGAGATGGAAGTGAAAGGAAGCTTTCAATATTATCTGAAAAGATTTCAGCTAATAAATGAGTTCCTGCATTATCTACATAATCTAAATTAGCACACGGCCCAGCTGAATCCATCTGGATCTATTTAAGCAGCTTCATGAGATGCCATTAGGGGAGGATGCACAGGGGAGGGGCCAGGCACAACAGCATCCTCTGAGGACAAACGGTTTTGTCTGCAGCTTCTCCAGCCATCCACTGAGAAGTGTTTCCATGAGGTTGCCAGGAAGAGCTCTGGAATGAGCAGCCGTCGATACGTCTTAAATCTTAATTAAAAGCTCTATTATGACCGATATTTTCCTATTTTGAAATACATTCATGTTGTCATCATCTCAAGACATTGCTATAGATCAAGTTTTCGCTCCATCAATTACAGCTTTTGAATTCCAAAAATCTTTGATGGTTTATTATGGAATTCTGATACTGAAATGTTTGAAATGCACAAATAATTCAAATCCCAAAGTTTAACCATCATTTGTTTAAAGAAAACAAGGCTATTTCCTAGCTAGTTATCAATGTCTTCATTTTGCCTCAACAACTATTTATGGTGTTTCTACTGTGTGCCTGGTGGTTTGGATCTCAGGTGTGGCTCAAGTCTATTCACTTGGGAGAGATTAGGTTATGCTGTGTTCAGAAATCACGCCTAACTTGCAGTGGCTTAACACAGCAAACATTTATTTCTCACTGTTCACTTTGGGACCTCTTAGCTGATGGAGCAACCCATATCTGAGATATGCCCAGTCTCACGGCAGAAGGAAGAGAGAAACAGTGGGAGTACTCAAAGGTTCTTATATCTCCTACTCAGAAATGGCACCATGATGCCAACCCCATTTCACTGGCCTAAGTAAGACACGCGGCCAAACCAGAAGTCCACAAGGCCAAGAGCACTGTCCTCCCCAGGAAGAAGCAGCCATCATCCACAAAGACACTTAGGAAGCTGGGTGTCCACTGCCAGCTTTATTTATTTGGTAAAGAACAGATGGGGTTCGGACTTCAAACTTTCAAAGCTCGTAGGTTCATTTTCAACAGAAAATGCTTTGCAGCTGACATCAAATAAAGCGGTCTGCCCTTCAGGTGCTATAATAGCTTGGCAGGAAAGCAGTAATATTGACTCACCACCACGCACGTCGCAAGTCAGGGGCCACAGCAGCAGCTCACCACAGACTGAGCCGTGAGAGGACAACTATCACGGGGGACCCTCCATGCTGAAGGCAGGGGTAACGAAAAGCACGAGGTGGAAACGAACAACCCTAAGTCTGCTCAAGTCTGCTAAGGCTCATGTAAGGGGGCCAAACCTGACCCTGGGCGAGGGGTTCAGTCACACAGCAATGCATGGGGCTATGGTCCCTGTCGAGGTGAGCAAACACAGGGAGGGAGGCGATGGTGCAAACCTCCACAGGTATTCCTTTATCTGCACAACACTCTTAGGAGTTCAGGGGAGGTTTTGTTTCAAGGATAAATCATTATTTTTCTTTCTCCCATTGTCATGCTGACTCATTTAAAGGACAAAATTCTTTTGACTGTTATATATTTTTGCCCATTCTATTCTAATTGGCTTTACAACCCTAAGGACGGTAATCTTTTTGGGGAAACTTCACAGTTTAAAACATTTTTTTTTTTATTTTGAAATGTTTTAGACTCACAAGTTGTAGAAACAGTGAAGAGAGTTCCCAGGTATATGTTTCCGCTTACATAACCACAGCCATGATTGAAACCCCGCTCATCAGACGTCTATGTGCTATGACCTGACCCCAGGAGATCTCACCAGGTTTTACATGTACCCATCGTGTGTGTTCTATGAAATGTTCACATTCACCGTCATGATCACCAAGAAACCCGTCTCCCAAACTGTTCTCTATGATAGGAAGTTTTATGCTAATTACAGCTTTGGGTAGCTCCAAAGCCATCACTTGAAAGGAAAATAAAATAGGAATACAAGAACCATCTTAACTATGTGAACCTCTGCCCGTCCTGTACAAAGTGACATGCCTCCTACAGAAATTCACGGCCAAGTTCACACCTGAGAACCAATCAGACATCAATGGAAACACGGTTATTTAAGAGCCTCCAAGATCCCACTGCCTTACTTAGTGAAGACAGAACTGGGTCAGTGTGTGAGGCGCCCTCTCTGCCATTCTGGATGGTGTGGGGCACATTTCAAAGCCTCATGTTTGGTTGTAGCCAGAAGCAGGCCTGAGATTTTGTACTTGTTTTTGCCACGGACTTGAAAAAGCATAACATCATTTGCAAGAAGGCTGGTTTTTAGGCATCACTGTAACACCGGAAGATTCCCAGCAGCTGGTGTTTGCTCATCTGATTAAACACACAGAGGCAGCAGCCGTGGCCTGGTCTTTTTCTTGACTGCAGAGTCCATATGGACAGGATCCTGACTTGAGGCACCTCTGATTTTTTTAAGATTTTTTTTTTCTTATTTGAAGGACAGAGTGACAGAGAAACTGAGAGATCTTCCTTCCATCCACTGGTTCACTCCCCAAATATCTGCAATAGCCAGGGCTAGGCCAGGCTGAAGCCAGGAGCCTGGAACTCCACTGACGTCTTCCACATGGGAGGCAGGATCGCAAGCACTGTCCATCTTCCACTGCTTTCTCAGGCACATCAGCAGGGAACTGGATTGGAGGCAGGACAGCCGAACTTCGAATTGGGCTCCAATATGGGGTGCCGGCACTGCAGGTGCGGCCTCGCCCACTGTGCCGCGGTGCCGGCCCCGGGTTCCCCTGATCTTTAAGCAGACTGCTCACCCCTCCCAGCAGATACTTCCCAAGCAGCAACTGTAGAAATTTACTTCCTGATGTGCAATGATCCTCTTGGTTAAAGCCTTACTTTTTTTTAAGTGCAGCTTATGATAAAATATTAATGACTCTAGTCATTTGTTATTAATTTTCAATTGTTTACTCATACAGGCAGAATCATATTCACTGTAACAAACTTAAATAGTTAAGAAACACAGACAAGAATACGTCAACAAGTTCATCCAAAAATGAAGAGATAAGTGTATTTCAGTTCAAAAAATATTGAAATCCATGCATTTTTTCATAATATATATTTTCCAAGAATTTTTTGAGGATCCCTGGACTACCAACCATTCATTCAAGAAAGATAAGAAGGATAGCCTGGCGCCACAGCTCACTAGGCTAATCCTCCGCCTGCGGTGCTGGCACACCAGGTTCTAGTCCTGGTCAGGGCGCCGGATTCTGTCCCAGTCGCTCCTCTTCCTGTCCAGCTCTCTGCTGTGGCCCGGGAGTGCAGTGGAGGTTGGCCCAAGTGCTTGGGCCTTGCACCTGCATGGGAGACCAGGAGGAAGCACCTGGCTCCTGGCTTCGGATCGGCGCAGCGCGCTGGCTGTAGCAGCCATCTGGGGGGTGAACCAACGGAAGGCAGACCTTTCTGTCTCTCTCTCTCACTGTCTAACTCTGTCAAAAAAAAAAAAAAAAAAAGATAAGAAGGCGAGGGGGAGAGGAGAGGGAGTCTGGTCTCCAGCACTGTCCACCGGAAGCATCGTTCCCCGTCATCAGTACAAAGCGGAGCACACCTTACTCTGACACGCCGTCGGGTGGGTGTGTGGGATGGACGCCCAGCACTGAGGAGACCAGTCCTCACTTCCCAGCAGGGGTGTTTTCGTGGTTCCCCCACTACAGCAGCACTGCCATGGGCACGGAGCACACGCTGTCCGGGTGTCTTATCCGGTCCTTACGATGAAAGCCAGAAGTGGAAATCTTGGGCCAAAGAGGTGAGCACACAACCTCAGACTGAACAGCTCTCCGTCCGCTCTGCGGGGTCTGCTGTAGGTCCAGCCGCTCTGCTTGTGTTGGTGCACGGCGGAGCCTTCCGGAAAAGCTTGAAAGCAACCGTTTTCTATCTTAGCTACAAAGTGGCAACTCTTGGCTTTTCTGGCTGGATGCTAGGTTTGGGCATCCATCCATGAGTTAGGCTTCCCCCATCTGCTCGAGGATGGTTCAAAGCCTCCTCAGATTGATGGCTGGTGCTTTTCATCTCTCCGCGTGCAGCAGGCTCCTCCCTCCCCCAGGAGTCTCTTCTGTTTTTCTGATGCCCTTTCATTCCCTGTCTGAAACCGGGACTTGAGCACCGAAGCTTCAATCATCTTCTTGAGATAATGAATCTCCAGCCGTTAGTTAAGGATGTCTAGTCTCCAGCCATAACGCAGCAGAACATCTTATAAATTAAAAAGAAATCCCACGTACAGTCATCTTGAGTATCCACAGGAGATTGGTTCTGGGACCCCCACGGGCGCTAAAGTCTGCAGACACTCAAGGCCCTTGGGGAAAAGGGCAGGCACTGGCATAGGACCTACACACATCCTACTTATCTAAATTATCTCTTGATTACTCATTATACCTAACACAACGTACACGCTACGTAAGCAGCTGTTATACTTCATTGTTTAGGCACTAAGGACAAGAAAACAAGTCGACATGTTCAGTACAGATGCAACCGTCATGGGCCTAACTACAGAGTATATGGTCCACAGTTGGCTGACCCTGCAGATGCGGAAGCCACGGACACCAAGGGCTGACGGCATCTCCAGCCTGCTAGACGTTTCTGGATTAGCGTTTACAGACGTGACCTGGGCAAGGATGCTCCTACCCTGGGCTTCACTCGGGACGGCCGTGTGGTCCTTTAGCATGGCCCCTTCTGCATCTTCCCTCCCCGTTGTTGTCCAGGCATCCCTGAATCTGGCTGCTGTGTGCAAGCGGCTGTAGCGCATGCCCAAGCATCCCACTGATGTCGTCCTTCCTCCTCCCTCCCTCCCCCCTTTTTAAACAATAGGAGGCAACACTAATGGGCTTTGCTCCAACTGTGACTTTAAATGCATCCTAAAAGCAGTGCCTCCCAGAACTCACCCTAAAGAATAATGACAAAAATAGGACTTGTTGAAATGGCCCCCAGGGCAGCACAGGCCTCCAGTCCTGCATCTTAAGTCACTGCTGCTGCTTGTTCAGCTCTCACAGACTTGAAGTTTGCTTTTAGGGTGGCAGAGAGCTACTACCTACACTTGAGATTTAATTTTTCCGATTCCTTTTATTTATCTATTTTTATTTGAAGGGGAGGGAGGGAGGGAAGGAAGGGGGTGGGGAGAGATCTACCATCTGCTGATTCACCACCTCTCAACCCCCACCCCTCTCCCGAGCCTGCAAACACAGGGGTAGAGCCAGGCTGAATCTAGGGGCCCATAACTCAATCAGGTCTCCCTCAAGTGCTTCAGTCCAGGTACTTGAGCCCTCACCCGCTGCCTCCTGGGGTGCACATTAGCAGGAAGCTGGAATCAGGAGCAGAGCCGGGACTGAACCCAGGCACTGCAATATGACGTGCGTTCCAAGCAGTGTCTTAACCACTGCACCAAATGTCTACTCCCCCCCTCCCCCATTTTGTTGTTTTAGAAACTTAAACAACAACAACAACAACAAAAAACACTAAAGAGACACTGAGAATCCTTTTTTTTTTTTTTAAAGATTTATTTATTTGAAAGGTAGAGTTACAGAGAGGGAGAGAGACAGAGAGAGAGGTCTTCCATCCACTGGTTCACTCCCCAAATAGCCATAATGACTGGGGCTGAACTAGGCCAAAGCCAGAAGCCAGGAGCTTCTTCTAGGTCTCCCACATGGGTACAGGGGCCCAAGCACTTGGGCCATTCTCCACTGCTTTCCCAGGCACAGGGCAGGGAGCTGGGTTGGAAATGGGGCAGCCAGGACACGAATGGGTGCCCATATGGGATGCCGGCACTGCACGCAGTGGCTTAACCCACTACACCACAACGCCAGCCCGACACTGATATTTCTAACTTGCAGCAGACAGTTGTACTGAAACAGAGGCAGAGATTCAGTGCTGTTTGTGGGGACAGATGTGTACTCTTCAGGGCTGACTTTCCCCCTCTGCAGGGGGAGGCACAGGAATGCAGAAGAGGGGAGGAGGTGGCACTTAGCTGCATTTGTCCCTTTACCTCTGGTGATAACGCTCCTTTAACCGGAAGACCCATAAATTCTGTCCCTGGTAGTATTAGAAGATCATCTCTCTCCCTGTTAACTTGTTTAGCCTCAGAAAAAAAAATCAACCTTTAAAAGAAAACAAGGAAATGAACATGAAATGGTAGCTGCTGGGTGTGTGGGACTGAGTGAAAGGCAGTCCTGCCTCCCAGTGCTCTCCCTGCAGGCAGTGGGCTTGGAAACACAGTTCTATGTTTAGTCCATCTTCCTCATAGGATGCTGCCAGCAAGGTGGAGGGGAAATGAGACCTAGTCAGCCCAGAGTCTGAGGGCTGGCACTCCTTTCTCTTCTGTTGTGATCTGGCCACGGAGAGCCAAAGGACAGATTCCAGGTTAAATATGAAGAACCTGAAGCTTAGGAAAATAAGATTTCATCAGGATCTGCGGGCTAGGAAGTTGTAAAAATCACGCCCTAACCCCACGTCTTTGACTCAATTAATGTTCCCAGCTCTTACTACATGTTATGTTCATTCTGGTATCAGGATACAGAATGATATATGTGCTATGTGCCTATTTCCCCCAACCCCTGCAAATAACCCAAATGGACACAGGGTAGCAGACTACCTTCCCCTGAGAACAGGAGAAAGGACAAAATATAAAAATGCATCATGATGTGGAAATAAATGATAACATCGTCTTCCATCTTACTATTTCTAGATTTCCATGCCTCCTGTGGCGCATATGTCCTAGCCAGAGCTCAGGAAGACAAATCCCTTTTAATTCCACTAGAGGGGAATAGAATGACATCAAGGGATGCAAGTCAAGCGTTCTCAAGTTCCCCACCACTGGGAGTAGAGAGGGAGTCCACTGTCACTGTGCTTCTGATGAATTTGCATTTCAGACCCTGTGCACCTCTCTCATTTATGAGAGTCTACTGGGAAGAGGCTAAATCAGGCTGAGATCTTTTTCTGCCTCTATGATTCGTGCAATTCAAACGTTCTTTCTAGATAGCGAGTTTTCTATTATTCTTTGTCAAGCCCATAGCATTTGACAGGGAAATCAATGTAATATCACAAAGAACCTAATTACTGTCCATAAGTGGTAATGTTCTGTACAAATAGAAATTTCAATAGGAAGGTAGCTTGTGATATAAAACACCATGGGAGATGTTCTCGTGATTTAGAGAGAGATGAAGAGTGTGTTCTTCAGATAAATTAATGATCCAGCTTGGCACTAACAGAGCCTTCTGCAATGATGGACATGCTTTCTACCCGCACTGTCCAAACACAGTGCCCTTAGCTGCTTGTGGCCGTCAGGCCCTTGAAATGAGGCGACGTCTACTGAGGAACTGACTAAATTTAAGTAGTAGTTTAAGTAGTTGAGTTTAAGCAGACGCTGGTGGCTGAAGGCCACTGTGCGAATGGTGGAATTTAGGACTCCCTTCCCAGCTACACTCTGCAAGTCGACGATGCCTTTTCACTGAATCCTCCCCAAAACCCCTCAAAGGCAGGACAGACTGCGGCAGAATCCCAGACCCCAGAGAGTGCTTGGATAGGCTGCGTTGTTAATCACTGCTTGGATTTCTCTCCTGAGCTGGCGGTTTCATGCTCTCTCCACTTTGTCCGCCTAAGCCAGGCATTTTTACTTTTTTTTTTTAAGAGTTTATTAATGCCTTAGAATCTTGGGGTCACAGCAAATGCATGATAATTACTACAAAACCATTCTCATCAATTCTCATGTTAATGTGACAGTTATCCAAAAAGACAGATTCAGTGCAGCCAAATACCTAGTCTTCTGGTGGCAATCCCTGGAGCATGGACAGTCTCTTCAACAAATGGTGCTGGGAAAACTGGATTTCACATGCAAAAATGTGAAGCAAGACCCTTACCTCACACCTTACACAAAAATCCACTCAAAATGGGTTAAAGACCTACATCTACGACCTGATGCCATCAAATTATTAGAGAGCATTGGGGACACCCTGCAAGAGTCACATGTAACACTCCTTACATGCCCATTGTGGAGAAAAGTGTCAAGTTCCTGTATTCACTGATGGATTCATTCATGCAATAATTGCATTGTGAAACATTATGCTACAAGCTAAGCAATGCACTGCTAACTACAGACAGACATGGTCTATATCGCAAGAATAACTTGTTTTGAAAATTGGCATAAGCAAAGACTTCTTAGAAAAACCCCAGAAGCACAAGCAATCAAAGCCAAAATTCACAATTGGGATTATACCAAATTGAGAACCTTCTATACTGCAAAAGACACACCCAGGAAAGTGAAAAGGCAACCGACAGAATGGGAGAAGTTATTTGCAAACTATTCAACTGATGAAAGATTAATAACCAGGTTAGATAAAGAGATCAAGAAACCAGGGGCCAGCACATTGGCATGACAGGTAAAGCTGCCACCTGCAGTGCCAGCATCTCATATGGACACCAGTTCAAGTCCCGGCTGCTCCACTTCTGATCCAGCTCTCTGCCATGGCCTGAGAAAGCAGAAGATAACTGAAGTCCTTGGGCCCCTGTGCCCACATGGGAGACCTGGAAAAAGCTCCTGGCTTCGGATCGGCACAGCTCTGGCCATCTGCCAACTGGGGAGTGAACCAGCAGGTAAAAGACTTCTCTCTCTCTCTCTGCCTCTCTGACTTTCAAGTAAATAAATAAATCTAAAAAAAAAAAACCACAAAATTCAACAACAACAAAACAACTGAATGAAGAAATGGGCAAGGGACTTAAACAGATATTTTTCAGAAGAGGAAATCCAGATGGCCAAGAGACATATGAAAAAATGCCCAGGATCACTAGCTGTCAGGGAAATGCAAATCAAAACCAAAATGAGGTTTCACCCCACCCCAGTTAGAATGGCTTTCATACAGAAATCAGCAAACAACAAATGCTGGCAAGGATGTGGGGGAAAAGTACCCTAATCCACAGTTGGTGGGAATATAAACTGGTAAAACCTCTATGGAAGACAGTATGGAGATACCTCAGAAATCTGAATATAGACCTACCATATGACCCACTCCTGGGAATTTACCCGAGGGAAATGAAATTAGCATATGAAAGAGTTATCTGCACCTCCATGTTTATTGCAGCTTACTTCACAATAGCTAAGACATGGAATTAACCCAAATGCCCATCAATTGAAGACTGGATAAAGAAATTATGGGATGTATACACTATGGAATACTACAGAGCAGTTAAAAAAATGAAGTCTGGTCATGTACAACAAAATAGATCAATGTGGAAAACATCATATTTAATGAAATAAACCAGTTCCAAAGGGACAAATACCATGTTCTCCCTGACCTGTGATAACTAATAGAGTACCTAAAAGGCAGTCTGTAGAAGTGAAATTGACACTTTGAGAAGAAATGACTTGAATAGCCCTTTGTCTTGACTGTTGAGGAACATTTTTTTTTTAAATATATATACTATTTGTTGAACTTTTCACTTAACATAGAGATAAACATATGTGTATAAAGTCAATTGAAAATAGATCTCAGTAGGAATAAGAGAGGGAGGAGGAAGAGGGGTTGGGAGCATGGGTGGGAGGGTGGGCACGGTGGGAAGAATCACCATGTTCCTAAAGTTGTAATTATGAAGTGTGTGAGGTTTGTAACTGTAAAGCCGTATAGCTCTGCATACATTCTTATGGACTTACCTATAATGGTACAGTTTGAAAACTTGCCATGGGGCCCCAAATCCCCTTAAGCTGGGTGGTAAAAACACTATCTTAAGTGTTAAAGTGATCATATGGATAGGATTAACGGTCTGGTAATAACAATAGGTAGAATTAGAAAGAAGTGAATGCTCCAACATGGGAAGCAGTCCACATAGCAACTCATAGAATGACAATTGCTTTAAATAGCATTCTGACCTCAGAATCAGCTCTTAAGGCATTCTGGTCTGGCTGAAAAGCCCACAAGAGCTTTTGAGGCCTGGAAAATCAAGACACTGTGGCCAAAAAAATGTTCTACATGAAAGATCTTGGTGGGTGAGACCCCAGTGGAAAGAAGTGATCATCAAAGAAGGATGTACTTTTCTCTGAAGGGAGGAGAGAATTTCCACTTTGCTTATGGCCTTATCTAAAAAATGACAGAGTTTGTGGATTCAAAAGGCTTCTATAGCCTAGGTAGCTCATATCAAAAGCGTTGGGTGATCACTGACATCATATTTAAGAGGGTTAATTGTTAAATCAGCAAGTGTCACTGTGCTCTAACTTCCCAAGCAGGACCTGTGCCCTTAAATTATGTCTAAGTGCTTGTAAAAGATGTATCATTCTTGGGCACTTCTTTAAAGTTAACTAAGTTAAAAAAAAAAAAAAAAAGAAGTGAAATTAACTTCAAGATGCAATGACTGAACAGCCCTTGTCTCAACTGTTGAGGAATAGGGTTTTTTTTTCCTTCTGTGCAAATTGTTAAACTCTTTAGTTAGTATAGTATTAGTCTTCTATGTATAAAGTTAATTGAAAATGGATCTTAGTGGAGAATGGGATTAGGAATGGGAGAGAGAGGAGGAGGAGAGTGAATGAGAGCGAGTGTGGTGGGAAGAATCACTATATACCTAAAGTTGTACTTATGAAATGCATGAAGTCTTTATTCCTTAAATAAAAGGTTTCTTTGCAGAGGGGAGGAAAAAAGCCTACCTCAATTTTAGGCAAAAACATATCCAGCAGAGGTCAACGTTTAAGAATGGAATAGTCAGCCGGCGTTGCAGCTCACTAGGCTAATCCTCTGCCTTGCGGCGCCGGCATACCAGGTTCTAGTCCCGGTCGGGGCGCCGGATTCTGTCCCGGTTGCCCTTCTTCCAGGCCAGCTCTCTGCTGTGGCCAGGGAGTGCAGTGGAGGATGGCCCAAGTCCTTGGGCCCTGCACCCCATGGGAGACCAGGATAAGTACCTGGCTCCTGCCATCGGATCAGTGTGGTGCGCGGGCCGCAGCGGCCATTGGAGGGTGAACCAACGGCAAAGGAAGACCTTTCTCTCTGTCTCTCTCTCTCACTGTCCACTCTGCCTGTTAAAAAAAAAAAGAATGGAATAGTCAAGTAAGAGCTGCATTGTTACAGTGTAGGGAAATTCTAGACCTCCTATCTGATTTTGCTTGTGGATTTACACTCCTATGAGCGGTGACTTGGGCTTTCTGCTTCAACTTCTTTCTCCGAGGAAATGAGGTGTGGCAAGGCTTTCCCACTGGGACAAGATAATGTCTGAATGTCTCTCTTAATGCCTGAATTTCCTCTGGGAAATGGGAAGAGAAGGCCAGAGCTTTCATCCACCTTATTCACAAAGCAGCAGTTTCCTGGGAAGGGCAGTGCTCCGTATTTATCGGCTAATCACCTGACAAGTGTTAATCCGCTACTTGATTTTCTGGAGGATGTCAGTTCCCCACACTAAAATGAAAACCATAGTTTTAAGGAAGTTTTAAAATGAAAACCATAGTTTTGGTAACACCAAAAATCTTGCTGCAATTCACTTTAAATTTTGATACAGTGTTTGTGTTCCTGGGCACAGATTAAACCCAGTGAGCCATCTTCTGGGACTTCCATCTGCTCCACTGGGATGCAACTTCCATTGCACACATAACTGTCTGTAATTGGCTTTCCTCTGTTAGTGTTAATCTCATTTCTCAGGTTACAGATGGAGATGGCCATTGTTTGCACGCAGTTAACTACGAACAACACAGTATACGAGTGTAATTGCAGCAAGGTGGCTGGTTAGTATGCTTGTTATTCAACTGATTCTGTGTGTTTATTTTGGAAGTCAGAGTTACAGAGATTGGGGCGGGGATGGGGTGGGGAGAGGGAGATTGATTGATTAATTGATTGATTTTTAGCTGCTGCTTCACTCTCTAGATGGCCACAACAGCCGGTGCTGGGCCAGGCCAAAGTCTGCAGCCAGAAGCTTCACCCAGGTCTCCCATGTGGGTGGCAGGGACCCAAACACCTGGGCCATCCTCCAGGTCATTAGCAGGGGCTGGATAGGAAGTGGAGCAGCTGGGACACAAACTGGCGCCACACCCACTATGCCACAACACTGGCCCCTCCACTGACTTTTTAAAGATTCTTAATATTGAATTTAGTCAAGAAGCCCTGGAAAAGTTTAACACGGTAAGCACATCTGAAGACCGAAGTTACTTGGACACACCCAAAAATGGATCTGGCAGTTCCATGCAGTGAAATGAGGCGCTGTTCATGCCCTTGCTGTTCTCCGTGGTTTCTGTCCGCCACGTTTTCAAAGAAAACACCAGAGCAGCTACAGGGCTCTGCCCTGGAAGAGCCTTCTGCTCCATCAAGTGGGCATATATTTTTAATGTTGCCTCTTAACTCCCACTCTAAGAACCACAGACCTTGGGAAGAATCTCATTCTAATGAAGACATGGAAAGATTTCTAAGTGGTGCAAGTGATCTTTCTGTTGAATGCCAAGTGTTTGAAACAGGGAGTGTGATTTGATTGCTTATAAATGGTTTTCCAATATTAGTGCAAAGACGTCTTTATGCACAGGGAATAGTAAGGAATGGGGTCTGTGGGTTCTTGGATTGGAAATAACCACATTTTAAAATGACCCAATGGATAAAATCATGATGCCAATCAGCACCTAACCAAAATATTTATGCACACCTGGATTCTGAGTCTCTAATAGTGGTAAGGAGAAATGCCATTGAATGTAACTCAAGCACAAGCCTTTTTCTGGGTTTAGCTCTAAGATTTCATTGACTAAATTAATCTCAAATCCTGGGAACGGAAGGGAGCCTCTCTTCTGGACGAACACCCAGGTCCTCTGTTAAGGCTCTCAGGGGTCACTGTTTGCTAGGAGCAGACACGGAGCCCAGAACTGCATCACTGAAAGGACCCAGCTGAGCAAGTGCTGATAAATGGATGGGGACTTATTTTTACTCATTGCCAGAGAACAACTTCATTGCGGAACTTAAGGGACAAGTTATTTTCAGATGCTCCATGATACAGTGTATTTCAAGCCCCAAGGCTATTTTGTTAGCTGTAAGACTGATCTATTTTCCTAACAAAACACATACAGAATCATTAAGAGAGAGGTTGGAGAGAAAGCTTGGCTCCCAAGGGACAGCAAATGTTTGCAGACTTCCTGTGGACTGCCCACAGTGAGCTCTCTGCACAGGACGCCAACCATGCACAGTGTCCGTGGGGCTGCTGAAAACACATTCATTTTGGCTAACTGGAATCGCTCCATTTCCATTTATCGGGTCTGAATTCCCTCCCAGTAGCAGAAGCTGCTAAGTCACTGACCAAAATTCATTCCTTGTCTGTTCCTTAGGAATACATTTCTGACTTTTGTTGACAACCTGTGTGGCCAGCAAAGCACACTTCCCAAATTCTCCTGAAGCTGCAGGTGACCCTGGCCCATCAGATCTCAACCTAGTCTGCAGGGCACTTGCAGGAAAGCTGCACTTGTCTTGTGCAGGTACCTCCCTCCTCCCTCGCTGCTTCTCCTTTTCTTCTGCCTGTCTGGAGGTGAAGCAGCCTTGTTTGCGTCAGGGGCAATCCGATTTGCTCTTTGGAAATGGAACCTTAGGGAACAATCTTAAAGAGAGCTGGATTAACATATTTTAAAAATTCATTTGAGAGGCAGAGAGAGCGAGATACCATCTGCTGGTTCACTCCCCAAAACTGTGTAACAGCCAGGACTGGGCCAGGCTGAAGCCAAGAGTCAGCAACTCAATCCAGGTTGTCAACATGGGTGGCATGGAGCCAACTACTTACGCCAGCATGGATGCCTCTCAGGTGTGCATTAGCAGGAAGCTGGAGTCAGGAGCTGGAGCCTGGAATTGAACCTGGGACTGTGATATGGGACACCAGCATCTTAATGACTAAGTTAAACATCCATCCCAGGGAGCTGGGTTTTTCATAATCTCAGGAAAATAGGCACCAGCTGATAAAGGCTGTCCATTGGGTGGCTGGGCAGTTTTGTGGGTTCCAAGCATTTTAATCAAGTTTCCACTGAGTTAGAGAGAAGCAGAATGGGTAACTGCTCTTGCTGCTGCCCACGCGCAGGCTGAGGGCTCACGGAGGAAGGGCTGTTGTTCTTTGAAAGCCACCTGATGCATTCTGCATGGCACACATGTTTGCAGGTCCGTGTTATCAACTACCTAGAAGGAACAGTGACGGTCAGCGTGGCTGACTTGAAAAAAATTTTTTTTAATTACATAAAAAAGCTTGTTTTCTTAGATGTTTTGGGCTGTTCCTAAGTAACCACTACTACAATGTCTCAATCCGGTTTCCTCCATTGCCTTATAACCTCATCCTGGGATGGGGAAGGCACAGAAAGAGGGAAAACAACAGAAACCAGAGAACGAATCAGCATGTTCTGGACAT
This sequence comes from Oryctolagus cuniculus, assembly GCF_964237555.1. NCBI lineage: Eukaryota > Metazoa > Chordata > Mammalia > Lagomorpha > Leporidae > Oryctolagus > Oryctolagus cuniculus. Next base: position 12,808,518 of record NC_091448.1, on the reverse strand, counting down.
TTCTCAGACAGTGCCACTCCCACCTTCCTTCTTTTCGTTTCCCTTTAGGAAGCTTAGAAAGGAAGATAATAAGCTTCACAAAACAGCTGCTTAATGAGGCTTTGCCTTGAGACACAGAGCTGGGGAGACCAGGGATTGGCTTCGACACAGCTTAGCTTTGCCAAAACCCGTGGCACTGGGGAGTGTGCACGGCGCTGCCACCCTCCAAGGCCTTTATTCCACGGATGGAGATAATGATATTCATTTGAGGGGCATATTATGCCCTTCTGTTACATATACAAACCATGCTTAATGGATATTTTTTAAACTTCCCATGGGGAAAATAGGCTATGTGAAAAGTGTCAGGCGTCCAACTGTCATTTCCTCCTAAGGGGGAAAAAACAAAAAAGGAAAGACACCAACAGCCCTACTCAGATGCTGCCAGTGATGGCTCTCCTTGTTAAACTCTTAACACGTTGGGAGGGGTGATACCTGCCAGGATCACTAACCAATTGGGAGCAGTGACCCAGGTGATGGGAGAGAGAGAGACTCCCACTTGTTCCCTCTGTAACCAGTTCTGACCTCTGCAATCTAACAGCTCACAAGAGAGACTCGCAGAACCCGTCAGTCAAGAACCGTGGCTTCTATCACTTAGCAAATTTATTTTTCTGACCCTAGGTCCTCCAACTGACTTGGCCCATCAGGGAAAACTGTCAAGATGACAGCATTTCTCTTTTTTAACCCTACGCCTTACTTTCTCAGTTCCTGAGGGGACAGCGTGTGCTATTCGGAACTGATTTTGCTCAGTTGGATCAACTTTACTCATATGGGTTCCCCTCCTTATGTATTTCCCAGGGCAAATCTGAAGAGTCTAGAAATTAGTAAACGTGACCTGTGATGACCAGCCGATCACTGAATAAATGAACGGCAGGAGGAAGGCAGGCAGGGGAGAGAAGGAAGCAGGACAATCTGTTCCCAAGGCAGTGGGACACAGGTGTCCCTGGAGTACTCTTTCTAGTCAGCCAAGGCCGATGTCCCCTGCCTAAGCCTGCAGAACGTGGGTATTTTCCAGAACATGAAATCACCTGAGTCACTGACTCTTAGGTTAGACTCCACGAGGAAGGTCTCAAATCTGTCACCCCTGTGACCTGATGCCTGCTACTTGTCCGTGAGAGCCTCAGAGCGTTCTCAAAACTGTGCATGCTATTAAAGATTTTTTTAAATAAAAAAAGTACCTAGGACTGTTGGTTTTTAAAAAAGGTCATCATAGTGGGCCCCCAAATACTTAGTTTTTTTTTTTTTTTTTTTTTTTTTAAAGCTGAAAAACTTGTAATGTGTGCATAGCCAGAGTGCTGGTGGGGAATAAAGACTGCACTAACGCAGCAGAAGTGAGAGCAAGGCCAGTGTTGTGGCCCAGTGCTTCAAGCTGCTGCCTGTGACGCTGGGTCCCAGCCTGGTTTCAGTCCTGGCTGCGTGGCTTCCAATCCGGCCCCACGCTAACGCACCTGGGAAAAGCAGCAGCAGATGGCCCAGGGCTTGGGTCTCTCTCATTCATGTGGGAGACACAGACGGAGCTCCAGGCTCTGGTTTTAGCCTGACCCAGGCCTGACCACTGTGGCCATTTGGGGAGTGATGGATGCATTGAGTGGAAGATCTCTCTGCCTCTCTGCTTCTCTCTTCCTAAAACAATCTTTTTTTAAAAAAGGAAATGAGAGTAAATGAATGAATGAATAAGTGTAGACAGTGTCAAAATCTCCAGGACAGGGGCCGGTGCTGTGGTGTAGCAGGTGAGGCTGCCGCCTGCAGTGCCAGCATCCCATATGGGCACTGGTTCAAGTCCCAGCGGCTCCACTTCTGATCCAGCTCTCTGCTATGGCCTGGGAAAGCAGAAGATGGCCCAAGTCTTTGGGCCCCTGCACCCACATGGGAGACCCGGAAGAAGCTCCTGGCTTCGGATCAGTGCAGCTCCAGCCGTTGTGGCCAATTGGAGAGTGAACCAGTGGATGGAAGACCTCTCTCTCTCTCTCTCTGTGTAACTCTGACTTTCAAATAAATAAATAAATCTTAAAAAAAAAATCTCTAGGACAAAAATCTCTTTCAATAGTGTCCTCAAAAGAATGAAGTTACCCTTGACTTAAAAATCAGTGTGGTGCCTGCTTCCTCTGATCCTACTCACACAGGGGATCTTGTTGGGGACTGAGCTTTCGAGACAATGAGTTTCTGATACTGGAAAGGTCTTGAGAAATCAGCCTGCTGCCCCTTGGCCAGATCAAACCTCTGCATCCATTCAGTTCCAACTGTCCTGGACGGGCATAAAAGTGCCTCATTTCAAAAAGTGCTCCACGTTCTTTATGAAAACTTTATAAAGGAAGTCCCCAGTGGTCACCAGGCAGTTCTGTGGTGTGCAGACCCAGTATCAGTGTGGTTTGCTGAGAAGTGAGGGGTGATGATGTGCCCAGTGCAGCCACTGTCTGAAGGCTGCCCTGTGGGGTCTTCCAGGTTTGTATCTGGGTTTCGGTAGCTGGAGGTGGATCAGCCTGAGCTGTCAGCTCCAAGCCAGCCTATGCATAATTCACCCAAATCAATGGAACAGGCCCATTAGGGACTTGGCTGCTCCCCCCTCTCCGGTTTATCATCAAATTTGCTCTGTTTGATCTCAATGGACTACAATCCTCCCCCTTTGATAGCCGCGAAGCTGGTGTAAGTCAGACAGCAGCAGGAGGCATCTGGTGGCAGACAGGCCAGGGGCCTGCTGAAGAGCGAAGTTAGGCTTTGAACCCAGCCAGTGAGCCGGGAGCCCAGGAGCGGGAGAAGTCTCCAGACTCGATTACAAGCCAAGAAAACCCCCGGTGCCTGGCTAGGTCAAAGCACATGAAACTGCCCAGAGCCTCCACTTGTGAAACCTGGCGCACCACCCTGGCCTATCAGGCCCGAGATGAAACAGCTCCGTGAACACCTGCTCCTTTGATCTTGGGCTCCTTGCATTTTTCATCGTGAAAAGACTGAGCAGGACACGCTGTACAGCTTTCCGTGTCACTTTTCCAGGGGCTGTATTTTATAAATGTTCTGTGTTAATCAGAATGATAAATGAGGAACTTATTCATTTTTAACACTGTGAGCTGCTCAGACCTGTGCCCATCTTTGCCAACCTCCAGCGGAGCCTTGGGAAACCAAGAGTCCCTGCTCACACCAAGAGGCTGAGCGGGGCCCCACCCTCTGAACCCTTGGGCAGCTTCCCACTGCTCTTGAGAACTTCTCCCTGGCCCCATGTCCTCTCTCCCTGCCTCTCTGTCTAACCTTCCAGCCACTCTGCTCTTTTTCTCCCAGCAGGGTCCCTCTGGAATAAAGGCGTATGGCATTTAGCACAATTGCAGCTAATTAATTAATTGTGCGATGATGGCTTAGAGCAAATCCGTCTCGTTAAAGTGTAGACTTCCCTGGGTGACTTCCACCATCTTGGGAACAGGCTTCGGTGGCTGGGGACGGATGTGCCTGCGCACAGAGCCCCGGGCTGAGTCTCTGCATAATTCATGGGATGAGTGGGCACAGCCCTGTGCCTAGGGTGGTGCCTGAGCATAGCAGGTGCTCAGAGGGATCTGAACTGAGTGCACAAACGAGTGAGCACAGGGATTTCAGGGCTGCGAAGGCCTTCACGGTTGCACCTCTCTCATGCCGCGTCTCAGGGAGATCTTGCTCAAAGACACTCAGCTCCCTGGCCTTGCAGCGTAAGTAGCATCCAAGCCTGATGGTTGAATGTACAATGTTCCTTCCAGCTTCATTATTGGGGGAACAGGGGACGAGGACCCCTACAGCCACTTGAATGTGATAAACTAATTCCACCTAATACACAGGTTTCTATGTAACTTCATTTTTCATTTCATTGCTCCTAGAACAGTATTCACGGACATTTAGAAAGTAGCGATTTGCTATGGCCCAGTCAGATGTTCCAACTGGGCCTCCAGGAAGGCTGTGGATTATGAAAAGATGTGTTTATTATAAAAGTTATATTGGGGCAGGTGTTGACCTGTGCAGCAGGTTAAGTGCCCTCTTGGGACATCTGCATCCCCCTACAGAGGCATTGGGCTGTGTCTCAGCACCTCTGCTTCCAATCCGACTTCCTGTCAATGTGCCCGAGAGGCAGCAGACGATGGCTCAAGTGCTTGGGATCCTGCCACCCATGTGGGAGACTCAGATGGCTTTCTGAGCTCCTGGCTGTTGCAGGCATTTGGGGAGGGAACCAGCAGGTAGAATTCTCTCTCCAACCTCCCGTTTCCTTTTCTGTTGCTCTTTCCAGTAGATAAATAGATCAACATAAAAAATATTTATTTTTCTTGACCTCTGAGATGAGGATTCAGAGTAGTAATGAATGTCTTGACTAAAACTTCACTCAGCAAAATGCCCGGGCAAGGCACCAAGCAATTGTCCTTACTGCTGGGTCCATAAATGAAGCATTCACTGCTCAGATCTAAGCAGCTCTACCTCTCATCCCAACCCACAGGGCTGGGAGGGGGAGCCTGGATGACACAGAGGGGTTTCACTGAAACCCTGAACAAGCCCGAGGTCATGACTCAGAGCAGAATGTTCTTCTCACTGCGCACGTCCCCGGTTGTGACAGTTAGGCTATATGTGTCCTGGGTTTGTGTTACGTGGAGACGCCTCCCACAATGCTTTGTTCACCCTGAACCCTCATCCCTCCGGTCCATGTGCAGTTCTGGAAGGACCAAAGGCTACAGGGTGGAACAAAACAGAGGTGTGCATTGTTCATTTGCTCTCAGGCATGGAGTGCAGACAGCTGGCTATGGGTGAAGGGGTTGTTTCAAAAATATTTGTGAGGCTGTTGTTCTAAAACAGGATGTTTGTACTCCCTAAAAGCTCATGGAAAATTTAACTGAAAGATATGCCAGTTTCCCACGAACTCTTTGAAGCCCCTTTGCATCTTGTTCCCTTCCCAGACCAGACCCTCAATCCCACAGTGGTATCTGCAGAGCCCTACAGAATAGAAGCCCCGTTCAGCGGAGAATGCTGGTGATCTGCCCTAGCACCCCTTCTTGGTTTCTCCTTCATAAGGGAACTCCAGTCTGAACGGGGTCTTGTAGCTTGACATGAAAGAGCACATTTCGCTAGCTAAGTGTGGCCGTGCGACAGATGAGACGGAAGTGGACATGGTATATGAAATCTTCCTAAAAAGCTCCTAGAGGGAGGTCACGCTGCTGGGACAGGGGCCCTTTTAGGCTCCTCACCTGCCTCTGGCATGCAACACAAATGTGATGCCTGCAGTTGTCAGCAGCTGTTCTGGAGCAGAGCAACTGAGGGTAGAAGACATGGCAGACATCCCACAGGCTGGGGCCCAGCCCCTCCAGGCCCCTCTCACAAGGGAGTCACCCACACTATTATTCAGGTTGCTGCTATGTGGGATTTCCATATCATATTCAACTACCTGTGACTCTCCCTGACAAGGCCCATGAATGACAGCACCTCCGTGGGAAATGGGATAGCTGCAACATACTGATCCCTACATCCTCTCTGGCAATAACAAAAATGGCACATGCACGCCTCTAAAGGAGCTTTAAACAAACTGTAGTAAGAAGCACTGGCATTATTTGTGGCACACTTAGCACTGGACATGGAATCTGGTAGCACCCACCAGAATATCAGCACTGCCCTCCTACTACAGACAAGGAAACTGGGGGTCCCACAGCTTCAGAATCTGTTCCAGGTCACCTGCTAAGTAGCCAAGGAAGACGTACACACTTGGTGGGAGACAGATATCAATATGGTTATCTAGATTGAGATTGGGAGAAATGCTAAGATTTTTAAGCAATCACCAACCAATTTAGCAAATTGTAGTTATGTCAAAAACCAGAATAAAGTAACTTGACAGAATTAAATGCCATAATACATGTAGAAGTACCTAGCATGTGGTGGGTAGTTCAAAAATATCACTTTCATCTGATTTCTTGTTTTGAGATGTGTTTTGTTAGATTATTATTTGTTAGATTATTTTGGGGAGGTAACATATATGAAAACCTATCACCATTTAAAAACTTGCTCATGAAAAATGAAGTGGCTAGGTTTGTGTGCTGGGTTGAACAGTGCCATCCCTCTGTCAAGTTCATGTCCAAATGGAATTTCAGCAGGTACCTTTCTTTGGAAACCAGGTCTTTGCAGATGCGATTAATTACAATAAGATGAGGTCATACTAGTGGGTCCTAAATCCGAGGACTGGAGCACTTAAAGAAGAGAAGACACCCAGAGAGGGCTACGTGACGACAGAGGCAGAGACTGGAGTGAAGGAGCTGCCAGTTAAAGAACGCCAAGAATCGCTGGGATCCGGCAAGAGCTCGAAGGGGCGAGGAAGGCACCTTTCTCAGAGGCTTTGGATGAATCCTGGCTTTGCAGACCCCCCTGCCTTCAGTGTGTAGCCTTAGCGTTGTGAGAGAATAAATCTCTGTCATGTTAGGCCACCAGTTTGTGGCAATTTGCTTTGGCAGCCCTAGGAAATGACGAGTGTTTAGAAACAGATTTGGAGTGGCAAAGAGCATTGACTAATGCAAGTGTTTATGATCCCAAGGTCCAGTTCTGTTCATCTGAAAAACGCCACCTCTTACGTCAATTGCTTTGCATCTGACCTCTGGTTTTGTTGCTCAGAACTACCACTGTGATGTTCTTGACTCAGCTTCTAGGAGCTTACTCCAGGCTTCCGGGTTCTGGCTGAGAGCTCTAATTAATGGTCAACACTCCACTTCATCATTTGATGATATACTAGTTAGAGAGGTGAGAAAAGTCGGCGGTTGTGTGTCAAATACACCAATAAACACTTGCTAATTAGATGTGTGGGTAAGACTTGATTTTAACCTCGAAATACAAGCAATTCTTTGCACAATTACAACTTGCGTAAATCTGTCTAATTCTAAACTTAATGTTCTATTTTTCTGAAATTAACATAATCAACTTTAGTATACTTATGTTCTGAATATCAAATGAATAAACATGACTTCATACATAGTCCATAGTTTTACAAGTCTGTGGTGAAGAAACCAAATTAGGATAATTTAAAAACAGAAAAGATCATTTTCTTAACTGTCTGCAAGGAAAAAAAGGTTTTCTTCCCCTAGAAAAATTCACAATGCTCCAAATGAGACACTTATCTCCTGAGTTTCCACACAACTTAGCTAGACAAAAAACATCCAAATGGATCAGTGGAACATTTTCAATTCTACATTCAAATTCCGAATTTATATAACATGAGAAATTCATAAATACAAAAATGTTCTCAATGTAAGCCAGTCATCAACAAACTCAGTAATCTCTCCGTATTCCAAGTACCTATTTGAAAAGGCTATAAAGCAATTCATGATTTTATGTATGTCATATTTATATATTACCAATGTTATATTTCTCCCTACCAGAATGATCCCTAAAATTAGGTTATATGCAACTAAAAGTTAATCAACTGTTTGTAACATCTCTTGGATGTTTAAAAATATTTGTTATTTTTCCATTCATTTTTCCCCACTCAGACCATTAGATGTGTTAAAAATAAATATCTTACAACCCAACATAAATAACCCAACTATAAAGTGGGCCAAAGACTTAAAAGGACATTCTCAAAGAAGATACACAAGGATCAATAAGCACTTGAGAAGATGCTCACCATCAATGAACAGAGAAAAACAAATGAAAACCACAATGACAGATCCCACTTCCCACTGCCAGGATGGCTAGAGTTGAGATCTGCAGTAACACGTGTTGGTAGGGACCCAGACAAAATGGAGTTCCTGCACGGTGCTAGTGAGACCATAAAATGCTAAAATCACTTCATGAAACTCAACAATTACTCAAACATGAGGAGCCTTCCAGAAGTTCAGGAAAACATATTTTGAAAAAGCTATGTGGCCGGCGCCATGGCTCAATAGGCTAATCCTCCACCTTGCGGCGCTGGCACACGGGGTTCTAGTCCCGGTCGGGGCTCCGGATTCTGTCCTGGTTGCCCCTCTTCCAGGCCAGCTCTCTGCTATGGCCCGGGAGTGCAGTGGAGGATGGCCCAAGTGCTTGGGCCCTGCACCCACATGGGAGACCAGGAAAAGCACATGGCTCCTGGCTTTGGATCAGCGCGGTGCGCCGGCCGCTGCGCGCCAGCCGCGGCGGCCATTGGAGGGTGAATCAACGGCAAAAGGAAGACCCTTCTCTCTGTCTCTCTCTCTCACTGTCCACTCTGCCTGTCAAAAAAAAAAAAAAAAAAAAGCTATGTGTAGATTTTAAACTTCTTGCACCAAAATAAACATATCTTTCAACGTTTTTATTTATTTTCATAGTATTTGAAAGGTAGAGAGACAAAGAGAGATCTTCCATCCACTGCTTCACTCTTCCAATGCCAGCAACAGCTAGGGCTAGGGTAGACTGAAGCCAGGGTCCCAGACCTCAAAATATATTTTGTATCCCACATAGTATCAGGGACCCCAGTACTTGAGCCATCTTAAGAGTGCTGGCTCCCAAGGTGTGCCCTGTCAGGAAGGTGGATCAGAAGCAGAATAGCTGGGACTCCAACCATGCGCTCTGACCGGGATGTGGACATCCCAAGTGGCAATTTAAAAGCTGCGCCAAACACCCAAAGGAAAACTCACCTTTTAAACTTTTCCATGAACTTACTGAAGTACCGTCACAGATTATCATATGACCCAGCCATTCCATGCCTAGATACATACCTAAGAAAACAGGAAGTATGTCTGCACAAAACCTGAGTAGCTGTGTTCACGGCAGCATTATTCACAACAGCCAAAAAGTGGAAAAACCCAAATTCCATCAACTATTGAATGGTTATTTTAAAATGTGTTTTTTTCCCATACAATTGAATACTACACAATTGTTAAAAGAATGAGATGCTGATATATACAATAATATGAGTGACCCTTGAAAACATACTAAGAAGTCAGTCACAAAAGGTACTTAATATGCTAGGCCATCTACGTGAAGCCTTCAGAACAGATAAATCCTTAGAGGTTGGAAGTAGGCTAAGGTTGCCAGGGGCTGGGAGAATGGGAAAAGGAGAGTGACCGCTAATGAGTGTGGGGCTTCTTCTAGGGGCGATGAAGATACACTAAAGTGAGACTGTGAGGTTTGTACAAGTTTGAATATTCTAAAAAACAGTGAACTGAACACTTTATGTGGATGAAATTTATGGTATGTGAAATGTCAATAAATTAATAAAAAAAAAGTTGGTCTGAAGAGATAGTAGATACCAGAGAGCCATCCTCTATCTAGTACCTTGAGTTTTATTTAAAAATTGAACGTGACACTTAAGGTTAGTATTTTCATTAACATCTGAGTGTTTTTCTTGAATTTTATTCATGGTAATCAAAGAGTCAAGATACAGTAAAACTTAAAAAATAAGGCCAATACTGTGATGCTGTGATATAGCTAGAAATCAGTATTTGGTCTCTGCCCCCAGTTTCCAGCACATATCTCCTAGAAACTCTTGTAATAAAGCAATAAAGACTCCAGGAGAATCTTTTGGTGTTCGACCCCAGTTCCTACCAGAGTTAACTGTCCAGTATTTCTGGGTGGGGGGAGCGCCACTGGTTCTAATGAGGTGACTCTTGGTGGGCTCCCAGATGCAGGATGGTCACCAGAGAGACCAAAGCGTGACTGGAAACCTGGGAGGTCCAGTCCCATCGCCCACCCTCTAGGAGGGACAAAGGGAAAAATCACTCACACCCACACCATGAAGCTTCCACAGCATCCCCGGACTACAAGGTGTGGAGTTTCTGGACTACTGGACACATGGACCAGGAAGGTGCTGCCCCTGGGTGTCACGGAAGCTCCTCCACTCTCTCCCACAGACCTTGCCCTCTGCACCTGTCCCACCTACCTGTTTATCCGTGACCTGCATAATAAACTGAACTGGTAAAGCTAAGTGCGTTCCCGAGAGCTGTGAGCTGTCCTAGCAAATAAGAGAACCCACGAGGGAGTCATGGGAACGCCCGAGTGTTGTGGCCTGATGGGCCACACTTAGGACTGACATCTGCAGCAGAGGCTGTTGGGGGTGTAGTCTTGGAAACTAAGCCCTCTGCCTGTGGTGTCAGAACTGAACTGAGTGACAGGGACTCAGCTGGTGTCCTCTGGAGAAATGGTTCTCTTTCCGTTTTGGTGTCCAGGGGTGCTGTGTGTGTGAAGTAGATGAAAACAGTCTGTTAGTTTTTTTTTTAATCCTACCATAAAAATGCTTATGTTCGTTGACAATAAAAAAAAATAGCCAAAACAAAACCATCAAGGTGGCTCCTAGGAAAATTCCTTTTGTCTCAATTATATGATGTTTCCCCTTTTCCTTTCCTTTTCTTCCTCTCGTCTGCTCCTCCCTTAGACTCTTGGGGCTTCCGGTCAAATCACTCAGACAAGTTGATATATCTTTTTCCCAGCTTTTTTTTTTCAAGTTGAGACATTTTAATCGGGCTGGTGGGATGCCTAAATCAATAGGATGTACTTATATAACACCTAACTTGGGCGCACATTTGGTTAAAGAGCTTTAGAAGGTTAAACCAGATGGACAGGATTGACCAATAATGGGCAATTAGGCAAAGTCAAAGTCCTGTTGTTTTCATTTTCCAGGATGTGGCTGGTCTCTCGTTTCTGCTTTGGGTTTGGCAGTTCTGTTCTTCAGGCACTGCTCAATATAGACATGCTCTTTTCAGCACTTTACTCCTCATTCATTCTTTTATGCCTGGACTCACGGCAGAGCGGAAGCTCCACATCGTCTGAAAGTCAGTGACTGTCTTACAGCCCAGTGGAAGGATTTTAAACACATCCTAAAGAATACAACGTGCACATCAGGAAACATAGCTTGTAGAATTCCTGTGTCATAACAAGATAGGGGAGTCATGCAAACCAGGTGTCTTAATGCCCTCAGTAACCCTAAGAAGGGCAGCGGGAGTTTGGAGGAGGCGAAGTGGATGAAGGCAAGAGCTGGGTCCCTGGGACAGACACAGGCGTCGCAGCTCCCACAGTGAGCTCGGCGCACCTTCACCTGCAAGTTCTCACCTGTGCTTCCCAATCCTGGCTGATGATCAAGGTCCCCCGGGAAGCTTTTAGAGTTTGAAGCATCTTTTCATTATGGAAAACTTCAAACACATGCAAAGAGTAGAGAGAACAATGGATCCCCCAGAACTCACTGGCAGCTTAAACAACCAGCAGCTCTTGGGTCTATTTCTTTCCAGGGAGGATACTCCAATACTCTTCTCTCCTCCCCTCAAAATTCTGGAGGCCACACATGTGGGCCTCTGATCATCAGATCTGTGATGGAACTGGGGGATTGTTTTTTACTTAATGAGTCAGGTTTGGAAACCACTGGCCTGGAGAACCCCTTTCCTCAAACCAGGATGTACAAAACAACATGTCTTAGATTGTTTTTTTTTTTTTTTAAGCTCTATTTTTTTATTTATTTGAAAGGCAGAGTTACAGAGAGAGGGAGAGACAGTGAGTGAGAGAGAGAGATCTTCCATCCGCTGGTTCACCCCCCCAAATAGCCACAATGGTCAGGGCTATGCCGACCTGAAGCCAGAAGCCCCAAGCTTCCTCTAGGTCTCCCATTTGGGTCCAGGGACCCAAGCACCTGAGCCATCTTCTGCTGCTTTCCCAGGCGCATTAGCAAGGAGCTGGATCAGAAGTGGAGCAGCCGGGACACAAACTGGTGCCTATATGGGATGCCAACATCCAAGGTAGCAGCTTTACCTGCTATACCACAACACCAGCTCCAAGACAGGATTCTGAAAAGCTCAGAGTATATTTTACATGTTGCATATACAATTATAGTTCACTGGGCCACTGATGGAAAAGATCACATCAATTGTTAAATTCTTTTTAGTATGCACTTGGACCTCAAAGAAAGAAAAATTCTTCTCAGTGCAGGATTTGGAGAAACCCCCAGTTTTCTAGAATTTAGAACTGCAAACTTCTGATGCTTCCAACTGCTTGCTTGGAAGTGAAGCCCTCCTCCACGTGGTGACTGGGTATGTAGGAAATCCCATCTACTGCACAGACTTCACATTCAATCCCGCTGACCTGCTCTGATGCATTCTGACATCAGCTGATGGAAATCAGTGACAGCACGAGGATGTGGGGACTGTCACCACCGGGGCTCTGACATATGCTGCCCACTTAGAAGGTCCAGAGTAGACAAACATTTTTGATAGTTTTATCTCTAAAATTACTCCCCTACTACAGTCTGAGCTTTCAAATACATCCAGCTTCCTGACAGTGCCTTTGTCGGAAGAAACCATCCAACTGGTAAAGGCAATTACATTCAAAAACCTATTGTTCAGGCTCCAGACCGCAAAGCAAAGAGCCTTGGAAGGAAAGACGTCACCGTGCATCACAGCCCTGAGATCACACAACCCTAAAATCTCCCTAAAGAAAGGGACTTCAGGGACCACGTAGCCACCCAGATAACGGATCTTCTCACTCAGAACACTGTTTTCAGCTTCTTACTGGAGAGCGTGTGCCATTTAAATAAAGAACAATGTGCACCAAATTAAACATAAAACCAATCAGCCCCTGCACTTTGGGATCAGACTTCATGTGCCCCAGGAAAACAGGGCGGCAGGTGAGCTGGAAATAACAGCCAGAGCGCTAAGTGGAAGTGGGCGGGGCGACAGTGAGTTGGTGAAGGAACCAGAAGATGCCACAAAAGGACTTTTACGGTTGGATGGATGTTTCTTGGGATCAACAGCAAGACAAAAAGAGGGAGAGAATGATGCGGTATCTTTTCTAACCTGGACCTCAACAGTAACTCCTTTATTTATTTTTTATTTTTTTTGACAGGCAGAGTGGACAGTGAGAGAAAGAGAGAGACAGAGAGAAAGGTCTTCCTTTGCCGTTGGTTCACCCTCCAATGGCCGCCGCGGCCGGTGCACCGCGCTGATCCAATGGCAGGAGCCAGGAGCCAGGTGCTTTTCCTGGTCTCCCATGGGGTGCAGGGCCCAAGCACCTGGGCCATCCTCCACTGCACTCCCTGGCCACAGCAGAGAGCTGGCCTGGAAAAGGGGCAACCAGGACAGAATCCGGCACCCCGACCGGGACTAGAACCCGGTGTGCCGGCGCGCAAGGTGGAGGATTAGCCTAGTGAGCCGTGGTGCCGGCCAGTAACTCCTTTAAAAAATTAAATGGAGTGCATTTTCCTTTAGATATACAAGACTCCGACGCTGATGTGTGAACATTGATACCTCCTTCCCTGTCCAAGGATAAGCTTTCAATAGGCCAATTCAGAGCCTGTTTGCAACACGTCTGTACTACACCAATGACCGCTCTTTCTTCCCAGAAAACTATGGAAATTGGAAAAACAAGAGACTCACTTAACCCTAGAGCGATGTGTTAAAAGTAGAACTAATCCACACTGTTGTAAGCACACTTTCCTCATTAAGAAACTAACTGCTTAATTAGTGTTTCAATTTGGAAACCAGTCCAGGAAGCCTGAATCGTTGGCTTGATACTGATTGAAATAATCTACATAAAATTAATAAACATTCTAGAGAACATAACTCTTGGAAACAAATTCCTATTTATAACAGTGTTTTAAAATTTAAATGAAACTGCCTTACAAAATAGGAAAATGGAGAAAAAACTTTTCACGTATTCCCTTTTGGTAATTTTAAACATGGGTATAGTTGTAAAGTAAATATAACTTTACAATCTTAACTTTTCCACTTAATATTAGGTTAATTTTGTCACATTGCCATGGTTTCAGAATTTTAATTATGCATAAAGGAGTCATATTTTGCATCAGCATTCCTTCATAAAAAGTTAACTTTGCAGTAGGCATATCCACGCATACAAACTTGTTATAATTTCATATTCTTAGAAGAGATTTCCAGAAGTAGACAAGCCACAAACATTTTAGCGTTCTTGATGTATGAGGGTACTTCACACAGTTCATAAAAAATTTGAATTTTTAAAAGCTGTTAATTTTGGTGCCCCAATTGGAAATATCTGTATAATTTTTCACAGTATGCATTTTCAATGAAGTTTTTGAAGAATCTCTATATGCATGGATTTCAAGATTTTTTTGGACTAAAATAAAGTTTTAATTCCATTTCACACTAACTTTTTGAAGTCCCCTCACAGGGTGCCACAACGCTTTCCAAAAGTGCTGCTGATTCACAGCACCAAAACTCAGGCCGGTGGTGCTCCGATACCCTCACCGGCAGCTCACGTGGCCTCAACAAACCTTTGCTGGCTACGTTCATGAGAAACGGGGCCTCATCTTCAATTTTTATTTTGTTTGTATATTCTATTCCCTCCATGGAGAGCGCTCTCTTTGAATTCTTTTGCCAATTTATTTGCTGGGATCCTGATAAATTTATAGGAGCTCTTTAGTAGACGTCTTTTATTCTACTTTCTTCTGTGTTTTTTGTTTAACTTTATTATAGTTAACCCTTTTATCTCTCTGAAATACACTTTCCTGCATGACATGAAATGAGCTGATTCCAAATACTATTGATTGAAGGAACAGGCTCCTCCCATCGAGAAGCGTCAGTTTCAGTTTAAACAATTCGGTTATCTGCAGTTTGTTTTTTTCCACTAAGGAAACTACAGGCTTGGAAAAGAGGGGTAACAGGAGAAACCAGAACTACTCATGTATCTCACCATCTGACGATCTTCCTTAAATGCAGGTGTGTGTACCTGCACAGGTGTGTGTGTTAGAGAAAAGTAAATACTTTGAGGGCTGTACGAGAGCTCTGACCACTGGCTCTGGTCTGCTCTGACGAATGCAATGAAAACACCTTGGTGGTAGACAGAGAAACACATAGCCAGCTGGTCCCGTCTCCCCACCACGTGAGGCCACGCTTGTCGCTTACCTGTCTGCTGATTGCCGTCAGCATTTCTGTCCCTCTCCTGCCCTGACTGCCTTTTCCACTTTGGGAGACCGCATCCTTTCTCTGTGGTCTAACGGGCACTGAGTGTCCACTATGCAGCAGGTGCAGGGTTAAACGCCAGGGAATCTACAGAAACGAGGCCAACGCTGCCCTCACGCTTTTGTTCTCCTGCACCTCCCATGGCGCCCTAATGGATGGCAGCCTGCACTTTGGAAATTCAAGGAGTTCCCGGAGAATGAGAGCAGCAGCTGGGTGCACCCAGGCTCTGTCTCACATCGATGCCTCCCCTGCTCCGCACCCCTGCCCGGCATCTCTGTGCAGCTGTTTCGCTCCGGCTGCTGCATGCTGCTTGTCTCTGCCTAGGACCAGAGCAGTGCTGGGCATCTGTTGAATGAATGAGTCCTTGAAAGAGGCTGAGGGATTCTAGGCACTTTCCCATTGTGGGTTCTCTTTTAAGATGCAATTTAGCAACACTGCCGGCCAGCCCTCTCTCTGAACAGCCCACAGTTCCTCGGATGGCCTCTGGGGACCTGCTGCTCCGCTGATCGCGGTCTGTGCTGTGTGAAGTCCACGGATGGAGCTCAGTGCATGCGGGGTGACTGGAGCCTGGGGGCCAAGGGCTTCAACACCTCATCAATAAAGGGGGCTGCTTAATGCAGGCAGGGCGACGGCACAGAGGCTCCTGGTGCGCCACAGAAACCCTGAAACAGGGCATGGACTTTTCAGGGGTTGCTGTGGAGGAGGGAAGGTATCAGAAGCAAGAGCTCCATCCCTTTCTCTCCCCGTCTACCCAGAGACAGGGAAGTTTTAAAGAAAATGTTGGCTCAGGGCTCAGGTCTAAGAGGGAGGGACTGGGTCTGGTGATGGCCTTCCTGCTGGCAAAGTCCAGAGGGAGTGAGTGTGTGAGTGTGAGTGTGAGTGAGTGTGTGTGTGTGTGTTCTGGTTTCTCTTTCTCTGATAAGACCACCAGGAGGGCCAGCCCCGCAGCTCAATAGGCTAATCCTCCACCTGCGGCGCTGGCACACCAGGTTCTAGTCCCGGTCGGGGCGCCGGATTCTGTCCCAGTTGCCCCTCTTCCAGGCCAGCTCTCTGCTGTGGCCAGGGAGTGCAGTGGAGGATGGCCCAAGTGCTTGGGCCCTGCACCCCATGGGAGACCAGGATAAGTACCTGGCTCCTGGCTTCGGATCAGTGCGGTGCGCCGGCTGCAGCACGCCGGCCTTGGTGGCCATTGGGGGGTGAACCAATGGCAAAGGAAGACCTTTCTCTCTGTCTCTCTCTCTCACTGTCCACTCTGCCCATCAAAAAAAAAAAAAAAAACCCACCAGGAGTCCATCATCGACCTCCCACCCTGACCATATCTAATCCCAACCATCCCCGAACAGCACAATTGGATCCAGCTTCTTAATGCCTCATTATGAGGACTAGACTCCATCATGACCCCTAGAGGCATGCGCAAGGCAGCTCCAGACCACAGAACTCATCCTGTTCGCTAGGGGCACACAAGCTTGTGCGACTCACGGTCCAGAACCCTCACCTCATCCCAAACTGTAGAACGGCAGGATTGGATTCAGCCAGGGGCTTGCTGCCTGCCAGGGTGGTGCCGTGTCTCCCTCTGGATGGCACACCTTGCAGGCCATCAGCGTGTGCATCACAGCCTTTGCAAACGTGACATGAATGAAGAGGGAACACGTGCAGGGTGACTGATTCTGAGCCCTGCTCCTGTGACCCTGGATTCCCACCGCCAGGCAGTTACAATGAGGCCCTGCCAGCCCCCAGGGTGAAACGGGAAAACGTAGACCAGGCATTGACAAGGCAACGTCTACTCAGTGCCACAGGTGAGAACTGACGGGGCAGGCATGGAGGTTCATCAGTTATTTTTTTTTTTTATGTATAGCTTTGAGTTACAGCTCACATACCACATGGCTCTTCCACTTAGGGTGTACAAGCCAATGGTTTCCTTAGCACAGAGTTGTGCAAATGTCACCACAGTTTGAAAAGAATCCTCAAATGCATTAGCAGTTATTTCTCATGCCCCTCCATCTGCCCCCACCTCCACCTGCAGTTCTCTTGTCTACATTGCTAGGTGTGAAACTGTCGGGTCATATGGTGATTTGATATTGAATTTTTTGAGCAACTACCAAATAGTTTTGCAAAGCAGCTGAACTAACTTGCGTTCCCATCGGAAGTCATGACAGCACCTGCCACTGTCTGTCATTCTGATCACAAACATCCCAGTGGTGGTGAAGTTGTAGCTCCTTGTGGTCCTGACACCTGGTTCCTTCATGAGACACTGGGGACCTTTCCACCCACGAGGAAGCCACATGCCCACAGGAGGGTCGTCACCTTTGGAGTCCCAGGGCTGGTGTGGCTGCTAGGAGTTGAGTGCCCAGAGAGAATTCTAAACCACAGGGTCGCAATGCCTCTCTCTCTGCAGTAAGTTTTCAGGGGAGCGCACAGTGTGTTAGCCGACACGTATTAAATGCTTGTTCTTGTCATCGTCACACACTGACTCTGTGCTTGGAGGAAATGCAGCCTGCTGCCCTTAATGAATAGGAGACCCAATCTGCATACCCTGTGTGTACAGGAGCGATCCCAAGGCAGTGTGACAAGTGCTCCAATGAGACGTTCAAAGGAAGCACAGGACACAGCAGAAGGGAGGCCTTGTCTCCTGGGGACTGAGCGACGGCGTCACAGAGCAGTGGACCCAGACACAAGTCACCCTTCAGCCCCTATTTCAACAACCCGGCATGCGATCACAGGCCACACGCCCGCAAATCCAGTCTCCTGGTGGTGAATGTTGCACTGACTCCTGAGAGTGAAGTCAGAATTGTGTAACTTTTATATCATTTTCCAAGTTTTATGTTCTAAGCTGATGCTGGTGGTCATGCCCTCAGAGAATGCAGGAGACACATCTGGGCTTGCTTTTAATCAAGTGGGCCTGTGCATGTGGCTAAATCAAGTCAGACTCAGAATCAAGACATTACTTTTGAGAAGCAGCTGCTACTGGCATGGCTGGAAGAACCCTGATTAAGCAGCCTGGTAGTAGATGTGCACTTTGTCCCAAGTGTAGGCTCCAGAAGTGAATTCAGCCTCACCTAATTCAGCAGAAAGGCAGGCAACTCCATCCGGGACTTGACTTCCAGCGAGCAAGGGATGGGAGACATGTTTGGCAACCGCCAACATCCTAGGTTCCATCATTTTTCTCTCACCAACAAAGCCACACACAATTAAAGAAAATTACTGGGCATGGACTTCAAGTTAATTCCCACAATACCCACTGGTGTAGGATTTGCAGAATGGTTTAAAACATGCTTTAGTATGTCAGGAAGCTTCCCTCGCTGTCTATGTGTGTCTTTCTCCCAGAGGTCACCACAGCTGACCTGAAGCAGGGTTTTTATTGGGATTACTATCTGTTCTATTTCTCTTCTCGACATTTTGGGAGGTCCTGTTTATGGAGGTGGTTCACAACAGGTGTTCCACAGACGTCACCAAGAGAGGCGAGGAACCACAACAGGAGAAGGTGGCAACAACTCGTGTCCGTCCACAGGTAGGTGGACAGACAAAAGGTGGTGAGTAAATACCGTGGAATATTCTTCAGACTGCAAAAGGACTGGGGAGTCTGACCCATCTCCAGCATGGGCAAGCCTACAGGACACTGTGCTGAGTGACATAAGCCAGAGACAGGACAAATCCTGTGTGAGTCCACTCGCGTGAGGACAAAGTGAAGTTCACGGAGACAAAGCAGAAGAGGGTGGGGGTGCCAAGGCTGGCGTTCCCAGCGGTGGGGGGAGTTGGTGCCTGGTGGGGAGGGAGTTTCCTCATAGGAGGGCAAGAAAGTTCTGGAGAAAGGTGGTGGTGATGGTCGCATAACAATGAGGACGCACTGAATGCAAATGAATTGTGCACTTAATGGCTAAAGTGGACAACTTACATTATGTTGATTTTACCTTAATAGAATTTGTTAAGAGCATCTCCAAATTCTTATTTTGTTATTCATTTTAACAAAAGGACCCATTTCTGAACCACCAAGGGTGGGGGGAACTACACAAATAAGATTTCTTTTTAAGGCAACCTGCCTTCTCTGTCTTAAATAGGAAATGATTCACATGGGGCCTTTGGAACAAAGCTGTTCCCTTGTTCCTTGTACCCACAAGGGGGCAATGTGTCCAGGAGAGGGCTGATGGCCAGCTAAGCAAGGCAGCACAGCAGGGCGGCTCAGAGAGGGCCTGCTCTGGGCCTTCCTTTATCCAGACACAGTGAACACCTTCGGGAGAGGATGTACAGCTAGTTCCAAAGAATCCAGGGCAAGATGCAGAGGTCTCGAGGCGCTGGCATCAGAGCCAGAATCATCATGGCCACCTTGAAAACCTGGCCTCCCATCCACCCCCACGTCACTCTCAGATCTGTCACACCTGTCTCCCACAGCAGCCACACTCCACCCTCCCTCCTAAGGATGCACAACTGAATTGTTTGAAATTCACTGTTTCTCCAACTGCCTCTAAAAATCCCAAACAGCTGCAGGAAACGAACACCATTCCCTTTGCATCCCATTTCCAGGAAGACAGGGGCCACCCCACAAAGGCGGAGGGTGTGTGGGGGCAGCTTCCTGCCACTGGGCAGGGAGTGGAGCAGAGCGTGGCTCTGGAGGGAAGCAGCAAAGGGAAAACACGCCCAGCGAACCCCACACAAGTGAATCACAGTTCTGGCGCTCCCGGCCCTGTCCCACTGGCTTTTTATATCTCGCAGCAACCACAAGGAGGGCAAAGGTCAAAGCGGGCAAACACGTCAGAAGGTGCCCATCAACGCGTACAATAACATTTATGAAGCCCTGGGAGATGACTGACAGGCACCACACCCCCCAACTAATTACAGAGGCCAAGAGGGCAAGCACTGACAGAGGCAGTGTCGCTGACAACGTGTGGGCCACCACGTTCCATGTTCCTGTGTGGCTGAGCAAACGGGTGGGCCCAGGAGCACGGGCACGGCCCTAGGTGGTCCAGGATCCACACCACATGATGAGCCAGCTCACCTTCTGGCATTTTTTGTTTTCCTACTGCAAAAACTGAAAATAAAAAGGGCCACCTGCATTGTAACTGTCTACACTGTGAGTCTTGGCAGTCAACATGACCTAGGATGGAACTGGATTCAACCTCCTCTTTAAGGTGCAAGGCTATGATAGTGTTGTGTCTCCCTAAAAGATACATGCGAGTTCTGATCCTCGGTAATGTAACCTCCTTAGGAAATAGGGTCTTTGCAGATGAAATTAAGGTGATAATCTTGAGATGAGAGCATCGAAAACACAGGGTGGGCCTTACAGCCAACGAGTGATGCGCTTAAAAGAGAAGGGAGAGGGAGACTGGAGACATGAGACCCAGGAAGAGGGCCTTATGAAGACAGAGGCAGACGTCAGAATAAGGCGTCCACCAAACAAGGAACACCAGAGGCTGGTGGGCGCCAGAAGATGTTCTCCTCGCCAAGAGAACATCATGCAATGGAAGGAAGCAGCCCTGCCAACACCTTGACCTTAAAGTTCTCTGGAACCGTGAGAGAAGACGTTTCTCCTGTTTTCAGCCACCAAGCTGTAGAAACTATTATGGCAGCACCAGGAAATGAACTCGGTAGTCACAATGTATTTACAATGGTCCTGGTTGAACACTGTGGACCAGCTGAGCCACCGGCAATCCTACGGCTGCACCTGAGCACGCAGCTCTGTAGCATCGTGCACAATGACCCAGGCTCTCTACTGCGGAGAGCAGTTGGGTCCTACTTCTATTAATAATTAACTGTTTTCCCTGGGAAGTAGCAAACTGTTTTCTTGGATTTGGGGAAATTTACCTCTAGTGTGCCAAATGAGGAAAAATACACGTTGTACACAAACATAATTTTCTCATAGTTTCTTGAACGTGCCAGGTGATAACATGCCAGGTAACATGCCTCTCCGACCATCGCCATGAAGAAAGGAAAAATCCCAGAAACTTCTCACCACACTCAAAATAAGGAAGCCCTCTGGAAGACTTATCTACAACCAGGTCTGTTCCACTGATCACCATCCAGCAGCAGCCAAGAGCTGGTGAACATAGGGGCCCAGAGCTCCTGCAGTCGTCCAGCCACACCTGATGATGCTGACCACCATTGTCATCTGACCACCATGTGTCCAGACACATTGCTGTCAATCCCCGGTTACATGGTCAGGTTTGGGCTTTGGGGACTCATGTCTCCCTGTGCTCCCTGTGACACAGACTGATGGGACAGTCACGGCTTTGGAAAGGCTGGCAATCGTCCACTGCACCTGAACCCCGGGGGGGGGGGGTATCACCGGCATGGGGCAGACGGACTCTCATACCAACTAGGCTGGCCTGCACATACAGGCAGCAGTCTGCTGAGATGGGCTGCACGTTGACACGGTTCAAGAAGCACAGCTTTCCCTTTCTTATTATGGTGGAGAGAAAGTGACACAGATCAGAAACACCATCACGTGCGTGCTGAAGACTCTGCTCTCTGTTCCCCAGTGGGCATTTTCTCTTCTTCTCCCATGCGTCACTGGGCTGCCACCAGGGAGACACAGCTGCGTTTCTGGGTTTGGGCTGAAAGTGCTGGGTCTCTCTTCCAGGTCTTGGCTTCAGGACATAGAGGCCTGGCATCTCATCCTCCCTCCCCACCTCCGTGAAGACTCAGAACAGCCCAGCTGCAAACACGCACACACACACACACACATACACGCACACAGCAGAAGCCCCCTGGGAAACGACAGCATCAGGAGGGACGCGGCGCAGGCCCCTGGATGGCTGCACGGAGCAGAGCAGCCCCACCAGCGCAGGGCTGCTGCGGAAGGGGAAGCCTCCACCTGTGACCCCAGCCACTGTCAGGTGCTATTTCTTCAGAGGAGCCTTTGAGACTCTAGGCCGACTAAGCCTCAGCATCAGACATTTAAACACGAAATAAACGCTGCTTTATCTCATGAATGCAGTCGGTGTTCTTTGGTTATGAAGTTTAGAAGATGAATCACACGATTCAGCAACCCTGCAACACAGGATGGAGTGAAGTGTACGCCACTCAGCGGCCAGCAGGAGACCCGCCTGCGGCTCTGGTCTTGCGACTGAGCAAGTCCTTTTGTCTCCTTTTCTTCACGTGGATGACGTCTGTGATTCCTTGGAGGCACAGGAGAAAAACAGGAATGAAGGAGGAGTTTTTCACGAGGTTAATATATGACCAAGACTATGTTGGTCCTTCCCTACTTCTAAATGCTCATCTCATCCATTAAAATGTGTCCTAGGCTATGCCATCTCCAAATCTAGGACCAAACCCACCTCTGGGCCCTAACATCCTATGGTCCCTGGGCACACAAAGATAAGGCTGGGGCAGAGGCAGCTGCTGTTTCTCTGACAGTTGTAAAAATGAGAGAGACAACATCTCTCTCATCAACGTGGTTACATTTAGGTTTACACAGAAGGACCCTACCCCCAGGGAGCCAGAACAGCGTGGAAGGACACTGTGCACACAGGCTCCCCAGGGCCACGGCACCAGCTTTGTGCTTTCTGCAGCCACAAGCCAGCTCTTTCTCCAAATCTTGCTAAGAAAAACCAAATCCTCATGGCCAACAAGTAAACCTGGCCTACAATTTGGTGGGAAATTTTAACTCACATGTACCAGAATGAAGACCACAAACTCCATCTGTCTTAAAACAAGAACTTGATTTTATGTTACTCTTAAAAAAAAAAAAGATTATTTATTTATTTGTTTGAAAGGCAGAGTTATACAGAGAGAGAGAGAGAGAGATCTTCCATCTACTGATTCACTCCCCAGATGGCCATAATGGCCAGGGCTAGATAGGCTGAAGCCACAGGCCAGGAACTCCATCTGGGTCTCCCATGTGGGTGGCAGGCACCCAAGCACGTGGCCATCTTCTGCTGCCTTCCCAGTCACATACATTTGCAGGGAGCTGGACCGGAAGTGGAACAGCCGGGACTTAGAATGGCGCTTACATCGGATGCTGACGTTGCTGGCGGCGGCTTAACCTGCTGCACCCAACGCTGGCCCCTACTTTTATGATACTTTGAAATGACTAAGGCAACACTTTTTTTCTGCTTCCTGGCAGGGATTAGCAAATAATAGCAATGAGAGTACAGGTGGGTTTTCATGAGACAAGCATTTGCTACACAAAGCCCTGGGCTCGTCTTCTGCCTGATTCCCTTTCATTCTCAAACGGACTCTAGGGTGATGGTTTCACAGACGCACAGCTGCAGTACAGGAGGTCGAGTCCCCTGCCCAAGGTTGCAGAGCTCGAAAGTGGCCCAGCTGGGATCTGAACCTGGTGAGAGCCGAGCTCAGTCTCCCCGCACTCGGTCCTGCTGGGGCCGATTCCGTGTATGGCCACATCTGCATCTGTTCAGCAGAGGTCTCACTGCGGGACGCGTGTGCTCTTGAAAAGTCCTCTGGGAGCTGTTCCTCATCTGTGTGCCCGAGGACATCAGTGGTGGCTGTTTACAAGCAGTGACACAGCGCCTGGGACAACACTGCTTCCCCATCCATTATGCAACTTGAATCTCGCGTCTGAGAGGCAGACGAGGCTGGTGCCAGTGGCTTCCCTGGTGGACAGTGGAAACTGAGGAGGCTGGAGGACTCACCTCAAAGTCGGGCTGTGGTTTTAGCCAAGGAAAGCATTTTATACTCACTTAGACCAGAAGCTGAGGGGTATCTGTGGGGGGGGGGGGGGGGGGCGGTGCAGAGGAGGAGCTGTGGTACTGCCCCCCCAAAAGAGAATTTCTGGCTATTTCTGTCCACTCCTTTAAACTGGACATGAACTTCCTTCCTCCTAGTAACAGCTCCCCCGCGTCCTAATTCTGCTGCCTTCCTGCTCAACCACCCCCTCCCTTTTGGAAAAAGCTTAATTAATTTATAAGGCAGAGTCACACACACACACACACACACACACACACACACACACACAGATCTTCCATCTGTTGGTTCACTCCCCAAATGGCCACAACAGCGCAGGCGGGGTCAGGCCAAAGCCAGGAGCTGGGAACTCCATCCAGGTCTCCCACGTGGATGGCAGGGGCCCAAGCACTTGAGCCGTTTCCTGCTGCCTCTCAGGTCCATTTAGGAAGCAGGATGAGAAGCAGAGCTGCTAAGACTCAGACTGGTGCTCTGTCAACCACCCCTGTACAGGCCCCAGGGACGATGAGACCCCGAGGCCAGGGACTGGCATCTCTCTCATCATCTCTGGTTCTTCCTGATTCATGGACAATGCCTGGCACATGGCAGGAGCTCAACAAGTGTCCTCCGAAAGTCTGAACGGATCAGCCAGTCCTCCCATCACTGAACAGCTATGGAGCAGATACCAGACGCCTTAGAAATGAGCATGGCGGGACCGGTGCTGTGGCAGGTAAAGCCACTGTCTGCATGGCATTCCATATGGGTGCCAGTTCGAGTCCCGGCTGCTCCATTTCCGTTACAGCTCTCTGCTATGTCCTGGGAAATCAGTAGAAGATGGCCCAATGTATAGCCGTGTGGGAGACCCGGAAGAAGCTCCTGGATCCTGGCTTCAGATCAGTGCAGCTCCAGCCAATGGGGCCATCTGAGGAGTGAACCAGCAGGTGGAAGACCCTTCTCTCTCTCTCTCTCTCTCTAACTCTACCTCTCCGTAGCTTTGTCTTTCAAATAAATAAATTTTTAAAAAAAGAAGAAGAAATGAGCACGGCAATTCCAGGTCTTGGATTTGTTCTGCTTCTGTTCACAGGAAGTAGTTAGACACTTACAACACCCGGGTACAAGCAGGTTCACTTCTGGGCTGCTCCTTAGCTTTGGAAGGATGGGAGCCAATGGCGCACACGTTGGTGAGTGGTGGGAGGCCAGCTGAGGCCCTGTATGTGACACGGCCATCCCGCAGAAGGTTCCAGATCCCCTTGCATACCCCGACATCCACAGATGCTCAAGACCCTTAGATGCAATGGGGCACGCTCTGCACACAACCCTCCCAGATGCTTTAAGTCCTTTTTAGACTAATTATCCTACCTAATACAACGCAAATGTTGCTTACACCAACAGGGGAACAGACAAATTATTGCTATCGTGTAACAGGTGAAATGAATGAACTGGGCTGGCATCCTGCATCAGAGCCCCAGATGCTCTGCTTCTGATCCAGCTCGCTGCTAATACGCTTGGGAAAGTAGCAGATGATGGCCCAAATGCTTGGGCCCCTGACACCTACATGGGAGACCCTGATGGAGTTCTAAGCTCCTGGCTTCAGCCTCCCCCAGCCCCAAACGTTGTAGCCATTTAGGGAGTGATCCAACAGTTGAAGTTTCTTTCTCTTTTTGTCACTCTTTTCAAACAAATAATCTTTAAAATGAATGATCTAGATCTCCATGAATTAATATAGATAAATTTCAACTCTATAATATTATAAACAGAAAGTTATAAAAGAATTTCTATCATGTAATACAATTTCTGTAAAATTTAAAACAATACAAAATGATGCCAGATAACGAGCCAGGTGGACACCTAGACTTTTGCTCAGTCTCTAGCCCAGGAAGGCAGAGATAGATCTCCAGGCTTCTGAGCAGACAGCACCTGCTGACCAGAGTCACAGAGACCACTCCCGACAGCAGTGTGAGAGCAGCAGAAAGCAGGCCCTTCACGGTTCAAGCCACCTTTGCGCCACAGCTCACTGCCATGTGTGCATCAGCTAGGGGTCTGTCGGCACCAGTCTCCTTTATGTGTCCCCACGGAGCCTGGACCACCATGCACGTCCAGTCCACGGTGACTGTGACAATGGATAATGGGTAACTACGATGGAACTGATAGCAACAGATGATGGCCAGGAGGAAAATCAAGCCTACTAGAGCAGGATGGTAATTCATAAAGTTCCTGGGAAACTTGACTTGAAAGTTAATTTTGATGCAAAAATATTTGGAAACCTATGTCTATTTTTTTCATAATATACATTTTCTACAGTTTCTGAAGACCCCAGGTATGCATGGCTTTAGATGGCAGCAAACCTGAATCATCTGGGAGCAAGCTACTGCATGAACTCAGGGAAAGTCCTTTTGCACTCAAAGCAGTGTTCGTTACTCAGCATCATTACAGCTCCCAGTCTGCCATGAAGGGACAACCTCAGGTTGCTCAAGGCACAGTGTCTTCTTTGAAATTAACCCCTAAAGGAATTGGCCTCAGGTTGAGGGGCTGGAGCAGCCAGTCCTCTGGGTAAAAGCACAGACAATTCTGCAAGCTCTGTGTCCTTCACATGGCTGCTGGTCAAGACATGAGAGGAGGGGGAGATGCATGCTAATTCTGAACATCTGGAGTAAGTCTTTACGTTAACCACATATTTGAGGGCCTGGGGTAGGCTGAGTCTGGAGTGAAGGATGGTGAAAGCCAGGGAAAGGCAAAGAGGGCAGCCGCTTTCACTCTGCCATGGGCTGGGCACAGGGCTCATCTATGATTTCCATGGCTTCTTCGAGGCCTGGTCTCTGCTGGTGCAGGGCCTCACCATTAGGCAGCAGGAATGGCAACCACAAATCTAGGTCCCTTTGCTGCACCAGGTGCTGCCAGAACTCTTAACGTTCATTTACCGAATACATGTCAGCAATCTGTGTCGTCCAGAAAGATGGACTCCCACATGTATCTGGATTCACTCAACAGATTTATTAGTTGTCAATTATCACCCAAAGGCAAGAAAGTTAAAGCTGAGAGCAGCAAGTGGCTGGCTTCACACCGATGACACGCAGCAATTTCCTCCTAGCTGTTCTCATAAATTCTCCACCGTCTGTCCTCTTGAATCAGAGGGGCAGGCGCTATCACCTTACATCACCGAGGAGAAGAGTGGGGACTGGCAGACCCGCAGTAACGCCCCTCAGGCAGAGGCACGGGAAGCTGGCTTTCAAGCTTAGCCGGTAGCTGCTCCTCCACCCAGCGACCCTCCATCCAGACCAGTGAATGGGAAACTACGTCCTTCCATGGAAAATCCAGCTCTGGGATTGGTTAACGCATCTGTGAAGTCAATTATGGCAGGTTAAGTGTGGGTCCAAAAAGGGAAGCCCAAATCCTAACCCTGAAGACATGGGAATGCAATCTTATTTGGCAAAAAGATCCTTGAAAATGTAATTAGATACGGATCTCCAGGTAAGATCACTGTGGATGGAGGGTAGCCCGAAGTCATGTGATTGTTATCTGTTGAAAGAAGAGGGGGATTTGACTGAGCCACAGGGAGAAGGCAGAAGAGACTGGGGTGATGCAGCCACAAGCCAAGGCCCCTAGGTGCTGGAACAGGCAGGAAGGATCCTCCCCTGCAGAGCTGGGAGGGAGCTCGGCTCTGCCACACTCATGTGGACTTCGGGCTTCGGGCCTCCAGGACTGGAAGGAGACAGATTTCTGTTGTTCTAAGCCACCAGATCACGGCCATTTGTTACAGCAGCCCAGGGAAACGAATCCACCAAACCTTCCCCTCACACATTTGCTAGATGCCAGGCTGGAGTGGGGAACAGGGAGAAGGCAGGAGAGGAGGACACAGGGCTCACTTCCAGAAGGGGTGTTTGTTCCTTTCTGCCCACTCGACAGACTTCTGCTTGGAACCCAACCCAAAACCAACCGCGGAACAGCACACGTGCCAGCACGCCTCGGGGAGGTACAACCAACGGCTTGGACTGTTCGTACCTTCGACAGGCTTGAGGCTGCTGGCCTGAGTTTTACGACACACACCCATGTTGAAGCTGCCCTGAAGATAAATCATTTGAGACAGACAGTTCCTCCCCCACCTTCACTTTGAAAAAGGCAAATGCATCTTTAAAAAGAGAACAATGTTTATCATCCATAATCCTACCACCCTAATAGAATTCCTTCTCATTTCCAAACATTACCTCTTGATGAAAATAATTTTCCTCTGCTGCTTTTTGGTTCACTTAACTAAATAAACATTAACCCGGGAGTTATTTGATTTCCATCAAAGATACATGAGAGCAGCACTATAATTCTTCAAAAAATGTTTCCCTAAAGGAAACTAACCAGTAGCTGTGACTTCCTTCAGGATGTCACTTTAATTCTCAAAGGAATAAATTCACTCTGAACAGTACTTAAGAGTTTATCATCCATTCTTAACCCCTTGCATTTTAGTATCTTCACGAGTCTCAAATAGTAAAAAACCAGTTCAGGATTCAATGTCTAATGCTATTAAAACAGTGAGATACAAGAGAAAATCATGTAACAATATCCATGAGATATTTTCCCCCTGAAAACTTATCCTTAATATGCAACTTTTCTTGTCTGGATGTCATACAGGGGCACTTTGGAGAGTCTGGAGATGGGCATTCGGTCTAGTGGTCAAGAGGCCCACATCCCACACTGCAAGACCTGGGTTTGATCCTCAGTTCTGCCGATTCTGGCTTCCTGTTAACGCAGACCCTGGGCGGCAGAGCTGGATTGAACTCCCAGCTCCTGACTTTGGTCCAGGCCCTCATAGCCACTGTAGACATTTGGGGAATGGGTCAGCAGATGGCAATTTTCTCTATTATTCTCACATAAATAAAATTCTGTGGAAAATGGAACTGAATGATAAGTCTATTTTGGTGCAAAAAAAAAAAATCAGAAACCCATGCATGCCTCAAGTCTTCAAAAAGTTCATGGAAAATGCACACTGTGAAAAAAACCACATAAAGCTTTCAAAGCAGGGTTGATCACATAGCTGAGAGCAGGGCAGGCCAGGGGAAGAGATTCCTCACATCCTGGCGGCTTACAAGGGGAAGAGGAAACTGTACAGCTCAGACGAGCTAGCCGAAAGGCCTTTGAGGAAGGGGGAAGTTAATGTGGAAGTATCCCTGTTAGCCAACAACGCTTACAGCCACTTCTCGGGGCAAACTGGGCAAAGGCTGTGAAGGGCTCACAGAGGTCTCCAGCTGAGATGCCATCACCACCAAGGGTGACGTCGAAAATACTCAACAACCGGCACCGTCCGGGCGCTATTAGGAGACCCTGTGCCCCATCAGACTGGGTTCTGCCTAAGAACCCAGCCACCCTAGGGCACGGCCTGCAGAATATCCCTCCTACTCTCTCCATGCCACACAAGAAAAAGCAGGCCCAGAGAAGCTGAGTAAGTGCTCCAAAGAGACACAGCAGAAGGACGGGACCAGGGTTCCTATGTTCGGTGACATTGCCGTTGCCCCTGTATTTTCAAAGCTCATTCTGAGAATGTAGATTTTCTAAGAGCTTTAGAAGGCTCCGGATAAGTAAGAAAGAAAAAAAGTAGGAAGAGTAACATTCTGTGACGAGTGGTAATTCTATGAACTCCACATTTCAGTGTCCACACACCGAGTCTTCTTGGCACGCGTTGCCACGGGTTTGTGCAAGTACTGTCCGTGACAGCTTTTCCTTCCCGGCAGCACACATGAGTGGTGACAACACGGACCATATGGCCTGCAAACCGAAAATATTTACTGTTTGCTACAGAAGCTACCTTTGCAGAGAAGTTTGAAGGCCGTTGACCGAGAAAGTTCACTTAGGGCAATTACACCTCCTCTATGATTTTTTTTTTTTTTTTTTTTTTTTGGACAGGCAGAGTGGACAGTGAGAGAGAGACAGAGAGAAAGGTCTTCCTTTTTTTGCCGTTGGTTCATCCTCCAATGGCCGCTGTGGCCGGCACACCGCGCTGATCCGAAGGCAGGAGCCAGGTGCTTCTCCTGGTCTCCCATGGGGTGCAGGGCCCAAGCACTTGGGCCATCCTCCACTGCACTCCCTGGCCACAGCAGAGAGCTGGCCTGGAAGAGGGGCAACTGGGACAGAATCCGGCGCCCCGACTGGGACTAGAACCTGGTGTGCCGGCGCTGCAGGTGGAGGATTAACCTACTGAGCCGCGGCGCTGGCCTCCTCTATGATTTAAAAAAAAAAAAAAGGCACAGATTCCCTAATAAAACAATGTGCAAGTAACATAGCCAGCGAGATGACAGCGCTTTATAGGGCGGCTTGGCACCAAGCATGCTTGATCCCTGGTGGACAACCCTGCTCTACTGAGACTGTCTTTGCACTCATTTTATTTCTAAGAACATGCGACAAATCGAGGATTAGGAGGGCAAAGCTGACCAAAGAGTTTCTTCCTAAATGTACATCCTCTACCAGCAGTAGGGAACATCCAGCCCGTAGGCCGCATAAGGCCCTTTGAGGTCCACAAAATCACACGGTCTGGCCCTGCCACGGCAACTGTAGGTGGGACTCGAAATTCAATAAACCTGATTTTTAAGTTAATAATTTTGTATGGGCCTCAAATGATGTTATAAATATCCAAACAGCCCTTGGAAGAAAAAAGGTTGCACACCCCTGCACGGCACGATTCCACTGGTTAAAAAGCTCAAAACCAGGCAAAACAAACCCAGGCTGCCCAAAGCCGGGACAGAGTGGGCTTCACGAGGGGGCTCACAGCAGAGGAGACACAGGGGCTGCCACGCTCTGATCCCTGATCTGATCTGCTGGGCCGGTGAACGCTCATCTAACCGCACACTAACGCTGCTCTTTTCAGGAAGCATGTATGTTTCAACGTCGGTAAAAAGCTCATGTTGAAAAATGGGCACCTCCCTCATACTTGGCTGTGTGGACGCCAGCTTGTGCTTGTACTCAGATCTCCAGGATGCTAAGAAAGCACGGAACCCTGGAGGTGGAGCCCAAACACTGCGCCACGCTCTCCCGTAGGACCAAGTGGGCTCCAAGGCCCCTAAGGAGAGCCAGAGAGGACAGCCTCTTCCCATCCCAGCCAGCCCCCCTCCGCCAACCCTTGCAGCTCCCAGGGTGCGGGAGCTCCAGGCGGGAATGCTGGAACACCAGCAGGCAGCACAGACTGGCCTGCTGCAAGCGACCTCTTGACTTGGTAAGAATGTGGAGCTGAGGGAGTAATCCTGGCTGCTCATGCTATTAAGGAAATGGAAAGTTTAGCTTTAATCACAGACTGCCAGTACCCCACCAGTAATTTATTTTATTTAAGGTATAAGCCACGGGCAGCTTGTGAGTCACTTCGGAGTTTTAAGATAAATGCAAAAAGTGAAATCACTCTGAAAAAATCTTGTCTTAGCTTTGTAAGGTCACTTTCCCTCTCATCTGGGAACAGTTTATTGAGTACCCACTGTGCACAGGGACCCTGAGAGACGCTGGACCTGCCAACAAGACGGCTATTTTGATTTGAGGAGTTCCAGCACAGAACTGCACCAGTTCTTGCTGGTCAGGACAGGAAGGGCCGAGTGACGGAAGAAAGAAGCTCTTGGCTTTCTGGATTGAGGTATTTCTTGCTCCCTCCCCAGTTCCCTTTCAAACCACTGCCCTTCCTGGCAAGTAGACTGACCACTTGAAAATGCAGATCAGATCCTGTCACTCCCCAAACTGGCTGTGTGGCCTCCCTGGCCTGGCCTCTGCCTTCCAGCCTCACTTTGTTGGTCCAAGTTCCAACTATAAAGGCCCCTTTCAAGTCCTTGAGTGGGCCAAGCTGGGAAACAGTGATTTCAGCATGGGCTTTGGACCCTGATGACCTGGGTTCAAATCCAAGCACCCTCCCAGCCCCGGGACCCTGGGATCAGTGGGCCTCTCTGTCCTTCCTTTTTCACACCTGTACAGTGGACCGGCGAGGTCCCCTTCCTTGCAGGTCTCATGAGGATCTGCTGAGTTATGGCAGCTTTGTCCCAAGCACAGCCAACCCTCAGGATAGGTGAGCTCTGCCCGCCACCGTTGCTACTGTTGTCATGGCCATTCTCCTCCTGACCGTCACGTCACGCATGTGGGTCCTTGGTCCTGCCACCGTTGCTACTGTTGTCATGGCCATTCTCCTCCTGACCGTCACGTCACGCATGTGGGTCCTTGGTCCTTCAGGCTCCGGCTCAAGCTATTTCCTATCAGGTCCCAGAGTCACACCTCGGGAACACCACCCTGATCTCGGGCTGCCTCACTCCCAGAACCTCCGTGGCTCTGTCCCAGCACTGAACTGTGACAGCTGTGTTGATCTGCCAATCTGTACTAGGGTAAAGCCACTGGTCACCCAGTGCTGCCTCACCAGCACCACACAGGGCTGACTGACGTACTTACCATGGGATGTGCGCATGACCATGCTGTAGACACAGCAGCAGCCTATGCAAACCAGGGAGCTCCTGAGAGGCCTCTGTCCACACAGGGAGTGCAAGCAGTCTCTTGTGGGGGAGCATACCGGTGAGAAGCAGGGACGGACTGCCAGCTGGGCCTTAAACAGAAGCCTCTGGACCTGCAGTGACCCGCAGTGTGGAGGGAGCCAGGTGAGAGCCGGGCTACAGACAGGTGGCTGGTGAGGACACTCTCTACAGACGAGGAAGGCGTGAATCACCATCCCAGGCTGCAGCGGCGGGGCCTGACTAGACTGGACTTTTGCCTTTTTTTTTTTTTTTGACAGGCAGAGTGGACAGTGAGAGAGAGAGAGAAAGAGAGAGAGAGAGAGAAAGGTCTTCCTTTTTTGCCGTTGGTTCATCCTCCAATGGCCGCCGTGGCCGGCGTGCTGCGCTGATCGGAAGGCAGGAGCCAGGTACTTCTCCTGGTCTCCCATGGGGTGCAGGGCCCAAGCACTTGGGCCATCCTTCACTGCACTCCCGGGCCATAGCAGAGAGCTGGCCTGGAAGAGGGGCAACCGGTGCCCCGACCGGGACTAGAACCTGGTGTGCCGGCGCTGCAGGCAGAGGATTAGCCTATTGAGCCACGGCGCCGGCCCTGGACTTTTGCTTTTTAACTCAGTCTCTTCCCCTCGCTGCTGAAAAGAAAAAGCTTTCTGAATCTGGCACTCTGAAGTTCGCTGAGGGGGTGGGTGTGGTTGGAGAAAGCTTATGGAAAACACTAGGCCAGGTGGAGGGGCACACAACGCTGACCTCTGACTCAGGCTGGTGGGTGCCGCAGAGCAGGTGCACAGGATGAACCAGCAGAGGAGGGAGGGCGGTGAGGCTGTGAGGATCAGGGGAGAACTGCACGGTGCAGGGATGAGGGCTCACACACATCAGGGAACAGGGAGCAGTCCCCTTTTTTTCTCCCCACACCCCACCCTCACCCCAGTGTCCGCCTCTGATCAAAGGATAATGTGACAGGGGACTTCCAGTTAAAACACAATGGTTAAGTTCACACCTTGGAGCTTCCTTCTGATTCGAAAACTGAGAGGTGGAAATGAGCCCTTGGGGCAGGGGACTCGCGCACCCCCCCTTCCAGGACCCTGCAGAAGACCCACGCCCCTGCCAAATGCTCGGAGCCCAATAGCCTGCTCCTCACACCACCTTCTACCCTCTGAGGACCGGAGAGCAAACACACAAGCCATTTCTCAGGGGTTGGATACTGATAAGACACACATCTTTCCTAAGCCCTTTTTAAGTTAAAACAGCGGCATGACGACTTCAGGCTCAGAGGGCAGGGCAGCAGGGCCGCTGGCCCTCCATGTGTCCCCTCCTGAAGCCTGAATCTGCTCATTTAGACCTGACTAGCTGAGCAATCCAATAAAATGACATTTCAGGCCTGGTTGAGCTATACCCCGGTATCAAATTTCTCTTGTCCCGGGAACAGCAGAAATGAAATTTCAGCACAAGAAAAGTCCGCAAGCACCTTGTAGAAATCAATAGGAAGCAAATTACACACCAAAGTAAAGAGCCCTGGGCTTCGGAGCTCCAAGAGACACTTATTGCAAATTACAGCCCGGCCTGTAATTATACGGGCTCTCCTTCATCTCAATGGTAGCTACGGTACAGTCTCTCTCACACTTTAATTTTGTGAGGCCAAACCCAACCTTCTTCCTGCTTTGTCCATCGCCATAGAAGCTGGGACCATAACCCTGAAACAAAGGCCCTGGGGAGTTCCTCTCCCCGTGCATATTTCTTCCAGACAGGCACAGCAACAGTGCATGCAACGTCTAGTGCTCTTCTGTTTATTTAATGCAGTGCTGCAACAGACTGTCCCTGCCGACACAGGCTTCATACCAGCTGAAACCTCTGTCATTCAATTTCCCTTTCTACCAGTGACTGGATGATTAGGTGTTACTAGATGATATCTACTAATAACTTTTTAAGAAACTCCGACTTATTGATTGTATTAGGAAGCAGAGGGCTCCCCTCCGCTGGTTTATTCCCCGCATGCCTGCCACAGCCCCTTGTGCCCCACAGCAGCAGCCAGGAGCCAGGAGCTTCGTTTGGTTCCCCCAAGTGGGCGGCAGAGACCCAGCTACTTGAGCCATCATCACTGCCTCCCAGGTGCTCATGAGCAAGAAGCTGGAATGAGCGTGAAGCTGGGTCCCAACCGCAGGCGTCCTGGAATGGGAAGAGGGCATCTCAAACAGCATCGTGACCCTGCCCCTTGTGTGCCAGTGTCACCGGTACTGGTGACACCTAACAAGGGCACTTGCTTGCTCTACCCAGACACTGTTCTTGAGTGTTCTCTCATTTAATCCTCACAACAATGCACAGGGTGATCACAGGCAGGTACTGCTGTGTGTTTCCTACACGCCAGAGGAGGTCCTAAGCACTTTGCGTTTCAATTCTCACTAGAGTCCCCAGAGGCAAGGCTTAGTATTGTCATCCCCATTAAAAATATGAAAACACAGGCCTAGGGGTGAATAATGGATCCTAGGCCCAGGGCTGGTAGGTGGTCCTTTTTATTTATTTATTTATTTGACAGATAGAGTTAGACAGTGAGAGAGACAGAGAGAAAGGTCTGCCTTCCGTTGGTTCACTGCCCAAATGGCCGCTACAGCTGGCGCTGTGCCAATCTGAAGCCAGGAGCTTCTTCCTGGTCTCCCATGCGGGTGCAGGGGCCCAAGCACCTGGGCCATCCTCCACTGCCCTCCCGGGCCACAGCAGAGAGATGGACTGGAAGAGGAGCAACCAGGACTAGAACCTGGGGCCCATATGGGATGCCGGCACCGCAAGTGGAGGATTAACCAAGTGAGCCACGGTGCCGGCCCCGGGTGGTCCTTTGAATTCCAGTCTAACTGAGGTACAGACTGCCCTCTTTGGGTCATTTTCCACTGCTCTCTCCATAAATATGAACACAGACATGAAGTCGCTAGGTCCAGGACATACACAGGAAAGCTTATTGGTACACACCACCAAATTCATTTCCAAAAAGACTAGACTCAACTTACAGGCTGCAGACACAACATGGGGCTGTCATTTTCAGTTCCCTTACCAGCCCTGGGTGCTAGGATGCCATTAATTTAATAAGCGGGATCTTGTTTCAAGTTGTTTTCTTTTAATAAAGAAAACATACAATAAAGCGACCTTGAGGTCACTTTTCTAGATGTTTATGTACAAGTTTTATTTCATATTTTGAAAAGGTGGAAAAATTTCATGAGTTAAGTGTACATTCTGGTGGGTGGAAAAAGCCTTTCAAAACGAAAAAGAGGCCGGCGCCGCGGCTCACTAGGCTAATCCTCCGCCTAGTGGCGCCGGCACACCGGGTTCTAGTCCCGGTCGGGGCGCCGGATTCTGTCCCGGTTGCCCCTCTTCCAGGCCAGCCCTCTGCTGTGGCCAGGGAGTGCAGTGGAGGATGGCCCAGGTGCTTGGGCCCTGCACCCCATGGGAGACCAGGAAAAGCACCTGGCTCCTGGCTCCTGCCATCGGATCAGCGCGGTGCGCCGGCCGCAGCGCGCTGGCCGCGGCGGCCATTGGAGGGTGAACCAACGGCAAAGGAAGACCTTTCTCTCTGTCTCTCTCTCTCTCACTGTCCACTCTGCCTGTCAAAAAAAAAAAAAAAAAAACGAAAAAGAATACTTAGGATTACAGAGAGAGTTGGCTAAAAATACCAGCAAAGCAAAGAGTCAAAGGATGATGTTACAGTTTATCATAAAACCTTGTCGACATTTTTTTAACCACCCTCTAGCCCATGAATTCTGGGTGATCTTTTATTTGTTCTTCATACTCCTCTGTTATTAGAAATTTCTGTAATGAGCGTGCCTGGTCCTTATAATTGGAAAACAGATACTTATCAATCCACAGATGGATTGAAAAGGTTTCTGTAGGCACTGCATTTCTCTTTCTAGTAGATAATGAATGACTTAGGTGTCTCTGATCTCAGCTGAGCAAGAACCAACCAAAGTTCTTGGGGTGTCAGGCACCCTTGGAACTTTTTGAGGTGTTCTGCATTTACCTGTTGCTCACAGAGCACCAGGCAAGGTAGAACCACTCAGAGAAAACCCCTGTTTCTCTCGTTTCCATTCTCCTATCCAAAGGGTTAGGGTTAGGGTTAGGGTTAGGGTTAGGGTTAGGGTTAGGGTTAGGGTTAGGGTTAGGGTTAGGGTTAGGGTTAGGGTTAGGGCTAGCACAGGACCAGCGGCTGATGACAAGGCCTTTCAGTTGACGAGAGCCGAACCCAGCTTGACAGAAGCACTGCCTCGTTTGGTTTGCCTGCAACTTTCTCACTTGCCAGAATTATTTCATTGGTTCAACCCATAAACCAGGTGTTTCTGATTGTAGACAGAACACAGATCTTTCAGACTCAGAAAAACAAACATATACCGTCCCTGCTCTCCCTCTCTTCCTCTTTGAGACCCAGAGAGACAAAGAGCTCCCACCCCCCTGGTTCCCTCCCAACATGCTTGGCACAGGCAGTACTGGAGGGGGAATCAATCCAGGTCACCCATTGGGTGGCAGGGACCTAATGATTTGGGCCATTACTGCTGCCTAGGGCGCACACAAGCAAGAAGCTGGGATTGGGAACCAGACTCGGGACATACATGGGATGCAGGTGCCTTAGCTGGTGTCTAAGAGCTAGGCCAGAAGCCTGTCTCCACACTTTTTAAAAGGTGGTGGGCCAGCAGCAGCTCCTGGGGTCTTTTCAGAGGGAGAGCAATGGGGTTGTTACTCCACAGGGCTGAGAGTAAGTTCTTTGCTGAGTTCCCTGTCATGGAATTACTGAGTCCTGTAATTTTTTTAATTGAAAATTACTCAAAAGAGAACAGTTATCCATCTCTTCTGGGAGAGCAAAAACTGGTGAAAAAAGCAGCAAAGAGAAACATTTAAAATATTCTAATATTCAATGCCCTCTCGGCATTGCTGTTGCCTGCAATGCTGGTTTCCCATATGGGTGCTGTTTTGAGTCCCTGCTAATGTGCCTAGGAAAGCACTGGAGAAGGCCCAGGTGTTTGGGCACCTGCACCCATGTGGAAGACCTGGATGAAGCTCCTGGCTTTGGCCTGGCCCAACTCTGGCTGTTGCAGCCATTTGGGGAGTGAACCAGCAGATGGAAGATCTCTCTGCCTCTGCCTTTCCATAACTCTGCTTCTTGGATAAATATTTAAAAAATATATTCCAATCAAAAAAGTCTCAGGAACGTCTCACGGGTGACGACACAGGCTGCCTGGACAACCTGATCACCCGGAATGTTTCTGGAAAGCTGGATCACCTTGGGTGTCTGCTCTCAGGGTTACCAATAATATTTTTCACAGCCTCTCAAAGCACAACCCTCATTCCAGAAACTATAGATTCAACTGAAGGCTGGTTGAGCTCAGAGGCATCAGGGACTTAACACGCCCAGGACGGCAGCAGCAGAGGCCCCACTGGACTGCACCAGAGTGACGTGTCAGGACAGAACAACCCGAGAACACAATCACACACGTGGAGTCTTCCGTGCACCCTGACACAGAGGAACAGTCACCGCCTCTCCACTGTGCCCAGCGTGGGCAAGTAAAATCCTCGAAGGTGAGATACCCGACAGTGAGATCTACTGCCCATGTCTCCACCCTCCTCACGCCCACCGCCTGCGTCAAAGACTTTACCTGTCTTACGTATTTAGGTTCAGAGGGAGGCTTTATCTTCAAAAATATGTGACAGATGCTAAACAGAAGTTTTTAAACCCCTGGTCTATATCAGTAGTCTATTTTGAGAGAGCAACAATTTCTAAAGAACTCATTTGGGGAGGTTGTTCGATTAAACTGAAGTTGATTAGAACATGGATTGGCTTTTTTCTCCCTCTCAATTAAGTATGTTTCTTCTGATCAATTAATTTGATTCAAAGTTCCCAATTAGCTTTTTCTTCCAGCGAGAACATTCCAAACTTCACTGATGATAAGAGTTAAGATGATTAAGCAATGTCAAATCTATTCCTAATTTGGAACGGTATGATTTGTTAACAGGTCAACAAGGTTAAATGTATTTTTTTAAAGATTTATTTATTTATTTGAAAGTCAGAGTTACAAAGAGAGAGAAGGAAAGGCAGAGAGAGAGAGAGGTCTTCCATCCGCTGATTTACTCCCCAATTAGTTGCAATGGTTGGAGCTGATCCTGATCTGAAGCCAGGAGCCAGAAGCTTCCTCTGGGTCTCCCACATGGGTGCAGGGCCACAAGGACTTGGGCCATTGTCTACTGCTTTCCTACGCCATAGCAGAGAGCTGGATCGGAAGTGGAGCAGCCAGGACTCAAACCGGCACCC
This sequence comes from Oryctolagus cuniculus, assembly GCF_964237555.1. Classification (NCBI taxonomy): domain Eukaryota; kingdom Metazoa; phylum Chordata; class Mammalia; order Lagomorpha; family Leporidae; genus Oryctolagus; species Oryctolagus cuniculus. Next base: position 12,770,290 of record NC_091448.1, on the reverse strand, counting down.
ATATGGGATACTGGCACTGCAGGTGGCAGCTTTACCTGCTATGCCACAGCACCAGCCCCAAATGTATCTTTAATATACAGACAAAATTTAACTTTGCAATGGGAGTAAAAGACCAGCAATTTCCCGAACCAGCTCCTGGGTAGGCAACAACCCAGTGTGATCAGCAAATAATGAGAAAACATAGAAATAAGCACACGAAAGCCTCAAAATGCTAGAGGTTAGAACAAGAAAACTCTAAACATGAAGACTGCCTCCAAATTCTCACACTGTGTTGATTCTTTTCACAGTGCTTTTGTCTGCACACCTTTCGTGTCTACAGACATTCAGTAAGAAATTTAAGAAGCATTATGTAAATGTGCTTGGAATCTTTTGGAATATGCAGTTTACAGAAGCTTATTACAGCTAGAATTTGCAAACAGTACTTGCAGACGCTACCTCGCTTTATCTTCACAACCCTTCTGGAACTGGGCGGTGTGACTTCCACATGTAACTTTAATAGTCCGACAGGGGTGGGGAGTACCTGACTTGCTCCAGGTCAGGACTAGAAGCAGAAACTAGGATACAGGGATCTTGGCTTCTGGCCCCGAGTTTATCCCCTTGAAAAATGCTGCCAATACGCTAATCAGAATTTCATTCTCACAATTCAGGTTGAGAAGGTTCCAGCTATTTTAAATACTCAGCTCCAGACGAGCATGGTTATAGCAGCACGTTACATGTAATTTTAATAGGAAAACTGCCAAAGCCGGTTAGGAATGGGCGGGGAAGCCTGAGAAAAGAGCGAAAACAGAGTCCCCCACACCACACGGAAGTGAGTTAGCAAGATCTCAGTCTATTCCCTGGCATCTTCTCTTCCTCTCACCCGGGCTTCACAGACGCCCCACAGACACCAACAAACGACACAGCGGCCCAAGTGCTAGAAGGCACTCCTAAGGGACTGTTCCACAGGAGTGTATCATGTACGACTCCCATGCACCAACGACACGACGCAGCCCGGTGGACCCTCACAACTGGAACTCACCTGCAATCCACAGCCCCGTCAGCAGTCTGGGGAAACTGGAACCAGGAGGCCCCAGCACCTTTTCTTCCAGCAGTCACTGTTCTTCCTAACAAGGGGGCTGGCTATCGACATACCTGGCACTGCAGGTGCCTTTGGCCTCTCTCTGAATTTTAATGTGCAACAATACATAGCACAGAGCCTCGGGCCCGGATTCTCTGTTTCTCCCCACCCTAGGGTATAGGTCCACTTACAGATTTATTTTATGGGGCCAGCGTTATGGCGCAGCAGGTTAAGCCACCACCTGTGATGCAGGTATCCCATGGAGGAACGCCAGCTGAGTTCCAGCTGCTCTGCATCCCACCCGGCTCCCTGCTAATGCACCTGGGAAAGCAGCAGCAGGTGGCCCGAGTGCCTGGGCCACTGCCATCCATGTGGGAGACTAGGATGAGGCTGGCCCAGCCCTGGCCATGACAGCCATTTGGAGGGTGAACCAATGGATGGGAGATCTCTTTCTCTTTCTGTCTCTTCCCCATCTCTATTACTTTGCCATTATAAAATAAATAAATAAATAAATCTGGCTTACTCTCCAAATGGCCACAGTGGTTGGTGTCTGAGTTAGACTGGAAGCAGGAACTCAAACCAGAGCTTCTACACGGGATGCTGACATCACAGGTGTGGTTTAACCTTCTGCAGCACAATGCTGGCCCTTTGCCTGGGTTCTTTATCTCAACATCAAATATCAAAGAACTGTGCTGCTGTTGCCTTTAATAGGTATTCTGTTCAGTGCTACACAGTACTCTGATAGGATTCTACAGAAATTCCACCCTACTTGTGGGGAACGTTTAGGTCGGGACTAATTTTGCTATGAACTCCTTGTGCATTGCACTTGGTATACATGTGCTCATTTCTTTGGGGGCATTTACAAAGCAGTGGAACTGCCGCATCTTGGGGATGCATGTTGAGTTTTGATTGATACCGACAGCTCCCCAAAGGTCTTGGTTTACATCCCACCAGCACGTCCTCAACAATACTTAGTGTTAGTCTTTCTCACGTCGTCTTTACGACAGTGGTGGCAACTCATTACAGCTTTGACTGGCATTTCCATGATGACCAGAGGATGAGTATATTCATCTATTTACTGGCCACTTGTATTCGCTGTTCTAGGTGTCCTTACTAACCTCTAAGGGTCCTCTCCTTTTTAGACACAAGGCCTTCAAGAGTTGCACTGCAGTGAAGGCTACCTGTCATCCTCTTACTGTTTTAGTTACCAGGAACTCTTACGTTCATTGCAGCCCAATAATCAGTCTTTTCCTTGGCTGGTGTTGTTTACATTCCACATAACAAATTATTTTATATTCCAAGTTTATAAACATATTCTCCCTGTTATTCTCTGGAACATTTATTGTTTTCCAATTACAATAATATCTACTATCCACCTGTAATTGGTTTTTGTGTAGACTGTTATTTGGGACTGAGTTTCTAAAAGTATGAATATCCTACTGGCCCACTCTCTTTTTTTTTTTTTTTTGACAGGCAGAGTGGACAGTGAGAGAGAGAGACAGAGAGAAAGGTCTTCCTTTGTCGTTGGTTCACCCTCCAATGGCCGCCGCGGCCGGCGCGCTGCGGCCGGCGCACCGCGCTGATCCGATGGCAGGAGCCAGGAGCCAGGTGCTTCTCCTGGTCTCCCATGGGGTGCAGGGCCCAAGCACCTGGGCCATCCTCCACTGCACTCCCGGGCCACAGCAGAGGGCTGGCCTGGAAGAGGGGCAACCGGGACAGAATCCGGTGCCCCAACCGGGACTAGAACCCGGTGTGCCGGCGCCGCTAGGCGGAGGATTAGCCTAGTGAGCCGCGGCGCCGGCCTTGGCCCACTCTCTTTTATTGAAGAGAGCATCCTTACCCCGCTGCCCAGCAGTGGAGGTAGAGCCTTAACATGAACATGCTGTCCTTAAATGTGTACAGGAAATAAAATCCCAACGACCCCACGTTTCCAGTGTCCCCCTTCCCTTACACATCCTTGCATAACTCCCATAGGAATATGGACCCCAAGTCCACAGATGGGTGGATTTGTCCTCAGTTTCATCACTTCGTCAAGTCCCACAGAACCACTCCCGCCCCTGACTGTAAGCTGTCCACCAGAGAACAAGAGGAAATGACTTAAATCATCTCAGAATGAAATGATTACCATATCCTTCTGCCCCACAAGGAACTGCTGATGTATGCCTCAAAGCACACTGTTTAAATCTCATTTTGAAAACATCCCAACTTCATTAGCACCACACCAGCTCTTCCGGAGAGCTGAGCGGGGGAACACGGGTTGGCTGAGTCGGGGATGATCACCTTCTGCAGCCTTGGCTGCCCTGGCGAACGACACACATTTCTGAAGACTCTCCAGCTCTACCAACCATGGATTCCCTCCCTGTGCCCGACAGCAGCTCCAGCCGGGCCCTCATGGGGAGAGCGCTACTCCGGGCAGAGAGGAGACTGTCGGTCTATTTCTACATGCAGTCCCATATATTTGTGTTTCTCTTTATGCTCTGCTCGAGAATTTTTCTAGGAAGCACATTACAAATATTATACACTTCTCTCTCTTCTCTGTCCACACCCACTGGCTCACCAGGACTTGGCCATAACCCAGCCACAGCATGAACTCAGACTCCTGGACTTTCTCCCGTCTGGCTGTCATTTATAAGGTATGAATTTTTTGAGTATTTCCCAGATATCATACCGATGCTCCCTCAAACACAGAGTTCCTTGGCATCACATTTCTCCAGCGACTGACTATGATATGAGGTGAACCTGGAATTCCAGTCTCTGTGACAAGAGCAAGGGGCTGCTATTTCCTTCCAGTGAATCTTAAAGTAGCAAAGAGCAAGGAGACAAGAGGAAACAGTGGAGCCCTGGGTGGGGAAGGGATCGAAACGGTAGAATTTGAGATTAAAAAAAAAAATGACATCTGCCAGACCCATTTCCTTTCCCACTGGGAATTCTGGCAACAAAATCAAGGTTTGGTGGGAGGCACAGGCACAGGGGCAGGTGTGCATGTGACCTCGTGGGATCTGGGGCCCGCTTAGGGACCTGTGCCCACAGTTCAGCTGACCCCTTCTGCAGGGTCCGTCTCAGTCACCAAACAGCAGCTGGGAGGCCCTCTCCAGCCACACAGCCCCACTCTGGAACATTCTAGAGCTACCTAGGGCGCTGGGTAACATGCTACCCACCTCACCCTCCTTAGTCCTCTCAGCATCCATCCCCTATGTGTCCACTGTTGCTCTTTAACACGTAAGAGTCTCCTGGTTGCTTTATATTCCAGCGGCTTCCCTTTCAAACCGAGCTAATTAAGTGATCACACTCAGCTCCCCGTGTCACACACGGGGGCTCCCTTTTCCCAGACTCATCACAGCGAGAAGGTTTGTTTCCCAACATTTTACAAAGTAAGTACAGGAGGCACTCTCCCTCACAGTGGAAAGCCGTTTAAACATTATATACTGGGACAATTATATTCTCTAATACTCCTGTGGAGGCTTCAACTGCCTATGTCACAAGTTTCTTTTTTCTTTTCAAATCATAAACTTCCTTTCATTAAGCATCTTTCCACACACATCCTCTCTCAAAGCTCCTTGGGAGAGACAAGCAAGAGGCTCCTGGGGGTCTCCATTACCTGAGACTTAGAGTGAGGCTGAGCCCCAAATCCTCAATACCAAGGGCCCTGGGTTGGTTGAGACCAGGAGAGCAAATCTGGTGTGAAAAAAAAAAAATGAGTAGACTGAAGAACCTATTTGACTTCAACGTCAAGAATGAGTCTCTCATTCAGGTCCTACGGCTGAATTCACAAATAATCCCAGGCTAATAAATAGTCCCAATATTTCATGTTGGTAGGATAGCACTGTATTTATATATTAACTTGTCTTTAAAAATAATTTTCCCCACCCAAGAGGAAAAAGGTTCTCTTTACCCAAAAAATGGGAGAAAAAGCGTCTCTGAAAGCCCGCCCTTCTTGTCATCCCGAAGCCTGCCTTCCCACACGCGGTCTGCTGGCCCGCAGGTGGAAGTGCGTTCATTCCCTGCCTCCTTCCTTCTCCCTAAACACACAGAGCATGGGGTGTTAACCCCTTCCCACCTTGCAGTGACCAAACCTCAACAGAGCATAAAGCGAGGGAATCTGAGACAAGCAGCAGGCTGTGTGTGCTCCTCAACCAGTCGTTGTCCGAAACAGGGGGACCAGGGGTCTCAATCAATCTGAAAGGAGCGGCACGGGAGACGGCACTCATGACCCACTCCAGCCCGTGTGTGGCGATGAGCAAGGTCCCTGGGTACCCCACCTTGCCCATCCTCCCTCCACTCCGCACAATGGCTCATCTGTAATTTGAATCACCAGTATCTTCAGGGTTAGTCACAGACACCTGGGCACGTGTGCCCCTTCTTGCCACCCTCGTTCAGTTCCTGCATCTTATTACTTGCTCTAAGGTGCCCAAGTGACTTCTTTGTACACAAGTCCCTCAAGGGCTGGCACTGTGGTGGTTGACTTGAATTCCCAGGGTAGTCCACAGTCTCAAAAATACACACAGTGGACATATCAGTGGGCTACAGGCATGGCCCTAGCAGAAAACAGTAAACAGGTTCCAAAACCTCTTTGTTCTGTTATGTGGTCTACAAAGTAAGGGAGCCAACAGGCACTGGAACAGAAACCTGAGAACTAGTGCCTGTGCACTCAGTATTTGTCTCGGCATCTTCTATCTCCAGTCTCCAACACACACAGAGGTTGGGACATCATCAGAAGTACAACCGGACAAAGGGAAGAGCAGCGGCGTTGTGGTACAGTGGATTAAGTCACCTTCTGTGTCACTGGCATCCCCTATGAGTGCCAGTTCGAGTCCTGGCTGCTCTGCTTCTGAACCAGTTCCCTGCTAAAGTGCCTGGGAAAGCAGCAGAGGATGGCCCAAGTGTTTGGGCCCTGCAACCCATGTGGGAGATCAGGATGGAGTTCCAGGCTCCTGGTTTCAGCCTGGCCCAGCCCAGGCTACTGTGGCCATTCAGGGAGTGAACCAATGGATGTAAGATCTCTTGTTCTGTCTCTCCTCTTCTGTAATTCTGCCTTTCAAACAAATAAATATTGAAAGAAAAGAAAGGAGAAGAAAAGAGAAGAAAAGAAAAGAAAAGGAAAGGAAAAGAAAAGAAAAAGAAAAGAAAAGAAGCAAGCAGGCAAAAAGAGGAACCTTCTAGTGCCAAACGAGGCTGCAAGTCCTGACACCACTACCAACTTGCAGTTCCAGCTTCCCACTGGGACAATTTCATTTCATGCAGCAAACCCCACGACATAATTCTGGGGCCATACCTTGTCTTGGGTCTGAAGGCTTTTAGCCAGAGCTGGGATTAAAACTCAGGGAGAGCCTAGGTGGGTGCCTCAGAAAACAGGCCTCCCTGGGGGCTGCTGGTTGAGCAAAGGAAAGAATAAGAAAGGTAACCGGAGAAGACACATTTTCAGTTGAACTTTGGAGCAACGCTGCTCTCCAGCTTAGAGTACCTGGAGGCCTCAGGGAGACAATGGCAGAGGTGCTACACAGCTGTGAAGAGCCAGGCTGGAGACAAAGATTTACTCATTTATTATGTGAAAGGGGGAGGAAAAGGGAACGGGAGAGGCAGAAGGAGAATGAGGAAGAGAGGGGGGGGAGAGGAGGGGAGAGAGAGGGAGGGGAAGGGGAGGGGGAGAGGAGGGGAGAGAGAGGGAGGGGAAGGGGAAGGGGAGAGGAGGGGAGAGAGAGGGAGGGGAAGGGGGAAGGGAAGGGAAAGGGAGAGGAAGAAGGAGAATGAGGAGGAGAGGGAGGGGGAGGGGGAGAGGAAGGGGGAGGGGGAGGGGAGGGAGAGCGAGAGGGGGAGGGGGAGGAGGAAGAGGGAGATCTTCCATCTGCTGGTTCACTCCCCAGATGGCTGCAAGAGTTACAGCTGGGTCAGGAGCTGGGAACTGAACAAGGGAATGCCATTCACTTCAGCTGAAGCCAGGAGCCAGGGACTCCATCCAGGTCTCCCACTTGGGCAGGAGCCCCAGTACTTGACTTATCACTCACTGCCTTCCCGGGCACATTAGCAGGAAGCTGGATTGGAAGCAGAGCAGCCAGGACTTGAACTGGCATCCCAAGCAGTGGACTAATCACTGTGCACTGGCCAGCCCCAGAACCCTTGGGCACCAGTTTGTTTGTTTGTTTTTTTTAAAGGAGTGGTGCCACTATACGAAAACCTGCCAGTGTAATTCAGTGATAGTCAACCTAACGTGTACTAAACCCCTCAAGATCACTGGTGCTTGTTTCTTTCAATCACTGGCTTATCTGAGTGCTTGAACAGAGCTCGGCCCACAGTAGGTGCCTGGCCATATCAGCTGAGCGGCATGTTTAGTGGGGCATGGCGGACTGGGGCCAAGCACTACGCCTTTCTCTGCAGCGCTGTCGAACAGAAACACAAGAGCCACACACGTAGTCACGTTTTCTCGCAGCCTCATTTAAATAGTAAAAAGAAGCCATAACAGCTAAGTGTAATACCTTTTATTTAACTTGAAATACCTACAGTACTATCATCTCCACACGTAATCATGTAAGAAATAACTGGGGATACTTCACACTCTTGTGCACACGAAAGCTTTGAAATCCGATGTGTATTTTTCAGACAGTAAAGACATCTGCACTGAAACACACCACATGTCAAGTGCTCAACAGCCTCAGGGAGCCTGTGGCTCTCAGAATAAATAATCCAGATTATTCGGACCCTAAACCAAAAGGACAAGGAGCATGGTGTTTGTCATGACCCTTCTCACGACATACGGGTCCAACTTCTAGAAAACGGAAATCTTAGAAGAGCTCACAGGTCTTAGCAGCCCCCAAGCTGTCCCTGAGTTAGTGAACGGGATAAATAAACTGTGTTACATCCAGACAACGGAATGCCATTCGCTGAGACAGGGAAGGAGTGCTCCACGCCATGAAAGGGCATGGGGAAACCTCAATAGCGCACTGCTCAGCGAGACAAGGCAAGGGAAAAGGCTGCTCTGCTCCCACCCCACGACATTCTGGAGAAGGCCAAACGATGACGACGGTAAAGAAATCGGCAGCTGCCAAGGGCTGAGGCAAGGGAGGGGTGAAAAGGGGTACAGGGGACTTCCAGGGCAGTGGTGGGGGCTCCACGTCATCACACGTTTGTCAAAACACACGGAGGGAACACCACGAGAGTGAACGCATGTGAACCTGCACATTTGTCAATAATACTGCGTCAGCTGTAGCAGACCCCACACTGCTGAATGCAGGGGGTCAGTAAGCGGGAATGCTGTGTGCGCAGGAGGTGAGGGTTAGGCTCCGGGAAACTGTTTTATTTTATTTTTTTCACCCAATTTTTTTTTAAGATTTATTTACCTATCTGACAGGCAGAGTTAGAGAGAGAGGGACAGAAAGAAAGATCTTTTATCCACTGGTTCAGTCCCCAGATGGCTGCCATACTGAGGGCTGAGCCAGGCCCTTCATCCAGGTCTCCCACCTGGGTGCAGGGGCCTAAGCACTCGGGCCATCTTCTGCTTTCCCAGGCCATCAGCAGGGAGCTGGATCAGAAGTAGAACAGCTGGGACATGAACTAGCACCCACATGGGATGCCAGTGTTGCAGGCAGCAGCCTAACCCACCATATCACAATGCTGGCCCTCACTCCATGTTTTTATAAACCTAATGCTAGGGTATAAAAACTTAAAAAAAAAAAAAAAACTTTATAAAGCTTGCAGGATGAAACAGCTGCTATAGTTGTGGGTTCTTCACCCAGAAATCATAGAGAAGGTCCATCCGTACATGCTGAATATAAGAAAACCAAAAGCTTCCGTATAAAAATTGATAGGCTAACTTAAGGGCACCCCTTAGATGGAGAATGTGCACATGTGGACACATGCCAGTCATCAGGACTCCTAGGCAGGAGTTGGTCTACCCAGTCCAGGGCTGGCTCTGGCGTCTGTGGGCAGCCATGAGCTATGGACAATGATCCTCTCCTACTTCCTCTAGGCCAAATCTATCACGGGGATAACAATATCACTCACGGTTGTTGTTCCACTGAAGACATATTTTTTTGACAGGCAGAGTGGACAGTGAGAGAGAGAGAGAGACAGAGAGAAAGGTCTTCCTTTGCCGTTGGTTCACCCTCCAATGGCCACTGCGGACGGCGCGCTGCGGCCAGCACACCGCGCTGATCCGATGGCAGGAGCCAGGTACTTATCCTGGTCTCCCATGGGGTGCAGGGCCCAAGCACTTGGGCCATCCTCCACTGCACTCCCTGGCCATAGCAGAGAGCTGGCCTGGAAGAGGGGCAACCAGGACAGAATCCGGCGCCCCGACCGGGACTAGAACCCGGTGTGCCAGCGCCGCAAGGCGGAGGATTAGCCTAGTGAGCCACGGCACCGGCCGAAGACATATTTTTTTATGAATTGGAAATATTATTTATTTAAAAAAACCCATTAGCTGCTACGGCTGTTATTATTTTCACATATACTGGAATTTCAGAGAAAACCAGCTAATGGGGGAAGAAGGGCACACCCTATACTCTCAGGACCTGGGTGACCCAGGGCGGAGGTGAAATGGAACATTCCAGGGCCAGTCTGCTGTCCTCAGCACACTGGAGTGTCCCTGGGCTTGTCCTCCAGGCTGCCCGGCCCCATCTCAGTAACTGGGACAGCTCTGGGCAGAGGAAGGGTGTGTTTTCTCACTGGCAAACACTGCAGAGTCTGCTAATGCTTGCTGGTGGGACTCTCACGAACCTGAGCAGAGAAGCCCTACGCATTCCTACACTTTTTGCTAACAACTTCCTTTTTTATTGTGATAAAACTTGCCACTTCAGCCATGTTTCAGTGCACAGCTCTGAGCAGTAAGTGCCCCGGCTGTGCAGCGGCCACTACCACCACCACCCGTCTCCAGAACTCCGTCTTCCTCACTGAAGGTCTGTGCCCACGAAACGCCCCTCATCCCTCCCTTGCTCAGCCCCCCGCAAGTCCCCTCCTACCTTCTATGATCCTGACTCCTCCAAGCACCTCCATATAAGTCAGATCACATGGTATTTGCCCCTTGTGTCAATGGCTTTTTCACCAGACCATGATGTCTTCGAGGTTCGGGGGCACTCAGGCTGATTGCCATTCTATTGCACTCATGAACCACATCTGTTTATCCATTTGCCTGCCGGTAGACACTTGGGTTACTTCCCCCTTCTGTCTGCTGGGAAGGATGCGGCTGGGAACCTGAGGGTACAGATCGCTCTTGGAGACCCTGCTCTCACTTCTTTTGGGTCTACACCAGAAGTAGAATTGACTTTACCATTTCTTTTTAAGATTTACTTATTTATTTGACAGGCAGAGTGATACAGAGATAGGGAGGGAGACTGATCGATGTTCCATCATCTGGTTCATTCCCCAAATGCCCACAATGCCCAGGGCTGGGCCAGGCCTGGGCCAAGAACCCGGAACTTCACCCTGGTCTCCCACATGCATGGCAGGGGTTCAAGTTGTCAGGCCACCTTCTGCTCTTTCCCTGGTGCACAGCAGGCAGCTGGATCAGAAGGAGAGCGCTAGGACTTGAACCTGTGCTCTGAAGGGATGCTACTGCACTCAACGCTGAACCTGTGCTCTGATATGGGATGCTACCGCACCTCAACACCAGCCCCCATAGGGTTTATCTGTAAGAGAGACAGTGCCCCTGAGTGTGGACCTGACACACACAATGTAGTGCCGAGAGGATTCACCCTCCTCGGACAAGGAGAGAACACAGACACCCTTGGTGGCACGACTCCAGTGTGGGGCGGGCCCAGTAACATGTGGCTTCCCTCTGCCAGGTCCCAGCCATCCTCGATGGCACCAAACTGTGTGTGTTCATTTTCACACACTAACAAGGAAGTTGGATTTGTGCATTAAAACAGCCTAATGAATTCTGCACTCGAAATTTTAAACTCTGGTTCCATGGGTAAACACAAGATCTTTCATTAATCTTGACTGAATTAAAGAGAATGTGAAAACGATCATTTCTGCACATCCACCCTGCTACCACTTTATCAGCCTAATCTCATCAGGCTGACTTAACAGGCTTCAGAATCACTGAAAATGAGATGTTTGGGGGAAAATAGTGGCGCTGGCTCTCCACAGGCAGTCGGCTCCCCAGTACTTCAATCCCCAGCAGGCTGCAGCTGAGTCAGTACTTAACGGGGAGAACTTCCAGGAAACAGCGGGGAGACAGGAGGAGCGCAGGCACTGGGGGAAAGTGGGGGATGACCTCACTGTCTCCCTGGGCACTCGAAGGCACAGGCTAGGCCAGGCCACACCCTCCGACTCCCTAGAGCGCCTCCTACCTGTCAGGCCGGAGGCTGCAGCCAGTTTGGTCCATCTGAACAACCTTCAGGGCTTTGGAAAACCTCCAATGCCTGGGGCCCACCCAGACCAAGTGAACAACAAAACAACAAAAATGTCAGCTGTGGGGCTGGTGATATTTCTCAGCTCCTCAGCCGGATCTTTGAAAACACAGGGCTGGGAGGAAATAATGCCTGGAGGGCGTCACCCAGCTTCCCCACGGCTTTGAGCCTCTCTGCAGGTCGGCACAGCCAAATGGACTCCCACTCTTAGTCCCACTGTACAGATGGGAAAGTGGAGACTCTGTGAGACCAGGTGACCTGCCTGGTGTCCCCTGCCAACCCGGGGCTGCAAAGTCCTCACCTGGTGCACTTCCCACTGCACCGCACAGTCTCACAACTTGGAAAAGCTCACAGGCGAGAAATCAGAGTCCCCTGTAAATAATGCATGTGTGATGGGCTTCAAACGCAGACCATCTTCTGTACTTTTCTGAGCCTGACCAGCAATACTCACGAAACGTCCCTAAGTTTTCATGCTTCTGTTTCAGCCTGCATTTTACATTTTCTTTTTTTCCTAAATATTTATTTATTTGACTGGCAGAGTTACAAAGGGAGAGAGAGGAGAGACAGAGAGAGAGAGGTCTTCCTTCTGCTGGTTCACTCCCTAAGTGACCACAAGAGCCAGAGCTGGGCCAGGCTGGAGCAAGGAGCTCTTTGCAAGTCTCCCACGCAGGTGCAGGGCCCAGGGACTTGGGCCATCTTCCGCTGCTTTCCCAGGTGCATCAGCAGGGAGCTGGATTCCAAGTGGAGCGCCTGGGACTGGAATCAGCATGCGTGTGGGATGCCTGTGACACAGGCAGCGGCTGAAGCGCTGTGTCCCGGCACCACCCCTGTGCGTTTTACATTTTCAGCTGCTGCGTTCTGTTTGCTTATTCTCCTGGGGCCCAGCTGAGCTGAGCCCCTCCTGGCGCTGTCTCCACGGTCTTTACAGTTCTGACTTAACCACCCAGTTCTCCTTGGCAGGTGCCATGCAGCTGCCCCCCTCTGCGAACCTCTGCAGTGGACTCCGGCCTCTGCCAGGTGCACCCCCTGCCTCTGCTCCCCAGTTGGTAGGGACTGATCTGCTGTTTATTGGGGAGAACACGGCCTCATTTCTGAGCGGCAGCCAGCGTCCCCTCGGAGGCCTCCGACTCCAAAGCTATACCAGAAGCTGTTCAGCCGTGATGCCCCCTCACGCTCATCTCCGTGCCCCAGGCTCCTGTGGGCCGAGGAACAGCCCAGTGCTTATTAAAAGAAGGGAGGGAAGTGACACTTGAAGATGCTATAAATAGAGAATTCTAAAATCTCCCTGCCCCAGCGGCCGGGACTCATTAGATCTGAAAATGTTTGGCTTTTCACATGAGAGACTGGAGCCCAATTACCACAGTTCACATACAAGGGAAATTAGCTTGGTAGCATTAAGATTCCAATTTTAAGCTGTTTACTTGAAACAGCCCTGGGTTTTTTGACCAGTTGAATCCTTAAATAAATTAATTCTGAGAGTATTTTTTTAAAATTAGACCCTAGAAGGATTTAATGAAGATTTAGAGAAGTATCACACTGACAAAAGACAGGTCGGTTTCTCTCCAGCTGTCACTCTCTGGCCGGGCCTCTCGGGGGAACACACGAACCTCTCGGAGCCTCAGTTAGGGTGCTGCAGGACTTCCGGGGCTCTCGCCCTCTCTGACAGCCTCAGACTCAAGGGCCCCTTTGCCTAAACCTTTGACGGTCCACTGCAGGAGCTGCGATGGATGCAAATGTGTGTGGCCTTGCACCGTTCCACTCCAGCCTGGAGAGCCGTCTCACCTCCCTGAAGGCATGGTGGAGCCAGGGTAGCAACCCAGTGCGCTGCATTTCCACGCTGCCTACACTGACCCTTTCGGTGTGAGCTTCAGACAGGCATCAAGAAACAGGATCTGTCCGAGGGTTGCAGCCCCCAACTGCGCGGCGACTGAGATGACCCGCGCGGGGCCCGCTGTGGAGCCTTCTTACACACTTTTTGCCCCTCACCCCTTTCAGTCACCCCCCACAGCCCCTGTTCTACTCACCCATTTTGAGTTATGGTTCCCCCACCTCCAGGCAGCTGCCAGGGTCGCCTTTTTTTTTCCAGCTCACTCCTGGCCTAACTCCCTGCAGCGCTTCCCTTTACGGCTCCATCAGACCAAACCCCCTCTCCTGGGGGAGGAGTCCAGGCACCTTGAGTCTCTGTCCAGCCCCTCTCCCTCAGCCTGCACCTCCGTCCTTGCTGTCCCCCGTGTTCCAGGACCCCAGCCCCTGGCACGCTCTGGCCTAGACCCACATGACACATCCCAGCAAAGCCATCTCTCACATTCCCAAAGAACAAAGCTCTCCTCTTCTGTGCCCATCGGTGCACCTGGTGTGGCTTTGAATACACAGCGTACTTGCTTGTACACACGCCCACTGCCAGTCTCTGTGGCCAGACCGAAGCCCCACCAGCGGAAACGTGTGTTTGTGCTTCTGCATCTGCACAGGGCACAGCGCGCAGCTGTTGCTACATAAACCTCAGGTGCAGGAATCACCAACCAAGCCGACCACCACCAGCCTGCCGTGTTTTACCATAACTCCTGAACGGACGGCTGCTCCCACGCTGACCGGGGCTACAAAGTCCTTAAATATCTGAGTTTGGGAGCAGTGAGCTTTATCCAGAGCAGCTCTGCCATGAGCCTCCCCGGGGGCTGGAGAGCACGCTTGCTGGGCTCTCAGGAAGCACATCCTTCGCCTGGCTAGGACTTGGCCCGGGGCAGGGATGTGGGGCTCTGAACATTCACCCGCGGCACCTGTTCTGTGTAGGAGCTCAGCCCCTTCACTGGCCTGCAGAAAACCCCGCCCATGTGGGTCTCAGCACTCACTGGGAGAAATAAGTGAACAATCCTGGAAAAGGATGTCCAGATTTTAAAAGAACAGGGGGAGCAGGCACCGCGGCTCACTAGGCTAACCCTCCGCCTTGCAGCGCCGGCACACCGGGTTCTAGTCCCGGTCGCCCCTCTTCCAGGCCAGCTCTCTGCTGTGGCCAGGGAGTGCAGTGGAGGATGGCCCAGGTGCTTGGGCCCTGCACCCCATGGGGGACCAGGAGAAGTACCTGGCTCCTACCTTCGGATCAGCGCGGTGCGCGGGCTGCAGCACGCCAGCCGCGGCGGCCATTGGAGGGTGAACCAATCAATGGCAAAGGAAGACCTTTCTCTCTCTCTCTCTCACTGTCCACTCTGCCTGTCAAAAAGAACAGGGGGAAGAGCCACTGTGTCTGTGTCTGCTGAGGAAAACCTCCTTGGACCTGACGACAGCGCACTCCAGGTGAGGTTACTGTCACTGCTGAAACTGTTCAGAAAGCTCCTCCCCTCCATATAAAACATAAACCATGTTTTGCTACCTGTTACATGAGAGAGAAGTTACAACAATGATTGCACTGACTATATCATCTTAAAATCCTAATGAATAACCTTTTCCTACAAACATTTTAAGACTTGCATAATTCATTAGACTGTGTACATCATTTTTTTTTTTTTTTGGCATCGTATTTTGCACCCATTCAAAGACTAAGTGTGGGATCGTGAGTGATGTGTCTAAGAAATGTCAAGCAGGAAACCTTCTATTGTAAGGAGAGTGCATGAATAAAATATATTACCAACAATTTTAGAATCGTAATCTCTATCAAGCTGTCTTTGTGCAAGTGCTTCGCAGAGAGGAATCTGAATAATTCATCATGTCTTCCCTAAGTTCCCTGAAAAAAATCCGACGCCGAAGACAATATTCCATCCCTTAAGTCAAAAACAATCACATACATTATCAGATGGAGTTCCTGGGTCCCATCTCGTTTCCAACTGGTTGAAGGACCCTCTCACAGCACAGGAGGCAGGAGCTCACTCCATTTCTGAGTATCTTGGCAGACCAGAGGCTTACAGCTTCTTAGAACCACCCAGTTCACCCAGTGTAACCATTAGCAGCGCCACACTGCTGGCCCGTTTGTTCCTACATGGACTCTACCCGGCTTCCTTACTCCCTAGCCTTGTGTGCCTGCTCCTCTCTGGGGCAGACTGAGCAGAGTATCCCCTCCCAACCACCTGTCTTCCAAGTGTCTACAGACAACTTGGAGATCTGCAAGCCTTCTCTTCTGTTAGCTAAACATTTCCATTTCTTTAGGTTATTAAGAGAGTTGCCTCCTGGAGCTATTTTATAAAAAGATTTTTATTTATTTTTACTTATTTAAAAGGTAGATTGAGAGAGAGAGATGGACAGACAGCAATCTTCCACCTCCTGGCTTACTCCTCAAATGCCTGCAGTATCAGAGGCTGGGCCAGGCTCAAGCCAGGAGCCAAGGACTCCATCTGGGTTTCCCACATGGGTGTTAAGGACCCAAGTACTAGAGCCATCATGGGCTGCCTCCCAAGGTGCACATTAGCAGGAAGCCAGATCAGAAGTGTAGGAGCTGGGACTTGAACCAGGCACTCTGATACGGGGTACAGGCGTCCCAGGCAGTGGCTTAACCTGTTGTGGCACAATGCCTACGCCAATAATCTCTTTAAATAATGTGCTACAGGCTGAAATGGAATTAGATCACTTTTGTCACCATTGTCTTGACAAAAAAAAAAAAAAGAGAGAAAGAAAAAAGAAAGAAGGGGAAAGAAGAAAGAAGTATATTATTCTTAGGGCACAGGGGCTTAACTCATCTGTACACAGCTCCAGGTGCAGATGCATATTTTAATAGATGTTTTCTACTGATTACACTAAAACCTTGAATTTTTAAAGTGCCTTTCGGTGAAAGACTCAAATGTGCTCAAAATGGAAAGCTTCCAGGTGGTAAACAGAAACTGGATGCCAGAGGTGATCCCTGAGCAGGCAGCGGGGAGGCGGGAACCCAAGCCCAGGGTGGAGCCTCCCTCCTTCTCACAGAGCTTTTTCTTAAGGAAGAATGGCGGAAGAGAACTCACAGAATAAATGAGGAGGCTTCCTACTTAATGACAGGAACAAAACATAATTAGTAGCATGCACTGCTGAGGTATGACAAATGAAGTACTTCACGGATTCTGCTTGGATCCCACACATTTTAAATCTTCAACAGCATCTGGAAGGGAAAGCCTTCCCCCACAGACAGGCTAAAATTACTATGGAAACTCACAGTTTGTCAACTGTGGTGGAGTTCATCACAGAAGTGCCAGTTTCAAAAAAAAAAAAAAAAAAAAAAACCCAAAGACTCCTTGTCCCTGAGACTCCAGTGAGAGTCTGGGTGGGGTAATTTCCAGCAGGGAAAGCGGTTCTCAGAGGATAAACTAAGCTACGAGTCACCACGTTGCCTAGAAATTTCTTGGGTGAAGGCAGGAGCTGGGATTTTTACAAGATGTACTTCCAAGGAGAGACGTGTCACGTGACTTCCGTAGAGCATCTACCGCCCGGGCCAGGAAGCAGCAGCCTTGCTCCTCCCCCTGAGCGCAGGAGTGGAGTGGGGGCATGCGCAGTAGGCAGGCGCTCTTCCAGGCTCCTGGTGAGGGATGTGTGCGGGGCGATTTCCACACACATACGTAGTTACGCCAATAGGGTGACGCACACACTGAGCATGGCCCGCCCTCCGACCGCCTGGTCTACCGGCCCAGAGGGGAAAGCAGCCCTGCACGGGCGGGCACCTGCTTACGCTTAAGGAGCTGTCCAGGCTGCTCCTGGACGCGCAGTGTTTGCCTTCCGAGAATTTACGACCTCCGGGCGGAGACAGCTGTGGGACCATAAGTATTATGGGATGGTGTCAACAGAGTTTTAGAAGTGTTCAGAGGTGACAGGGATTCCCGACTGGCTGTGCCGTTCCTGTGATGGAATGCGCAGCCTGGGAAGTTGGCAGCGAGCACATGGCTGCGAGCCGGGCAGATGTTACAACCCAGCCACCCCTACTTCCGAATGGCGGCACTTCTGAAAGTTCGTGGAAAGCAGAATTAAAATATAGGGTTATCTTGGCACAAACATTTGAAATCCATCGCACGTTGTTCTCTTCATAATACGCATTTCCATGAGTTTTTTGAGACCCCCTGCATGCATGCATGTCAATTTTTTTGCAATATAAAAAACTTAAATTAGTGACACTTTCCATGAACTTCCGGAAGTATGCACGTGTATTTATATTTACGCTTACATGCTAGCAGGAAGCAAAGTAAGTACTACAACAGAAAGGTCAGCTCGGCTTAGAACTGGCAGGGTCAAACGGCGCAGGTGGGCACAGCAGTGCCAAGAGAAAGGTTCTGGGTAACAGGAAGCGTGTGAGCAGTCGCAGGAACGCCCTCTTCCAGCCCAAAATCGGAAATGCAGGGACGCATCGCGGCACAACTGCCGAGTGGAAGCTCAAGGAGTCTTCCGGGTCCAGGACGACTTTTGTCGGCTTTCTGACTCACAACCCCGGCCCTGCGGCTCCCTGCTCACGCCTGTTCCGCGTCTGAAGTTCTAGAGGAGTTTCAGGCTGCCCGGGCAGGCCCTCCCGGGGCTCCCCTGGGAGCACGAGTGGGCGTCTCTTTCTCCTCTCCTCTCCAGAGTCTGGTACACAGCCCTCCGCTTCAGGCCTGGGCCTCCCTCTCTGTGACTCGCCAGCCTCTTCAGCAGTCCAGCTGTCCATCCCAGGCTTATGCCTGCTGCCCCTGCCCCCACCGCCCCAGCAGCCCTCCCGCATCACTCCATCCTCACACTTCACTGTCTGACTGACGACTGCGCAGGCTTCCCTACACCCAGCATCCGGTTCTTAAGCTCCGTGCGAGACAAACCTGATAAACGAAACGGGGGATCACGGCCAGCATGCTTCACCCCCACGGGTGTCGGCAGTGGCTCGGCTGCTCACCAGCAGTCCCTCAAGGGCAGCTGGAGTGTCCTCACACGACCGCCTCTCGCTGTCCCAGAGTGAGGGACCCAAGGAGGGAGGAAGCGACGGTGCCTTCCACAGCGAGTCACTCCGTTCCGTGAAACAAGCCGTGGACTCTAACCCACATCGAATACTAAAGAACTTGGGGAGACATTTAAAACCACAGAAAGGGAGCCCAAGAAATCTGCGAGGGGACATCTGACTCAGTCAAACCACCTTCCTGTCTGTAATTATTTCATTTATTTGCTAGGGAACATTTTGCTACATACAACTTTATCTGGACGAGGAGACGCGATTTAAAAGGCACTCGTAAGAGTCTGATGAAGTTTAGCTTTTCCGTGTAGCTGTAGTATTTGGATGTTTGACTGAAAAGGTGTACCTGGGGTCACAGTTCTTGCAGAGTCCTATGCTGAGATCAGCAGCTGTGAGACCCCGCCCCCGGGTAGCCACGCCCCCTCAGTCTCTTCCCCCTGGATATGGGCTAGACCCAGCCACCTGCCTACACTATAACTAACAGCCTGCAGAAGTGTTAGGCTGTCCCCTCTATGGCTTGGTTACTGGGACGGTAAGTGCTGTCCCTTTTCTCTCCACGTGGCCTTCAAGGCTTGGGTGCCCTGGGGAAACAAGCGAGATCCCCATCCGGGAGCTGACGGCCAGAGAGGAACTCAGATTCCTCGTCTGACAACAAGGAGAAACTGAATGCTGCCCACAATCAGGAGCAGGGACGGCAGACCCTTCCCCAGGGAGGCCTCGACATGACCCGACGCACGACAGCCGTGAGGCCCCGAGCCACAGGCAGCCAGCTGAGCTGTGCTCAGACACCTGACCCTCA
Source organism: Oryctolagus cuniculus (assembly GCF_964237555.1). NCBI lineage: Eukaryota > Metazoa > Chordata > Mammalia > Lagomorpha > Leporidae > Oryctolagus > Oryctolagus cuniculus. Next base: position 12,751,235 of record NC_091448.1, on the reverse strand, counting down.
GAAACGGAGCAGCTCTCGGGAACGAAGTTCCGGGGTACTTTACATGCATTGCTCAACTACCATGAATACTGATGTGACTACAGTTTGCACCGTACATATGTCTAGGTCTGCAGTACTTGGCATTTAAGGAAATCTCATCCTCTAGGCCTCTAATAAAAAGATCCCAGGCATTTTTTCAGAAGTCCTCAAACTCTAATCGATGCATTTTATAACATGAATTATTCCTCAATAATGAAGAGGAAATTAATTCCCCCTTCTAGCTCATACGTAAATCAGGATTTTCCTAAGACCTACTGTCCTGCTATGGCAGCAGCCTCTGAGAGGGCCTGCAAAGTGACCCCTGGTATTCAGATTCATATGCTACCCTCTGAGAGTACGGGCAGGACCCAGTGGTGAGTCACTTCAAAAGTGCTGGGATGTCACTTCAGAGATCCGGTTACAAAAGCCCCTCCCCCCCCCCCACACTTACCCCTCCTACATCCACGAGCCAACAGAGCATTGCAAGTTTGGAGGACTGATATGTGGTTCTGTCTGCAGCACACCTGCCCCAGGGAGGACGCAGGGAATGAATGAGCAGCTGAGGCTGGCAGGTGCGTTTTTCCATCGCCAGCACAGGAGAAATCTTCCCCACTCTGTTCCTGGGCCCTTCCTTAGGCTTCACTGGAAGTTCCAACCGCCCAGAGCCTGGATGGCTTGCACAGCCTCTCTGCACGGTCTCTCCCAGGACGCCGGGCAGGATGTCCCCGTGAGAGAGAGAATGCTGGCTCAGAACCAGAGGAAAGATGGACTCCACTGGTTTCAGTCCCAGGATCTCCGTTCCCATCACAGCCACCAACTCTTTACCCAAGGAGAAAAGTGACACCAGGCAGGTGTCGGAAACGCACGTATGTTTATTCGCCAGTCACTGGGAAACCCACGGGACCAAACGGGTCACGGTTCTTTCAAGTTGCCCCACGTGGAGAGCAGTAGGCGAGAGCTGTAAGAGACTCTATGGAGAAATAACAGGTGGTTTCTGGGGAGCTTCTTAGGAGGGGGAGGGCACAGGGGTGGCCGATTTTGCTTCCAGGAACATTGCTCCTTTTGGATTCCATGATCTCCTTTTCTTCTGTTTGAGCCTGAGACAAAATCTACCTGCACCACGGCTAGGAAGAGGCAGCCCTCCCCCTTCCCCCCGCCAAGGCCATCTGCTTATCTCAAGATCCTTAACTGCACCACATCTGTAAGGCAGTAGCTGCAGGTTTCCAGGAGACAGGCAGGTTTTGGGGAGCTGTTTCCCAACCCACTGCAGCACACATCCTGATACACAGGGAAGATTACATGAGAAAACATCTGGGTGGGACACTTAGCTCACTGCCTGGTACACAGTATGCAGCTACACAAACACTCATTTGTTAGAGCTCTTGTTTGTTTGTATGGGTGTTTAATTTCGCTAACAGGAGATCTCTCGACCACCACACATCATTTTCAGGGGAGTAGGCATTTGACCTCGCTGTTAAGACACCTCAACCCACATCAGAGTATTTGGGTTCAATTCCCAGCCCCCACTCCTGACTCAAGTTTCCAGCCAATGCAGAACCTAGGAGGCAGCAGTTGATGGCTGAAGTAATTAGGTTCCTGCCACCCATGTGGGAGGCCTGGATTGCATTCCTGGCTCCTAGCTTTAGTCCTGGTCTAGCCCCAATCACTACATTTTAGGAGTGAATGAGCAGATAAGAGCTCTCTGTCTCTCTCTGATTTTCTGCCTCCCAAATCAATAAATGCATTTCTAAAAATTCATTTTTGGGAGGGGAGGGTGAAACAGAAAGCTCTCCTCTCCTGCCAAGGGGAAGAGAGCGCGGCGGCGGGCGTTGGGGTTCAGCGAGTTTAGCTGACACTTGCAACATCAGCATCCCATAATCAGAGTGCCAGATTGAGTCCCAACTGCTCTGATTCTGATCCAGCTCCCTGCAAATGCACCTAGGAAGACAGAGGATGATGGTCCAAGCACCTGGGTCCCTGCCACCCATGCAGGAGACAAGGGTGGAATTCCTGGCTCCTGCCTAGCCCAGCTCTGGCTGCTGCCGCTGTTTGGGGAGTGAACCACTGGATAGAACATCTCCCCCACCGCCTTTCTCTCTGACCATCTGTCTTTCAAATACATATAGAAGTAATTTTTTTTTCAAGGGATGAGAGTCTAAAGGAGGATCACCCTCATCCCCACTGGCTGGATCAGCACTGTGAGGTCTGTCGGAGTTTACCCCCATCTCGGTACATTCACTGGTATTTATTTTCATGGCTTATGAAAAATGTAAGTAGCTGTCATTTTTGCTTTATAATACTCTTGCACTGTTCATTTCAAGACAGTGTCCTCATACAAGAGACAACAGAAAGTTCCCTGAGGCTACAGACCCACTATTAGAGCTTGAATTGGTTTGGTTTCTCTAATCAGAAAAGAATAAAACACTCTGGGCAACACCACGTTTAAAGAATGACTTGGGATTTGTGGAAAAGTCTAAAAAAACAAAACAAAACAAAAACAAAAAAAAACCACAGCAACATGTTTTGCAGACTTCTAAGCAGCCACAGGCCATTCATGTCTTGCAATGATAGCAGTCAAGATGATCAAAAAGATGTATGTGCAATTTTCTTAAATTAAAAGCATTAATGTATCAAATACCATAAAACAATTTATTTGAGTAATTATTTGCCAAGCTAAATATTCAAGTCAAAATTATGCTATTAAGGTTTATTATTTCCAACATCAATGTGGAAATCACCATAGTTTTGGGGCAGCTCAAAGATACAGTCACAGTAGAAAAACGACTCGATTCTCAAGTCACTTTCTATGAAGTTAGCAATGAATGGACCAGGATAAATTAATCACAATCCCCACCAAGGAAAAATGTCGCCACTTGTCAACAATTCTCAGTAGATAATAAGGAATGCTGACCTGGCACCAACTCATTCATCCATGGATAACTTTACTCAGGGTATATTTTCTGAGCAGGTGGTGAGTCTGGTGCTACCACCCATGCTGGGAGACCAAGAGGACTCTGACATCTGGGAGTAAGATGATACACAGATTACACAGTGAACAGCAACAGGGGCAGGACTGGGGTGTGCGTCATCCATAGCAGGACAGAGAGGGGACTGCAGCTGAATCCACCAGGTGATTCAACGAAGGCGGAACTTGTCCAGGTTTTGAAGAGGAATTAACTGCTTGCCGGGTACATAAGGGGGTAAGGGGGCTACTCAGGTTCAGCAGGAGCAAAAATGCAGAGATGTGAGACATGCGGGCAAATCTCAAGAAGGAAACATGGTATCTAAGTGTGAAATGAGAGTGGAGAGGTGGCAGGAGTGGCAAGATCACAGAGGGTCTTGAAGGCCAAGGCAAACTGATGAAACTTCAGGCTACTGAAGACCCAAGGCAAGACAGAATAAGGACCTTGGCCAGAAGCAGTAGGAATATGGCGGGGGTGGGGGTGGGGATGGGGGCAGAGATGGGAGATGCCAGAGGGGTTTAAAGTCCCAGCATCTGATGCTTAGCCACAAAGGAGAAACCCAAGTAAAATGTTGAAAAATTCTTGTATTACATATGATGTGACATATTACTGGAAGGTAAGCTGTGACTGGTTAAGGACAGATATTATCAACACTAGAGCAATCACTAATTAAAAGATATCAAAGAGGTATAGCTAATGTTAACTACATATCATTTTAAATTTAAAGACAGATACGTGTAAAAGTAGGTGGAGACACGGCACAGTGGTTAAGCACCACTTGGGATGCTACATCCCATACTGCAGTGCCTATGACTCTGCTTCCAATCTAGCTTCCTGCTAATGCAGCCCTTGGGAGGCAGCAGGTGGTGGCTCAAGTGCCTGTCCCTGCCACCTATGGGGGAGACCATGATCGAGCTCCAGGCTCCTGGCTCGGCCCAGCCATGTATAATATGGGCATCTGGGAATGAACCAGTGAATGGACGATCTCTCTCCCTCTGCCCGTTTTTTGACTCTCTACCTTTCAAATAAAATGAAAATAAACATTTTTTAAAATAAAAGGGTGACAAAAGAATATACCATGATCTCATCAATCTGAAAGAAACTTAGAATGGCTATATTAATATGCAAAAGTAAAATTAACATATATGAATAAAGTATTAATATTATACAAAAATCTAATTTACTTTTTCCCCTTTGGTAAAAATGAACATGGAAAATTATTTTCCAATCACTCTGCACATGACTGACTTTCTGTTTTCCACCAAGATTTTTTAACATTTGGATTCTACAGGACACAAACTGTACTGTGATTTCCATACTGATCAGATTTTTGAGATACCTCTTTTTTTGTGTCTTTGGTTATAAAGTTTTGATTTTTTTTCCCTTGAAAACAGTAAATACAGCCAGCAACAAAAGTAAACTGACATCAACAGAGCTTCAAGATGCCTAAGCATATTTTTCCTCATGAATCTTTCTTATGTTCTGGCTCCAGTATTCTAACTATAGGACAAAAACAAAAAACAAAAAACAAAAAAACAGAAAAAAACCCAAAACTAGTAGATTGCACTAAGAATTGTATAATGTGATGCAGGAAACAAAATAATAGCCTCAATACAGACATGCAAGCTTTGTTTCTTAGATTTAATGAAATACAGTGTGCACATTAATTCTCAGCATTTAATTCTTGAGGCATTGATGAGAAATTACATTTTTAACAGCTCAGAGAGAAAAATCTTCCAACGTTTTTTTAAGCCAAGAAAAGAATCTGGCAATCAATAAATATTTGATTGACTTAAACCCTGCGACCTTGGGCAAGCCACCTGACCACTTCCCCTTCTGTAAAATAAAATCATAATAGTAACTCACCTAGGGCAACTGTAAGAACTGCCTTTCAAAATGATGTTGAGCACTTTTTCTTCAAAGAAGGACAACTGAAAGCACTTCGTGTAGCTGTTCTCATAAGGTAGCATCCACATTTCCGGATAATTTGATTTTTTTCATGTACTAACGCTTTTTTCTAGTTTATTCTTTTTTTAAAAAAAAACAGTATGTGTACAAATATTTCTAAACCATGTTGTGTGGATGTGTTATCTGAAATAGAACCTATCAATATAATCTAACCTCTTCTCAGTGACTACATGGGGACCCTGAACCAGTGTTTATACCATTCCTGGCCACAGCGATGGTTTGTGAGCTATGTGGAGTTCTTCCTACAGGAAGCAGCCTTGAGAAATCGTCTCTGCACCAACACTGGGCCTGCTGATACTGAGCCCTGATCTCAGTGAGTCTTCTATTCTGTGGTTCGCCCATCTTCTGCTTCCCACATTTGTCACAGAAAAGCCCGCAAACCAGGCTTGTTTAGGGGAAGGGGCTTCAGGCACTGCGGGGTGTGTGGGCATCATGACAGTTCTTAGGATTGCTAAGTGTCTGATGCCATCCTTGTTGAACTTGGGCACAGCACCGTGCTGCCTCATGTTAACAGCAGAAGGGCAGGGACACTGTCTTTAGTGAGACTCAGACAACAGTACTTGACGCCACAGAAAGCTTATATATTTCAGTATCTTACAGTTTCTCCCTATATAAATAAGAAAGTAAGTGGGGTTTTTTAACAAGAAGGGAAAGAGAAGAGTGAAGCCAAGAAACATTGGCATTCTTTTCAACATTCAATGGATACACTTGAACCATAAGGAAACTTTCCCCAAGTTATATTTTATATAAATATGTTAAGCTCTACTCATTATGCAGAAATCTGTCACCATTCAGAAGAAACAAGCAGAGGACCATTTATCAGGCGAAATTTTTAATGTGTCAGATGCTGTACCAGGCACACTGCATTAAACACTTCACGGACTGTACACAAGAGTAGAAATTATGGCAGTGAGTAGCTTTGGAAACAGTGAAAATAGCAGCATGACCCAGCTTTAATTGGGTCCCCATAGCTGAACCAACAACACACTCTTTAGCTACGTAACTGAAGGGTCCTGGGACTATAGCATGTTGCAACTACAGTAATTTATTTGAAAATACTTCACCAACTCATCAAATTCTTGAAAATGCTACCCCACACGCTAAGAAAATTACATGCACACACTAGAAAAAAAATGACCTGTCAATATAATGCAATTTCAATCCAACAGCAACAAACACACATTAATCTGTACTTTGTCATTTAACAGCACGATCTTTTTCAAGTGAAACACATACAGCACTTACACAATGGCTGCCCACTCTCCAGTCTCCTCGACCTGCTTTCACTTATCCATCCATTCCCACAAGCTTCTTCCACGCAGTCCCGCCCAGCTGTCCCATAGCTTCTGGAGAGTTCTCCTACTTCTCAGCACCATGTCCCTCTCCACGTGGCTCTGTACCCACCCACTGGAACCAGAGTGACTCTCACCCAAGTCCTACACCAGCATCCTCCCAGGTCCTCCACAACCACTGTTTATTCCAAGAGATCGTCTCTGGGCAGACATAATCCTGCCACGCTCTCACCTCCATGGTACTCAGCAGTCACACATCCCTTACATTCAGAGAAAAGCGTTTTCAGGTGATTTTTGGGGTTGTGTGAACACCATGGAGTGTAGTACTCACACAAACATAGATGGTACAGCCTGCGACACACATCATCTGCCTGGTGTAGCCTATTTTTCCTAGAGCCTCAATGAACAAAACAACAGGAAATTGAATCTAGCATGAGATAAGATGACGCAACTGAGAGACGCAGCCAACACAAGATGTGTGAGTCCACTGCCACAGGAACAGGGCGTCTGTCTCACGGTAAACATTATAACTGAGACCATTCTCTAAAACAACAATAAAAAGCACTAGGGAATACATAAAGGTCTGCTCTCATTACCAGCACTGTGCATATAACTGGATGGTGCTGTGTTTTCCATGACTTGCTATCCCCAGCGCTACCACATACGTTGAGTGTTACTTGAGGCTATGTCGTCACTAGATTATGAGAATTTCTCAGATCCATTTTAATCTCACTGGTTCACCATGATACGTGTGATCAGTCGTTGGAACACTGTTAGGTGGTACGCGACTTTGCTCGGTATGCTCTGTGCCAATCCTGTGCCCTGGCTCACCAACTCTCTACTGCTTATCCACACACAGGAAACTCCTCAGGCCACAGATCCACTGTTGTGTGTCCACAGAAACTAGCACGTTGTAAGTTTCTGCACATAATGATGCTATTAAACACAACCTGGGTAATTTGGTTACAAACCATATCATAGCAATCCTAGGCAAATCAAAAAAAGATCCTATTTTTAACACCATCTAATATAGAACAGTTTCTTCTGGCCTTTCTGTAATAATTTAAGGTTGGAAAAAAAAATTTGGCTTAGTCCACTGTGCATAAACTCCCTAAACATCAACTAGTAAGTTTTGGAAGCATGAAATGACTTCTTTCCCCTGTGGCTTTATATAGAACCATAATAATTGCAACATGCGCTCAAGGCCTTGAAAAAGCCCAATACTAAACTCCCACTGTGGGGTTCCAAGCGTTGGTTACTATCAGCCTTACATAAAACAAATGCGGTTGAACTATCTATAAAAATATCTTGGGGTTTCATACAAGCTTAGGGCTTCAGCGTTTGAGAGATAACGGAGGTGTGTGCGGATGGAGGCTCAGTAATGCCATTCTGCACTTCACAGGGCTCAGGTTTTGCAGCAACCTCCAGAGGGGCGTTATTTTCACCGCATTTTTCCTGCAGAAATCCCTGTGGCTCTGTGTATGTGGGAGGCAGAGCCGCACACGCTTCCCGGGGGCCAGGAGATGTGTGGCTCCGCAGCCAGCTCCTCTTTGCACGCGTTCATGCCTCCCTTCAGAGCTGCAGCTGCCACCTGGTGCCTCTGGATTTGCCTCTGTTTGGAGAGCACACTATGGTTTTTCCTTCATATCCCAGTCTCGAAGGGCAAACTGGCTCTGAGTCTCAGTCAACGGCTCCCTGCCCACTGCAGAAACCAAGAGAAACCACAGAGGAAAAACAACAGCAGCAGGAATAAAGCAGCTGAGCCTCCCAAACCTTCCCCTTGCCCCGGGCTCTGCAGTGCCTTTGAGGAACGTCAGAGACCAGAGTAGCAGGTGGGAGGGTGGTAGGGGCACTTCCCACAAGACCTTCTTGGTGAACTACAATTTGCAGACAACTCACAGAGACTGAAATTCCATTAGGAAAAAAGCCAACCAACACGAAACCTCATTGTCATGCCTTCGTTCATCAAACTTTCTCCGAGAGTGAATACAAAGAACCAGATGGACTCGGGTGGGTGTGTGGCACAATAGTTAAAGATGCCACTGGTGACGTCCCCCTCCCCTAGCAGGGGGTCAGGTTCTGCATCCTGGTTCCACGTGTCAATTCCAGCTTCCTGCTAATGTGCACCCTGGGAGGCATCCTGGCTAAAGCACATGGTCCCCCCACCCCTGTGGAGTTCTGGATTGAGTTCTGGACTCCTCGAACTCCAGCCTGGCCCAGCCCTGGCTGTTGTGGGCATTTGAAGAGTGAACCAGTGGATGGAAGATATCTCTGTCTCTCTCTGCCTTTCAAATAAATAATTAAGAATTGTATAAATCAAATCAATGGACTCCTCTGAGATTCGAGGCTACACTTCTGCCCTCCCCTGTGGCTGAAGCAATTGAGGACACAAGTGGGGACAACTGGTGGCAGCCACTTCCCACTCAGCAGGGTTTTCCCCGGTGTTTGCATATGCCACATCTTACTTGGTTATTCAGGTATGGGGGAGGTGGCGTGGGAGCTGTCACTTTCTCAGCTGGGAAAATACAGGCTCCCAGTATGTAGGGAACTGTACAAGGAACTACAGCCCGTGTCAGAGATGGAGGTCCACTGGTGGTCACGGTAACTGCTGTCGGCCATGCCCTTGTCAGGAACCATCACAAGGGAGGCCTGTCATGTTTCTTCTGTAGACGGAGATGCAGAGGACTGAGTGACAGAGGTGAACTGGGCACTGGGCACCGGGTCTAACAGACTCCCAGGCCCAAGTGTCCCCTCTGACTCTCAACTGACTGCCAAATCCTGGTGTTCTGCAGTCTAGCCCAGCTCACTTTCCATGATGCTGCAAAGAAACCGACTGGCAAGGTGTGGTGTCGGCCAGAGCTGCACCCAACCACAGCCCCGACTCTGCGGTCCATCCTGCTGCTCTGGGGCTGGGAATGAGATGAGCCAGGCTCCCAGACGGCCTCGGTCCGTGGATTCTTCACCGTCCCCCCGAAAGCAAAGGCAGCACACATGGTCCTCCTGGTCCTAAGCCAGGCTGCCTCCCCCTCCACCCTCTCTCCGGGCTCAGGGCTGAGCCGGCCTGAGCTAGCCTGCCCTGAATGCCACTCTTTGTCTCAGAAGGCCGGGGCTGGCTCCCATGGCTGGGAAGCCTGAACAATGATGAATCAGAGTATTTATTTTGAGGTTTTCTCCAGGCTGCCTCTTCATCAGCTCTTAAATAGCAGTGTTCAAGCTGCCACAGACGCCTGCAGGAGTTTGCCGGCTGGGGGTGGGTGGGGGGTCCTGGTGGGGAAAGCTCCACGTTCCTAGCAACCAGTGCAGCAGCTCCACCCCACCCCATCTGAACGTGAGGTGCAAACTGAGCGTCTCTAACAGACAGGTGGCCTACATGTTTAAATTGATTCTTTAAATTGTTTTCAAATCCCGTAGGTTGTGTGAGCAGTGGCAGGTTCCTATTTCAAAGTGTGGTGACCTTTTCTGGAACAGTTTTATGCTTTTCACTCTTCTTTAATTGGTGCCACCTAAGACTGCACATCACATTCATCTGGTGCATCTCAGTGAGCCGCTGCATCCCGGACACAGAAAGTCAAACACCAGACCCGGCCGGCGCCGCGGCTCACTAGGCTAATCCTCCACCTTGCGGCGCCGGCACACCAGGTTCTAGTCCCGGTCAGGTGCCGGATTCTGTCCCGGTTGCCCCTCTTCCAGGCAAGCTCTCTGCTGTGGCCCGGGAGTGCAGTGGAGGATGGCCCAAGTGCTTGGGCCCTGCACCCGCATGGGAGACCAGGAGAAGCACCTGGCTCCTGCCATCGGATCAGCGCGGCGCACCGGCCATGGCGTGCCGGCCATGGCGGCCATTGGAGGGTGAACCAACGCAACGGCAAAGGAAGACCTTTCTCTCTGTCTCTCTCTCTCTGTCCACTCTGCCTGTCAAAACACACACACACACACACACACACACACACACACACCAGACCCGATGAAAAGAATCACTGAGGGGCAGGTGCGTGGCCCAGCAGGTAGGGTGCCAGCTGCATCCCACATCAGAGGGCCTCCACTGGATTTTCCGCTTCCACTCCTCACTCCATCATCCTGGGGGTTAGCAGTGATGGCTAAGGAGGGTTCTTGCTGACTGCATGGGGCTCCCTGCTTTTGGCTTCAGCCTGGCCTCATCTTGGCCACTGTGGGCATTTGGGGTGTGAACCAGCAGATGGAAGATCTCTTTCTCTCCCTCTCCCTCCCTCTCTCTGCCTCTCAAATAATTAAAAAAAAAAAATTTATGGTCACAGTGTGGTTTTCTGACATAAAGTTCTCATCTAAAAGTTAATGGCTTCTATTAGGAATGGACGATTAACTTAAATAATCAAATATTCAGCCTTCAAAAGGAGAAATATGAGATTCACAAGTGAGAATTTTTTTCTTGCTGTATTTGACTGCTTGTAAAGCAACAGAAAAAAATTTCCACCTAAAGTACCACTAATGTGTCAAGTTAAAAAAAGGAAAAAAAGAGGAACAAAATACACAAGCAAAAACAATGAAAACTTGAGGATACTCCACAGAAATTCAGTGATAAATGAAACCTGAGTCTCAAAAAAAAATCATTTGCATGATTTTTTGCTGTGAACAGAGAAGATTAAGTGAGCGCCGAGCAGGTGAGAGGGCAATGCCCGTTTGTTTCAGGACGGCTCTGAAGGTCAAGGGAAGCCTCAGAGTCCAGCTGCTGGCACGCCCTGTGATGGGGTGAGCGCCTCACCCAGGGGCCCAGAAGAGGGTGTGAGGTCAGCAGAAACGGCTGTGCTGTTCCCTGCGGGATGGCCTTCCTGGGGCCTTCAGGCTCTCCACCCCGTCCAGTTATCTGTCGGCTAAAGGCTTTCTGGCTCTGCCCAGCACCCTTTCCGGCCGACGTAGGCCACCCTGGGGCTGCCGGTGTCTTCGGGGCCTTAGTTTGACCAGGAAAGCATTGCCAACAAAGCATGAAGCTGGGGAAGAGAAATAGCAGCTCCCAGTTGTTATTCGCTGGAGATTCCACCACATTCTTTGCGTGTACTCATCACTCGATCTGCAAAAGGCCACCACAAGGTGTTATTAAGTCTCCCTTGTGTCAGAAGTGGCAGTTGAGGCTCAGAGAGGTGAAGAAATTCAGAAAGATGCACAGCTCTCGGTGACACGGCAAAGGCGTGTTTATTTCACTGGTCATACGTCTCCAGAGGGATGGGTCCTGGGACCCCAGACCTCCAAAAACAAAGCCCTTGGGAACATCAAGCAAAAGAGGAGGCATCTTACAGAGGTTCCCAGATACAACGCCGATCTCCACATAGAAAAACAGATGTCTAAGACTTCAGGGATGGGGAAGCAGAGTGTCTCATTTTACTCAGGGAAAGTTTTACACTGTTCTTGCAAAGACGGCAAGAAACACACAGTAAAGAAAGCTCTTTCGCAACTGAGTCTTGGCTGAGTGTTGGGCCCAGCAGTTGAGACACTGGATTAGGATGCTTGCATCCCACACCAGAGTGCACGCACACGAGTCCTGGCTCCACTCCCCACTCCAGTTTCCTGCAAATGCATACCCAGGGAGGCAGCAGGTAATGGCTCAAAGTAACTGGGTTCCTGCCACTCGCATCAGGGACCTGGACTGAGTTTCCATCTCCCAGCCTGGCCCAGACTCGGCTACTGGGGGGATCTGGGGAGTGAACCAGCAGACCAATCATCTCTTGCTCTGTCTGCTTCTCAAAGTAATTAATTAATAATTGATTCTCATGACTTTCCCATACTGTGCCACAAGACGACCAAATGGTCTTTGCATCACAGAGAAATCCCTCTCTAGCCAAGGGATCTTGCCAAGAATGCTAATTTTTAAGTGCTCCATAGTTGCACTCTAAAGAATCTCAACTACAACCCCAAGGAGGTCACAAAGGTCACTCGGAATTTAAAAGGGAGCTGTGATCCTCCTAAGACCCAGCCCTGGCGCAACAGACCCATGAGTTCAGAGTTCACTGAAAAATGTTATACTTTCCCAGTGATTCTTAACTGCAAGATTATGCTGCCTGGGTCCCCGGTTAATGCGCACCACAAATTACAGTCACGGTTTACTCTGGATGAGGGGGCTCTGGAGAACTGTAGTTCCCAAATTAAAAAGAACTCATGAGTACTGTAGATCTCCATGACCTCCATCCTTGGGTAGGCAAGAATTCCTGACACACAGGAACTGGCATGAAGGAAAAACAGCTTCAGGCACACAGGCAGGCTTCCCTGGGAGTGGAAGTCACAGGGCAGAGCTGGAGCCCGCGTGGATCACTGAGACACCTGGACACAGCACACTGCACAGAGGGGGACTCCTTGAGGGCAGGTGCAGGTCACTCAGCTCTGTCAGCCAAGCCCTGGCCCCACGTGGTGCTCCTCCCACTAAGTGCAGGACAGGGGAGCTGTGCCAAGGCAGCCACATTGTCTCCCTGGGTCTGTCCCCAGGCATTCACAGGAATCCCTCACTGCAGGAAACTGAAATCCACACGGAGGACAAGCAGATGTGCCTGTCTTGTTAGCCCTGGACACTAATTACAGAGATAATAATAGCTACAACCACCACCATTTATAGCCGCGACTGCTGTCACGGGTGGTGGTGGTGACACCAGCAGCAGCACCCTGGGGATTCTACCACTCACAGGGGTTAAGCAAGAAGCTCAAGGTCACAGAATCAGGAACTGGAGAAGCCAAGGTTCAGCCCAGGTCTTCCGACTCTGAAGTTAACTAGGTTTATGCTGTATTAATAACATTTAAGATATTTTAATTCGCATTATCCGTCTTTCCCCAGACTGCCTAATCTAATATACGTGATAACCTTGTGAAGCCTTTCCTTGAGGGTTTTATTTTCCAATCTTGTGTGTTTCGCTGTGGCCCTTCTCTGAGCCCTGCCTGACCGGTGGAGGATCCATCCAGACCCAGACGTCACATGATTGAACGCAGATGGCCTGAACCAGGCAGGGCACGGCAAGAAGGTCCTAGTCATTGGATGAATAGCCCGTGTGTCTTCGACACTGCTTTCCTGTGTGGGATCCTCACCACCACATTAAGGGCAGTGTTGTCACCCGGGGCTGTGATCTGCCATGGGCTGAAGCGACTGGAAGAAATGTCAGGATAGGAGAAGGGAATTGGAAAACGAATCATAGTCCAGGCAAGCAATGGGAATTACAAGGGCACAGATATCAGAGGGCAGAAGCCAACAGCTATCCAAGGTCCTGGCGAGTAATTAACAAACAAAGGGTGAGGAAGGAAAGAAAATACCAAAAACCCAGTGTGCTCCAGGCATAACACTACTATGGACGCAAGTTTTCACCATTATTTTTTTTAAAAAGATTTTATTTATTTGAGAGAGAGAGTTACAGTGAGAGGAAGAGACAGAGAAAGGTCTTCCATCTGCTAGTTCATTCCCCAGGTGGCCACAACGGCCGGAGCTGCGCCGATCCAAAGCCAGGAGCCAGGTGCTTCTTCCTGGTCTCCCATGTGGGTGCAGGACCCAAGGACTTGGGCCATCCTCTGATGCTTACCCAGGCCATAGCAGAGAGCTAGATTGGAAGAGGAGCAGCCGGGACTAGAACCGGCGCCCATATGGGATGCCAGCGCCGCAGGTGGATTAACCTACTGCGCCACAGCGCCAGCCCCTTCACCCTTATTTCAAACACAGGCATTTTGTTGTAAAGCAAGGGGAGTTGGAAACTGGAGGTCTGGCTTGGATGATACAATGCCCACAGGGGCGTGGGCCCCTCTTTGAAAGCAGAGGGATGCCATGGAAGACTGTGCTCCCGTAGCCTCTGAGAGCCCACAACTCAGTTTTTGTTGGTGTTGAGAGAACACACGTGATAGCTGAGCAGTGAAGGAACCCTAGCAAAACTCGGAAGGAAGGGGAGGAGCACACAGAGACCAGGCATCGGCTGCAGAGTGAAGTCGTGGAGCTGCAGGCAGTCTGCAGAAGCCCCTGGAGAGCTGTGGTGTCAGCAGCTACTCTGCTGCAAGAACCGACCCCTAGGGGCTGGCACCGCGGCTCACTAGGCTAATCCTCTGCCTTGCGGCGCCAGCACACCGGGTTCTAGTCCCGGTCGGGGCGCCGGATTCTGTCCCAGCTGCCCCTCTTCCAGGCCAGCTCTCTGCTGTGGCCAGGGAGTGCAGTGGAGGATGGCCCAAGTGCTTGGGCCCTGCACCCCATGGGAGACCAGGAGAAGCACCTGGCTCCTGCCATCGGATCAGCGCGGTGCGCCGGCAGCGGCGGCCATTGGAGGGTGAACCAATGGCAAAAGGAAAACCTTTCTCTGTCTCTCTCTCTGTACACTCTGCCTGTCAAAAGATTAAAAAAAAAAAAAAAAACACCCTAGGAAGCAGGGCTAGCGCAGAGCTGACGGGGACACCTGCTGACAGGTAGGGGCATCCTGGGGGCGGGGTGAGAAGACACAGGTTCAAGACTGAGCAGGTTAGGAAGCTGCTCTGCCAACTGACATGTTTCTAATTATCCCTCAAGGCATTGATGTGTTTCTTTTTCTGCCATGTGTTGGCTTGAGGTAAGAGCACCGGGCCTAATGGACACGTAGATCAACAGATGGCCAATTTCCACTCACCAATATTTTAAGTAGGTCTCATCCTTGGTGAGTTTTCTCCATCTGGCACAATGTGGGAAGTGTAACAGGCAGTAGCGATGGGCAGCAGCACAGAGTGGCTTCAAGTGTGAATTCACAAATCTGGCCGCAGGTGTGCACATCCTGCCTGTCACTTAGAACATGCTGGGTGAGTGAAGAAATCTCCGTGTGACTGTTTTTTAAACTGCAAAGCAAAGGTGGTACCCGCGCGATCTCCGAGTTTGAGAATGCTCTGAAGCATGGATTCACGTCAGATGCTGAGAACATACACGGGGTTGAAGGCTAACAACGGGCACTACCGTGGTGTGTTGCAGCAAGTAAGCAGTGGTCAAACTGTTTACACTCTGGCCCCACCGAAGTCAAAATCGATCCAATGAGCATCTGACCCTAGGAGGCCTGGGCCTGCACCAGGCGATTCCCCCTTTATGTCATCACCGGTAAGGAATTATACAGGCTTAGGTCAAAGTACTGGAAGTCTTGCAGCTTGTTTGTCCATTTCCTCTAGGCCAGAAGTTTATTATTCAAACAAATTCAGCCCCAAGTCAGAAAGATCAACCTGTGACTTTTAAAACTCAGAATACAAAACCCATGAGGCAGTCAGACATTTAAGAATAAGAAGTGACCTTCATCAGCTAGACCGAGAGAGAACTGACAGAAGATGATGGAATCTTCCCCTGTGCACCAGAGACCCTAATCTTGCCCTCTAGGAAGAGCCATAGCTGAGCCTCTGCGCAGTTCCCATCCGAGGGGAATATGCAGACACAAAACTCTGGCTTTGATACAAAACTGTGGTCAGCCCCACCAGGGAACAAAGCGACCAAGGTCGATGTAATCAAAATGAATCATTTTCAAATTGGGGAGGGAGTGATGCAGAAAAGGGCATGACCTTCACGTTGCCTCCAAATGACAGACAAGCACCGAGCGAGAGCCGAGAGCCCCACCCCACACTCCTCCAAAAGGCACAGCTCCAAAAAGATTCACCGTCTTGAAGAAAGAAAGATGGGCAGCCCGGTGGTGCTCGGACCACCTGGGCAGACGCTCAAAGGGCTGGCTCGTCTGGGCTGCCCTTCCCAAGGCCTCCGTGGTGCAATGGAGTCCTCCAGGGAAGCAGAAAGCAGCCCAAGAAGCTACAAGCGGCTCTCCCAGGCCAGGGTGGGCAGCAGTGTGAAGAATCCCCCTGGGGTGTTCCTGGTGGCTCATGATGAACCCACCAGCATCAGTGAAAGCCCGGTGGGCACGTCTGGTCTCTAAGCCAAGACGGGGAGGCTGAAGGTTGCCCTTAAAACATCCCTCACTTCCCTTGCTGAATTTTTTTTAAAAGATTTATTTATTTATTTGAAAGTCAGAGTTGAAGAGAGAAGGAGAGGCGAGGTGGAGAGAGAAGGTCTTCCATCTGCTGGTTCACTCCCCAGTTGGCCGCCACAGCTGGAGCTGAGCCGATCTGAAGCCAGGAGCTTCCTCCAGGTCTCCCACGCAAGTGCAGAGGCCCAAAGAGTTGGGCCCTCTTCTACTGCTTTCCCAGGCCATAGCAGAAAGCTGGATCAGAAGTGGAGCAGCCGGGACTTGAACTGGAGCCCATATGGGATGTCGGTGCTGCAGGTGGTGCATTTACCCGCTACACCACAGCGTCGGTCCCAGGATGAGTTATAAATTGAGCAGTTCGCATGCCAGCTCCCAGCCTAGGGTGTGATTTAAGACACATGGGTCTTAAAACTGGCATGGGGTAGAGCAGCAGGGACAGGGACAGGCAAGTCCTGAGCCCTGAATGGGATGCAGTGAGACAAGGGATCGGTCAGTGCTCTGCTGCTTCTCCAACACAGAGGCGTCTCCTACAAAAGTAAAGTAAGCCTCAGAGCAGAGGACGTTTCTCTTCCTAGGCAAACCCAATGCAGTTACACTGTTTAAGAAAAGGAATGGGGGTGGGGTTAGAAATCAGCTAATTTCATGAAATTAAAGGGGGGGGGGAGCTGATGTTGTGGTGCAGTGGGTTAAACTGCTGCCTGTGATGCCAACATCCCATACAGGAATGCTGGTTCAACTCCCAGGTGCTCCACTTCTGATCCAGCTTCCCGCTAATGCATCTGGGAAAGCAGCAAGGAATGGCCCAAGCACTTGGGCCTCTGCCCTCCATGTGGGAGACCTGGATGGAGTTCCATACTCCTGGCGTTGGCCTGGCCCAGCCCCAGCCACTGCAGTCATTTGTGGAGTGAACCTGAGATCTAAGCTCTCTGTCTCTCCCTCTCCCTTTCCTATTCTTCTGCCTTTCAAATAAATAGGTAAATCTTTTTTTTTTTTAAGATCTTATGACTCTTCTGCAAACTTGGTCAGAGGTGAGAAAGCAGGAGAATAAAAAGGGGCATTATCTGAGAGACACATCAGAAAGATCTCAAAGGCTTAAGTCTTATTCCTTAAAGTTCACCTCCAGAGGGCTGAAGTGATGCTGGCTATTCAAGGCTTCCATTGTGTTCACAGTTTTCCAGCCTGCCATGGAAAGAGGAAAGCAAACATGCCTGTTTTGGGCTAAGGAGGCCCTGGTCCCCTGCACAGTATGCTGGGGTTTGCTGTGTGTGCAGACGGATTCCAACCAACAGCAGCAGCCCAGCCCGACCACAGCCCCCAGGAGGACACCGAGTACTGCCGATTTTCAGGAGCAGAAGCAAGGCCTAGGGACAGCGGGACTGAAGGCAAAGCCAGATCTTCGAGAGATGTGACTGAGAACACGCCCAGGCCTGTCCTTAGGGTTGGGTTCTACCCCATACAACGAGGGAAGAAAGATGGTATTACAGAGATGAATAAAAGCTGGTTTTTAGAAAGCATGAATCAATGGCATTGGGTGGGGGGGACGGATTCTAGTAAGACACACATACATACACACACCAGAAAGATAATGAACAACCATGTGACTTTGCGAAAGCCCTCAACTGGCTTCTCAATCCCCCTGAACAACCCAGGGGTAGAGCAGGGGGAAGAAACCCAGCCTCAAAGGCAAAGCTACCTGCAGTCTCCCCTCTTGGAAACCCGGGTGTGTGGAGAAGTGGAACTCGGTGCTCTGAATCATGCAGAAGCAATCCCCCCCAAGGCTGGGGAGACACTGGGCTGCACAGCAAATGGAGATGCACGGTTGCCTAGCTCCTCGGCATGGAGCCGGCGCACAGGCCCTCCCTGGGGAAATTAAACGCCACCGTTGGAAATGTGGGCTCCAGACAGTGAGGACTGGGAAAGGGAAGCAGCACAGACAGCTCTAGGAAGAACGCCTGCTTTCGCTGAGTCCCAGATGCTACAGGGGAGTTTACAGAAATCCAGGATGCCTGGGATCCACCTGCTGCAGGTGGTGGTGGTGATGGTGGTGGTGATGGTGGTGGTGATGGTAGTGGTGATGGTGGTGGTGATGGTGGTGGTGGTGGTGGTGGTGGTGATGGTGGTGATGGTGATGGTGGTGGTGGTGGTGATGGTGGTGGTGGTGGTGATGGTGATGGTGGTGGTGGTGGTGGTGGTGGTGGTGGTGGTGGTGATGATGCTGGTGGTGGTGATGGTGATGGTGGTGGTGATGGTGGTGGTGATGCTGGTGGTGGTGGTGATGGTGGTGGTGGTGGTGATGGTGATGGTGGTGGTGGTGATGATATGGGTGTGGAAGGGAATGGGAAGGAGAGAAGCCTGGGATGTCATTTACTGCTGCTCCTGCAGGTGGACAGAGGAGACAGCCACGCTGGCAGGTCACTGCAGAGGGGCTTGTGAACACAGGTGAGGCCACTGCACCTGGAACAGGGCGCAGCATAGGTATGCGATCCACCTGCAGCGCTGCCCGTCCAGCAGCTCTTCCTGTCTGCCGTCATCTGTCACGAAAGGAGCCTTTCCCAACGCCAACATGTGAAGACAGTCCAATCTCTGGCAGGGCTTCTCAGGCCTGGCCCCCGCTAGTCACCTGGAGAGTTCTAATGAAACACTGGCGCCCCACCCCACACCGGAGACGCAGACTGGAGCCCGCCCAGGCTCGGTGCACCTTGACAAAGCTCCGCGGATGGTCCTAGGACAGGGCTGCTGAGAACCACCGGTGAGAGGCTGTTCAGGAGAACGGGTACACGGCCTGGATGAGGCTGAGCCTGCCTCCCGGCTGGCGTCCACTGCACCAATGAGCACGTGGACTCCCTCCGTGGCTTCTGCAAGGCATGGACTCCCTGGCCCATTTCATTGCAGGCTTTCTTGGGGCCGCCTCGCTCATGTGTTTTCTGACTAAAGAGGAGCCAACAGGGCAAAGATGGTTGCTGCAAAGTCCTCATTCTCAGCAAGGATCTCGATGACCAACGGATCCAGTGGAAGTGAGAGATGTGGAGGCCCGGGGCTGGGTGTTCACACCCAGGGCGAGGTGTGGGCACATGGAGAATTCTGGCTCTCCACCACTGAGCCCAACTTCAGATACCACAGTTGGATTGAGTCTCCACCCTGAATACATTGACCACTAAAATCTTCAAATCCTGAGGCCAGCATTATGGCACAGCAGGGAAAGCCACCGCTTGGGATGCCGGTTCTTCATAAGCGGGTTCAAGTTCCGGCTAACCCGCCTGTGATCCAGCTCCCTGCTAATGCGCCTGGGAAAGCAGTGGAAGATGGCCCAAGTACTAGGGCCCCTGCCACCCAAATGGGAGACCCAGATGGGAGCTCTGGGCTCCTGGCTTCAGCCTAGACCAGCCCCAGCCACTGGGGGAATGAACCAGTAGATCGAAGGATCTCTTTTCTTTCTTAATTTCTCTCTCTCTCTCACCTCCCCCCATCACTCTACCTGTGAAATAAATTAAAAAAAAAAAAAAACTTCAAAATATGAATCACTTCTGGCCTAAAGCATTTTGGATAAGATATTCAATCTGCATATTAGCATGTTTAACCCTTTTTGTATTATTCAAAAGATAGTCTCAATTAGAATACATGGACTTGGTTTAGATGTACTGGGACAGTTCAAGATCTCTGATGCACTCTGGATTCAAGCCAGGAAATATTATGTGGCAGCCAATCAAAGGGAACTGGACCTAGGAGCAGAAGCCAAATTAATATCACTTACTCTCCATGAATTAAGAGAGCATCACTTGGTCCCCAGGGAAACAAGTCCTATCTGCTTCTGCTTTGGTTTTCCTTATTGCCTGTTGCAGACCCGAGATGACAGATAAAGAACAAGGAAGGAGCAAGGGAGGTATCTGGAGGGAGTCGGCAGAAATACCAAGTGTATTTGATTAGCCTGCCCATCACCCAGTGTGAGCAGCAGCTTATTCTGAAGTTCAAGGAGTCGGACTCTGATTCAGCCAGCTCAGTCATGGATTGCGATACTCAGAGACTTAACACACGGACTCACAAAAATGAGCAACAGCCCTAGAATCCGTCCACAAGGACCTTGCACAGTGATCTTCATTTAGGTGCTCAAAATGAGTGAAACTAGGCTAGGGACAAATAAAAAGAAATGAGGATCTTCAAAATTTCATTGTACCCTTTGGAGAAAAACACAGACTACGACTATTTTAGAATTTTACCCCTGGGCCGCTCCTCCCCCACCACGTGGTCACCCCAAGAAAAGCTTGTTCATTAAACAATGGTGATTGCACGGTGGTACACGGCAATGCACGGCCCGATAAGCAGGGAGATTGCTGGCCCATGACCTTGTGGCCCTGACATGGGCTCCTTGCACCAATGAGGAACAAGGGTCTGCAAGTCTCAACAAGAAAACGACCCTGCACTCAAAGGCCTAGCAGCCCAGCAGCTGGTGGAAGCAAGATGCTGGCACTGTTCCTAATGGTTTCTTAGAACTTGCAAATAGTTAGACAAAATAGGGAAAGAGAAACCGTTATACACTGCAGTGTTTGTCACAGAATGCTACTGACACCTCACAGAATCTGAAGAAAGTTTGTAAACATATTTTTAGCTTAATACTTGCATTCAAACTTTTGCTAAGGCCTTAATTACAAGAATAGCAGTAATAAAAGATGACATTTAAGTTCAAAGAAGCTCTACTAAAAACCAGAGAGGGGCTAAGAAAGAAAGAAAGAAAGAGAGAGAGAGAGAGAGAGAGAGAGAACTTGGCTTTCCTGTTAAGGCAGGAGCCATTTGCCACCTGACACATCAAAATCCAACCTGGAGAACAATTTTGCTGGCTTTATAGATCATCTGCTTGATTCTGAACTTCAAGTTCTACCCTTTACCCCACCTCTAACATTTAAAAGACACCTGTTACCTCTTAGTCCTAACCACCCAACCACAATATTATATATATGCAGCTTTTATAACTTCCAAATACCACTTTAAAACTTCTTCCTGGGTCTGGCCTCGTGGAGCAGCAGACTAAGCTGCTGCTTGCAATACCAGCATCCCACACTGGAACGGACATCTGAGTCCTGGCTGCTCCACTTCCAATCCAGCTTCTCGCTAATGCATCTAGGAAGGTAGCAGAAGATGGCCCAAGTTCCTGGGTCCCTGCCGCCCATGTGGGAGACCAGGATGGAGTTCCCAGCTATTGGCTTCAGCTTGGTCCAAACCTAGCTGATATGACTGTTTGGGGGAGTGAACTTCTCTCTGTCACTCTGCCTTCCAAATAAATACATCAATCCTAAAAATAAAACAAAATGTTTTCTCTTCCAGTCCTAAATGCTACATTAGTTCTCCACTGCTATTTTAACAAAAGGCTACAAATGAGTAGCTTAGAACAATACAAACTTATTATGTCATTGATCTGGAGGTCAGAGGTCTAAAATGAGTTTCATAAGATTACAAGGTGTGGGCTGGTTCCTCTGCCTTCCCTGGCATCGAGGCTGCCCATAGTCCTCGGCTCTCGGCCCCGTCCCTGTCTTCAAAATGCAACACTCCACCCTCTGTTTCTCAGTCCTTTTCTGACTTCTACCTTCTTCCCTCACTCTTGCAAGGACCCCTGATGGCACTGGGCTCGCCCACAGAAGCCAGGATAACTGCTGCCTCTCAAGATTCTCGATCGCAATTGCAAAGTGTTTTTGGCGGTGTAGGTAACACATCCGTTCACAGGTTCTGCATGCTAAGACACGGCCCCCCAGGGGCTATCATTCTACCTACCACATGCATGTACATATTTATTGCATGGCTGTAGCAATGTGTTGCAGCAGGTTTGTATTTTTTTATGGACTACTGTCTAGGTTGAGCATCCCTCATCTGCAAGGCTCTAAAACCTGAGACTTCTTCAGGGTTGGGAGGATGGCGCGAGTGGAAAATTCCACACCTGACCTTCGTGAGGGGGGCGGCAGTCAGACACGGCTATGCAAGATTACTCTCAGGCTATGTGAGCAGCGTGGGTACAGAACAATCAAATTCTGACTTGGATCCCATCCCTAAATTAAGTACAAATATTCCAAAATCCAAAAAATTCTGTATCTGAAACACTCCTGGTCCTCAGCATTTTTGGATATTCAACCTGCATGACAGGAATTTTCCGTACCTCCCTATGGTCTTCAAGTTTGTTTTGAAACCTCGTAAAGTCCCGCCTGGTCAATAGAACTATTATGGACATATCAGTTAAGGAGGTGGTAAACAGAACACCATGCATAGCATTCTTTCCTTTTTGAATTGCTTAAACATATATTTTTTTTATCTTTATTTTTTTGACAGGCAGAGTGGACAGTGAGAGAGAGAGAGACAGAGAGAAAGGTCTTCCTTTGCAGTTGGTTCACCCTCCAATGGCCGCCGCGGCCGGCATGCTGCGGCCGGCGCACCGCGCTGATCCGATGGCAGGAGCCAGGTGCTTTTCCTGGTCTCCCATGGGGTGCAGGGCCCAAGCACTTGGGCCATCCTCCACTGCACTCCCTGGCCACAGCAGAGAGCTGGCCTGGAAGAGGGGCAACCAGGACAGAATCCGGTGCCCCGACCGGAACTAGAACCCGGTGTGCCGGCGCCGCAAGGCGGAGGATTTAGCCTAGTGAGCCGCGGCGCCGGCCCACTTAAGCATATTTTTATGAGAAAGTGATTTTATTTATTAAAGAAGAAGGAAAATAGGAAACAGTATGAACATACACTGACCACTGAGGCCTGAGAGTCATCTCCCAACACCACACCAGAGCTCAGGGCAGAGGTCTGAGTGGACAAGGGTCTGTGGTGCTTCTCACGGAAGTGGACAGAGGGGACCGTCCTGTACAAAGCACAGTAGACAGTCTCAGCAGAACAGAAACAATCACCCCTTTTGTCTCAACCAGCAGTGGCCTGTGCAGCCACAAAACAGTTACCTTGAAGGCAGAAGCGGCAAGGGGCTTCCTCGTTTGCATGTTCTAGAATCTGCAGTACACTGGGTTGTAATCTTTGGGTTAAGGATGATAGCTTGTGGTTATCAGCGGTATTGGCCGTCACTACCGAAGCCCAGGCAAGTGACGACTCGATCACCTTATTTTACCTCTTTTATAAAAATGCATAGGAATAAGAACAGAAGGCACACTAGAAAAGTCTAAAAGGAAAACGGCCAAGGAAGAAGGTAGAAAGGTAAACACTCAGATGAGTTTGTCTCTCAAAAACTATGCAGGTGCATCATATTAAACAGGGGTCACCATACAGTGACTGTGTTCAGCTTTGCTGGCCATTTAGTCACTGTCTCAAGTACCTCAACATGTGTTTAACCGAATGTGTGCAGCTGTGTTCCAGGGAAACACTTTTACACAAGCAGGTCCGGGGCGCAGGGTTAGGATGTGGCCCAACGAGCTGCAGTCTGCAACCAGTGGTAGAGCAGGAAGACAGGTTTCTTTAAGCTCCAGGCAGACCAATGCCCCCAAACTGCTTCCTCCCCACCTCCAATCTAGCTCCCCTCTTCGCTGGTTTTTAATGAGCCTCGGCAGCTGTAGTGGTAGATTGCATGCCTGGCCCCAGTTCTCCCCGCCTCACTGTACGGGATCCTTTTTGCCACGTGACTTTGGAATTCCTCCTCTAACGGGAGTATATTTCCCTGTCCCCTGACTCTGGGCTCAGCCACGTGACTTGTCTCGGCTACTGCAACAACAGAGAAATGACAGCGCGTTGCTCCAAGCCTGGAATGAAACAAACACGGTGGCATTCCTCCTGGGCTTGTGCCAGCCTTGGGGACAACATATCCAGGCTGGCAGCTGCTGGTCTGAGAAGAGGCACGTGGAGAACTAGCAACCCAGAGCCTCACCTGCAGAAGCCACGGTGCCCAGCTGAGCCCAGGTGAAGTCAGCCAGCCCTCATGTGACCTGCAGGTTACGCAAGCGATAATGGGTTTGTTGTTTTAAAGCACCGACCTCTGGGTGGTTTCATAGGAGACCACAGCAAATTGATACAGAGGCCAGTCTCACAGCAATCCACCTGCTTACTTCAGACACTTCTTCATTTCCCCAGAAACGCATCTCCTACACAAGTCTCTGAAATAAACACACGGTTATATCGGTTAGCATATATTTAAACTTGTTATATCCATTTTAACCTTCCTTACTCATAAATTTTCTCCATATTTCCTTAGGTAGCACGTAGCTGTTTTTATCCACTGATCCAGAGTTCTGTAGAGCAATATGGTCGGTACATGCAATTTCCGCTATTTTTGACCATGGTGGTATGTATTTTTAAACCATTTCCTAAAATATATGGTTTATCATCATGGTAAAAGCAAGCTGGAACCATGCTGACTTTTATTGTTTATTTACAAGAAGTATTATCAACAGGGCACGTCTTTATAAACAACATAAAGAAGTTATGTGCACAGAATATTCCCAGCCCTTCTTTTGAATTTAGAAAGGAAAAAAACAAAACAAAACAAAAACACGCTTTTGGAAAAGAGGAGAAAGTGTGTCCAGTGACCCTGAGAAGCTTCTGCTTAATTCATGGAGACAGATGTCCGTGTTCCCCTTTGGTCCCACGCTCCTGCCATTACTGAGTCATGACTCTCACTGACACTTGTCGCAAAGATAGGGCTCTCTGTCTCCAGAATGGAGCCACATTTGTCCAAATTCTGGTTAGGGTCATCTTCCTCCCAGGCATCTGTTTCCACGAGAGGCAGGTGCACATTTTCTCAGAACCTGCCATCGTTCAGTGACTGCAGTATCTCACCCTCCAGTGCTAACCTTTCTTGGTCCACAAAATATACACAGAGGCTGTCGTCAAATTTCAAGTGGTTCCTATGAAAAACATCTTTACTGAGTAGATGGTTTAAAAATGGGAAAGGCATTTTCCAATGCCAACCTCCCAACACGAATTTCATTCATGACAGAGGGAAATATACTAAGGTCTAGATGAATAAACATAAAAGTGAGGCACACATGGCTTTCAATGATCGAGAACAGAAAGCATCTGCACTGCTGCTGAGGGTGTACATCTTGACACCTTCGGCCAGTGGCGACCTGTGTGGCAGCTGGCAGCTCCACTGGGGCTGGCTGGTCTGCAGTGGACCCTTCTCAGGGCTGGGGGGACAGCGCTGGCTTGCTCTAGGCTGCCTCAGCTCATTGCTGCTCCAGATGGGCTCTCGTCCTCAAGGAGGGTGGTCAGGGATGCTCCTGTGGCCTCAGACATTCCAAGACAGTGAGCAGGACTGAGCGCTACACAGCCCCTCTTCACGCCACGGCATCATTCGTGCTGTATCTACTGATCAAAGGAAGTCACAAAGCCACTGGGCTCATACGGAGGAGAGACTACGTCCTGAGTGATGGTATCACAAGAGAACATTGGATCAGGACGGCAGGAGTTGTGGTTACTCTGTAACACACCACATACTGTAGATCCAACAGCCCCTTATTCTACCATTCCTATATAAGAGGGCACTGAAACTTCCATGACTTGGTCTCCTGGCAGGGAGAATCTGCAGAGTGAGGGGAGAGGTGATCGTGGGCAGAGGAAGACGGATCCGGACGCCTGTCACAGGTGGCTCTGTGCCTGGGGAAATAGGGTGGCAGGTACCCAAGTTCCAACAAGCACAGAGATTCGTCAGATTGGTTCACTGACGGACTCCACTGCACAGAGGAGAGTCCAGCCGTAGCACACAAGCAGCGAAGATGAGTGACACGAGAGAAAGCGATGTCTCCTAGGTGTTCCGATTTTAGCAGTACTGAACAATCCTGGAGGGAAAGCTGAGAAGGACTGGATCCTGACATCAAGTTCACGCTAACTGTAAGGATGAGTCGTCTGAAGGCGACTGTTTATGTCAGGGACTACCCAGACTTAAAATTAGAGCAGAGAAATGATGTGCCAAGACGTTCCCACGTTAGTCTCCCAAAACAACAGCAACAGCTGCTTGTGACTTGAAATTGAACAAAAGCATAATGAAATATCCTCTCAACATAATTCCAACGGAACAAAAGTGCTCTTTGTGAACTTTTGCTGGAATCTGAATGGCAAGCAACAGATCAGCAAAACAGACAGCCTCCCACTAAATGGCGGGCCTTGCATGGTACCAGGGACCGAGCATCCCAGGTAAACAAGCAATGTTTTGGAAACAAAATGCAGTACATGTTGGACCCCAGGCAGTTGTCTGGTCCCCTTCCTCCCCTCCCTCCATCCTGTTTACACTGAGGACGCCGAGATCTCTGTCGAAGGTCACAGAGCTAGCTAGGAGCAGAAATGGGACAAGATTTCAGCAGTTCAGGCTCTGAGCTCTGAGCAGTTTCCACTACACCCAGCTGACAGCTTTTCTGCCTTACTTGCAGCATAAACAAGCTTTTGAATATAAGCAACTATAAATAGCAATTAGTCAGAGACTTGTATTAGATACGTTGACATCATCAGAAGGCAATGCTGCTCCTCACAAGTCCCTCTGACGCTTGTCTGAGAGGTCTCGAGTCACTGCCCCCTTCATCTCCACCAGCACCACTCTGGACCCTTCCCAGGTCCAGTCTGCATCCTTCCAGCATCTCCCAGCAATTTGAGCTTTGTCACAGTTTCCCCTTTCTCCCAGAGCTCACCCAAGTCTCAGGGCGCTTGCTTTTCTCAGCCAACAGGGTAGGGAGTATAATTTTCTAACTCTTTTGCACAGTCCCACAATACTGGGTAGGCACCTGATACACACGTTGTGGTAAGCCAAACAATAACTAATATTGGTTGGATGATTACTCTGATGAGTAATGAGGTCAGCATTTCACATGCATTCCTCTATTTAACCTAAAACTCTATAAATAGGCAGGGTTATTTGTCCTATGCCTACAGATACAGTAACCAGCTTGGAGAGGTTAAGTGGCCTGCTCAAGGACATACAACCAGGGATGTGTTTGGTGCTGAAATTCAATCCCAGGATTATTTGACTTTTAGGTTTGTGTTTTCTAAACCCTAGTCCTTCCCAGCTAAGACAGAGTGGTGCCTGGACAAGGAGAAGCATCGGGGAAGAGCACTCCAGAAAGAATCCCAGGTGATTCAGTAGTGCAGCCAGGTTGGACCTCACTGTCCCACACTCTGGAACCCCACACCGACTCAGTGACCTTGTTTGTCTTTCTGAAACCAAAACGACAGTGTGGCTGAGACCTGACCCAAGCCCACCTGGCTCCCAAGTGAGCCAGGCCATACACAGGGCAAACAATGTCACTTTCTCTCTTACACAAGCCTTTAGTCCTTCCCACCCAAACTCCCCTGTAACCATCTCTGGATACTTCCAGAAACCAGAAGGCACCGGGTAATTATGCCAGGAGCAGTAGAGAAATTCACGTGGAAGCAGCACCAAGGGTCTATGGAGGGAGTTCTGGAAGCACAGCCCAGGGAAAGTCCACACAGCACAGTCCACAGCCTCATTAGTTTGATGGTGGCGCTCACCACGAATAATGCCCTTTGCTTCCTTCCTCTGGGTCTGGTTTTCTTTTTCTTTTTGCAATGGGCCACCCATACATCAGCCAATGACAGACCCTGCTAGATGGTTTCACACCACTTTCCTGAAGATCAGAACAGACACTGGTTTTCACTGCTGTGCAGTGCATCAGCACTCTTCCCCTGGCATGCCTCCAGCTGGTCTTGAGCAGATGGCCCTTGGTTCTTGGCAAGCGGCTCCTTGGGCTTCAACACGCACCACCACCTGTCAGGGACCCATTCAGCCCAACACCCAGCACTGGACTGAACTCTCCAGGGAATCACAATCACCATCTCACAGTGCCATCCCCCAGCTGCACCTTGCTCAAGGGCTCCCAAACCCCAGCGTTAGTCTCTTCTTCTGGTTCTGCCCATCTACAGAACCTGCTTTCTGCCCAGCACAGCCAAGATAAACTCATAAAGACATTAATGCTAAATGGGAATAGACAC
This sequence comes from Oryctolagus cuniculus, assembly GCF_964237555.1. Taxonomy (NCBI): domain Eukaryota; kingdom Metazoa; phylum Chordata; class Mammalia; order Lagomorpha; family Leporidae; genus Oryctolagus; species Oryctolagus cuniculus. Next base: position 12,723,185 of record NC_091448.1, on the reverse strand, counting down.
AGAAATTTCAGGGAGTTAAAAACAAAATCAAGTGAGCTTTATAAAACACAGGTGTTCCTACCCCTGTCATGGCTGGTTTCACTGGCTTTGCCCTGCGCCACACCATCTTAGAAAGCCCACCTGGTTCCCCAAGACTTGGCACAACCTCACAGCCTGCTGCCTGGGGGTCCCAGTCTACCTCTGTCTGGAAGATGCCCACCCACTGGAGGACGCATCATTCAGGATTTCCCTGCTGAATGTTCTGAGCCGTCCATGGACCAGACCAAGAGCAAGACCCGTCTCTGACATGCAAAATGCAAGCTAAGACAAGACAGAGAAGGGAAGGAGCGATTTCACAGTAGCCAAGGGGGCAGGGATGGAAGGAGGTTGGTTGGTTGGTTTGCTTTTCCCAAAAGCCACATTTAAGTTTGCTCCTAAAGTCTTTCCTTACTCAAGTTTTTTATTATTTTAAAGGACATGCAGCATTTTGAGACTTATCTAAAACTACAAACCAGGTCTCCCTATTTCCTTGAGCCAGCAGTCGTGACTTTCAGAGCTAACATAATTCTTGACCCCATTTTCTCTTTTTTACACACAGGGTACGAATCCATAAACCCATGGAGCTTATTTTCTTACAAGCAAACAGAATCTGTCTTGAACTGGCCTTCTTTTCAATACACATTCTTCGAAGACTCCTTAAAGAGTACAGACCCAGACAGACTAGTTATCATGGTATAATTGGATGTTTGCATTGAATTATCCTAATTAGCCAAGAAAGTTACCAAAAAATCACATTTCTATTTTCCTTAGAAGAAAGTGGAACTTTGTTTTCTCATTTAAGTCATTTTCTGGGATCCTAGAGAAAATGCTTATTAGGAATGCAAAGAGTGAAAGCAATAGAGAAAAAGAGCAAAAAATCTCTGGCCATGCCCTACTGCTATCTTTATAGATGCATTTGTATTTGGATGCCCAAGACATGTTTAAAATCCATAAAAATGAGAACTCTGACAGGCACTGCGCTCTGTATACCCATCACTGTGATACACTATTAGGACTCTATTTGTACTCCCACACTATATAAAAACATGAGTTAGCAACTGCCAAATACTTCTCTCAATGTCTGTGAATACACTTGCGAGAGAAATTGCAGACTGCTGCAGAAATCCTGCAAATGTCAGACACTTTTAGCACTTTCAAGGGGGGCAATTTCCAAATCAAAATTGGTTGGAGCTACAATTTGGTCTGTGCCGAGCGGGCAGACCCCCAGAGTCCCGAGGATGCCACATGCCACACCAGGTCTGTGGTGTCTCATCAGTGAAGGCCTCTTGCCTCCAGTACACCAGCAATGCCCTGGTTTAAGGCTTTTAAATCACTGCAGTTTTTTTTTTTTTTTTTTTTAAAGTAAGTTCTATAGCAGACTTTTAAAAAGCAACAAAATCAGGAATGGCAGACTCAGGAGAATTTCATTGTCTCTAAAATAGGAGCTGCAAATGGGACTGGAATCATTTCACTTGTGCTGACAGTCTGGGGACCATCTTTTGGATTTCAAAGCCCAGAAATCAACAGTCACACAGGAATAGGCATACAGAACATCAGAAGCAGAAAACAGTGTGGACAACTGTTTCTCCAGACCAAGGAAAAGCTTTAAGTCAATTGTTAGTAGTAAGTCCAGACCCTTGAAATTTAGGGAGAAAACGGCTGCTAACTTCATGAACTTTGTAAGTTGAATTCAAATGTCTTTAAGAGCAAGGCAAACACAAATGGACTCTCTCAAACTCTCCTGCTATGTCAATAGCTTAGGAATCCCCCAAACCACCTTATTCAGTATCCTCCTGACAGTGAGCTGTGTGAATTCCAGCAGAGGAATGACCGAGAGGCCCGACATGGCAACGAGAACCGTCCTCAGTCCTGTCCCCGGGGAGACCACACCCAGAAACATGCCTGAGACCAGCCGCTCGGACCGGAGACCTGGGTAATCACGGACCGCTGGCCCGAGCCCGTGGTGCAGACTCGGTCAGTCATCTCTGCTCTGGAGTCTGCATTTCCCACAAGTTCTCAGGCCTGGGACGTCCCCTGGAGAGCCAGTGCGCTGGGGGATACTACGAGAGGCAGGAACAAGCACTTAGCACACACCTTCCCCGTTCCCCGTTCAATCCTCAGCACAAGGGCTGGAAGCACCAGCAACTGGAAGGTGAGAAATCGCAGGGCAGCGAGGGTCCAAGGCGCTTTCCAGCCGCCTCACTCCCACCTGAGAGCTCAGACAGCAAACCACACACATCATCACACACCCAGTGAAATGATTCACATCTGACGGGGCCGCCTTACAACTTGCAAACTTCCCAAGGAGGTGTTCTGATTGGAGGCCTCCAAGCTCTTATATGCAACCGTGACAGCCACTCGTCACGTCTCTACGTCAAAGCTGCTTGCAGTCTCTACAGAGACGCCCTGCACCTCTTGCCTTGCTCCTCTCCTGTACCACTGGACGAACCTCCACAGCTTTCCTTGGTCCCTGAGTCAACCCTCAGTGGGAGGGCAGCGATGATCTGCCCGACCCAGGATGTGATTTCCCCAACTTGTAACACAAACAGTGTTTCCAAGGCTTCCGTGGATGGCAGTTCTGGTGTCTGTGTCATACGTATGGGTGTCAAAATCATGTGTGTTCACTATGACCCCCGGAAGCAGAGGTCCATGGTTTGCAAAAGCTGTTACACACGACACTGGATGAAGGCTGTGTGTGGATGATGAGCTGCAGCAAACCTCTCTATCAGGGAGTCCCTTACACTGTATCACAAAACAACTCCAAGATCTGTTTCCATGACAACAGCAGCATCACACAGGAAAGAAAATGAAGAGACTACAAAAAGCCTCTTCAGAGATTGTTACCAAAATGCGTATCTCAGTGTAGGGGACTACAGACAATTTTCTCGGCATTAGATTTGGAGTTAAAAATCTTTCCTTCCTTGAATTCTCTAATGATGTGATTATTTTTGGAAATCTAATAGGAACTGATTCGGAACACTATAAATACCATCCATCTGCCAAATTTCAGGAGGTCTAAAATTAGGTTACCAGGTTCATCAATGCCTCTTAGACCAAACCTTTCTGATAGCAATAACAGTAAAATGCTGATAGTCAAATGTAATGGTAAATAAAATTACTCATTTAAAGGCTAAGAACTATTCAGAAACTTTAAAAAAACAACAAAATATGTATTTCCCTGAATAAAATTAAAATAGAAAATATTATCTGAAGCAAGAGCTTCTTAGAAGGCTCTTCCGTTTACAAAACCACATACTGCAAATAACTCCCAGCGGTAAGGATTGTAACCAAATCAGGGTCATCAACAGATCAGAGAGGAGAAGGCAACAAAATTCCCCTCTCCACTGTGCTCGTGGTTGGCCTCTGCAGACGCCTTCTATGAGATGAAAATAAGATGAAATACCAAACAACTCGGGCAGGCCATCTCCCCACCTTGTATTGTGTATTTCCATCATGAAAGAAGGAAGCACTCTCCTCCCAAAAATACCTTGGAACAGCAGCTAGCACTGGGACTTTTCCCCTTAGCTTCTCGGAGGTAAGACTGCTTCACCTACACGTGCGCCAAGTTCTTTCCAAAATGTGCCTTGCTCTTCTCTGGCTATTCTAGTTCAGTAAACAAAAGGGAAGCTGGAGGCCCATGGTACTTGTGTAAACTCCAAGCAACCTAGCTGCCCCATGGTTCATGTTGTCATCATGAACACAGACAGAGAAAGGACATTCCACCCATGAAATGGAGAGCAGGGGAAGTGTTCCGCAGAAATAGCTTCATGGGTAATTTTTTAATCTTTATTTACTTGAAAATCAGACTTACACAGAGACAGGAGGGCATGCAGGCAGATGGATCTTCCATCTGTTGGTTCACTCCTCAAATGGCCACCACAGTGTGGGCTGGGCCAGGCCCAAGTCAGGAGCTGGGAACTCCATCCAGGTCACCCACAGGGGTGGCAAGGGCCCAAGCACTTGGATCATCTTCTGCTGCCTTCCCCAGCACACTACCAGGGAGCTGGATTCGAAGTCCAGCAGCTGCGACTCAAAGCAGGGCTCCAATATGGTACAGCACCAGCCCAGTGGGTAGTCTTCAACCTCCTTGTGAGCATGGGGAGTTGGACATCACAACTCGACAGCCATGTGCATGGAGAACTATGTGTTCTCAATAACCACATCATGTTAAGAGGCCACAACATCAGAGGCTCAAGGACAACCTGTGAGAATGGTACTGGCGTCCGTGAAGTTAAAACAGAAATTCAAACAGAATCTCACTCTATTCATTTACTTGCTGATTTAGTAAGTACATACTGGGAGCCAGTGACTGCCAGATGCTGGATGAGTTCTGAGGACATGGAGATGAAAGCTAGACTTTGGCCTCAAGGGGCCCCCAGTGTCTGAGTAGGGGCGGTAGACAATCACACGTCACACAGATGTTTCCCAGGGGTGCCCGCAGGCAGGAAGGGAAGAGGCAACTAAGTTGGGGGGAAGTGTGTGTGTGTGTGTTGAGGGGGAGTCCTTGCAGGGGAGGGGGAAGGAGAATTAGGCAGGACAGGAGAAGGGTACATCCCAGAGGGAAAACAGCATCCTTTCCAGCCCCTTCTCAGACCTAAGTGACAGGAGCCAAGGGGATCTTTTGGCGTGGAGGATCAGGGTCGGGTGGGGCACCCCTTGTTAGACCAGGCAGGGTGCCCTACTCCAGGGGCCTCTGCTATTGTTAGAATCACAGGCAGCTCGGGCTCACTGGAGGTTCTTCCTGGGGTTGATGCTCCACTCTGCCTTCTCAGGACACCTCCTCGTAGGGGCATGGTCAACCCTGGAGTTCCAAAGGGCAGCTGGCCCTTCTTGCTGGGCAGGTGACCCTGTAATGAGGAGGCGCTCTCTTCAACTCCTACAACTTGTTTCTTCATGGTCTGGGTCCCTACGCTATGACTGGCTGATCCTTCAGCCTCCCATGCACTGCTGGTCGTGCCAGTTTCTTAGGATCTGCTGCCCGTGCTGCACACCACACCACAGGAAAGCCTGGCACCCATGGAGGAGCACGACCTCCTAAGCCCCAAGGGACGCTGTGCTGCCGCTTCTGCAGATGACCAAAGACGCCCTAAAGAGCGGTGAGTTCGTTAGTGTGCCTGCTTTGCTCCAGTGAGCCCTTGTAGCTACTGACAGGAGCTACTCGAAATTGGAATATTATAACAAGTACTGAAGTTCAAAATATTTTATCTAATAAGCAAAATGCCTTTTACAAAACAGACAATGTAGAAGTACAACTGCCACACAGAAAGAACCAAGAAAGTATTGCAGAGGAGCGAAGAGCTTGTTGAAAAGCCCCATCGCAAGACTTCTTCATCCTTGTCTTTTTTTTTTTTTTTTTTTTACAGGCAGAGCGGACAGTGAGAGAGACACAGAGAGAAAGGTCTTCCTTTTTCCGTTGGTTCACCCCCCCCCCCCAATAATTCTGCCACCAGCAGATGAAGAAGCGTGGTTAATTCCACTCTGTCTCAATGGTCGTCATGATACCATGTGACTGACACTCTTCCTGCACTCCTGGGATGAAGTCACAGGAGCAGCAGCACAGCCGACCACACAGGCACACACAGTGAGGCTGGCTCATACACACAGGGCCATTTACTCTCGGCGGCTTTCACATGGCATGTACGGTGCTTGCCTAATACTCAGTCTCCTCTTTACTGCAGAATTAACTTAATTCTACTCTGCATGGAAATACGCCAGCTTAACATAAACCAACACACACACACACACACATACACACACACACACACGAACCAGAACCTCTGAATTCTCCAAGAGGGGTGGCTCTGTGACACAGTTCTGGCCAGTACGATGTAAATGGACGCCAGGCAACAGAGCAAGGATGGAAGGATGGAAACTACAAGGTAAGACCGAAAGGCAGCAGCAGGAGCCTGGGTGCCGCACAGGATCTGGGAGCTGCCATGTCAGCCCTGGACTGCCCAGTGCTAAATATTTTGCTAAATGCAGAGAGAAAATCTGTATTTATTTCAAGTCACTGCTTAGTCAGGTTTTCTATTACTCACGTTTGAGTGCAACCCCAGACCGGTACATTTAGCATGTGGCAGTCTAGACACCTGCAGCCACCAGCTTCATCACACACTCTGGGGTGAAAATCTCAGGTGGGGGGCGTGCTCCATTCAGACACGTTCTGGATGGTAATAGCAACTTGGTCGTATTTCAAGAGAATTATCTGGATGAAACTAGACAGAGGTACAAACGCTCATACTTCAGTAAGAATGCTAGAATTTCCAAAAGAGTGCACATCTAACAAAATGACGTCTAAGGAAAATCTCCCTAAATTGAACATCTTATAAATCTAACAGTAATCAAGTGATTTCAATTTCTTAGGTTACCTTCTAGTTCCTACCCCCATGAACACAAATTCTGCAACACGTAGAAGTATGGCAATAACTTCCTGTGAAGCTTTCACACCTAGTATCTTCTAGGCATTTTTCCATATCTTTACAATCATCATTCTTAATGGCTGCACATATTCTATGCCATTGATCAATCACAATGTACTTAACAACTCCCCACTGTTCAACAAGAGTATCGGTAGAACACACTGATGGCTACAGAGGGAAATCTAAGGAAAAGGACAGTGCTCCAAGTCAATATGCAGTCATAATCCTCAATGTTAAATCCTACTAGATATAAATTATTCTCAAGGTTTTATGTCAATCTTTACCTAGAATGGATGACATTTGAAATCTGATGATTAGTCTGGTATTCTAGTTAAACAAGATAGGTCATATACACTTTCATTTTAAAATTAACTTTATAGGCCACACGTTTTAAGAATGAAGATGACGGGCTGGCGCCACGGCTCACTAGGCTAATCCTCCGCCTGCGGCACGGGCAACCCGGGTTCTAGTCCTGGTTGGGGCACCGGATTCTGTCCCGGTTGCTGCTCTTCCAGCCCAGCTCTCTGCTGTGGCCCAGGAAGGCAGTGGAGGATGGCCTAAGCGCTTGGGCCCTGCACCCGCATGGGAGACCAGGAGGAAGCACCTGGCTCCTGGCTTCGGATCAGCATAGTGCACCAGCTGTAGCGGCCATTTGGGGGGTGAACCAACAGAAGGAAGATCTCTCTCTCTCTCACTAACTCTGCCTGTCAAAAAAAGGCAGGATTAACTGGCTTGGCTAGTTTATTACTATTATGTGTACAGCATCACAGCCACAAAAACAGACAATCACTACCAATCCTAGGACATCTCCTTTGAGTCCCATTCTTAGGAAGAAACCAAAAGAAAATCCTATGTTTCATCTTTCTTGTAAAAGTAATCTCATTCATCTAGCTAACAAACATGTATTATGTACCTTCTATGTGCCAGGCACTGTTTTAGGCCAAATAAAAAAGTAAGCTGAAGCTCCTACTCCCATGGAGCTTTCACGCTAGTGGAAGGATAGACAATAACCAAGTAACAAACGAGGAATAAGGTTTCAGACAACAATGAGAGCCATGAGGTACATAAGGGAGAATGGACTAACAGACAGCAGTGAAGGGAGGGTGTGGTCTAGAGATGTCCCTCTAAGGAGCTATCATCTCAGCAGAGACCTGGATGATCTTAGTGAGGACCAGGAAGATCCAGGGGCCACCTACTATGCAAGAAGACTCCGCCAGTGCAACGGCTGTGGGGTGCCAACGAGCGTGGTACGCCCGGGCAGCGAGACGGGCAGGTGCCAGACCACAGTCATCACAGGCCTTGTGGTGACTTTACAGTAACAGCTAAGGGAGGCCACGGAAGGAAGATGGACTAACACAGTGATGCGATCTGCCTGATACACGCAAAATACCACCCTGCTGCTGCACAGAGGACAAACTTCAGGAGACGCGGCCGGGAGTAAGTCAGAAGGCTATCAAGCAAACTGTGCTTCTCCAGAAGCTGTTTTGTTGGCTTTTCCTATTTTTGGCTCCTGGACAAACAGAGGTTTCCTATGTGATACTATGGCTGACAGGGCACACATCTCAAAATTGATGGTGGTCACGTGGGTCTCAGACGAGTGTTGTTTCACTGACACACGCGATTCCTTTTAAAATTTTCAACCTGACATTTTTCTTCCCCACTTCTACTTCTGCACATCAAGTCATCTTGAATTACCAACCCTTAACCAAAAAGAAAAAAGATCTGGTGCATCATTCAAACTTAGCAAATGCAAAAGAGAGCAGCGCTGCCTTTCTAATTTTAAGAGGTGCTGTGTGAACTCCTCTTCTTTTCCCAGCTTCCCTGGCCTTTTGTGATTAATTTTAGTAATGGGCAAACGACCTGTTTAAGAACAAATGAGTCATGATACAGCTTAATATCTAGAAACCTAAAATTACCCTCCTCCACAGAGAACATAATTCTCAAGTATGAAAGTCTCATGTTTTAAACATTTATATCCGTTAACTCTACAAAGCTTCCTGCTTTGCAAACGAGACGGGGAGGGACAAGTTGGTGACTCAATGCAGCTGAGAGTAAGAAACAAATTGTCTTCTGAAAAGGGTTTGTCTTAGGTTTGATGATGCGAATAATAAAAAAAAAAACCAAACCTAACTCCTGTAAAGCAGTTTACAGTCTGCGCATTTTGAATATGATTTTCCCTACAGCAATCCCATAATGATACAAATTTCTCATGACTAAGAATAGCGGCCTCTGTGTCTTTTGCATAGAATAGGAGGGCACCTCAAAAAGTTCATGGAAAAATGGAATTAAGAGGTAAGCTTACTTGGGTGCAAAAATTTTCTTTGAAATATTTGCATACTTTTTTCATGATATGCACTTCAATGAACTTTTTGCACCACATAAATTCATGTTTTAATTCCATTTTTCTATGAATGCTTGGAAATATCCTCGTATTTCCTGGCATAGATGGGCAAAGGAGAGGCTTGCACCCAATAAAGCTGTGGTCAAATGGAAAAGAAATCAAAGACCCTGGCCCCTATGTCCCTATTGTTTCTGAGTTGTGATTTGTTACAAAAACCTTCCAGGTTAACTGCATAATTAGCAATTGCTCCATGGAATATCCACCCAAAATAATCATTTGACAAAACAAGAGCACCTTTTAACGATTTTTTTTCTCCATCAATATTTCACAAAAGAAAAGATCCAGCAAGCTAAAAAGATCCCAGCCACACAGATAGCAAGCACAGTTCAGTGGGCATCTTACATAGTGTTGTGAGGCTTAAACGTCAAGCACTGAAAAGTTCCTCAACATGAAAAAAAAAAAAAAAACATTCAGGGGGATTCATTTCTCTAAAGATAGGAATGGACAATCAGGAATCAAAGGCTGGTCTTCAGTCTGAGAGAATCCCAAGCAACATTTACCGACACTCTACTCAGACCAAGGGTGTTCTTTTAATTTATTTTGGGATAAGAGACCTCATTCTTCATTCATTCAGTCAACAAACACTCACAATCATAGCAGGCATTGGGGATACAGAGATGAGTAAGATTTAGGTAAGGAAAGTATGAGACTAAGGCCAAAGTCAGTCCTCCTGTGGGAAACGTAGATGAATGGCCCCAGCGACCCACCCTTCCCGGAATCCACACCCTTGTGTCTGGTTCCTTCGGTGGTGAATAATTACATGTGTCAACTTGACCAGACCGCAGGTGCCCAGAGACTCAAACCTTGTTTCTGGCTGTTTCCATGAGGATATTTTTGGATGAGGATCACATTTAGATGGACAGGCTAAGTAAGGCAGGTGGCCCTCTAGAAGCTGGGGGGGTGGGGCTTCATTCCTGAATAGAACCAAAAGGCTGACCCTCCCCCAGATTGGAGAGGTCTTCCTTGCCAGAGGCCTTTAAATTGGTACATCAGTGTTCTCCTGCCTTTGGACTTCGTCTGAAACAGGGAGTGTTCCTGGGTCCTGAGCTGGCTGGGCCTTCAGACTCAGAGTGGAACTTTACCTCCGCGGCTCCTGTGGTTCTCACAGCTTTGGAATCAGACTGGAGCTATACCATCAGGTCTCCAGCTTGTCAACTCACTCTGCAAACTGGGGACTTAGCCTCCCATAATTGCACGAGTCAGTTCCTCAAATTAAACTTCCCTCTCTCCCTCTCCCCCTCCCCTTCTCTCCCTCCCCACCCCCCAAACACCATTGGTTCTGCTTCTCTGAAGAACCCAAATACATGGTGACTTTGGGCTCGGCCAATGAGGTATCAGGAAACAACGCCAGTGGATGCTCACCAGGGCTCGTCATCTTGGAGAACTGCCACTATCATGCAAGAAACCTGTGCTACCGTCCTGGGGATGCCAGCGTGGGGCAGAACCAAGGCCTCCTGGAACAAAAGTCCCAGCTAACTGCCTGGGATGTCATCACATGTGACCTCATGGAGACCCTTGGAAGACAAGCAGGAGAGTGTCACAATCGGATTTTTTCTGCTTTTATAACTAGAGCACGGGGAGTGGGGGAGGGCAACACAGAGGGTGGCCTAAATGGGAAACAGTCCAGGGCCACGAGACCAACTCACAGGACGTGACAGGGCCTTAAGTAAGGAAGTGGCCATGAAGACACACACACACACACACAGAGACAGACAGACAGACACATCTGGAGATGGAACCTGCAGAAACTGGAGGCCCCTTAAACACACCCAAGACAGTCCTGACATCTCCGGCTTGAGAGACTGTGTAGAGAGGAAAGACTGGTGTTCCAACAGGGATTAGATGCCAGAGGCAAGCACTGGCGTGGAGAGCAGGGGGGACGCCAGGAGAACAGTGGAAAGTGAGGAACATAAGGAAAGGGATGGACAAGTCCAGTGATGACACCAAATGACGACATCCTTCTCCGAGCTGGTTTTCCTTGCTATATGGCTCTCAAAGCAAATGTGTTTTGGAATAGGCTAGACTATAAATGTTGAATGAGGGGTAACAATCACCCTTCCCACTGCCCAACTCACGTCTTGATGGTATCAGACCCTCTCTGTTGGACGTTTGCTCAGAGTTTCTGGTACAATGCAACAGAAACAGTGACAGACAGGTGACTCCCAACCACCCCACCTGCCCAACCTCTCTTACCACTATCAAAGGCCAAAACAGAATTCCTGAGACAAGTGTTCTTTGATGGCTTGGTTTGTTTTTGGTCTTTCATCCTATTATCAATCAAAAACTGGCACAGTAATAAAGCTAGCTAGGAAATCCTCAGAGCCCTTCCTCCTACTCCTAGAACCCAAGACAATGAACTTTCCTGTTCAAATCTCTTCTCGAGTCTCCTGCTGGAAATTCACTAAGCAGTGGAAACAGAAAACAGGAGCAAGAGGAGGAAGATACCAGTTGAATGGAATTTGAGTTAGCTTGCCAAAAAAAAAAAAAAAACAAAAAAAAAAAAACAAAAAACCAAACCAGTGACTCACTAAAATCCAGGAACAAGCCTCTTGGAGCCAAAAAGCTCTCCGGGCTGACGTTCTAGTTCTGGTGAAGCCACCTGGATTTTTCTAGAAACAGAGTGCCTTGAGAAGTCCCAATCTGTGCTCTCCAGAGGAGGATCCAGTCCATGTGTGCAAACGGTTCTAGCCTCCCCTGGCTCCCATCAGTCCTGCAAACGCCAGTCTTCCCTGGGACACATTGCTGGTCCCTGCCTTGTGAATGTGTTTATTATTAATATTTTGGGATTGTATCACTCCAAATTTCTCTTCCCATTTTTTAAAAGTTTTGTTCATTTTTTTTGAAAAGCAGAGTGATACAAGGGGCAAGGAGAGGGACTGGGGAGAAATCTTCTATCCACTGGTTCACTCCCCCAATGCCAACAATAGCCGGGACTGGGCCAGGCCAAAGCCAGGAGCCAGGAATCCCATTGGGGTCTCCCATCTTGAGCCATCACCTACTGCCTCCCACATGCAACAGAAGGAAATGGAGTCAGAAGCAGAGGTGGGACCTGATCCCAGGCCCTCTAAAAGGGAATCCAGGATCACAGGCAGTGGCTTCACCTTCTGTACCATAACAACGTTCCTTTCTCTTATCTCGCTAAAGTTTCTCATTATCACTGGATGAGATACCAGACCCCATGCAGAAACACAGACAGAACACCCACCACACAAGTTGGCTTTGCTCATCAGCCGTGTGGTATACACAGGAAAGAGAACACATGCGGAAGAAGAAGAGAGACCCAGCTCAAAGCTCAGAGCTTTGCTTACCGCTGGACTCCAGGAAGTCACTTCAGCCTCCAGCCTCCGTGTCCACATGTGTGTAAGGGAAATAATCTATGCCTAGTGCATGTGTGTTTATTATTAGCTGAAGTAACAATGTGAATGAAATGTTTACTCACACCCATGACTGTCCATCGAGGACACACTGTTTGAAGACAAGCACTGTGTTGTTTAACCTTTGTGTCCCATAACAGCTCAAGAAACACTTAATGATTACTTATAATGACTTCATGTCAAGAAAATTGCCAGACACATAACAGACACTAGTATTTGCCAGGTAAAGACATCATTTCTTATGTAGAGGATCTTCCAGCTTCCAATGACTGGAACTTGGGTGGCAGATTCCATTCCCAACAACAGTCCTTGCATCCAGGTCATTTGGTTGCTTGTCCTTTGTGAACTGACATTACTAAGCCACTTGGACAAGGCAGGAAAAAGCTAAACAAGGAAATCATCACAATGAGTTTATCCCAACCAACCAAAAGTCATCATCTAGGGCCATCACATGTTAAACAAAACTCCAGAGAAGACCAGCACTATGACGTGGTGAGTTAACTGGCATTCCATATGAGCAGCAGTTTGAGTCCCAGCTGCTCCACTTCTGATCCAGCTCTCTGCTAATGTGCCTAGGAAAGCAACAAGGTATGGGAAAGTGTTTGGGCCCCTGCACTCATGCAGGAGACCTGGAAACAGCTCCTGGCTCCTGGCTTCAACCTGGCCCAACCCTAGCCATTGATGCCATCTGGGGAATGAACCAGTGGACGGAAGACCTCCCTCTCTGTGTCTCCCTCTTCCACCCCACCGTAACACTGCCTTTCAAATAAGTAAAATCTTAAAAACTCCAAGTAGAGAAGACAACAGCTTGACAGTGGCTACTGCAGCAACTAGGGAAGCCCACAGTTGTCTCCTCTCCTGCCCCAAGGGGGAGGATAACCATGCTGATCAAACAGCCACAGGTGCACTGAGAACATTTAACTAACTGAAGACCACATGATACCACTGATGATCAAGTCAAGTTACTGCACCTTCACTGTCTTTCACTAAGTATATTTCAAGTATCTACTCTGTCCCAGGCCTTGTACCAAGCCTTTGAGTTTCTTTTTCATTTTCTTTAAGATTTATTTACTTATTTGAAAAGCAGAGTTACAAAGAGAGAAGGAAGGACAGAGAAGAGAGATTTTTCCACGAGCTGGTTCACTTCCCAAATGGCCAAAATGGCTGGGGAAGGGCCAGACTGAAGCCAGGAGCCTGGAACTCCATCTGGGTCTCCCACATGGGTGCAGGGGCCCAAGCACTTGGGCCATCTTCCACTACTTTCCAGGCACATTAGCAGGGAGTTGCGTGGGAAGTGGAGCAGCCAGGACTCAAACCAGGGCTCATATGGATGTCTCCATTGCAGGAGGCTGCTTAACCCTCTACATCACATCACTGGCTCCAGGGCACTCTGTTTTCAAAAGGAGGAGACTTTGCCACAAAACATTCACTATGTATGTGTGATCATTAAGCAATGCGACATTGTTAAAACAAAACAAATGTGGTTATTCACTAGAAGGGGCCCCTGAGAGGTTATGCAGCGATTCCAACCTGCTCTTCCCACGCTCAGCCCACACACATCTCGGACTTGATGACATTAGGGGATGTACTTTCCAACAAGGCCCTCTATTTTAACGCCTGCTTCTTCAAAACAGCTCCCCCATCCCCTACACACACACACTTTTTAAAGGGCCTCTCATTTTGACTGGTTCCACTGGGCTTTTGGCCGCTTCCCCAAACCATCTCACCACACTCTCCACCGCTGACAATTTGCCAAGAGTGGAGATTTTTGGAAAGAAAGTGCTACTGGGCCGCTGTGCCTTTCCAAAAGTGGGGTTCCCAAGATGTCCAAGCAGTGGGAATCCCCGTGGGGACTCCCTTGGAATCCTGTGTCTAGGAACTGGTTAAAATGCAAGCACCGGGCCGGCGCCGCGGCTCACTAGGCTAATCCTCCGCCTAGCAGCGCCGGCACACCGGATTCTGTCCCGGTTGCCCCTCTTCCAGGCCAGCTCTCTGCTGTGGCCAGGGAGTGCAGTGGAGGATGGCCCAGGTGCTTGGGCCCTGCACCCCATGGGAGACCAGGAAAAGCACCTGGCTCCTGGCTCCTGCCATCGGATCAGCGCGGTGCGCCGGCTGCAGCGCGCCTTCCGCGGCGGCCATTGGAGGGTGAACCAACGGCAAAGGAAGACCTTTCTCTCTGTCTCTCTCTCTCACTGTCCACTCTGCCTGTCAAAAAAAAAAAAAAAAAATGCAAGCACCGCACTTGTCCTTACTGCACACATTTCTGCTCACCTAATCAAGTACAGACCCCAGAGCCAATCCCCAAGCCCCTGGACAGGGGTGGGTTGAGAGAAGGGACTTTCAGAGCCGCTGTGTCCTTCTCCCATCAGCACCATGGATGAGGAGTCACATCTTCGAGGCTCATTTGAATTCCAGGCTAAATTAATTTGGCGCAAATGTAGCAGGAGTCCCCTCCCCTGCAGGAAATACTTCTGTTACTGCAAAGCTGGCGCACAAAATAACCCGCCCACGGGAGAGCAGAATTAGCCCCGGAGGTTTTTTTTAGTTGGGTTTGTTTCCCTGAAATAACTTTTTGAGGTTTCCTGTGGCATCGCAGCACGTGAGGAGGGGCACCTGTGGGTGGGGGTGGAGGAGGTTTGGTGAGCCGGCTCCTGGAGGGTGCGGTTGGCCCTGCTGGCATTCCCATCATGGCGCCTCTGGCCAGCACGTGTGCAGGTGCTGCTGCGCGGAGGCCTTAAACAAGAGACGCGGCTCCTCTGAAGCCAGCGCGAGACACGTGAAAATACTGATGTGCTCAGTGTTAGAAGAAGCTCTTGGAAAAGGTCGGGATAGATCTGAAAAGGTCACCCCCATCTGCACGAAGGCTTCTCTCGTTTGCTCCTTAGAGGGTCTCTCTGCTCAACTCGTCGGCCCCTTCCTGCCCCACCCCACCCCACCCCCGGGCGACAGCGACCCTGCGCGGTCTCCGTACAACTGAGGCACGCTTGGCTTATCCTTGCACTTGGACGGTCCTTCCTGAATCTGGAGGGCAGGTGCTCCCTTCGCACCACAAGGCCCTCAATAAACATTTAATGATGGATGGAATGGAACGGGATTTCAGACTGAGAAGAACTGCAAAGATCACTAAATTCGGCCTCCATATTTATAAGCAGGAAACCCAAGGTCTAGAAAGGATTTCAGATGCAGGAGGGACCCCCGATGCCCACACCAGGACTCTTAGGGCTATATTCGGGTGCATGTCAAATGCAATTTTTAGCACTTGTGCCTTATACAAATCTCACTCTGTTTTGTCAGTTCAGGAGCATAAAAGTGTTTGGGGGCATAGCTGGCTTTATTCAGAAAATCATATTTTCACAGGAAATGTAAAGGTGACTTGGAAAAAATAGATGATTCACTTACTTATTTCCAGATTTAGCTTAGATGGTTTAAGTTTCATTACAAGTCAATCTCTGAAATGTTGAATTCCAAACAATTGAGAAGCATTTTTAAAAATTATTTAGTATGTTTCTAAGACAAGAGAACCCTCAAGGAAAGAAAGTGGGCCCCCAGCCCTCCGGAGCCCGGCTTCACAGGGGTGATCGGGGGGTCAGCAGTGACTTGTGCTAAGGCCTCCATGCACAAGCTCCATGTGGGGTCTCCGTGCCTGCAGTTAATGCACTTAGCTCCTCACAGGTTCAGGTTTCCAAAAATCACCCACCTGAAGGTGTATTCAAAACCAAAGCTAGCCTTTGGGCCAGGCTAGGCCAGGAGCCAGGAGGTCCACCCAGTCTCCCATCTGGGTGGCAGGGACCCAAATACTCAGGCCATCTTCCCAGGCCATAAGCAGGGAGCTAGATAGGAAGTAGAGCAGCAGGGATACAAACCCATGCCCATATGGTATGCCAGTGTTGCAGGCAACAGCTTTACCTGCTATGCCACAACGCTGCCAACCCTCTCCCTATCTTTTAACAAGCTAATCAACTTCAATTGGTCCTCCAGTAAACATCCTGGCAGGTGTCAGCAAACTTGTGATGTTGCCTGTATCCAGGCTGGCTGTCTCCCAGCCGAAGTACAACAACAATCCAGGACATCACCTGAATTCTGTTCAACAGTACTGTTCACGAAAAACAGGTGCAAACTGCTGTGTGAACACTGTCTCCCCAGCCAGGCCAGAGCCACTGGAGGAAATGTGCAAGGCAAAGTGAAACAGTGGCTCTGCAAAAACACAAACAGCGATGCACGGGGAGCCGACTGTCCCGGAGCCTTGAAGCCTTTGAACAGATGACCCAGCTCCCATTCTGTCTCTGCAATGTCCACAAACCCTGTGCACAGAGAAAGTGTTCCAAAGATGATGTGCAAGTAGCTGTTAGTATGTGCAGCACTGTATATTGTCATGGAGGTACAGCGTCTCTCCCTACAGCTTCATTGACTGAAAGGCCAGGAGTTAGGGGAGGGAAGGGGAGGGTGTGGCATTGCAGCCTAGCAGGTAAAGCTACCACTGCGTTTCTAACGTTCCATATGGATACCGGTTTGTGTCCTGGTTGCTCCACTTCCAATCCAGCTCCCTGCTAATGGCCTGGGAAAAGCAGTGGAGGATGGCCCAAGTGTTGGGGCTCCTGCCACCCAGGTGGAAGATCCAGAAGAAGCTCTTGGCTCCTGGCTTTGGCCTGGCCCAGCCCTGACCGATGAGGCCATTTGGGAAGTGAACCAGCAGGTGGAAGATCTGTCTCTCCCTTTCTCTAACTGACTTTCAAGTGAATAAATAAATCTTTCAAAAAAAAAAAATTAAGAAGGCAGACTGGGGAGTGGGTTAGGCATGAAGAGCAGGGCCAAGGTTGGTGTGATTCTCTGAAAGTGCTGCTTAGGAGCCTTTTCAGGCACATGGAGAAAACAGGAAGTATGAAAGAGAGGCTGAGTGTGCCATACACACCTGCATGAACAGTTACATACATCATGCTCGGTCACACACATGCATGGCCCACTTACATGTATGCAGCACAGTGGAAGGCCTGCATATCCCATTTTCCCTCTAGCAGGCTGGGCTCCAAGAACAGACATAATTTAAGATGCATGGAGATTGTTCACCAGCAGGGAGAAGCTCCAGACTGGGGAACAGGGCTGGTGAGCTAGAATTTTAAGAACTGAGAGGCAGCCATCTGGAGAAGAGCCAGCTCCTCAGAACCCCTCGTCACCTCCCACCCCCATCATTCTCATGGCAGGGGAGAGAAACCCAGCAGGACAGATGATCCCTGGTGCTGAAGAAATAACAGCAGGTGCAGCTCCTCCACAGATCAGTCACAGTCAGTACCCTCAACGCTCAAAGCAAGACAAGGTCCTATCCCCTCCTCTACCTGATCCTGTCCCAGTCCGAATGCAACTTGGTAGGGGAGGGGAGAATGCACTTTATAAACATGGACCACTTCTGACTTAATTCTGTTAGGTTGTTGTCTTGTCAGATCTTGACTGCAGGGGAGGGGTCCTGGGCAGAGCCCCAGGCTGCATTCTGGGGCTGCACACCTAGAAACAAATCCTGCACTGACTCACCCGGCCTCCCCAGCTCCACGCGGGAAGAGCGCTCGCTGCCGGCACAGTGAGCCAGGCAGCACGGTGTCTGCGCGTCCCAGCTCCGAAGACACACAGTCTGTGGATGTGCTCACCGCCCTCCTCAGGTTCTTTAGACACCTGTCATTTTCCCTTCTTTCCCACTCAGCACGTACGGACCTGCACTCAAAGTCTAGGAAATGCTTGGCTCTTGTCGTTACAAGCTGCTAGGGAATGCCGGAGGCCGTGAGCTGGGACGCTGGGCGGAGCATCTTCCCCGGGACCTTCCATTGATCACAAGATGCCCTTCCTCCTCCACGGTCCCCTGAACTAATGCCCAGTTTCAACCATGGCTGCTCTCGGAGCGTTGAAGGGCATCTCAGTTCAGAAGAGCTCTTAACATTCTGCTACCTGGTGCAATCATCGGGGCACTGCTCTTCGGTTTTTCGGTAGCTTCCTTTCCTTTCATCTTCTGGATGGCAGAGCAGGTACACTATTTGTGGATTTCACAAGGTTTGTCACCCTGTTTCCTGTATCTGTGAATGCTCTGGAGTCTGCTGGGCTCAGTGAGGTCATTATTAAGCAACCTAGGAACAGTGCAACTTAACTAAGAAGAAAAATCTAATTCAAAACTTCAAATTTTTCAGGAGGAAAAAATGCTTGGGGTGGGTTTTTCTCTTAAATTCTATTTCACTTTTCCATGATCCCTCCCTCTCTTTGGACTGGTCTTTCTCATGGCCTCAATACTCCTCTCAACACGGGGATAGAACCTTTGATGAAAGTATCTCACACGAGCTATTTACGTGTCCTTCCTGCAACAAAACCCAACCAAGCCATCAAGCCCTCTCTCTTTCCCTTGGTGACAAACTCTCTTGAAAAAGTCAGCCAGACATCCATTAGAGCCTCAGATGCAACCAAGGATGGTAGTCCAGATATTTATGCCTCTCTTCAATATCCCTGCCCCTGGTCTACAGAAGAAGGTGAACTCAGATAAATCTTCATTCAACACCCCTTCCAGCTCTGTAATTCTAAAATTTCATAACCTATTCAGAAAATGACCTAACAAGACAGTCCTCCCAGGGCCAGCACTGTGGTGTAGTGGGTGAAGCCACTGCTTGAAGTGCCTACATCCCATATGGGCACCACTTCAAGTCCCAGCTGCTCCACTTCCAAACCAGCCCTCTGCTTATATCCAGGAAAGGCAGTGGAAGATGGCCCAAGACCCTGGGCCCATGCATCCACATGGGAGACCTGGAAGAAGCTCCTGGCTCCTGGCTTCAAATTGACCCAAATGGCTGTTGCAGCCATTTGTGGAGTGAATCAGTGCATGGAAGGATAAAAGATTCTTTTTTTTAAAAAAAAATATTTATTTATTTGAAAGTCAGAGTTACACAGAGAGAGAAAGAGAGGCAGAGGCAGCGGCAGAGAGTGAGAGAGAGAGAAGTCTTCTGTCTGCCAGTTCGTTCCCCAATCAACTGCAACAGCTGGAGCTGCGCCGATCTGAAGCCAGGAGCCTCCTCCAGATCTCCCACGCGGGTGCAGGGGCCCAAGCACTTGGGCCATCTTCCACTACCTTCCCAGGATATAAGCAGAGAGCTGGATTGGAAGTGGGGCAGCCAGAACTTGAACTGGCACTCATATGGGATGCCCGCACCGTAGGCAGTGGCTTTACCCGCTACGCCACAGCGCCGGCCTCTCTCTCTCTGCCTCTCTGTAACTCTGCCTTTCAAATAAGCGAATCTTTAAAAAAAAATAAGTAAAAAAATAAAAAAGTTCCTCCTGAGAACAGAATGCGTAATCCTTCATGAACCAGATGAGCAGGGCTCAAGGACTCTTTGCAGCTTTTCAATCTCATGTACTTCTCTTTCATATTGAAAAAAAAAAATCTCCTATCAACTTCACTTTCAAGGATATTTAAAAAAAAAAAAAAAGTATGACTCGGCATCCACAGCCATGTCAATGCAACACAGAGGTGAGCAGAGCAGGACTTTGCCGAACATTAGACCACAGGTGTGGCTCCCAGCACCTTTCACACCCAGCAGATCCTCGCTAAAGCATTTCTGCTGGGCCCCAGGTTCCATGAGTAGGGGGACCAGGTCATGATCATCCAACAGGAAAAACAAAATTCTGAGCATGAAAAGGGCTGCCAAAAATTAACAGGCATTAATTGATCTAGAGCGTGGAAACATGCCTGTGCTACCCAGACTGCACGTTACTTATTCATGAGCAGGATCAAAACCTGCAGAGAGCCCACTGCAAATGCACAGACAAGATCAGAGAGCGGGCCGCCGCCCCTGAGGAACCTGTAAAATCGGAATGGTCCCCGCCTCATTCTCCAGCTGCTCCTCCCTGTTCTTCCTCCCTGACCTTCTCCCACCCTGAGAGCTCTGTCCTGGGACCTGTCCCTTCCCCCTTTCATTCCCAGAGCTTAAAAAAAAAAAAAATAGGAATCTTTATCTCCAGAACATACTCCCACTTTTGTCCTCCACACCTTGTCTACAAATGTCTTCTGAGCACCAGACTTCTTCAGCTCATCTACAGTGAAACTGTAGATATGCCCCATCCCACTCTCCCAGATACAAGCTCTCCCTCCAGTGTCTGCACAGCCTGGAGGGGCCTCCATCTATTCATGTGTTTGCGCCAGAAACCTAGGAGTCTTTCCTAACGTCCCCATCCATCTGAGCCCACAAAACAGAGAACTGCAGAAGTGGCTCCCAAGTCTATCTCGATCAAGTGTGCTCTGTCCATCGGCTTCGCCTCATCCTCCAGGCTTCTGTCGTCCTGCCCTGGAGCACAGGTACTTCTCTGCGGGTCCTCTAGCCAGCCGCACCAGCACACCAAGCCCAAACATTTCCGACAAGGGAACCTGAGCAACCATGACAAGATACAAACGGGATCAAATCATTCCTGGTTCGAAACCTTTCCTTGGGCACCCACAGCTCCTAAAATTATGTTCAGAATCCGGAACCAGATATTCACTGCCCACCTTTCTCGGTTTCTTTCCTGAACACCTCCTGCCCACATCTTGACGTTCTCATTTGCTCTTCTCTTCGTCTAGAAGTCTTTTCCAGGACCCATTATGCCCCAGCATGTACACACACACACACACACACACACACACACAACTTCCTTGCCCTGTCTATTTGCTACCCACTCTGGAAACACTTTCTAAACACCACTCCTAAGGGAAGCCTTCTCTGCTGACCTAGAGTAGGCCCTTCAGGGAAACCTGCTAGTGCGCCTGTATCCTATTTCGACAAGTGACTTTCTAATGTCAGCTTTCTTCCCACAGAAGAACGTTCATGAAGGCAAGGAGCTCATCTCTGTGTTGATTCTTTCACCCCAGAGCCTGGTATAGTTTGGCCCATGAAAGATTCTCAATGAAGAATAAGTAATGGCAAGAATGAGCTAGTGAGAGGAGAGGGAGGAAGTGGGAGGGGTCAGTGCATCCCTAGTGCGTCCCTCCTCCTCCTCCTCACTTTCTTGATAGGGTAAAAATGGGAGGAAATAGAGGAGTGAGGCAGGGTCACATGGGAGGAAGACGATGGGAAGAGCAAGCAAGAAGGGAAAGAGACCCCCAGGCAATGCTTCAGGACAACATCAGGACAAGGTAACAGGGCACAGCTTTTTAGGTAAGATGGGTCATGGAATCCAGACTTTTTTTTTTTTTTTTTTTTTTTTGACAAGTAGAGCTAGAGAGCGAGACAGAGAAAAAGGTCTTCTTTTTGTTGGTTCACCCCCACAAATGGCCGCTACAGCCGGAGCTACGCCAATCCGAAGCCAGGAGTCAGGTGCTTCCTCCTAGTCTCCCATGTGGGTGCAGGGCCCAAGCACTTGGGCCATCCTCCACTGCCTTCCTGGGCCACAGCAGAGAGCTGGACTCGAAGAGGAGCAACCAGGACAGAATCCGGCGCCCCGACCAGGACTAGAAACCGGGGAACTGGCGCTGCAGGTGGAGGATTAGCCTAGTGAGCCGCGGTGCCAGCCCCATCTACTTTTAATCTCTAAAATGTCCAAAGTATAGACACTATTCCAGAAAGAAGGGGACTATGGAGAGTGGAAAGAGTGATGGGAATGACACTGGTTGACAAGTCACTCAACATTCACGAATAAGGACTTCCTCTTCTACAAAGACATAAGAGAAGATGAGCCCTCTGCAGCCCTGGTGCAACCTTAGTGGCTCAGGGCCCAGGGCACCCACTCTATGTCGCTTCCTCCAGCTTCTTAACCAAGACATAGCATACCCCAACGTACTGAGCATCATATAGTAAGTTCCTTTATTACAGATGGACAACGAGACAAATCTGAACCCATCAATGCCCACTGTGAAGACATCTTGCAAGAAAGGAAAGATTTAGCCCTGGCCTGCACTGAAAAATCCACTTCAAAATCAAAGTCCTCGGACTGGAGCAATTGCTTGCAGTATATAACTTAAGGATGAGTGACTATACTTCCCCGGCAAAAAAATTCAAACAGAAATCTTTACTTACACAGGCCTATTCCACAAATGTTCATGGTTGTTGTTTAAACACAACTTTTCATGTAACAGCATAAGCTTATTTGTACCCAGTAGATTTTAGATATTGGTATTTCCCAGGCCCCCTAACTCTTGGTCTCCACTGCTGATCCCCATTTCCAGTGAGCAAATGCGATAGAGATGCACAAGAGAGCCAGGTGAATTGGGGTACAATAAATGAAATCAGGCGGGCAGCTTCCAAGATCCATGTTCAGTGAAACAGATGCTAAGTTACTTCAATCAGCAGTAGCATTTATAACACATAATGACAATGCAGTAAGTATCCAATGGTTTGGGACACTGGCCAAAAACAACGCTAGACCTCTAAGTTAACAACCCTTTAGAAATAAACTGAAAGGTGATTTTATGCTCACTGTAAAATCTGTCAACATAGCTACTGCAATAAATATGGCAGATCTCATCACTGCGACTGCCCAGAGTGGAAAAGTACAAACTAACCGTTCTTCAAGAACTTCTCAAGAAGTAATCTGGGCGCGACAGGACTATAAATCTGTTCATTTGTACAAGCCAAGTTACATGAGACTGATTGAGAAGCCTTCCATTAATAGCATGCGTCAAAACAACAGTTGTACAGGCATTTAAAAATTGAGGCTCAGAAATTCACAATATCATCACATAATGATTTCCAGACATACTCACATCAGTGTCAGGTCCCTTATCCGCACCCGGACAAGAAAAGGTAACAAATTCATGGCACCTCTTGTGAACCACAAAACAGCAAACTGGTGGAGAGAAAAAAAAAAATCTACAATTAGAACAGTCCAGATTAAATATACGAGCGTTGTTTTCCAAACAGGACTCCTTGCTATTAAAAAGTTAATCTAATTTCACTACACAGACAGTCTTATAAATAGCATTTTGTTTGTAAATCAGCAATATTTGGTAAGAACTGGACTCGTGGGTAACAGAACCTTAAAATGCCATCGCTAACAGGGACCAAGCGGACATAAGTGGTAGCTCCTAAAGCTGAGCAAGAGGAGATCCAGACACGGACAGTTTCCCCACATGCAGACCAGAAGCCAACACTCAGAGGACTCTGCACCATCCGGGATCACTAGACCCACACACATGCCCTCGCAACTAGATGTATCTAAGCCGCATACCCTGTAAAACGAATATAAAGGGAATTACTCATTATAGATAAGCACACTGAAGACTTCCTTGGTAGAATTCTGAACTTAAGAAATCCAATACAACACTAATCTAATCCACAGTAAACAGCTCATTGAAACAAAAAACACAGTCAGGAAATACCTTAAACCTTTTATATCTATTTGCTATAGGTGTTGTCACCAGCTGAAGAGCCCCTGAAAATCTAGCAAAATTTATTCCACAGCAAATATTTTCCAAGCTCCTATGGTTTTGATAACTAATCCTGAAGATAAATCAATGAAAAAATTTAATTGTTATAGGGGCTGGCGCTGTAGCATAGTGGATAAAGCCACTGCCCGCGACACAGGCATCCCATATGGGAGTTGGTTCAAGCCCTGGCTGCTCCACTTCCAATCCAGATCCCTACTAACACACTTGGGAAAGTAGCAGAAGATAGCCCAAGTGTTTGGTCCCCTGCCACCCATGTAGGGGCCCAATGAAGCTTCCGGCTCCTAGTTTCCCAACCATTGAGGCCATCTAGAAAGTAAACCAGTGGATTTCTTTCTCTATATATATACATATATTTTTCTCTACACATACTCTCTCTCTATATATTATATATAATACATTTTTCTCTACACATACTCTCTCTATATATAATATATATAATACATATTATATATAATACATATATCCTGAAGATGAATATATATAATATATAATATCCCTCCCCCTAACTCTGACTTTTAAATTAATAAAATAAATCCTTTTAACAATCTTAATAGTATGGAAAAAAAGTGATCCCCTAAGAGGTTTTTGTGGAAGGTATAATGTAGAAAATACACATACACACACACACACACACACACACACACCCCAGAGTGGAAATCTACTCCAAACAGTGCTCTCTACTCTTATGCTTGCCGAACAGGAACAAGGTACTAAAAAGCAGTAAGCCCTCAGCACCACTGGATAATCTGTACTACCTGCTAGAGTTTAAATGTTTGTCCTCCCAAACCTCATGTTGAAACTCCGTTGTCACTGTAGTGGTGTTAGGCCCTTTGGGAGGTGACTGGGCCATGAGGGTTTTGCTAACCTATAACTCAGTTTATGTTGTTATGAATGGAAGGGCTGGGCCACTCTTGTCTCTTCCCCCTTCCACCTTCCACCACGTGAAGACAAGGTGTTATACTTCCTCTCTGGAGGATGCGACAAGAAGGTCCTTGCCAGACCCTGGCATTTATCCTCGGATTTCCCGGCCTCCAGAACTATGAGAAAATAAATTTGTATTCTTTATCGATCCCCCAAGTCCAAGGTGCTCTGTCACAGCAGCTCTAATGGATCAAGGCACTGCGCAAGGAAGGCCAGCACTTCCCCAATTCTTGGTTCGTGGGCTATCTCCTTCTCTCGCCAGTGTGGATGCAACTCCCTGCACATGTGTCAATGGATGAAGAACACAGAAGGCGGTCACTTCATGGTGGTAGAGGACGGCAGGCAGGTTTGCTGAGAGCTGAAATGCCTTGAGGAAATCGATTCCCAGCTAAGAAAATCCGGCTATTCTTGATAAGCCTTGGAAGCCACTGACAGATTTTCAAAAAGAGTAACGCAGGCGAAAGTAACGCTTTGGAAGTGCAAAGGGTGGCGGGAGGAAGAATTTAATGGACTAGATTAGGGGTCGCAAGGGCAGTGTGAAGACTCTTGAGTCATGCAGGTGGAAAGTAGGTGCTCATCATCACCCAGGCTGCGAGGATGGGAGAGCTGATGCTGGGCATGGCACACGGCAGAGACCGGCAACTGCCCCGGTCAGCTCTCCCTGGGCACCCGCGTGGTCAGCTCTCCCTGGGCACTCGCGTGGTCAGCTCTCCCTGGGCACCCGCGTGGTCAGCTCTCCCTGGGCACCCCGCGTGGTCAGCTCTCCCTGGGCACCCCGCGTGGTCAGCTCTCCCTGGGCACCCGCGTGGTCAGCTCTCCCTAGGCACCCGCGTGGTCAGCTCTCCCTGGGCACCCCGCGTGGTCAGCTCTCCCTGGGCACCCGCGTGGTCAGCTCTCCCTGGGCACCCCGCGTGGTCAGCTCTCCCTGGGCACCCCGCGTGGTCAGCTCTCCCTGGGCACCCCGCGTGGTCAGCTCTCCCTGGGCACCTGCGTGGTCAGCTCTCCCTGGGCACCCCGCGTGGTCAGCTCTCCCTGGGCACCTGCGTGGTCAGCTCTCCCTGGGCACCCCGCGTGGTCAGCTCTCCCTGGGCACCCGCACGGGCCAGCGTTCTGTTGGGTCCCTTCATCGCTGTAAGTCCTTAACTATGCTTCAGTAACCACGTTTAATGGACGAGAAAACACTGCAGAAATCTCCAGGATCTAGCGTGTTGTAAGCACACAATGAGTATTTGTAGATGGGGCAGATACAGCGAGGGCAGATAAAGGCACAGACGCACAGACCACAGACAAATGAAGATCTGGCTGAAGGTCACCCATGTACTTTGCGGTACAACAGGGACCTGTGCCAAAGCGTGCTCGGCTCCACAGCTCACTTTCCTTCTACCTGTCACATTCCCTGACAAGCTCTCCGAGCACAAAGGATACTAGAGCTGATGCCAAGATTTCCCATAAGGGTGGCAGGAAAATGGGAACATGACAAAAAATATATACAAGTGCGTGTGTGTGTGTGTGTGTGTGTATGTGTGTGTGTATATATATGTGTGTGTATATATATGTATGTATGTATATATAATGTTTATATACATGCATACATTCTATATAAGCCCAGGAGGAGGAAGATATGCGTATACCATGTCAGGAAAGTAGAAGCAGATGACCAACTGCTTTCTTAAATAGTTTTCCTTTAAAGGGGTCATACTACCATGCACCTGCAAAAAATGTTTTGAAAAGGAAATACATGCTTGACATGTAAATGTGAACCACGTGTCAAAAGGTGACAAATGAAGATCTCTGAAGGTGAGCATCCTCCGGAAGTGCAGCTGTACCCAGCAAGGGGTTCTCCGGAGCTGCCGTGGCTACTGTGCCTACTGTGCCCATCGCACCTGTCTGCCAAGCAGAGGCAGGGCCAGGAGGCAGCGTGAGAGGAGAAGGTGCGCCCTGGCTGCCCAGCCCGGGCTGACTCGAAGGACAGGGACAGCGCTTGGCCCCGTGAGCCCTGCGAGGAGCGCCCTTTCCCTGTGCTTCTGCTCAAAGCATCTTCATCATCAAAGCCTCCAAGGACGGACAACAAAGCAGTGCTGTGATGGCACAGGTTCATGCGACTGCTCACGCCCCCAGGCACAGCGCCTGCTGTCGTGGCTGACACTGGAAAGACCAACAGCCACAGGAAAGGGGAGACCGGAGCACTGCCATCCTTTCTTTTTTTTTTTTTTTTTTTTTTTTGACAGGCAGAGTGGGTAGTGAGAGAGAGAGAGAGAGAAAGGTCTTCCTTTTGCCGTTGTTTCACCCCCCAGTGGCCACCGCGGCCGGCGCACCACACTGATCCGAAGGCAGGAGCCAGGTGCTTCTCCTGGTCTCCCATGGGGTGCAGGGCCCAAGGACTTGGGCCATCCTCCACTGCCTTCCCGGGCCATAGCAGAGAGCTGGCCTGGAAGAGGGGCAACCGGGAAAGAATCCGGCGCCCCGACTGGGACTAGAACCTGGGGTGCCGGCGCCGCAGGCGGAGGACTAGCCTAGTGAGCCGTGGTGCTGGCCAGCACTGCCATCCTTTCTGATGGACATCGTTAGAAACACTCCGATTTCCTCCTTAATCGCTCACACGTTTGGGTCTTTCATTTCTTTTTAAATCATCTCCAAGTTTGGGTGAACACTGTTAGCAAAACCCACACTTCAACAAACACCTTTGGAAGGACAGTCTGTTTTCTGTATCTGTCCTTTCTGTCTGCATTTACACATCAATGCAATCAGACACCTCCAGCTGGAAGTATTGCTGGTTTGCACCTCAAAAAAATCCCTTTCATCAAATCTCATCCTAAAAAGACCCAGGCCCTGGCTGCCCAGGATAATCCACAGGGTTGACAATAAATAAATAAATAAATAAAAGCTCCAAATCCCCCCAAAATTATTTCCTCCCCATCTGCCTTGGCAGCCCCCTCCGCTCCCTCCTTACATGTGAGCCCACCAGGAGAGAGCCACTTACTTTATCTGAGGACAGAGATCCTGCAATCCTGATCCAAGATTCAGAAGAGAGCATCCCCAAAGGAAGAATAAAAATACAGTGTACCCTTGCCTTGGTGACTAAGGAGCAACAGCCCGGCTGCCCCCTTCTGCCACCCCCAGGGAGACAGGAAAGAACCTGAAGGTTGGCTGACGCTGTCCTAGGAAAGACGGCCCAAGAAAACTGAGCAATGACCAGAGATCCCAAAACCATGGATGGCTGGCCTTAAATTCCGGTTTCCAGTTCCAAACAAGATTGAGAAATGCGTATGTCGTGAGATAATATAATGAAAATGTCTGAGAAGTGTTGCTAGTTGGCTGAAGAAAAGATTGGGGGCCGGCATCATGGCAAAACAGGTTAAGCCACCACTTTGTGATGCTGGTATCCCATAGCTCTGTGCTGGTTCCAGTCCTGCTTGCTCCTCTTCCAGCCCGGCTTTCTGCTAATACACCTAGGAAGGCAGTGGGAGATGGCCCAAACGTTTGGGGCTGGAGGGAGTTCCTGCGGGCCTGCCCCAGACCTGGCTGTTGTGGCCATTTGAGAAGTAAACAAGCAGACAGAAGATAAATCTCTCCCTCTATTTCCCCTTTTTCCTCCCTCCCTCCCTCGTTCTGTTGCTCTTTCAACTAAGTAAATAGGTCTTTGAAAACACTTAAAGAAAGGAAAAGACTGGGGGCCAGCACTGTGGTGTAGCAGGTAAATACACTGTCTGCAGTGCCAGCATCCCATATGGGCACCGGTTCAAGTCCTGGCTGTTCCACTTCTTATCCAGCTCTCTGCTATGGCCTGGGAGAGCAGTAGAAGATGGCCCAAATCCTTAGGCTCCTGCACCTACATGGGAAAACCCGGAGGAAACTCCTGGATTCGGATCGGTACAGCTCCAGTAGTTGCAGCCAACTGGGGAGTGAACCAGTGGATGGGAAGACCTTTCTCTCTCTCTCTCTCTCTCTCTCTCTCTCTCTGCCACTCCTCTCTGTGTAACTTTGACTTTCAAATAAATAAATAAATATTAATAAAAAAAAAAAGAAAGGAAAAGATTGGCTCAACAACACAAGAGAAGACACTGGGTTTCTCTGGATAGGGACAGCATAGGCTTTCCTCTGGCTGAAAATCAGGACTTAGCATTTTTATCTTTTTTATCGGAAATGCTAAAGGAATTCCATGTTCCCACGTTACACGGAGCTAGAGGCATTGAGGAGAGGGTGGAGTCAGGTGGCTCCCGTCACATGGGACACTACCAAGAAACACCTGCCAGAGCCCGGCAGGCAGGCCGGAAGACATCTGGAAGACAGCAGACACTTGAAGACAGCTGGAGGGAAGTGTAGACAGCAGCTGCCCCTGATCCAGATCCTTGGAACTTCAACAAGTGTGTACTTAAGCAAGCATAGGCTGTCCTGCAAGACTCAGAGAGGAGCTTTGTTTTCAAAGAGTTTGGGCCACCTCTACTCAGATAACCAAATGAGAGGTTTTCAACAGGAAGCTATCCTGCAGCTCAGAGTTACAAAGTAAATCTTCATTTGATTATTTCCCAAGCACAAAATCACTTTCCTCTAATCCAGGATGGGATATGCTTATGCCGCCCAGCAGAGATGCATGACACACAGAACGCACAAATCACACTGAGCAAATAACAGAGGCCACAGGCGTGGCCAAATAACAGTTCTCAAGGTTGCCTGGCTTCAAAGCTGAGGGCGCTCAGTCTGGACAGGATCCACATGGCTCGCTGGTCTCGCTTAGAGAAGTAAAGAACTCAATGGAAATCAAGGCGAGTTTTCTTCATCTGCCAAAAGTGTATTTCAGAAGCAGAATAAATTTTTAAAGCAACAGAAATGCGCCGTGTTGCAGCCACATTGGTGGTTAACAGTGGCGCGTGGTCATGCTTATGAGTTAAAAAGAGCAGAAAAGCATCAAGGGGCAAGCGGACAGCCTGGCAACACGAGAGAACCGCACTTCCTTCCGATCCAGTTCCCCCTTAGGAATCTGGGAAGAATTAATCCAGCTGAATGAGCCTTGGCCCATTAGACACACGTAGGAAACCTCGGAGTCAGTTCTATGTCAGAAGGCATCATCAGAGGCAGGCATTTTGGCAGTCCTGCTGAGCAGCCCATTGGGAATGCCCCATCCCACATTAGAGGCCTAGGTTCACATCCCGTCTTTGTTGTTGATTCCAGCTTCCTGCTAATGTGCACCCTGGGAGGCAGCAGGGGATGGTTCAAGTCCTTGGGTCCCTGCCAGCCCCTGTGGAAGACTGTGGAAGACTCAGACTGAGCGTAACAACCTGGGCTTGGAGCAGCTCCAGGTGCTGCAGGCATCTGGGGAGTGAACCAGCAGATGGGAGGGGTAAGGGTGTGTGTGAAATAAATAATAAATATCATTACTCTTTGAAAAGTCGTCATCGTGCAGCTGGTAGCTTAGGGCTCAGGATACTACACAATGTTTCCTGGCGTAAGCCTGAGAATAGATGTTAAGTCCAGAGACTCCTTCCATGCTCCATTCACATGGAGACTTGCCCAGACAGACTACGGTGAACTGCTGCT
The DNA here is from genome assembly GCF_964237555.1 of Oryctolagus cuniculus. Lineage (NCBI taxonomy): Eukaryota > Metazoa > Chordata > Mammalia > Lagomorpha > Leporidae > Oryctolagus > Oryctolagus cuniculus. The sequence continues at coordinate 12,693,137 of NC_091448.1, read as the reverse complement.
ACAGACGGCAATGGCAGCAAAGTGCTTCCGAGCCAGCCAACGCAGACTCCGCCTTACGCCTTAGCAGTGCCAGCCGCGGTGCCCACTCCCGAGTTCCCACAGGTAGCAGTGTCACGACCAGAGGGGACATCTCTAAGTAATTAGTCACCACTTCATGCAAATTGGGTGACTGTCTTTTCTTAAAAAGAAAGAAAGAAAGAAAGAAAGAAAGAAAGAAAGAAAGAAAGAAAGAAAGAAAGAAAGAAAGAAAGAAAGAAAGAAAGAAAGAAAGAAAGAAAGAAAGAAAGAAAAACTGGCCAGCACTGTGGCTCACTAGGCTAATCCTCTGCCTGCGGTGCTGGTACCCCAGGTTCTAGCCCCGGTCAGGGCGCCGGATTCTGTCCCAGTTGCCCCTCTTCCAGGCCAGCTCTCTGCTGTGACCAGGGAGTGCAGTGGAGGATGGCCCAAGTGCTTGGGCCCTGCACCCCATGGGAGACCAGGAGAGGCACCTGGCTCCTGCCATCGGATCAGCGTGGTGCGCCAGCCGCAGCGGCCGTTGGGGGTGAACCAATGGAAAGGAAGACCTTTCTCTCTGTCTCTCTCACTCACTGTCCACTCTGCCTGTCCAGAAAAAAAAAAAAAAAAGAAAAACTGACAAGTGGCAGCAAGAATGAGGATAAATTAGAACACACCCGCTGGTGGTGGAATGTGAAGTTGTACAGTTCCTCTGGAAAACACTGTGGCAGTTCTCTTCCAGTTTAAACGCAGAATTAGCGTAAGACCCAGTGATTCCAGCCCAAAGCACAGACCCTGAAGAATTCAAAGTGGTACTCCAACGTATGTATACACCTACGTTCACAGAAGCACCGCCCACAAGAGACAAAAGGTGGAAATAACCCACGTGTTCATCAAGAGATGAAGGCATAACCAGATGCGGTGGACGCTCGTATGTGCAAGGGAATATTATTCAGCCTGAAAAAAGAAAAGGAAGGCTGGGAACAGTTACAATGCAGATGAATCCTGAAAAAATGCTAAGTGAAATTAGGCAGACGGGAAAGGGTAAACATTGTATGATTCCTCTTCCATTTAGTATCCAGTAGAGGCCAATGCACATTGACAGGAAGAACAACAGAGGTTACAAGCGTCTGTGGGAGGGAGAGACTAGAAATGAGTGTTTGATACAGAGTTTCTGTTTGAGATGATTTTTCTAAAGTTCTGGAAATAGAGCTGATGATCCCAGAACATGATAACTGTACTTAAGGCCACTAAGTTGCACATATAAAATAGTTTTAAATAAGATATATATATTTCCATAATTAAACATTTTTAAAGATTTAGTTCTTTATTTGAAAGGCAGAGCGACAGAAAGAGAGGGGGTAAGACAACAGGAGAGATATTTTACGTCCGCTGGTTCACTCTCCAAATGGGAACAACAGCCAGGACTGGGCCAGGTTGAAGTCAGAAGCCATGAACTCTATCCTGGTCTCCCATGCAGTGGAAGGGACCCAAGGACTTGGGCCATCTGCTGCTGCTTTCACAGTTGTGTTAGCAAGGAGCTGGATCAGAAAGGTAGCAGCCAATTCTCGAACCAGCATCGCAGGTGGCAGCTTAACCTGCTGTACCACAACACTGGCCCCAGTATAACAGTTTTTAGAGTAATTAATCAACCTAGAGTGATTTGTGAAATTCTATATGAAGCACAGGAAGTCACAGAAAGCAAGAGGCAAAGCAATGTGGTCCTGTTCGTGTGTGTGTGTATGTGTGTGTGTGTGTGATTACTGTCACAGTAGAGCTGTAGTTACAGAACTGAGAAAAAGTATTTGTTTCCAATCCATAAAACTCTGAATACAACCCATGCCAGAATGGAGTGGGGACATAGAGAAAACTCAGACTTCAGAGCAAGAACTCCCAGGTTTATTGAGGATCGAGATGTATCCTCCAGTCCTCCCAGCTCCCTTGCACACTGTGAATGTCAGGCAGAACGGAAACAAGGACTTCAGACTGCATACCTGACTCCCCCACCAAACTGCTGAGACACTGTCACTCGATCTGTATGTAAAATGGGGTCACTCCATCATATACTTGATGTGGATGCCATGTTCACAGGAGAAAAAAATACACAAAGCTACAGATCACTTTCTATTTCTTCCTTTAAGAAAATCACCTCTTTTCCTTTTACCTTCAAGTCCAAATTACTCCAAATTCAGGTCAGAGTCAGGAAAATGACTTGTAAGCACAGAAACTCTATTTCCAAAATTAATGGGGGAAAATACCATCATGTAACAAATTGTGAATTCAAGAAAGAACCTACTAAATTTTCTAGTTATACTTTCTTTAGAACAGGAAACTAGTAGCTGAGCTAGCTTCTTTCTTAAAATATATAAATGGATGCCATCACATGGTATGATTTTAATTAAATTTTGCTTAGCTGGAAGGGATTAATGAAAGGTAACGTCACATAAAAAACACAAAAAAATGAAAATCTTTTAGGCAAGTTAACCACTTTCCACTTTGTAGGGAAAGTAATGAAAAACTGAACTTACGTTATATTTGCATGTTAAAAGAAAATTATTGGTTTCAGACTTGTAACAATGAAAGCAGTCTCCTCCTGGGATACATGCTAAAGTTGTATGAAAACAAATCAAACAAATGTGCTTTATCACCTACCACTGGGAATGCCATTCATTAGAAAGCATTTGCACACACAGCCCCAAAAAACTTCCAAAAACCCCATGATTCCCATTTCTGACCGGGGTGCCCCTCTCTCCTAGCAGAACTATCTTTAACTCTTCCCTCAATTTCATCAAATATTACTGATGAAATATTACCAATTACTTTTTGCATTCTGCCCAGTTTGCATCTGGGATACATTTTGTTTTTTTTTTTTTGTTTTTTTTTTTTTATTTATTTTTTTTTTTATTTATTTATTTTTTTTTGACAGGCAGAGTGGACAGTGAGAGAGAGAGACAGAGAGAAAGGTCTTCCTTTGCCGTTGGTTCACCCTCCAATGGCCGCCGAGGCCGGCGCGCTGCGGCTGGCACACCGCGCCGATCCGATGGCAGGAGCCAGGAGCTAGGTGCTTTTCCTGGTCTCCCATGGGGTGCAGGGCCCAAGCACCTGGGCCATCCTCCACTGCACTCCCTGGCCACAGCAGAGGGCTGGCCTGGAAGAGGGGCAACCGGGACAGAATCCGGCGCCCCGACCGGGACTAGAACCCGGTGTGCCGGCGCCGCTAGGCGGAGGATTAGCCTAGTGAGCCGCGGCGCCGGCCTGGGATACATTTTGAAGAAGAGCTGTGAGACTGCCTGTTGGGACACAAGGCAAAGGGCGCCGGGATATGACCCCTGGGAATGGTGTTACCATCTTGCTACCAAGAGGGAAGCTGACAGCATGAAACACTAAGGCTAGAGATCAAGAGACCAGAGGCTGGTGTCCGCAAAGCACTCACTTTCAGACTTTTCACTTACATGAACAATTAAATAGCTTTTAAATAATTCATTTTAAAAATAGATACCTGTGCCTTCATATATACCATATAACTTACTATGCTTGAATACATACAATCACGTGTATGGCTTACACCTGTCTGAACTGGGTTTTGTGGACTTGCAAAAGAAAGAATCCTAGATGGTATCAGGAGAATGGGCAGCTTCTAGCAAGTGAGTGGAGGAGAGCGGGGAATAAGCAAGAATTTACTAGGACTTGGTGCTGTATTTCACTGGCAGGAGGAGGAGAAACTACTCTTGGTGTTGTTAAACAGAGGTTTTCCGTCTCAGACAAGTTGAGTCTAATGTGCTACTGGTCTCTCAGAGAGATGCATCAGGCAAGCAGGCATCAGAGGATCAGACAGTTGGGACTCTGGACTCCAACAGACAGGGGAGTCCTGGAATCATGCACGTTTTGTAGTCGAAGCTGGAAAGCATGAGACGGAGAGGCGGGAAGAAAGTCGGGACAAAGCTGGGGTCTGGTGAGGGCTGAGGGAAGAAACCCCTCAAGAACAGCTGGGCAATCACCAATCTAAAGCTTCCTCCAGAGCCAAGGAGAGACGCCATTGAGGGGAGGAGGTGATCATGACCCGCCCACAGTGTTCCATCAGTCACACGCTTGGAAGACTGCAGACAACAGCAGCACGTGTGCCATCGACACCTGCTAGAATCTCCTTTTCCTTATTTCAACTTATTTGCAAATTTTGCAACTCAGAACTATAGAAAACAGCCATTTTCTGATGCCAACGATGAGTATACATTAATAAAAGTTCAATATTTGAGCAACCACAGTATCAGGTGTATCTACTTTAGGGAATAATAGAAAAAAATCCTGGGGTAGGCATTGTGGTGTGGTGGGTAGAGCCGCTGCCTGCAATGCCGGCATCCCATATGAACACCAGTTTGAGTCCTGGCTGCTCCACTTCTGATCCTGCTCTCTGTTAATGCGCCAGGGAAAGCAACAGAGGATGCCCAAGTCCTTGGGTCTCTACACCCATGTGGGAGACTTGGATGAAGCTCCTGGCTCCTGGCTTCTGCCTGGCCCAGCCCTGACCACTGCAGCCAATTGGGGAGTGAACCAGTAGATGGAAGCTCGCTCTCCCAGCCCTCACTCCCTGCCCCCTAACTCTGCCTTTCAAAATACAACAAATCTTTTTAAAAAGTATTCTTTAAAGATAAGATTATGACAAACCACACAAATACATCCAAAGGTTTGGTTTTTAAAAATCAGAACAGGGGGCTATGGCAAAGCCGGTAAAGCTGCCTCCTAAAATGCCGGCATCCCACATGGGCGCCAGTTCATGTCCCAGCTGCTCCACTTTCAATCCAGCTCCCTGCTAACGTGCCTGGGAAAGCAGCAGAGAATGGCCCAAGTGCTTGGGCCCCTACACCTACTTGGGAGACCTGGAAGAAGCTCCTGGCTTCAGACAGGCCCAGCTCTGGCTGTTGTAGCCATTTGGGAAGTGAGCCAGTGGATAGAAGATTTTTGTGTCTGTCTGTCCTCTCCCTCCCTCTGTAAACTCTGCCTTTCAAATAAATAATCTTTAAAAAATAATAAAAATCAGAACAAATAATATTTTTGTGCTAATTTCGGAATCATCTGAATTCAAACCCACTTTCAATTTCATAAATGCATAAACCTTCACAGCTTTATAAGACAAGCTCAATCTGATCACTCCCTACTCAATGTACATTTCGAGTTTCACTTTGAGACTAAATATACATATATATAAACACAAATATCTCAACATGTTCTATGTAAGCATTTATCAAGCTCATAATATTCTCTGCAATATTCTTAAGGCATTACTATTTTTTAGTCTGGAATTCCTTAAGCTGGAGTTTATGGAAGAGTTGCAAGGAGTCCAGTAGACTGAACTTGGCTCTAGGACGGTATGCCTGGCCTTCTCTCTCTCCCCCTCTCGGTGTAAAACTCCGCAGTCCTGTGGGACAGTCGTGTTTCCTCTGCTCAGATGTAACTCATGTCTGAGAGTAGAACTCTCCTCTGGCGTGGACATCTGGTATTGCACTCTCTTCAGAAAACTGTAGCTCCTTAACAGCAAGCCAGTTTCTCCCAAAACGGAAGGCGACAGAAACCGCAGCTCCAGAAGTCTGGGGTGATGCAAACGTTCACAGCACTCAGCACTCACCCTCCAACCCTCAGGGAACGCACATGAACAGTGAACTCTTACGTGTGATGAAGCCTCCAGCTTTCAACTTACGTCCACCCAGCTAATCCCATAAGCACTCAGCATGTAGGGGAAAATCTATTTCTTACCAGGGGTGCTGACATGCTACAGGGGACTTCAATGGCAGAGGACATATTGTGGGGACTCCAGGAGGCAATGTAACTAAGGAGCTCTGCTTTCCTTTTATCTATGGCTGGTACGTGTATGTTGATGTGTGTATGTATATTCTGTGCAAGAGTTTGGGGGAACATCATTCACTCATTCCAATTACTCAGCAAAGGTTTCTCGACCACCTACTGTACACCAATACCTTATGAGGCAGAGGTAGCCAAGACACAGTTTCTGTCCTGGGAGCTCAGAGTGTGGAGAGGAAGAAAAGCATGGAAAAGAGTGGATATCTCTCACATCCTCTCCCTTCCTACACCCCTGCTCCCCATCTATCTCCCACTTTTCTTTCTCTTTTAGTTATCCAGAACACAGAAACCAAGGTATATCTAGCAATCCATAGCACTGAGTGGTTTTACAGTCACCTCTTTCATTTCAATCCTGAGAAAGTACAGCACATCGTACTTCCCTGTCTTCAATAAATTATAGAAGTATATTTGATAATATGATAGCCACAGTTCCATTTAACAGACTCCAATAAAACCGTGCAGAGGATGAAAGTTGAGGACAACTGAAATGGCCACCAGACTGGCACATGGCCTTTGTAAAACAGAGTCAGATGGAGTCTTGCAAGAGATCAAAGACCATTGGAAATGATGTCAATGTGAATAAAACATCAGAAAAAAACAGAGTAAAAACTTCAGAAATAAGTCATTTTGACACCAAATACATGAAGAACAATCCCGGAAGTCTTTCACATGGCACAATGTACAACCCTGCCTTTCCTGCTGCTGTCTGAAGCATGCTCATTCCACAAATACAAGGGCATGTCAAAAATTCATGAAAATTTGAATTAAAAGATCAGCTCATGTCTATGCAAAAAATTGTAACCCATGCAAATGTGGAACTTGGAAAAGTTCATGGAAAATGTGCATCATAGAAAAACTACATATACATTTAAAAAAACTTTTTGCACTAAAATAAATTTTTATTTATTTGCGAGGCAGAGAGACAGACACAGAGAGACAAAGAGCTCCCACCCACTGATTCGGTCTCCAAATGCCCACAGTGGCTGGCACTGGGCCAGACCAAAGCCAGAAACTCAATCTAGGTCTGCTACATAGGTGGTGGGAACCCAACTACTTGAGCCATCACCATTGTCTCCTAAGGCCTACATTCACAGGAAGCTGGATTCAGGAGCTAGACCTGGGTATCGAACTCAGGTCCTCTGAGATGGAATACATGCATCTGAACCACTAGGCCAAATGTGCACCCCTAAAGTTACATTTTTCCACAAACGTTTTGATGCGTCCTGGTACTTATGAAGCTCCAAGTCAAAGTCCAGGAAGCTGGTAGGCATGGGAGGGCTCTAGGTTTTCCTAAATCCAAGTTCATTTAGGCCTCTGCTTAGAAGAGAGGGTGGAAATCTTGAATGCAGCTTCAAGAAAGATGGTGTGGGGAGAAGCTGGAATTGCTGATTCCCAGGGCTTGAGTGGCAAGAAGAGGAGGCAGGCACAAGCAGAGAGGGGCAAGCAGAGAGCCAGGAGCCCCGAATCTGACAGGCAGGCATGTTTCTTATTTCCAGAAGGAAGCAGCTCTCCATAGAGTCAGCCTCACAAGAGGTTAGGAAGGAGTCGACAGAGGCTGCTAGATCAGGGACTGAAGTCATCGTCGCACACGGCATTGGCAGGAGGGTGAACAGAAGGGAGCAGAGGAAGTGATAGAGTTCCGGTCAGTAATGACATCCCTGACACAACACCAGGCCCTGGTGACTGCACAGACAGACAAGACTCAGGTCCTTCCAAGACCTCCAAGCCCAGTTGGGGGAAAAGTCACAAATACAAGGGGGTTTTCAGAAGTCCAGGGAACATTCATGTTAGGAAAAGTCTCTGCGAGGACTTCAAACAAAATTTAGCTCCAGCAGAAAATTATCTTGCAATTGCTTTTATCCATCAACGGTTTGAAGTCCCCTCGCGGGCAGATCACTTCCGGACCGGGCAGTACGTGAGCCCAGACGGAAGGACTCTCACCCCAGCCTGCCGTTCAGGGCAGACGCGACGTTGCTGCTGAGGCTGGAAAAGGACAGCCGCCGGGCACAGGCGGCCACCTGACAGAGCTGGCAGCAAGCGCCCATGCAAAACTATGAAAACAGGCTTGAGCCACGCATGCAAACTACAGAGAAAGGCAGGAGGTCAAAGGGAGACCAAGCGCGGATGGAAAGGAATGCACTTCACAGCAGCCAAGAAAATGTTATGTGGGGTCACGGCTCACAAAAGGAAATGACGACACGGCTCCAAATATCTCGGCCAACATGCCCGTTTCAGAATCTAGTGCTTTGTTTGCTTTTCCAGCCGTGTAATTACAGAGCTCCTGCGAGTAAGCATAGGAAAAAGCGGCTCATGTGTAACGTTCTGGTTGGGCTTTGATGCTGGTTGGTGATGGAGGGAGGCAGGGGGCTAGCCCAGAACCGGAAGGAGGACGGTCAAACCTAGCAAGAAGGGTGAGGCGGTGAAGTCTCGTCTTAGGGATACGTGCAGAAAGTGCCCATCAATAAAACGCGTCCGTCGTCTCACGACTACACATTGAGCTCTGGTGACAAAATTTGCTCACATTATGTACATTTTTACCCATGTAGCATTTCCCTCTGCTTGTGGAACAGTTCAAAAAGAAGCCATAGTACACTAATTACCTCTCTTTTATCAAGTACGCTGGGAACTAATAAGGCATCAGGGATGTGGAACACCACATAATTACAGAGCAACGCAGCCAGGAGCTTCCAAAAAGGGAACGCACAGGTGTCCAAGGAATTTCAGTGCCCACAGGGAGCGGCGGTGAGCAACCAGGGGAAGACGCAAAAGCAACCAGCAAGTCTGCACTCAAGACAAAACAAAGGCCTATAAAGCAGCAGAGATGCAACTTAAACAAAAAAAACAACCTTACAAAAAAACCATTTCCAAACTCGAAAATTATCACAAATGATCAAACTCCATATCAGACACAGTAATTTTGTCAGAAACATGGGAATAGGCATTTGTCCTAGTGGTTAAAGATGCTGGTGAAGACACCTACATCCCTTATCAAAATGCCTGGGTTGCAGTCCCAGCTTCAGCCCTGGCTCCTGACTCCAGTTCCCTGCTAATGCAGACCCTGGGAAGCAGCTATGATGGTTCCAATCACCAGGTTCCTACCACCAATGTGGGAGACGTGTGTTGCATTCTGGGAGCCCAGGCCCAGCCTGGTCCAGCCCAGCTCCAGCCATTGCGGGCACGTGGGGAGAGACCAAAAGACAGCAAGCTTGCTTTGTTTTTATTTAAAAAGAAAAGAAATAAGACTTGATGAACTGTCATCTAGAATATTAAAACTAAATACTTTCAAGGTGATACCCGATGCCGAGCCTTTTCTGACTTTAAAATGTGCACACACTGCCTGTTCCGAAGGTGCCTACAAGGACTGTCTCTGCGAAGGTGTTTGGAAACCTTGCATTGTTACTTTTGTTTGTGTCCCTGTATATTTTCTAATTTTTCAGCTGTTAGTGCATTACTTAAACCACCACCAATGCAAACGTGAAGAGGCTGTTCACTGGAGGCTGCCGTGGCACTGGGAGACCCTGAAGAGTCTGACGGATCATCGTCAAAAACAGACAGTGTGCGTACGGGGCTGACTTAGATTCGCATTTATTCTGTTAGACGCGAAGTTTATCAGGCGTTTATTTAACACGATCGCATGCCTCTCACTGCTGAGTGCTCAGACAAGGAGTCTACACCAAAAATTACAAAACACGCTTTGAAATGCTTGACGAGAGTGACCGATACACACACAACCACCAACCCCAAAACAAAACAAAGCAAAACAAAAACACTGCTCAAACATCTTTGGTTTTACAAACCAGTAATCCCACTCTTGGCAATTAATTCAAAGAAAACGAACAGAGATGTGCATAAAGATACACAACATGAAGATCTTCATAACCGCAGTATCTGTAACATCAACACACTGGAAACGAGCTAAGAGCCCACTAGTGACAACACCAGGCACCAGATGTTCTCTTGCGATAACACTAAGGGGGGAACATCTAAAATACAGGGTAATTCAAGACGCTCCGGGAAAATGGAATCAAAATAGATAATGTGCATTTTCTGTGAACTTTTCAAAATCCCCTGTATATGATTAAATAGAAGGAAAGAAAGCCAGCTACAAAATAGGATGGTATAATTTTAAAAGGTGGTAGGGCATACATCAAATTGTTAACAGTGGGGCTGGCATTGTGGCATAGCTGGTAAAACCATAGCCTGCAATGCTGGCATCCCATACAGGCACGGGTTCAGCTCCCTGCTAATGGCCTGGGAAAAGCAGTAGAGGATGGCCCAAGTATTGGGGCCTCTGCCATCCATGTGGGAGACCCAGATGAAGCTCCTGGCTCCTGGCTTTGGTTTGGCCCAGCGTTGGCCATTGTGGCCCTAGGGAGAGTGAACCAGCAGATGAAAGATCTGTCTCTGTCTCTTCTAACTCTGACTTTTGAAATAAATAAATAAATAAATAAAATCTATCTATCTATCTTTGGGAAAAGACGTTAACAGTAATTGTATTTTGTGCGGTAGGGTTATTGTTCAAAAGGTCGCAACTGATGAGGAACCGGTACACTGGTCCAGCTGGTCTGGACGAGCGTCGGAGTCCACCACCACGTGCCTGAAACAAAGGTTGCTGGGCTGGAGGACGAGGAGTCCCTGCCAAGCAGTCTCCTTTGGGGGTTATTAAAATGCTCCAAAATGGACTGGACTGATGGCTGCACGACTCCAGAAACACTAGAAACCATTGAATTCACTCACTCTAAATGGGCAGGCTGCACATTATGACAATTATACCTCAAAGTCTTTAAAAACTTTGAGAGGCAGAAAAAGAGAGAGGAAGACAAAGCCAGAGATAGACAGACGGAGGACAGCTCCCATTGCTGGTGCACTCCCCAGATGTCCACAAGGGGAGCTCAGCCCCGGTCTCCCACCACCTGGCAGGAACCCAACTACTAGAGCTCCCCCAGGCTCTGCATTAGCAGGGATCTGAAGTCAGGAGCCAGAGTCAAGTACTAAACGTAAGTACTCGGATGCGGGGCATGGGTGCCTTCACTCTCAGACTGCATACCCAGCCCAAGTTGTTGCTTTTAAAAAACTACAAACAACTCCGACACCCTAAATAATTAAATAATCCTTAGGAAGACTCCTTGAGCAATGCCCCTCTATAACATTAAGGGACAAGCTGCCCACTTTCATTCCTTGTTACCAAATTTTGAATAACTTTTCCTAATGTTGGCATGATACATTTTTATTTCTTCCAAGGACTTAGCATTGTTTTATGGCCAAAGTATCTAGTTTAAGCAGGGATCTCTGAAACAGTCCAGCCCAGGGATGTCTGTAATGTGTTCTTCAGGGGCTTCTAATGCACCTGCCTTCAGCGCATGGTCTCACCATCTGACAGGCAGGGTAGGGCAGAGCCCTGTGTTCCCACCCAACCCAGTCCTTGCCAGCTGCACGGTCCTGGGCACATTAACTTCGTGGTCTCAGTTTGCTACAGCTCTGAAATGGAAACTAATACCTCCACCTTGCAGGCTGGATGGGGATGGGATGGTGTAAATTTAGTTGCAGCCCAGTCCTGAGACACAGCACACATTCAACAAGTGATTCCCTTCATGCTTCTACAGACTGGGAGAAAATGCAAATTTACAAAAAGTGTAAGTCAGTTCAAAAATCTATGAATAGAGGTTATGGCCAAAATAATTTGAAACTAGTGACTAGCCTAAGGGAGAATAACATGCAGGGAGAAGCAGTGGGCGCTTGGTGCGGCTGTGAGGAGTCATTAGGACCCCCACCTCCCATGTCAGAATGTCAGGGTTTGAGCCCCGCCTCTGCTCTGCTCCCAATTCCAGCTCCCTGCTGATGCACACCCTGGGAGGCGACAAGTGACGGCCCCAGCAGTTGAGTCTCTAGGATCGAGCTCCCAGCTCCTGGCTTCAGTGTGGCCCAGCCTTGGCTGTTGTAGGCATTTAGGGAGTGAACCAGCAGGTGGAAGATCTTTCTCTGTCTCTATGACTTTCAAATAAAAATTAAAAAGTAAAAACTTTTCAAAATAAATGTTGAATACTTTTAAGTGAAAAAAAAAATACAAGTCAAGACAGAAGCTAGCTATTGAAAAAATCAATAACTTACAAGGACCAGGGCAAAGCTGAGATCTGGGCAACTGAAGCCCATGAGAGGGAATCGCAGTGGCCAGCGCCTCTCACCACCTACGCGGCCCTCCCAACTCTACCTAAAGCCCAGCTGTGGATGGAGTCTCCGCTCGGCTGCCTAGGCCCAGCAATAGCAACAGTTGAGGCCCCCAAAGCGTGACCATGTTAAGTCTCAGGAGTGCTAACCATCAAGACAGTGAGACAAATCCCTCCCGGGCCTCTTCCAGTCCAGGGAGGGAGGAAAACTGCCTACGAGCAAACACCCTGTGCTGCCCCTGTGATGAGCGAGGGCGGCTTCTTCAACCACCCGCGTGCCTTCCCCTCTCCGGGGCCAGCACTCCAAATCTCCACTCCTCGGTCAGGGGCCACAGCACTGGATCCCACGGACAGCGACCCCCTACCATGTGTAGCTGGCAGCACCGTGAAGGGCGGATATACAGAACTGGCGTGTATCCCTCGTAGCTGTACGCTGAGAGGGAGCTGGCGAATGACGGGGAAGGGAGGGAGGGAGCAGGCTTCATCTTCTAGGCCTGGGGGGACCCTCACAAGGCGAGCCTTTCAAATGGGAAACTAGGGAAGGGCATGCATGTGCTGGATAACTGGATCAGAAACCGGAGGGAGAATCCACGCTGGTCACCATGATCCCTGTGATCACAGACAACAGCAGGTGTCGCGCAGAGCTCAAATTCCCAGAACTACAGCAAGGCAGAGTGAGAGAGACACTGACCAAGCACAGGACAACTAAAAAGGGAAAGACTCAGGTAATCCAAGACGCAATGCGGTAAGGCTGCAGAGGGACTCGAGGGTGGGGACCGTCCAGCCCGCAGGCTGTGGTCTCAAAATTTAATGCATCTATAGTGGGCTAATATTTAAGTTGATAGTTTTATATGGCCAGTGAATAACGCCATAAATACCGAAAAGGCCCTTGGCAGAAAAACAGGTTCCTACCCCTAAAAGGGCTACACGAACAGATGTGTATCACATAGCCTGGGCGAGGTGGGAGTTCTGCTCAGCAAGTCCTCACTCCTCCCGAGGCTCGGTTCGGGGTTCCAGAGCCCCTGGTCACTGCAGTTTCAGCCTCTTTCTGGCTGAAGTCTTCAAACATCCACCTGAAAGGAAGACTCAGCCTTCTGCAAGTACTTGAAGGTCTTGTATTCACAGGAGGGCTAAGCTTGTTCTGTTTGTCCGTAAGGGATGGAAACCCTATAGGAACAAAGGGTGCAAGTTACAGGGCATCAGATTTCCACCCACTGCAAGACAGGACGACGTGAAGTCTGCCTGAAAATGAAGGAGGGAGGACTCACGGGGTCCCCAGGGCTGGCTGTTTCAGCAGAAGCTGGAACACTGCTCCGTGCCAACGTGAGGAAGGCCCTCACCCACGCGACCCGACCCAGATTCCGTGCAACGCACACACTTGAGCATCTGCACATCTGAAATCCTAAAACCACATTCACCCGAAGCAATGGCTGTCGAAAACCCACTTAGAAAACGTTCTTGCTTCTATTAGTCATTTTCTTTAGGTAGAGGAAACGGGCTTCTGGTAAAACAAAACAAACGTGAAGGACTTTTTTGAAGAAAAGACAGAGGGTGTTTTGCTTTCCGGGATGTAACAGTACCTTCGGCGTATTTTAAAGCTAAAGGTGAAATGTGGACCTCACAGCTGCAAACTTGGTCCTTTTCCATCGGATTCATTACAACAATTAAACTCACACCCCAGCCCCAGCCGTTGCTCAAGAGAGTGGCTTAATAGTGTATTTTTCCAGTTTGCATTAAGACAACAGCCTTGCAGCTAGACTGACGCCTCAACTGAGCAGACGGATACAGGGCTGACATCCCCTGGGTACCAGGGTCCCCATCAATATTTAAAGCTCTCATGCATGCACACACATACACAAGACAATAGAGAGAGTGTCACTAGGGACTGTTGATCGCGTCAGTAGCATCACTGCTGGTGTTTTTTTTTCCCCGAATTGCTGAACAATCTCTAAACTACATTGCATAATGAGAAAACAAAGATCAATAGTAACAGTCACACCCTTCATTTCACTGAGAGTATGAACACTACTCTTTCCAAAAACTTCATTTATTTATTTGAAAGGCAGAGTTACAGAGCAAGAGGGAGAAAGAAAGGAAGGGAGGAAGGGGGAGAGATCAGTCTTGCATCTAATGGTTCACTCTCCAAAAGATTGCAATGACTGGGGCTGGGCCGGACTGAAGCCAGGAGCCTAGAACTCCATCAGGGTCTCCTATGTGGGTGTCAGGGGCCCAAGCACTTAGCCCATCTTCCACTGCCTTCCCAGACACATTAGCAGGGGCTGGATCAAAAGCAGAACAGCCAGGATTCAAACCAGCACTCAAAGGGGATGCTGGCATCACAGGTGATGGTTTACCCACTGTGCCACAACACCGGCCCCAATACTACTCTTCAAAAGGGATTTTCTTTATTAAGGTTGAGGACACTGTGATGCAGAGAAAAGAAGTAAATTTCAAAGGCTGAACTTGACTCTGGTGAGCCTGGCTTAGAGGGCTGGAGCTTTCACCAAGACACCAGCCGCCTGGCACGGGGTCCTCCATCTCAACTGTGGCCATTCTTCCCAGTGGGGCAATGGGTATGATGAACCTCTTTCTTTACCAGCACACTTGGATTTGAACCAGTGCAGAACAGGAAAGGCTGCACGGAGGACTCCAGCCTGCAAGGCACTGTCTCTGAAGGCTTGGGCGTTACGGGGAAAATGCCAGAGCCCAGGCGTGAAGACAGGTGCCGAGACCACGGGGCAGGTCCAGCTGAGGGGACAGACAGGGAGCAGGGCGCTGCACCTGAGCAAGGCAGGGCAAGCCCACATGATCCTCACGGGGTACAGATGCAAGGGAACAGGGGGAGGGGGTGGAGCCCCATCACAGGTGCCAGAAAACCTGGCACGTGGCAGATACAGGCCCCAGAGCTGCACTGACCCCATGTCTGGGTCAAAGGCCTGAGCTGCCCCTGTGCAGCTGGGTAGAACTACCTGATGCAGAGCAGGAGAGAATGGAGGGGGAGGAGGGAGAAGCCGGAAGTCTCCCCACCCACGCCCCCTGGCCAAGGCCTTTGCAGTAAGAGGAGGAGGAGCACAAGGGCCTCAATGCTTAAGGGCCCTGACCGCAGGCTGGTCTGACCACGGGCTTGAATCTGGACCTGCCTGTGGCGTGAGGTAGGAAGCAGCCCGTGGTGAGGTGTGGGGGGAGTAATTGCCTCTTAAAAGGCACCAAGGTCCCTGAAAATTGAAAAATGACCTTTTGGCCAGAGCCGCGGCTCAATAGGCTAATCCTCCGTCTTGCAGCACTGGCACACCGGGTTCTAGTCCCGGTCGGGGCTCCAGATTCTGTTCCGGTTGCCCCTCTTCCAGGCCAGCTCTCTGCTGTGGCCAGGGAGTGCAGTGGAGGATGGCCCAAGTGCATGGGCCTTGCACCCGCATGGGAGACCAGGAAAAGCACCTGGCTCCTGGCTTCGGATCAGCGTGATGTGCCGGCCGCAGCGTGGTGGCCATTGGAGGGTGAACCGATGGCAAAGGAAGACCTTTCTCTCTGTCTCTCACTGTCCACTCTGCCTGTCAAAAAAATTTAAAAAAAAAATAAAATAAAAATAAAAAAAAGGACCTTTTATGCTTTCCACAGGTAACCCTTGATTCCCCTGCCACTTTACCCTGGGGATCCACAGAGGAACCCCAAAGACCCCTTTTCCAAAAACCGTTTTTACAAGGAAGTGGCTCAGCGGAGGAGGACGTGAGTGGGCCGGCGGCGCTGATGGGATCGGGAGCCTTGTTAATGTGCAAATATTCGCTCCCGGTGACTCAGCATGGACTCTGCTGACTCGTCACTTCTTGTTGGCAACTGAGCACGGAACCCAGGAATGAAATATGAGGCCAGCGTTGTGGAAATACCTGATAAATGGATTTCTGTTGCCTTGACAAAAACAGAAAATTGGAGAAATGTTCACAGAATTCCACGGCTGGAAGCACCAACCTGGAGTATTTCCACCCTGCTAATGGCGCTGGGCAAACCCCGGCGGGGTCCGCCTAGGGCGGGGTGGGCTGTGAGCAGATGTGACTGCCTTCCCCTGGCAACCACAGGCCCTAGAACCACAAAGGACAAGGCCTTGACTTGAAGAAGAAACCACCCCTCACTTTGGTCTCTCTGTGGAGGCTGCCCCATTGGTTGTGAACAAAAGGTTAAAACTGACTGATGAGACTGATCCAATTCTGATTCTTCCACTCATCACCCTTTCTCCAGAGTAGCTGACTGTGCATTCAGCCCAGCCACACCGAGGGGTTCACGGTTACCCTGAAGGGGAGTTGTGTTCCCATGGGCAGCCACGCTCAAGTTGATGGCAACATTTCACGGACCCAGAGGGAAGGGACAGCACAGTGAAAATGCAACCCTCTGTGGGCTGAGCAAACCAGAATTCATCTCTAGCCCTTCGCCTCACTTTTTAAAGTGTTATTATTTGAGAGGCAGAGACAGACAGAGAGGGCTCCCATCCACTGGACCTCTCTCCAAATGCTCAAAGCTAGAAGCCAGGAACCAGGAACTCTGTCCAGGCTTCCCACATGGGTGGCAGGGACCCTAGAATTTGAAGACCCTAGAATTTCACCACCTTCCCAGGGTCTGCATTAGCAGGGAGCTGGAACAGGGAGCAGAGCTGGGAATCACAACCAGGCAGGTCAGATGGGGGACATCAGCCTTGTAACTGGAGCCTTAACCGTGAGGACAAATGCCTGCCTCTCACTTCCAAAAAGTAATTTTCACTCATTTGCCAGGTGATCCAGGTGCAGAAAACTTGGAAAATAAGTCCACTCTGTTTCCTAGACCTGTTCAGACTCACCACCTTGATAGCATGTCTGACCCCGGCTCCCCTCGAAGATCCGGAGCTGCGACGAGAGAGGACTTCTTCCTGCGCCCTGCCGTCTCCAGCACGTGGCCGCATCTCAGTTCCACTCAACAGACCTCCTCTGGGCACCTATTATGTTCGGACGTTGGCCCTGAATGAAATGGAGAACCCCAGGGAGCTCACAGCTAGTTAGCAGAAACAATGCACACTCAGCAGTGATAAAGGCTCTCAGGTCCAGGTTGTCAGCCGGAGTTAGAATCAGTGGCCGTGCCTGAGAACAGGGCTCCAAGTATCCTGGATGTGCCAGACTCACCCATCTGTCCTAGTGGTGTTTTACTCACTGAATGTCACCAACATCAACCTTGCTCTGACGAAGGCAAACAATGTGTTGGTAAATGAAATACTAAGCCAGTAAATGCACAATTAATCTGAGAATATGTCCTCAGTCGGGCCAAGGTGGCTTTATTCCATACGTCCTCATGCTCTTGAACTCACAGAGCACTTTGGATAAATGCAATAAAAGAACCAACAATAAAACGGGGACCAATACAGGCCAAACTTAAGGAAAGACGTAGTACCAGGCAGGGTTCCTCTCTCCCTCTAACACAACCTGCGGGGCTGTCTAATTACATACACACTGAGCCGGCGGTGCTGGTGGCCCAATCAGCCTCTGAGCAGAAAGACAACGTGAAGATTGCTTTTCAGGTTTTAATCCACTCCCTTGCCTCTCCAACTCAAGTAGTTAAGACACTTGTTTCAGAGTTGCACCTCACTGCCTGTGCTTGTCTCCCTAGTAATTAAATCCTAGAACACCAGGCCCTTCAAGACCATTTCCAAAGGGTGATTCTTGGTATCGGAGGGAGGGTTCCCGCTGCCCTTTAGGTGTGAACTGAGTTGGCACAGGGAGAAGAGTGAGCTTTGCACAGACCGGGTCCCCGGAGCCAGGCGGGGCCAGGTAGCTCTGACTGCCACTGCACAAACACCGGCAGGTTCAGGTCCATTAAGCACCAGCTGGGAAACACCTCAGGGAGCGACCTCTGCAGTAGGTGACCCTGAGGTTTCAATTCTGTGGCCTCGTCCAAGGACTCACGGATAAACAGTGTCATTCTCCATTCTCAGGGAAAAGAAGAAATATATGAATACACACCGTGTGCACTGAAGGACGCAATGGTGGGTCCCCGCCTAGAGAAACACCTTTCCAGTTCATCGCTTAGCTTCCCCATAAAAGCTAAACTGACAGCTGCCTTTGGAGGCCTCCACATGTGTTGTACCCAGACCCCGCGACTGTGGCCACTGGTCCACTCCCAAAGTTCCTCTCTTTAAAAAAAAAAAAAAATCATAGTTATCTGTACTGAGGACTGGGCGAGTTTAACAAGTGATGTGCGCATCTGCATTTCAGAAACAGTCACGGAGACTTATGCCAAAAGCTTATCATCAAAGCTTAAGCATTTGCGGACGGCTTCTTGTCTTCCTCAATAACACAAGCGACAGAAGCGGGCAGCTTGGTGGACAATTTAACGGAAAACACCCTTTTTGAAAGGTTTCCCAACCTAGTAACTCTCCAATTGATAAAATCATGTAATTAGCACAAACCCATAAACGATTACATAGGACAGGTCGGCTGCTCAGCATAATTATTTTAAAGGACAGTATCTGTCCTATCTACCACCACATCAAGCAAATCATCACCCTGGCTACAGAGGGGAGACAGAGAGACACAGAGACAGAGACAGAGGGAGATTGAAATACGCGCCAAGCAGGCCACTGTAATATGACAACAGGGTGCCTCTATCTTCAGGGTTCTTCATGACGACTACATGGGAGTGTGTATCCTCCCCACGGCTGGCTGTCACCAGCATGGATCCCTAGGAGTCTTGAGATCATGAGCAGTCGGAGTGTGGTCTCCACAGAAAGATGAAGGAACCATGGAGACCAGGGACTAAGGACTAAGTGAGCCTCACGGAGAGGTGAGGGTGCTATTCTCGCAGGATGAGGGGGTCTTAAGAAGTGCGTGGTGTGTGTGGGGGGGGTGTTTGATGTAATGATTAAGATGCTACTTGGGATGCCTGTATCCCCCACGGCAGTGCTTGGGTTCAAGTTCTGGCTCTGCTTCCAATTCCAGCTTCCTGCCAGTGCACATCCTGCGAGGTAGCAGGGCTCAAGTAATTGGGTCCCTGCCACACATGTCAGAGACCCCCATTGAGTTCCTGGTTCCTGGCTTTGGCTTGGCTGTTGCAGGTATTTGGGGAGTGGACCAGAAGATGGGAGATCTGTTTGTGTCTGTCTCACCGTCATTATCTGCTTCTGTCCCTCTGTCTCTTCTGCCTTTCAAATACATGTTTTCTAAAAGTTAATGTAAAAGGCATGTCATAACAAAACCGTGCATAGATTTCTAAATTATTGTTCCAAAATAAACACCTTTAAGTCAGTTCTTCCGTGATCTTATTGAAGTCTCTCCATATTGGGCCCTAGTGGTTCCCCTGGGGAAGTCTCATCCAAGTGCGGGCCCAGAAGGGAACCAAGCTGAGCTGCTCCCCTTCATGCGTTTCTCCTGTGCAGCCTCCATTCCAGCTGAGCTCTCCCCATCCTGCTGTCCCTCCCTGCTCCGGCACCCTGGATTGCTGGGCTTTTCCTCGAAGGATGCCATAGTTTTGGTTCCAGAGCAGACCCTGCCTGCAGAGACCCGAGAGGGCAATGCTGGGCACCGACCCCAGGTCAGCTTCCTACGGAAGAGCACACTCACGTTCTCATATGTGAGAGCACTGCAGGCTGCTCACCTAGTAGCCAGATACGCTCTGTGGCTCGCAGACAAGCTGGACTTAAGGGAAAACGTGGGTTAGACTCTGCCAGGAAAAAAAGAAAAATCATGGGACAGGCATCAGGGCTGTGGTTAAGACTCTGGTTGGAACACCCACATCCCACACTGGAATGCCTGGGTTCAAGTTTCAGCTCCAGCCCCCAATTCCAGCTCACACAGACCCTGGAAGGCAGCAGGTGATAGCTCAATTGGGTTCCTGCCACCCAGATGGAAGAACAAGTCAGGCAGCTGACGGCAAACCACTGCACCAAGATAACCAATGGGTGCTTACCACAGCAGAGATCAGCCACATTCCGGGGACAGGGAACCTGGGGGGCAGGAATGTCCCGGGATGGGGCTGCGAGAGCATTGGCCTGGGTTCACAGACAACACAATGTCTTTTGTTGATTTTCTTCCAGCTCATTTCTTAAAAAGAAAAAAAGCTTTTGTTGCCCGTATTCTTTTATTTCTAACAGATAACCTGCACAGCAAAAAGTCATCTTCTGTTTTTGATTTCAGTCAAAATAGCAAATGGAAAATACATACTTCACTGAGTAAGTGTATCATTTAGGAGCGATCACATCTTCACCTTGTGTTTTAGCTGAGCAGAAGAAAAAACAAGGAAGTGTCAAAATGATACCACCCAGCTCCGGCAAGCAGCTAAGGAGTTACTAAATGAAGAACCACTTCTGTCTAACACGTTTTCAGGGAAATGGAGCTATCAGCAAGGAGACAAAACTCTGAGCAAAGATATTAGTTGCATAAACACTCACCAGAGAAAACTTCTGTGTTTTTCCTTTGTTCTAAATTACAAACCAAATTTAATGCAAATTTTAAAAAGCACCAGGACAGGCAAGCTTCATTATGGGACTCTTCTTCTGCAAGACAAATGCTTGCCCAGCTCAAGGAAAACAGTTTTCAAGCACTTGGCTTACCACAAAAGCCAGGATAATCATGAAGTCCAACAATGGAGAAACTGAGGCATCGACCCCTAAACCAACCAGTGCTGTCACATGGTGTTTACTGCTCAGACACATGAAATCTGGTCATGTGACATGCAATGGGGGTGCTGCTGACAATCACACAAACACTTCGGTATCCCCGGGACCTAACTGCTCATGCTGAAGGAGCTGCCCAATGGTACAGCCTGAATGCAAGCCTGTAAATCGCCTATCAGTAGGGCAGGATGTGCAGTCCCCTCCTGAAGATGCTCAAAGAAAGGGGGAAACAACTGGGTGGTCACGGAGCCTCGTGGCTAAGACCCCGGCTGGGACGCTCACAGCCCACAGAGGAACGCCGGGGTTCAAGTCTCGGCTCCGGCTTCCTGCCAGTGCACACCCTGAGAAGCAGCATGGACTTCTGCCACCCATGTGGAAGACCTCGACTGAGCTCCCAGTCCCAGCCACTGCAGGCCTTTGGGGAGTGACTCAACAGAAGGGATTTTACTCTGTCTCTGCCAAGCAAATGAAGAGGGAGGGAGGGAAGGAAAGAGGTAAGGAGCTGCTAAACAGACAGCCGTCCCTGCATGCACGTTTCCAGGAAAATGGAGCCATCGGCAAACAGCTTGTGTCCATCCGAACGTTAGGATACTTTAGCTCTCATCGTTACAATTTCTTGCTGCAGTGAAAAATGAATCATTACATAGTACAAAATGCCAGATGCAAACTTCAGATTCAAGAATATGAGTAATTCCAGTTTTTTTTTTTTTTTTTTTTTTTTTTTTTTTTTTTTTTTTTAATGGAGGAAGAGGTCACCACCCAAATTCTCATGTGGACTTTCTTCCTTGACCCCCACAGGATGGAATGCAGGCATCAAAGCACCACTCCGGTGCCTGCTTGTACCCTATACCCTTAGGGAAATGGAATAAGCTCAATGTTATCCAAAATGTGACGTTTCTAAATTGTTGTGCTTTGCACCAAGAGTTTATCAGAGAATGACCTCTAGATTTCATGTGGCATACTGATCAATTCTCAACAATGCAGAGTCCATCTCTGAGTCACTTAAAGATTTGATGCTGTCAAAGCTATGGCTAATAATACTTCACAATAAGGTTTTGAGGTCAGAGAAAAGAATAGAGAAGGGAAAGAAAGCTACTTATTGCTCAATGGGAGACCCTCTGCAGAGTAACTCAGAGCTCCATTCCTGCTCCATTAGTGAAGACCCAGAAGCCCAGAGAAGACTCCCCAGTGCCCATGGTTCGTAAGTGACACAAGTGAACTTGAACCTGGGGCCTCTTGTGGATGGCTTCAAAGCTCTTTCAGCAGGGGCACACGGGGCCAATCTCGACTTCTTTCACCTCAGCTCTCCCGAGATGCTTCCTCCTCCTTTATACAAATTCTTTCTGTATGTGCCTTTCATTTTCCAAAATTTCATCCACCAGCTGGGGAAAAAAGGTGTGGGCTTCCTAGAAGAAGGTCCAGACCCCTCCCAAGGCTTCCAGGGAGCGCAGCATCTCATCCTCCCCGGGACAGGCCCTGCAACAGCAGCTGCACAACCAGAGAGCTGCTGGTGCAAACACTCCATCCTCTGTGTCTTCTCCACGGGACAGGGAGAAGAAACACATCACGTTTCAGAGAGTTACACGGCCCCGTGGAAGAAAACCTCTTGACTTATTGCTGAGGTTACGTTACATTAATCTCAAACCAAGTTATCTGTACAGAGAAAAATCTGTGTTGTTATTCAGTTCTTTTTTTTCTTTAGATGTTGAATTACTCCAAACAAGACAGAAAGTGCATGGAAAAAAACACCTCCCCAAACCATTTGTACTGGGTTCAACACACTCCCTTGCTGAGTGAGATCATGGAATGGAGAGAGTCATCCCACAGAATCAAGCTGCCTTTCTTCATCATTAATCTAACGTTGCTCTCCACAGGTCAACAGTGTGAGCTCCAACACATCGGCTGCCAAATCTTCTGCAGATATACTACCAGGAAAAACTGAATGTAACAATTACCCAATAATAATGACCTCTCAGGGCAGTCTTGAGAATTTTTAACAACAAAATAAATTTTATTTGCAAAACAGGTCATAGGACCAAAGTTCCAGATAGAAAGAAAGATAAGGCATTCATCGTCCATGTTCTGAAAACATTAAGTTGCAGCCGTTTGGACTGCGGGTCACCTTGAGAGTTTCCTGGTCATTGATTGATTTCATTCATTGATTTATTTACTTGGGTTATTGGTTACGGTATCAGTGATATAACAAATTATATGTTTGCCAAGAAAAAAGCACAAACTGACACCCTCTTTTTATGTAATTAAAAACCAAAACACAAAATGGCAAAACTCAAGAGGATAAGAAAGGGAGAAAAGTCTGCAAGACCTTGGGTTTTGTGATAAAGTTTTAGATTCAATTCTAAAGGTGCAACCCATGAAAGAATCTTCAGTAAGGGGGACTTCATGACAATTTAAAACTTGTGCTCTGCAAAAAACTGTCAAGATATTGAGAAGATAAGCACTAGACAGGGAGAGAATATTTGCAAAAGATACA
This sequence comes from Oryctolagus cuniculus, assembly GCF_964237555.1. Lineage (NCBI taxonomy): Eukaryota > Metazoa > Chordata > Mammalia > Lagomorpha > Leporidae > Oryctolagus > Oryctolagus cuniculus. The sequence continues at coordinate 12,670,012 of NC_091448.1, read as the reverse complement.
TCTGATAAGTAAGTGTTACCAAAATATACAAAGAACTCTTAAAACTCAACAAGAAAATGAATAACCAATTTAAAAATAATAATGAGGGGGAAAGACCTGAACAGACACCTTGACAAAGAAGATACACAGACTGCAAACATGCATATGAAAAGATGTTCCACATTACAAGTCACTAGGGAACTGCAAGTGAACACAGATGGGAGGCCGCTGCACACCAACCAGAACGGCCAAACCCCATAACACGGCCACCGCCGCCACCATTACCTGCTGGGGAAGCACAGCCACAGACGCCCTCACGGTGCTGGGGGGAAGCCAGGCTGGCAGTGTCTTACCAAACTACATTTATTCTTCTATAGTCCAGCAATCAATCACACCGGTTGGTATTTACCTAAGTTAGCTGAAAACTTACGCACCCATGAAAACCTGCACATGCAAGTCTATAGCAGTTTTATTCATAACTGGCCGACTTGGAAGCATCCAAGCTATCCCTCAGAGGGCACGTGGGTAAAGACTGTGACAGATCCGCACAGTGGAATATTATTTAGCATGAAAAAGAAATGAGCTATGGAGCCACAGAGGTTACTGAAGTGCATGCTACTAAGCGAAGGAAGCCAACTGAAAAAGGCTACGAGCTGTGTGACCCCCACAAATGAGATTCTGGAAAAGGCAAAACGCTGGAGACAACAGAAAGATCCAGGAGCAGAGGGGAACGGGGCAGGAAAGGGCAGAGCCCCGAGGGGTTCTGGGGCAGTGCAACTGCTCCGTGTGAGCCTCTCATGGTGCTGAAACGGCATACAGCACAATTGTTGAAACGCACAGAGCAGACCCTGCTGCAAACCAAGGACTTGCGTGACCACACATGGCAGGATTGGTGCAAAGGCTGCAGCAGATACACCGCTCTGATGGCGACTGTGAACAGGTGGGGGCCAAGTGTGGGGGAGACAGGACGAATATGAGAAACCTCTGTAACTTCTGCTTTGCTTTGAACCTAAAACTGCTCTTAAAAAACATAAAACGTGGGGCCAGCTCCATGGTGCAGTGGGTTAATCCTCCGCCTGCAGTGCTGGCATCCTATATGGGCGCTGGTTCTAGGCCTGGCTGCCCCTCTTCCAATCCAGCTCTCTGCTGTGGCCCGGGAAAGCAGTGGAAGATGGCCCAAGTCCTTGGGCCCCTGCACCTGTGTGGGAGACCAGGAAGAAGCACCTGGCTCCTAGCTTCGGATCGGCACAGCTCTAGCCCTTGCAGCCATCTGGGAAGTGAACCAATGGAAGGAAGAAGACTCTCTCTCTGTCTCTCCCTATCACTGTCTGTAACTCTACCTCTCCAATAAATAAAATCTCAAAAAAAATAAAATAAAATAAAACAATAAAACTATAGAATCGTAAGGCTAAGATTTTAACCATATATATGAGTAACAGCTACTTTCTGGGTACATACATGTTTGTTCAGTTAACTTACACGTTCAAAGAGCTGATCTGGACAGTTGAACTTCTGTGATGGTTTTGGATAAAGTCAGCAAAAACCGGGCTGTGAGGGCCACCAGGTATGGTGGCTGTTTCTGATGCTCATGTGCTTCTCTCCCTCTGGGATGGAGAGACAGGCACCTGCAGAGCTCCCAGGATGAGGACCTGAGAAACTGCTCTGCCCGCCTCCTCCAGGCCAGACGAAAACTCTGAAGTCTGCAGGCTTAATGCGGAGTTTGTGGAAATGATCCCTTACATTTGCTACTCTGTCTCATAAAAACATGCGTGCACATGTGTGCCAGTACACAACCCTTCCTTCATATCCCAGCTGTATTTCAAAACATTTATTTATTTATTTATTTGAAGGTCACAGAGGGAGGGAGAGAGGGGGAGAGAGACACAGATAATCTTCCATCTACTGTGTCACTCCCTAGATGGCTGAAATGGCTAGGGCTGAGCCAGGAGCCTCATCTGGGCCTCCCATATGGGTGGCAAGAGCCCCAGGAGTTGGGCCATCTTCTGCTGCTTTTCCCAGGCCATTAGTAGGAAGTTGGATAAGAAGCGGAGCAGCCAGGACTTGAACTGGAAACCATATAGGATGCCGATGTCGCAGGTGGCGATTTTACCCACTACACCACGATGCCGGCCCCCATACCCCACAATTAATATTTACCAGACGGTACCAAGAGTAAGCCTCTGGGCCACTGTGGGTAGGAGATTCTTTTTCCTGGAGGAAAACATTTTATTCCTCTAGGCTATAATTAACATTTATAATCATTAATGTTTACTAAAATAATTAATACTTTTATAGAAGGCAAAAGCTGCAGGTGGTAGGTAGGGATGCTTGTGCTGCCTCTGAAGACACTGTCACCGTTGGAGGGGAAGGCCCATGTGACGGCTAAGGGCAGAGACCCCGACAAGGACACAGGACTAGCCAGATGCTAGTAAATTAGAAAAAGGACATTGATGCTTTTCATCCAATCTTGAGAAACAAAACAATGTGATCAAAATGATCAGAGAAACTACAGGCAAGGCTGGAGGAAAAAAAAAAACCTTGCTTTCCCGTATAGCACGATGTTAGAAAAATGAATTTGCTACACATAAATCATTTTTAAAATTTGGTTTTTCTTTTAAAATTATTTGTTTCATTTTGTTTGAAAGGCAGAGAGACACAGAGAGAGATCTCCCATCTGCTGGTTCACTCCCCCAATGTCCACAACAGCTGTGACCGGGTCAGGCTGAAGCCGGGAGCCAAGAAGTTCATCCAGGTCTCCCACACGGAGGGTAGGGACTCCAGGACTTGAGACATCCCACCTGCCACCTCCGAGGAAACTGGAATCGGGGTGGAGGACCAGAACCCTGACACTCTGACATGGGATGGGCGTCTTAACCAATGTGCCGAACACAAAGTAATCATTACAGTGGGGTGAACAGCTATCAGAGGCCTTTCTCCCCTCTCCCCATTAAGCACAACCATCACGGAGGTAGGGCCCCTCCAAACGAAGAACCGCCCTGTTTCCAGCCTCGTATTTCCCTTTGTGTTCTCCTAGACAGAAGCTGTTTCACAGGAGGGAGAGACTGCTGTCGACAAACCGGGTTTGGTCTTACGTGCTAACCCTGGAAACTGCAGTGCACAGCCAGCCTCCATCCCCGGAAGGAACCTGCCTGCCCATCTGGAGTTCAGAGGGCGACACAGACCTGACGTTCGGGAAGATGTTACGCCCTCCTCCCGCCACCAAGGTCTCATTTCAGAAGCAATGGAAACATGGGTTGGAGAAAGAAGAAAAAGAACTGGAAACAGAACAGACTCAATGACACCCCAGAACCCTCCTCCGTGGTGAGGGGCTCCAGGCTCCTCGTCATACCCCCTTTATCTGAGAATTCAAGATGCCATCAGTCGCCAACTAACCCCTGGGCCCCCAGGGGGCCCACAAACCCCCTCACATCAAGGTCTGCAGGTCAACGTTCTTTAGCACCTGCTATCGAAACATAAACACAGGTGCCCATTGACTACTGCTCTCTGTTGCACACTCATCCTTGGATACGCTTCCCCAGAAATCTCAAATCAGCTTGCCGCTTCCTGCCTACCTACTATCACGTGAGCTCTCTGATCCTCAGCTGCTATGTCACAAAATGACTATACAAAAGCTACTGGGGCAATTACTATAGCACCGGAATTTGAGGCTGTTTCCTAATGCTGAATTCCAGAAAATGAAGGGCTGTTGAAACACACATGACACGTGCGCTACATCACCAACAATGACACTCCTATGGTTAAGTGAGCAGATAACAACCGGTAAAGCTGATTGATCAAAACAAGTCTGGAAGAAGTCTGTTGGAAGAGCAATTTTTACATACAGATAACATGCTAGCTAGTTGAGTGTTTAATTTGGCACATGACCTTCAAAAGTATTTGGATAAGCTTTTATAAGGAAGAGACCTATCAAGGCATAATCTCAGAGAAGGCTCCATTATAGACCTGTTTCTGTACTAAGCCTCTGGGTAGGAACTGGGATGTGTGAGGTCTTTCACTGCCACTTTGCTTATTGTACTATCTCCTGCATGCCAAATCCTGGACATGTCATTATGCATCCACTGCCAACGACACACTAGAGCCTTGTGGTTTGTCCTCACCTCTGGCAAGTGGCACAAAACCCAGCAATGACACAGAAAGGTGCAATCTCTTTGGTTCCCCAAAGCCTCAGCAGAACGGATCGTGTGGGAGGGCATGAGACACTGATTCCAGATGGGTTTTGGTACTCCTCTTGTCTGCACTGCGGGAGTTTAGAAAGAACAGATACACAAACACAACAACTGCTTTGAGAGATGGGGCCCAGGACGCAAGGGCTGGGCTGAGGAGCAGTGCCAGGCCTCGGCTTACCAACCTGGACCTCAGGAACCTTTTATTCCTCTCTCAGAACAAATCCTTCTGACACGTCGGATGTTTATAGGGTAGAATCTCCGGAGCTTTATTTGAAAAGTAACTATATAGTGACATTGAGAGCCTTGACTTCAGTTATATGGGTTATAAATGCAGGCAGTAAATAGGGTCTTTTAAAAGTTCATGAAAAGTATGTGTTATGTAAAAGCTACACATGGCCTTCAAATAATTTTTTGAACCAAAATACACCTACTTGTCATTTCATGTTTCCATGAACTTTGTGAGGACCCTCATATAGACAAACACCACACTGAACTCTACAGGGACTTACTTTCTTTCTTTTTTTTTTTTTTTTTAAGATTTATTTATTTATTTGAAGATCAGAGTTACACAGAGAGAGGAGAGAGGGGGAGAGGGGGAGAGGGGGAGAGGAGGAGAGGGGGAGAGGGGGGGAGGGGGGGGAGGGGAGGGGAGGGGAGGGGAGGGGAGGGGCCTTCCATCCAAAGGTTCACTCCCCAGTTGGCTACAATGGCCAGAGCTGCACGGATCCAAAGTCAGGAGCCAGGAGCTTCTTCCAGGTCTCCCACGTGGGTGCAGGGGCCCAAGGACTTGGGCCATCTTCTACTGCTTTCCCAGGCCATAGCAGAGAGCTGGATCAGAAGTGGAGCAGCCAGGTCTTGAACTGGCACCCATATGGGATGTTGGCACTGCAGGCGGTGGCTTTAACTGCTATGTCACAGCACCGGCCCCTGCTGGGCCCTTCTAAGACCAGGACCAATAGCCTTCACAGATCTCGTGCACGAAGTCCATTACCTCACATGACAATCGAGGCTAACGGTGCGTGCCGCTTTAGATTCAGAACAAACACAAGTCTGTGGACTCACGTGTCCAAAACCACGTGAGAAACAAGCAGAAAGCAAAGTGAATGTTAGGGAAGGAAGCAAGGAGAGAGGAAGAGGAGAGAACTCAACTCTGCAAGAAGGACTCGGCTCTGGAGAGCAGGATGGAAAAAGTGTCTTCATGAATGATTCAGCCTTAGCGACCGCGGGTGGATTACTCAGGTCACTGGTGTGGCCTTTGCTGCACAGGTAGCGGGTACAGCGCCCAGCTGGCCACAAGCGCTCTCGCTGGAAGTACTCAGGAAAAAATAAATATAAAACAAAAACCAGGAAACAGAGGGAGCAACACTCATGTTCTGAAATAACAACAACAATATCCTAAATAATCAGTGGCTTAAAAGTACTCCCAAGGGAGTCAGGTCAGTAGACACAGGAAAGAACAGGCCTGCACCCATACAGCTCTCCTTGCCTCAAGTGTCAATCAGGAAGAACTGGACACAGCCATGACATCATCATCATCATCATCATTATTGACAGGCAGAGTTAGACAGTGTGAGAGAGAGACAGAGAAAAAGGTCTTCCTTCCGTTGGTTCACCCCCAAATGGCCAGGAGCCAGGCACTTCCTCCTGGTCTCCCATGGGGTGCAAGGCCCAAGCACTTAGGCCATCCTCCACTGCCTTCCTGAGAGCTGGCCTGGAAGAGGAGCAACCGGGACAGAACCAGTGCCCCAACCAGGACTAGAACCCAGGGTGCCGGCGCCGCAGGCAGAGGATTAGCCTAGTGAGCCGCGGCGCTGGCCACAGCCATGACATTATAATCAAGCCAAATCTCACGCATCCTGCTCCACCAGAGAACCTGTTGCTCCACCGGAGGAATTTTCCAGAAAACTGAAACACGTTTGGCACCCATCAAACTTGATGACAAATACTGTCCTATCTACTTTTTTGCCCTCTTTTACAGGGGGTGTAGAACATAATCTGATCGTTCGTGAGCACCCAGCAAGCTGTCCTTTGGTTATCCTGACTCACTGTGCTCTTGAGTTCTTCTGTTGGCATCAAATTGCCATCCGCCATCTGAGTGTCCACGTACGCGAGTGAGAAAGTTTGAGAGACAAGCAAACCTGGTTCAAGTTTCAACTCACTGCTTTGCAGGAGGGTAAACTCAAGGGAGCTAGTTTACCTGAGCCTCTACTCTCCCATCTGTTAAATGGAGATGATACACATCACATTAAATGCCTCGCACACAATTGGCAAATACAACAACTATTGCTTCTCTCCTCCCTCCTCTTCCCCTTGCCTTCTATAATCTCCTGTAAGCCGGGAGTCAGCAGCCAAATGTGCCAAGAATATTATGGTGAAGTAACTCCAGAAGACAGACTTACAAGAGAGCCCAGCCATGCACAACATTCCTCTGGGTGCTTTGTATCAGCTGTTTCTAGTATTTGGTTTTTGTTTAACCCTAGAATCTCAGCCTTCTCCCAGAAAGCTGTAGATTTCTTTGTACTTTCCATCAATATTTTAGATAAAACTTCATTCTAATGGACTAAGTAGAAAGTGGATTAATTCACACCGTCCTGACCAAAGGCAACACGTGTGACTCTGCAAAACAAGATGTCTTTCATGTTTCAACAGTGAAAATTAAAACTGGCCATCAACAGCACTCTCCTTCCTCAGAGTGGCGCCATTATTGTCTCCATCCTAGAGGCAGAACCGATTCGTCTGGGTCTCCCAGACACCACCCACTCCCAACGCTACAAACCCCATGCATTTAGTATCTCAAATACCAAGGAAGCTCTCTCCCATAGAGACCCAAATATATGCTGTTCTCAAGAGCCACACAGGCCCAAAATGCATGGTGCAGAACTCTTCCATTCTCTTGGACAGATGCCTCAAACACTGGTGAGGATTCCAAGATGGCTCTACCCCTAAATTCTTGCTGAAATATTAAATCACCCTAATCATGATCACTCCAGGTGTGAAAGGGTTTTCCATCCCAGTCACACAAGCATGGTCCCAGAGCCACGTTGGTGGGAGCCACTGGCATCCAAGCCACACCCAGCATCACTAAGCCGCCCTGAACCACTAGACCTCTTCCTGTCAGCTGTTATGCCCCCACCCTGTGCTTTCCTTTCGCATGGCAAGCTGTTCCTCCAAGGCTGGTGTGTGCTCCTCAAAGGAACAGTCGCAGGCAGGACAAGTCTGGGGCAGCCGAGCACCGTCCATGCTCAAGTTGCTGCCTGCTGTGGACACTGGAGACCCGTTGGGGAGAGAGGATATTCCGGCTTTAGTCTTCTCCTCTGAGCTCTCCATCTTCCCCCCAAATCACCCTGAACAACAGAAGATGGAGCCTGAAGCAAGTGCAGAGCTATGGCGGGAAGCAGATGACAACCGTGAGGTCTAGCTGCCTCAGGTGCGTCCCCAATCCGCTGCGGAGAACAGCTGGGCACCACACCTGGGCATCATCTTGGACTGTCCCAAACTCTGCCGGCCTCGGACAGAACGGAAAACTGTACTCAGTCATCGACAGCGCTCTATGAGTGGGTTGAAAAAACAGAAATGTAGAATGAGCAGCAGTGTGGGCAAATGAAGACGTGGGCAAAGATGTCTGAGGTGTGCAATGAGGGTGCAGGGGGAAGGTGGAGGTTTCATAGCCTCCCAGGGCTAGCAGAGCAAAGGGTCCCACACGGCGTGGCTCGGGACAGGAAGGAATCCTCCCTGAGCGCTGGAGGAGAGAAGTCGCCAGGCGTGCAGGGGCTGGTGCGTGTGAGGGTTCTGCAGGAGGACCTGTTCCATATCTTTCATTAGTCCCTGGTGCCTGCGGGGCCGCCGGCTTGCAGATCCACCACCCCAGCCTCCACCTTCTTCCTCTGTGTCTTCATGTGGCTTTTTTAATTTTACTTTATTTATTTGAGAGAGATACAGACAGAAAGAGGAAGAGACAGAGAGAAAGGTCTTCCATCTGCTGGTTCACCCCTCAAGTGGCTGCCAAGGCCAGAGCTGGGCCAGCCCGAAGCTAGGAGCTTCCTCCAGGTGTCCCACGCGGGGTCATGTGGCCTTCTTATGAGGGCACCAGGCACAGGATGTGGGGCCTCCACTAACCTAGGCCCACCTCATCTACAAAGACCCTGTTCCAAGAGGACATGAATTTTGGGAGGACACCGTTCCACTCAGCATGGGAGAAATCAGAAGAGGAGGAAGAGCTAAGCAAGCACAGCTGAGCCCACAACGATGAGGTTTCTGTGAACTTCCGGCTCCCTGCGCTCAGACAGATGAGAAAACGCAGGAGGAAGGCATTCCCACGTTTCCTGCTCCTCCCTCAGCTCAGTGGCTTGTCCCATGCAGGACAGACGCCAGCCCACCAGACTCGACAGAGGGCTTTTTCTCCACGTCCAGGGAGATGATGGGTGAGGAAGCTTGGCGGTCATACTTTGAAAGTGGCTCCGGCCGGCACCGCGGCTCACTAGGCTAATCCTCTGCCTTGCGGCGCCGGCACACCGGGTTCTAGTCCCGGTCGGGGCGCCGGATTCTGTCCTGGTTGCCCCTCTTCCAGGCCAGCTCTCTGCTGTGGCCAGGGAGGGCAGTGGAGGATGGCCCAAGTGCTTGGGCCCTGCACCCCATGGGAGACCAGGAGAAGCACCTGGCTCCTGCCTTCGGATCAGCGCGGTGCACCGGCCGCAGCGGCCATTGGGGGGTGAACCAACAGAAAAGGAAGACCTTTCTCTCTGTCTGTCTCTCTCACTGTCCACTCTGCCTGTCAAAAAAAAAAAAAAAAAAAAAAAAGTGGCTCCACGTTTACAGGCCCAGAGGGCTTATGAAGAGGGTCAGGAACGTGGGCGTGATCAAGACAAGCCACGGAGTCAACCTTGCCCTCCCGGCAGCCCAGGTGGGACACCTGGGGCGTTCTTCTCCCCCCACCCCAGGGTCGTCGTCTGCATCAGGAGACCCAGCACCTGGCAACTCCACGCTGTCTGTGTGGCACTGAGGGGCTCTTTCTGTTTCTCAAGTATGTCTGTGAAGCGTGTGTGGAGCCAACAAAAATTAATGAACTTTCCTTGCCAACAAGAAGTAGGCTCCAAATTCGGTCATGTATTGCCAAATAGACGGTGTGAATGAGAAGTCAGTTTATGAAGAAAATAAGAACATTCCAGAGGAGCAGAAGTTGAACACAGGCAGTCCCTGACTTAATTATGCTGATCTAAAGATATCGCTCATCTGAGAAAAATAAGCCCAGGCCTGCAGCTGAGTTGAACGTAGAAGCTTCCTCCCACTCAGCACTTCCCTGCCTGCGGCCTTGCCCTAACTTCTGCCTTCCCACTGGCCCTGCGTCCTGAGTCAGATTTCTCAGACCCAGCCCAGTTCAGGGTCGGCGACAGCACCACTCGCCACTCACGGTGATGAAGGAGAAAGGGAAAACAGCTTCCCGCCAGCAGGGCTCTCCGTCATGGACTGGCCACCTTTGAAAAGGAAATCCTGCCCAGATCCTACCTCCTCCCACCTCAATCACCTGGCCTGGGCTTTTTCTAAAACACATAGTCCATGACACTTACTTCCTGGGTCTTTACCATTACCAGGTGTCTTGGTGCCATGGGCAGCCAGTGCTTGGCCCTGCTCCCCTGTGAGTGGCATGCCCACGCTTTCCCTAGGAAGCTGGCAATGTTGAACCCAGGGCCTTAGCACCTGCCGCAGCTGCCCCATGCAAGCACCTGCCCCAGGAAGGACGGTGGGCTCGGCTCAGCCAGCACAGATTGTATGTACCTTAAGCTGAATGCAATCAACTGTATAATTTTCAGGCACTGAAAATTCTGCTAAAGCCACATCATGAAAACATGCCATGAGGTAGACTTGTTTTCAGAAAGAAACCAGACATAAAAAAGTCTCCATAAGCATTAGAGTCACATGCAACACTCACAGCTAAGCACACTAACAGGGATTAGCAGTAAAAACAAACAAACAAACAAACAACTCGGCACAAATTCAGAGATCATATCCAGCAATTGTAAGCCCCAGATCCCTTGACGCTGAGTCAGCTGGGTTGGGGGGAGGGGGACACTAAGGAATTCTGACTTCCATTTAAGACTAATGACCATATTTAAATCCTCAAAACGATGCGTGCTGTGTCAGGGCGAGAAATGTTGAGGGAAGCCCACGAGACCAATTTTAGGTCTGAATAGAAGAAAACCCGGAAGAGTTGTAGGAAGCCCTGCACTGATTCATTTCCCATGGACACCTGCTGTTAATCCAGCTCGATCCAGAACACAGGCAGAGAGAAGCAAGCAGGCCAGTTCCAGAGACTGCGGGAATCAAGGTACCAGGCGACTGTGGAAGATCATAAGGGGGCTCCTGGTCTCCTCCTGGGAATCCCCTCAAGCCCTCAGTCTCTGCTCATGCCTGAGCCATGGGATCTGTCTCCTCTGGTTCCAAGCTTGGGCTATTTCCATGTTCATGACCATGACCTTATATCCACAGTTCCCGAACCACCGAGAACAGGAAGTGAGAGACCGACTTCCTGCCCCTTTTCCTGGGCTGTATGGGTGAGGAATATTCTGGCCTTCCAGACAGGACTCCCAAACGCCTCTCACCATACAAACCGGTTAAACGTGACAGGTGGCGCAACTCCATCCTTCGAGTGCAGCCCTGTGGTTTGAGAACTCAGCCACTATGAACCCCATAATTTCTAAGGCACAGTTATGCTTGTGATACATGCAGCCGCTGATACAGAATGTCTCAAGAAGACCAAAAGGAAGCCTCAAGACAAACTTGGGCAGTTCCTTATTTCTGCTATGCACAGCTATGGTGCTCCCTCCTCGCCATAGTTTCCTCCCCCCACACCCCTGCCAGTTCTATCTTCTGGTTAAACCTCACAAGAATGGACAACCCATTCCAGAAGGTTCCAGAACACCTGTGCTGCACCTGGACACCAGAGCTCCTGCTCCAATCCCACCTGAGGCCTGGGTCATCCACAAATGCCACACTGACTGACACAAAGAGGTTAAGACTTGGAGGTGCTCATTGAAGGCCCCCAAGGACACAGAAGGCAAAGAGGTTGCAGACTCTTTCCCTCACAACACGAAGCTATGGGGAGCATTTTCAATCAAAGGAGTCGTCCCAGCGCCGAGGACAGGAGGGTTATTGGATGCCTTCACTCGCTCTGTTTGCAAGCATCCCTGCAACACAGGGGACCGCAAACGACTTCACATAAAGGAGGCAAGTGCACTGTGAAAGGCAGCATCTGCCGGAGGCTGTGACGGAGGAAGCCCTAATCTGATTTACTTCCCGGTGATGTCCTGCTTGCAATCCAATTTTCTGGACAGTGAGACTGAAACAGAATCAGAATGGTATTTGCCAGGAGCAAAAGAAAGATATTTCCATGCCCTGGTCCTTGTCTCTATTAGCGATCAGCCCAGAGCGAGCCAAATTGCGCAGGAAACCCTGGGTTCACAGCAGGAGTTTGCACTGGAGACTTTGACTCACGGGCAGCACTGTGGGCAGGAGCTGGAACCCGTGGTTCCTCCTTGGCCCCGGCCTGTCCCCTGCATGACCCAACCTCTGGGAGGCTTCTTCACCCAGGCTCTTGCACCAAACATCGGCCTCACCCCAAACAAATCTGTTTAGCCCTCCCACATTGTGACTTTTTTTAAAAGAAGATTTATTTTATTTATTTGAAAGACAGAATGAGAGTGAGAGACCTTTCATCTGCTGGACTGATCACCCCCACCCCCAGATAGCTGAATGGACAGGGCTGGGCCAGGCCAAAGCCAGGAGCCTGGAACTCCATTTGGGTCTCCCATATCAGTGGCAGGGGCCCAAGAAACTGGGCCATCTTCTGCTGCTTTCCCAGGTGCATTAATGGGGAGCTGGATCAGAAATGGAGCAGCTAAGACTCGAACCAGTGCTCTGATCTGGGATGCCGGCATTGCAAGCAGCGGCTTAACCCACTGAGCAGTGAGGCCAGCACCAACCACTTAAAAATTAAAGCTCCTAGGGCCAGTGCCATGGCTCACTTGGTTAATCCTCAACCTGCAATGTCAGCATCACATATGGGTGCTGGGTTTTTGTCCTGGTTGCTCCTCTTGCAATCCAGCTCTCTGCTATGGCCTGGGAAAGCAATAGAAGATGGCCCAAGTGCTTGGGGCCCTGCACCAGCGTAGGAGACCAGGAGGAAGCGTCTGCCTCTTGACTTCGGATTGGTGTAGTTCCGGCTGTGGTGGCCATTTGGGGAGTGAACCAATGGAAGAAGACCTTTCTCTCTGTCTCTGTCAAATAAATTAAAAAAAAAAAAAAGAAAGAAATTAAAGCCCCTCCAGGCCTGTGGACATATTCTAATTAGAAGAAATTGAAGTTCACTTCATCCCATAGACACAGCATTTTGATCACGTTTGGTCTGCATGTTAGCAAGACAGACAAAAGCTTAAAAAAAATTTAAATCATCTTTCATTGAATTTATCTCAGTTAAAAAGAATTTCTAATTTCAGATTTTAAAATGTTTTTGCAATTAAAAAAAGTCCTTGTTAGGAATTACATTACATTCTATCAGTAGCATCTCTGTTTACAGATCAAATTTGAAACAAAAGCCATTAGACACAGTTCAGACACTAACAGGCTTTAACGTGTAGCTTCCGGGTTGCACGCACGCTGCATTCCCATCTGAAGATGACTGCCAAGGTCCAATTAGTCAAGATGTCACTGGGCCAGTGGATTGAAGGATCAACGAGAGGAGAGCTGCCGAGTTTCTTGGCCGTCACAATTTCTTCTGGAACACACCACCCTCCTTTCCTTCCATCTCTGACTACTTCAAGGCCCCAGAGAGCCAGAGCAAGAGCCAGAGTGGGTCTTCCCACTTTGAACAAAACTCTAAGACTTCCCTCAGCAGGAAATCCCCATGTAGCGGCTCCAAACAGTGCCCTTTTCAACAAAAATGCAAGTGGAAAAAGCAAAACGTTGTACTGGCTGCACCAGTTAGCAGTTTCCGTAAATAATTCAGCACAGTGTATCTTAGACAAATAGGCTACAGTGTGGGAGCCCGCTCCTGAGAAACTAAGAGAGCAGAACAGCATCAGTGCGCTGCTTCTGCACACACGACTTTACGCGAAAGCAGACGCTCCCCCCACCGCCCCACCCCAGCCACGACACCTGCAGCACGGAGATGGATTCAGTGTGGGCAGGAAAGCTGTCTTGGTGATGATGAGTCCCCAGGAGGAATACACCAGGTCCAGGCCTCCGGGTCCTTCCTTGTCCCCCTCCCCTGCTTCCTGGAATTTGCTCACCCGCACCCCCATGTGCCACATACTGAGCCCCCCCCCCCCCCCCCCCGAGTTACAGTGCTGAGTTAAACAGATCTGGACAGGCTGCTGAGTGGATGCTGGATGCCGTCTCCTGCAACTGGGAAGGTTGGTGTGTAGCAACAGTGTGGGTGGCGGGGCATACTCCACTTGATAACTGATTATCACATGAATTAGGTACCAAGTCAAAGGCCACCCAGTTAATGAGGGGCAGAGAAGTAATTCCAAAGCCTCTACTCTTCTCTAGTGAGATCGGTCAGTCCACGATCAAGGCTTTGCAAACAAACCACCCCCACTCTCCAAAGGATACCTCCTTGGAAATATAAACCAAACTATGATAAGTCACTTTTAAAAATAAAAAAGATTTTATATATTTGAAAAGCAGAGTGACAGAGAGGGGGTGGAGGAGGGAGAGGGGGAGAAAACAGATAGCTTCAGTCCACTGGTCCACTCCCAAAATGGCCACAGCAGCTAGGTCTAAGCCAGGAGCCCACAATGCCATTTGGGTCCTCTACACGGGTGGCAGGGGCCTACATTTCTGGGCCATCCTCTGCGGTACATTAGCAGGGAGCTGGATCACAAGCAGAGCAGCTGGGACATGAACTGGCACTCCACCAAAGGATGCCAGCATCACCAGCGGCGGCTTAATCCACTGCACAACAACGCTGGCCCAAGAAATCACTGCTGAAAGTTTATTAATAAATGCCAGGGCAACTGTATGGCATACCAGTTGTCACTTGGGACACCTGTATCCCATATTAGAGTGCCTGGGTTCAAGTCCCAGACATGCTCCCAGCTCCAGCTTCCTGATTCGCATCGGGGGAGGCAGCAAGTGATGGCTCAAGTACTTGGGTCCCATGGATAGGGTTCTTGCTCCCAGCTTCTGCCTGGCCCAATCCTGGCCACTGTGAGCATTTGAGAGACAACCAGTGGCTGGGAGTGAGCTCACTTTTTCCCTCCCTCCCTCCCTTCCTCCCTCTCCCTCTCCCTCTCTCCCTCTCTCCCTCTCTCCCTCTCTCCCTCTCTCCCTCTCTCCCTCTCTCCTTCCCCTCCCATCCTCCTACCTTCCAAATAAATTTCTGAAATAGTTAATAGAATCAATAAATGAATACCCTGCTTCCAAACTGAGGCTTCTGGCAACAAAAGTACATTGCTTGCTCCAAGAACAGCTGGTTAGGTATGGGACAGCCATGGGAGGCAACGGCACTCCCTGCCTCTGCCGCCACCATCACCAACTCCACCAGGACACAAGTAGGCTGGAAGAACACCCAGTGAGACAGCCAGAAAAGCAACAACCGCAAGCCTGGAAGTATGTCTCTACCTGGCCTACGCAGTCCTTTTTTTTTTTTTTTTTTTTTTTGGGCAGGCAGAGTTAGAGAGAGAGAGAGAGAGAGAGAGAGAGAAAGGTCTTCCTTCCATTGGTTCACTCCCCAAATGGCTGCCATGGCCAGAGCTACGCCGATCTGAAGCCAGGAGCCAGGTGCTTCCTCCTGGTCTCCCATGTGGGTGCAGGGGTCCAAGCACTTGGGCCATCCTCCACTTCCTTCCTGGGCCACAGCAGAGAGCTGGACTGGAAGAAGAACAGCCAGGACTAGAACCCGGCACCCATATGGGATAGCTGGTGCCGCAGGCGGAGGATGAGCCAAATGAGCCACGGCGCCAGCCCCTTGATGTGCACATGGCCTTCTCCCTCCACCACACTGCACTCGACTAACAGACAAGAAACTCTCTGTGCATTTAGCACAGTGCCAGGGATATGGAAAGTGAGTTACTGGGGGATACGAAAAAAAGGATGAGGGTGTGTTATTGGCGGGGCAAAAGGGTTCAATTCAGAGACCTGGAGAAAGATCAGTGCTGGGTTTATTTGCTACTTACAGATATGCTTTTAAAACTAAAAAAGCAATATGGCTAGCGAGATATGGAAAAAGTACCTCAGTTTCTGTTCATTCTCTTTAAAGCTCATACAACTCATAAATTTGTAGCTTTTCAAACCTGCATTAATTCTAGTCAGTATACCATAAATAATACCAGAACATAAAAAAAAACTGAGCAAAACTGACAATCAGTTTAAAAAACGATGCTTTGTTTTTGCCAGAATCCACCTGTTATTCATCCACATCAGCATTCTTATCATATCATTAAGTTCACCTTCCTTTTCAAAAGCAGGTTTTTCAGGGGGATAAAGCTGTATGAATATTTTCATCAATGTCTTAAAGCAATTTATGAAGATGTTGAATTCTTTTTTAACTTTGTTTAGTTTGTTTTCTGGTAGATCAAATTATATGGGTATGACAAGAGGCAGAGAAAACCACAGTGGGCTCTTCTGAAGGCACTGACCTTTCCTAATAGCCTGAATAATCTGCTATTATATTTGATCACATTTGGATTTTTGTGGAACTAATTTTCAACATAATGAGTACATACAGATTCACGTGGAGAGGCGCTGGGCTGTGGTGTAGCGAGTAAAGCTGCCGCCTGCAGTGCTGGCATCCCATATGGAGGCCTGTTTGAATCTGGCTGCTCCACTTCTGATCCAGCTCTCTGCTGTGGCCTGGGGACGCAGTAAAAGATGGCCCAAGTCTTTGGGTCCCTGCACCCACATGGGAGACCCAGAAGAAGCTCCTGGCTCCTGGCTTCAGATCTAGCTCCAGCCGTAGTGACCGTCTGGGGAGGAAAGCAGTGGATGGAAGACCTCTCTTTCTCTCTGTCTCTGCCTCTCTGTAACTATGCCTTTCAAATAAATAAATAAATCTTGGAAAAAAAAAAAAAAAAAAGATTCACAAGGAGGGTGTTTCTAAGAGGAAGAGCGTTTACAAGAATATGTGTTTCTTCCCAAGTCTGCCCCTTGTTACACAGAGCAGTGTGATAGCACGGAGCCCAACAGGGCTCACAAAGCGGAATGCCCCTGAAACCATGCATTGATTTCCATCAGGCACCTTGATTTCCAAAATGAGCCATCGGCTTTCACTGGGCCAACGTGGCAAGATGCACCATTCCCTTTCAACACATCTTGTTTTTGCAATGCCACATTGATTAGGACAGATTGTCACAGGACAGAAATGAGTAATGATCCACGTTATCCTGAAGTTCACAAGTACTGGGCATGCGTTAGGACACCAGCAAAACAGTAACAGCACGAGCGACATCAGCTTGCAGGGAAAACGGCACGAAGTGAACAGAACACGAAGGGCGTCTTTCACAAGATTTCATTCCAAAGAACCCAAGCTTCACAGTGCAATTCAAGGGTTCGATTCTATTCTATCCACTCGCTTTTCCCAAGTGCGTTCTCTGAGCCATGCATGTAGACGATCTATAGCCACAACGGTGAACAGGGCAGCCTGAGCTGTGGCAGCCCAATGCTTAGGAAACCACTGGCAAAAAAATCAACAACCAGACACCTTCATGAAAGGAGCAGAGTGACTGGGTCTGTCTAGGACAGGGGGTCATCTGAACGCATTCCTGAACAAGCAACCCAGCGATAAGAGCATCTCAGAAACAGGGAGACCCCGAAGAGAGGAAGGGGATGGGCAGCTTCAGATGCAAAAAGAAAGAGAGGAGATGGGGCCAGGGCACGAGGGGGAAGCCACGGGGAGGCGCTGGAAGCTGGCTTTGATTCCAAGATCCTAGAGGCTGGCTCTGCAGGTGCTTGGAGATGGTCACATCTGACAGCTGGAGTCAAGGTGTCCACGCTTCAAGCAGAGTCTGAACTCGGTCCAGGTCTCCAAAACTCAGTGCTTGATGAACACATCTCATCCACGCTACACCTGCTTTAACTACTCACTCCCCCAGATCAAGCTACGCTTCAGCAAGAAAATGCCTCCCCACATTTCACTGCTCTGTCGAACTGGGAGTTCCAGGAGCACAGACTCCACACTTCCTTGAGGGTAGGGAGCATGCTCCAGAAGACACCAGCTGCCCCAGAGGATACCAAGAGAAAAAACCATTTGTCTCACACGCGCAACTCGCCCAGCCTCGCCTGCCCAGCCAGCCAGCCAGCCAGAGCTGTACTCGGAGGCTGAGGGAAGGCCATCTGATTTAAGAGAACTGGGCTGAAAAAGGACAGGGGACAGTCGGGCCCCCCTTTCAACACACTGACACCTCTCCCAGCTCTGTCACTGTTCCATCAACACCTCGGGACAGGACGCTTCCCTGGCTGCCTACGCCCCACTGACATTTTAAAGTTCCTGCCAAGACGTTCCCAGCTTCCACATACAGGACACACACTCTGCTCGACTTGTTTGCCTTAAACCTGAGACTACATGAAACTGCTTCTTACGCTGAAAGGCAGTTAGGAATGAACGTTTCCAATTGATTTAAAAAAAAAAAAAAAAAACACCTGAACACCCAAGTGTGTCGTCTTTAGAGATAGCTGAGTGATAACAAGCCAAAGAAACGACAAGGCTTCCGCCTCAGTCTGCAGGTCCCCACCCCCCATCCCGGCCAGATCCTCCACTTGTCTCTGAGTCTTGCAGAGCTGAGGATCACGGAGACCCTGCCTGCTGCAGACCCAGGAGCCCGGCTGTGTTCTGAAGGCTGCCTGGGTCCTGAGTCACAGGAGACCCAGCACCAACTCTCAGCTTCAGGATCGCACCTGCACCACCACGTCTGCCAGCAGCACCAGGTCACCAAAACAGCCACAGCCTTCCTTCCCTGTCCTGGGCGTGCAAGGGCAGCAGCCTTCAGCAGCCCCTGGCTGCAATCTACACGAACGTCCTTTAGAACTCAGCTCTGTCCAGACTACAGTTGTTGGTGAAAAGCAACAGAATCGGGCTGTGCACATCAGGGGCCAGGCAGAAGACACTGAGAATGCCTGGCACTGTCTTTTGCAAGCAAGGCTGCCAGGGAGGGATGGGAATGATTTCCACCCCGGAGAAGGTGGGTGGGGAGGCTGAGCAGCGATGGTCCACGTGCCCCAGAGACAGGCTGGCCACACCCGGCACTGCCGTCTCCACCACAGCTCCTGCACGCTGCAGGAGGGGTGTGTGTGTCAGTGATGAGGATGCTGGGAGAGTCTACATCATTTCCTAAAATCAGAAAGCAGCACCTTCGCCAAGGCCAAGGCTGCTGGACTCACAGGAAAGCTCAGGGCTCAAAAAGTCTTCCCCAGCTCCTGGTCCCGAGGGAGACCTCACCCTGAGGCAGAGAGAAGGGGACTGCAGCAACCACAGAGGACAGTGCTGCCGGCCCTCCACCAGAGCGGCGGACGTGGCGGGAGGAGGTGCCCTGCACCCTGCACACCAGCACAGCAGGGCAGGGCAGGCGGAGCACAGCTGCCCTAGCACAGGCTGGCCCCTCCCAGGCCACGCGGTCTGTGCTGCTTCACCCACCCCTGAGGACTCAGACTCAACTAGAGCGTCTCCTCCCAGGATGGTTTCGGGGATCCCCCTGCTCACTCCATCAGGAAGGGTCCTCGTGGAGACGCCTGTTCTGGAGGTGACAAGCCTCAAACACTTGGCCCTCCAGGGTCAACGGCACGGCTGGCCTCGCAGTGTAGACACTGGGTGCTGCTTCCTGGAGACCATAGCTCAGTTTCCCACTTTCTTGTAGCCCTGCCTGGGTTCGGGCAGATACGACCCGAAGCAAGAGGACAAGTGGGGGCTCAGTTAAACCACAGGGAGCACACCGCCGACAGTGACTACAGCTTTCCTCAGAGCCCCACCCTGGGCCGCCATCATGGGCATGGCCCCGAGGGGTGACATCCTGGTGGCCAGTTCTGGGGCAAGCACCTGTCTGTACAAACACCAGTGCAGGAAATCCACGGTCCCGTCAGTCGGTTAACGCGTGTGCAGGCTGCGGGTTCTGCGCTCTGAGGAGCAGGGAGAGGTGTTGAAGCACTCTAGAAACTGAGTGGGATTTTCTAAAATGCTAAGGGAAACAAGCAGGAAAGAAAATTCTATTTTCCTCTTGAAAGCTGTATTGTTTCCACCAGGTGCAAACTCGGGCAGCAGGGGTGGGAGTACCTTTTGGCAAATAATTCACGTTCCCAGACGCTGAGACTGAACTACACAGGCAGGACGTTTCTCCAGATGGAGCCACGGGAGCTCCGCCTTCCATTCCAGGGAAAGGGGTGTTCCCCTGATAGCCAGGAGAAGCAGGCTACAGGCCCTGAGGTCGCACCCGGGCTCCGAGCATCTCTTCAGGGGGTCACGTGACAGTGGGTCCCAGGCACCAGGACGCCGCCCACTGTAAAGTGCACCTCTAGGAAACCTAAGGCTGCTGCAAGTAGACTGTGGCGTGCCATCAGGTGAGGCACCTCCAGGTCCCAGGACACTGGGGTGTGAAACACACCCATCGAGGGTTCCATGAGAGAGAGCACAAAGCCAGCTCCTCTCTCCCCAAAGCCCCTGACTCTAGGAACCAGCTCTTCTTCAGCTCTTTATCCAAAACTTGCAGAGCAACGGCTGCATGCGGCAAACCCTCGCCAACTTGGCTGTGATGGCTTTTACGATCAGCGCCTCTCCTCTTCCAAGCCATGAAGAGCCACCAGGCTCCCGGCTAGCATGGCACTAGGAACGGCAGACACTTTCGGCGACACTTAGGTCTCAGGAGTACCCTGTCCCATTCTATCCTGATCATCCCATTTTATAGATTGAGAAACTGAGACTCAGAAAGGCTAGACAACTTGCCAAGGCTAGTAAGAAGCCAGGCACAGACTCCAACCCGGGTTTGCTTCCCCCTCCAGCCTGCATTTCTGGGTAAGTCTGTCTGCAGGTGAAGCACTCATCTCATCCACGTGCTCTGCTCGCCGGGAACTTGTCCAGCCTAGTTCACTGCTCCTGGCATGACAGAGCATTCTTTTCCTAAGACTATGGGTGGTCAGGAATACTGGCTACACCTCTCCCTCTGCCCTTTCCTCCATCTACAGTGTTCCTTAATCCTCCCCGTACAAGGCCCACATGTGCCTCCCCATCAGCCACCATGCAGGGGTCGGTCCCCAGGGCCCCCTTCCCCACCTTGGGGACAGCCGCTCTGCAGGCCTCGTGTCGACTCAGCCTCACGCACCCCAACACGCCAGGAGCTGTCCCTCAGCATAGCCGAGGTGTTCACTTGTAGCTGAATATCAGTGCGTGACCCACTGAGTTGCTTCTTGACTCAAGTCTCCTTCCACAAACTCTCATGGGAATTCTCTACAGCCAGAGCAAACTAGCCTTCTGTAGGACCTGCAACAACATCTAAGAGGCCTGACTTTTTGATCCTCTGGTTGCAAGGCCAGACCCTTTCTAGGAGTAAAGAACGCCATCTGCTTCATGACGGTTTTCCCCAAGTTGCTACTCATTATTTTCTGGCCGCAAGCCAGGATGCGGTGGGGATCAGCCTACTCATGGCTACAGAGCTTAGCAGCCCAGTGCAGAAACAGTTCACAAAGGGCATCAAACCCACCCTCGTCCATCACTCACAACACCAGCAAAGTTACTGACCTGTAAGCTTAGCTGTTTGTCTACAAAACGAGGTTTCTGATAACCAACGGGACCCCGTGGGATCTAAGGCGGACTGTGAACACACGACCACTGGTGAGCAGTGCGCGAGTTCATGTCAGCCATTGCCACTGTTCACGTTACCCCAGGTGTGAGAACGCTGAGGCTCCTAGGCAAACAGGGGAATTGTTCACAGTCACCCAATTCTGGAGAAGTCATCTCAAGAGAGAGAAAAGGTAAGAATGTGTGTGTGTGAGTGTGAGTGTGTGGCTGTGTAGGAGAAAGCAAAAAGCAGGTATTAAAGACAAAGTTTCAGGGAGCTGGCACTGTGGCATAGTGAGTAAAGCCAGCACCTGCAGCACCAGCATCCGATACGGACACCAGTTCTAGTCCCGGCTGCTCCACTTCCAATTCAGCTCCCTGCTAATGCATCTGGGAAAGCAGTGGAAGATGGACCAAGTGCTTGAGCCCCTGCACCCATGTGGGAGACCTGCAGGAAGCTCCTGGCTTTGGCCTGACTCAGGCCATTTGGGGAGTGAAGCAGTGGATGGAAGATCTCTATCTCAATCTCAATTCTCTCTCTCTCTGCCTTTGTCTCTCTGCAACTCTGCCTTTAAAATAAATAAATAAATCTTTCCTTAAAAGAAAAAAAGGCAGACTTCTCATGGATATTTACTGAGTACTCGGTATGTGTGAGAGTGGCGCTCACACGTAAACAGAAAGCCAAACAGACTCCGTCCTCACTGAGCCTGCAGCCTGATGGAAGGGCAAGCAGGAACCGAATAGAACATGAAATATGTCACCACGCCTCAAATGCTCTCTATTCGGAAAAGGTGGGGGTGACACGGAGGCAAATCAGAGAGGCACCTGGCAGGGACTGGGGATCAAGAAGTCGTCAGAGAAAAGCAAAAGTTTCAGGTGGGAGCTGAAGGGAAGAGGAGGCGTTAACCTGGTGAGCACGTGAGTCGAAGGAACAACCCAGCAGAAGAAACGGGGATGGGATAGGACAGAGAGCACCTGGAGAAAGGGGAGGGGGAGGTAAGAGAGGAGCCTGGGGGTGTAAGGCCAGCCAGTGACAGGGGGGCCCCTGCAGGCCACGGAAGGATCGGACTTCATCCCAAAGGCAACAGGAAACCTCTACATGGCGACACGCAGGAGGGACGGGGATGCCAGCAGACGGTGATTTGACAAAGAGGACCACAGACTGGGGGCAGGAGGCTAGGCACAGGGCAAGAAGAGCAGGCGTGGGACTGGGACACTAGACCCAGACGTGAGAGATGGATGAGGCAATGAAAAACACAATGTCACAGAAAAACACCTCCTGGCAATGCTGGGGCCGTCAAGCCAATCAAATGACACCTATGGACAGTCCTGGGTGACGCTGCTGTCCCTCCATCCTTGCACGCACCCACTCACCGCTGACCAGCACTGTGAAGTGGTGCAGTCCAGATAAGCCAAGAGAAGCTTAGAATTCAGGGTGGGCTCACTCCAGGAAAACCGCCAGCCAGAGCCGACACCACTGCCATCAATTAGGGTGCAAACACACACAAGCCTTAGTTACAGAGGGAAAGCAATTTTAGCACGGACTGAGGGTGTTGTCTTCATCTGAATACAATTCATGAGAACAAAGGCAACGTGAAAACTGAGCAAACAGCCCAAATCCATTACTGCCCCCCCCCCACGGACTTCCACTTGGGATGGAAACGTACAGGGATCCCTAGGGTGCTCATGACACCACCTGAACAGGACGAGCGCCGTCTCAGCGAAAATATCACATGAAGCTGGACCAAAATAACCGACATTCTCCAGGATTTTCAAATAGATCAGCAAACAGATGGGGCTGCAGTTCCTCTGCAGATGCGGAAGCAGATTCGGGAGTGAAAGGGGAGGCAGGCTCCACCATCGGGCAGCGGCGTTCACCGCCACCGTGGAAAGCGGAGCCAGCAGAGACTGCAACCTCGAACGCCCCGTGGTGTAAGGGCCGGTGTCTAAGACCTGACGAGACAGTGCCGCAGTGTCATCTCCAGCTCACTCCCACACCCCCTGATGGCACCCCCGAGCCCTCCCAGTGGGTCTAATGGCCTGGTCTTAGGAACCAGGTGGTCGGCACGGCGGTTAAGACACCATTTGTTTGCTTGCCCACATCCCATGTGGGGATTGCTGGTTTGAGCTTCCTTGCTCCTCCACTTCTGATTCAGGTTACCGCTAACGCACACCTTACAGGGCAGCAGGTGATGGCTCAAGTTGTTAGAGCCCCTGCCACCCACGCTGCAGACACACACTGGCCTCAGCCTGGCTCAGCTCCTCCTGTTGGGGGCATTTGGGAAGTGAACCAGAGGATGGGACATCTCTTTCCGTCTGCCTCTGTTTCTTTCCTTCCTCTCTCTCTCTTTCCCTCGCTCTCTCCCTCTCAATACCTTTCAAATAAATGTTTAAACTTTTCGATTACAATTATTTTCAAAAAAGAAAGAAGCCCCCTTGGTAAGCAGTCTGAGCCCCCAAGGACAGTCCCCACAATGCACACGCCCAGTGACTTGTGCTTCTCCTTCCTGTCCCTCATTGCCGTTAGGGTTCTATAAATAGATGCATAAATGAGGCATTTGCTGAATATCCATCTCCCTGCTGAACTCTGAATTCTGGGGACCAGAGGCCCCTTTTCTTATCTCAGAGTTTCCCACCCAGCTTGAGAAACTGGGAGCTTTACAGGTATTTGTGAACTTCCTGAAGGATCAAACCAGTTCAAAATAACTAGGTTGATAAAATAAAAAATGACTGCGAAGTAAAAACCACCAGTGAGCAGCAGCCAGCGCACGCACCCCATGCATCAGCCTTGGAGGTGAGGACTCCTTTCTCTCCTGGAGCTTTGGGGGAAGAAAATCTTAAAACCATAGGACTCGGACTTAGCTATTTTTATTCACCTTGTCAGCAACCTGAGCTTATCGATTCAATGCAGTCACAGGCACTCAGAAGTCAAGGACTTCTATCTGGAATTTAAGACTGTTTCTGGTATTTCACAGGAAATATATAAGATTATAGTAAGTAATCTTAATACATCTCGATGCGGGGGAGAGGGGTTTGTGGGAGGCCAAGCCCCTTATATTTAGAATGAATGTACAGTACCCAGTTCTTTCTGGGGGTGGGCTGGGAAATCCATGCACAGAAGAGGGCCGTTGTGCTAACTATAGGACTTCCAGGACATGTGGGTAGGAGGACCAAAACAGAAAAGCCCCCATAAACCATTACAATGCTGATTCTGTTCTCTGCCTCTGCTATTCAGTTCCTTTTCTTGTCGAGTGGCGAAAGATGCTCTTCTTGCCAAAAATCATTAGCAAAAGATTGTGTGAGCCATGGGCTGTCACATCCTTTGACAAACTGCAGATAAGCCAAGACTCCAGGGGCTCTGCTCTCCACCTGTGGGCCACCCCAAACTCCCAATATGAAGGATGCCACGCCCATGAGCACAGACATAAAAGGACAATAAGAAGCCCTACAAGGATGACCTGGCCATTTAAGAGAGATGGAGTCTGGGTAGGACAGTACTTGGCAGGTCTGTGGCATGTGCAGAATGCATGGGAGTGACTCAGTTTCCCACCTAGGAAGTATGAGTAACAGTGGTACCTAACGGGGTTGTTGGGAGGGCTGAATGAAACCAAATGGGCACAGAATATGAAGTGGTTTTTGCATCCAAGTTCTCAAGACACTCAGGTCTAGTCTCTTAGAACAAACAGCATCACAACCGTGTCGACCCCCTGGTTCTGATATCTACTTATGATGAAAAGGAGCAGGGTCCCGAGAACTCTAGAACTCTGTGAAGCTTGCTAGGCTCCACAAATTTCAAAATAAAAACTACTTAAGAGCTGAAAAAAAAAGGGGGGGGGGAGAAATGCCAATTACTTCTTTTCTTTTTTCTTTCTTTTTTCTTTTTTTTTTTTTTTTTTTTTGACAGGCAGAGTGGACAGTGAGAGAGAGAGAGAGAAAGGTCTTCCTTTGCCATTGGTTCACCCCCCAATGGCCACCGCGGCCGGCGCGTTGTGGCCGGTGCATCGCGCTGATCAGCAGAGAGCTGGCCTGGAAGAGGGGCAACCGGGACAGAATCCGGCGCCCCGACCGGGACTAGAACCCGGTGTGCCGGTGCCGCAGGTGGAGGATTAGCCTAGTGAACCACGGCACCGGCCAGCCAATTACTTCTTACGACAACTCTTCACAACACTGTTCACAGGGGATGTTTCCTTCTCTATTAACCCCTGAATCACCTTCTCGTCTCAGTCTGATTTAGATGAATAACTCACTACAAAAATAACAGTTTTCCATGGGTATGCCAATGCAGCTCGACAGAGTTCTCTAGACAACCATTCCCTCTTTGAAGTGCTCCCTCTCTGAGCTGTGTGTGGCCAGGGAGGACCCCAACTGGCTGTTGCCAGCTGTAGGCATCAGGACCAGAAATGCCAGAGCAACCAGGGCAGGAAACACTGAAACACTGGATCATGCCCTTTACATCTAGAACAGCGTAGCAGATGGAGAAACTATCAGAACAACATGCCCAAGTCTCTCACTGTCGAGTAAGAATGGGATCCGGAAGTCACAAACCTCCACTCCTGTGGGCTGTTCTCAACCTTGGTCATACGAGATGGGGAGAGAATGAGGGAGAGCCCATACACAACAGAGACCACTCAGCTCCTCAGCTGCCTAAGCCCCATGCAGTCAGGATGCTGTCCCTGCCCTGCTGGAGGGCTGGGTACTTGTTTTCTATATTCCCACTTAGAGCGTCCTGAGCAAATGGCACAGCTGCACCTCACCTGGAATCTTGGCGTACAATTGCAAAAATAATCACTTGGTTTATTTACTTACAGTGTCCAAATAACAAGAGAACCTGCTAGAAGATACTCACAGACGTGAGTCAGTTCTTAGAAGGAACCAACAGCGATGGATTTCTGGAAAACTAAACAGAAGCAGGGAAGGAGGCAAGTCCACCCATGTGGGCTTGGAATGTCTAAGAAAAAGATCAACTCATCTGACCGACCTATTTGAAATCGAAAAAGGAAAGCTTCTGGGATTCATCCGAACCCAAGTCATTCCAGGGTCTCCTCCTCCTAAATCGTGTTGGCTCCCTCTGGGGAGGGGTGGTGGGAGGGGCTTCCGAGCAAACAGGTCCTCTGACCCCGTGGCTCTGCTCCAGCCAACGGACACGTGTCTGTCGGTGGGAAAAAGCAAATCCTTGGTGAAATGTTTCCAAACTTAAGTTTCCTAGGAGAATAACTTCTTCAAAACTCCCTAAGTTACTCCTTTCCCAAGGCTTAGATGCACAGTGAATGAGAAACTCAGCATCTGCAAAAAGGAAAAAGACTGCAAGTTTCTTGAGAAGTAGGGACACTCACACAGGCCACAACAGATTTTCCTTGTCCTCAGAGAGAACCTGTTTGCAGGCTGTGCCTTCCCCTGACCCTTCCCTGGCTGTTAACCCCGACCCCCACCCCATTCATTCTTAGGCAAAAATGCCCTCGCACCAGCTCAGGAGGGTCCTCCCAGTCACGGCTCTGCACTTCCCACAGTTATCACCTCCTGGGTCTGCTCCTCCAACTGCTTGCCCTGTGTGGGTTGCTCTTCATTCCTCAGCCTGTTTAAAGTCCCCGGCCCTGTCATGGGGACGTGGGCGGCTTCCTTTGCTCAGCCACCTCATCTTTGTCCTCCCACCTCCCATCAGGGCTCCCTTGTCCCCCAGACTCCAGCACTAAATCACCTCACATTTTTCTTAACAGCCAGGTCTACTCAGTGGTACCATTTTTTTTCCCCACTCTCAGTTGTCACTCAACTCTCAATGTATCTGACTTGGACAACATCGCTTCAAAAAGAGGGGGGGAAAGCCTCTCGCTCCTTGGTTTCTATGACAACACAGTCTCTTGATTCGCCTCCTAATTCTGCAGTTAGTCATTGTCTGTGTCTTTCTCGGATTCCTCATCATCCTCCCACCAACCCACGGGGTATTCCCCAAGGCAGCGCGCTGATCTCCCTCTGCGGGAATCCTTCACGTACAACCGCCAAGCTCACTTCACTGGGAAGAGCCTCTATTCGCAGACTTCCATCACCCTCATCTTCATGACTGCTCCCCGAATCTAGATGTCTCGCCCTGAGTACCTGTGCACCTGACCTCACACCCACTGATCGTCGACTTGATAGATACCAACAGTAATAAGAGCATGCACACCCACCCAGCACCACTCTATGCATTTCACATGTGTTACCTCATTTAACCCTCGGAACCACCTCATGAGACAGGTGCCATTATCCCCACTGTACAGATGAGAAAGCTAAGATGTAGACAGGCTTTTGGCCAAGGTTGCACAGCTAATAACCCGGAGAACTGGAGTCCAAACTTCCAATTAGAGAGAGGATGAACGAACATGAAAACATGCACACACACGAGAGAGAGAGAGAGAGAGAGAGAGAGAGAGAGAGAGAGAGACTCCTATCCACTGGTTCCCTCCCAAATGCCTGCAATGACTGGCGCTGGGCAGGGCCAGGCTGAAGCCAGAAGCTGAGAACTCTATCCAGGTCTTCCACGTGGGTGGCAGAAAGCCAGTTACTGAAAGCCACCACCACTATCTCAGGGTCTGCATTAGCAGGAAAGCTGGAGTCAGGAGCTGGAATCAGGCATCAAAGTCAGGCACCCCAAGGGGGGACGAGTGCCTCCATGGCTGTCTTAAGTGCCTGCCCTGTTCCTCTCCTGTTCTGAAGACAGCTAAAGTCTCCCCTGCCCCGCACCCTTGCTAAAAGTCATTCATTTCCAGCTTGCACATGCCTCCACCAGTGGTATCCATTCTGCTGGTCCTCAAACATTAGAGATACAGAATTCTGTTTCTTCCATCCTCTCGCTTTTCCATTCAGCTTTTGAACAAACTCAGCCACCATCAACGTCCACCTGCACCACTACGGCAGCTTCTTGCTCGGTCCCATCCAAAAGAAAGTTTGCAGCCTCCATCCACGTCACAAATTGACTCAAGGAGCTGCACTGCTTTCCTTTCAGCTGTGACGACAAATCCACACCCCTGATCTTGTACCTCAGCCTCTCCAAACCCAGCCTCACTGCCAGAGCCTTCTCCTTTGTACTGATCATGCCAAACAGGCATCTTCGTCGTCCTTAGCTCTGCCTGCAGTGAAGTAACTCGTGCCATTCTACGGGAAAAGCTTTCTGCATTTCTTTTTTCTTTAAGACCCAGCTCCACAATCACCAACCCCTTAGAAATCTTCCTTGTGTGCTAATTAGGACCACCCCAAAGGTTATGTGCCTAATGCATGTTGTTTTAAATACATCTTTGCACATTTCTTTTTCCTACTGCCTATGATATCTCCCCCATTTCACAGACTTTCTGTCCTCACGGAGGTTGCATGCTGCCCTTCCTTTGTGCTCTGCCACCTGTCCCTCTTTCCTCCCCGCACCTCGTCCTGAGCCCAGTAGACAGCCTAGCTGTTTCCCAGTGGAACACAGTTACCTCTTGTAGGCAGCCTCTGTGGTCCTCCGCCCGTGAGCAGCTCTAGCAACTGTTAACAAGAACATGGCACCTGTGCACCGCTGCACGGTGATGACAGAATGCTGCTTGCAACGTGTACTGCAGCTCTATTGTCACAATGTTTTGAGCTTTCTATTTGACAACATAAACTGCACTTTAAAAGAAAGACAGGAAGGATGGTTAGCCTAGCTGTTAAGATGCTGGTTAATAGCTCCTGTGTCCTACCCACATCATAGTACCTGGCTCCTGACTCCATCTCCTTGCTAATGCAGACTCTGGGAGCAGGAGCCCTCCCACTTCTGCCTCCCCTGTCGCCATGGACAAGGACGTGCAAGGCCCAGTCAGCAGTGTCATCCACCTCTCACAGATCACCCAGTGGAGCCACTGATCTCCTTTCATTCAGGTCCCTGCCAGCACCATGAAGCCCATGAGGTCCTAGAGGGCTGATCTCAACTGCACTTGATCAGACACATTATAGAGCCCTGTGAAGAGGGGCTGGCTCCTGTTCACACACCAGTCCCACCCCTTAATGGGGCTGAGCAGAGAGCCTAAGGGTGAAAGCAAAACTGTTCTACAGATGAGGGATCAGCCCACTGGCTTCTTTCCCAGTCTAGACTTCCCAAACCTCAAGGCTCAAGCAGAAATAGGGCCCACTTTTCCTCTGCCTCCTGCTGGCTCCTGCCAAGCCCAGGGTGGCTGCAAGGGCCCCAAGAGGAGTTTGGTGGCAGAGAAAGGGCTCATCTGGGGGAGGCTGAGGTCAGGCTCTGTCCCTGTTCTGCTGATGTAGGGCCAGCACATCCACCTCTCTTCGTCCTGCCTGCTCTTTCCACAAAGTGAAGGAGCAAAACCAGAACACAGCCTACATTGAGGGGAACCGGGGTTCTTGGGAAAGTTCTGCATCTTCCAGGAACGCAGATGTCATCCCAAGGGGCCCACGTCAGCAGATGTCTTACGAACATTCCCCAGCCAATCTCTGGGCCACAGGAGCTCATGAGGCCCCTGGCTTAATGCTCCTCTGGCTGCAAACAAGCGGCTGGCTGCTCCAGAGAACTGCGATCTGGAGAGCGGAGGGGAGAGGCTGCTCTGGACTTGGTTTAGAGGAAACTTCCCTGCAGACAATGTCATCACAAGATGGGGCCGGGGCCAGGGCCAGGGCCAGGGCCAGGGCCAGGGCCAGGGCCAGGGCCAGGGCCAGGGCCAGGGCCAGGGCTGCGGGGACACTCCGGGCTTTCCTCCAGGGCGCACAGCACCGGGAATGCACACGCTGATTTACACCCAGCCTTCCCAGCGCATCCCAATTACTGGAACACTGACTCTCTAGAGTTCCCCTTGCCTTAAAAAAAAGAGAGAGAGAAAGGAAAAAAGAGCAGAACAGTAATGATGGATCAGATTAGGAGGCGGGAGGTCTCAGTTCTGGCCTGCCACCTCCTTCCCCTGGCTCATCACATGCTGCAGGACACTGCGTGTCTCACCTACTGACAGGCCTGTGAGACGCTGACCATAGAGGAAGCGGAGTGGAGGGCTTCATCAACACCAGTGGGTTCTGTACTCAGAGAAAGAACAAGAATTTTACTTACCACCGGCAGCCTCACTTTATTCAATCACCAGACACTGACTGCATACCCACTCCCACTCCGTGCAAAGCACTGGAGAGACACGTGGGAAGAAGGCTCAGTCTGTGGATGGAAAGGCTTTAGGCCTGGAGCAGTCCCAGGGCGGTCGAGGTTCCCACAGTCACCAAATGCAGGAATCTAGAACAGCCACACACTCTCCTCACACCGCAGCATTCTTGAATTTTTCAATGCAAAGGAAAATCAGACCCTTGCAAAGGAAACACAGTGGGGAAAGAGAAGGACTAACAGCAGGGAAGCCACCCACCCCTGGGGATTTTCCAGAAGCTTTGAGAAAAAGGGGGGTGGTGTTTGGGGAAGAGGCAGACCCCAGCCTGATCTAAAGTCATGGTCAAAAGAAACCACCAGTGTCACTGAGTACACACTCAACACCACACTCGCCCACCTGCCAATGCCACACCAATCCTGGGCCCTGGCTTCCAGGATGTGTCACAGGATCTGCGCCCAGCTTTGCCGAGGCTGCCTACAAACCCCGAGTTTTCTCCCTTACTTTCATGAGTAATAAATTCACCTCGTTGTTTCAAAAATCGAGCAATGGTCTTGATGTTGAACATGAATCATAAAAACATCCTCGCTGAGGGAATGGTCTAGAAAGAACTTTGAGGACGCTGAATCAAAATGAAAAAAATTAGAAAAGGGGTGAGGGGGTGGTTAGAACTTTTACTGGTTTTCCACAGGGCAGGTGGTCAGCTTTACCCAGAGCCAAGTGGCCTTGTTTTAGATACAATTCTAACGTGCTTAGCTGCTGGCTTTCAATGTACACTGAAGATGAAACACTGCCAGCGATATGGGGCAGAGGGATGAGGCTGGCAACCAGGGCAGAGGGACGAGGCCTCTCTAAGCTGAGCCACTAACTCATTCAGCTCAGGAGTCAACTCCCCTGGTGCTGAATTCTCTCTTGTCAGGAGGCATTTAAGTGTAACAGAACGGGGAGGAGGGGCGGCAAGTGCCACTAAGGGGACAAAGGATGACAGTCCTTGGGGAGGAAGTGCCAGCTTCCAGAGCAAGGCCTTCTGTGCAGCCTCTGGACAGCGGGGTCTCAACTTCAGCAACATTCCTGACCTAGTCAATCTGATTCTGCCCAGCTTGGAACAGGAGCCACAGGAAGCAATGAAACTCAAACCAGTCCCCTGCAGGCAAAGGAAAATATGATAGAGACTTTCCCGAAGAAACTTGTCAGTTCCATCAAGAAAAACAGGAAAGATATGATCAAAAAAAAAAAAAAAAAAAAAAAGCAGCAGAATGAATTCATTTCCATGACTATTGTCCGTCGCAGCTGCACCCAACTCATTTACATCGCTATTTAATGGCCCTAATAAATATGAATATTGCACTGCATAAAGCATAAAAAAAGGTCTGTGTTTGAAATATCTGAAGTATGGAAGACAATAGGCCCAGTAACCCCGGGAGCATGGAGGACTTCAAACACATTGTTATTTCCCCTCCCATCAGAAGGACAGTGAATTAGTGGGCAATTATGAGAAACTGAGCATTGTGAAAGCCAGTCATTAGTGGTGCACAAACAGGAATACATTTTCCAGTGTGAACATTAAGAGGAGGCTGTGATCTTACTGCAAACCTGAAGTCCCAACCATGCTTCTAGAAAACAATTTCACTGTAGAAGCAAATCCACTTTCCATTTCTCCTTGGGTCCCATGCTTTCCTTGGAAAGCTCTCACGCCACTCGGCAAATGAAAGGAAGAGTGGGAAGAACTGCAATTAGCAGCTCAGTGCTGGAGCCTCGACCTAAACCAGTCATCTTAACTCTGCGTCCCACACTGGGCCATCTCCCAGCACGCCCAGGAAGTCTCCTGCATCCCACCTCCGCTTCTCATCTGTGTGCACAAAGGCAAGGAGTAATGGTCGAGAGGCAGAAATCAACCCTGTCCTGTAAATTCTCTGACCTATGAAGATTAAATCAGGCTTTACTGGAGGTAGGTCTCCAGCCACTTACAATGTGGAGCCCCTCTTGGCTCGGTGCACCATAAGGCAAGTCCCCTGAGGCCCTGGAGAGCCCGAATGCCCCCGATTCAGACTTCAGCATGCAGAGAGACCATTGAAGAACAAGGTAAGGATGTGGCAGATGTCTCAGGTGGCTCACTGGAAGACACTAGCTCTTCCAGAGTCACAGCCTGGGAGCTGGGCACAGCAGGGCCTCTCTGTCGTCAGCTGGGAGTCCAGGTGGCCAGAGCTGATACTACATGGTGGGCAGCACACTCTGCCCTGTAGTTGGTGTCAACTCCAAAGCCCAGAAGCTCCAGGGACTTGCCATGGGGAAAGGCTGGAGATTTTACTCTCTGTACCTGAATGCGCAAACAGCCTGAAGAGGAACGGTGGTGGCAAATGGAGGCTGACGGCTGGCCATCTCCCAGCAGGGGCAGGGAAGAGCTGGGCAGGGGCTATGCGGCCTGGAGAAGGAAACTTCTACCCACAACCACCCAAAATACAGACACTCTTGAGGAGGCTTCAGAAAGTTTGCAGGAAATACATATTATGAACAAACTATGCATGGATTTCCAAAAAAAAAAGTCAAGATTTGCACCAAAATAAACTTATCTATTAATTCCATTTTTCCATGGACTTTCTGAAGTCCCTTCATGTATCTGTATTTTTATCCTTCTAGGAAATAGTGTGTGTAGTTCAGGGTTCCCTGAAGGATGCACAGAACAGCCATGTTCCATTTCACAGACAGAGGTGCTGGCCATGCATTTACAAAGCAGTTAGAAATAATGGTCTCACTTCAGAAAGATAATTTTTAAAGCTATCAGAAAACAACCAAGTGCATCCACTTTCAACCTCCCTGTAGTAATCCCCTCACCTGCCACCCAACATATATGCACATCAAGCCGGACGCCTCTACACCTCTGCCTTAAATCTGCAAGGAGGTGCAGGCATGAGAGGGGATCTGGGAGACGGACTTGAATGAGAACAAGTAGCAGTTTCCCTCCATACAAAAGCCAGCAGCTGGACTGGGAGTAAGGAAGTCAACCTCAGTTTTCACATCTACAACATAAATGGAGCTCCCTTCCCAGCCCTGGAGTCCTGTGCGAGGTGCATACAACCCACTGCTGATGACTACTGGTTCTCAAGGATCCTTACAAATTAAGCCATAGTAAGGTGGGAAAGCTTTAACTCCTGGTGCTGTAATGATATAAATTGTTTATGAAAATCTATTCCATACATAAAATATATCAAAATCAATCATAAAAAGAAAGTAAAATCCAATATATTAGTTTATATACATTTTTAGATTCATAAAACCAAACAAAACATAAATTTATATTTTAGAGGATGTTTCTAAAACATTGAGCTAGGCTGACTGAGGCATCTTAAAACAAAAGTCATATAAAGGCCGGCGCCATGGCTCACTAGGCTAATCCTCCGCCTTGCGGCGCCGGCACACCGGGTTCTAGTCCCGGTTGGGGTGCTGGATTCTGTCCCGGTTGCCCCTCTTCCAGGCCAGCTCTCTGCTATGGCCAGGGAGTACAGTGGAGGATGGCCCAAGTACTTGGGCCCCGCACCTCATGGGAGACCAGGATAAGTACCTGGCTCCTGCCATTGGATCAGCTCGGTGCGCCAGTCGCAGCAGCCATTGGAGGGTGAACCAAGGACAAAGGAAGACCTTTCTCTCTGTCTCTCTCTCTCACTGTGCACTCTGCCTGAAGGGGAGGGGAGGGGAGGGGAGGGGAGGGGAGGGGAGGGGAGGGGAGGGGAGGGGAGGGGAGGGAGAAGAAAAGGGAGAAGAAAAGGGAGAAGAAAAGGAAGAAGAAAAGGAAGAAGAAAAGGAAGAAGAAAAGGAAGAAGAAAAGAAAAAGTCATATAAAAGATGAGGTAAAACACATTTAAAAATTTTTAAATCTATTTGCATTGATTTGAAACACATAAGATGGATAGAGACGGATCTTCTACCCACTGGTTCACTTCAATGCCTACAACAGCCAGCAATGTGCCAGGCAGAAACCAGGAACCTAGAATTCAATCCAGGAGTCCCACGTGTGTGGCAAAGAACCTAAGTACCAGAAACATTACTTGCTGCCTCCTAGGGTATGCACCAACAGGAAACTGGAATTGGAAGCAGAGCTATTACACGAACCCAGGCACTCCTATAGGGGATGTGAGTGTCTTAACTGCTGTATCAACCACCCACCCTGGAGTAAACAGAGCACCAAGCACCTACCATATCCCAAGAACTATGCCAGATGTTAGTTGAACAAAATCAGACATCATCTCTACATCAAGGAGTTTGGATCTGGTAGAAGAGCTGGAGAAACAATGACAGAAAGGAATCTCTCAGTAAGCAAAAAGGCATTCTTCTACCATGCCCAAAGACCTTCAAACCACACCTCACAATGAGACAAGTTATCTCAGACTTTCAATTAATTCAATGTGCATGACTGGCTATTAAAAGCCTTGGGGGTGTCTATACTTCAGCAAAGGTCTAAATTTATACTGATTCCTTCAATGACCCTCACTCTCCCATCTCCTCAAAATTAAATACCTGTCGTTATTAGTCGCCTCTCCAACATTTTCAGCTTAATTGTTCTGGAACACCTTTCAACTTTTTGAAATGTCTTATGCAATTTTCCCTGATTTCTGATGTG
Source organism: Oryctolagus cuniculus (assembly GCF_964237555.1). Classification (NCBI taxonomy): domain Eukaryota; kingdom Metazoa; phylum Chordata; class Mammalia; order Lagomorpha; family Leporidae; genus Oryctolagus; species Oryctolagus cuniculus. Next base: position 12,635,398 of record NC_091448.1, on the reverse strand, counting down.
ATGTCAACCATTATTTCCTCCTGAAGTGATCAAATAAATCATCCCTGGCTCATGCTGGCTTCCTTTGACATCTCATCTCACCTGCTCATTAGGATTTTGAAGACAGCTCAATGCCTTTGCTGCAATCATCACTATGTGGGAAAAACCTATGGATTGTCTTTCTCTAATCACTCATCCCTGCCATCAAATCAATCTAGTGGGTTTCTCTATCAGCTCAACCTAGCTCAACAGTGCCGAGAGGCTCGGTGCAGCACCAGCCACTTGGGGGACAATCTGCTGAGGCCAACAACAGGAGCTGGCCACTGCTGTAGGTAGAAGTGCTTATTTTTAAGAAAGATCACAAAAGTAAGGAATCACCAAAGGGTCAGACCCTGAGCTCTGCCCAACACTGCAGAGTCAGGTCAGGTATGGATACCACGGAGGCTAGGAAAACAAATCACACAGGGTACGGTCTGCTTACCTGTGTCTTCGCATGCAGCAAGTCAGCTTCAACACTGATTTCATATCTGGGACCATCGAGACATAGCTCACATTCACAGCTGGGATGCCTGGATCTCCCCTTTTAATTCATGACAATAAATGGATCTACCCATTGGCTTTTTCCTCCTATTAATTCCCTCTTCTGAAGCACCTGCCAACTGGCTCCTGCACTCCACGCCATGCTGAAATGGTAACCAATCCTCCCTTGACATGAATGACTGACTACTCATTCTTAGAACCTCTTATCTGGTCTCTGAGATGTACAACTGAATCCCAAATGCCTATCTTCAGGCTTCACTGCAGGTTTGACCTACAAAGGCCTTGTGTACACAACAATCTCGAGAGAATATGTACAAAACAAGGTCAGCAGCTTTTTAAAAATACAAGGCTCTGGCTCCAAACAAATAGAAAACCGAACTCAAAATGCTCTAAATCTGGGGTCAGTGAACTTCTTCGCTGAAGGGCCAGACAGTAAATATTTTCATTCACAATTACTCAACCCTACTACTGCAATGCAAAAGCAACCATTGACAATATGTAAACAGATGGGCACTGCTTTGTTCTATTCAAACTTTATTTACAAAAAACAGGTGGCCCAGAGGCCACAGCTTGCCAGCTCCTGGCTTAAAACAACAAGCATGTCTATCTTACAAAACAGGGTCTGAGGCAGGAAAATCCCAAGCTGATTAATTCAGCTATTCAACTTCGAGGTAAGATCCTGCTTCCCGCGCCTCACCAACACCAACTGGGCTTTCCTTGTGAATACAAGATGGCTGCCATACCTGCAAGATACACATGCACGCATGGCGATGCCCAGCACACAGAGAAATGACTCATGCCCTGTGTCTCTTTGTAGGATAAAGAAACCTGAACTAGAAGCTATCCTTCTGACTGAGAGGAATCCCCCTTTGAATAATAGCCCCAGCTCATTCAGGATTTCTTCAAGTCTCACAGGTGAGGTCTGAACCCCTGAACAAAACAGGTGCAGCCAGCACAGAAGACGAAGGAGAGACTACAGGCAGCCAGCCAACACACAGTCTCTGCAGGAATCTTCTTCCTCAAACTACCTCCCTTTCATCGCACCTCAAATCTTTCAACTGTTCCTTTGCTCCTTCCTGTTTGCCCTTCCTGCCTTGAGTTTGGACCCTCACTGCATACCTGGACCACTGATACTACCTAACCTTTATATCAGAACATCATTTGCAAGCTGTCACTCACTAGCATCTGTCCTCAGAAACCAACAGAAGTTCCTAAAGCCAATGAAAACCAGCTCTTCCCTCTGCACGCAGTCTGGCAGAAGGGCCAGGCCTTGCGCCCCCCTCTCCTTCCCAGGCTTTAGGCCAGCCCTCTGCTCCAGGTGGACCCAACCACTTAGTGCTCCTGTCACATGGTCATCTCTATTCCATATTCCATACCTTCACCTTGGCTGTCTCCTAATTGAAGTGTCCTCCTTCTTTTCCTCCAAATGATTGCTTCCTTCTCATTTCCCAATGCTGGGGATATAGATCAAGCAATCACTTGGCGTTTCACTCCTAACCAGCTCAGCCACATGCTGCTGCATACTGACTTGGCCACTGGGACTCGCCATCTTTGTGCATAAAGCCAGGGTCCTCCTGGATATTTTGCAGGATCACTGCCAGGACAAAGCAATGTCCTCCCTGGGATCCATGGGGGCTGAATTCCAGGACCAACCCTCCCACCCCCCACCAAAATTCACAGCTCAAGTCCTTTATATAAAATGACACAGTATTTGCTTTCAACCTGCACAAATCCTTCATATTTTAAATCATCTCTAGATTACTTATAATACCTATTACAATGTAAATGCTCTATAAATAGTTGTTACACTGTACTCTTTAGGGAATAATGACAAAAAAAGAGTATATATTTTCTGTATGGATGCAATTGTGTTTTGATTTTTTTTTAAAGATTTATTTATTTGAAAGAGTAACAGAGAGAGAGAGAAAGATCTTCCATCCACTGGCTCACTCTCCAAATAGCCAGGTCTGGGCCAGGCCGAAGCCAGGATTCAGGAACTCCATCCAGTTCCCATACTTGGGTCAACTTCTGCTGCTTTTCAAATGCATTTACAGGAAGCTAAGTGTGAAGCAGAGCAGTCAGGACTTGGACCCGCGCCCCAGTATCAATGCCTGTGTCGTAAGCTTCAGGCTAACCTATCGTGCCAAATGCTGTCCCTCTGCACACCTGACTCACACTCATTTGAATGCAGGAATGTGGAAGTTGCAGATACTCTGTGTGGCTGACTGTATGTGTAGTGACACCACGCCTGGCATACAACAGTTTCCTCTTTCCCCAAAACTGCACCACCTCCATGAATCCTTGTAAGATCACTCCTGCTCCCACAAATTAATACTTGCAACAGTTACCTATTACAGTTACCCTCCTACTTTCACAAAGATAAGCTACATGGAACAAATAACATGCTAATTTGAAACATTGGGTTCAAAAAGATGATACAAAACCTTCTTTCCTAAGCACCTTACAATAGTTTGCCAGGCAACATTGTTTCATTTCAGAATCAGGTAAACAGCAAACTAAAACACCATTCTGTTTCTCTTCCTAGAAAGTAGTAGGCATAGAACGTCAGCAGTGCTTTTTCATGAAACTGCAAGGGTACAATTACTGACATCTCTGACAATGGAACTAAAAGGTCTCAAACAATAGGTTGACACATTCCCTCCAGACGATAAGCAGCAAATCACAATAGTTACAGCACAGCATGGAGGAAAGGCAGAGAAACAAAGGCCACCCTTGGGAAGAAGGTGGGCACCAAGCACCTGGAAGGGAGGAGAAGCTTCGGAGGGAGGGCTCGGGCTGAGGGGTGTGGATGCCGGACAGAGATGGGAGGAAGAGTGACCTCACAGAGCACAGCTTTAGTGAAGCACTGAGGGCTTCCAGAAGCTCTGGTCGCAGTAACTCAAAAAACGATGGCTTATACACAGTGTCTGTGAGTGACAGCACTGACAACCATTTCTCGAATGTGCATGAGTGAGCCACATTTTACTGGACTCTTCCTCATGGAAATAGTATAGATAGGTACCGCTATCTTCTTTACATTGTATATAGAAACCATTAGACAAACTCTGATGATTTATGGGTCCTTTATCACTGATTGGCTCAATCTGGAAGACTTCCTGTCACTAACTTATTTCAAGTAATACTTATTTTTAATTTGTGAATTTCTAGTAGGGCGGGAGGTCCTTCAGCACAGCACTGAAGACGGGCGTGCATGAGGTCTAGAAGGCTTGCTCTTCCCTCTCTCTGGGGGGATGCTTCAGGTGCTCCGGGCAGGCTGAGAAATAGCCCTCGGCTTGGGAAAGAGAGACATCAGAAAGGAAGCAACAGTCCTCCTGGTAGGAGTTCACAGCTGGTCTCTACTTCTGCTAAGACAGCATTATCATAATGCTGCAAAGTGCCAAAGAGAATTGTTTTAATAAACAGGGTTTTTATGCTCTTAAGAAAGCGTGCACACAAGCACTTGATTCTATTAGCTAGAGTACACTGCGGCTAGTGGAGGATTCACAGTGGAATGGAACAGCATGGTGCTCTGTCAAGAAACTGACAACACCAGCACTTAAAAGACTGAATTCTTAAACACATTCAGCTCGAGAGAAGCATTCCTAGCCTAATGAGAGCTATCTGTGTACACTTCAGGAACGGTAAGTGTGCTTTAATTTTTTTTTTACTGTATCATGTGATTCTATTTCTCACTTGGGGGCAGGCCACTCGACTATACTATATAATTATTAATGCAGATTACCTGGGAGGACTCTCAGTATGCAGTAAAAGCCTCCCTATTAGTCCACTTTAAAGTACAAACATTAACCAGGAAGGGCAAGTGACTGGCCTTAGGGAACCTGCTTCTGAGTCAGGTTAACAATGATTGCATGTAAATGATATTTCTCAAGATTCCCAGAACTGAAGACTTCCTCGGCCATATCATTCCATATCATGAATTTTATTAGTAGCTCCATTATTTGTAGATAAAGACTGAGTCCAAGCTCTCTGAATGATCAAAATCCCAAATCTGTAATCGCCAAATAGTCAAAGATTTCCAAAGGCAGGAAGATAAAAATATTACCCACAGCTGTTCACTATGGAACATAAAAGCCACATCCGGCAGGAATCTGGGCAGGAGAGGGAGTACTAACTGCACTCCTCCAGGGACAAAATCCTCCCTGTTCTCGTCTCAGACAACATTATCTCTGCATCGTGAGCAGAAGGAAACTCCACTGTAAAAGCCCCGGTGCTTTTTGTCGGGTACCTCTCTCTCGACAGTGATACTGTAATGAGGTGAGAGAACCACGTATCCTGTTCACTGAGTGAATGACTATAAGACGGCTATAAGTAAGCCTACCATCATATAAAACACACAGTACTGTGGCACATAAAAATGACTTGGCATGGACTCTGATGATGCTGTCAGGACAGAACTGGCTACGGAAGGCTATGAAGTCTGGCCAGCTGTCTTCAGTGTGAGCTTCTCCACTCCAGGATTACTGCTGCAGTAATTGCAGGCCTAAACCCAATTGAAATCACCCTGCAGGACATTTTAAAATATTTCGAGGGGCCAGCAATGTGGCACAGAGGGTAAAGCCATCTCCTGTGATGCCGGAGTATCATATGAGTGCTAGTTTGACACCTGGCTGCTCTACTTCTGATCCAGCTCCCTGTTAATGTGCCTGAGAAGGTGGCAGGGGATGGCCCAGGTGCTTGGACCCCTGCCATCCATGTGGGAGACCCAGCTGCAGCTCTGGGCTCCTGGCTTCAGTCTCAACCAGCCCCACCCACTACAGCCATTTGGGAAGTGAATCAGTGAATGCAGAAGCAATAGAATAATGAACAATTTGAAAATAACATGCCTTTATGACATTCCTTTAACTGTCCTTCATATGTGACATGCATTCGTTCAACAACATTCATGAAATATTTTTGGAAACTTTAGCTATGCCCGACCTGCCAGGGACACAGTTTTATAAATAAAAGAAAGTCTCATGGATTTTACATTCTAATTCATGACGCATTATATAATTATGAACTGAGCTGTTCTAAGCTCCTGAAACACATAGCATCTAACTCGGGGAGCCCCAACGCTGCAAGCCCAAGTTGGACAAGTGGAGATGGTGGTGTGGGCTGATGGACACCCCCCACCACACACAAGATCCACACAGTGAATTCACACCTGAGAACGTGAGGTTACCTAGACATGGGGTCTTTACAGATAACTGGTGTCCTTGTAAGAGGGGAACAGTAGGAAAAAGACAGGAGAGAGGGCCACGGGAGGACACAGAAAGAGGGCAGCTGCCCACAAGCCCACGAGAAGGGCCCCAGAAGAAGTCAATTTTGATGACACCTGTGTCTCACAGGCGTCACCTGTCTGGCCTCCAGAGTTGTGAGATTCTCCAATGGCAGCCGCCAGTCTGTGGGGCTCTATATGGCAGCCCAAGCAAACTGGCGCAATGGGTAAAAGGTGAAGGTGGAGAACGAGGAATTAAAGACTCTCTTTCCTGAATATGCTGAAAACCACTCAAGACAGATTCAAAAACACACAATGCCACAGGTGAATTTTGACAGATTTGCACCAACTGGTGACAGAGCTCAGTGGTCAAAGGGAAAGGGGACTGTCCCTTCCTCCCCAACAGACAGAAACCTGAAACTAGCCTTCAAGCAGCGTCCAGTACAAGAGCCTGGGAACCCCTGAAGCCGGCTTTCCCAAAAGCCAAAGTCTACTTTTTTAGCATCTCTAGGTTACTAATCTTTTAGTTCTACTTCCCTCCCTCCTCAGAGTGGCAGAAGGTGGTCTGCACGTGGACTGAGGGTGGAGAGGAGGCCGAGCCCCTGTGGAGCCTGCAATGAGGCTCACTCTGTAAGAATGTCTGACCGAGGGCTGGCAGCGGTGTGGTGCAGAGGGTTGAGCCGCCCTGGGACACCAGTATCCCATACTGGAACACCCCGTGTAGTCCACACTGTTCTGCTTCAGCTGAGCTCCCTGCTACTGTGCCTGGGAAAGCAGTGGAGGATGGCCTGAGTGCTTGGACCCCTGCACCCATGCGGAGACAGGGATAGAGTTCTGGGACTAAGGAGGCTTCAGCCTGACCCAGGCCTGACCACTGTGGCCTTTTGTAGAGTGAACCTGCAGCTGGAAGCTTGCTTTCTCTCTTTCTCTTGCTCTCTCTCTCCTCCCCTTTCCCTTCCTCACTCCCTGCATCTCTGAGTGTGTATGTATGTGCATATGTGTGTGACTGTACCTTTCAAAAGATTTTTTTAAAAAGATAGAATGAACTATGACATCAGTCACCCACTAATTGAAGGTTTCTATCAGCATAAAAATAATGCCTAACCAATAAGCTAGAACTGCCAATCCTTTTTTTCCCCAGGATTCATTTCTCCCTGGGAAGGGGATATTGAAACTCCAGATAGGGGAGGACACATCACACAGCTGAATTGCAAGCATTTATTTCAGTATCTTCTTGGTCCAAGATTGGTCTCAAAATGAACAATCTTTGCCAAAAGAACCAATCAGAAACCCCCCAAATACCGTTTCTCCCCTGTTACATAACTAGTGCTCACCCGCCCCAATGTCTAGACAACGCCGGTGCTTCGCAACCTTTGGGATCCTGTCCCAGAGAGGCTGCTCCTTCCACACATGCCCAGGACAGGTCACAGTAACTGCATGTCCGTCCTTCAGCGAGTGCAGCTGGGCACGGGTGTCACACCTGAGTGAAGGAGGACGGACAGGCGCGTGGCCCAGCAGTGAAGACGCTCACACCCCACTCCAGCATGGCTGGGTTACATCCCCAGTACTGCCTCTGACTCCAGTTTCCTGCTAATGCAGACCTGGGGAGGCAGCAGTGGATGGCTCAAGTGATTGGGTTCCTGTCACCCATGTGGGAAACTTGGCCCGAGTCTCCAGCTTCTAGCTTCATCCCAGGCTCAGACTCAGGCATTGCAGGCACTCGGGGAGTAAACTGGTAGATAGGTGCTCTCTTCCTGTCTGCCTCCCCAATAAGAAATTAAAAAAGCAAACAAACAAGGAATCAATGGATGGATCTAATACTTGGAGACCTTCCCAATGATCTCCCAAGCTTCCTCCTTTAGTTTCTATAGCTTTATTTGAAAGTAAGCAGTCTTCTCTCAGAGCTCTTAGAATTCTTTAACCCACAGAGGTCTGCAAGCCAAGCCATCCCCATCTGTCTAACAAGTCACACCCTCCTGTCTACCTGTTCTTCCACAGGTTCATTGGAAGGTCCCAGAAGTGTGTGCTGAGCAATCTACATTGATCATGAACAACGCTACATTCAAACATGGCTAACTCAGGGAACAGAAAATGTGTGCAGTGTGCAAGGCTGCCATGCAAGCTAATGTGTTTTGTATCCTCATCAGGGGAACTACAGTGGAAATCAGAATCAAGTAGGTTTTTTGTTTAACCATCCCAGCTGCATGGATCCTGGGGACTGTGAAACAAAGAGCAGCCCAAGCTTCTACACAGGTCTTTATTTTTTCTTCAAGGAACAGAACAATATTTAAATTGGAACCCAATAAAGGTCAAATATTTTTCACCTTCCACTACCTGAGAGGCAATCAAGCAAAAATGCAAACCTGCATCTTTTGCAAGTAATAAGTACCTGGAGTTTGGAGTGACACTGGAGGCAGAGGGCCCTTCCAGAGCTCAGGTCATATGCAATCAAGAAAGACAGGGGCAGGTATTTTGGTCCAGCACGTAACAGGCCAGTTAGGATGCCCATGTCCCACACTGAGTAATGGATTCAGTCTGGCTCTCTGACTCCAGTTTCCTGCTGATGCAGACCCTGGGAGGAAGTGGTGACGCTCTAGCCTTCCCTGGGCGCTCACTCTCAGCTGGTCAGGACCCTATTGCCTGTGTGTGGTCACCTGCAGTGACCAGCCCATTGTGCACCTTAGTAACAGCAGGACACAGTGCTGCAGGCTCTGTCATGAAGGGAGACTTTGAAATAATTTACACATGATTAAAAGAAACCCACAGCTGGGGAAGGGTCTCATCCACCACCCCTCATTCATTCAGGCAACATTTACAGAATGTCCACTGTGCACCAGACTTGCACCCAGAAGTCCCAGTGAGCCACCGAGGACATGGGAACGCACGCAGACTGAGCATGTGGGCGGCTTATCATTTAGGGCAACCAGGACAAGTCCCCATCATCCAGTCTACCCAGAAACCACCTGACTCCAGGGCAGGTAGAGCCAGGTGGGGCCAGAAAGCTTCCAGCTGTTTTCCTTTGAAGATAAGCTCTCCCTAACACCTATTTAAGGAAATCCTTTATCTTTGTGGCAACAGAGAAGAAATGCTGTAAGAATCTCTTAGGAGAGTCAGTGTAGCTTTAAAGCCTCCACCCTCTGTCTATGGTGTTCCTGAGCAGGAATTTCTGGGTGATCTCCGAGCCAGAAGTCAGCCATTTGAGGGTGAGGGAGCACAGGAACCCCTCCACTGTCCAGCAGGTCTCCAATCTCTCCCGCATCACTGCAAATTACACCTGTGAGCCAGCTGGGACTCAGCGCCACCCTAACTTGATACACACAGTTCTCTGAAGAAGGAAGGCCACGGAGCTTTCCTTATTCTCTAAATGAATGCCACACCTGAACTGAAATCCAGAGACAGCATCTTTATCTCTGTCATACACACTACTGCTGCATGTTTGAGCTAGCAGGAATTACACAGACTTTTCTGTGATAGAGAGGACTTGTTCCTTTTTTAAAAAAAACATATACTTATTATGAAAGTCATCTGTAGGGCAGGAGTTGTGGCACAGCAGGTTCAGCCACTACTTGGGACGTCTGTAATCCATATCAGAGTGCTGGTCTGAGAGCTGTGCATTCTGCTTATGATCCAGATTCCTGCTGATGCATCCTGGGAGACAACAGCTAATGACTCAAGTGCATTGTTCCCTGCCACCCACCTGGGAGACCCGGATAGAGTTCAGTCTCCTTGCTTCTGCCTGGCACAGCCCTGACTGGTGTGGGAAATTTGGAGAGTGAACCAGCAAATGCAGTTTCCCTTTCTGGCTATTGTTCTATCTCTCTCTCTCTCTGCCTTTCAAATAAATAAAAAGGAATAAATAAATAAATGTAATCCAAGTCCATTTTAGGAAATTTGAAAACTTTGAAAGAGTATAATAAAATTTTCTACCCATCACATCAGCATCCAGAGATAAATATTACATTGGTATGCTTCCTGAATTTTTTCTTTTTTAATTAATTTATTTATTTGAAAGGCAAAGTTACAGAGGGAGAAGGAGAGAGGGAGAGAGACAAAGATAGATCTAGCATTTAGTGGTTCACTCACTCCCCAAATGGCTGCAACAGCTGTGGCTGGACCAGGTTAAAGCCATGAGCCAAGAACTCCATCCAGGTCTCCCACCTGGGTGACAGGGGAACAAATACGGGGCCATCTAATGTTGTTTTCCCAGGCAACAGTAGCAGGGAGCAGGGAACCAGCCATGTTCTTGGAGGGTTTGAATGCTCAGTCTCAACCTCCAACCTCCAGAAATGGGAATGGGCCAAAGTTTAAGCTGATCACCAATACCCAACGATGTAATCAATCGTGTCTCCATTAAGTCTCCATAAAAGTCCAAAAGGACAAGGTTTAGAGAACTCCCTGGTTGCAGAACTTGTACAGTGCACCCCACCAGGGTGTTGGGGCTCCACACTCCTTCCCACAGAGCTTGTCCAAGGCATCACTATACCTGGCTGTTCACCTGTGTCCTCTGTAACACCTTTCTACAAAACCAGGAAGAATTACTATTTCTTTGAGTCCTGGGAGCCACTCTGGCAAATTCATTAAACCCAAGAAGGGGCTCATGGAGTTTCTAACTGGTCAGTTGGAAGGACAGGTCACCACCCGGGGTTTGTGATTGGCCTCAGAAGGAGGTGGGTAGCTCAGCCTGTGTGCTGCGACACTGCCTCCAGGTAGAGAGGACACACAGCTGGTGCAGGACTGCCTGGTGTGGGCAGGATCACAGGTGTCCTGTGCAGTGGCGCCTGACAGCAGGGAACCCCTGGCTTTTCCTGTCTCTTGTGTCTCATAGTGTGTGTCTGCTGGAGAACTGATCAGCTGTGAGTATGGACAAAGCGCCAGGATTCCAGTGACCAGAGGTGAAGCATTCCGGACTGAGAGCGACAGTAAGGAAAACACTCAGTTGTGTTTTTTTCCTTAGAGACAGGGGAAGGGGAGGAATGGAATATGAGGCTTTTCATGAAATTAGTAACCCCAATACAGAACACATCCCCCTGCTACTAAAGTGGGTACAGAGTGTTTGGAAACTTAGCCAAGAAAGGATACCAGAAGTCAGACCAGAGCTACTTGGGAAGCAATCTCCGTGGGTGCCTGCAGCTCCCTGGCCGCAGCGCCCCACCTGTGCCATGCCGCGGCGCTCAAACGCTGGGCTCCCAGTCACTTCCCAGTGGAAATTCACTCATTGTAAAGCAGATGTCTGCCACACGCCTAAGCCTGAACAACCGTGAGTTGTCTGCCACTTCCTCTTTGAAGAGAAAGTGATGGTTCCTGAGAAAAGCTCTAGTTAAGTTCATCTCTAAAAAGAAACCTCCCTTCTCCCCTCTGCAGGAGAGGCGCTCTGCACACACTTCCCATTTTGCTACTGACAAGAATATTAAAACCACCGGTAGCTCAAGAGTCAGTGTTTACCACATTTAACAGTTATCCTGCTTCATCGAGGCCATTCTGACGTGAGACTGTCTTTGGTCCCGGAGCATGGTGGGTGGTAAAGGTTACCACGGCTGTAGGGGTGGCAGCACTGCTGCTGATTCACACCAAGACACTGGCACTTCTGCACATCACCAGGGTACATTTCAGCAAAGTGAATATGGCAAAACAAAACCTTGGTATTACAAACCAAATAACTGGCACTGTGGCACAGCAGGTTGAGCCACCACCTACAACGCTGGCATGCCATAAAGGAGTGCTGATTTGAGTCCCAGCTGCTCTGCTTCTGATCCAACTTCCTGCTAATGTACCTGGAACGTACTTGGAGCCCTGCCACCCATGCAGGAGACTGGGATGGAGTTCCTGGCTTCTGCCTGTGGCCTGGCCCAGCTGTTGCAGCTGCTTGGGGAGTGAATCAGCAGAGGGAAGATCTCACTCATTCTTATTCTCTCATTCATTCACATTCCTCTTCTCCACACTGCCTTTCAAATAAACAAACAAACAAATCTTTGAGGAAAAAAGAAAAGAACCTGGACATTAAGACCTCCGGGGGTTCACAGACCACACTTTCAAAACCACTGTACTGGCCGGCGCCACGGCTCACTAGGCTAATCTTCCGCCTGCGGTGCCAGTACCCTGGGTTCTAGTCCAGGTCTGGGCACCGGATTCTGTCCCAGTTGCCCCTCTTCCAGGCCAGCTCTCTGCTGTGGCCAGGGAGTACAGTGGAGGATGGCCCAAGTGCATGGGCCCTGCACCTGCATGGGAGACCAGGAGAAGCACCTGGCTCCTGCCTTCAGATCAGTGCAGTGAGCCGGCCATTGAAGGGTGAACCAACGGCAAAAGGAAGACCTTTCTCTCTCTTTCTCTCAATGTCCACTCTACCTGTCAAAACAAAAAAACAAACAAACAAACAAAACAAAAAAAAACCACTGTACTAAGGGTCAGTAAAACTAAAGTAACTTCAAGATGCATTGTCACTGTTGCAACATCTACAGTGCAACAGTACAAGGACAGTTAGAATTCAAGAATTCTCAAACACCAATAATTAAACACAGAAAAAACACCAATTCCGTGCAGAGACTGGCTCAGCTTGGCTCAGGGAGACACAGAAGCATCTCCAAGAGCACACATCTGAGGGAGACATCCGCTGGCCAAGTTCAAGAGCTCAGCTCCGTAACAACGTTAGTGAACTGGAACGAGACAGACACCTGCTCTCAGAAACCAAGAAAAACAGCGGATCTTATTCAGATATTTATTTTAGCAACTGCTGATAATCCCTCACATCAGGAAAACCAGAGACTGAGCCACAAGGGACGTCGACAAGCCATTTGCGGGTTTCCATTTGTAACTTCCCTCACGAGCTGTTCAATCATCCAGAAGTCCTTCTGCAGTGCGTGCACAAGCACAATTATTTCTCAGGTAAGGGGAGAGCTTCCTCAAGTAATGACGGGGATATAAATGACTTTGGATAAAAAAAAATTCTTTTTGATTTTCCCTATAAAATTAAAGAAAAACTCCCAAGGCAGACATCCTTTAATATACTTGCTATACAGATTTTTAGGAAAGGGACTAGGGAGATGACCTGTCCTCACACTCGCCCCAGCCTGGCACCACACCTGGCAGATAGAGAGGCACCTGCTGGCATTCACTGGTTGAACTGATGATTGGATAAATAAGTGAATGAATGAAGTGGGTAGTGGTAGAATAACCTGTGGGTTTAAAGACTGGTTTCTGGAGATTTCAAATTTTATCTTTTTGAAATTTATTTTCATTTTACTTGGAGAGAGAGAGACAGAATGGAGATCCTCCATCTGCTGGTTTACTCCCAAAACACCTACAACAGCCAGGACTGGGCAAGGATGAAGCCAAGAGCCCAGAACTCAATCGGAGTCTCCAAAGTGGATGGCAAAAAGTCGAGTACTTGAGCCAGCACCTGCTACATCACCAAGTGCACGCCAGCAGGAAGCTGGATGGGAAGTGGAGCTGAGACTCAAGCCCGGGCACTCCAACATGGGATGTGCGCATCACAAGCAATGTCCTAGCTGCTGCACCAAACACCCACCCTGGGATTATATATTCAAAATGAACTGCAGAGCACATCTGTATCTACATGCAAACCTATTCTCAAAACTGAATGTTTGAGAAACCATGAATTTCTAACATTCCCAGTATATGCGAGAGAGTAAGAGGATGTACTATACAGTCCTACTGGATGTATTCCTGCAAGCAAGATGATTTGCTTTCCTAACTTTTTCCCTTCCCTAGAAAAATGAAAAATCACTATCATAAATTACAATTTATCAATGTAATAGACATTGTACATAGGATTCCAAGACAGGGAGGGCACCACCTGTGTCACATGCAATAGAGACAGCGACAGGTACACATGGTTCCCCAACAGGCCAAGTGGAGGCGTCCAGGGTGGTCAGCAAGTAAACCTGAGGATAAGGGGCAGAGAGAACCCTTACATCTTTTTACCTCCTCTTCCTACTCAAGCTCTGGTATACTCCTTCTTTCAGGAGTGGGTCTCACAATACTTTTCAAAGCTCCCTCCAGCTATCATTTGTAAGTGGTAACTCAAAAAACATACCAAAAAATTAAGGTAACTGGTAACTGACAAATACTTGTGCCAAACTTCCTGCACATCAAATCAACAAGCAGCAAATTAACTAGCTTATACTTGATCTTCTCTTTCTCTGCTCATCAATGGTAACTGTGAAATGACGTGAATATTAGCACTAAAAATGAAGGCTATAACCATTTTTTTAAAGCTACATAAACAAACAAACAAACAAAAAGCCAAATTAGGAAAGAGCTGATGGGTCTGAATGCTCCCACTCAGATGAGCACACATTCAAACACATGTACAGTGCTTTAACACCCAAGCTGGATTTTAAATCATTGAATCAAATGATTACTTGGCATGGATTAAATGTGCCCTATCATCATTACAAACTAGATTTCAAACTCAAGTTACAATGTTAAAATGTTTGAAAACTTTCAAATTGAAACAGTGCCCTAAAATGCAATGATTTGAATAAATTATAGCATTATAAAGGTACTAATTAACTATCAATGAAATATAGTCAACACTATCTCATAGCAAGGTCTTTTTAAACACTGACAACCTGATTGAATTTCTTTCTCTTCCAAATATTTTTCTTTTTGCACAATTTCGGTTTATCTGCAAATAATGTGTTATTGACCTATAGTTGCCTTTGATGGTCTATTTTGATTACAGCATGTTTCCCAGGCAATCTTTCTTATGCTGTGTATTGTCTGTCTACCCAAAAGAGGTGCAGAAAGTGAATCAGTGTCACGAATTAATGTCAATGCCAATTTTCATAATATGTAATTGAGCGTAACCTTCTTGAAGGCCTGGGAAATTCTAACAAACTGCATAAATGCTCAAGTCCTCATCCAACATATTTTAAAAAGATGAATTCTGGCATTTAACACCAACTTTTAACCGTTCATCCATTATCTGTTTCTAAAGAAATGCATGTAGAAATGTGTACCTTTGTTAAAGAGACTTCAACAGGTGCTTGAAATATTCAATAATGAGCACCATAATCCTGGGCAAGATGGAAAACTGTAGAATTGTGTAAATGTACCATATCATGCAACCGCTTTTTACTAGAAGGAAGAAGAAAATGTTCTTCAGAGTAGCAGAATCACATACACTTCAAATGTGAATATGCAAGCTATCTTGTCTTGATCTACACAATTCCTGGGATATGTTTAGATCCAAATAAATAATGGATAAAAACAAGTGGGGGCCGGTGCCATGGCTCACTAGGCTAATCCTCTGCCTAGCGGCGCCGGCACACCGGGTTCTAGTCCCGGTCGGGGCGCTGGATTCTGTCCCGGTTGCCCCTCTTCCAGGCCAGCTCTCTGCTGTGGCCAGGGAGTGCAGTGGAGGATGGCCCAAGTGCTTGGGCCCTGCACCCGCAAGGGAGACCAGGAGAAGCACCTGGCTCCTGCCTTCAGATCAGTGCAGTGCGCCGGCCATTGGAGGGTGAACCAAGGACAAAGGAAGACCTTTCTCTCTGTTTCTCTCTCTCACTGTCCACTCTGCCTGTCAAAAAAAAAAAAAAAAAAAAAAAAAAAAAAAGGAAGGAAGGAAGGAAGGAAGGAAGGAAGGAAGGAAGGAAGGAAGGAAGGAAGGAAAGAAAGAAAGAAAGAAAGAAAGAAAGAAAGAAAGAAAGAAAGAAAGAAAGAAAGAAAGAAAGAAAGAAAGAAAGAAAGAAAAAACAACAAGTGGGAAAAAAAGATGACTAATGGGGCACTTAAGATACCCATGTCCCATATCAGAGGACCTAGATATGATGCCTGGCTCTGGCTCTTCAGCTTTCTGCTAATGCAGACCCTGAGAGGCAGTAGTGACAGCTCCAGTAGTTGGGTTTCTGGCAGCCATGTGTTGTTTCTGGCTCCCAACTTTGGTCCCCTGGCCACTGCAAGCATTTGGGGCAGGAACCTGTGGATGGGAATGCTCACTCTCCACCCCGACCCCCAGTCTCTGTCTCTCTCCTAAATAAAAAGGAGGGAAAAAAAGAAAAAAGACATCCAAAGGTACATTTGATAAATGTAACTCTTTCTTTAACAGAATGCCCTTGGGCAAGTACAAAATTAGTTCCATTGAATCTATGCCATGGCTTAAAAACATTAAAACCCAGGTTCCACTTGGCAAAGCAATGAAGACTACCTAGACATCACATGGGAAAGACATTCACAAACGCAGCAATTTTCTGGAAATTAGATTTCCTGGAAACAAAGTGTTCTCTACAGATGAAGAAGTTGCCAAGAATTTCAGATCTGCCTGTCTGTTGGATGTGACCACGGATTGTCTCCAGGGATGCTGAGCCCTGCGGGGAGCTCACAGCCCCCCACTTGTCTGGCAGCCAGGGAAAGGGATAGCAAAGAATGAAGGCAGATGACCCTCTCTTTCTCCTTAGTATCAAGCTCCAACTGTCTAAAGTATTCCACCCAAAGGAGCACATGCATTTTTGAAACGTGCAGTTCCAACTGCCACAGGGCTCCAGCAAAGCAGGTTCACCTCCACCTGGTTCTCTCCTTCGACACTGGGATGTTCAGGTCGGCTTTACCACGTCTCATGAAGCTGCCCAGGTAGCATTTTCTGCCCTGCTGTAGGCTCCTGGAAAGAGAAACTGCCCGTTTTCTGGGCATAACAGGGAAGGTGACCATTATCCACCTGTGGACTAGTTTTATTTTGGATTCTAATCATGCTTAGGTGGCCAAGACAAGCCTTTTTGCTTGTGGAGTGTTACCAGCATCTGTGCAATGGTTATATTTTCCCAAGACTTTGAGAAAACCCAATGAACTTTTCCTATTAGAGCAAGCCATCTTAGTAAAGCGACTAAACTCACAAAGAAGTCATATTCTTAATTCAAAGCTGCTATTTTTTTCCCTTTCTTACTGAGAGATCCATAGTGAAAATGGGCAAGAAATCAATGTGCTGAAACCCAGAGGCAAATCTCTATGATCCCTTTTCCTCAGACATCTGTAGCAAGAGTCGTGGGGTATGTTTGACAACTGGCCCTCAGCCTAATGGGCTGCTGCCAGCTCCCATCATTCAGCCACTAACTCAGCACATGGCAGAGCAAACTGGGCCGGCCATTCCAATCAGACAGCTGGCTGGCAAGGAGCGAAGCCAGGCACATTCTTTTTCTGTGAATAGGTGAGAATACGGTATTCTATTCTTCCTCCATGTCCGCCACATTAACTTCCACAAGAAATCCCCAAAGACCACAAGTGGGAACTCAGCTACAGGAAACCTGGCAGAGGCCAGCCAAGCTATTCTCACACCAAAATGCTTGACTTTTTCTAAGAAAACACACAAACAAACACACACACACACACACACACACACACACACACACGAAAAAAAACAGCTTAGGCATCTGCCAAGAATTTTCAGTCTTTCACACTCAGGTGCTAGTACCTATTGAGAAGGAGTAATTTTACATCTCAAAGAACATGGGTTGAATTATTGGATTATAAACCCTTAGAGAAATATGCTTTGCCTACCAGGAATTTCTAAATTTACATTTTAAAGCCAACCAAATGTACTCTAACTGTGAGATTCAAATACCAATTACAGAGAAGGTTGTGGTTTTTGTTTTGTTTTCTACCTATTACTAATGAATATGCAGTAACAGAAAACTGATGCTTGAAGATCCAGCAGTGATACTAAATATAGGCAGATGCTTTCCACGTGAAGCAGCAGCTGGACCTGATCCAGAAGGCATCTCGAGAGAGGAATGGGTGGCCCATGGGGAAACCCGAGGAAAGCAGATTGACACACGGGCTTTAAGTTCCAGCTCAATGCTACTGTGTCTACAGGCAACTTCAGGAAAAGCAGAAAGGAGCAGCAAAACCCCAGGCTTAGGTAACCGTGTGTTAGGGACGGTGAGGTCCAGCAGCTACAGGCCCCTCCCCATGGCACTTCATTCCCACGCCTGCCCTGCACACGTTCCTTGGGCAGCGCACCTCGGAGCCACCCTTGTCCAAGTGAACGGCGACCATCGCAAGGACAGTCACGGGTCTCTGCCTCCCCTCCTGTGAAAGAGACAGGCCTCACCCCAAGCAGCAAAAGCAAAGAGCCCCTCCCCAGAATGTCTCATTAGCAACAGGAACAACCAAAACTCAACAATCAATAAAATAATAAAGAAATCTGCGGTATCCACTGGAAAATAATGCTTACTCATGTGAATTCATAACGCCCCATTCTCTGTGCATTATACCTAAACCTCTTTTTAAATGCTATCATTACAGAAAACTAACATTATGCCACGGAGCTCTGCTACTTGCATAAATGGATTTATGGCTGCTGCTGTGTTCTCTGAAAGCCTGCATCTACAAATTCCCCCTCAGTCTCACCGTGGGCATTCATGAAGATATTCCCACATCTGTATCTGCCCTCTTGCAGAGAGCAGGGTATTTATGCCTGGAAAAATTTTCACTTACATTACTTTAATGGGTTCTAAGTCAAACACCACTCCCAGGGATTTATTTTATGATTTGTTTGGCCAAAGATTTGAATTATACAGGGTACATTCATAACTAAGTGGTGCTAGCACCTCATTTGGGAGCTGTAAGGTAATATAAGTTTCCAGTTTCTATTTGCCCATTACTGAAGCACCCCTATATGCTGTCAAGCTGTGCAGGTGTGTATGTGGTAGTGAATTCTTTAACATGGGCTTCTCCTTATCTCCCCAACAAATCAGGGTAAAGAATAGCATCTTGGTGGGTTAAACAGGAATATGGATAGATTTCAGAGACTGTGAGCATCTTAGCTTTGTTTTTTGGTAGCTGTTGTTTGTTTTATTTGAAAGTCAGAGTTAGAGAGAGAAGGGGAGAGACAGAGAAAGAGAGATCTCCTATCTGCTAGCTCACTCTCCAGATGTCCCCAACAGCCAGCACTGAACCAGGCTGAAGACAGGAGCTATAGCCGGGTCTCCCATGTGGGTGGCAGGGTCCCAAGTACTTGGGCTATCCTCCACTGCTTTTTCCCAGGCAATTAGCAAGGGGCTGGATCAGAAGTGGAGCAACCAGGACACAAACTGGCACCCATATGGGATGCTAGTGTCACAGGCAGCAGCTTTACCTACTATTCCACAAGGCTGGTTTGAGCTTCTTAGTTTTTAAAATGTATAATGTTGGGCTGGTGCTGCGGCTCACTAGGCTAATCCTCCGCCTGCGGCGTCGGCACCCCGGGTTCTAGTCCTGGTCGGGGCGCCGGATTCTGTCCCGGTTGCCCCTCTTCCAGGCCAGCTCTCTGCTGTGGCCCGGGAGTGCAGTGGAGGATGGCCCACGAGCTTGGGCCCTGCACCCGCATGGGAGACCAGGAGAAGCACCTGGCTCCTGCCTTCGGATCAGCGCGGTGCACCGGCCACAGCACACCGGCTGCAGCGGCCATTGGAGGGTGAACCAATGGTAAAGGAAGACTTTTCTGTCTCTCTCTCTCACTGTCCACTCTGTAAAAAAAAAAAAAAAAAAAAGTATAATGTTAAACCACACTGCAATAATCTCAATATGTCCCCAGTACAAGACTTCTCAGCATAGCGACCAATAAAAATGTAATGCATGCTATTGTTTAAATCACTAGACTTAAAAAAATAACCCAGTAGGTTCTTTTTGATGCAACAGTGTTAAAATAACAGGGCAAATATAAAACGCCACCCTAAACCTTGAGAGTAAAGAAATCAATCAATCCATAAATACCAATTGAAGGATCACTATTTACAGGCAGAGGAATCAAAACCATTGCAGAGAGCAGAACCAGAACAGGGACAAAGTCAGTTTCAAGTTGATGAAGAGGCCAATGACCATGGTGGTGAAAAATTAAATCATGAATCGATCCGTCCCCACACTTACCATGCAAGCATCTTTCAGCACCAAGCCTATGTATATTTAAAAGCCTTTCTCTATCCCAATTACACCTGTTTTCCCTATTTTTCCCAGAAGATTAAACTTTTCATCTTTAATCTCTTTTTTAAAGATATTTACTTATTTGAAAGAGTTACAAAGAGGGAAGGGAAAGGAAGAGAGGGAGAGGGAGAGAGCGAGACCGAGAACACGAGACCTCCATCTGCTGGTTAGCTCCCCAGATGACCACATTGGCCAGGGCTTGGCCAAGCTGAAGCCAAGAGCCAGGAGCTTTACCTGGGTTCCCACCATGGGTGGACATGAACCAGGCCCATATGGGATGCCTACATACAGCTACACCACAACACCAGGCCCTTTAATCTCTCTTTGAATAAAATACTGATCTCACAAAGATTTCAGCATACCCGCTCCAGTGTCTTCCACTAGTTTTATGAATTATTCCTTCTTTACCTTCAGTCTTCAACTTCTCCCTCAAACCCAGGGACACTTTGAGTGCTGTGGTACTGCATGGGATCTGCACAGATTATAAGACACTGGGTTCCATGTACTCGGTTTTCCCATATCTGATTTGGAAACTATTAACGGTGTCCATGTGTCAGAGCTGAGGATTCAATGAGCTCATTCAAGTAGAGCTGTTGAAAGTAGTTAATACGGGCCAGGGCCACGGCTCACTAGGCTAATCCTCCGCCTTGCGGCCCCGGCATACCGGGTTCTAGTCCCGGTCGGGGCGCCAGATTCTGTCCTGGTTGCCCCTCTTCCAGGCCAGCTCTACTGCTGTGGCCAGGGAGTGCAGTGGAGGATGGCCCAAGTGCTTGGGCCCTGCACCCCATGGGAGACCAGGATAAGTACCTGGCTCCTGCATTCGGATCAGCGCGGTGCGCCGGCCACAGCGCACCGGCCGGGGTGGCCGTTGGAGGGTGAACCAATGGCAAAGGAAGACCTTTCTCTCTGTCTCTCTCTCTCACTGTCCACTCTGCCTGTCAAAAAAAAAAAAAAAAAAAAAGTTAACATGGAGCAAGCCCTTGGGCTATTTTAATTATTAAAATATCAGCCTCTTCCCTTCAGCTATACACACTCAAGTCTTTCCCATTCTTTAAAAAAAAAGAATCCTTCCAGGTGAGTGTTTGGCACAGTGGGGTTAAGATGTGGCTTGGGACACTCACATCCCATACACAGTGCCTGGTTGAGTCCTGGCTACTCTGCCTCCAATCCACTTTCCTGCTAATGCACTCATGGATCTGGCTACAAGGACTCACCTGGACCCTCAGGTGAGCAGGTAAGTGTCTTCTATCTTCCAAGTCCAGCTGTGACTTTACTACAGGAAGCCTTCCCCACGCCCACTTCACCGACCAACACAGCTGGCGCCTCCTTTCCCTCTTTCTCTCACCCAGCTCCCAGGGCGCTCCCCAGCCGCCTCCCTTTGTCATTGCGTTTATCCCTTCCTACAAAACCTGGCTGCTTCCCAGCAGCTCACTGAGGGGAAGAACTGTGCCCTCGTCATCTTCACTTCCTCAACTGGCACACAGCAGGGCTCAGTATCTTCCAAACCGCGTATATGCACTCACAGTAACTGAAAAGATGCGACCTCGCTAAAATACTTACAGGAAAACAAAGTCTAAAATATTCTACTACAACCAGTGCTCAGATATACAATGGGTCTTCAACAGGTTCACAGAAAAAAATGAATTCTGAAAAGAACTAGGGGCCGGCACTGTGGCACAGTGGGTTACTGAGCTGGCCTCCCACATGGGTGCCGGGTTTGAGTCCCGGCTGCTCCACTTCCGATATAACTCTCTGCTATGGCCTGGGAAAGCAGTAGAACATGGCCCAAGTCCTCGGGCCCCTGCACCCTCATGGGAGACCTGGATGAAGCTCCTGGCTCCTGGCTTCAGATCAGCACTGCTCCGGCTATTGAGGCCAATTGGTGAGTGAACCATCAGATGGAAGACCTCTCTCTCTCTCTCTGCCTTTCCTCTGTGTAACTCTTTCAAATAAATAAATAAATCTTTTAAAAAAATAGAAAAGAACTATATGCATAGATGCCAAGATTTTTAATACCAAAATCAGCTTATCTTTTCATTCTATTTTTCCATAATCTTGAAGTACCCTCATATCTACAGTCATATCGTACATAATCAACTTCAGTCAATGATGGATGCACTGATGATGGAGGCCCCACAGGATTATAACTGCCAGGTGATGTTGCAATCATCTTAGGTTCTGAATGGACACTCTGTGGTATGTACAAACCACCAAATCGTTCAGGGACTTTTTTTTTCCAGGACATTTCCCCATCATTACACAATGCATGGCTGTGTGTGTTAACATACTGGGCATATACAACATGCATGTTAAAGATATTTCATCATCATCCCCTTCAGTAGTCCGGCAGCACACTGTAAGATAAATCTCAAATCCCAACACTTTAGTGTTTGTTTGTAACCATAATTTTGATGTAACAGATAAGAAATTGTAGATTACTAACCTCACACCCAGTGGCATGGTTACCATCAAGAAAAGAAAAATAAAATAACAAGTGTTGGTGAGGATGAGGAGCAACCAGAATCCTTGTGCACTACGGGTGGGATGGCAAAGTGGTGCAGCTATGACGCAAAACAGCAAAAAGGCCCCTCAGAAACTTAAACACAGGATGACCCCAAGATCCAGCAGTTCCGCCTCTGAGTCTATATGCAAAAGAAGCAAAAGTGGGGACTCACGGAGGTACTTGCACACCCACATGCACAGCTACACTGCTCAAAACGGACAAGAAATGGAAGCAACCAAAATGCCCACTGACAGATGAATAAACAAAATGTGGTTGGTGGGGGAGTGTCTTCAAAACGTTCATGGAAAATACCGATCATGAAAAAACTATGCACGGATTTCAATCTTTTGCACCAAAAATAAGCTTATCATTTTGATTCTATTTTTCCAAAAACTCTTTTAAAGTACTCTCATACACATGGAATGGAATATTACCCAGACTTTAAAAGGAAGGAAACCCTAACACATACTACAACATGGATAAGCCCACAGGACATTAAGCTCAATGGAAATAAATCAATTACACAAAGACAAATACTGCAAGATTCCACCTACAGGAAATCTCTAAAGTGGTCAAATGCATAGAAACAGAAAGCAGAATGGTGGCTGCCGAGGGCAAGGAGGACAGGGGAATGGGGCATTGTTTCATGGGCACAGAATTTCAGTTCTGCAAGATAACAAAATCCTGGAGGGCTACCTCCAGAACATGTGAATATACTTAACACCACTTAACCACACGCTTTAATCTGGTGAAGACAGTCAGTTTTACATTAGATGTATTTTACCATGATAAAAACAAAAACCTACAGGTTGAAAATATGAAATTTAAAGGATGTATCTAAAATTTCATTTACTGCTTTACAGAAATGAAGGCCTTCCTGGCTTGTGATGAAACAATTAATCTTCATGAATCACAGGACAATGCCATCCGGATTTATGAAAGTGCATGCAACAAGTGTCTCTCTACTCACAGCACCATTGCTCAGTGCTTTCCACAGCCAAATGGCCACATATTTCATCTCTAAAGTGGAGCTTAATCTACACGAGAAAATGCAGAACCAGTAAACACAAAAACTGAGCATTAAATAAAATTAAGTCTCTGGAAAGAGAAGAAGTTTGATTTTTAAAGTAAACATCATAATTCTTTCTGCTCAGTGCACAGCATCTCTGGAAGCTTTTAGTAGCAGCAGGATCCTAATTGCCTAAACCTTGTTTTCAATGACTGGATGGAATTACGCTATAATTTTACTTATTAAAAGAACACAGAGAGAACGTGATGCCACCACCTCCCCATTATCCATCAGCCTGTCCCACTCACCAATTACATCTGCTTCTTACTTCCCCTGTCCACTTCCCGTGCATACTAACTCACTCTAAAAGTGGAGCATTCCCTGTGTGTCTTGTCTGACTAACCGGCAGGACTTCTGGCTTCTAGGCCTACAGTTACCCAGACAACCTTCCTGCCCCACTTTACTGCCCTCCACGCCCAAATACCTTCCCAGCTCCAACTGGCTCCTACCTCACATCCCTTTCTCTTGCTCAGCTTAACTTCCCGGTTAGCCCAACACTAGCTTTGACATCTCTCCTAAGACACATGAAAGACATTCAGAACCATCCCTCACATGGAAGATGTGCTGGGTTTTGACTTTCCTCTTGTTTCTTAGGGTTCCCTCTGTAGGTATTAATCATGACTACATGGGGTAGACAGAAGCTGGAACGGACTCTTACTGGGCTTTTAAGTGTTACTCTGGCTCATTTCCTTACAGACTTTTGAAGTTGGGCTCTGGAGTCAATTCCAACCCCAACTGCACCCAAGCTTAGCTGTGTGATCCCAAGAAAATTCTCGAAAATCCCGGAGTTTTAATTGCATCATAAACAAAAGAAAGAGGGCACTAGTACTTGCCACATACACTGAAGTGAGGCTTAACTGTGGAAATCAAGTGCTGAGGTCGGCATCCTGGTGAGGCAGGTGGTAGATGCCTGCTCCCACGGGGAAGGAATACAATGGTTAGCATCCTCTGGAGCTCAGTGTCCTGAAGCCTCCCTCTGAGGAGCTCCTGCACTATGCAGAAGCCACAGAAAGCTACAAACACAGAAAGTGGAACAGTGCTGCCTTAAGGATCAAGAGGAAGCGTCCTTGAGTGGGTCGTAATTCTCCTGTGACAAACCACAGACTGAATGCCTGAAAGTTCACAAACCTCTGGGGTCCCCTGACGCATTTAAGTCTTCAGCTATCACAGGGCAGGTAGTCAAAGCATAGCAGTTAATATGCATGCATCCCACATCAGAGTGCCCCAGTTCAAGTCCTGGCTTCATTCCCAACCCCAGCTACGGCTAAGGCACATCCCAGGAGGCAGCGAGCGATGGCTCAAGGACTTGGGCCCCTGTCACCTACTTGGGACAGACCTAGATCGAGAGCCAGCTCCTGGCATCAGCCCAGCCAGGCGCAGGCTGTTAGCATTTGAGACATGAATCAGCAAATAGGAGATCTCTCTGTCTCTCTTCCTTTAAAACAAATAATTAAAAAAAAAAAAAAAAGACAAAATGCGAACTTAACCTAGATGTAGATAAATTAAAAAACAAACAAACAAGGAAATCCACTTGCGGCCCCTGCAGCCAGCAGCCCTGTCACCACTCTGGAACAGACTTGACCCTTGTCAATCACAGCTGCAACAGACCAAAAGAAAAATAGAAAACTTTTTAAAATGGATTATTTTTCTTCCTTCTTAAAAATCTTACATCAAAATGGCAGGACTATTATCTTCTCAATTTATAAATCCTCTTAAAATTACAAGGCCCAGCATGGGCTAGACTGTGAAGGAAAAGACACTCACACGCTGAGACTGTAAACCTGGGGAGCTTGTGTCAAATACTCTAAAAAAGGTCTGTACTGCTGGACCACCAAATTTCACTCCCAGCAATTTCTTCCCCAATAATTAGACATTCATATAAATACTTGATATATTAAGTGAAGAAAGTAGGATAAAGCTGCATTATACAAAAGATGTCCAGAGGTGCAGGAAAGACAGACTAAGAAGAGGGGACCCGATGAAGGCCCTACATTCGCAGAGTTTCCGTCCACACCCCTTCCCACACCCCCAGTTCTCACTGGCACAAGAGGTGCCCTCTCCAGCGGTTCCAAGCCAGCCTGCACAAAGGTAACTTCTTGATCCACAGCTGAACCTGAAGAGCTCCTTTCATTCCATCCAACAAGTAGCACTTTACCCAGCCCAAAGGCTGAGTAGGTGGGAGGAGAATTGCACTTAGTAACCGTATCCTTAGGTTTAAAATTAATAGCTACAATATTCAATAAAGTAACACTTTAAACCTGTTTTGCAATAATGCTAAAAATAGTCATTGCTGCCAGTGCCAATTATCTTACCCAGTGGGAGACTTTTCGGGTTAAACATGAACGTTGGTGGAATTCCTTCCTATCATTAAGGAAAAGAGTGAAAAAGGAAGCTACACCAGCATGCCTGTACAGGAGAGGAGGTCTACACTAACAAGCGGCCCCTGAAAAACCTAAAATTTTCAAGAACCATGGCCATCTCTCTCCACTGCCCTTCCCCTGGCTGCCTGTCCCTGGGCTCTCTTGTGCGACAGTGTCTACAGCAAGACGGCTGAGAAAATGAGCTGTATGTCATCTGAAATGCTGAAGAAAATAATAATTGCCTTGATGCATGGGTGTATCAGCAGCAAACAAAACACAGAATTGATCAGTGCTAGGAACTGCTCCTTGTTCTCAATAAGATTTTGTTTAAAAGACAATCACCCAGGGATGGGGCACCTGGTCTAGCAATGAGGTTCATTAAGATGCCCACGTCCCACAGCAGCCTGTGTGGTTTGATTCCCAGTTCTGCTCCTGATTCCAGCTTCCTGCTAATACAGACTGTGGAGGCAGCAAACGATGGCTCTAGTGGGTGAGTCCCAGCTGCCCACATGGGAGACCTGGATACAGTTCCCAGATCCTGGCCCTGGTCCCAGCCATTGCAGGTATTTGCGAAGTAAATCAGAGAATGGGAGTTTCCTGTGTGTGTCTGTCTGTACAAACAAAAACAGACCAAAAACTCACCCAGACCAAAGTGGGCCTGCACCATCCTCCTTAAAACAACTATGAGCCAAGTATACCTACTGAGTATCAAAATTAGTCTAACTGTAAAATACACACCAGGGGCCAACGCTGTGGCATAGTGGGTGGGGCCGCTGCCTGTAGTGACGGCATCCCACATGGGCGCCGGTTCAAGTCCCGGCTGCTACACTTCCGATCCAGCTCTGCTGTGGCCTAGAAAAGCAGAAGATGGCCTAAGTCCTTGAGCCCCTGAACCTACGTGGGAAACCCAGAAGAAGCTCCTGGCTACTGGGTTCAGATCGGTGCAGCTCTAGCCATTGTGGCCAATTAGGGAGTGAACCAGTGATGGAAGACTTCTCTCTCTGCCTCTCCTTCTCTCTATATATAACTCTTTCAAATAAATAAATCTTTAAAAAAAAATACAAACCAGATTCAAAAGACTTGATGCAAATATATCAATTTCTACACTGATAACATGTTATGATAACATCATTTAGAATACAAAGATACCAGGAAATCTTCAAAAAGTACACATTAAATGCAAGCTATGAAAAAACCATACATGGACTTTAAAAACATTGTGCACCAAAATAAACTCACATTTTAATTCCATTTTCCACACACTTTTTGAAACACCCTCATATTATTTAAATCAGCCTCCTTGTTTCTTTTTCCTTTCTGAAATGCAGCCACTAGAAAACTTAAAATTACACTGTGTCTCTATTCAACTCCACTGCTCCAGGCCATCACGTCATTTATTCTCTCAAAGCGTGTACTACTATCTGAGGAGGCCCTACTCATTTACAGGGTCTCCTTGTCTATCATAGGCCCCCCACCCACAGAAGAGAATGGAAGCCCCATCAGCACAGGGCTCGACTTCCGTGACTCCTGCTAAATACTTGGCACTGAGAACCTGGCAGAATACAAGGCAAAGTGAACAGGGAATGAATGATGAAAGACTATGAGCAAATCAACAGACCCACATCTGTCAGTCTTACTGCACAGCCATCCAGCTCTGATTCCAAGCCAACACTCTGATCAGGGAGTCTCCCAGCAAACCCATTCTTTCTCACTAACTGGCCCCCATGCCGGCCCAGGATGAGCTAGGCTGGGTGTACAAAGAGCATCAGGTTCCAACCCCAGCCCAGGATGTCTAAGATTTTGTTGACAGTAAACACCAAACCAAGAGCTCTCTCTTCTAGGGCCACTCTGAGCCTCCCATCTCAGCTTTCACTCTTGGACACTGGCCCACAGAGCCTCCACTTTCCCCCTTGCTGCAAGCACACTGGCTCTTGGGCCCCCTACACGCCCCTCTCAGTGCTGGTTCTTCAAATGTCCGGCTGGCTCCAGAGATGCCCCTTTCTCCTAATTGCCCTCCTGGTCACTTTGGTTGAAAACCCACCTCCATCTCACATAAGACCCTAAGTAACTGTTTTCCATAATCTCTCCTCAATTTAGCCAACAAAATACCCAAAAGGCCCGCAAGTGCCTCTCACATGCTGGTCTGGGACATGTGCTATTCGCTTCCACCCCGTATGCCTCTGGATACTGCGAAGTGTATGCTGTCCCCAAAGAGCTTCGGAGCTGGCCTTTCAGTTCCTTGAAATTTAGCAAAACTCTGCATTATGTAATAGAAACCGCTGAAGTTCTAACTCCTAGGGGAGGCCTACATTTCCTTTTATTTGTGGATGTATAGAATTTTTAAGCATGATTACAGAATTAAGCCAGAGCTATTATTAAGATGCAAAAGCCTGGATTTGTTCGTCACTCTAGGTCACTGGGCTTTCACAAGCATTTAGCACAGCAAGGGGAACCCAGCTGACTAAACACTTCACTGGGCTACAATGGGCCCCCTGCACATTAATAAACCTGCTAGTAAATGCAAGCAAAATTAAAGGTGCTTTTTCAATGACAGCCCCTGAGAGGCTAGGGAAATCACAAGTGTGGTTATTACAAACCACAGAGGAACTATAAAAGCAAACGCTCCAAATATGGTAAAGTTGAGTGAGTTTTCAACAAGATAGTAGATTCTTTTTTAAGACCTGTGCCTTTTCCCTGTTGTTAAAATTTATAATTTGGATGCAGTAAATAGTGTCCATGTGTGTGGCTTAGTCTGCATGCTCCCCGCTCAAGAAGCCCCCCCACATTGCCACAGCTTCTTGAGAAGTAAAGTTCCCAACATTGTACTCTCAAAACACTGTGCTCCTCTTCAACAAAGCATTTTCATGGCAAATTATTTTCTTTTCTAAGACTGGAATACTTAGGGCTGAAGTGTCTATTTTCAGATGATCTGGCCAAAGAGCAGAGTTTGAGTGCGTGTGTGCATGTGTACACATACCTGGTGCAGGCACATGTACGGGAGAGCTGGATGAGGCAAGTGTGCCCAGTGGTTCCTCCCTCACAGAGGAATGTGAGTGTTCACTACTCTGAACTTTCACTTTCCTGTTGGTTTGATAGTTTTCAAGAAAAAATAAATATACAGTGCAACAATGCACAGTAGGGATCCAACCACTGACTGTCCAATAAAGTCTGGAATTGCTTTATTTAACTAAACAGCCATCAGCGATCAAGTGGAGAAGACTGTGTGAATTCCAAGTTCCCACATCAGGCACTGTCATGGACTTGGCCGTCGGGGATGCCTCTGCCCTGACCCCAGGGACCTGGGGTCCACAGAGAGAAGGTGACCAGGTCAGTATCGCCACGGTCACTCTGGAGGAGGAAGAGGCGCTGGGTAAGGAGGGAGGTGAGAGGAGCCATCTTCCTCCTGAAGGAAAAGAGGGCATTAAGGGTACTAAATGGAAGCATCATAAGGATTCAACATGTGTAGAACAAACAACTGGATCTCAAGTGCACGGAAGCAGCCAGCAGACAGTGCTCCGGCAGGGACTAGATGAGCCCACAGGCAGGAAAACAACACTGGCACAGATGGGGGGGGGGGGGGATGGCAGCCTCTCCTTCCCGGGCTCGCACAGCTCCACCCCAGAACCCCAACGTGTAGGGCGCGGATGTGGAGCCACGAGAAGTCAAGGTTCAGGGCCGAGGTGGTGCAGAGTGGAAAGGCTTTTGTTTGGCTTTTGTTGCCCTGCTGAAGGGTTTGCTGAGGATGAGTCAGAGAAACAGGATTCCACCAGAAGTCCTCAGAAGGGTCTGATGTCGCCCGAGGCACCTTGGGGTTGCCAGGTTCCCTGGGTCACACGGACTCGGTTGCCCACTTCCATGTGCTCACGGCCCCGGTACTGGTCCTGGGCTCAGTCCGGTTAATCCCTGGGGCAGAGGTGAGCCAGCCCTTTAGGCCTCCATGCCCAAGGCTGCAGTGGTGCTGCCTGCACCCCTCCTCCCTCTTGGAGGCTCACGGTTGCTCTCCACCCCACACAGAAGAAAAAACTCCTACAGCTTTGCTCACTGCAATTAAGTTTTCAAACAACGAGAGGAACCCAGGCTGTGAGAGTCCTTTGGGGGACCCCCTAATAGGGGTCATCTGAACAGGAAGTGGCTAAGGGATACGTCACAGGACCAAAGTGGGGTTCATCACCAAGACCATCAACTTGATAATCACAGGGAAATTCTGAAGTCCAAGTTCAGGCATTTCCTTTCCACCCTCCACAAAGTCGCTGCAGGCACTGTTGACGACTCAGAAACATCTGTGCAAACAGTTTGGCCTTTCTTTTCAGATAAAAAGCTATGTTCCTTAAAAAACAAAAAGCTGAGGGGGAGCTGACTGCGTGTGCTTCCTGGCCGTCCTCCTCTTGGGCTCTCTGTTGGCTCAGGGATATCTTTTTCTTGGGAAAATTATTTCTTCCAAACCAGTTTTGGCTATTGCAGTCCAAGGAGAACAGGAATGGCCAAGTATTAACCCAAGCAATTAGATCATGATTGCAACCTCCTGCAAATCACAGGGAGGGTGGTATATGTTTTATATAGAGATGTGTGTGTATGTGTGTGTGTGTATATATATATATATATATATATATATGTGTGTGTGTGTGTGTGTATGTTTTATGTTATATATACACATATATATTTGCAAAATTGTCCATCCTTCAAGATTTTGACTGCTCTGAGTAACTTACTGGTTTTCAGCTTGGAATTATTTATTTATTTATTTACAAGTGGATACGTCATTATTTGAATGCATTTCATATTAGTAAATTCCTTCTCTTTTTTTTTTAAGATTTATTTATTTAAAAAGGCAGAGTTAGAGAGGCAAAGAGAGAGAGAGAGAGAGAGAGAGAGATCTCCCAACTGCTGGTTCATTCCCCAGTTGGCTGCAATGGTCAGAGCTGCGCCAATCCAAAGTCAGGAGCCAGGAGCTTCTTCTGGGTCTTCCACGTGGGTGCAGGGGCCTAAGGACTAAGGCCATCTTCCACTGATTTCCCAGGCTATAGCAGAGAGCTGGATCGCAAGTGGAGCAGCAGGGACTCAAACCTGCATCCTTATGGGATGCCAGCACTGCAGGCGGCGGCTTTACCCACTACGCCACAGTGCAGGTGCCCTGTTATCTTTCTTTCTACAAAATAACATGAAGACTGTGTAAGAGTGAAATTTCAAATCAACGATTTTCTTGACCAGTGTGAACTACCAGATAACCACTTTCAAACTCATCAGCCTCACTCACGGAAGGCAATGCTTCCCCTTGGCCAGGATCTACAAGGAAACAGCCTTAGGCATTGAGCAGCACCAGATCACTGCAAGGCATGATGGGTATACAGGCCCCACTCGCTGTCCCCCACCCTGGCTTAGGACAATGACAACCATCAACAAGATGCTGAATGTGGCACAGGTCATCACCTACTGAGGAACTGGTACCTGGCTTCTTTTTCTCCATGTATGGCAGCCCCCTGCCCTTATCTGAGGGGCAGGTATCCCAGGACCCCAGTAGATACCTGAAATCACCAACAGTATAGCAAAGTGGTGGGGGGCAGGGAACAGGGAGAGGGAGAGGGAGGGAGAGAGAGATCCTCCACCTACTGGTTCACTTCCCAAATAGCCGCAATAGCCAGGCATGGACCACACTGAAGCCAGGAGCCAGGAACTCCATCTGGGACTCCCACACGGCTGACAGGAACACAAGTACTTGAGCCATCATCTGCTGCCAAGACGCACCTAGGCAGGCAGCTGGATAGGAAGCAGGGTAGCCAGCACTCAAATCTGCACTCCAATATGAGAAGTGGGTTGTCCCAAGAATGCCACAACACCTGCCCCATATACTCTGTTATTTTCTATACACACATACCTGGAATAAACATTAATTTCTAAATTAGACACAGTAAGAGACATATGACTTATTATAGATCCTAGCAACATCAAGACTTTGTTTCTTTCCTTATTAAGTTGAGAATTTAAAAATGAAATGTTTCCTGGCTCTCTTTGGTATGTCTGAATTTCCAGCATCACACTCTGGTTCTTTGTTAAGTAAAACAAGAGCTGTGTAAACATAAGCACTGTGATATCACAACAGCTGACCTGATACCTCAAATTGATGGCCTGGGTGCACTCGTGGGCCACCTGTGCGACCTGGGCAAGTCACTCTCCATCCCTGACCTCAGATCTTCATGGGCAGGATGACACAGTTTCCCCGCTGTGCGGATTAAACAAACCCTGGGAGCTTGAGACGCCCTCACGTAAGGACATAAGTGTACATTTTCCTAGGGAGATGGCCGTTGCTTCCTCCAAAGTTAAGTGTCGCTCCCCCTCTTCATGGAGGAACGACACTGAACCCTGCCTAGGCTTCATATCCGAGTCACGGCACCATTATGTCGCTCCCCCTCTTCGTGGAGGAGCAACACAGGACCCTGCGCTGTTCTTTCGTCTGCTCGGCCCTCCCCGGGTTTGCTGCTGGTTCTTCCCGGGTTGGCTACTATCCCTTCCACCTCCGTGGAAGGGCAGTTCCCCCTGGCCACATTCCCCACTTCCGCAGGGGAGCGGCACACCACCAGCCGGCTCTACTCGGGGGCTGCACAGGTGTTCCTTCAGCTAGATGTTCCCCATAGATGTTCCTGGTGCATGCCGTCTCTCTCCTCCTTTATAGTCCTCCTCCGCCAATCCTAACTCGGCTGCCCACACGCCGAGTACGCTGCTCTCCTCCAATCAGGAGCAAGTCCTACAGTTAATTGGTTGAACTGGAGGCAGCTGTGCGGAAGCTGTTTACTTCTCTCCCAGCGCCATATTGTGGGAGAGCAGATGCATAGAATAAGTCTCAATTCCAGTAACTCAGTCTAGTCCGGTTTGCTCCCCACAGTTAAAAGAATGGTAAATATGGCTCAGCCACCTCTGAGGTCCAGTTTGCCTGCAAAATCCTTTGACTTTACAACACAATGAAAGCTTGCCCATGACTGCATGGAAAGTGAAGACCACACCTTTCCCCCACACTCCCCACCCACATCCAAGTGCTAACAAGACAGTGAGTGGCAGGGAAGTTGCAGTCGGGGGCCTTCAGGCAGGTCCAGGGTCGGGGTCTCAGGTATATTTGCACCCTATCTTCATCTGTGGTCTCCCCTCCCCAAGCTCAGAAACAAGTTTTCTGCTCCACTATCTTAGAGCTGCAATGCTTAGTTCCAACAGAGACTGCCACTCCCCACCAAGCAGGGAGAGTGCTGGTGAGGGGAGGAAGGCTTGGACACCCTAGAACAGGAACAGTTGGCAGAAGGAGCAAAGGCAGCAACATTAAGTTGAGCACTGTGGGAGGAAGAGCTCCTATCCAAAACAGAGTGGGTAGCACAGGCCGGCCTCACTCTAATTGCCATGCGGTGCCTTTCTCTACCTTCCTGTCCACCTCCGCCCTCCTCCTGGGGTTACCTCTCAGGAGTTGCTGTAATGGCTATGAAGCTCTCAGGGGAGGTGGACAGGAATTCAGCTGGGAGCCCCAAAGTTTACAGCAGAGTAGGGCGTCTTTGAGAGAGGCCAAAGATGATCACAAAACTAAGCAGTGGCAAAGCAAGAGAGACCCCAGCCTATGACCTCTGTTGTGGCTAAAAGCCACTTTCCCTCTAGCACTGCAGGTCTCTTTACTGAGTTGCCATGAGTGTCCTGCAAAAAGGAGAGAGGTGTCACCAGCTCCAGGAGCTCTCCTGGGATGCTGGGTCCTTCCCAGGCTTTGCCGAGAGCCCCTTAGCTGCCTCTCACTCCCTCTCCCCTCCTTCCAGTTTCCGTTTGCAGTGAGCACAGCCAGCTATTAGATATGATCTGACCCTGTAACAGATCTTGCCTCACCAGGTATCGCATGCAGAAGCCTTAAATTTTTTTGCCCACGCTGCCGCTAAGCTATTATTCATCAGCTCAGGGCGACTCATCTATGCAGCTGAGCATTCCACTGGCATCTGCCCTCTAACCCTACCCAGCAAGAAGGAAAATTAATCTAGGAATGCTTTCTTCTTTCACTACCAGTAGCTGTCAATCATCCAGATGGCTCTCAACACTGTTCACTGAGCAGGAAGCACCTGCCCACATGCAAATGTCAAGCAACATTAAACACCCAGGAAGTAACCTTCACTCTCTCAGTCTGGCACATCATATCAGAATGAGGCGACAGAAAATTTCAACCACAGCATAAAGACCACTGAGAATCTCCAAGTTTTTATCAAATCTTTTGTGGGAGGACTGCACGTTGCACGTATTATCACAGCGCTGCTTCATGAGATGTGTCATTAAGTTGTGAGATCAAAAGTAAACATGAGGCAGGCACTGGGTCTAGTAGTTAAGATGTTGATTAGGATTCTTACAACTCAAGCCAGAATGCCTGCATTTGAGTGCAAGTTCCAACTCCCAGCTCCAGTTTGCAACTAATGCAGGCCCTGGGAGGGAGCAGTGATGGCTCCTGCCATCCCTGTGTGGAAGACTTGGACTGAGTTCCTAGCTCCCAGATTCAGTCTGACCCAGCCCCAGCTGTTGCAGGCATTTGAGGGGTGAAGCATTTAGGTGATGAACTGGCAGATGAAAGCTTGCTCGGTCTGTCTGTCTCAGTGACCCTCAAATTAAAAAGCAGAGATAAATGAAATAATAAAGAGGCACTACTTACTTTCAAGCTTATTATTTAACAAACTATGCTTGCCAGCACTCAGCAGCTTAATTACTAGTGGAGAGGAACTTGGTGCAACACATGTTTACGGCAGTGGGAATATCCATCAAAATTTCAATCGCATACTTTTTTGAACCAGCAATACATCCATTTTGCTCTTTGGAATTTAGTTGATTGACACATTCTCAGTCGTGCAAAGACACAGGCAGCGAGGGTGAAAGCTGATGATGACTAAAGACTCACTGTGTCCCAGGTACTGTTCCAAGTGTATCATGCCTATTAACTATTTTATTCTGAATCCCCACCCTAGGAGGTAGCACCTACTATTATCTTCATTTTACTACAGAGGACCCCGGGGACAACAGCGGTGCAGCAACTCATGCAATGTCAAAGAGCCAGCATTCAAATCCAGGCATTCTACAGACACTCACTGCAGCTTTGTTTCAAAAGGCGAAACATAGCACATAACTCCAATGCCCAACAATAGGGAACTGCTTAAACAGATTATGGCACATTCACACAATGAAACCCTGCAAGACAACTGCCAAAACAGGGTATGTTTCTATGTGCTGATGTGGCAAGAGGCCCAAGATCTATATCGTTAGTGGGAAAAAAAAAAAAAAAAAAAAAAAAAAACAGTTGTAGGACTATGGGGTGGCACGAGACAGTGTGGGTTAGAAACAAGAAAGGAAAAGCAACACAGAAGCAGAGATAGTCAAAAGCGGAGCTCCGGGGATACACAAGAGACCTCAGGAGCGGGCCCATCTGCAAGTGCACCTGTGGCACAGAAAGGGAACTTTTCTGCAAGAACACTTGTTGTGCCTGTCCACCTGTCTGATTTTCTACCAGGAATATGTCATCATCTCAATTTAAATAAAAGATTAGGTATTTACTCAGGATACCAGTTGGGGGATGGCAGTGAGGCTTCCTATCACAAATATTCTGACTGAAGGAGAATGATCCTTATGAAATAGCATGACCAAATCAATCTATTCATATGGATGACTGATTAGACCTGACCAATCCCAAGTGAAAGATTAAGTCAAGTATGTCATTCCCATGAAAATGACAAAAAAAAAAAAAAAAAAAAAAGACTGTCTTTGAATATTTTCTACAATATGAGACCATCAGGGCAATTTAAGTACTTGACGCAATGTTCCCTTTCCTGTTTTAAACTCTAGGTTGACAGGCTGTGAACAGAAAGACCAAGCGCTCCAGTGAGTAACATAAAAGGTAGCAGGAAGGGGACTGGCTGGCGACAGCGCTTGCCAGAGGCAAGGTTACCTGAGCATTGGAACACCCCAAATCCCCAAGGGGGCAAAACCACTTGTTACTCAGAAAGACAGTCCTGAACCAGATACAACAAGTGTTAAAAGTCAACCGAGTCATCATGACTCGATAGAGCAAGTGTGATCTATACACACTATGGAATACTACTTAGCCATAAAAAAAAGATGATATCCTTTCACAACAAAACGGATGCCAATGGAAACCATTATACTTAGTGAAATAAGCCAGTCCCAAAAAGACAAATACCACAGGTTCTCCCTGATCTGTGGTAACTAGTAGAGTAGAAAATAATGCGATGTATATGAGTGAAACTGACATTTTGAGAATTATTGTTTACTGCCCTTGTTTCTACTATAGAGGAACAGTGGGTTTTTTTTCTTCTTCTTCTTACTACTTGTTGAATTCTTTACTTAGTGGAGAATTAATCTTATGATTATAAAATAAACAAAGTAGGTCATTGTAGAAATTAAAAGGATAAGAAAGGAAGGAGGAGGAAGGGTGGGCCATGGACAGAAGGGGGGGGGGAAGTATCACTGTGCTCCTAAATATGCATACATGAAATACACGAAATCTGTTTACCTTATATAAATTAAAAAAACTCAAACATGAGGAAGGCCAAGCTCTTTTTTTTTTTTTTAAAGGTTTATTCATTTATTTGGAAGGTAGAGCTACAGAGACATAGAGGCAGAGAGAGAGAAAGAGAATCTTCCATCTGCTGGTTCACTCCCCAGATGGCCGCACAGCCAGAGCTGCATCTATCTGAAGCCAGGAGCTTCTTCTGGGTCTCCCATGGGGGCACAGGGGCCCGAGGACTTGAGTGATCTTCTACTGCTTTCCCAGGCCGCAGCAGAAAGCTGGATCAGAAATGGAGCAGCCAGAACTCAAACCAGCACCCATATGGGATGCCGGCACCGCAGTCAGCAACTTTACCCAGTACGCCACAGCACAGGCCCCAAGGCCAAGCTCTTAAAACTCCAAGTCAGGCATTGACTTACGTGTTCTAACCTTAAAGCAAAGTAATTGAAGACACTAGTGTAAGTAGGAGAGTCATTTCCAATACAAATATTTTTTAAGATATTTATTTATTTGAAAGTCAGAGTTACAGAGAGGCAGAGGCAGAGAGAGATCTTCCATCCACTGGTTCACTCCCTAGATGGCCACAACAGCAGGAGCTGGGCCTATCCAAAGCCAGGAACTTTTTCCGGGTCTCCCAGGTGGGTGCAGGGGCCCAAGAACATGGGCTATCTTCTACTGCTTCCCCACTCCATAGCAGAGAGCTGGATCTGAAGAGGAGCAGCCAGGACTCAAACTAGCGCCCATATGGGATGCCAGCACTGCAGGCAGCAGCTTTACCTGCTACGCCACAGCGCCAGCCCCTCCCATACAAATATTTAAGAAAGTATGAATCCAGGTGGAAATGGTTTCCCCAGGGAGGAACAAAAGCTGAGAAAACACAATGTGAAGCTGCGGTAGATGTTCAGCTCCAAAAAGGGTGAAATCTTCAAACTCAACAGGAATTCTCACACACACCCCTTCACATGTGTAGTATTACCAGCAAATGGATAAGAAAAAACCCTGTTTTTAACAATGAGATCCCGAAGCCCTAGTCTAAGACAAAGTGCTACTCCACGAAATAGGTTTATCACTGGAAAAGCTGCATGACAGCAAGATTTATTCCTGATCCGGGCTTCAATGTCGAGTACATTATATCTGACATCAAGAGGCAGCACGCATCTATACCCCTCTGTTACCACTGCCACAGAAAATCACACTGTAAGTCCTACTGTGGGGTCATAAATTCATTCATATTTAACACATCTATCACCTGTCTGAGTACCAAATACATACCATGAAGATGCAACCTGTACAATGCCAAGAGTCCCACAAACAGCAGCAAAAACACGAAAATGCAAGCGTCCCCACTTAAACCTTAACTGCTTCATCCAAAACAATTACACATTCTTATTTATAATTTGATAGGATTTTCCATGATGCTTTGAATGATTCTAATTCTTTTAAAACTGGAAAGTTGAAAGTATTGCAATTTATTTTCGTAACATTTTTTTTTCTAGTAAGCTCAGGCATCATTCCACTGATGTGGAATTATCCTCATAATAACCTTTGTTCAGTAGAAAGATAGGGTTTCATAATGACTTCTGATGGCCCCGGGGACTATTTAAGGGCAGTGTTTCTCCCACAGAGAACACTACTAACCAAAGGCATTTCACTTTTCCCTGCTGAATTTGCACAAAAATAAAGATAGGTTGTTTCCTCCGCTAACATTAATGCTTTATGCTGGAAAAGGGCATAAGCAAACAGGAAAACCCAGGCACTGCCAACGACGCTGAAGCTGGTACCGTGCCTTTGGAAAACAGCTAATATTTGCCAGGAAACAAATCACCATCTCCTTAGAAGAAAATAAAATGAACTCCCGTAAATACTGCCCTTAAATAAATGAAAATTTAGAAAAGCAAAACTTCGTGCCAAATGTAGAAAGCTGTTCATGATAGGTCATTTATCAGAGCAGTAAATTAGAAATTTATGGTACAGGAAAAGCAAGATGAGTTGTAAACTCCTCAAGATTATATAATGACCCTCTTAATTTTAATTAATGCTTAATGAGGAGACCTCAACACAAGAAAAAACTGTACAGTTTTATATGATATGCATGTGAAATAATGAAAGGAAATACAAGACCATGATAACACCATTAGACAGGGGATTACTGTATGCATTAGAGGTGGGATAATGATTGTGTAGAGCTGGGGTTCTTGCTGAATTTCTCAGCCTCAACACTAATTAGAGTTGGGGTCCATCATGTGACATCACATCTCTCTCCATTGCATGCCAGTAGCAGCCACCTGTGATGATCAAAGCTGTAGACATTGTCTAATGCTCCCTGGGGGTCAAAATCACCCACGACTACAAATCAGTGGGTTTAAGTTACTTTCTTCTATCTTTTATTATTACAGACATTAAAAACAACTTATTTTTAAAGTAAAAATAAATGCTAACAGAAGCCAACATTGAATGGCTAACTCTACTCAAAACAGGTGATCCTTTGGTGTGCTGTCCCAGCCAACAACACACAGCAGGTGGATTTCCCTCATCCACTGGTGGGCTCCATTGCTCTGGCCGCCCTGAAGACCAAGGCTTGGGAGGACGCCAGGTTCTCTCCATGGAAGCGGCTCTCACAGCACAGCACCCCCAGCACAGCCTTGGCACCCTTACTCTGTTCCCCTCCTGCAAAAATCAGTCCACATCTACAAGTTTCCCCTAACGGCGGTAACAGAGAAAGACTTGAAATACCACCTCTTTCACAACTTGGTACTTCGCTGCCATGTTTTCGGAGCACCTTACCCTCCACAGAGAAAACACAAAATGGCTAATAGCTCACCGGCACGCATTCCCCAAGTTCCACAGACAAGGATGAAAGAGTGTGTTGACCGGCGGCATGCCATCATTTTGGAAACAATAGCTCGGAAAAATCATGGTGCAACATGGCAAAACAGGTTAAACTATTTCTCAAACTCCAACAAATAGAGCAATGAAATTCTAGACAATGAGAACCACCTTTACTTTTACTAAGTGCTATTTTACTTTACATCTATTTTGCTGGTCTATGCTCAGTAGTCACATCTGACAGCAGATAAAGCAAGACAGGGAATAAAGTCCAAACTCGAGAACTCCTGCAACCTGACTGTCCAATCCTTCTCTCAGACTGAAAGCTTCAACCCCTCCTCTCACGCTGCTGCCTTGTGGTCACCTCCATCAGGTGAATTCATCACCTCCCCAGGTCACCCACCCAAACTATCCCTCACTGCTGGTGTGAACCGGGAACTCCTTGAGGTCTCAGACAGAGGGCCATGCTATTAAAGCCTAGAGTTATCTCCAAAAATCCCTGAGTCCCTTTGCCAACTCAGACCCTTTGTCCCATTAGATCTGGGAGAGGAAGCAGAGCACCTCTGTACAGAAGTCTCCCCTGAGGATTCTTTACAAGGACCAAAGGTAAATCTCATACAGGGTTGCACCTTTGCCTGTTTGGTTTTACTCCTGCCTGTCACTGGCGCCACTCACAGAAGACCTGCTGGCATTTCATCAGTTCAGTGTTGTGACAATTGACAGGTAATTCAAGGCATCAACCCAGTCTGTCCCAAGCTCTACAACTGACTTTCTGAAAAAAAAGATTATAACTAAGGGAAAAATGTTACAAAATGATAGAAACATCACTGGACTTATTAACTTATCCAAAACAACTATCTATTTTCCTTTCCTGCAGGCAAAAAATTGTAATACATAAAAGTATTTACACAGGAATCAGCGATGTGACGTAATGGGTAAAAGCCGGTGCCTGCAGTGCCAGCATCCCATATGGGCACCGGTTCGAGTCCCAGCTGCTCTACTTCCAATCCAGCTCTCTGCTATGGCCTGGAAAAGCAGAAGATGTCCCAAGTCCTTGGGCCCCTGTACCCTGATGGGAGACCTGGAAGAAGCTCCTGGCTCCGTTTTAGCCCAGCTCCTGCTGTTGAGGCCATGTGGGGAGTGAACCAGTGGATGGAAGACCTTTCTCTCTGTCTCTGCCTGTCTGTAACTCTGCCTTTCAAAAAAAAAAAAAAAAAAAAAAAAAAAAAAAAACACGCACCAGTGGTGTTTTGTTTTTTTTTTTTTTTTAGATTGATTGATTTCAAAGTCAGAATTACAGCGAGACAGAGGCAGAGACAGAGAAGAACATGGGCCAACTTCTACTGCCTTTCCAGGCCATAGCAGAGAGCTGGATCAGAAGAGGAGCAGCTGGGACTCGAACTGGTACCCATGTGGGATATCCGGTACTGCAGGCAGTGGCTTTACCCGCTATGCCACAGCACTGGCCCCCAAAGCACCAGTTTTTAACAGATACCACCTCCTCTGAGCCCCATGAGGTACATACTCTTATTTCTCTCATTTTAAAAAGAGGGATGGCCTCGTCTCTTCTTTGCCCTGGCCTCTTGCCAGGAGGGGGCTTGCTGTAGCCCTGTGCCTCCAGGTCATGTGGCCTTTGGGCCACCCACGTGGCTGGTTCCTGGTGCTCGCTAAGAACCCAGACTTACCTCTCTCTCTTAGATAAAGCTCTCACTCTCCTATGCATCTTTCTCACTAAATAAAAGCCTAAAATGTAAAAAAAAAAAAAAAAAAAAAAAAAAATTTTTAAAAAGAGGGATGATGAGGAACCTACTTAGATATGTTATTTACCCCAGATTAAAACTACATAAACTCCATTTGCATAACCAGATGCATGAATGGATGGGCAGACATCCAAGCCACATGTTTTCAAGTGTTCCCCAGAATGTCAAAGACCACACTTTAAGCACAGTTTCCTCGGAAGCAGCCAGCAACGCCTATGTTCTCATTTTTGTCATGCATGCTTCTTGCATTGCTCACTAGGGACAATGTCAAAATACTTGCTAAACTGGATCCTCTCTTAATAGTCAGTTCAATTTCAGAATAAAATTGAGATTGAAGCATTTATTTATTCCCTCAAAAATTTAAACCTATAATTTTGGTATCCTGTGACTAGTAATTTTAATAACAGAACAGGGCTGACTATTATAACCCTCTTTAGATAACATAAAGCTATTTTTTTATCTGTTATATATTCCAATAACTCTAACCAAAGATGACTTTTTTGGAAATGCTTTGTAAAAAAAAGCTTATTTGTTTTCATCTACTTGAAAGAGTGACAGAGGCAGACAGATTTCTTCTGTGTGCCGGTTTGTTCCCCAAATGCTTGCAACAACCAGGTCCGGGCCAGGCTGAAACCAGGAGTCCAGAATTTCATCCAAGTCTCCTATTTGAGTGGCAGCGCCCCAAGCACTTGGTCATCAGCTACTACCTCCCACGACGCATTAGCAGGGAGCTAGGATAGAAGCAGAGGAACCTGGACTGGAACTGGGACTCCTATACAGGATGTGGGTCTACCAAGTGGCAGATTAACCCACTACCAAATGCCTATCCCCAAAGATTACTTTTAATAGTAAAAAATTAGAATTCAAAAATTAACTGCAGGGACAGGGATTGGCACCATGCCTAGGACAGCACTTGGGACGCACGCATCCCACGTCAGACTGCCTGGGTTTGAGCCTCAACTCCCGTTTTGATTCCAGATTCCTGCTAAATCCAACTCCAGGAAGCAGCAAGTGACGGCTCAACTCACCTGCCCCCACCCTGCCACCCACATGAGAGGCCTGGGCTGAGATCTAGACTCCTGGGTTTCACGTGGCCAGCGCTAGCCATGTGGCAGGCATGCAGAGTGAACCAGCAATCATGTGGCCAATGCTAGCCGTGTGGCAGGCATGCAGAGTGAACCAGCAATCATGTGGCCAGCGATAGCCGTGTGGCAGCCATGCAGAATGAACCAGCAATCAAGTGGCCAGCGCTAGCCATGTGGCAGCCATGCAGACAGTGAATCAGCAATCTCGTGGCCAATGCTAGCTGTGTGGCAGGCATGAAGAGAGTGAACCAGCAAACAGATATCTGTCTTCTTTCCCTCCCTTTCGGATAAAATGAAAGTTCACATTTTTAAAACTTAATTCCAAATGGATCATAGACTTTACATAATCACAACACTATACAACTCTTAAACAAAGGAATGACCTTAGGTTTGTCAGTGGTTTCTTAGCAAGGACGCTAAAAGCATGACAAAGAAAACAGGCAAATTAAGACTTCACCAAAATTAAGGTGTCTGTGCTTCAGAGGGGGTCACCAAAAAAGGTGAAAAGACAACCCACAGAATGGGAGAAAATATTTGTAAATATTTTCTGATAATGGACTTAGATTTAGTATAAAGAATTCCTCTGACTCAATAATAAAAAAGACAAATAACCCAATATTTTAAAGATCTATTTATTTGAAAAGCAGAGTTAGAGAGGAGTAGAGAGGGGGAGGGGCTAGGGAAGGGTGGGGAGAGAGAGAGAGAGAGCGAGCGAGATCGATCTTCCATTCACTGGTTCACTCTCCAGATGGCCTCAACAGCTCGGGCTGAGCCAAGCGGAAGTCAGGAGCCAGGATCTCCATCTGGGTCTCCCACAGGGTGCAGGGGCCCAAGGAATTGGGCCATCTTCTGCTGCCTTCCCAGGCACATAAGCAGACAGCTGGATCAGAATTGGAAAAGGGACTTGAACCAGCACTCATATGGGATGTTGGTGTCACAGTCAGTGGCTTAGCCCACTGTACCACAATGCCAGCACTGAAAAATAATCCAACTTAAAAACAAAGAATTCAGGGGCTGGTGCTGTGGCAGGGTAAAGCTGCCGCCTGCAGTGTCAGCATCCCATATTGGCGCTGGTTCAAGTTCCGACTGCTCCACTTCTGATCCAGCTCCCTGCTGTGGCCTGGGAAAGCAGTGGAAAATGGCCCAAGTCCTTGGGCCTCTGCAGCCACATGGGAGACCTGAAGAAGCTCTAGGCTTCAGATCAGTGCAGCTCTGACCATTGTGGCCGTCTAGAAAGTTTACCAGTGGATAGCGCAGCCTGGCTCAGCCCTGGTTGCTGTGGCCATTTGAGGAGTGAATCAGCAGATGGGAGATCTCTCTCTCTCTCTCTCTGCCTCTGCTTCTCTGTAACTCTGCCTTTCAAACAAAAAAAAGAAAAAAAATTTTTTTGACAGGCAGAGTAGACAGTGAGAGAGAGAAAGAGAGAAAGGTCTTCCTTTTCCGTTGGTTCACCCCACAATGGCCGCTACAGCTGGCGCACCGTGCTGATCCAAAGCCAGGAGCCAGGCGCCTCTCCTGGTCTCCCATACAGGTACAGGGCCCAAGAACCTGGGCCATCCTCCACTGCATTCCCTGGCCACAGCAGAGAGCTGGACCGGAAGAGGAGCGACCAGGACAGAGTCCAGCGCCCCGACTGGGACTAGAACCCGGTGTGCCGGCGCTGCAGGGATTAGCCT
The DNA here is from genome assembly GCF_964237555.1 of Oryctolagus cuniculus. Taxonomy (NCBI): domain Eukaryota; kingdom Metazoa; phylum Chordata; class Mammalia; order Lagomorpha; family Leporidae; genus Oryctolagus; species Oryctolagus cuniculus. The sequence continues at coordinate 12,591,952 of NC_091448.1, read as the reverse complement.
AGTGAGCCGCGGTGCCTGCCTAAAGAAATCTTTAAAACACACACACACACACACATTTGGTGCAATTTCAAAAAAAAAAAAATTCAAGGAGACATTTCTCCATAACAATAAGTTTGCTATATTGTAAAATTTATGAAAAAAGGTTTAATATTGCTAGTGATGGGAGGAATATAAAGCAAAACGTTAATTCTCCATCATTCAACACCTACCAGGATGACCAAATAAAAGACAACCAGTAACAAGTGGTGGTGATGGCATAGACCAATTCAGACTCTCTGGAGTGATGAAAATATTCTAAAATTAGATGGCATTAATACTTGCAAAATTCTATGAATATGCTAACAACCAGTCATCTTTAAAATAGCAAACTGTATAGCACATGCATTTTACCTCAATGTAATTATTTAAAAAATAGCACAAGGGGCGGGGGGGGGGGGAGCTTTTCCATTAAAATACAGTGGGTACAATGTCTCATGTCCATCAGTGATTTTTAACTTTCCCTTTTATCTATCCACAACTGAACCTCAATTAGTAACGGAAATATGCAGCGGGGTCCCTGGGTTCTACATCAGCTCAGCCCTGGCGCTTTTTTTTTTTTTTTTTTTTTTTTTAAGATTTATTTATTTGAAAGAGCTACACAGAGAAAGGGAGAAACAGACAAATCTTCCATTCTCTGGTTCACTCCCCAGATGGTCGCAAATTAATCAAGGCCAGGTCAGGCCAAAGCCAGGAGCATCATCCAGGTCCCCCATGTGGGTGGCAGGGACCCAAGCACCTGGGCCATCTTCGGCTGCTTTTCCCAGGCCATTAGCAGGGAGCTGGTTTGGAAGTGCAGCAGCTGGGACTCGAAGCAACGCTCATATGGGATGCCGGCACTGTGGCACAGCAGCCTTGGCTTTCTGAGCAGCTAAGAGGATAGAAGGGTTAACAATGTTCTAAAATCCCAAGGCTTTGAGACCTGCAGGAGTTGAACTGAAGCTGGGAGCTGTCCCGGTGCTGGAGTTCCAGGCATCCCTTCTGTCTGGGTTTTGCAGGATGTCTCTGCCTGCCTGTGCCATAGGAAACCTGCAGAGAGGTCCAGTACGCTTTCTCCACCCACAGCCAGGTGCTACACAAGGGCCACAACAGGGTAAGGGTTTACCAGAGACAGTCTCTCACCTCTTCCAGGTGCCTGGGACAACCATTAGACCTGCACACCTTGCACTAGTACACAGAACCCAGAGCTCCAAGAGGGTGGAAGAAGTCAGTGCCCCTCACCCAGCAGACCACCTGCTCCTCTTCTGTCTGCTACCTATGTCAGCTTGCCTCACAATGGTTAGCATGTCTATTTCTGTGTCCCTCCTTCTGGGCTGGGACTACTACTCAATGCTGAGTGTGGATCAGTCACCGGAAGGGTTTGCTCGGCACAGACTCTTGGGCTCTGGCCCCAGCAACTCTGATTCAGCAGGATCCAGGGGGCCCACAAAATTGAATTTCAATCAGGCTGAGGCCACTTGCCCAGGGACTGCACCCTGAGGACAGCTGGCAGACAGCTCTGCAGCCAGCACACTGAAGGAAGATAATACATATGTATGGAATAGCCCATGGAATCTCAGTTGAGATCATAAGTCATGTTTTACAAGTGCCCTACACTTCATTATCCATGACCTGAGTTGATCTTCACAGCTCAACACGTCAGCCAGGCAAGAGAGCAGCATCTAAGTTCACAGCTATCTCAGGGACCCACGTGTGCAAGGTGCACAAGGATCCTGTGGGCAGGGCTGGCCTGAGCCACCAGGGGCTGTGACATTTCCACCAGAGTGTCTCCTCTTGACATGCTTGTATCTTCATTGAATCGGTTTACCATTCCCCTGGCAGATGAACTAAAGGACAGAACACGCCCGGAGGAAACAGAGAGGGAGACAGAGACAGAGAGATCTCCCATCTGCTGGCGCATCCCCCACATGCCAGCAACAGCCAGGGCTGAACCAGGCCAAAGTCAGAAGCCTGGAACTCAATCCAGGTCTCATGTGGGTGGCTTGGACCTAAGTGCTCAGGACATCACCTGCTGCTTCACAGGGAACACATCAGCAGGAAGCTGGAAGTGGGAGAAGAACCAGGACTCAAATCCCAGCACTCTCAATGGAATGCGGGAGTCCCAAGCTGCATTTTAACGGCCGTAACAAATGCCTGCCCAAGGACTGTTAATATGGCAGAGGGGACACAGATACACACACACTCCTTAGGAATAGCCCCAAAAGCTTGAACAACGTACAACCTGTTAAAAGATCATGTGGCTTACTCAGAACATCCAGAATACAATAGGCAAGGGCTGCCTTTTCCAAAGACGTAAACTTGCTTCAGTGGGGAGGTGGCAGTAAACAGGTCAGTCAGAGGCAAGAGAAAACATGGAGGTGTCTCTGGCTCCATTTCTGAAAACGCACATGGAAGAAGCTCATTTCCCCCCAAGCACATCACTGCCCAGCCCCCGACTCCAGCTGCTGCTGCCCAGAAGAGCCACAACCATCAAGTCTCTAAGCCTTAAGGGGTTCCTGGCAAAATGGTGATAACTAAAGAGGCCAAGGAACTTAATACCAACAAATGGGCTGATTTCTAATTTGACTCCAATTGTCCTCTTCCCCTCTCCGCCTGATTCTTCCAGAACTTCTGCTGACCAGGCACCCTCTGCAGAGTACAAGGTAAATTCCTAAATTGCCCCATTAGGTGGTAAGCACCTGCGTTAGACTATTACCCCCTGGAGGCTGCACACCACACCAAGGATGAAGATTCGGCTGTGGAAAGAACATGCATCAAGGTGTCAGGCACCTAGCGGGCACTCAGGAAGACGGCAGCACTAATTATGTCTTTCTCTCCCTCCCCCGTGGCTTCCCACAGCCAGGGATCTTGAGCCCCTTGGACAGCATCAACCAGGGCTGTTTTGCTTGCTTTCTTCATTGGTTCAGGGAGCTGAGGTGCAGAGGGGCTGAGGGAGGAAGTGAGACAGTGAATCTCCTGTAGGCTGGCCTGGTGCCATGGCAACCAGGAAGCAAGAGGCCATGTGAACAGCAGAGGAGACGGAGGCGAAGCCAAGAGCACACCAGCAGGCCCTGGACAGACCCTGGACAGAACAGTCCCTCCAAAGACAAGCAGCCCAGGCCCCTCGAGAGGGCAGGCTGAAGCTGCACACAGGACACAGAGCCGCTTGGTGCAGAGGTATAGAGGAGACCCTTCTGTGCAGAGGTATGGAGGAGACCCTTCTGTGCAGAGGTATGGAGGAGACCCTTCTGTGCAGAGGTATAGGGGAGACCCTTCTGGAGTGAGGAAGTGGGGAGTGCCGCAGGTGCTGGCTAAGGTGGTGGTAAAGGAAGCATTGTGTGGGAAAACCCCAGGACAAGGCAGGGCGCCCTGGGATGCAGCCCCGCCCAGCAGCCCAGGTGTGCCCAGAGTCCTCCGGGCCCATCCTCTTCCTCCTCCAAAGTCACATCTGGCTCTGCTAACCAGGACAGGAAGCACTGTCACCCCTCCCAAGGGGTACTGGAGGACATCCGCTCAGGGGGACGGCTCCTCACTCCTCTGCAGGGGCCAGGCCCCTACTCCTGGGAACAAAGGGGATCACCAGTGATGCACTGGGGTCGCTGACTCTAAGGGCTGCTTAAGGCGGATGGGAACGTGTGTGCTTTCTCTCTCTCCCTCTCCCACATCCAGGCCCTGAGGACAGGACGTGTTGCACAGCCAAACAGTCTGTCCTATCACAGGATGGAAACAGAAGGATTTCAATGGCACCTTTCCCTCTGTAGATCATTGCTGTTACTTCTGTGTGACCAGCTCCATGCAAATCCCTGGAAGGCAAAAGCAATGCCCATTAACCAGCTTTCTACGTGTAGCAAATCATTACAAATACTTGTTCTTCAACTTCAGTAACAACTGGTGGTCAGGGGAAAAAAAGTGAGAAAACACAGAGAACCAAAAATAAATCAATAAATAAAAGCCCCCCAGTCTTACCACTTGGACAAATACCGCAGACATGCTGGTCTACCTCCACAAAACGAAGTGTGAGGCATGGGCATTTGGCCTAGCAGCTACAAATGCCAGGTGGAACTACCACTCAGACGCCAGCATCCCACACTGGAGTGCCTGGGTTTGGGTCATGACTCCACTCCTGATTCCAGTTTCCTGCTAATGCACACGGGAGGCAACAGGTGATGTTCAAGTACTTGAGTCCCTGCCACCCATGTAGGAGACCTGGAATGAGCTCCCAGCTTCAGCCACTAGTCATTTGGAGAATGAATCATTAGATGGGAACTCCTCCTTTCTCCCTCTCTCTCTCTGCCTCTTTCTCTCTCTGCCTCTCAAGTAAACAAATAAGCAAGTGTGTAGCTATCACGGCAGGTGCAGTATTGCACACATTTGAAGCACGAGGACATTAAGGGACAGGTACAGGCTGTGTGACCTTGGGCAAACCATTTATCATTTCCAGGCCATATGTCTCTCATCAGTAAATATAGATAATAATATAACTCATAGATTTGATGAGAATTAATTATAACCCAAGTGTCTATCACACAGTAAATGCTCAGTAAATGTTAACTTTAGTATATGCTTGCAATAATGTTCTTTAACCTGCGTCTGCCCTCACCCATATGTCAAACATCTTTTCATGACAACAAATACACTTCTATATTTCCCTGGTGAGTAGCTATGTGTCTCTATTACACGTGTGGGTCATCAGTTACTCTCCCTCTCTCAGCTGCTCTTGTACATTGCTGTCTGTTGTCTCCCAAGGCAGACAACACTGCAGCAAGCACCCTGAGCCAGCCACCCTGGCTCATCACTCAAGGCTTCTCTTAGGAAAACTGCTGAGAAAGAATGTACTCACACAGTTAGGCAGGAATTGGCCTTTTTTAAAAATGAGCAAAAAGTCAGGGTTTCAGGATGTCTCAATAATGAATACATAGAAACACAAAATAAAGTACCAACTTCTTAAATCTTGCGTAACGGGAATTAGCACCTCCTAGGAAAACGTTTGTAGATGTATCACTGCTTACGTTCTAAAAAATCAGTGACTCACCAATGCCACCCCAAACATCCCTAACTTCTCAAGCTCCCAAGTGTTCTCTTGTTAAACAGACTCAGAGTGGGTTTCTCCGATCCTACATGCAATACACGCACCTCTAACTTGCAGGCAGTTTGATCCTGAATTTTACAGTTGCCAAGGAACTGTAAGTACACACACACATCTGACACGCTGAACCTAAAACAGGGCTTCTCCACATCTGGTCCACCGACTGCCAGAGACCCATCTAGACATGGTGCCTTAGAATCTTATATGGTGGGGATATTTTGTTTGTTTGTTTTTGAAAGGCAGGGGCTGGGAAAAAAGAGAAAAAGTGGGGTGGGTGCTCCCATTTGGTGGTTCAGTGCACAAATGCTCCCAAGAACCAGAGCCAGCCCCAAGAGGAAAAAACTCAATCTAGGTCTTCCACCTGGGCAGCACGGTCTCAATGACTTGAGCCATCACTGCTGCCCCCACACACTCCCCCCCTTCAAGATCTGCAAGAAGCTGGAATCAGGAGTGGAACCCAGGTACACTGATGGGGGTGTCCTAAGCAGCATCTTAACTGCTAGGCTAAACCCCCACCCCTGGAGATACTTTAAAAAATTATTTGAAAGGCAGAGTTACAGAAAGAGGGAGGGAGAGGGAGAGAGAGAGAATCGTCCATCTGCTGGTTCACTCCCCAAGTGGCTGCAATGGTCAGGTTGGCCCTAGCTGAAGCCAGGAGCTTCTTCTGGGTCTCCCACATGGGTGTAGGGGCCCAAATACCTGGGCCATCTTCCGCCGCTTTCCCAGGCACATTAGCAGCGAGGTGTATTGGAAGTGCAGCAGCTGAGACCCACATGGAACTCTGGTGCTGCAGGTGGCAGCTTAACTAGGATACATTTGTAAATGAGGTTCCTGGAAGACTCTCATAGACAGCAGAGTACAGAGTAAAGGTACAATCCTCGCATGATCATTAGTAGTGACTGACAGCCCACCACCACCCCTACAATCTGCCCAACTGGGTAGCCCTAGGAGGTAGCTTCTTGCTTCTCTACATTTCCAATTCAATGGAACAAAAGAAGGAGATGCCTATTATGTGTCAGATCTCAGGGCCATTCAGGAAACTGTCTCGATCCCATTCCCAAAGAACTGCTCTTTCCTCTCTCCCACACTTTTTTTTTCTTTTTCTTTTTTTTATTTGAGAGGTAGAGAGACAGAGACACAGACAAGGAGCTCCCACCCACTACTTCATTCCCCAAATGTCTGAGGTGGTCAGGACCAGGCCCAGGCCAGAACCACAAGTGGGATCTCAATCCAGGTCTCCCCAATTACTTGAGCCATCACCACCGTCTCCCAGGGTCTGCATGGGTAGGAAACTGAACAGGAGCCAGAAATGGAAATCGAACCCGGGCACTCCGATATGGGATGACTGTCTTAACTGCTAGGCTAGATGCCCACCCCCAGCTGGCTCCCGCTGAGGTCAAAATAGTCTCCTGTGAATCTCAGCTTCTGGAGGATCAGTAACAAGTCACTCTTCATCATCCACTCCTCCCAGTCTCGAGTGGCCACAGAGCAGGGGTCAGGCAGTTTGGAACTGGAGTGAATTCCACCAGCTCTGAGGATGCGCAACGATCAACTCTAGATTGAAATATTTGTTGGTTTAAGATGTTATTTTTGCCAAAGTTGAGGGAACTTGGAGAGAATCACTACAAGAATAAATACGTACAACACATCCTTTCTCTTTCCTACTCGCATTCTGTAATCATATACAATCATAAATCCACTCTTTGTTGGAAATAAGTGGGAAATTATTGGTTTCTTCCCGTAATTCACTGAGGAGAAAATGCTTGAAGAAACATACACAGACTGGGTCTTCAAAGAGTCCACAGAAACACATATTATGAAAAAAAAACCAGCATGCATTTCAAAGGATGTTTACACCAAAATAAACCCATCTTTGAATTCCGATTTCCACACTCAAGTCCCCTTGTACGATCAGCACTGTCTTCCATACTGTTGGGCTCCCTGCCTTGATCTGTGTTACTGTGTAATGTGGTGCCTTTGGGTTCAAATTCTGGGTTGGAACCCCACACTCAGCTGCTATTTCCCTCAAATAACTTCTCCAGGCATCAATACCGTTCTCTAAATAACAGAGAAAACGAGCACCTAATCATCAGGGTTACTGTAAAGATTAAACAATTCCATAAAGTGCTGACCTTGCATAGGGCAGAAAGGGCTCAGTTTACTATCTCTGGGCCCAGTTAAAGCTTATCAAAATAACTGATTTCTTACTTTATTCAATAAACAAATTATGTCTGTGCCACCGTGGATGTCTAGGAGATATTTAAGGCTTTGCTGAAGGACAATAAACAAGCAGGGCAACCATATGTCCAGGTCTGCCTGGGGAGCCCCATTTTACGCCTGTTGTCTCAACTTAATAATTAATGCTTCTCCTCCATTCACTCTCACAAGTGTGCTGGATTGGGTGATGAGTTCTGTCCTCCACCCTAGTGATAAGACACCTGAACAAAAGCTGCAGTACCTGGCAGGGCACAGCAGGTGCAGCAGTGGTGCAAACCAGCATCACTGGCTTCCCTCTGCAAGGGTCCGGAGGGCACTTGGGAGAGGTGGCCACTCAGCTGGGGCTTAAGGGGGAAGCATAGGATGCCCAAGGTGGGGACGCTGCATACTCAGGATGGGGGACAGCAGTCCACTCTTTTTGTTCTCCCAGAAGAGAGTACACAGTCATACCTGACAGTGCAAAGGGGCAGGCAGATGGCGTATGGCTGGCTTTTACTGAGATGTTTGGGACAGAGATGGAAAATATTTGGAGATTAAATAAGTACCTCAAGGCCCGCAAAGCAAAGATTTTCAGTTCATCCCAGTATGAGTTGCTTTAATCTGATCAACATTCAAAATTCAGAAAGAAACAGAAATAGCAAAGCCCTAAATTTCTAAAGCTGGACATTTTAAACTCATCTTCTGACTATTGTTCCAGACAGAGCAGTGGCTTTTACTCTCTATTCCTGCTTGACAGCCTCTGGCCGCCAGACCCTCATTTTTCACCTGGCCTCGAGGTTTCCATGAAGCCTTCTATCTGCCACGTGACCAGGGGCTTTTTCTTAGCTCAGGTTCCAAGCCAGGGGATTCCTGGCCGGTGGCCCAGACGCTTCAGCTGAGGAACCAACCGAGCAGCAGGTTTCTTTCTTCTTATTTCTTAACATTGACCTCCGCAAAGAACAATGGGCCCCTTTCAGCTGCCTTGAAAGAAATCAGATTTTGTGAACTCAATGTGGTCCTGTTAGAAACTTAACCAGACCCCAAGTGCCTGTGAACCGAAGCCAGTTATATGTGCCCTGCTTGAGGCGCCCTGGAAGCAATGCTGTTGAAAGATTTTACTTTGTCCTGAAAACATCATTATCTGAAAACGGAGGGGAGGGGAAGAGGACTGCTTGAAAAGACGATGTGAGAATTACGGTTCCACAAGGGCTGACACCGAGTGAAAAGTCCAAAGGTGCCTCTCCGATCACTGAATTATTTAGATGATGATTCACTTACAATTTTGTTCTATGAAGTATTTTTTAAAGGCACATTTTGGTGTTTTTACGGGTGTCTTCTGTTCAGATCTCAAATCCTATCAAGTCAGGGGTAATTTCTCCCAGCCACAAGAGACACACCCAAGATTTACCGAGGTGAGTGTCCCACCCTCTCTTCCCAGGGAAAAAAAGGCGTAGGCCTGCTACTCGCAATTCATTCTGCCCACGGCGTGGCTGGCCCATGGCGTGGCTGGCCTATGAGGTTTCTTGTGTTTCTCTTACAGTTCCATCATTTCACCCCTTCAAACTCACAGCTATTTAATTTTGACAAACTTCCCACAACTAATTGATATACTCAATTCAGTTAATGGATCAATTAAGATCTCTTCCAGGTTCACTGTTGGTTTTATCTCTGTAGGAAAGAAAACTGCCCCATCAACCTCTAACCTTCAGTACCAGGCCTGAAAATAAGAACCCGAAGGCAATTTATTTTTAATAAGCTAGCCGGGTGCATATCACTACACAAAGCCTCTCTAGAAAAGTTACTCAGAAAACAGAGTAATTAAATTTTGCTTGAAAGTACATTTTTCGCCAATAGCAATCTATGTTTGATAAAGCTTTTAGCTTTGGAAAGATATTTTTCTTTAAGTACTACAAGTTGCACCATGAATAAAATACATAAAGAGAGCATCTATTGACATCAAAAGAGTCAATGATGTGACAGTCATTTTTAATAAATCAGAAAACAAATACAGCTTCTTAATAAAGCTGGGAAGATGATGATCTTTGGGGCTGGTGTCAGGCAGATTTATAATGATCACATTCTGAAGTATAAAGCAAATTTCAATATCTCAGTCATTATGTGGGTACATAATGAACAACACAAGTGTCCCCTTTCCTATTTCTCTAACTACTCAGCAAAGACAACAGTTACCTATTTCCAATGTTTTCTGCATAAAAGTGAAAAGAAAATTAATGCTGTATTACTGTCAATGATCATTCATAACAACAGAAAAAGCCATGGCTCAGATAACATTAAATGGTGCATAATAAATCATTTATGCTAGGCTTTGGCACGCGTGTAATGCTTCTGCTTAAATAAGGGAGTGTGCGATAATCGGGGGCATTAAACATTCATAAGCCTGCTTTCTCTGTGGATATACATTGAATAAAATCAATTGTCCGTCAAAGAGAATCATGCTCATTTTAAGAAATATTTGTTGACCATTTAGGATTAGGTGAGACTTACACTCCAGGTACCATAGGGTATGTAAAGAGTTAACCTACCATCAGAAGTGAATAGAACATCTTCTAAGAAGTGAGAAGATAAAGGCAGAGGAAAACCAGGAAGGAGAAGCAGGTTAGTGATTAACAGCACAGATCTTGCATCAAATATATCTAAGATGCAGTTTCCTCTGATGAAATGGGATTAAATGAGCTCATGCATGTAAAGCGCTTAGTCCATGTCTCAGGTCATCGACTCACACCCTCTCCTCTGTCTCCTCCTCCTGCATTAGGCTTTCTCAGCCAGCAAGACCAGTAAACCTTTCTCCCCCGCCTGCAGGACGTATCTAATGCCAAGAACTATTATCCCAACTGTCTTGCTCAATAGCTCCTGGAAATTCAATATAACACTGAATCTGGGGACTTTCCATAAAATCCACCCTTCTGATTCTAGCTGATCCTCCCTGGAGGCCTCAGGAAAAATCCACTTTCACAGGCAACTATCTATCCTAGGAGCATCAAGACACAAAGATAAACACTGCTTTGAAAACATGAATTCCCCCATCTCTCCTTATGTGTGAGATGCATTTGTTTCCTATAAAAGAGGGTTATGGGTTATGTGTAGACCTTTGGGGAGTTGTAGAAACTCCTGCTTTTCAAAACCTGGGCCCAAGCAGATTTTTACATCCTTTGGTTCTGAAACGGTCTGCAAACATGCTGGTGGGGCTACACAGGCAGATGAAAAATCACACCAATTGGTCTACAATTGGAAGAGGTTTGCAGATCACAATGGAAAAGTGGAAATCAGCGAGAAAAAAGAACAGCCACTAGTTGAGCAAACACATTAATGTGTGATCAACAGCCTTGCAGACCTAGAAGCCCCCATGCCCCAAGAAACCACCCCTCATGGTACGTCAGGTTCAACTGGCAGACATCAAACCCTCTGCATCCCCAAGTTCCCTGTGCATCCCCCACACTGACTCCTTGCTCCTCTTCTGGTGTCTTCTGGCCCCTGTGCCCCTGCCACCACCACCTCTCACTGTTCCTTTCTTGCAATGCCTTCTCCTCCTGGGGCTAGTTGTTTACAGCCTACCCATTCTTTGAGACCAAATTCAAATGCTCCGTCCTCAATTCCTGTTCACTGGCTGCAAACAACATTGGTTTTACACCACAAGTGGCACTCACCACCCTTTTCCTCTGACTGCAGGAGATTCCCTGGGCTGTTGTAGCCTGCTTTAAAAAAACAAACAAACAAACAAACAAAAAAACGCACCCATCCCTAAGCACAGGACACAGAAGATGCTCCTTCATAATCTGGGAAATAGAGCCCATGTTGTTGGAATCGTGTTCCTTCTTAATGAACTTCCTTGTGACAAACACAATGAATTCACTAAACCATAGACAAATGCTTCCTTAAGAAGTCATGACTTCCGACCTACAGAACAAAAGGTGCTGCCTTTACCTTTAGGTGGCTAGTTTGTTTTTACCAAGTATAAAGCACAGCAGTGCCCAAAGGGGCAAGTCATCACTTCATTTCTCTGGTTTCATACTAGTATGACTCAGTCATTGTTTCTTCTACGATTCATTCCTTGCCCACGTAATGGGGAAAGAGTGCCCTGTGTAAAGATAAAATAATACAAGGATATAATACAGGGGTTGAGTGAAATAAACAAAATCCACACAAGTCATGCCATGTTTACTGTAGACAAAATCATAGCACCTTTGCTGGTGCTAAATTGTATAATGTCTTTCCATCAAAACCCAAGTCTGCAGAAGCACAGCAGGCTGAGTTTTAGCATGAGAGAAAGAATATACAATTGCTGGGTTTGCTGGATATTTTAGGAATGTCTTCAACATTTAAGAATCCCAGGATTTCTAAGATCTCTAGGATGCTATCACAGTAAAACAATGAGAAGGCATGTTTAAGGCACCATGTTAGGCAACGGAGACAGGAAAAATACATTCCACCATGGAGTCACAGTCAACGGACATCGCTTATGATCTCCTGCAAGCCAGACTGTGAGGCACAGAGTAGCACTTGCTCTCTGCCTTAGGAAGCTCAGGATCCAATAAAGGCATCAAACACTAGGCAATCCTAACACAGATCTACAACAGAAAACCCCAGAAGTTATGGTACTACTGCCTGGACAGAAGCAGAGGCTAACATCCACCCTAAAGAGGTATGAGGCAGTAGCCAGGCTGGGGTGAAGGGGGCAGCAGCAGTACAAGGCCAAGAGGTGACCCAGCACGTATTCAACCCTTTCTAGACCACGTAAGTGGTCCAGCAGAGCAGGATGCAGAAGTTGTCAGGTGAAGCCCTCCCCGCTCCACCACCCCGTACAGCAAGGTCATGGGGATGCAGATGCCATCACACGCTGTCCATCCATCAGACTGCATTGGACTGTTCCAGGTCAGGGCTGACACACACCTGGAAAAGTGCCTGGCAGAGAGACCACACTCAGGAACGACAGCTACCTCATCACTGTCTTCACCACTCCATTAAGACAGGGACATCAGATTTCCTCGGTTTCCTAAAGGAAAGCTAAAGTAAATCTGTAAACACTGAAGAACCACCTCCCGTGGAAGATATCATGGTGCTGGGGAAAACACAACCCAACGTTTGCACCTCTGGAAGGAACTACAAAAGGTGAGAGAATCTATTTCAAGATCCCAAAAGGATGCTGTGTGCTGAATGGCTTGTGGACATTTGTCACCAATATACACGAGACCAAGTGCACTCAGAGACAGAGGCCCCTTCAGAAACCACCTTCCTACCTACTGTCCTGAACCAGCGAAGCAGCGTCCAGGGCTTCCAGCCCTATGAATAATCTTCAATGAAAACAGAACGCTCACAGATCTTTGCGAGCTTACTGAAGCCTAACACTGTACCTTTCTCCCTTTCTATTTTCAATCCTGTACCCCAAATAGGAAAGCAAAACAAACAAGAAAATCACATAGACTATACCTGACATTCCTTCAAAAACAACTACAAGAAATTCCAAACCCGTTCCTCTACCCTCTCCCAAGCATCACGTAGGAACTGACCATGCACCGGTTCAGGGGCTTCCGAGTCCCGGATTGAACCAAGTGCTGGAAAGGCTGAGGATCTTCACTATCCTGTCCAGACGACCAGCCTGGGCTTTCAGACTTTCCATGAAGACACGTATAGGAAAGACACAGCAAATAAGCGCTCTTTATCTCTTAAACGTGACCTTCGGCTGTGGCTCCCGAACCGATTCAGTCCAACAGCATCCTTCCCACCTTTTTATCCCTGTTCCCAGGTGCCACAGACAAGTTCCTCACCCAGTCCACAGCTCCGCACAACTCCTGGGCAGGGCCAAGGGAAAGGGGACCTCCTGAGCCTGCTGAGCGCCCATCAGAGAATATGGTAGCAGTGCCACAAGGAAGCAGGGTGCAGATCTTGGGGGGCAGCAACACAGAGTCCTAGGCTCAACCGTGCTTCTGCAACCCATGCCCGGGTGCTGAAAGGGAGCTCCCATCAATCAGGGGCAGGCTTGTTTCAATCAGCACCACTCTTGACGCCCACCCCCACACCCTCCACCAGCGGGAAAGGATCCGGTGATGAGCAGAGCTTGGCAGCTGTGGAAGCCTGCCCTTCCGACTTGGAAATCAAGCCCCGTGGTGTTTTGAGTGCAAAGGTTCGTTTCAAAGAACGGCTTCTATGCTATGCTACTTCAGAGTGACACGAAACAATCCCCACCCTACCTACAAACATAAATTATAATTTCACAGTGTTTGAATTGTCTTCAAACGTATCCCAGCTGTCACCATTATAATTTTGGTATAAATTTGGGGAATGGAAAAAAACAAAACCAGAGCTAAACAAGAGACATATAAACAATGGGCAAAGGTTAGAAGGAGTTAAGCAGTCAGAGGCTACAAGAAACATTTATTTATCCCAGCTCTCTAAAAGAATAATTGCAACAAACTTGCTTAGTGTACTTCTGGGCTCATGTGCAAGTTTATGCTTACTATAAATATATCTTTAATCCTTTTCTGTTCCCAACTACTTGAGAAAAGGCTAAAAAAAATTCTCTGAAACATTTTTGGCGCTGGCCTCGAATGAATTGTTATTAGCATTTGGGACACAATTAATTCAGTTGTCTGTCAATATCCTTCAGCGTACCCCTGGATAATTTGCACGTACAACACAACATGGCATTGAACTCAATAAAAGCAACTCTGCTCTACAGATGACAATGAGCACAAGGAGTCCTTAGACCCGCCAACGTTTCAGAGCCACGTGGCCAGGCGGGGTTTTTCTATAAATGAGATGAGGCCTTCGTCTGGCCAATTCTATGTCTACTGAGAGGCCTGTCAGTACATGATGTGACACATTCCTAAGGAGACAGAAAAACTCATTTTCTCTGTATCAAATCCAGGTCTGAATGTGCCAAGAAACGGTGACAAATTTTCTTAAAGGAACTTGCAGCAGATTACAAAATCATGTATAAATTTATCATTCTCACAGGGTTCAGGTTTTCAGAGACTTAAAGTAAGGCAAGCCTGGACTGTTAGTGATGAGGAGTTCTTTGTTGACCGCTATCTTGAATTTCACTTCTAAAGTAACATTTTAAATTTACTTGGCTCTTTCCAATTGGTGGGGGGGGGATGACACATTTGGGGAAAAATAAAATTTTGCACTAACTTTCCAAACAATTTGCTGTCGGCTTTAAGATGAGCTTAGCAAAGATGAAAAGGTAATCAGCTGATCCAATGTGAGGATGACCAGAACCGGGCTGAAGTCTTTACTAACTACAAAGGCCAGGCTGGTTTCCTTATTCACCAAGGGGGAACGCTTCCTTCACAGTGGTTTCTCGGGTTTTGTTTTTTAAGGTACTCTCACCCTAGTAGCCCTTAAATCTCTTTCCAACTCTTCAGATTGACACAACGTAGGTAGCTATGGACATGAATCAGGAGAACAGGCTTGCTAGTGTGAAAATATGAGAGGCTTTCCCTTTGTGGGAGTGGGGCCACTGGGACTGCGACCACGCAATGAGTCATTCATGAAGCCATCCTGCAGTTATCTGAGCAAAGCAAAAATGCCGACATCACTCTGGGGGTGAAAGACACAAATTTAAAAGAATTAGTAAAAAACACATGTACTGCTGTGTATGCTGACTGGTGAATGAATGGCGAATGGAAGGAACAGATGAAGACCAAGAACACTATAGTTCCATGAATTATTCAAGCTGCTGCCAGAGGGGCCAGCATTGTGGCATAGTGGGAAGAGCCACTGACTGAGATACCAGCTTCCCACATCAATAGCGGTTCAAGTCCTGGCTGCTCCAATTTTTTTTTTTTTTTTTTTTAAAGATTGATTTGAGAGGCAGAGTTACAGACAGAGAGAGGGAGAGACAGAGACAGAGGTTTTCCACCCACTGATTTACTCCCCAAATGGCAGTAATGACCAGAGCTGAGCCAATCCAAAGCCAGCAGCTCCGTCCAGGTCTCCCATGTGGGTGCAGGAATCCAAGCACTTGGACCATCATCAGCTGCTTTCCCAGGCCATTAACAAAGCAGAATTGGAAGTGGAGCAGCCAGTACACAAACCAGTGCCATATGGAGTGTCGGCATCACAGGCAGAGGCTTAACCTAACACGCCACAGCACCAGCCAGTGTAAAAAGGTAAGGTAGTTGTTTCTGTTTTTTCTTAATATTATATAAACTTCAGGCTTGAATCCTGACTGTAATAGGTTACCATCTATTCATTCATACATCTGTTAATTACTATGTGCAAAGAATATTCCAGGTACTAGAAGTACAGCACATGAATGAACTTGGTTTCTTGCTCATTTTGCACCACTGAGCCCAAAGTATCCGTTAAGCAACCAGTTAAGTCCATCTAGGACCCATGAAGGGCATGGATTATTCAGTTCCAGGCAAGTTCCACTGCACTCCTGGGAATCATTGCTTAAATTTAGTCCTCAAGAAACCTAAGACTCTCGTCCAGGGAAATCTTCAGTGCGACAAATCCCAACCCAACACAAACTTCAGTGGGCGCTGGCCTAGCAGCTAAGACGCCCCTCGGGATGCTGGCACACTATCAGAGTGTATGGGCGAGATTCCTTTCCCGGGCAAATGGAGTTCCTGGCTTCTGGCTTCAGCCTGGCCAGCTCTGGCTACTGCAAGCATTTGGGAAGTGAACCAGTGTGTGAGGGAGACCTCTCTCTTTCAAATAATTAAAAAAAAAAAAAAGTGTGTGCACACCCAGTACAAATAGTCAGATGAACACTTGACACAAACAAGTACATTTTAATAAATTTCTTCAAAATGCTCAAGAGACCTAATTATAAAACTGTAAAATATTAAATGAACAAAACACAAGATAATTAGGGTATAATTACCATATAATTCTGAATAACATCATCACACTGATTCTTTGTCTTTTCCACTTGGCACTTCCAGAGTACCATTTAGAATCTAGACCGGGCTTTTCTTCCAAGCTAGCATAATACACACTGTATTCCCTATGGCACAGCATTTGATGTGTCTTTTAAAAAAATTTTTTTATTTTTTGAAAAGGCAGAGTGAAAGGGAGAGAAGAGGCAGAGAAAGAGAGTGATCTTCCATCTACTGGTTCACGCCTAAGATGCCCACAACCAGGGCTTAGCCAGGCCAAAGTCAAAACCTGAGAACTCCATGCTGGCCTCCCACATGGGTGGCAGGAATCCAAGCACTCAGGCCATCATCTGCTGCCTCCCAGGTACACTGCTGCAAGTTAGATCACAAGTCGAGGAGCCAGGACTTGAACCAGGTGTTCCAATACAGGATGCACCATCCCAAGCAGCAGCTTACCCAGCTGTGCCACAATGCGCACCCTGTGGTATGTCTTTATATAATGCTGTTTCCTTTAATAGGAGTTCATGATGACCATCACCTACCAAGTACATGCCATGAATCAGGTACAATAGTAAGAGCTTCAATGTACAAAGTCTCTTATTTGATAAGCACAAATCCTTATGATAAAGATCACATTATAATTTCCATTTTATAGAGGAGAAAACGCTGCTAGGAAAAATAAGTTGTCCAAAATTTACAGCTAATAAACAGCAGAGCCAGTATTCAGCACTGTTCTAGTTCCAAAGTCCTACAGGCATTCTATCTTCCTTAATTAACACATTTTCTATGTAAAGATCATCATAATGAATTCCGTTTTTAAAGATGTATTAGAAAGGCACAACAAGAGAGAGAGAGGGAAAGAGGGGGGTAGAGAGAGGGAGGGAGGGAGAAGGGGAGGGAGGGAGAGAGCGAGCGAGCAAGCGAGAGCGAGCCCTTCCATCTACTGTTTCATTCCCCAAATGATTACAACCTCCAGGTTTTGGACAGGCCAAAATCAGGAGCCAGGAACTCCATCCTGGTCCCCTCTATGGGTGGCCATCATCCATTCTCTTCCAGGAGTACTAGCAAGGAGCTGGGTTAGAAGCAGAATTTGAACTGCCACCCTAATATGAGATGCTGGCATTACAAGAAGCGGCCCAACCCACTATGCCAGAATACCAAGCCCCATCATAATGCACTCTGAATCTAAATATAAGATTGTATTATTTATGATTTACTGAGATTTGTTTGTGCCTCTGCAACTCCTCTTATCATGGCAGATCTTATTATTCGTAGTAATTGAAGGCTAGCTTTGCATCTACAGCCATAGCATTAATGACAATAAAAAAAAGTGTAACAGCAGTAACAAGTTAGATGCAAGAGGAGAAAGTCTACCGTAGCTCAGCACCTCTCTCTTCCACCAGGTTAGGCTGGTGCTCAAGAGGCAAAAACACAGCAGACTGGGGAGGTGGGGGGGTGGGGAGCCTGCTGGCTGGGAGCCCCTTCACTTCTAGCAGCCCTGCCCCACAAAGTCTCTCTACAAAGATGAGATTTCTGGACCCAAGAGAGCTCAGCTTCAGCTTTACTGCTACACCACAGCAACCATTTCAGGTCCTTTGAACCTTAAGATTTCCACCTATGTGGGCTTTGTTACGTGATTAATACTTTTTTTTTTTTTCGAAAAGGTGGACAATACAGGAAGTGATAAAACAAAAAAGTCTTGCATCAACTCATCACTTACCCCCTCACTGATCAGGTTTCTCCTATATGTAGGGTTTTTTCCTCAAAATAAAAAGATCACTGTAATCATACTGTGACTAATGTACCACCTTCTTACAAGGGGCATACACGTATTCTCAGGAGGATTTCCCCATATCCATACTAAGCGGTATTTGAAAGAATGCTGAACAGACTTCTTGAATACACAGTAGCCATCATCACTGAACCATTTCCCACAAAACTAAACATAGAGGAGGATTCTGATTTATTTTATTTGTAATAACAGCAACAACAAGAACAACAACAACAACAACAACACTGGGCAGGTCTATTGTACCAAAAAAAAAAAACCTCCCTTAAGGCTGATTCTCAGAAGTGGATTTCCAAGGTCAGAGGTTAAACTGTCTCTCAAAAGTCAAAATGAAGATGATGGTGGTTGCAATCACGGCAATGGCCAAGTATTCCCTACAGAAGAGGCCCAGAGGCAGACACACAAGCACCTATGCACCGACCCTACACTGAAACATGGTGGTGGGAACGCAGACCCCAACAGTCAAAGCAGCAGTACCTCAGGAACTGCAGGACCACTGCACGAGCAGCTGCAACACTGACCCTGGGAAGCCTGGACTGGCCAACTCTCCAGGCAAGTGGGGCCTCCAGCTGCCTCCCTTCCATTTGCACTTCCCCAGGTTTTCATTAGCACCTACAGCAGGAGTTTAAAGGATCTGAGTAGGCTGCCTGATTATCACTGAACTAGGAAAAAAAAAAAAAAAAAAAAAAAAAAAGGTTTGACCTGTAGGAATTTGGAGAACATCGCAGCATAAAATATACTTAAATTAATCAGCTTTTTTTTTTTTCTAGAAATACCAAATGAAAGAGGAAGATCATTTCTGTTCTTACTCTTTTTCCCCCTCCAGCAAGAAGGGCTCACGATGGGCTGGTAAAACGTAGCACGTATAGGAGAGGAAGCGTCCCGCTGAGATGCTGCCGAAAATAAGTAGAATATAAACAGCAGCCACTGTAACAATAAAAACTGTTTCTCCCCTGACTACCCTAGGAGAAATAAAGGAATATTACAAAAAGGCAAAAGCATAAATGAAAATTAAATTTCTGCTTAATCATCCTTTTACAGAGAAAAAGATAAGTACTTTATTTTTGTGCAAGGCAATATCATCTTTTAATAGCTAGGGGACACATCACTATCATCCTGCTGCTTCTCAGCTGGAGAAATAGGATTAGTGGCCTAAGAGAGAAGAGCTTAAACTGATTAGTTAAGTAGGCAGGCCTAGGGCAAACAGGCAGGAAAGAGGCATGGGCCCATCTTCTGTGAACCAGTGTCCTAGAGGAAGAAACCTGGGGGACCCGGGCAGGACCCTGGACAGTAATTTACTCAAAGCACGTTTTTAATCTTCCATTTCCAACATCAACTCCAAATGACAGAACTTAGACTCCAGGTGGCTCAAAACAGCTTATTCCTACAAAGCAGTTTCACGATGGCCGCCATTCATCGATTGACACAACTGAAGCCCAACGTGGCAGTAACTGACTACTAGGCATTACAGGAGGGTACTGTGAGAAAGGTAACAGGGGCTGGCACGGTGGCATAGCGGGTCAAGCCAATGCCTGGGACGCCCAATCCAGGTAGGCACTGGTTCATGTTCCTGCTACTCTGCTTCCAAGCTGATGAGCCTAGGAAACAGAA
The DNA here is from genome assembly GCF_964237555.1 of Oryctolagus cuniculus. Lineage (NCBI taxonomy): Eukaryota > Metazoa > Chordata > Mammalia > Lagomorpha > Leporidae > Oryctolagus > Oryctolagus cuniculus. The sequence goes on along the minus strand of NC_091448.1, from coordinate 12,572,412 downwards.
GATGGCCCAAGATCACCCGCATGGGAGATCCAGATGAAGCTTCTAGCTCCAGGCTTTGGCCCACCCCAGCCCCGGCTGTTGCAGTCATTTGCAGAATGAACCAGAAGATGGAAGATCTTTCTCTCTCTCCCCTCCCCAACCTCTGCTTTTCAAATAAATCAATCAATCTCTAGAAAGAAAGAAGCTCATGGAAAAACAAAATCAAAACACATTGATTTTGGTACAAAAGAAAGTTTGAAATCCATGTACAGCTTTAAGAATACACATTTTCCATAGATTTTTTTGAAGATCTCTTGTTAACATGGATTTCAAGAAAAATGCACCAAAAAATAAACTTTGAACTTATTTTTCCATGAACTTTCTGAAATGCTCTCATATCTACAGCAACAGAGGACATGGAGCCTCCCTGTGGGGAGCACAGCTCTACAACTCACGACCCTGTCTAACGGGAAACCTTACCCGTGCATGACTCATAGCAAGTAGAACTGAGCTTCTGAATCGTAAGTCCTGGTGAGTTGGACAGGACTTATCTTAGCCATCACTGTAGACCAACTTCTTCATCTTGCAAAATAAACTCTAAATCCAGGGGCACAGACTAATCGGAGGACATTGTCTAAGAAACGGAGTGCTCACGCCCACGAACCCAGCCAACAGCTCTTTGGAGAAACAGATGACCCAAACTTATCTGAAAAACTGACGTCTGAAGCATAAGAAATTTTCAGTAGGGTCTATAAGACATGTTCGATAGTGATTCTTACCAGCAAAGAAATAAAGGGCCCATCTGTACTCAACATTCTAACTTTCTAACTCAGGACAAAGCAGTTCTGGAAGCTGTGAAGGCAGCATCAATTGAAAAAAAAAAAAAAAAAAAAAAAAAAAGCTCCCAGCATTTGAAGATGTTTAGAGAGACTGAAGTGAGAGCCTGGAAAGCCCACCAGGGATTCACAAGCCACGGGGCCCCGACACCGCCCTGATGCCTTCACTTCCAAACAGGCTCCTCACTCTGCTTCCACTGGGGATTCCTCAGCGCTTCTGTAACAGAAGTCAGACGGGAGAGCAAATTCCATTTCTGAGTCAAATGACCCGATTATATCTGTTGTGTAAAGGGATACCTGTCATAAAACTCAGCAGCCAGCCCAAATAGATGGTTACCAAGAGCAATCAGAAAAATTAAGATAAAGATTATGATCAAAGTGCGCCATCAAAAAACGGTTAAGCTTCACCAGAATGTGCAGAAAGATCTGCCTGTACTCACTTAATGGAAAGGATTTCAAACGTTAAATCTAGGACATATCCTTTAACCAGGGGGCTTACTAGCCTGATGCAGTCAGGGCGACCCAGCTGTTTAGCAGATCACAGTGTAAAAACGAAACCATCTTCACTGCAACCAGGTAGTTGGTCAACAACGAACAGTAACCTTTGAAAGATGAAAATGTCTAACAGGACATTAAAAACGGATGGCCGAAGGGCCAAGTAGAAGAAATATTTTTGAAATGAGTGCCTAGATAAAAGTATTTCATCTCAGAACAACCAAGAATATTCTGCATATACCATTCTCTGCCAACCCCTCCTCCCCAAACATCTAAACCAGTATCACTTAGGAAAAAAAAAAAAAAAAACACACCAGTTTCAAGGTGCTCTTTTTCTTTCCTGATATGCTTTGTCTTCCATTTGTTCTAGAGCTGTCCATGGAGATCCTACCTGCGTGGTGAAATCAGCATCTAACCAACCCTGTGGCACTGACCTCAGCTGTGTGCAGAGCCCGAGCCCTGCTCTGAATAGCTGCTCTCACACCCATAGACAGGCCTCTGGGCTTCAGGGAGGCACTGGGGCATTCCCAAAAAGAAACAGTGGAAAATAATCCAAAACCAAGGGATTAAGGTGCTGCCAGGATGCTATAGCCTGCTCTGAGTTTACAGCCCTGGCAACTGACAGCTTCCAGATTCTAGAAGCTCACCTCAGCCCTGGAAGCCACAATCATCCTCCACCACCCCTCTAGACCCCCCTCCCTATGGGCAGAGTTCACAGGTGTAGGGTGGGCACTGACCTGGCTACACCAACCAAATCTCTTTTGGGAATTTAAATTGAGACATGTATCTGTTAGCACTTGAACTTGAGGGCAGGTATTCTCAGGATGTGAATTTTAGACCCTAACAGCAGGGAAGTGGAAAAAGCCTCACCACTGCCAAGAAGAACAACGCCAATGTTTGCAGAGAGAGAAACAGGCCCAGGGCTGGCAGGGAGGTGCCTGTACTCCTGGCACTGCCCAGATCCTGGTGCCAGGCCCCCTCGCAGCCTGGCAGCCTCTCCTGCCCGGTAAACAGTCCTGTGTATCCTCACATAAATTCTACTGTGATGGCTTAAGCTGGTTTAAGTAGGCATTTGTTATTTGTAACCAATAAGATACAGTCATATATTTAATCATTTAAAAGCTGACATCTAATGATGTATAACCCCAGCTTATAATACACGTTCCTTCAGCAGCATGTATGGATACACTTGCTTCCAATTTCAAAGTCTGGTGTATGATTCCACATAGTCAGTTTTAACCACAACCATGCGCACAGCATGGGGGCAAGGAGGATGCAAAACATAGTGAGAGAGACACTCTCCCTATCCTCAGCAATAAGCCAGAGAATCTTGAAAGTGGGGTAAAGGGCTTTACTTTGAAGTCTTCACATTTAGAAAGTCTCTCAGGCTTAAATCACACACCAAGGGAACAACCCCCTACCATGGTGAGAAAGCCCATTTGGGGCTCAGAAGCAGGGCACCTGCACCAGGCTGGAGTTCAGCTAATGGGCAGCCTCCATCCATAAGCTGGTGCTCGCATACTCCCAGGGGAAGCGGAAGTAGAACTGACACTCTGTGGTTTTCTGGCTGGGAAACTTGGCTGTACTCCTTCAAGCCTCCACCCATTTGGTAGTCACTCCATGCACGAGATTCAGTACCAGGTGATTATAACAGCCCCCCCACACACACACACACACAAACACACCACACACAAACGTAACACTGTAGCTTGTGACAGGGTGAGCGGCAACCCATGGCAATTTGTAGCACAGCAGAGAAAGCTGTCAGTTCCACACACTGCAGCAGGGAGGGGATGAGAACAAACCTGACTCAGGACACTTCATGACCTTATTTATAGGTTTCATTTACAACCCTAGTGACTATCAAAGAACTGGCCCCAAACAAATAAATGTTCAGCTTTGCAAAGAGGGCAGATAACAGAGTTTTAAATGCTTTCATTTCATGTTGCTATTTCCTTTAGGAAAGAGGAAAGGAAAATTGACACCCCTGTAATCAGCCCCTTTCTCCACGTCTCCTAAAAGTTCACCATCTCCCACGTGAAGCAGTCCGGCTCCTCGCCTGGTGAGCACTGGGCTGGACTGACCACATACACAGGTCACTGAGTCATTCCTCTCCTGGGCCCTTCCTCTCACATCAGAAATGCAAGTCACCTACAGAGCACACAATTCTGCTCCTAGGACCACTTCAGAATGAGAAAAGCCAGTTCCCAAAGGGAAAAAAGAAGAGTACAGTTATCACCAACTCATCCCCCCATTTGTAATTGGGCTGTGCTGTAAACAGACTCCTGCCCAGGACACTGGCCCGAGCTTTAGTTACAATATCTTTTTTCACCACCCATTAGGTGCCCAGCTGCCCACTCTCTCCTGCCCCACCCCCACGTACCGGCCCCTGGGATGGATTTTTTTTTTTTAACCTCTGTAACTGAAGAACCCAGGAGGGCCATGTGATAAGGGAATGGTGGCGTAAAAAACCCTAAGTTTCCAATTCCAGCAGCCATGGCTCAGTTTTCATGTTTCACACACAGAAAACATTACCGAAGGCCCTAAAAATAAGAGACAGGAGAGGCAGCCAGAGAGATACCTAATGCTGAATCAAAGCTGTGCAAGTGAGGAGAGCATCGGCAGCTTGTCTGGGAGCCAGGCCAGATGTTCTTCCATTGGGGGAATGAATTAGCGCTTGTGCGCAGTCAGCAGACTGGAGAAGGCGCAAGAATACAGAAACTAGACAACACGGAGGCCCTGGGAAACCCTCTCCGCCCTGCCAGAAGTCCACCCCTGGGCAAACCTCACAGCCAAACGGTCTGAAAAACATGATTCATTTATCCCATCCATCAGGCCAGAAGAACCAAAAGCCACAAGGAGAGAGGAAACAGGCATGACAGCTCTTCTGCAAAACTGCTGCCCGGCGGCTTCACATCCGCCAGGACAGGTCCAGGCAGCAGGGTTTCCCACTTCTCTGCCGAGAAGTCCGCAACTGTCAGATGTCAGGTGCGCTCAACCACAGAGCAGAGTAGCAGAAACCCAGCGGGAACTTGACCGGGACTCCCTTTGAAAATAGAGATCTCAAGACAAAAATGTGATTGCCAAGCTTTACACGAAAGGCAAAAATAAAATATTTATGGCTGCTGCCACAGGCATGAAATAACTTTCTATTAGAGAGCTGCCCACTTGAGGATGGAGGACTCAGGTTACGACAGGAAGAAGGTCACCTGTTCCCCTCCTCCCCTTGAGGGCTGCTCCTTGGAATGGCAACCTCCACTTAGCAAGTTTGCTTCAATGTCTGCTGTGTTCTGAACACTTCATAAGGAAACTATGAAGCTGTTCATCACAAAGTTGCATTTCAGAACAGAACACAAAATCCTCAACCACACTTTCCACTGCATACATTCTCAGCTAAAAGCTGTACTACAAGTGCTCACAAAGTATCTATTTTGGAGACCTGGAATTTTTAATGGTATAGTTTTGCTGCTTTTCAACTGAGCTGCTGACTAAAGCTGAGAATGATTTTACAATGCCATCATCCACTTGTGGATGACTCATTTGCTAGATTATCCTAACTGCAAGCTGCCCTCCCCCTCTGTTGTTCAACCTGCTCCAAGATAATGCTCCAAATGCCTGTTGTTACAGGCTGAAGATGTGCAAACCCATTTTAGCACAGGCTGAAACGAAACGGAAGTGGTGATGTTGACTTCCTGGAATGCATTTCTATAAGAACTAGGCACTGGTTTGTAATTGGCACCCCATTTTCACTTTATTACTATCAGTTTTAACGTGGTACTTCCAACCTCTTACTGTGTGCTCTGTCCAGACCTCCAAGGGTCCTCATGAGCAAACGATTCTTGTGAAAATGCTGAGTCATTATTTGCCTTTTCCCTGTACTGACATTTGCACTGCACTGCAAAAGCAATGGTAGTGAGACAGCAGGAGCCTTGGCATGAATCAAGGAAAGAGTCACACCACGCTAACATCACCTTCTTCCTACCACGAACTACCAAGTAGGCTTTTAGTTTGATTTTTTTTAATTCCAGCTTTATTGAAGAAGGTACTGATGAAACATTAAAAATTAACTTTAGTGACAAGTATTTGGCATGGTGGTGAAGACAACGCCTGGAATACTCACATCCCTTATCAGAGTGTTTGGCTCTGAGTCCCAGTCCCCATCCTGATTCCAGCTTCCAGCTAATCCACACCCTGGGAGGCAGTGGTAATGACTCGAAGTGATTGGGCCCCTGCCACAGACCTGGGAGACCTATTTCCTGCCTATGATTTCAGTCTCACATTTGGGCATTAAACCAGCAGATGGGAGATTTCTGTCCTCTCTCTTTCTCTTTCAAATGAAATGCAAAGATGTCATCCCATATGAACACTGTGTTTGACATACAATGCACGTGGCCCCACTCTGTGTGTGACAGATGTACTAAGCAGACACTCTCCTTGGAACACCGCTGTTACTTAAAGAACAACCCCAAGCCAACAGACAGGTATTTGGACTGGGATGTTTGGCAGACATCCTCTTGGAAATGAATGACGTGGAGTTGTCATTGAAAATAATGGACAGCATTTATTGCCAATGGTAAATTCAAGCTTTCACATGAAAAAGAATTTCTGAAGGCTTGCACCTGCCACCATCTTGCTGGCTTCCTAGTACTTGAAGGCTCTGTGATGACATTGACAGTGATATTAACAATCGTGATTTTTTAAAATTTTGTATAATAAAACACATGTCAACATTTAGAAGATCTGCAGAACTCCATGAAATAGTTTTGCAAACAACCAAAGAATGAGGGTTCATAAGCACATAAAGTGCCACTCAACATGAAACAGACCAATGGGCATGGACAGGGTTTCCGAGTCTCCACTGCAAGTAACCTTTAAGACACAATTGCTTGCCAGCCATCGCTATCAAAGAATGTCTCCAATTGTCTGAAAGGGCTATAAACACTCTTCCTTCCCCCAATTCCTTATCTATGTCAGACACACACTTCAACCAAAACATACCACAAAACAGATTGAAAGTAAAACAGCTGAGCCCAACTGGGTTTTATTTAAGAAGACACAGGAGAGATGGAAGACACTGCCACTCTTCTAATTAAAAAAAAAAAAAGGCCCTTTTTCATAAAAATTATATAACTAGTGTTAAAATATAAAGAGGTAGGCCGGCGCCGCGGCTCACTAGGCTAATCCTCCGCCTAGCGGCGCCGGCACACCGGGTTCTAGTCCCGGTCGGGGCGCCGGATTCTGTCCCGGTTGCCCCTCTTCCAGGCCAGCCCTCTGCTGTGGCCAGGGAGTACAGTGGAGGATGGCCCAGGTGCTTGGGCCCTGCACCCCATGGGAGACCAGGAAAAGCACCTGGCTCCTGGCTCCTGCCATCAGATCAGCGCGGTGCGCCGGCCGCAGCGCACCGGCCGCGGCGGCCATTGGAGGGTGAGCCAACAGCAAAGGAAGACCTTTCTCTCTGTCTCTCTCTCTCACTGTCCACTCTGCCTGTCAAAAAAAAAAAAATATATATATATATATATATATAAAGAGGTAATTATTTTAAATTGGTAATTTTTAAAAATTTCTCACTTTAAATTCATAATAGTAAATACTGGTGGATAAAAACCTATATACAGGCCAGCGCTGTGGCTCACTTGGCTAATCCTCCGCCTGCGGTGCCGGCACCCCAAGTTCTAGTCCTGGTTGGGGCACTGGATTCTGTCCCGGTTGCTCCTCTTCCAGTCCAGCTCTCTGCTGTGGCCAGGGAGTGCAGTGGAGGATGGCCCAAGTGCTTGGGCCCTGCACCTGCATGGGAGACCAGGAGGAAGCACCTGGCTCCTGACTTTGGATCAGCGCAGCACTGGCCGTAACGGCCATTTGCGGGGTGAACCAATGGAAGGAAGACCTTTCTGGGAAGCGGGACGCCGCTCTCCCACAAGGGGAACAAAGGGAGCGAGACGTCGTTCCCCCCCACACAGGGTGAACAAGATGGCGCTGGCAGGAAAAGGAACTACTAAAGAAGTAAACAACAAAATGGCGACAAGGTGCGTGCCTCCTTCGTGATCCTGTAGCTGACTGGATAGAAGACGCATGCCCTTCACATGAACAACTTGCGGACTGCACTGCTGTGTGCATGGACTCTCTAATGCTTTCGATTGGTCGCTGCGGATATATAAGCCGTGTGGCTTTGTGCTGGGGGGCTCGCTCTCTCTCGCTCTCTTTCTTTCTTCTGTAATTTCCTTAGTACTCTGTCTCTGCTTTTTCTTCTTTCACTTCAGAATAAAGTCTGAAAAGACCAAGAAACTGCGAGTGGTGTTGTTCCTTCGCGGGCAAGGGAGTGACAACATTTCTCTCTGTCTCTCTCTCACTAATTCTGTCAAAAAAAAAAAAAAAAAAAACCTGTATACATAAAAATCAGAGTCCCAGATAGCTTTTTAATATATAAAGGTACATGAGACCTAAAATTTTGAGAACTGGTGCCTATTACATTCAAAAGATTTTAAATGTCAACTCTACTTATTTGACATTTGCAGATAAAAGTTTCTGCTATTGTCTGTTATTTATTACTTACTTGCTGTTACACTCAGAGATCATCTCTCAGGGTCTGCAGCTTTTACACAAACATGGTTCCAACAGCCGACCTTGGATTGGCATTCTCTTAACCACCCACTCACAGGGCAGCTGTTGAGTACCTCCCAGATGATGCAAGGAACACAGCACCTCTGCCCTCCTCCCTGGACACTGAATTCCAGTGGCGCTCACCCACCGTCTACTCAGGCACTCACCAATAAAGTTAATCAACTATTTATTTGATGCCAGGCACTGTGCTTGGCCTCCTTCTCGGAATCAAAATGTGGAATATATCTGACTGTGCTTTTTATCAGGGCCATGATAAAACACTTTAAGTGTTCTTCAATTTTTTGCTCATTTTCATATTCCTCTGAAGAGTGAGTTCTTCATCCTAAACCTGAAATCTGTTGCCAATACTCATTTCCCTGCCTGTAATTTCACGATAAAAGGAACCAAATTGGTGAGTGTTTGGCACAAAGGTTAGGCTGCTATTTGAAATGTCTGCACCCCACACTGGAGTGCCTGCTTCTAATCCTGGTTCTGCTCTCCACACCAACTTCCTGCTAATGCACACCCTGGGAGCCAGCGGGTGACGGCTCAAGTACTTGGTTCTCTGCCACCCAAGGGGAAGACCTGGATGGAGCACCTGGCTCCTGGCCTTGCTCTGGCTGTTTTCAGTATTTGTGGAGTGAACTAGTGGATGGGAGATATCTCTCTGTGTGTGTACCTTTCAGATAAGTAAAAGAGATACAGTTGTTTAAAGATTTCTTTATCTATTTGAAAGGCAGAGTTACAGAGAGGGGGTGGGGGAGATAGGGACAGGAAGAGAGAGAGAGGGAGGGAGGGAAGGTGGGAGGGAGGGAGGGAATATCTTCCATCTGTTTGTTGGTTTACTCCCCAAATGGCTGCAATGGCCAGAGCTAGGCCAAATGGAAGCCAGGAGCCCAGAATTCCGTCTGGTCTCCCACATGGGTGCAGGGGCCCAAGCACTGGGGCCATCTTCCACTTCTTTTCCAGGTGCACTAGTAGGGAGCTGGATCAGAGAGGCCATGATTCAAAAATCAGTTCTCATGAGACGCTAGTGTCCTAGGCAGCAACTCTATGACACTGGCCCCATAAAATTTTTAAAGCACGAAAATTTCAAGGTTATGAGGAAGAGTTGTTGACAATAAGAAAGCCTATTGTACACTCAGCACCTGCCCCTTCCTCCTCCTTTCCACAGAGTGGTCCTCCATCCAGGAGCTCTGGGGAAGCCAGCCCCACAATCCGAAGGGGGCCTGAGACCACCCCCCAGGAGACCCGAGAGAAGCAGCAGCTGTCCCTACAGGCAGATGACCAGGGACTGCTCGGGTTTCCTTATGAAGCTAATTGGGCAAGTGATGGCATACATAAACACTACTCTGAAAGCCATTAGAGCAAGATTCCAGAGGAAACGGAAAGATAATTGTCCATTAGTTACACAGGCTGAACATAAATGACTGCTTCAGAAATCCAACTTCTTAACAAGGGTTTTAATTCAATCACAACTCACACACACAACACCACCACGTTCAATAAGAACTGCCTGGAGAACCCGGTGTGGGAGGTAAGGGTGGGCTCACATCTGTGAACTGGGTATAATAATTCTGTGCACTTTGCTATTGAAGAACCAGAAGTGGCTTGAGAGCTGCTAAGAAAATTCAGTCATACAGAAGGAGAAAGGGAATTTAGTTTACAAGAGAGAGGAGACAAATCAGAGGGGAAAAGCAAGGAAGGGGATCACAGTTTATCCCAGACACACGCAGGGCATCCCATGGAACAGGCTTGACTCTACTCAATATAAATTCATTTTGAGTTCATTCTTTCAGAAAAGACCTGAGCATAAAGCAAAATCCAGGAGACAAAGAATAGGTGTGGTCTCTGCCAACCAACAGGACATCAGCAGGGTGGAAGGCAGCAAGACTCGAGTCCAACAAACTGGACCCAAACCCCAGCTCTGCCACTCACTACCTACCGTTTACTCACATTCTGTAAGCTTCAGTTTCCTCATCTGTAAAATGGGAATGCCAGTACACCTCTCACAGAACAATTAGGTGAGTAACTTTACAAGGGAACAGGTCAACGATTGCTAGTGGTTTCTACTGGGAAGGCTAAGCAGTATACTCAGAAAATATACACACAGGCAAGGAAGGACACATACATAGTAAGCGCTAAAGGAACTGAGAGGTAGACAGAGCTCCTTACTCGTCAGGGATGACGTCATTTAGGAGTGGCTCAGGCTCCCTTTCTGAGGTTACATTGGCAGCTTCCATTCATGGAGAGTGGCCTGCGCTTCAGGAGCCCACGCGAGTGTTTATTGAATGGACACTGGGATGAAACACGCTTAGTCAGTGTCTCTTAACCTTTCTGGAGTCACAGCCCTCCCCAAGAGACTAACGAAGAATATGGAAGGAATTTCTTCCCAGAAAATGCTGCTGACGAATTCTGCTTTTCAAATTACAGAGGGCCGGGGCCCAAGAAGTCAGCTCATGGCCCCTTGCTGAAAACATAACAATGCTAGATGCTATGGTGATATCGACTTGGAAATGAAGCCCAAGGCCGCCTGCCCAGACTCGTGACTCACAGGTGCAAACGTCCAACTCCTCGCCCTGCCACCTTCTCTCCGGGAATGGCACCACCATCCCTCCTGCTGTGTGAGCTCAGAACCCAGGAGGCCCTCTCCGTGTGTAACCTTCCACCAAGGCTTGTCCAGGTTTCACGTCTGGCCTCTCACTTCCACCCGTGCTGCCTCCGTCCCCACCACCAGCACTGCTTCAGTGGTATCCTTGCCGCCACAGGCACAGGCTCTCCCGTCTGCCCACAACCTGGCCTCCACACAAGCAGGCTGAACCAGCTTCTTTGTTTTCTTCTGGTTAAGAGTTACTTACTTACTTGAAACGCAGATAAAGAGAGGCAGAATAAAAAGGAAGGGAAGAGGGGGAGATCCATGTTCCATCCGGTGGTTCACTCCCCAAAGGGCCATAAGGGCCAGGGCTGGGCCAGGTAGAAGCCAGGAGCCAGGAACTCCATCCAGTTCTTCCATGTGGGTGACAGGGGCTCAAGTCCTTGGACCATCCTCGGCTACTTTCCCAGGCACATTAGCAGGGAGCTGGGTTGGAAGTGGGGCAGTCAGGACCCGAACCAGTGCTCATATGGGATGCTGGCATCATATGCAGCGGCTTCACCTGCTGTGCCAGGATGCCAGCCTCTAAAATGTTCACCACCCGCACCCACTACATCTCCTCAACTGTTCTCCATGCTGAAGACAAAACAATGGAAACTTTGCTGTTGAAAGAAATAGACACCAGTCCATAACTGATAAAGTAGGATACGGCCCTGAAATGGGTAAAGGAAAGAAAATGGTGATGTGGCAAAAGCTAAGTGTGGCAAAGAGATGGATTAAGTACCAAAGACATCAACAGTTCCTGTAGGTATGCTCCAGTTACTGAGAGTGCTCAGGTTTGCACGTGCAATATAACAGAACCGATGTTCAGGATGATAAACCAAACAATATTCTTTTGCCCTGCCCTTTCTCCAATTTTGAAAATCAAAAGAAAAAATTATCTGCCTTAAAAATTCTGGCGGGGCCAGTGCTGTGGTGCAGCGGGTGAAACAGCTGCCTGCAGTGCCGGCATCCCCTATGGGCACCAGCTCCAGTCCCAGCTACTCCACTTGTGATCCAGCTCCCAGATAGTGGCCTGGGAAAGTACTGGAAGACGGCCAAATCCTTGGGCCTCTGCCTCCCACCTGGGAGACCGGGATGATGCTCCTGGCTCCCGATTTCCACCCGGCCTAACCCCGGCTGACGTGGCCATTGGGGGAGTGAACAGAGGATACAAGATCGGTCTCTTCCTTTCTGTAACCCCACCTTCCAAATAAATAAATAAATCTAAAAAAAAAAAAAAAAAAAAAAAAAAAACAAACCTCTGAATACTTGCATCTTTTTTTGAAAAAACATGAAATATTTTAAGGAATATATGCAATGCCAAGTAGAATGACAAATGTGAAAATAAAGGAACTCACAAGCCAACACATAGAATATCGTTAACATTAAGCAAAACACTTCAGACATCTTTCTACAAAGTCGGTAAAACAGATGGACACACAGGTAGGTAGACAGGAGAATTTTTGAAAATGAGATCATATTCTATGGGCTACTTTTTCAGTTTTTAGATACTTAGGTTTTCTTGACTATAGCAAAATAAAGGAAATTTAATATTAAGAGGTGGTGAAAGATATTAGGAAGCTGGAGTACTTTGATTATATGCTTCAGTTTTAGATAGCTGGGCTGAGTTCTACTTTGAAAGACATGGAAGCCATCAGGGTAATGCATCCTCTCAATTTCTCTCGGCCTCCAGATTTTTGGCTCAGTTATGCTATTATATCTAGGTTTGTACCGAGGTTTGTACCTTTCACGCTCTGTCCTGTTCTCATAATTACCTTATAACTATCTATTCCATTAGTTCTGTCTACTTTTAAAGAGGTTCAGATGCTCACCTGCTTCCTCAGTGTCTTCAATTCTGAATTCCTTATTTTAATTCAGCTTTAACTGGACATATTTCAACACTCCCATAAAGGTAGAAACCACAACCTTGTATCATCCTCAACACCCATGTATAGCAGGTACCACAGACATATTCATAGCACGGCTGATTTCTGTTTCTGGGATTTTGGAGGGTGGGGGGTGAAAGGCCACCACAAAACACACCAAACGCCAGAGTTAAAGGTTTATTGTCAGGTGAGGAAACCCAACAGGCTGGTGGGGGAGAGCACAAAAGAGGGACTGGGCCAGAAACCAGGCCTTGTTACAGACTCGCAGGTGAGGGAATGGGAACAGCGAATCCCATTAGAGTGGGGGTGGGTTGCTGCTTATGGCTGGGCAGTTCAGTCACCTGACTCCTAGTAAGCCAGGCTGGGGCCTGGAGAGGTTGGTGGTTGGGTCTTCAGATGGCGCTTGTAGGTAAGACGGCCCCATTTCACTAACTGGGGGTGGAGGTGTTAGGATTGATCCATTTATTTAAAAGGCAAAGTTAGAGAGAGGCAGAGAGAGAGAGAGGCAGAGAGAGAGAGAGGCAGAGAGAGAGAGAGAGGCAGAGAGAGAGAGAGGCAGAGAGAGAGAGAGGCAGAGAGAGAGAGAGAAGTCTTACATCCCATTAGTTCAACCCCCAAATGACCACAACAGCTGGGCTAAGCCACGCCCAAGCCCAGAGCCTGGAATTTCATTCAGGTCTCCCACAGGGCTGGCAGGGGCCCAGGGGCCTTCCCAGCTGCATTACCAGGGAGCTGGATTGGAAGCAGAGCAACAGGGACTTGAACCGGCACCCATATGGGATGCTGGCATCACAGGCAGCAGCTTAACTCGCCGTGCCACAATGCAGCCCCAGACTGGTTGAATTTGTAATTGCAAAAGAGGACCAGAATAGCTTGTAACGTATGAAACCACATGTAGTATACCTGTTCCACAGAAGGTAACCCAAAATTGTACACTCCTTGTACAAGAGTTGTAAGAAAACGACTGGAAATGTTCATCACAATTCTATAAGCTGTCTTCCTATTTAATATTTTCCCTTGATAAATTAAAAAAAAAAAATCCCAAGGTGTCTCTATAAGAAAACAAAAGGGTTTAGGGCAATATGAAAAAAAAAATGTTCTTTAGTATAAAAGAAAGGAAAACTAACATTATTCAGGAGATAACCAGGTCAAGTTCAGTTTCAAATTCTAAAGTGCTATCACACAGTGCTAGGAACACACTGGCACGGCCAAGGACCTAGTTAATTATTTGTGACTACCATTTATAACTCAACTCATCAGAAAGATTCTTACTCGTGACTTCAAAAATTCAAAACAGCAGGACTGTTTTCCCAAGTGCCGTCTCTTCTGGAAAACTCCTTTTGACACAGGATACTTGGAATTGTCAAGCACCTGCAATGGAAGGCACACATTCCTACCGTGCAGGGACCACATGCACAGGACAAGATGTCCACTTGACCGTGTACCTCCAAGCGATGACTTCACAGCAAATGCAATGACCACAGATATGTTTTTAAATTACTTAATATCCATTGGAATTTGCACCTTACAGATTAGATGCAGAGGAGGTAATGTGACCATGATTTGAAGGAATAAAAGTGAATTTGGGGGCCTGTGCTGTGGCGTAGTGGGGAAAGCTACCACCTGCAGAGCTGGCATTCCATATGGGTGCTGGTTTGGGTCCCAGCTGCTCCACTTCTGATCCAGCTCTCTGTTGTAGCCAGAGAAAGCAGTAGAAGATGGCCCAAGTCCTTGGGCCCCTGCAACCATGTGGGAGACCCTGAAGAAGCTCCTGGCTTCCGATCAGTGCAGTTCTGGCCATTGTAGCCATTTGGGGATGGACTCTGTCTCTGCCTCTCCTTCTCTGTGTGACACTGATTTTCAAATAAAGAAATCTTAAAAAAAAAAAAAAAAAAGAATTTGAATAGCTTACTTAGTATTTACTGTCTGCTGCCAGCAAGCAGTGCTACACAGTAATGAAACTGTGAGGCTAGGCATATCCCAGAACTTCCAGCCCACAGTTAAGATCCAGCATGGCAGCACAATATTGTTTCTTTTTTCTAAATTCTTCTCGCCCCCTCCCAATATTAAAAAAAAAAAAAAAAAAGCTACAAGATCCACACAAGTGATTGTTCAGATTTGGAACAAGGTTATCTATCGTAGACACAGAGCAGGCAAGGGCTCCAGGGCTCGCTCTCCCTGATACTCTTGGGGTTTCCCTGATGGCAGGCACTTGGACCTTTTGACAAGAACTCACTGGCACATTGCTCCTTGGCCTGACAGGATTTAGACTGGCTTCTCTACCTTCCAATTGCCAAATAATTTTAGCAAAATTCTTGCATCTGGCTTAACAGTGCTCAAAGTTGCTGTATCAACGATGAATACGAATGACTTCTAAATAAAGGATTTCTGAGGTATCCAAATTCAGATAAGCTTTGCTTGCTTAGAGCGTACATCAGCACCCAATTATAACATTCTTCTTTGTTCTCTATTTAACATTTTAAATATCCAAGTATTTATGCTCTGTGTCTCCTCCCCCCTCACCCCCATATAGTTCACATCTTCCATCCTAAAGAAACACAAGTAGCCATGGACATGCTTATGCCAAATTCATCTTCTGGGAAAAATATCCCTGTTTGGTTAGCAGAAACATTAAGTCCCTACCAACTCTGCTTGAGAGCTCTCTGAACATTCAAAGCCTCAACCATACTGGGGCCACGTGCCGATTAATAATATTAAAATAAAAACAACAAACAAGCAAAACACCCTGCCAGTTCTGATACCCAGACTCACAGGTGTGCTGCCAGGGGCCAGTCTACTCAGTCAAACCTGCTTCCCTGAGCCACTGCAGTTGTTTTCCATTACTACTGCTTTTGTCTCAACAACTGTCTGAAACAAGCATTTATGGTGCATAACCTGCCTGTAAGGTTTAAACGCTGGTTTTGTTTTCCTGAAGAGTTTAATGCAATACATAAATGGGATAGAGGCATGGTTAACACAGAACTAATCCACATTATTTTTACTCTTAAAAAAGTGGTCTTTACTGTTAAGCCTGGAATTAATAAAGTGCACATCAAACGGTAAGGCTTACACTTTTAGCTCACGCAATGAAAGTTATATTTTAGACGCTTCACTTTCACCTCTATTATGTAATTTTATAAAAGCATTTGGAAATCTGATTAAGCTTGCATTCATAGAATCGACAGACTTCAAGGTGGGTTCTTAATATTGGGTTGTATTGTCCTTGTTGGTGGCCCTCAGAGGATGCCACTATGCTGGGCAAGTGGAAGAAATCAGATAGGGTTTGGGGTTAATGCAGCAAAAGGGAAACAGCTTGTATTTAAAGAACTTCAGGAAAGGGGGAAGGGAGTCGAAGAAAAACGTCCTGGAGTTTGCAGATCTTCAAATGCGCTCAGCTGTGACATCCCAAGTTCCTCTGCAGTAGCAACGACAAAATATAAAGGGGCAAAAACGAACAGAAGAGAAATGCAATTTCCTTTACAGAAATGATTTTTCAATAACTCTAGGATAGCTGTAGGAGTCATGTAAGAAAAATTTTAGCATAAACTAAAATTAAACTTAAGTTAGCTTCAAAGTGGTTCTTATTTTTTTTAAAAAATCAATGAGAAATATCTTATTCCAAGTAGAAACTGCAGCGATTTGAGGTTTTACAAAATAATTCATTTGCGAGTCTGAGGAGTTCCTGGGTTTGATTCCCACCTCCAGCAGATGCAGAGCCTGGGAGGCAGCAGTGACTGCACAAGCAGTTGGGTTCCTGACACCCATGTGGGAAACCTGGGTTGAGTTTCTGGTTCATGGCTTTGGTCTTGGCCCAGCCCTAGCTACTGTGTGCATTTGGGGAGTGAACCAGCTGACAGGGCTCTTGCTAGCTCGCTCTCTCTGACTCTCAATAAATAAGTAATTGTAAACACCCTAATTTGAAAAGACAGATACATTTTAGAGCAAATAAGCAGCAGAACCACTGTGCTGGCTAACTGAGGCAGTGACCTGGCAAGTAGAAGTACATAATGAAAACTTTCTCACTCCCTGGAAGGTCAGAACTGAAGTTATAACAGTGTTGCTAGTCAGTTCAAACACCCAGCTATCACCCAACTCTCAGTTGATGCTGCAGCAGTAACCATTTAAGTATTGTTTATTCCATTCCTTCTGATAACGTAAAAGCTATCAAAATTAAATATAAATCATCCACTCTCTATCTAGTCCCCCACGCCAACAGACACCCACACACTCCTTGATAAAAGTCTAAGGAATGCCAGCAAGATGGAAGCCTCTTTTAGCACTGCAATGACCACTGAGAAAAGAAAAAGCGGTGAAGGGAAGGCATCTAGCCTGACTGCTAAGACACGGGCTGAGACGCCCACATCCTACATCAGAGTATCCTGGTTCTGGCTCCTGCCTCCAGCTTCTTAATACAGGTCCTGGGAAGCAGCTGTGATGGCTCGAGTCATCTGTTCCTGCTGCCCCAGTGGGAATCCTGGATTGAGTTCCTGGCTCCTGGGCTGGGCTCCAGCAAGGTCCCAGCCCAGCCCAGCCCAGTGAGTCTCTGTCTCTGTCTCTCTCGCTTACACTCTGCCTCCTTCCCTTCCTCCCTAATAAATAAATAGAGGCAAGATAAGCAATCACATGATCACAGCTCCACGTTTGTTCATCATTTCCTTCTGTTACCTTGAGAACAGGGAATGCATAAATGAACCTCAAAAAGCTTGTGGAAAATAGAATTAAAAGTTTATTTTGGTACAAAAAAAATTTTGAAGCCCAGGCACTTTTACCTCCTAATATGCATCTTCCATGAACTTTTAAAAGACCCCTTATATGCATAGATATTTTTTTTGCAGCAAAATAAACAATTTTTGATTTTCTTCTAACTTCTGGAAGGACCCTCCTTATAATTCCAAATGGAGTGATACGACAGCCTGTTGAATTTCATTGCTATCTACAAAAATTACTTACCATAAATAGTTTTTGTCAGTGGCTGAGAAACAGCTGTACAAAACTTCTGCCAGGAAGAGCCAATTAAAATTGCAAAAGCATCATATTGTTGGTTATAGTCCTATTCCATAAAATGTATCCCTCCCCCAACCCACACTTCTTCCCATTGTAGCCTCCTGAATACTGTCAAAGTCCAGATACAGCTGCAGAATCCTGGTTCATTTGTATTTTTAAAAAATTTAGCCTGTAATGCAGCACTGGCAACAACCCCCAAAACCTCATATGTTTAAAATGAATGGGAAAAACATTATGTCCTTCGCATACCAAATTTACTGTTTTGAACAGTTGCTTATTGAAAATAATCCTAGAAGTCAGAAAAACTAATATAGCCAAAGTATAATACAACAAAACAATAACCTAGCCCTAGCAGGTGTTCCCTGTGCCAACCTTGTTCACCTCCTCCTCTGGACAATGAACCAGTGAAGCAGCACTGGGTACTTATGCTAATATTCACAGTGTGGTTCAGCTAAAGTGGAGTTTCTGGGTACCAAACAGGTAGTAATGAAAACTGGACTGCTGTTCTAGAACCAGGCAGAAATGAATGAGCTTGGTCAGTGACGAAAGAAAGTTAATGTTTTCCGATGACAGCTGAGAGAGGACAGCCTTGGGGATGGTGTCGAACTTAAATACTCTCTGGACAGAGGAAAGATGAAGTGCGAGGCCAGGTTAAACAGAGCACTCAAGAGAATTTTCAAAATGCCATGGGAAATCAATCAGGAAGAACTGGACATGCCTCCAGAGGTTTTCACAGGGTTATAACCACCGTTTCAAGAACAGTAAGCCACCACACAGTTGGAAATGCAGGCAAAAAACACAGACCTCCAGGTACAAAACATAAATACATACACACCTCAAATAAACCTCCATGCTGCCTCCAAATTTTTGCAACAGGGAAAAAACAACTTTGGGATTTACAGAATGGCACATAAAAATGATTAATCATCATGAGTTAATGCATCAGCATTTAAGATATTTTCAAAACTTCCATTGAGTCAAGCTCTTTGAAAGGCCACAGCCAAGTTTTCTGTTACTTTCCTTTCAAAAAACAAAAACACTGAAGTATACTAGAAAAAAGGTAAGTGTTGCTGTTAGCTCATCCAGGCTTACAACTCACGTCTCCCAGAAACAACGCCTTCCTGTGGGAGACTCGGTTTCCCTGTGTGCAACTCAGAGCAGAGTCTTGACACAGAGCACTGCATAAGGAGGAGTGGCAGCCAGCGCCGCAGCTCACTAGGCTAATCCTCCACCTTGCGGCGCCAGCACACCGGGTTCTAGTCCCGGTTGGGCCGCCGGATTCTGTCCTGGTTGCCCCTCTTCCAGGCCAGCTCTCTGCTATGGCCAGGGAGTGCAGTGGAGGATGGCCCAAGTGCTTGGGCCCTGCACCCCATGGGAGACCAGGAGAAGCACCTGGCTCCTGCCTTCGGATCAGCATGGTGCGCCGGCCGTGGCGGCCATTGGAGGGTGAACCAACGGCAAAGGAAGACCTTTCTCTCTGTCTCTCTCTCTCACTGTCCACTCTGCCTGTTAAAAAAAAAAAAAAAAAAAAAAAAAAAAAAAAAAAAAAGGAGGAGTGACAAGGCCGGAGAGGGCACAGCCAACAAGGTCACTCCTCTCTCCATCTCCCCTGCACCCGCGCCCAAGATCTCACTCATCCTGGGGTCCCTTGTGGCCACCCTGCCCTCCTTACTCTCTCCATCTTGCCTTCCTCCCAGAATCCTAAGTCTGACTGTGTGGAGAAAGTGGAAAGTATGATCTATTCAAACTAAACTGATTCTGACAAACCACAAAGGAGGTGTGGCCATCGGCAGAGCGAACCCTAGCACAAAAAGCAATGAATGCCAGAATCTCTGGTCCCATTCAAAGACCCAAGGGAAGCTTGCCTGTTCCTAGAAGAGGCACATTCTAAGCATGACCTGGAGCTGCAGCAATGTGGTAAGTAGAGACAAAGCACTCTTAGGAGGGAGGGGGTAGAGCAGCAGGGCTGCAGTCTAGGGCCCTGCGGCAGGCAAGTGAGCTGCGGTGGGGACCACGCTGGCCTGGACTTGGCCTGCTCCATCCCACACTGCAGGTGACAGTGGTGGATTAGGGAAAGGACATCGGACTATCTGCACGTCTCTACTCTTTCAGATGCAGGAGTCTCCCTACACATTTTACTTGTGGGTGTGATGGGCAAGCAAATTAAGCAAAGAAGGGTAAATACTTAGCAAATACATGAACAAACGTGCATACTACATAAAGCATACTTATAAATTAGCCATCCCCCACGTCATCTCCTTAGAGAAGCCTTCTGTTGCTTTTAAGTGTGAGCAGGTGCAACCAATATTTGTTTCCATGTCAGGCACACTTCTCAGCTGACAGCATCTATCAGTTGTTTTTATTTAAAGATTTATTAGATTTATTTGAAAGGCAGAACCGCAGAGAGATGGGGAGAGACGCAGAGACAGAGATCTCCCAACTGCTGGTTCACTCCCCAAATGGCCACAACATCCAGAACTGGGCCAGGCCAAAGCCAGAAGCCTGGAGCTGCATCTGGGTCTCTCATGTGAGTGGTAAGAACCCAAGCACTGAAGGCCATCATCCACTGCCTTCCCGGGCGCATTAACAGGAAGCTAGATAAGAAGTGGAACAGCCAGAACTCAAAAGAGCACTCTGATACGGCAGGCTGGCACTGTAAGCAGCAGCTTAACCCACCGTCCCACAACGGCAGCTTGACGTATCAGTTGTTTAATTGACTCTTCACTAGACAGTAAACACAGGAAGGGAAGTATAACATGCACCAATTTTGTTGGCTATAATGTCCCATACATCTAAGAATATGGCACCTACTAGACACTCAGTAGATCAACAAGTATCAGCTCTTCCTGTTTGTTAGGCACTATTAATTAAAGTAGGAAAACTGTTTAAAGTCACCAATAAACCGGATGCAAGCTGAAATAAGGGGGACAGACCATTGTTAGCTTAATAGGCAATTTGCTTTTATGGACACTCCCAGTGTCTGGAAAGTTAAGGTGAAATAAGTACTCTCATATGCTGCTGGTGGAAAAGAGCTTGAGTGGAATGAAATTTATTAACTGTTCTCAAAGTCATGTGACCATAGGGATCAAGAGCCTTAAGGAGGTTCACACCATGCAGTCCAGCCCACTCCTAGGACTCTGTCCTAAGTGACTACCTATAAAGAAAAAACTGACACACAAGGACCTCAAGGCAGCACCACCCACATCAGGGAAAGCCACAGCAAAGGCAACACCCAGTGATAGCAAAAGGGGTCAATGACAGCCCAACTAATGGACTATGATACACACACACACTATTTAATGTGGAAAATGATCGCAACACTGTGGTCACACACACGTTACACACAGCCTGCCATCTTAGCCCTTTAATGTGCAGTTCGGTGGCATTCTGTACTCGCACAGTGCTCTGTAACCCGCAGCACCACCCACCTCCAGAACGTGCTCATGTAACCTATGAGACACTCACTCCCCGCATTTCCTTCTCCTCCCATCCTGGGCTCCAGAGGTCTCTGAATTTGGTGAACTTGGATATCTGATGTGAATGGAATCATATAGTACTGGTCTCTTGTTTCACTAGCACAACGTCCTTCATGCTCATCCACATTGCAGCACGTGTCAGAATTCCTTTCCTTTTTAAAGCTGAGTCGTATTCCACGCTATCTACTCCCACAATGTTTATTCGTCCATCAAGAGACAGGCAAGTTGCTTCCACCTTTTTGCTACTGCAAATAATGCTCAATGTCAGCGTGAAAACATCTGTTCAAGTCCCTCCTTTCAGTTCTCTTGGGTATGTAAGTGCAGATCACGTGACAATTCCACGTTTAGTTTCTCTGAGGAACCCCACAGACCATTTTCCACAGCAGCTGAGCTCTTTTACATGCCACACCAGCAACGCAGAGGAGCTCCAACTTCTCCACCTCCTCAACAGCAGGTACGGCAGGCAGCGAGTGTGCAGAGTGCCTTGCCGTGCGAGGTCTTGCTTTGCACTTCCCTACAGACTGGCGATACTGAGCATCTTCTTGTGCGCTTGTGGTCACTCACATACCTTCTTTGGAGAAATATCTATTCAAGTCCTTGGCCCATTTTTGAATAGGGTTGTTGACAATACATATTCCTGGGTGACGAAAAATAGGATCTAAAAATGTATTTTTTTATTTAAGATTTATTTATTTGAAAGTCAGAGTTACACAGAGGAGAGGCAGAGAGAGAGAGAGGAAGAGAGAGGAGTCTTCCATCCAATGGTTCACTTCCCAATTGCAACAATGGCCAGAGCTGCACCAATCTGAAGCCAGGGCCCAGGAGCTTCTTCTGGATCTCCCACGTGGGTGCAGGGGTCCAAGGGCTTGAGCCATCTTACACTGCTTTCTCAGGCCATAGCAGAGAGCTGGATCGGAAGTGGAGCAGCTGGGTCTTGAACCGGCACCCAAATGGGACACTGGTGCTCCAAGCCAGGGCGTTAACCCACTACGCCACAGCGCCAGCCCCTAAAAATGTATTTCTTAAAACATACATGGGACAATAAGCAAATAAATATTACAAAAGATTACTTCTATCTAGAATATCACATGTAACTTTTTACACTTCATTTGCAACATTTATAAAAAAAAAAAAACCACATAGGACTAGCACAAGTGGGTAAAGAGACATTAAAACAAATTCTTAAAAAAACCTTAAACCAACTAAAAAGACAAGGTTTCAATTAAGAGCATCCTCCCGCAGAGGGACAACTTTGCTTGACCCGCCTGTCGGGGATCAGAACTCGGGGTGCTTAAGGGGCCACAAGTCAGCTCCCGGGGAATGCTGACCACAACACTGCAGGCACTGGCCAGGACTCCATCCTCATCTCTCCCTCACTCCCTCTCTAGCCCACTCATGACCACAGCCCAGCTCCTTCCCCTCAGCAAAGTCACATTATCAGAGGAGACCATTCTGTCCTACTCCTGCATCTGAAAGCTTGCTACTTCCCTGCTGCAACAGAAATACAGGTAAAGGACCAAGTGCTTTCAGGAATACAAAAGTGATCCGCATTTAGGGGAATCCATTTAAGAAAACTCTTTTTACAGTTCATTATGTTCCCTGTTAGGCAAACCTGGCATATTTTTAAATCTTTTAACGTAAGTCCCACTGATATAGACTGCCTGCCTTCATGCTGGTGTTTCCTTAAAGGGTCATTTCCAGTACAACACACGACAGAGGTCCCACTGGCCAGAGAAGTCTAAAGGGAAATCTGAAGTTTTCATTTTACCTAAACAAAGGAGATTTAAGTCTCCTATAAAAGGGTTAGAAACCTCACATTACAAACAGATCCCTCAAAAATAAGTTTTTAGACCTCACAGAAAATAGAAGAATGGACCTAGCTTGAACGACAAACTCTCTGATACTGATGCCCCCTACCCAATTTCCCTACATTCCCCCATCAAATGCACAGTCTGGTGCCAGTAGAATCCTTATGGCTCATTCCGAGATATCATTTTTATAAATCCTGTTTTTGAATGGACCACAAGTTGCTTCCTTTTGCCCTGACGTATTCTGAACAAAAAACAAGGAATGGGATACCATGGGTTGCAAAAGGAAATTATTCATCAAATCTTCAACAATAATAGGAAAAAGTATACTATAAAAATAAGGGCTGTGGGGCGGTCATTGTGGCAGAGCAGTTAAGGCGGCACTCGTCATGAACACACCCCGTATCAGAGCGCCGGTTCACATCCTGGCTGTTCCACTTCCAATCCAGCATCCTGTGGATGCACCCTCAGAGGCAGTGGGTGACGGCTTACATGCCACCCATGTGGGAGACTTGGAGTTCTGGGGCTCCTGACTTCTGTCTGGACTTCAGGGAGTGAACCAACTCTCTATTGTTCTTTCAAGTAAATGAAAATAAATAAATTATGTATGTGTGTGCTTTAACAAGACAGAACTTACATATATTTTACGTCTGTATGACCATTCCCATTAAGGAAAGGCCGTAGCAATGCATTCTATAACCAAGAGGTTTCACTAACAACATAGGTGTCAGGAATTCACTTTCCAGCAAAGAAGATAACACTAATTAGAAGAGACAAAACACTTTGACCAACTATTCCTATCTTCCCTGAATGTACCAACCCTATCCCTTACCACCCACCACCCCAGCAGGAGGTCATGCAGCCTACTCTGGCCAATGATGGATGAGCAGAGGGGTCCTTTCTGAGCTGAATCAGTGAACAGTTCTCCTGTCTCTTCCGCAGCTTCCAGATGCTGAGATCCTACAAGTCTGGGTGGAGAAGAGTCCTCACACCAATTCACAGGGAAGTGAACAGCAAGGGAGAAGCAAACCCCCGTCAGGGCAAGCCACTGAGACTTGGAGATTCATCGGTTGCTGTGGCAAAGAACTTCACCAACCCCAACTAACAGAACAGAAGTGTAGAGACACTAAATTCATAAAATAGCCTCAACCACGCGGAGAGCATGCCGGGTGCCTAGCAGAGTCCTCAGAGGTTAGAGAGAGGGATACAAAGGATCCTGTTTATACTTCAGCATGCAAGAAACCAAGGAGACCACTGGAAAAACTGAAAAGGACAAGAAACAGTACACACAGTCTTTCAACCCAAACCACAAAGACCAGGCCACCAGGCACAGCTAAGACACACCCAACCCCTCCCCGTCGCCCAAGTCCATGAGGCAGGGTGCTATGATTTCATGTTATTCTGACACCCACTCCCTACACAGCACCCCCCAAAACACTACACAAGAGCAGAAAGAGTGGAACCATAGGCAGGCAGGTTCCTTCTGCATTCCTCCTGGATGCCCGCAGGTCATCATCCATCCATCCTATTCCTACCAGCCCCACCCATACCCACAGCTAAGTAAAAAATTGCTTTTCCTGTTGCTATTTTTAAGTTCATCTTAACTAATTCATAAAATTCTATAATCTAGCTAATATCAGAGCACGTGAGCCTCCAAATACCTGTTTTTCTACAATCACCCTGAGACCTTAAAATACATGAAAAATGGAGTTGAGTCTCTAATACAATATTCCAGCTTAATAAAATCTCTCTCATACACGAGCAAATGCTTGCACGCCTAGCATTTATCCATTTGATCTCTTCTGATAGGATGAGTAGATATTATAGCTGCAGGATTCTACAAAGAAAGGAGGAGGAGGAGAAATCCTTTTACTGACACAAATGTCCTAGCAGAGAGAAGGGCAGAGGGGCAAGGGTTGAGTTGGCACCGCCTGAGTCACACACACACTATCTCTGAGGGAACGGCCAACCTTCCCAGCTGCTGCCTTCTGGAGGAATCCCCAAGAGGCAGCAGAGAGAAGCATCTGGGTACCACCAGCCAGGGGGCACTGCGCGTTGAATGCAAGAAAGCAAAGGAGGAAACTCCACTTTACCTCTGCCCTTCTTTCTAAAAATAGAAACCCAGGTAACATCATTTTCAACCTGATTAATCAAAAACACAGGCCCAGGGAGCCACCACCTCAAAGACAATGCAGGAAACAAACCACAGAAAGTCCCGGGATGTGTTTCTCTGGCCATCCCCAGGGGTGTCCAGAGGATTGCTGCTCCGGCTCCATTTCCTTTACTCTTTGTTGCATAACAAAGAAGCTCCAACCCTGACAGACCATCAGAACAGGCCTGTCTCTAAACCTCATCCTATCTACGGCACTAGGTACCTCCTACATAAAACACTGTCTTCCTTTGGCTCTCCTTAAAACATCTTCCTGGTTGGGTCCCTGCCTTGTTTGGCACCCCTTTCCCCCTACTTTGCAGACTGAATCTCATTCAGGTTACCACCAAACAGGCTTCTCCTATGCTGCCTACATCAACCCTCTCCCCACGCATGCGTCAGTCCAACCTGTAAGCCGATGATTCTCACGTTGACTCTCCAGCCCTGCCTGTCCCTCTCAGGTCCAGTACCTACATCCAGCTGCCTTCTCTCCTCTCCTTTTGCAGACTGCTAAGGCACTTCTCATCCAGCAGGTTCAAAGCCACGGGGCTTCCTCCAGCATGCTACACAATCAGAGTTGCACCACGCACCCCTCTAGCCCACATCCAAACCAATACCATGTCCTACTGCACCTCCTAATAGACTCTGGATTTGTAGACATTTCTCCTCCACCACCTCACCACTTTCAGAAACCAAATCTCTCAACAGAGCAAGAGATAGCTTCAAAGCAGGCTTCCCCATCTGCTCGTGCCCACATCTCATCAGTTTGCTGGGTGGTGACAGAAAGTGCGACCCTCTCTGAGGAGCTTCTCTGATCCGGCCACCCCATGGGAAAGGCTGCTGGGAGATTCCCAGGCTCTCAGTCTACAGGACCAAATTCTTCGAGCTGGTCAGCCACCTGCACGGTGGCCTCTGCCCAGCCCTCTCTGGGTACCGTTCCCTCAAAAAGACTGCAGCAACCGAGCCCTGCTCTCAGTTCCTGGACACACAAGGGTCCCCCCTTTAGCAGCTCTGTGGGCTCTGGCTGCTTTGCCCAGAAGGCTCTCTCTTCTTCAGTTTACTCCTAGCCTATTTTCAGAATTCATTCAGATGCTATTTGCTTAACAGAGATGTTCCTGGTCCTCAGACTAAGCCAAGTCCCCTTGCTCCACACCATCAGAGTCCCAAGGCCTACTCCCTTACAACCCCAAACACAGCCCTTAGTGAGGGGTCCTCATAGCCATAACTCTGGTGGCTAGGCAGGCACTACAGGGATCAAGGCAGACGTAGTCTCGTCTTGGCTAATTTCTATCTCCAGCATCAGATTCAAGGCCCAGCAGACACAGCAATGTTTTTACTTAAAAAAAAGTTGAATAGTCCCCTAAAATCCTAAGCCTCATTCTGTGAAATTATTCTCCTCCAGACTTGTCATGCTAATGTTCAAACTAAAGCTAACTATCTGATGACTTCCAATTCTGAACAGATGAAGAAGAGGGAGAAGGACAGAGCACACAGGATGAGTGCAAAGAAAGAGTGCACATCGTATGGACAGGAGAGTCAGGCAACACAGTTACAGATGACAGAAGCATCCAGGAGTAGTTTAAACCAAATTATCCAAAGCAAAATAAAGCCACCATTTCCACCTTCAGTGAATTCCCTGTATTAAACCGTAGAGTGCTGACAAAATGTACCTATACTGAAAAATTACAGATCTTTCTGAGAAAACTACAAAATACACACGTTGCAGACACATCACAAGGGAGATACACAAGGCCAACCTGGGCAAGCCAAGCCTGGGACAGCCACGCTGTGCCTGCTCTGGGAAAAGCTCAACCTGGTTGATCTCAGTGGCCCAGGACAGACGGACAGCACACACTCGAAAAGCACATGTGAGCTGGCTGTTTCTGTGAGCTCCTAGCAGCCCCCAACCCCAGAGAGGAACAGAGGAGAGAAGGATGCTCCCAAAAAGCACAAGGCTGAGACTGGGTGACCCTTTGACTAAATGTGAACCCGTCCCAGGCAGCTTTGAAACCTCTCAACCTGATGTTTCCCAGCCCGGAGGGCACATGTTTATGACAGCATCATATACGCCAGAATGGGAGACAGGAAATTAAAGAACATGTTCTTACAGATCCATGTTTTATTACCAGGCATCTGGACTGGATGGTGGTGGGGAGAGCAGGGAGAAAAACATCTGGATTCAAGTTGTAACAATCAAGAATTTGCTTTTTAAAACACAAAAATCCATGAAGAAGTCACTCCTTGAAACCTTTCCTTATGAAGCATCACAAAAATTCAGTGATGAAAAAAACAAATCCAGATCTGCGAGTGGTACAGCTGGTTAAGCCGCCACCAGGGAGGCAGGCATCCAACACTGGAATGCTGGCTGGAGTCTCAACTGCTCCACTCCTGATCCAGTGTCCAGGTAATGTGCCTGGGAAAGCAGTGGAAGACAGCTCAAATACTTGGGTCCTTGCTCCCCATGGAGGAGACCCAGATGGAGTTCCTGGCTACTGGCTTTGGCCTACCTCAGACCTAGCTGTTGCAACCATTTGGGAAGTGAACCAGCAGACAGAAGCACTCTTGCTCTCCACCTTTCAAATAAATAAAACTTTCAAACATAGCCCAGGGGGCCAGCACTGTGACATATTAGGCTGTCTCCATCCACAGTGCCAGCACCCCATATGGGCACCAGTTCATGTCCCAGCTGCTCCTCTTCCAATATTGCTCTTCTATGGCCTTGGAAAGCAGCAGAAGAGGGTCCAAGTGCACTCATGTGGGAGACCTGGAAGAAGCTCCTGGCTTTGAATAGACTCAGCTCCAGTCATTGAGGCCATCTGGGGAGTGAACCAGCAGATAGAAGACCTTTCTCTCTGTAACTCTGTCAAATGAATAAAATCTTCAAAAAATAAATAAAACTCAACCACTTAATTGTATGAGTCAGCCAACATTTAAGCTCTTCGGGCCATAAAATAGCCATAAAATAACCTATCCACATTTGGTTGTGAAGATTAAAAAAAAAAAAAAAAAAAAAAAACAACTATGTGAAGCGCTTACTGCTGGTCCAAATGCACAGAGGGTGCTCCATAGCTGTTAGGTGCTCTCTGCTGCTTCCCAGCTAACAGCACAAACGTGGTAGGTAGTGTGTGCTGAACCAAATGTGAGGGCAGGTAGTAGCCAGCCATGGGTGGAGTCTTAGGGCCCTAACATCAACCGTAAAACCTAAAACTTTATACAAAAGGCCAGCTTCCAAAGAGGGAACGGAGAAGAGGGATGGAAGACAGGAATGAAAATCATTTTAAAGGTCAAATGCGCACAAATAGGATTTGTGCATGCAAAAGCATGCAGTCCTATAAACTCAAAGTAATCCTAGTGCTCTCCAGCTAGCTCAAAGGATTGCATTCGCGCTTCCAATAAATCACAATACCCATCCCTTGGGGCTTCCCTCCCCCTCCCTACACTCTTTTCTCCAACGGTTTTAGGAACATTTGCATCCTTTCTGCTCCCAATGTGATTTCCTCTTCTATGCATTTATAGATACAACAACCTGTGCTCCCATCATCAATATGGCACGAGTGAGGGCACTATTATTTCAGTCTTCATTATGGTTCCTATAAGATCAAACACAAGGATCTACTCCTAGTACCTATTTTGTTACTTCCTATCCAGAATTTTTAAGGGGGGAAGGGGCAGGTAACTAAGTGATTATTGGGGTCACAGAGCTCTTTATAAAAGGCCATGAAATCAATACATGACTCAAATACTAGATTTCAGCATGAACTGGATAGTAAAAAACTGGCTTGTGCCCAAGAGAAGTTAGGGAAAATTAACAATTTTCAGGTTACTTAAAAAGAAAAAAAGTAACATCAAGGAATAGAGCTGGTGTGTGTGTGTGTGTGTGCATGTGTATTTTAATCCTAAACTAACTCAACTGTGGCTTACGGCCAATACACAGCAATCAATGGTTTGTGCTGCAGGAAACTTTTAATAACATTTTTAGGGAAAATTTTTCACTACCACAAATATTTTTTTCTGAGACATCGCAATTCTCTGGAAGAATTAAAAGAAGTAAGGAGTAGGGGCTGGTATTGTGGCATAGCAAGTAAAGTCGCATCTGTGACAACAGCATCCGTGGCTGCTCCACTTCCAATCCAGCTCCCTACTGGTGGCCTGAGAAAAACAGAATTCGGCCCCTGCCACCCACATGGGGAGACAGATGAAGGTCCAGGCTCCTGGCTTCGGCTTGGCCCAGTGCTTAAGGTTGCTGCCATCTGGAGAGTGAACCAGCAGATGGAAGCTTGCGCTCTCTCTCTCTCTTGCTCACTCTCTAACTCTTTCAAAATAAAATAAAAACAAGTAAGAAGGGGATAAGTACTGAGTAGCAGGTAACAGAGCTCCCAAGTATCTTCTTTATCCTCACTGGAGAGCAGGAGCAGACTTTGCCTCCCTGTCAATTCTAACAGATACGCCATACCTACTTGCAACAGAGTTGAGGAAAATTCTGAAGCTGAATGGAGACTGTGACTAATTTCATGTTCTCTGATATAAGGGTCAGCAAAAATATGACACATTTGCTACTGCCAATTGAGTCCAACTCCCCCACAACAAAGATGTGAATAGAGGTCTAAACTTGATGCAAACTAAGATTACCTAATTCCCAATCTAAAGTTGTTTATCACAGTGAAAAGTCTCCATTTTTTCATACATTAATGTGAAGTTTACGCATGTAAATGCATGCACATTTACGAATTCACACTTAAAACCCCCTACTAAGAGTGAACAGATCCTCTCATTCTTAGGAAATCCCTCCTTTACTTATCAATAGTGCACAGTTCTGTGGGCACAGAGCAGGTCCAAGAGCTGTTGACTGACTGCTTCTTCAAACAGGAACACACCCAATCCGCACCTCACATGCTCACTCTCTTTGCCCTCAGATGTTCCAGACACAAAAAACTCTAAGCCCCATTTTGATCTCATGTTGAAAATTCAAAGATCAGAACAAAATAAGACAGTACATACAGCCACATGAATTAGGTTCAGCCATGTCAGTGACAACACAATTCGATGAGCAATTCTCTCCACCATCCCCAACAGACAGACATGTACCCACACCTCTTACCCACAGAAGCACTTGGTGAAAATTGAAATTTGCATAGGGGCCTAATGAAAGAAGGCCCCTGCTGATCTAGGTCTCCATGAGTAGCGTGCAGATGTTTCCATGTTGCATACCGAGTTGCCATAACCCAATTTAATTACATTAAACACTGTCGGTTTTGGACACTTCGATGAGAAACATTCCTTGGTGTGCTTTCCCTAAGGATAAGAGGTATGTAGCAAACAAGCAAGTGAAGTCACAAAGACTTCTTCAAAACCACATGAGCCAAGCTGATCCGAGTTTAGCTGATCAAACCTCTGGACCAAACTACCAATTGACAGATAACACTCAGGGGCAGGGTGAAGCATGCAAGCAGCAAACTTCTACAGACACAAAAACCCAACACTCCCTAGATACACGACAAAGGGGAAAGGAGGTGAAGGAACAAGCTGCCAATGAGGAAGGATCCAGGGATATTTCCAAGCAGTTTTAAATGTGCAAGATTAAACTGCAGCATCTTTGGATAACCTAGATAGAACTTAAAGAAGATGAATCAAAAAAATCACAAGGTGGTGACCCTGGTGGGAAGGATGAAGGATACAGAGCACTGGCCAAGTTCTACTGGTTGTCCGGGCAGCAGTTACAAGAATGATCATTCATCAAACCATGCATTTGTGTTGTGTGTTTTTCTATATCTGTGTTTTTACAATGAAAGTCTTACAAAAATGAGTTAGTATTACTCCCTAAGGATATTCTATAGCTGAATTCTCCAATCTAGTAGCCAGTAGCCATACATAGCCATTTAATTTCAATTAACTTCAATGAATTAAAATGAAACACTAAAAAACTCTAATTTTACATTTCAAGTGTTTAAGTAGCCAGATGGTGCTGGTGCCCACCACACCGAACGGAGATTAAAGGACAGTTCCATGATCACACAAAATTTCACTGCACAATGCTATTCATGGGGAAGGCTGATTCTCCAGATCTCTGGAGCTCCATGCATTGCTAGGAGACCGCGCAAATACATGAGCTCCTTGGCCTTCGGTGGCTTCTAGTCTTATTAACCTTACATGTAACACTCTCGCCAATGAGAGAACATATATATTCATAGCGACAGCCACCCAGCAACCACACTAACAAGTTGAGCTCACCCACAGTGGGCATTACTCCAACGTAATTAACAGTTTTTAAAAAGGGAGGGGGAGAGAGAGGGAGAATGTCTTCCTTTGTGGGCAAGGAAGGCATCTGATCGCATTGATGTGATCAGATATTCACATACTGCAGCCATACAAGGCTGATCCAAAACCATTACCTACAGGGCTAAGAAAAAAATATCTGAATGCAACAGAAACAGGCATTAATGGGAAAATTGGTGAAAATTTCTAAAAAGTCTGCAGTCTGGTTAATAATACTGCACCAAAACTAATTTCCCATTTTTATTAACTGCTCCATGGCTATGTAAAATGTCACCACTAGAGAAAGCTGAGAATATATAAAAACTTCGTATTTCTTCCAAATTTTCTTTTATGTCTACATTAGTTCCAAATACAGTTCATGAGTAAAGCCGATTTATCCTAAAAAATTGATGTAGGTTAATGTAAAAGAACTCCAGTGAGAGCTAAGGATGGTTTGATCATTTCAGGATGAGATACGGTCAGCACAAATATTAGTCATGGAACAACATCAAAGATCTTTTTCCAGAAAAGTGAGCCAAATTATTTGAAAAGAATGGCCATTTTTCAATGGAGGCAATAGCTTCCAAATAAGAGGCACAAAGAACCAATAATGGAGATGACCTAGAAACCGCCTGCCTCTGGCACTTAAAGTCCTACCAAAAATTTTCAGAAATTATTCACATACATCAGATCAGCAGTGATAATTTCCAACTGCCCTCAGAGAACCCCCAGAACAGTCCTCAGTTGCTAATTCTGGACAAGATTCAAGGATTCCTGATCAATAAAGAGTGTTCAAGAGCACTTGAGGGAAACTTACCAAGGAAAAACAGGAATTATCACTTTGGGCTAATTTTTAAAGCAACTTGGAAATTTAGCATTTGAGGGAAAATTTTTCCAAGGAACATTTAAAAGACTTTTATTTTGTGCTTGGGATTAGCAAGAAAATAAATATGGTAAAAGGCACAAATAAATGACCATTTTAACTTGCTTTCAGATCTGCTACATTGTA
Organism: Oryctolagus cuniculus; assembly: GCF_964237555.1. Classification (NCBI taxonomy): domain Eukaryota; kingdom Metazoa; phylum Chordata; class Mammalia; order Lagomorpha; family Leporidae; genus Oryctolagus; species Oryctolagus cuniculus. The sequence continues at coordinate 12,540,286 of NC_091448.1, read as the reverse complement.
TGTCTTGTGCTTATTTCCTGTACCCAAGTTTCCGAGATCAAATCTTCAAATCAGCAACACTGAAATTACAGGAAGTAAAAGTCTGACTTCCATATTTGGTTTGCACTGCTGTCCAAAAACAATTTCAATTCTAAGGGTGGGGTTACCACCAAATATAAACTCTCTGATCATAAAATCCTTTGATTTTGTTTAGGGAGCTACTAAAACCATGTACATTTGTAGATTAATAATTATTTACTATATATATATTTTTTGAGTAGTACATAAAATGCAAAAATCAGCTCTGGTATAAGGTCAGTGGTAGATTAAGAAACAGAAGTACTGTAGCCTGTTCTCAGAGAATACTGGTGAGAGTTCAAATAGCCAAGAGTCAAAGAAAAATACAGAATTTTTAAATAGCCATTTTCTTGTCCATGAATTCTCACCCAATACAAATTCAAAAGTCTTATACTTTTTAAAAAAGATTTATTTATTTGAGAGGCAGAGGTAGAGAAAGAGATCTTCCATCCACTGGTTTACTCTCAATGGCTGCAACAGCCAGAAGCTTCTTCTTGGTCTCCCATGTGGCTGCAGGGGCCCAAGGACTTGGGCTATCTTCTATCACTTTCCCAAGCCACAGCAGAGAGCTGGATTGGAAGTGGAGCAGCCGAGACTCAAACCAGCGCCCATGTGGGATGTGAGCACCATAGGCGGCGGCTTTACCCACTACACCACAGCACCGGCCCCTCTTAGACATCTTTAATGTGATATTCTAAATATTTATTTTGATTTGAAAGGCAGAATAGAGAGAATGAGCTGTTCCATCTGCTGGTTCACTCCCAAAACACCCACAATATCCGGGACCAAGCTAGCCCAAAGTCAGGTGCACAGAACTCAAACATATGGGTGGAAGGGACCCAGGGACTTCCTCTCAGAGTGTGCATTAACAGGAACTGGTACAGGAAGCGGGGCTGGGACTCAAATCCTGGCACTTTAATATGGGATACAGGCATTGCACACAGCCATCTTAACTGCTGCACCTAACACCTGCCCCTAATACAGTATTTAAAAAAATCATTATCATTAGACTTTTATTAATCTATGAATTATAAAAGCCAAATACACAATCCTTACTACTCATTCAAACCCCTGCACTTCAGAATAAGATTCATATTTATCTCTAAGGTACTGCCATTGTTCTTTTTTACGGATTTATTCATTTGAAAGGCAGAGAGAGAATACCTACCTTCCACTGGTTCCAAATGACAATGGCCTGGGTCTCCCCACATGGGTGCAGGGACCCAAGCACTTGGGCCATCTTCCAATGCTTTCCCAGGTGCATTGGCCGGGAGCTGGATCACAAGTGGAGCAGCCAGGACCCAAACCAGTGCCCATATGGGATGCCTGTACTGCAGGCAGAGGCTTTACCTCCGCACTGCAGTACTGCCACCCCCCCCACACACCTGGTATTGTCATTTTTCAATGAAAATAAAGGCAACTCGGCTCCTGTTTTGTTCGGGGATTCCCCTCGTGGTTGGTTTGTTTTTAAAAGCACAGACAGTTGTGTGGAGACCTGCAGTCATTGATAACAACACTCAAGACTTCAAAACTACAGAGTGCAGATCAATGCAGTTTCATGAGCTTCCAGGAGGTGAGAGGGTACACAGTGGTGTGGGATGTGGGGGCCAGAGACTTAGATGGTCACTCTCCTGTGTTGAGTTTACTGCAAATCACTTAACCCTCAGAACCAATTTCACGCTGTAATTTCAAAGACCTGGGCTAAATCATCTCCACAGTGCCTTTCCCTGCTTTGAAATTACAGTAACAGGAGCTGGCACTGTGGTGTAGCAGGTAAAGCCGCCACCTGCAGTGCCGGCATCCCATATGGGCGCCGGTTCTAGTCCCAGCTGCTCCACTTCCAATCTAGCTCTCTGCTATGGCCTGGGAAAGCAGCGGAAGATGGCCCAAGTCCTTGGGCCCCTGCACCCGAGTGGAAGACCCAGAAGAAGCTCCTGGTTCCTGGCTTCAGATGAATGTACTCCAGCCACTGCAGCCATCTGAGGAGTGAACAGCAGATGGAAGACACTCTTCTCTCTGCCTCTCTGTAACTCTGCTTTTCAAATAATAAATCTTTTAAAAAATTACAATAACATAGCTCTTTCTAACCCTGTGATTACAGAATTCACCAAGGTCAAGAGAGGTATTTGCACATGAATTCTCATCATTAACCTACATTTAAACATGAGCATGATTTTCTCACCTATGAGTGTATCATTTCAGTGGTATTACAATCCATTGTTGTACAGATGCTGTGCTACCATCTGTACAGGATCTGTGTCCCCCTGAAGCCCTGGTCCCCAGGGTGGCACTTCTGGGAGACAATGAAGCCTAACAGGAGGTCCTTGAGTCAATTGGTGCACAGCACACACTGGAACAGGAACAAGACACACAATCTCCCCAGCTCCGAGTTCAGGGTGAGATCCTCTGACACCTGCCGGTGCCGTGAAGTCCTCACCAGCACTGGGCTGATGCAGGTACCATGACTTTGTACCTACAAAACTGAGCCAAATAAAACTCTTCACTTACAAAGTTGGCCATGTCAGGTATTTCATTAGTGACGGAACACTAATGAACACAAATGAGCTGCCCAGTTCTTTCTCAGGGACAAGGTTTACTCATCTACCCGTCCTACCCTTCCTCCCCCTACACCACCACCAAATTAAAATTCTAAGAAAAAGTCTCCATATAATTTCAGGTTATTATGACAAATTATACCAAACACCACCTATAACTTGACATAAAAGGGAAATGTGGAAAATGCAACAAAAACCAAACATGATGCTGCACTCCATAATTCTGAAATAAGACTTGGACTACTCATAATTATCCCTCACCGGACAAGTCAACCAAAAGAGCCCTGTGCACAAGCGGGTGCTATCAAAGTTAACAATTATGAAACCTCTAAGTTTTCTGAAGTTTACTTTAAATGAAAAATAAGCCACCAGAAAAGCATTAATATTACACTTTGAATTATCCTCTTAACTGGAAAACTGAACTGAAGCCCAGAGCCTCAACACTTCATCCACAGAGTTCCATCAGATCATTTTAGAAGATGGCAAGTCTGCACACGCAGCATCCATTCAACTCGGCACCAGGTGCTGTGGTGTCTGGGTGTGTAATTCGGTGAAAAAAGGAAAATGAAGATAAAGTACTTATCAGCCTGCATCTCTAAACCTGAATTTCAGCATTAAAAAAACAAAAAGAAGTTCTTCATGCTCCTAAACCATTTATAATTAACCATTATTTGACTTTTTAAGAATCACAAATATGTAGCACAGCGATAAAATGAAATTAAAGTCTCATTTTAAAATTAAAACTATATTTCCATATTAATGAGTCACTCAGATTGATGCCAACCAATGTGAAGCTACAATGACAGAAGTCATTTTAATGAAACAAACTCAGCAGGGGCAAAAATTAGATCAACTAAAAACAATTTCAAAATCACTGTTAGGCAAATAACTAGCAATATGATCACATTGTAATCCGGTTATTAAATTTTAAATCAACCATGTATAACTTTGATTACAATGACAGTAAGAAAAACACCTTCATGTTTAGAATACAGAAAACACATATATCTTACTACATTCTTTTCTTTGAGTTAGGAATCAGGTTAGAATATATAAATATTTTAGATAACAAGTAATTTCTCATGTTCACACTTTAAAATAATCCATTTTTAGAGGATATATGGATCCATTCATTAATTCAACAAAAGCAGCAAAGTGATTTAAGCTAATTTTTGGCCATTTAGCTTCCAGACAAATCTGAATGGAAATGAACAGAAGCCTCTACAAATGTGAGCCAAGCTTCTTTGAATCAGTGAGAGTTTTATGCCAATTACCACAAACACCGCCACAAATCGTACTTTATTAGAAAACCTGAGGGAAGGAAAAAAACAAATGAAAGGAGATGAATAAAACAGATTGGCTTTGTATCTGTACAGCCTCCGATGCTATAAAACCACTGCACAGAAAACACATTCACAGAATCTGGGTGGTTGCAAATCTCAGCTCTGTCACTCACTGAATCACACCGTATGAACAAGGGCAAGCCAGCAGATGTTCTTTGCCCCAGTGCCCCCCCCCAACCCCCTGCAGAAAGCAGCTCCCCAGAGAGGTGGCACAGCAGCAGGATCCCACCACGTTTTATGTGGGGTCTTTCAAAAGTTCACAAAAATGCATATTATGAAAAAACTATAGGGCCAGTGCTGCAGCTCAGCAAGTGAATCTACTGCCTGCAGCACCAGCATCCCTTATGGGTGCCAGTTCAAATCCCAGCTGTTCCAATTCAGATCCTGCTCCCTGCTAAAGCACCTGGGAAAGCAACCAAAGATGGCCAAGTGCTTGGGCTCCTGTGCCCCCATGGGAGACCTGGATGAAGTTCCTGGCTGTTGTGGCCATTTGGGGAGTAAACCAGTGGATAGAAGACGATCTCTCTGCCTCTGCCTCTCTCTTTCAAATAAATAAATCTTTGAAAAAAATTCCATTTTTCCATAAACTTTCTGAAGTTCCCTTGTGTTTCTCAAACTGAAGCCCAGATGAAAACCCATTCCAACCTCTATGCCCCCTTGCCTTTCCTTATAAAGTTTCTGATGTGGTTAAAGGACATCAGCTAGAGTTCACCCATGAGGAAGGAAGGAGTTATTACTAATAATTAACCAGAAATGCAGACTGAAAAAGTCAGTGGGCAGTTCCCAAAATAGAAAGGTGCCAATGTTAAATATGTAAATGTTTTAATTCTTCCTTATTTTCCTCTTATTAATGTGTATCAGCATATCTAATATAACTGAGCGTCTTGCCTCCAGATATGTGATGCTGTAATCACACTGTAATGCTTCCTTAGAGTAGCCAGGTCTTTGCAAGCATGTAGAAGCAGCCTGCTTTTGAAAAGCAAGAAGCTGTTTTTCCAAGTTTCCATACAATGTATCTTTTGTATGGAGTTACATTGTGTTTATCTGCTATATTTGTAACACCTTTCTGAAAAATTAACATGATTTACAACAATGAAAACAAAAAGAAGATACAAAAGGGAACAATGTTTGTAGTGCAGAAGAACTAATTATGGAAACACATGAAATTGCTCCCTACACATTTCTCAGATGTGTTCTTCCCTTTGGGGCTGGGCCCCGGCTACATCCCCTGAGGTCTGGCCTCTCCTCCTGGTCCACACCTTCCATGAGCATAGGGTCACTCTCATGGCCTCTCCTCACTCTCAGCCCTTTCCCTAAGGAAATTCTGCACACCCTGCAGAGCCCAAAACAAAAGTCACCCCCCAATAAACCCAAATTATGTCTCTTTCCTTCCCACATGCTTCTCCAGCATCACATAGGTAACAAATGGAACATGTGTATCTTCTGTGCTCTGTACTAAGCTTCCTGGTGCCAGGCTTGCTTCCCGTGATCTGCAGGCTCCGGCACAATATGACATTCAGAATGGAGGTCCATGTATCCAACATAACCTCCTGCTACAGGACAAAAGCACATGAGTATTACAGGTTGAGCACTCCTGATCTAAAAAAGCAAAATCCCAGATGCTCCAAAAATCCAAAATATTTTGAGTGCAAAGTTTAATAAGAGTTTGGAACATTTTGGTCTTGGTTTTTCAAGTTAGGGGATATTCAACTGATAAATTCTATGCAAATAATCTGAAAATCTTCAAAATCTGAAACCCTTTTAAGATTTTTTTTTATCTCTTGGAGAAGTAGAGTTACAGAGGGCAAGACAGAGAGGTCTTCCATCTGCTGGTTTACCCACCAAATGACTGCAACAGCCAAAGCTAGGACAATCTGAAGCCAGGAGCTTCTTCTGGGTCTCCCACATGGCGCAGGGTCCCAAGCACTTGGGCCATCTTCCACTGCTTTCCCAGGCCATTAGCAGAGAGCTGGATCAGAACAGAAGCAGCTGGGACATGAACCGGCACCCTATGGGATGCCAGTGCCACAGGCAGAGGCTTAGCCTACTACACCACAGCGCTGGCCCCTGAGACCCTTCTGATACCAAATATTTCAGATATGGACACTCAACCTGTGCTAAGTCGAATAACTCTTCACTCTTCAACACCTTCACCTTCAAAGTTATGACTTACGTGTGACAAAACTTTGAGGAAAAGGGGAACCGAGATGCAGCAAAGCACAGGGCTTAACAGCTTGGCATCTGGATCCATACTGCTTGGGCTTGAATCCCAGCCCATCATTTTCTAAGTGTGTGACAGCTGACAAGTTATTAAACTCCTCTGTGCTCTGTATACCTTTTCAGGATCAAATGCATTGATGAAAAGTGCTCAGAACAGCATTTAACAGTAAACACAATCAGGGTGTGAATCTCAAGTGTAGGAAAATTCCTACATCGTAGACTTGGTGCACTATGTACGCACCACTGTAAGAGACATGGTCCCCAGCCCCCCAGGAGAACGTCTAGGAAAAGGGTTAGAAAAGCTCTACAACAGGATTTTGCTCTCAGAATCCAGCTATTAAACTGGCTCCTCTCCTGCCCCATTCTCATCCTAGTTTGTCCAAATCACATCTAAACTGATTTATAGCACACCTTCATGTCCTATACTTCCAACGCTCATTATCTCCTAACTCCCTACCAGAGTCAGATACAATACATGGATTTTGTACATGTGCTTCAAAAGTTTTAGATGTTAGAGCATTTCATGTTTGGATTCTCAGATAGGGATGCCCAATATATAAAGTCTAAACAAATATTCCAAAATCTGAAACTCTTCTGGTCCAAGCATTTCAGATAAGAAATACTCAATCTGCATTTCTCACGATACCAAAAATAGAAATGTATAGATACAGATGAGAGAAGAAACAAAACAAGTGAAGGCAGTAGAGATTAATTGCATTTACTAATCTTTGTGGACTTGTTCTTAAATAATTCTTATCTTGTGCTGACAGTGAGTCAAACCACTCCCATCCTTTTGATAGAAATTTCCAGAAACCATTTTCCCGTTTGTATTATTTAAAGGTGGGTTTTTTTTTTAATGCAGTTTTAGCAATTTCCACTAGATTTGACTGTTTATACTGTGCCAACACTGTAACGTTTGTGTTTTAGGTTGAAGTCTGCCATGCAGTTTTACAGTCTGCTAGAAAACAAGACCCGAAATAAAGGGTTTGCCATGGAAACTCCGAGACAGATGAGGACAGTGAAGCCTTAATAATTCTATGTCACCAAGAAATGTTTCAGTGTTTCCCTTAAAGGCATCATTCTTTCCTCTCCTAGTATAAATCCAGGCTTCATAAGTACCAAAAAAAGTTTCCACTTGGCTCTGAAGAATGTTTTCTGCAGAACTGTTGAAAATGAACCCGTGCCACACCCCCCAGTCTGGGGAAGTCCCTCAGCTCTCTGGTCTCTAAAATGGGAAGACCACCCATTCTTTGCATGGTGCTTTTAGGAAGAAAAGACATAAAATGTGAAAGCTCCTGAGTGTTTGGCACAGTGTAACATTTAATAAGTATTAGTTTGCCTTTCCTTTCAACCGACGGTAAATCAACTACAACCATTCTGTTGCTGCCAACACAGTCTCAATCATTCCTTCTCACATCACGGCACAAAAACTTTCACATCTAAGAAGTTTTAAAACAGAATCAATGAAGCTGAGCTACTACTCCCCCGGAGCATGGTGATCTGGTTTCAGCTGTTAGCAATCTCACAGTAAAACTACACCTACACGACTACACCTGGGCTCACTGTAATTTTTCACCCTCTATACCCAAGACATTTTCTCCCTCCTTCAATGGCCTGCAATGTGCTGCTTTTATTTGTGGCAGTAAGGTTCCTCTCTGGTGCCTGGATGCTTTTCTAAAGAAACAAAGAAGCCATATCACGTGGTTTATGGCAATTGTGTTAATTTATTAGATTTAGTATTATATATAATTTAGCATAGATCCAAATTAGAATTTTCTGCTGTTTTACATAAGAGCACTTAACTTCAGAAAGGACTTTTTCTTAAATCATCTAAAGATCTATCCTACTTGGCCTAACTTCAGATTATCAAGTAGCTTTAAAAAAAAAAAAACACAGTGGTCAGAAGTCACTGATCTTTCTGGCTGTGGGTATCCACCTCATGGCTCTAATATTTATATAATTACACACCCAGCAAATATTTATGTAGTGTCTGCTGAATGCCAGGCACTGCATTAAACCCTGGAGACACTGGAGAACAAAGACTCGCTCCTTGAGCTCAAGTTGAGAGATGGTGCAGAGGGAGGATCCTGAGATAAGGAGAACACCTAGAATGCAAGGTTAGGCCTGAGCTAACCTTGGAATGATGACCCACAGGCAAAACAGGTATCATCTGGCAAAAGGGGTTGAGAAAAGAAGGGAAGAAAGAACTTTCTGGAAAAGCACAACTTCTTCGCAATGACCAGAGGACGGGGAGAAGAAAAGATATCCTTAGATGAGCCCGAATACACAAGACAGGGGTTTCAAGAGCTTTCCAGTGTTCCGCTAGGGAGGTGGGCTTCATCCTAATTGGGCAGCTCTGAAACCAGTGCTGTTTTGAAAACAATACAGTGACTGGGCATGAAAGGAAACAAGCAAACAAGCCATGGGTCAAGGTGTCTAAGAAGCTGCATGTAACTAATGTCACCTTAGCGGGAAACGCTCCTTACAGAGTAGGAAATCATTTTGCCGTAAAACTAAAGAAAAGGAAACAATCATCACAGGCACTTGCAAAAGTAAACATTAGGTTTCTGCTTCCTATTAGGGTGAGTAACCACTCCACATACTACCGCACCTGCTGCTGGCGGGGGAAGAGGCGAGTGTGAGTAAAGTAACTATCGCACTTCCACTTCTGTACTAAGTAAAAGCAGCAACTCAAAAGCCGTTGAGGAATCACATCAGAGCAAGAATACAGCACCAAATACATTCCTACTTCCAACAAATATTCATCTTTTTTTTTTTTTCAGAGAAAAACAGCTGAAGTTTTTTTTTTGTTTGTTTTTTAAGATTTATTAATTTGAAAGCAGAGAAAGAGAGAAAATCTTCCAACTGCTGATTCACTCCCCACAAAGGCCACAACTAGGCCAGACCAAAGCCCGGAGCCTCCTCTGGATATCCCACAGTACTCAGGCAATCTTCCACTGCCCTCCCAGGCCACTAGCAGGGAGCTGGATCGGAGGTGGAACAGCTGGGACTCGAACCAGCACCGATATGGGATGCTGGAATTGCAGGCAAAGGCTTTACTCACTACACCCAGTGTTGGCCCCTAGAAAAGCCATTCTAACCACCCACTTTCAATGCATTTTTCCTATCTTTTAGGCATTACTGGCCACTTAATCTTGGAGACCGACACAATGCTTCAACCTGACATTACTGGAAAACCTCCTGAGTTTCAGATGAATCATTCCTCCATGCATTCCCCTGTTGTGGCTCTGCAGTGAACCCAGCTACAATTCACACAGCTTTTAATTTTGGGACGCGGGAACCAATCAAAAATGGGGTACCAAGATGCTGACTCCTGTTGAGAAGACAAAGGATGACAGAAAATCCTGGCACCAACTTTGAAAACCAGAGGTCAGGGAGAGAAGAAGTAGCCAATCCAGTGCATGGGAGTACCTAGCTGGGCCAGCCTCATGATTCTGCCCAACTTGGACCTCGGCCCTTTCCACCTCTTGGCACCTGGCATCCACACTGCTTGGCTCCCGGAGCCCCATGGCAGATAAGGACAACCGGACATCCTTTTATGAAAAGCTGCCCATGTAATCCCCTCTACCCTCTCTTAAAGTCACTCTCACTCTAGAATCCTTTAGGCTGTGCAGGCAAGAGGAGACTTGTTCTTTTTTCTTATTGTTTTCTTCTTCCCTCAAACACCAGCTTTCATCCTTATAGAAAGAACATGAAACACAAGCCTGCTCAGGGGAACCAATGGAGAAAGGGATCCAATGTGAAATGGCATCACCAATGGGGAAAAGAAGCTGATGTTTTTAACCCACAACTACCAAAAAACACAGAGCATCAGCTGGAGTTACAGGTTAAGTATAAGACACAGTGTGTCCTAACCAGAAAATGACTCAAGACTCAAAACTGCCTCACAGTGGCAACACTGAAAGCACAGGAGTGAGAGTCCATTCCCTGCAGACCCCTCACCCAGCACTGACTGCTCAGAGCCCACAGGCTCCTGGTGATCATGCTACTGGCAGGGGTTACTTCTCAAACTGTCTCTTCAGGGTACTTTAATCAAATACCCTGGGTTAGTAGTTCATTTTAATTTGTGATGTTACACAAGAGAAAGCATGGGGGTAAAAAAAAAAGTCAGGAAAACACGCCAGGTTAGCCAGCTGCAACAAACGATGCAAGGAACCGTTTGGCACTTAGAATAAGCAGGTCACGTTTGGAAAGGCTGTTTCTACCACCGTAACTAGAGAAGTGCAGAGGTGTTGCTAACTGAGGAGGAAAAACCATCGAGTTGGCTCATTGCCTTTTCCAGCAGTGAAAGGAGGAGATAACACTGCTTCGGCTCTGCTGCCCCAGAGGAGATGTGTGGGCAACACAGTGAATCACTAAGCCCCAGGATGATTGCCACTGGAAGGAACTGGTGGCAGACAGGAACTGCCAACCAGACATGGGCTTTCCAGACTGCAAACGCGACTTCACCAATGTCCAAACCACAGAAGTCTACTTCTTCTCTCGGAAAAAAAAAAAAAAAAAAAAAAAAAAGCCAGGATCAGCTCTCGGCTAGTCTCAGGGATGAAACAGAGCACTGAGTACATCCAGAAAAAACCATGGAGCCAAAAATCAAAAGGCAAATCCAAGTTTCCTAACAAGGGCATGGAACAGGGCTACAGATGGACAAGCCTGCCTTCTGTCCAGGTCTACCACCCACTCCTCCTCCTCCCCAGCCTTGCAGGCCCTGGGTTTCAATATTTCAGGCTACAAACTCTCACAAGAGGATCCTGTGTTACTTGCCCTGGTCATATCAGTTTTCGGGGCCAAACACCTACACTGCAATATAAAGAAGAATGGCAGAGAGTCCATAAGACAAAGTGGGAAAAACCCAAGAAACCTCTCTCCAGGAAAATTTCCTTCTTCCATTTAGGTTGCATCTTGGGGAAGGGAAAAAGTGGGAAACAATCTTCATACTCACGTTCCCGTAAAATAGAATGCCTTCTAAATGGCATCACCCATACCATGCACACCCGGTTTTAGGAACTAAATCTCATTGACTAGTTCAGTCTTCCAATTCTTGTGTAATAAATTTTGACAAATATTTTGGATCTAAAGCTATATATTTACTACAAGATATGTCACTTTTTTGGAGCACCTCTCAAGTGAAAAATAGAAAAAGTATATCTACTATAAATATTTTTAATCTACCGACCAAAGAAACATACTTCTTACTAGCAGTCGAAAAACACTGCCTCATCAAGTGAAAAATTCCTGGTGTGCAAGGAATACAAAAAGCAGTCTGAAATGCCAGCTGCCATGTCTGGGGTGGGGTAGGGTAGGGGTGCTGCCAAAGCCATGGATGAGAATGAATTATTCTTCGGAAAGACACTTACTGAACAGAACCAAATGGACAAACAAAGCTGGAGAACATTAAGAGAAAATCTAAACACTCTAAAATGGTCAGCTGTTAAGGGAAAGATTGAGGAGAAAAATCAAAGCAGGAAATACTGGGTGGCTACATATTTTTAAAAGATATTCTTTTTAATTGACATAGTTGACATATTTCTGAGTACAGTGTGACAATTCAATACAGGTATATGATGTATAACAATCAGGGTAACTGGCATATCTATTACCTCAAATATTTATTATTTGTGTCAGAAACATTCAAAATCCTACTAGCTTTGTCGACCACAACTATTCTACTGTGCTCTAGAACACAGGTTACTCCTGATACCCAACTGCACCCCTGTACCCATTAACCATCCTCTCTCCATCTCCCTACCCCCAGAGTAACTGTACTTGTATTTGTAGGATTAAAAGCACTGTCCTGAGCTAACACAACCTTCTAATTAAGTTACAACAAACCACAAGATGTAATGGATTAGCCTTTGCCTGCTCAGAGATGATTCTTACTGAACAAAATGTAACCAGCAGACAGCATGTTACAAATAAACTTACACTTCAGGCCAGCACCATGGGGTAGCAGATTAAGCTGCCGCCTGCAGTGCCAGAATCCCATATGGGCGTCAGTTCAAGTTCTGGCTGCTCCACTTCCAATCCAACTCTCTGCTATGCCCTGGGAAAGCAGTAGAAGATGGCCCAAGTGCTCAGGCCCCTGCACCCAGGTGGGAGACCCAGAAGAAGCTCCTGGCTTCAGATCAGTGCAGCTCCGGATATTGCGGCCAACTGGGAAGTGAACCAGCAGATGGAAGACCTCTCTCTGCCTCTCCTTCTCTCTCTCTGTGTAACTCTTTCAAATAAATAAGTCTTTATTAAAAAAAAACAAACTTATACTTGAGAAGGTTTCTATAAATTAAAATCTATAAATGCACTAGGGCAATTCATTAGATATAAAACTAAATTTCTCACCAAAGCAAAGAATTGTACATAAAGTACATAATCATTTTTCTAAGTTGTTTGGTGTATAAACCCTGAATTTCAAATATCAGGTAAAACAAGCTCATTCACAGAATACAAATAACTAAAATGCATTTGAAAAAAAAAATGTTCAACCTCACCAATACCCCAACAGATGGAAATTGAAAAGACTTTTTTTTTTTTTACCTTCCTGATTGGTAAAAATTATACATTTTATATATTCCAGGTGGAGTCTTAACTGCTAGGCCAAACATGTCTCTTGTCATGAACTTTCTGAACATCCTCTCATGTACTAAAATAAAATTTTAAAAAAATTTAAAAAGCATTGCAGAATGATAAACTCATGATCCCTTTTGAAAGATCAAGTAGGCCAGTGCCGTGGCTCAATAGGCTAATCCTCCGCCTTGCGGCGCCAGCACACCAGGTTCTAGTCCCGGTCGGGGTGCCAGATTCTGTCCCGGTTGCCCCTCTTCCAGCCCAGCTCTCTGCTATGGCCCGGGAGTGCAGTGGAGGATGACCCAAGTGCTTGGGCCCTGCACCCCATGGGAGACCAAGAAAAGCACCTGGCTCCTGCCATCAGATCAGTGCGGTGTGCAGGCCGCGGTGGCCATTGGAGGGTGAACCAACGGCAAAGGAAGACCTTTCTCTCTGTCTCTCTCTCACTGTCCACTCTGCCTGTCAAAAAAAAAAAAAAAAAAAGAGAGAGAGAGAAAGAGATCAAGTAGATGAATGAGTCAGTGAGTGAGCAGATGTCTTTTATTTTTTATTTTTTTATTTTTTGACAGGCAGAGTGGACAGTGAGAAAGAGAGAGAGACAGAGAGAAAGGTCTTCCTTTTGCTGTTGGTTCACCCTCCAATGGCTGCTGTGCACCGCGCTGATCCGAAGCCAGGAGCTTCTCCTGGTCTCCCATGGGGTGCAGGGCCCAAGCACTTGGGCCATCCTCCACTGCCTTCCCGGGCCACAGCAGAGAGCTGGACTGGAAGAGGGGCAACCGGGACAGAATCTGGCACCCCGACCGGGACTAGAACCTGGTGTGCTGGCACCGCAAGGTGGAGGATTAGCCTACTGAGCCACGGCACCAGCCGCTCAGATGTCTTAAAACCAAAGCTGTCCCTGGATATGGAAGAGACAAGGGTATACAATTTCACATTTTATTTTATACATTTTTAAATGTGTATGAGTGTCACATTTATAACTCAGGTAAAGAAGAGTTAGGTTGATGTGAGCCTGTTAATCTGCAAATCCACTACAAACTTGATAGCTGCTTTCTGGGAGAAACCAGGCAGAACCCTCTTGTAGCCTAGTAATACAACCACTCTGATTTTCACTGACAAAACCTGCTTGGATAAGCAGGTCTAAGAGGGACCAACTGCATTCTGAATTATTCTTATGCAGAAAAAACAGGTTTTAAATAACATACAACTTTCTCCAAGACGAGTGATACTATTTTGGAAATTCAGAAAAAAAAAAATTTCAGTTTCCCTAGGTCCTCAACCAAATGAAATACCTCAAGAAAAGAGTGGATGTGATCCCTTTAGTGAAGAATCTTACATATTTAACATCTCACATCTTTAAACTTCCTGAAATCACATCCATGCCTAGATCCAATTCTCACCTCTAAGGTTCAGGCCCACAACTCTGAGAACCAGGAAGAACAAACACCTGCCTGTCATCTTTTAGAGAGACAGGTACAACACACCTTTCTCTTTATCTTAAAAGAAAAATGCCTTGATTCCCAAATGTAGCTTTCAAAATGATTTACTCAGTAAGGGTTTTATCAGAACATCTCGGCTTAAGACAATATCAATGAATACATCATTAAAAACTCCATCTAAAATTATGTTTAGAGAACACAGAAACAAGTTGACAAATTTAAACTTTTTAGAAGGTAATCAACCACCAGCACAATTTCAAAGTTGTAAAATGTACACACCTCTAATTCACTTATTAAACAGTGTTTGGATAACATTTTCCAGGCTACAATGTACTTTCCACCTGCCCTAATAAATGTGTGCCCAGATGGGAAATGTAACAAGAACTAAGTAAATATAATATAGACAATCAGCAGAGGAGCCAGGATCGAGCTAGCGAAACTGTGAAACCTTCACAATCTATAAAATGGTTTTTAAAAAAGCAGGATGAGAGTTTGAAAAGATATCTCATGTGTGTGAAATGCAACTACAGATCAGAGGGGGAAACGATGGGTCTCTTTCTGAATGCGATACAGGATCCTGTATGTTGTCAGATATTTAAGGCGAAAACAGAGTGTGCCACACTGCCACCCTGGAACAATCGCTCCTCAAAGAATCACTGGCATACACATGAGACACGCAAATTCTGCTCTGGAAACAAAACACAAGAACCTTACTAGAGTAACGTGTGGCCCAAAATTAGGTGCAGTGAGTCCAATCCAACACAGAGGTAAAAGGGATACAGTACAAAGAGGAGGAACAAGAAAAAAAAGTCACATGAATACAAAGTGATTCCTTTTTTTCCCCTCAACGCCCACACAAAGACGGCAGTTTCTGACAAGAATGTTCTCAGCAAAAATAAAATCACAGGAATTTTTCAAAATGAGTAAAAGGCAGCTCTCCATATCCATTACTAGACAATACTGGTTGACTTTTAGAAAAGGCCCAAACTTGGGGCCCTTGTGTTTCAAGAGGTTATTTTATTTATTTATTTATTTTTTACATCACAAAGGATGGCCGGGAACACATTTCGTGTCTGCAGTGCTTACTTCATGTTGTACTTGAAAATAAAATCCAGTGAGACAGCTTACCTTGGCACTGGAAGCCTTGCTTCCCAAACCCCCTGAAAAACAGAAACAAGAATAAAACAGCTTAACAGAGTCTGTGTGGCATAGCACATTTTAAACAAGCTATAGGACAAAATGTTCTACAGAGTTAAAGGTTTGGACCTCCTATCTGGGGAGCTGCTAGGAATGACATGTCCAAGTACCTGGCGAGATCACGGTACAAATTCAACTTGGAAAAAAGTCTCTCTCACCTAGAAGGGATCCAAGAAACATCTCATCACATCAAGCCTCTTTCCAGTTCTTTTCACTCTGTTACTGACACTTAAATTTCAAGACAAGAACATGACAGGGATAATCAAGTAACCAAGAGGAGGTTATAGACAGAGCGGAAAAGGAAGTGGCTGAATTTTGTTCCTAGGGACCAACAGAGAATTGTTTTTCTCCCTATAGAGAGTTAAAGAGTGGCTTATGGGAGTTTGGCTAGCGCTAGACACATGATATTTTAACCAACAGCACCACTTTTAACATTTAATTTTGGCTGGTGGAACCAGATTTTATGAAATATTATCCCTACTGTTTGCATCTCAGATTATCATGATCTAATTTTTAACAATTTACCCTGCAAGGACAAACTCCTCAGTTGCAAACATTGTTCCCCTAGGAACGAACTGCACTGAAATTCTCAGGAGGTCCTCGGTTGTAATCTCTTGCTTTACATAACATTTGAAATGTATACAACACTTCACATACCTTCATACTTAACTTAGGAGTTCTTCCCCCCCCCCCAAAAAAAAAAAGAAAACTGCACATAAATCCAAATATCTAGCCTTAAAATATCAGTGCTGTAATACTGAAGTAAAATCAAGGACCCACCGAAGCAATACTGGAAGAAAACTGAAAATCAAGAACCAACCTTTCCCTGGTATTCCCCGGGGCTGCCTGTTAGGTGTGGACGCTGCCAGGTGCACCCAGGGCGGGCAGAGAGGAGCCCTTTCCTGTCCAGGGCACACTACACCCGGAGACCTCGGTGCCGCATCCGCTCCAGCCTTCGGGGCAGCACAGCGCAAAGACTAGTCAGCCTGCCAGCCCCACCGTCCCTCTTCCAAGTTACCCACTTCGGGCAAAAGGAATCGCCGGCAGTCCCTTCTCTTTTACGCAACCTCACAGCTGACCCTGCAGGCAGCAGCCCTCCGCCTGGGCAGACGCGCCCGGGCGCTCCAGAAACTTATTTTAAGCAGCCTTATCTAGGATTCCCTACTCCTGTGAGCTCAACTCCTCCATATGCGGACTACTCGGTGGAAACCATTCATAGAGGTGCTGTACTTTTCCAAAAAGCCTGTATTTTTAAGCGGATTTCTGAAAAGGCAAAGGTCAAGCCTAAACACCCCATTAGCAGCACTTTCAGAGAGCTCGCCTGTTAGCACCTTTTCCCCCAGGTGTGATGGGGTCAGACGCAGCCAACCAGGCAACGCCCACCCCGGAGCCCCCAGGACACGCGTGCCTGGGAGGGGAGCTGGCTGGTGCCAGGGCACGCCCTGGGCACCTGGGGGCGGGGGGACTAGGGAACCCCAGCCGCAGCCCTGGAACTGCCCACCGGTGTCCTGAGGCAGAACCAACCACTGCGACCCCGAGGGTAGGACCCGGGGAAGACGGGCCCTTCACCTCGCGCTCCCTGAACTTCCCGGGGGTGGGGAGGCCGAGGACCTGAGACCAATGGTGCCCTTTCCAGCTATGGATCCCGCAGGTGCCCCAAACGAGCAGCGGCTGCGTTTCTTGGAAGTCACCTCACTCCGGCACCTTTAGCCATCGGGGTATTTTTCTTAAACAAGGCCTCTGTCCTCCTCCGCCGGGCTACAGGTCTAATCTCGTGTTGACAGGGTCTATTTAAAAAAAAAAAAAAAAAAAGACTCCCTCTGCCCTCCTGCCACTCGCCTGCTCCGCTTCGACCCCCTCCCCCCACCGCGAGCTTCCAACAGTTTGCTCGCTCTCCTGTTTCTCCCCCACCCCGGGCTCACCCAAGGGAGAGAAAGTCTCCGCGCGCCCAGCAGAGCCCGGCTCCGGGAGCCAGGCAGCCGAGGGCAGCACAAACACACGCCCCCGAGCGCGCCCGGGAACTCCGCGCCGCCGCCGGCTCCCTGGTCCTCTGCCTCCCGCCAGCCCGCGGCCGGCTCGGCCGGGCCGGGTGCGCCCCGGCGAGGGGAGAGGCCCCGGCCCGGGCCCCCTCCCGCGGCAGAGCGGCGCGCGCGAGCCGAGCCGGCCCGGGCGAGAGTTGGGACTCCCGCCGGCTCTGCAAGTTGCCCGAGGGCGGCCGCCCGTGCGCCCGGCGCGCACCTACCAGATGAAGTCGGTGCAGTGGCTGCAGAAGGTGGGCTGCTTGAAGAAGCGCGCGATGAATTTGTGGTCTTTCACCTCGTGCACGTTCTTCTGCCTCAGCGCCCCTTTGCGGGCGAAGCGGTTGGCCACGTCCTGAGACGCCGTGGAGTCGTTGGCCGGGAAAACGTCAGCCATGGTCCCCCCCAACCACCTCTTGCCTCCGCCGGGGAGCGGCAGCCGGCGAGGGCCGGGGTGGGCGGGGGCGGGCGGGGGAGGGGCGGCGGGGCGAGGGGCGACCCCGGGCGCGGGGCGCGGGCTGGAGGCGGCGGCGGCCGGGGAGAGGCGAGCGGGCGCGGCGCGGAGCCGGAGCCGCTCGCTGGCTCTCTCTCGCTCGCTCGCTCGCTTGCTCGCTGGCCCCACGCTCACTGACAGCCCGGCGCCCGGCGCTCGCGCTTCCTACTCGCGGCGGCGAGGCGGCCCGGAGCGGCACCGCCCACTGCGCATGCTCCCCGGGCTGGAGCGGCGGCGCGGGCGCGCGCGGGCTGGAGCGGGGGCGCGCGCGCGCGGGGGCTGCGCTGCTCGGCGCGGGCGGGACAGGGGCGCTGGAGCCCAGGCGAGACGGCGGCGGCCGCCGGCGGAGGACTGCCCCGCGCGAGGGAGCCGGGAGGGCCCGGCCGGCCCTTCGCTGCCCTCTCTCTTCCTCCTCCCGGCGCTCCTTCCTCCTCGTTCTCCTCCTCTTCTTCCGCTCCGCTCGCCCGGCCTCCTCCTCCTCTCTCCGCTTCTCCTTTTCGGGATCGGGGTTCTGAGCCTCCCGGAGCCCCCTTCCCCGTCTAACCGCGCCGGTTCGCAGTTGCACCTGGCTGCAGCGCCAGCCCCCGCCCCCGGGCACAGCCCCCAGAGCTTCAAGCTGCCCACAGGTGGCCGGAGAGAGAGGAGCAGCCTGAACCTCGGGGCCCTGACCCTCTCCCCCTCCCTCGGCCGTTGACGGACTTGTGGCCCACGGGTTGTGGAGGCGTCTGCTCCAGACCTCAGGCGTGCCCGCCACCTGGGATCGCTGGAGATTTGTCCTGCGAGTTCACCGGCTCCCAGGCTTTCTTGATTTTACAAGTCCAGAGCCTTAATTTAGAAACCATTTTGTATCCTAAGCTAATTACTGCAATAGTGGCAGGTGCAGAGTGCAGCCCGAACATTTGTAAATTACCGAGTGAGAGTGCTTGTGGAAGAGTGGCTGGCATGGGTATGCGAAGGACACACGTGGCAATGTACCAACTAATCACTCGCTGAATATTCAGTAGGTCTGCCTGGAAGACACTAAAACAGAAAGCAAACAACCATCTCGCAGCATTTCATTATTGTTTTTATTTGCCAGATTCACTAAGTTCACAAAACAACTTCACAAGGTGAAGACACCAGGAAAGAGAGCTCATTGCCGAATCCTGCAAGAAACTTTTAAAAAGACAACTTTTCGAAGCTATAAACCACCTTGGAGAGAGTGTATCATCCAGACCACCACTTTGATTTTTTGCAAATACCTTTTAATTGTGATGCTGGATAATAGGGATTGTATTTACATTTTAACGAGTGGAGGCTGTGGGCCGGCCATTAGTGGAGCCTGCATTTGGCTGACCCATTTATGATCCCGTGCACCAATGCTGATGCTTCGACACTGCACCTGCTTAGCATCCTCTCTGGTCAGAAATTCCACCACTCACGGCAGCGCTTCCAGCCCAAGGACTCAGGGAAAGAAGGAAGAGCAGGGCCTGTTGGGAAAACAGATCCAGTTCATCGCCAAACACCGCCAGTGTCTCAAGCCACGGTTGTTTATTGCTTAATAATCATCAATCAAATGGAGCACAGCAGAGTGAAACACAGCTTCCTCCCAGAGCCATCTTTATCCAGGGCAGAGGTCCCGCTGCATCTGATGAAGATAAGCTTCTCTGTCTCCACCTCCCTCCCCCAGGGCTTTGACGTTTGCAGGGTGAACCTGCTGTCAAAGCCCTGAGCCACGTCTGGGGAAGCTGAGCAAGGGTTACATGGGCTTGGGCAGCAGCCGTGCCAGCTCCTACGGAAAGAATGGAGCACCTGCTTCCAGCTGGGAGGAGATGGGAGGGGCTGTGTGTCTCCTCTCAGGTTGTGGTGCTGCTGTCTTGCCTCAGTTTCCCTTCCGTGTGGGTATGGGGGAAATGACTGACTGGAAGTCGGTTGATTGATGGGTGGGTGGGGCGTGAGTGCATCCACTGCCCAAGTTTTAGCTTGGTTTTGGGGAGGGGCAGCATACCTCGAGTGGAGAATTACCAGTTACCAAGCAGTGTACCAAGCAGGGCCTTGGCAAAGGCTGATGGCAATAGTGGGCCACCACTCACTCATGTAGCCCACCTGAGGCTTCCCCATTGTATAACTAAAAGGGGAGGGATTGAGGAAGGGAGAGCCCTCTAGGACAAGGGTAGCCCATCAGTCATGGACGTTGGTAATTATTTTCAAGTGTGCTGGAGATGGAGCGGGTGCAAGAAAAAAAAAAAAAAAAAAAAAAAAAAAAAAAAAAAAAAAAAAAAAAAAACAAGGAATCCTAGGCTGACCTCAGATGTCCAAATCCTACTGTCTGCCCTGCCTTTGGGGAACAAGCTCAAGTCTCTCTGGAGAGGTGTCACCTGGACCAGGGAAATCCAGAGGCTGAATCGAAGTCAGGGCACTGAACTGATTATTCAGAATCAGACTGGTTTACTTCAAACCAATATCTTTTTTTAAAAAATATATTTTATTTACTTATTTGAGAGGTAAAATTACAGACAGAGAGGGAAAGACAGGTCTTCCTTTCTCTGGTTCACTCACCAAATGGCTGCAACAGCTATAGTGGGGCTGGTCAGAAGCCAGGAGCTTCTTCTGGGTCTCCCATGTGGATTCAGAGGCCCAAGCACTTAGACCAACTTCCACTGCTTGCCCAGGCCATAGCAGAGAGCTGGATTGGAAGAGGAGCAGCCAGGACACAAACCAGCACCCGTATGGGATACCAGCACTACTGGTGGAGACTTAGCCTACAACATCACAGTGCTGACCCCAACCAATATCTTAAAAAAAAAAAAAAAAAAAAAAAAAAAGATTTATTTATTTACTTGAAAGAGTAATAAAGAGACAGAGGCAGAGAGAGACCAATCTTATATCCACTAGTTCACTCCCCAAATGGCCACAACAGCCAGAGCTGAGCCAGGCCAAAGCTAGGAGCCAGAAGCAGCTTCTGAGTCTCCCACATGGGTGTAGGGACCTGAGTACTTGGGCCGTCTTTCACTGCTTTCCCAGGTACATTAGTAGGGAGCTGGATCTGAAGTGGAGCAGCCAGGACTGAAACTGGTACCCATATGGGGTACCAGTGATGCAGACAGTGGCTTTACCTGGTATGCCCCAGTGCCAGCCCCTCAAAACCAGTATCTTTAAGAGACAACTTACAACCTGTTGCTCCATGCAGCTAACTGGGTCTCTTCAAATAGACCAGGCCATCTTAAACTTGGGCAATAGGGACTACTTAAAGTATAGAAAAATCTTGGTTGAGATTTCTAGTTAGCCAGATGGCTTAAAGCCTCATGCATTGTAGTCAGGGGTTAGGGTTTGTCTTCCCAGAAGGGCATCATTTTCTAGTGCAGGTAAACGGACATGGAGGGTCAACGGAGGTCCTGGGTAGCCTCGCTGTTGATCCCACTTGGCTGTGTCTCTGCTGAAAGAGCTTCTGTGGGCAGCTGTCCTGGAGTGGGAGCTTGGGGACTTCTGAGCGAGCCTTGTTCTCGGGCCTCTCTCTGACTCTTCCAGCTGCAGCATCGCTAACCGTGGAATGGCTGAAGTTGAGAAGTGAGGCCTGACTCTTGTTCTTCCCTTGATCATCTCCCTACTCCTAATCCACGAGGAAATCATATTGTCTCGACCTCCAGGACAGATCTCAAATCTATCCAGGGCCCCCACCCTAGTGCAAGATCCATCGTGCCTCTGCTGGACCACTGAGTTGATCTTCCTGCTTCCATTCTTGTCCCTTCTCCGTTTGGTCTCCGCCGGCAGCCATCTTGTAAAAATGCACCTGTTTATATCTTGACTAGATGAAAGACATGCCCTGTTCTTATACAGGAAAAGACATACAAGTGTCAGTTTTCCTCAAGTTAACCATAAGTACACCTTAGTCTGAAAAAAAAGGGATGTTTTTAAAAGTTGCTGTGGTTTGTATGTTGTTTATTCCCCCTTAGGTTCATATGATGGAAGCTGGATCCCCATTGTGGCCTTATTGGGAGTTGGTAAAACCTTTTAGGGGGGGTCCCAGTGGAAGGTGACTAGGTCCGAGGGTGCCACCTGTGGAAGGGATTAAGGTAGTTCCCAGGGGACAGGTTAGTCGCAAGTGAGGCCATCCCACCCCCTTGGCCCCTTCTGCGTGCAGTTACTTCCCTTTAGACTTCCGCCTGCTGTGACATCATAAAAAGGCCCTCAGCATAGCCCACATGGAGAGGCACCTGATCCTGGACTTTCAGACCCCAAAACTGTGAGCCAAACAAATTTACTTTCTTGATCAAACACCCCAACACAGGTGTTTTGATATAGCAACATAAAACAGACTAAGACACAAGCAGACAAACTGATTCAAATGTCCAAACTTCAGAAATGTAGGAATAAGGAGCAGCACTGTGACGACAGGGCAGGCTACTGCATGGGTCACCAGCAACCCATATCAGAGCACCTGTTCAAGTGCTGGCCACCACACTTCTGATCCAGCTCCCTGCAAATGCACCCGGGAGGCAGCACAAGGTGGCCCCTGCCATCCATGTGGGAGACCCGGATGAAGTTCTAGATTCCTGTGTTTGGTTCTAGATTCTGGCCCTGGCTATTGTAAGCCGTCTGGGGAGTGAACCAGTGGATGGAGCAGCTCTGTCTCCCTCTCTCCTTGTCACTCTGCTTTCAAACAAAAAATAAATATTTTTAAAAAGTAGTAATATATATCCTACCAGATATTTATCAAGAAGAAAAAGAATAATAAACCCAATGGAAAATAGAGGCAAAGATCATGAACAAGTAGTTCTCAGACAAGGAAATGTGAATAGTTCTTAAAATGTGGTAAAATCTTCAATCTGTCACATGAGAAGATAAATGTACATTAAGACCACATTGAAATCCCATCATGACCTAAGGCTGGGCATAGATAAAAAGTATGAGGAACACACTGTTTTGGCAAAGATCTACAGAGAATCAAATGGTCTCATATATCATTCATGGGACTGTGAAGTATCACAGCTGTAATAAAGAACAATTTGGAGTAACTATTAGAACTTAAAATGTATCAAACCCTTTCATCTAGCAGTTCTGCTTCTAGAAATGAATCCTACATGTGTGTGGTCCTGCACAAAAAGGCACACATAGGAAGGCAGCATTGAAATGTCTAGGCAGGAGAGACTAATTCAGTCAATTATGATACATTTATATGATATTTGCAGCTATTTTTAAAATAAGACCAATTATATGTACTGATAAAGAAATCTTTCAGATATGAGTGAAAAAGCAAAATGCTGAAGTATGTATAGAATGCTAACATTTATTTTTCAAAAGAATATATTTCTATGTAAATACTATTTTGAAGATCTGAATAAATATACAAAGAATCAATTGAGTGATTGCCCAGGTGGTAGAACTGGCTGCTTGGGGGAGAGTAACGGAGGAAGTCCTACCTTTCACCATGCCCACCATCTTATACCTTTGAAAATTTGTCCCTAGTTTTAAGAAAAAAATGACTTTTTAAAAGACTTTAAAATATATGCACTCTTAGATATATTGCATTAAAAGAAGTCCATAATATACATGGTAGTTTGAGAAGTTTGTGGAAAAACAGAATGAAAACATAAGTTTATTTTAGCACAAGGAATGCTTTAAATTGATACTGAGAGGTCTTCAGAAAGGCTCATGAAAAATGTATACTATGAAAAAACTGCACATGGAGTTCAAAACTTTTTGCAGCAAAATAAACGTAGCTTTTGATCCCATTGCCCATGAACTTCTTGAAGTCCCTGCATATAAACTTGTGCACACGTTCCTGCATGTGCTGTGTCTATACTGCAAGTGAACCAAAATGCGGACATCAAGGGCCTTCTCTGGATGGCAAGAATCTTTTCTGTATGGGAAGAGTGGCCTTGGCCTAGGACTAACATGGATACTTTTTAAAATACTTTCCTTTCATCAAAAAAGGAAGCATTGATTATTTTTAATTCACAAAACAAGTTTTATTGCTGTGTGGCGTGGAGCACAAGTGTCTACCAGCTGCAACAGGGAAGGATGAGAATTCTGTTTTAAACCATTCACCCCTGCCTCCTCCTTAACCCTATATGAGGTCTGGGGGTTAAATTCCTAACTGGACTGCCCAGGGGAGCTTCATGGTGTCCTGCGCTTCAGCTCCCTCCTTCAAAGAGTTCTCTGGCCTTTCTTCCTGCTCTCCTGTAACAGCCACAGCACAAGGCAGGTGTGAAGCTCAGAAGTCCTGGGTTCAGGGAGGAACGTCAGCAGTTACTGGGCTGGGTCACCTGGATACATAGACCTCCCTAGGTCTCTAATTCTTCATCTAAAAATGGAGATATTCATAACCAGGCAAGATTTTCTTGAGGACATAACCAGGTGGCATCCATGAGAGTTTAATCAACACTGATGATGTCCCGCACAAACACAAGGGAGGATGATCCTTGGCCTACCCAAGTCCACACCATGGGGGAAGTTAGCTCAGAGCGCCTCTCTTCTAAGCCCATTCTTCCTCTCCAACTGACAAACATGTTTTCCCTCCACTCTCAGTGACTACGAATTAGGGAGCAAGAGATGGAGACACACGGAGGGAGGATGAAAAACTTACCTGAGATTCATATTTTAAACTTGCAAGACTCATCACCAGCAAGCAATTGCCATAGCTGTCCATCCATTACGGATTCAACTGAGTAGGGAGCAGGTACTTCAGTTATGATACTTTCTCATGCACATTTCCTGAATCTTCCAATTAGAACCAAAAGCCTCTATCTGCAATAGGAATTAACATAGTGAAAAATTTTTAAGTTTTTTAAATTGAATTTTTCCATCTGCAATATGAATTAACATAATGAAAGAATTTTCAATGGACTTTTTTTCAAGCATGTAACAGCAGTTTAAAGCAGTGAATCCCAAGTACCTATTGCCCCATTCAGCAATTATCAAGTCATAATGAATCCTACTTCCTCTATCCCCTACCTTGCCTCTTTATCTCTAGTTAATAAAACAAAGGGAGCAAACATCATCACCAGGACACAGCTTTCAGGGGATGGAGCTGAGTCCACTGTCTGTTGGTTTCACAATTACTCCCAGATCAAAACTTGCCAAACTACATTTTTTCAATTTTTACAGTTCATTGTGAATCAATTATAGCTTAATAAATCTATAAGCTTGTTAAAGATCCCAAATAGCTAAGCACAGCTGAAACAAACAAAAAAAGATTGGTGGATGGACCAGTTGGGCCTCCCACGTGGCATTCAGCTGACATGCCCGTGCTGTCAAACAGGTGTGAGATTCAAGGTTAGTTCCATTCCAAGCATGCACATCAAGACTCAGCTCTGCTAGACCCAGAAGAAGAAAGCCTTTCTCCTGTTACCTGTCTTTTGTCCATTCAACTCACAGGCCCCGAGGCTTTGAACCTCATTGGGAAGAAAGTTTTTCCTTTCTAACATCTGTCAACCACCCTGAGTCACATAAGTATCTATTTGACATCCACTTATTTTTTTCTTTTCTCAAGTGTCATTACCATTTTCATACACACTGCTACTTTTCCCTAAAAATTAACTTTGATCTCACTGACTACCCTCCTCTACTTTTTTCCTCCTGTTTGTAACAGCATCTCTAATCTCTGACTTCAGTTTCTCTCTTGCCTTTATTTCTTTTTAAAACTTTTTAAATTGTTATTTTTTATTTGAGACAGTGAACACTCCCATCCAATGGTTCATTCCCCAAATGCCCTCTTGCTGTAACCCAGAAGGAGAGAGGTTCAGCCATGGAGTGGAGTGCTGTTTGAGGAAGCACCGATTGGATGGGTAAGAGGAAGAGAATTAAATGAAAGGAGGGGCCAGCATTGTGGCATATCTGGTAAAACTACCACCTGCGATGCCAGCAACCCATTTGGGCACCAGTTCAAGTTCCAGCTGCTCCACTTTGGATCCAGTTATCTGCTAATGTGCCTGGGAAAGCAGCAGATGACCCAAGTGCTTGGGCCCCTGCACCCATGTGGGAGACCCAGATGGAGTTCCTGGGTCCTGGCTTCGGCCTGGCCCAGCCTTGGCCATTGTGGCCATTTGAGGAGTGAACCAGAAGATGGAAGATCTCTCTTCTCTCTCTCTCTCTCTCTCTCTCTCACACTGTAACTCTGCCTTTCAAATAAATAAACAAATCTTTTTTAAAAAAAATAAGTAAATAAAATGAAAAGGATGCCGTTTATTTCTCATGCCCCTTGAAGGACATCAAGCGAAAACCTAACTCAAAACCTCCAGACTTTTCCATGCCCTTTTCTTCCTTCTTTCTTCCTCCTGATGGTCACTGTCACCTCCTACATTCTTAGCCATCCCCTTGCCACCTCCCCAGAGGAGACCTGCCTCCTCTCCTCACAGCAAGACCGCCTTCTGCTACCTCGCCAACCCTTTAGTACCTGCTCGTACTCTTTATTAGATTTCTCTTCCAGCAAAAGCTCCCGCTACCCTCCCCGCAAGATGAGCCTTCCGAACCCATTCCATGATTTTGCATCACAAAATGTCTAGGAATTGATTTTAAACAGGGTAGGTTGGGTGTCAGGGTCCATGAACAGAGGGAGATGATGATCAGTGATGGCAATGATCAAGATTCTCAGTCTCCTGTTCAATAATTTATGCTGAGTCCTATCTAACACTAAGACATTATAATAAACGGTATGTAGTATATATTGATTTAAGGGCCAGCAAAACAGACATACCCCACCTTTGTATAATTTATATCCTTTCATGATTACCATAGGGGAGGGAAGTTTGTGGACCTTTCCCATAGGCAAAATTTAACTCATTACATGCATTCAGTTGTATTCATTTATATAAAGACCATCATCTAATATAAAGGTATGACGATCTTCAAAACTGTGATCCTGTGTTCATTTTGACACTTTAGTAAAATAAACACACAATTCCAGTAATGGGATTTATAGCACGGTTCTTACCATTAGGCCCAGGGCAAAGATTCAAGCAAAACGTGAAGCAGCAGCTCAGAAAGTGCATCCAACAAGGTGTGTGGAGGTAAAGCAGTAAGTGATGGAGAATGGCAACCTTCCCTTGGAGCTATTTCACAAGGGGCAGCGAGCTGACCCCAGCCTGGCTCTCTCCGATGTGTCCATAATGTTATTTGGCAAACTATACAATCAGCAATTGTATCTGTGCTTGATATAGCCTGGAACTGGAGTGGTCATGCCTCCCAATGCCTTGGCATCCATCCAAATCTCTACATAAGGGATGAGCTAAAAAAAGAAAAAGAAAGAAAAGAAAAGTATTTAACAAATATTAATTGAGCACGTATTATGTGCCTCATCATGATTATAGATGCGGGAGATAAATTATGAATAGAGGAGTTTCAATGGGGAGGGGGTTAAAGCTCGCTTGGAGGGAACCTGAGGGAAAGGGGAACAGGAATTTGCCCCGGCGTTTGAGACATTCTCGTCCCATATCATGATGCCTGGGCTGGGTTCCACCTCCTGTTCCTAATTCCAGCTTTCTGTCAATGCACACCCTGGTTGGCAATGGTACTGGCTCAAGAGATCGAGTTCCTGCCACTTATGTGGAGACCTGGGTTGTGACCTTGGCTCCTGGCTTTGATCCCAGCCCAGGCCCCAGGCAACATGGGCATTTGGGGAGCAAAGCAGCAATGGCATTCTCTCTCTCCCTCCCTCTCTTCTTCTCTCTCTTTCTCTCTTCCACTCCCCATCTCTCACCTCTCAAATCAATAAAAAACAATTTTTTAAAATAACAGAGAAAGGAAGAAGAGAAACTGAAGTAAGAGATTATAGAATACTGTTAAATAAATTTCTAAAAAGAATACTGTTAAAAACAGCAGGTAAAAAAGGTGTAGGAGAGTGGTCGATGAGATAAAACTCAATTTTGATGGGAAAATAACAGTGTGTTTGGATGAAAGTGGCAATGGCCCTACCGAGGAGAAGAAAGGGTAAATACAGACGAATGTAGGTATGGTTGATTGATGTTGGAGAAGAAAAGATTTTCCCCAACCCACTTAGGTTCAGTGATTGGAGGCCTGAGAATTAAACTAACAGACAGATGACAGGAGAAAAGATGGATTTTTATGGCGGGACATACAGATAAATGGGACTCACAGGGGTGGTTATAATTTGGGGCTTATATAACATCTTAATGGGGAGAGGAGGAGAAAGAAGACTTATGGGAAATGAGTGACTTTTAGGAAAGATAAATGTTCCCACAGGAGACCAGATGGGAGACCTGATAGCTTTCTGCTGATGTCAGTTTGGGTGATCTCTCATCCCAGGCTGACTTCTCTCCAGTGATGAACGCCCGTCTTCCCTGGCTAGAAACTCCCCAGGACAGAGATCTGTGACAGCTCAGTTCTTCTGAGAGGCTCTGCTTCCAGGCAGATAAAGGGAGTTTGGGGGAGAAACCTCCTCCTGCGTCTGTGGATTCTCAGACGCCTTTGGCTCGGAGTAATTTTTATGCTCAATAACACCCCCTGCATTTCAGAGTCAACCACAGAGCCACAATAAAAAAGGGGCCATGACCCACTGAGTGTCACAGTCCCAGCTGCCTTTGTTTTCTGGAAGGTCTGGCATCCACCTCAGCCAGGTGAGCTGGCGACCTCAAATTCAGACCCAGTGCACCCCCGTTCGATGAGTTACAACCGGGAGATCTGGAATTACCTGTCCAGATGATAAGCAAAACTAAACCAACAGTATTTATATTTTATGGTGACATTTAGAAACAAACCGTGTATACTTAACGTTTGAGTGACTTTGGAATATTAGGGGATTTGCACAAACTGACTTTGTGGTTCCAGTTTAAAATGTGTAACTGAGTCTGAACCTGAGATTTTAAGTTGAAATCTTGCTGGCTTTATAGTAAACATTACAAATGCAATGAAGAGACGGGGCTGATGCTGTGGCATAGAAGGCTAAGCCTCCGCCCACAGTGCTGGCATCCCATAAGGGCACCAGAAGTGGCTGCTCCACTTCCAATCCAGCGCCCTGCTATGGCCTGGGAAATCAGAGGAAGGTGGCCTAAGTCCTTGGGTCCCTGCCACCCATGTGGGAGGCCCAGATGAAGCTCTTCCATCCACTGGTTCACTCCCTGTTTGGCTGCAACAGCTGGAGCTGGGCTGATCCAAAGCCAGGAGCCAGGACTTTCTTCCAGGTCTCCAATGCAGGTGCAAGGACCCAAGCACTTGGACCAACTTCTACTGCTTTCCCAGGCCACAGCAGAGAGCTGGATTGGAAGTGGAGCAGCCGGGACTTGAACCAGCTCCCATATGGGATGCTGGCACTGCAGGTGGCAGCTTTACCCATTAGGCCACACGGCTGGCCCCAGGTATTTTTCCTGTCCTTTAACAAGGATCTAGAAACCAGTGAGAGGCCCAGGTTTCAAACCTGTGATACCAGGTGCACATACATTCCTGACAGTGCTTAAGTTGTTTTCCTCAAAGGAACAAACACGATTGGAATGCACATGGACTAAAAGTTGTCAAAGCCAGATTCATTACCTTTGGAACTGGGGGCTTCTTTTCCAGTTTGGGTGTCAGTGGTTTGAGGGGCTCATGTTGTGTGGTAGCAAGGTAAGCCGCTGCTTGCAAGGCTGGCAAGCCACTTCAAAATGTAGGTTCTAGTCTTGGCAATCCTGCTTCCAATCCAGCTTCCTGCTGATGGTCCAAGTACTTGGGCCCCTCCACCCAAATGGGAGACTTGGAGTTCCTGGTTCCTGGGGGAACTTGGGGAGCGAACCAGTAGATGGAAGATATCTCTCTCCCTTCCTCTGTTACTCTGCCTTCCAAGTAGATAAATAAACATTTTTAAAAATGTTTTGAAGCCGGCGCCGTGGCTCAATAGGCTAATCCTCCACCTTGCGGCGCCGGCACACCGGGTTCTAGTCCCGGTCGGGGCGCCGGATTCTGTCCCGGTTGCCCCTCTTCCAGGCCAGCTCTCTGCTATGGCCAGGGAGTGCAGTGGAGGATGGCCCAGGTGCTTGGGCCCTGCACCCCATGGGAGACCAGGAAAAAGCACCTGGATCCTGGCTCCTGCCATCAGATCAGCGCGGTGCGCCGGCTGCAGCGGCGGCCATTGGAGGGTGAACCAACGGCAAGGGAAGACCTTTCTCTCTCTGTCTCTCTCTCTCTCACTGTCCACTCTGCCTATCAAAAAAAAAAAAAATTAAAAAAAAAAAATGTTTTGAGCTAAAATAATGTCAAGAAATGAAAGTCTAATATTGAAAAAAAAATCAGACCCACAAAATTAGTTCATAGCCTTAGAAAAAGCAGAATTTCAAAGGTGAAAAGAAAGTGGATGCAGAAAGCATGTTATTGGATCAGAGATGTTTCAGGTGGAAATTGTGATCCTGCGGCGAGCAGACAACGGCACGTGCTTGCCCATTTGGACCAATGAAACATAGTTTTCACATTTCTAAGCATCGCCTCATAAATACCTTTGACTGACACTCTGTTACTTCTCTAGAGCACAACTGAAATAAGTATTTACAAAGTTTAGCAAGAGAGAAACCAGAATGAACAACGCAGCTCATATTTCTTGAGTGCTTACCTCTGTCCCAGGGATTACTTTAAGCACTTCGTGAGCAGATTTTAACCCATTCAACCCTGCAAGGTGTTACCATCCGCCAATTTAATCTCTGAAGCCCACGGAGGTGACGTGGCTTCTACAAGACGTGCAGCTGGCAACTGGCAGTACTGTGGCTGGAATTCGGCAGCCTGGCCCACAGCCGTGCCCTGAATCTATCCCTTGGATGGCTGGCCGCGCTGGGCCAGCACCACCACCATCATCATTCACGCGGAGCCCTTCTGACTTGACACCAGGAATTCTTCCAAGTTGATCTTCTGTGGGCTGAAGGATTTTTTTTTCCAGTTTAGGAGATCTTTTCGTAAAGGACCAGAGCCGTCACAGGCAGAATGTAAATATTTAGAGAGTCGGACAGCAGCCAAGTCTTCCATCTAGTGGCCTGAGAATGACTTGTGGGGACTGAGTGTGGAACTTTCTTCTGTAGCTCCAAGGAGGAACCATCAAGCAAGACAAATATTTCAGAGCATTTATCTGAGCCACCCCTGGTTTGCTATGCTTGCCTGTGTTTGGTAGGGTGTGTGATTTACCTGGGAGCTCAGGGACCAAGCAAAGGTGATATAAACGGAGACTTAACTCCAATCGCTGCGCATCTGTTCTTCCACAGCTGGGCACACTTTAACCTGGAGTCTCTAAGCAGCAAGGAATCATGTGCAGGTTGAGAACTGGTGAAGATGGGGCTGGCACTGTGGTGTAGCGGGCAAAGCTCCTGCATGGGAAGCCAGCACCTCATAGGGCCACCAGTTCGAGTCCCAGCTGCTCCACTTCCGATCCAGCTCCCTGCTAATGGCCTGGGAAAAGCAGCAGATGACCCAAGTGCTTGGGCCCCTGCCACCCATGTGGAAGACCTGGTAGAAGCTCCTGGCTCCTATATTTGGCATGGTCCAGCCCTGGCCATTGTGGCCATCCGGGGAGTGACCCAGAAGATGGAAGATATCTTTCTCTCTCCATCTCTGTCTCTCTGTAGCTCCAACTTTCAAATAAATAATCTAAAAAAAAAAAAAAAAAAAAAGCTGGTGAAGATCACGTGAGTTTGTGACTGTGAACTCTCCATGTTCTGTCGCGCTCTCGGCCTCCAGTGGCTGTCAAAACGATTCTCTTATTTGCGGCCATTTCACAGAAAAGTGATCTTGGGGACACAGTCAAAGCTTGGCTAGCAACAGGTGGCAAGTTTGTTTGATGGTGGTTAAATGCTTTGCCTACACAATTTCCTAAACACAGCCCAACAAATCCACTACCAAGGGAGAACTTGTGGGAAACTCAGCAGTTAGAACCTCGGGGACTAGGAATAACTCATAGAAGGAATAGGGCCAGGGATACCTGGTTTTCTACTATGTGTGTGAATAAGGAATTAAGTGTCTGACCACCAAGACAAAATTCTCTCTACTGGCAGAATCTGCTGGCTTGGCAGCAGGCAGGTCCTGGAGTGGCCACGTGAGCTCTGCACAGCCTCCTCTTTGCCATTGAATCCTTTCCCGTCACCCTCTGAAGGTTTGCTGGGATGAACAGAGAGCAGCCAGATTCAGCCGTGGAAAAGACACAGATTTATTCATGTGCACGGGGACATCACCACAGGAACACCCTGCACGGAGCATGCGCTGTCTGAGGGGCCAGGCTTGTTCTGGGCCACAGAGAGGGAGAGAGCGACAGAGGCTTGTGCGTGTAGGGGCTTTAAGTGTCTGAGTAGGTGGCGAGGGCAGGCAGGGGAGGGCTCGGAGCAGGGATGCGTGGGCACAAGGACTGTGCCCTGGCCATGGAGCTCTGCAGTCCCTTCTCCCACAGTGGCTCTTTCCTTGCTAATGAGATTTCATTGCCATTGCATTTTGTGTATTCCTCTGCGTGCTCTGGGAGAGAAAGAGAGCGGAGAGGCAGGATGGGAGGGAGAGAGCCCCTGGTGCTGCTCCTTTGGTTCTGCAGCTGTTTAGGATGTCATTCCGAGCCCTGGCATCACCGCGTGGTTGCTGTCTTTCTGCGTTCTCTCTCTTCCTTCCCACGGCCCTCCAAGAGGGCTTCCAGCACCTACTGGAAATGCTCTTTTTAGGGTTTAGTCTCACCCACTGCAGGCTTTGCCAAAACCCCTTCTTCACATTCTCTACGCCTCCAACACACCAGGCACTGGGAGCAGCTGTTGCTCCAAACGAGCCTTCACTCTTAAAACCCAGGCTGGGCGGAGCCATCAGAACCCAGCACTGAATCCGGTAGCCGCCCCTCCGTTCCTGGACTAGGCCCATTCCTGCTGTACTGGCTCCCTCCGTTGATCTTGCGATTGGCTTTTTGGCTTTTTAGAGGAACCGCCTGCATTAGCAGACAAGGGGCTGACAACTTGACCAGAAGGAGGTCTTCTTGTTCCTCTCATTATTCCAGATCTAACTAGTACCTGAAACTAAATTCCACTTTTTTTTTTTTTTTAAGATTTATTTGTTTATTTGAAAGAGGTAGAGAGAGAAAGACACAGAGAGAGAGAGAGAGAGGTCTTCCACCTGCTGGTTCACTCCCCATGTGGCTGCAGTGGCCAGGGCTGGGCCAGACCAAAGCCAGAAGCCAGGAGTTTTGCCTGGGTCTCCCACATGGGCGGCAGGAGCCCAAGCACTTGGGCCTTCCTCCGCTGCTCTAGCCAGGCCATCAGTAGGGAGCTGGATTGAAAGTAGAGCAGCAGAGACTCCATCTGGAGCCCATATGGGATGCTAGTGTCACAGGCAGCAGCTTTACCCACTATGCCACAACTCTGTACCCTAAATCCCACTTTAAAAATGATTGATTGATTTGAGAGAGACAGATAGAAGGCTCCCATCTGTTGGTTCACTCCCCTAATGCTGGCAATGGCTGGAACTGGGCTAGACTGGAATTCAAGCCAGGTCTCCTATGGGGGTGGCAGGGACCCAAGTACTTGAGCCATCACGAGCTGCCTCCCACGGATTGCATTAGCGGAAGCTTTACTTGGGATACGGAGATGGGGCTGAAACCCAGGCCCTCTGATATGGGCTGTGGGTGTCTCAAGGAGTATTTTTTTTTTTTGACAGGCAGAATTAGACAGTGAGAAAGAGAGACAGAGAGAAAGGTCTTCCTTCCATTGGTTTACCCCCCAAATGGCTGCCATGGCCAGCGCACCGATCCCAAGCCAGGAGCCAGGTGCTTCTCCTGGGCTCCCATGCGGGTACAGGGCCCAAGCACTTGGGCCATCCTCCACTGCACTCCCGGACCACAGCAGAGAGCTGGACTGGAAGAGGAGCAACCAGGACAGAATCTGGTGCCCCAACCGGGACTAGAACCTGGGGTGCCAGCACCGCAGGCAGAGGATTAGCCTAGTAAGCCGCAGCACCGGCCTCAAGGAGTATCTTAACCAGTAGGCAGAACACCTGCCTCTAAATCCCACTCTTGACACCTGTGAAATGACAGCTTGTCATGGGGGAGGGGTGTCCATCCGTCTCTGCCCTGCCACCCCACCTTGCTCCACTGGGACTGCTGACACAGAATACTGTGGACCAGGTGGCTTGTAAACAACTTGCAGTTCTTTCTCACAGTACCGAAGACTGGGAAGTCTAAGATCAAGAATCCAGCAACTTCAGTGTCTGGTCAGGTCCTGCTTGCCAGTCATGGCTGGTGCCCCTCACAGTGTCCTCTCGGCAGAGGGGTGAGGGAGCTCTCAGAGTCTATTCCGCAGGTGCACTGATCCCATTCACGAGGACTCTGCTCCCATGACCTTATCACCTTGCACACACCCCACCCCCAATACCAAATGTTGGGGACAAGGGTTTCAGTATATGAGTCTGGGAGCCCCTGTCCCCCCAGCCTCGACTCCCTCATTCCCTGCCTTTGCCCGGAAGCCGATGCTCATGGTGCCTGTTTTCTGCCCAGCGTCCTCTAGGCTTCCCCTGCCTATCATGAAACCTGGAAGAAGCAAGGCAGCTGCCCCCTGTGGCCCCTGGCCTGTCACCACCTTTCTCTGAACCCTCGTGGCCCACCCTCCACTCTGTGTCCCCAAAGCACCCCTTCTGCCCCCTCATGCACTTGGGCCCCCTCATCTGAGTCTGCGAGCCTCCTGGTTGATCCACACATCTTGCAGGGTCCTCAGAGGCAGAGTTGAAAGCCAGGGTGTCACTCTCCAAGCTCAGGGCCTGCTTGTTTTGTCCACTGAGACCTTAAGGGTGTGGCTCTCCCGTCACCTGATCACCCGTGGCAGTGACCTTTCACCTTTGAGTTGTGAGTTCTTCTTATTCCCCTCCTCTTTTAACCAATTCCTCACCTTTAAACCAATACTAAGGTGAACATGAGGTGCTCTTATATGAACAAATTCTCTATGGAATTAAAAAAAAGAATTTGGCAAAAACCATTCAAACTCTAATGTACGCTTCTGTGCAACTGAACGTTCAGGTAGTCTCTGAAAATCAGTATAGGGGCCGGCGCTGTGGCATAGTGGGTTAAGCTGCCACCTGCAGTGCCAGCATCCCATATGGGCACCGGTTCCAGATCCGGCTGCTCACTTCCTATCTAGCTCTCTGCTATGGCCTGGGAAAGCAGTAGAAGATGGTCCAAGTCCTGGGGCCCCTGCACCCACGTGGGAGACCTGGAAGAAGCTCCTGGGTCCTGGCTTTGGATTGGCTCAGCTCCGGCTGTTGTGGCCAATTGGGGAGTGAACCAGCAGACGGAAGACCTCTCTCTCTGTCTCTGTCTCTTCTTCTCTCTCTGTGTAACTCTGACTTTCAAATAAATAAATAAATCTTTTTTTAAAAAAAGTATAACTGCATTTATTTCTATCTATTGCATTCTATAAAATGTTGAATTATTTGACTGAACTATCAAACACCTCGCATGACTTAAGAGCCCTTTGATAATATAAAATGGCTTAATGATCCCCAGTGCATCTCACATCACTTCCTGTGAGAAATAGACAAGCAGACATTCCTGGGGAAGGATGTGCAGGTTGTTCCTTCTGCACGCTGTGGTAGTGTCACCTGTAGGGATATGTTAAGCGGATTCCTACTTACTGGAAAAGATTCTGTGTGGATTCCTGATGTGGCATCCTGAAATGCTGGAGCCCTTATTCACCCAGGCAGCACCCACTAATCAGGGGCTCCCAGCTGATGAATCCCCGAACAGGAAACATCTCCACTTTGCCGATGGGGAGGCTGGGGTCCGAGGCTCCCAAGTGCAGCACAGAGCAGATGCGCTGAAGGCGTTGTGGTCCTGCCGGAAGCACCCAGCGAACAACAGCCGAAAGTGCCTTCCCCAACATTCGCAGGAAAACGGCCCCCCTCGTTCTCCCTCACCCTCCGTGGTGACACAGAGAACCCACCTGAGCCACTCGGCGGTTAGCAGCAAAGCCTGGACCTTCCCATTCTCATTTCTCCAAACGTGATTTGCTTTGGGAATTTTTAAATTTATCATTATTCACTTAAATGAAAGGCACAGAGACAGAGACAGACGGCCAGAGAGAAGGAGAGAGAAATCTCCCATGCCAGGGGCCAGTGACTCCAGATAGGTCTCCCATGTGGGTGGTGTGAGCCTAAGGGCTTGAGCCATCGCCTGCGGCCTCCCAGGCTGCGCATCGGCAGGACGCTGGATTCAGAGCTGAAGAGCCGGCATTGGAACCAGGCCGATGTGGGATGCAGGCATCCCAGGCAGTGACCTAACCACCAGGCCACATGCCCCACCCCCCGCACCCCCATCAGTGATGTTTTCTCAAAAAAGTCCAGGGCTGCATGTCCTCTTTTGGGGAAATTGCTCTTTGTAGTTCTTTTTTGGGATTTGTTCATTTATTTGACATACAGAGTTAGAGAGAGACAGGAGAGACAGACAGAGATCTTCTGTCCATGGGTTCACTCCCCAGACGGCCTCAATGGCCAGGGCTGAGAGGCAGAAGCCAGGAGCCAGGAGCTCCATCAGGGTTTCCCACATGCGTGACAGGGGTCCCAGCATCTGGGCCATCCTCCACTGCTTTTCCCGGGCCACTTAGCAGGGAACTGGATTGGAACTGGAGCAGCCGGGGCACAAATCGGCACCCATGTGGGCTTTACCAGCTACTCCACAATGCCAGCCTGGAAATTCCTCTTTCACTTGAACTGGTTTTTTAAAAGGAGACTCAGATAGGCCCATGTCAAAATACAAATATTAGAGAAATGTTTTTCTACCAAGTGCCTCCACCCCTCCAATTCCCCAGAGGTAAGCTCTGTATATACTTGGCTTTTAAAGAAAAACATTCATATTGCATAACAAAGTGTTTTGATCCAAGTTTTCAAAGAGTGAAAGACAAAATGCCTTGGATAGACTCCTACTGACCTACTACCATGTCCCATGCCCTTGACTTTTAAGTGTTTTCCCAAATTGGTACCCGCAGACATAAGGAATTAAATGATTCCTGATACCATTCCTAAGCCATCTTTGTCTCAGCACATCAGAGAATTTCTTGTACTGTTTACTCAGCCCAAGATGCGATCAATGAACACGTCTTGATGCAATAGATTGTGCTTTGCTCCCTAGGGGGTCATTTTGTGGGAAAATTATAAACAAGCACGCAGCTGTCACCTTTGGCTCCCTTTGTCACATAAAAGGTTTTAAGATAGATTTCCACCAGAAAGAGCCCCATTGAATGATCAACGATTTAATCTAGCCGAGTGTGTATGAGAGAAAGGGAGGGAGAGAGAGACAGAGAAATGCTGAAACTAGTTCTTGGAAGGCTCTGAGTGGATTCCTTTGAGATGTTTTATTATTGCTGATAATCCAAGTGAGGGTCCAAACCCTCTTTCACTTTTTATGAAGAAGTTCAGAGAAAAAAAAAAAAGTAGGAAAGGTCCAGGTATATTAAAGCCTCTATCAATGTCAAGTTGTTATGAGAGTTGCTGTCTTCTGTCCATTTTTCTGAGAGATTCTGTAAACGGAAGGTTGTGGCCTCTCGCTCCTGCTTACCATCACCCTGCAAACAGGTTGAGTGTCCCTGGAGAGGGCTGGCCAGGGAGCTAGAGTCTTGCCTGCCTGCTTAGGTTCACAAAAAAACCTAGACAGACAGCAAAACACCTGGATTCCCCAAGCTCTTCCTTGTGAGGATTTCTACTGGCAAATCCGTGGTACCTGAGAGATGGGTCTGAGCTTAATAAAAACAAACAAACAGCAATTCCTTGTCTGGGGCTTCAATTTGCAGCCAAGTAGGTCATGGACATTTCTATAGCTCCCTGATAGCACTTCATGGAGTCTGCAAAAAAAAAAAAAAAAAAAAAAAAAAAAAAAAAAAAAAATTAAGGAGATAACAAGGGTTTGGGAATCACACAGATTTGGATGTAGTTACCAGAGACAACACACTTGGCTGTGTGGCCTTCATAGATTGTTTGTCCTCTTTGAGACGCAACTTCCTCTTCTACAAAATGGGGATAATAATGGATAGTCCCATGAAGGCCACTGAGGGATTTAAGTGAAATCGCGTACATGAGGCCCCCAACCCATGATCTATAGCAGGTGTACCAGCCACACAAGCTCCCAACCTCAGAGGTATATATTAGGGTTGTAAGAAAGGAACAATCACGAAAGAAGAAAATAAAGAAGACAAGACAGCAGAAAATAAGGATCGGCAAGAGTAACAGCAAGAACCTGTGGGGAGCAACTCGGACTAGACTGTTACTGGAATTAAGACTTATTCTATGCATCTGCTCTCCCACAATATGGCGCTGGGAGAGAAATAAACAGCTTCTGCACAGCTGCCTCCAGTTCAACCAATAAACTGTAGGACTTGCTACTGATTGGAGGAGAGCAGCGTACTCGGCGTGTGGGCAGCCGAGTTAGGATTGGCGGAGGAGGACTATAAAGGAGGAGAGAGACGGCATGCACCAGGAACATCTAAGGGGAACATCTAAGGGGAACACCTGTGCAGCCCCCGAAGAGAGCCGGCCGGCGGTGTGCCGCTCCCCTGCAGAAGTGGGGAATGTGGCCAGGGGGAACTGCCCTTCCACGGAGGTGGAAGGGATAGTAGCCAACCCGGGAAGAACCAGCAGCAAACCCGGGGAGGGCCGAGCAGACGAAAGAACAGCGCAGGGTCTTGTGTCGTTCCTCCACGAAGAGGGGGAGCGACAAGAACCCACCAAAGGCTTTCGTGTCGTGGAGAAAATCGTCAGTCTTTAGCTCTCAGCGAGGATGTGTGCCAGGGTCTCGCTGTTTCTTCCTCCTGCAGTTCAGCCTTTGGCCATTTCTTTCCTCATTAGCACCTTCCCTGGGAAGAAGCAGAGAGAGAAGCTGAAGCTCAGGTCAGCCAACTTTACTGTTACGCAACTCTTGTCAGGATTGCGTTGGGCGGAGAAAAGATGCAGTCAAAATAAAGGTTAGAAAGTATGCATAGGGGCTGGCGCTGTGGTGCAGTAGGTTAATCCTCCGCCTGCAGCGTCGGCATCCCATATGGGAGCCGGTTCGAGTCCCAGCTGCTCCTCTTCCATCCAGCTCTCTGCTATGGCCCGGGAAAGCAGTGGAGAATGGCCCAAGTGCATGGGCCCCTGCACCCATGTGGGAGACCTGGAATAAGTTCCTGGCTACTGCTTCAGATCGGCTCAGCTCTGGCCGTTGCGGCCATTTGGGGAGTGAACCAGCAGACAGAAGACATTTCTGTCTCTGCCTCTCACTGTCTATAACTCTACCTCTCAGATAAATAAATAAAAAATCTTAAGGAAAAAATATGCATAGATTTCCATTCCCTCTCCTCTCCTCTACTCTCCTCTGCTCTCCTCTCCTCTCCTCTCCTCTCCTCTCCTCTCTTCTCCTCTCCTCTCCTCTCCTCTCCTCTCCCCCTCCCCTTCTCTCATCTCTCTGCTGAAACATCTCAGTTGAGCTGTCTGGGCCTTGTCTCCACTCCCTCACTTGCCACTCATTGCTTAACCCATGTCAGTTATCTACTGCACCACACCCCCAACTCAGCGCTCTGCAGAGCTTGTCTTCTCAAAGGTCGTTAGTGACTTCTTGGTTGCCAAACCATATCACCTTTTCTTAGTCTACACAGTATTGCTAAGGCTAACCTTAAAACTGCACCTG